>NC_092587.1:7005000-8255000 GCF_047663525.1 Anas platyrhynchos
TCGCTCAATATATTCTTCTCCATTTCCTGGGTTCAAGGATGAGGTGTTTTGGGGTAATGGCTCCGGGCAAATTATCCTTTTATGAGAGCTGGCTGTAATCTAGGAAGCTCTTTGAGGTTTGGTACATAGATATCCACTGAAGCGCTTACAGGCAAAATGAGTTACAAAATTAAAGTGATATATTAGGGCAGCTCTCACTTGCAAAAGCAATCTTCCCCACTCAGTCCCAAAGCGTACTTTACTGGCTGCAGTCTCAGCCGGTCCGAAACCTCAGATGACCCCTTGCTTTCAAAGAATAAAGCAGAGAAAATGCCTCTGAAGAAGTTCACTTTCATGAGCTCCCCGTGCTTCGGCTCTGAGCTTCCCCATAGCTTACACATCCTACACAAAAATCCTCCAGAAGCCCAAAACAGACTTCAACAGGGTGTCTCTGCTCTGGGACACACCTCTGCTGCCCAAACCTGTGGTGTCCAGCTGGGACTCCAACCACCTTTAGCCTTGAGCAGAAACGGCTGGGATTTTTAAAGAGATCTTGTACTAAATCCCCACCCAAAGCACAGCCTGCAAACAGAGCAGGTGGTTTCAGAGGGGAAGTTATCAGATCAAGAAAAACCTTTGCAGAAATCAGAACTAGCCATGTATAGAGATCGGTAGGGTTTTATTATGATCTCAGGGGTGTCCAGATCCTATAGTGATGCACTATAGGAAAAACTGCAAGTAAAAGCAATCCGTAAAGCTGAATCCCTGATGGGAATTGTGCAAAATCTTAGTGGTATTTGATCCTAGGGTTGATCCAGATTTTGTCACCACTCTTTTTCTTGGGAGGAATAGGCTAAGCAATGAGATATGGACAGGAGCTTGGTAATTTGGGCCCTACTCCAACATCTTAATACTAATAAATGCATAAGATAATATATATATTATATTTATTTAATATAATTATTATATTATATAATAATTGTATCTCAAAGCCTTCAGAAGGGTTCCTAAAAATCATTAAATTTCCTTCACTTTTCAGTGTCTCTGACATAAACTACTCCCTTTCAATAGACAGAAGCTATGGTGTAATGCAATCAGGAACAAACCAGACTTTTCTTTCTTTGCAGCAAACACAGGAGAGTCCAGGTACCCCTTCTCCTTTGTACCCATTAACCTGGCAGCCAGCAGAAGAATCAGGCAGCAAGAGAGGAAGAAAAGAGATTAAAAGAGCTGGCTGCAAGTGAAACAGTGAAATAGAAATAACTGCAAAGAAGCTGCCTAAAGTCTTGTTTAGATTTCTATCACGTCCTGTGCAACTCCGTCCACCTCATGGGAGCTTAATAAATAGAAATGACCACTTGTGTTTACCTACAAAAAGCTACCCCCCCAAAAAAATATTTTTTTTTCTTTAGACAAGAAGGCAGCAGAACAAGCAAGTGAAGAAGTGTGAAGAATAAAACGTATAAAGCAAGCATCCGCTTTGAGGTTACAGCCTGTGGGTTTACAAGATTTTTTAATAGGTTGTTTCTTTGTCCTCACAGAACTCAGCATGTCTAGAAACACATTTTTACAGGAGGATTTCTGCAACATCAGCTTGTTCTCATGTCTGTGACTGGTTTATTGCAACTATGATAATAATTGATCAACTTGTAAAGCTGATTATAAAGTCTGCTCCCTCGTCTGCTTTGTTCCTTAACTGGCTCTTGCTTTTGAGAGCAACAAGGATTTACCGTGGGGGCTGTCTGCAGCATCCATCCCCTCCAGGGCTTGCCATTAATGCTGCCTGGTCCGGGAAGCCCAGCCTGGCTCCTGTGGAGTGGCTGAGGATGTCTGGTTACAGAGCCTCCAGCCATTAACCCCACCTGGACCTGCTCCTAGTTGAAAAGAGAGCACCAAAGTTGCACAGAGAGGCAGGAGGGCTGGAGGAGGGGAAGAAATGCCTCTGTCTTGTATTCAGGCATCCCCCAGTCCTCACAGATCACACTTGTGAGGTATTGAACTCACAGAAATTAATGCCCTTCAAATATCCCTCTGTATCATAGTTATGGTGCTGACAAAAAGCACCTGGAGGCTAAGGACAGACAATTTGTTAAGCAGGAGGTATCTGAGATGGCTCCTGGGGACATCCACAGGCTATACCTTGAGAAATCCAGACTGAATCACTCCCAGCAGACCCAACAGGCATAAACAGTACTCAGCTAAGGGTTTGGCATCTGGATTTGGTGTCTCTGCAGGAAACTGGACCTGATTTCTGCATGCAGCAACGGCTCTTCCTTTACTACCCAGGTCCATCCTTCTGTGGAGAAGCAGATAGTCACCATGCTGCCTGGTTGTGACGTGAGGAACTTACATGTTACTGAAGCCATTTTTTAATCTGTTGAAATGCTGAAAAGACAAGATGTCCCCTTAGAGCTGAGACAAGTATAGAAACTATTGCCATGATGACTATGCCAATCTTTCTTCCCAAGGATGTGAGGTAGCCAACTAAGGAAAAATTTAGTAGCAGGAAGTATTTGATTTAAATAAAATAAGTGCATGTATCAAAAGCTTCAAAATACACAGCTTTTTATTTGTACCACTTCTGGTAATAATAATGGTTAACAACTCAGAAGCACTGTTTCATGTTCTAAGGAGCTTTACAAGTGCTAAGGAATTAAGGATAATAACAAATGGTGAATAAACAAAAGTCAGAGGGATTTTAGGAAGCCTGTGTTATAGCAATCAATTGAATATAAATGAGAAACCAGATAAATCTGGTATATATTAAAAATCCCTAAAAACAATAATGTAATATGGTCTGGATGAAATTAATTTGGTGTGTCTCTTTCCAGAACCGGACAGATTTGCCACAGCACAGACCCCACCACAACAGAAGTCCTTTTGCTAGGAATTTTGGGGTGGATATAGATGTTGATTTCAGACAGGGTGCCTCATCCCAAGAAACATATCACAAAGGCAAGGATATTTAACCAGCTCTGGGCGTTTTTCAGCTTTTCTTTTATTTTTTTCAGCTTTTTTTTATATTTTATTTTTATTTTTCAGCTGTTAGTAATGTTAGAGCCTAAGCCCCTGCTCAGGCTTTGTCCACCAGCAGCACCTGGTTCAAACATCACTGTATTTAAGAGTTGTGTCTTAAGGCTCAAACCTGCAAAGCACCAACTTCACTAAAAATGTGCTGAGCGCCCTCAGCTGTCTGAAAAGCAGTTTGTTTTCTGCCAGAAATGTCGAGTTTGTGTCTTGAATAATCCCAGAAAATTTCTCCCTCTTCTTTTTTTAGCAAACCAAATCCTTCCTGATGTTCACTACTATTCCCGTGGCCATATAACGACAGGCTGTGATTTCTAGCCTGTTTTGCAGAGGGCGAGTGCTTGTCTTGTTTGCAAGGCAGATGCCCTGCTGTGCCCAGGAGCAGAAGTGCTGAGCACCAGGACTGGCATCCCTCTGGGATCCAGGGCATCACTGGGAGTTGGGGTATCCTACTGCAGTCTGCAGGGCAGATACACATCAAAGCCCTCTTGCTCTAGGTCCCAGTGATGATAACATCTTTTCCTGGTCCCACTTGGGAATACCCTTGGGATTCACACTGTAGTTTCATGCAGAGTTTATGCTGGCATACACCAGCACAGCTATTGAGCCCTTTTTCCCCTCTATCCAAAGCCACTTCTTCACAGTCTTCCACCAAAGTTATGTGAGCATGTGGTTGTGGTGAACCAGCTCAGGGGAAACCAATCCAGGTTAAAATCTCTGATCTGGCTCACTCTGTTCTGGTTGTCTGTATGTCTCCACCTGAACTCTTTTCAATGGCAGTTCTTGTACAGGCTTAAAACACTACATAAAATTATGGCCTCAAATGCTTTTGATATTTCAGTCATAGTCAGAACTCTAGCTGGCTCAGGAAGATTTCTCAGTGATTTGCCTCACTTAAGACATTATGTGTATTATATGCATTACTTATTATGTTTATTGACACTACAAGCCCCATTTGAAGACAGGAGCCTCAAGACATGTTTCGCCCCATGGGTTTTGTAGTTCAACAGTTCAAGTACTCTTCTTCCTTGACAAGGCCCAAAGAGATTGCTACATCATGGATTATCTAGGCAATGCCAGAAAACAAGCATACTGAGAGAAAAAATAAATAAATAAATAAATATATGTAGATTTGCAAGGGTGAGTTTATAACTGAAAATCAAATGACTTGACAGGAAAGAAAAGGTGATGATGGCTTTCATGTTCAGCACTCCAGGCCTCTTTGCAGCAGATGCACTCCCAGGTTCACTGGGGTGTCCCTTAGGTCATCATAGAGAGAAGTCAAGGCTGCAACACCAGAAGGTTCCCTATGTGATTAGAGAAACATCACAATTCATGAGATGTGCTTGCAAGCTTCACTTCCATTCAGTAGCAGCCACAATATCTCAAGAGGAAGACAAGGACAGATATGGTCCCACTTCAGTACACAGCTCTCTGAAGTACTAATGTACTTCAGAGGTTTTTTTTTTTTGTTTTGTTTTGTTTTTAATATTTTTTTAATAAAAAAGGAGAGCCAGCTCCTATCATGGGTGTCATCTGGGTCTTTTGGTGAAACTCTGTACTGTCACAACCTTCATAACATCACTGTCATTGTTCTCTTAGGGGTTTGTAACACCTGCTGTGGCCTTTGCTGCACCCTATTAAAAAAATCAGTGCAGAACAATTTGCCATGATATCGATGTTCCCTTCCTCCAGATTTTGTAAAAAAGGGAACTAGTGATGAATGCACCTACACAACCCACCAAAAGTGGTATTTTCATACCTAGCAGGAAAACAGCTTGTGGAGTCACAGGGAGCACTTCAACTGAATAGCATCACAAGACATTTGAGCTTAAAACAAAATAAGGCGCATTTGCAACTACAAACACTAGAAGGGAATTTTCAAAAGGATTTAAGTGGTAATATTAATGAAGATCTCTGTGTCAAAATCCACTTGCCTCTAGGCTTTAGTTGAGAGTTATGCCTTTTAAAATAATGCCATGCTTCCACTCAAATATTATTCTTTTGACTATCTCTCTGAAGCCAGGAAGCAACGTTCCCTTAGTGTTAAAAAGTGTGATGGGAGCATGGATCATGTCTCCCTGTGGCCTGTATGGTGGTATGGAGCTGCAAACACTGTTCTCTTTTAGTGATGAACAAGTGTGCACTTCAGGCCAAAGAAAACTATATTGTTTGCAAGAGATTTTCTTCTTTTTCCACTTTGCCACAGTACTTTCAGAATAGAGGCTTCCTCGTCACCATTCTGGCTTGATTTCCTCTTACAGCTTTAAAGAAGCACTACAAATCCCCCCATACATGGGGAGATGCTGCACTGGACAGACCCTAACAAAGTGCACTGCCATTGCTCCTTGTCCGTCCATGACTTCATTTAGCCTGCAGTCCCCGTGCTTCAGTTTCCTTTCTCCATGGTCCACCAATTCCTGCTCAGTAACTCCCTAAAATAGTCCCACTTTTACTTTTGACCATCCTTAGTCAAAAGTAAAGCTCTCTCCCTCGCTTCTAGCCCTCCGTCACGATTGCTGGTTGATCTGCCTGTGTTTTCCTGGCATGACTCTACTTGGCAGCAGTACCACATTCCGAGGGCTTCAAACATTTTCTCAGTCTGCTGCCTTCTTGGTCCAAATTTCACACTCAGAGACAGCAAAAGAAAAGGGCAAAGATGCTTGTGTTTTTAAACACTTCTGGTATTCCGGAGCTCCTGATTTGTTCAGCTGATGATGATCTGGAAAGAGAATTAGTGCCATCTATCGGAAAATGAAAACAAGGACAGCTGTCAATTCCTCTTAACTTTTTTGCACTTTTATCCTTTTTTTTTTCTTCTTTCCCCTTTACCATCAAGAGTATAAGGACAAAACCAGAAGCACCTGCTGGTATGGTGGGTGTTGAGAGAAATATACTGCTTTCTGAGGGGGCACCGGTACTTGTTGAGTGGTCAAGAAAGGAGAAGATAGCCCAAACAAGGATCGTGTAGTACTGTCAGTGTCAATTATTCCAGTCAGTACCTTTCCTCTGATCACAAAAACACTGACGTATAGAATCATAAAATTATAGAATAACCTGAGTTGGAACAGACTCACAAGGATCATGAAGTTCAACTTCATGAAGTCCACACAGTACCACACAAAAATCAGAAAAAATCAAAAATGTCATGTCATGTCATGGGGAGCCTGTCCCAGTGCCCAACCACCTCTGGGTGCAGAACCTTTCCCTAACCCCCAGCCTGACCCTCCCCTGTCCCAGCTCCATGCCGTTCCCTCGGGTCCTGGTGCTGTCCCCAGAGAGCAGAGCTCAGCGCCTGCCCCTCCGCTCCCCTTGTGAGGGAGCTGCAGGCTGCTATGAGGCCTCCCCTCTGCCTGCTCTGCTCGGGGCTGAGCACACCAAGCGCCCTCTGCCTTCTATACCCTTCACCAGTCTCCTTTGCACACTCTCTAATAGTTTTATGTCCTTTATATACTGTGGCACCCAAAACCACACACAGTGCTCGAGGTGAGGCCACACCAGAGCAGAGCAGGACAATCCCTTCCCTCAACCAACTAGCAGTGTTGTGCCTGATACGCTCCAGGGTATGGCTGGCCCTCCTGGCTGCCCACCATACCCTGATTATCTTGTGGTTATTATGTGGTTATGACTTGTGGGTACCAATTTGCTCTTCTTCTCAGCAAAAAAAAAGTCTAAGGCATCCTACTGACAGGCAGAAAATTACTTCATTGTCATGCTTCTTAATGCAGAACCTTGAACTCAAAGGACATCACACAGGGTACTTTTCATGGATGCTGTTCTTGCTAGACTGAAAATAATTGGTGACTTTTTTGCCAATTTGACCTCAATCACTAAATTTATTAGGAAAAAAAAAAAAAAACTTTTTCTTTTTTTTTTTTTTTCTTTTTTTTTTTGGTGACTGGTGGCAGAATGCATCTGTTTCCAGAAGAAAATCAGAGCTGATGGTGAGGAAGTCCAGCAACTCAGCACAATCAAATTGCAACTCATTTCAGGGAAGGAAAGCTGAAAAGGAAAACTGTTAAATTACAATTTCTCTACATACCAGCAAGCTCTGAATCAGATCATCTAAAAGCTGTACTAGAGGCACTATTTTTACTCTTCTGTGTCATTGCACAGGGATGTTATATAATTGCAGTTGTAAAAGAAGTTATCCATTCGGCTGTGCGTGGGAGGGAAAGTGGTACATGACACACTGAGTACTTAACTGTGCAGAACAGGCCAAAAGCAATCAATTAGATACATTCTTTGTCACTACCATTTGCTTTACATATCCTACAGGGATCCTTGCCCACGATAGGTTTATCAGACTGAAAACATGATCTTAATTCTTTTTTTTTTTTTTTTTTTTTTTTTTTTGAGGTAGCAACAGCATCAATAGAAATCACTTCAATAGTGGACTGGTAATCAAAAATCCATGAAGCTCAACATATCATCTGTTTACAGCATTTGGTTCATACATCTGAATTTCATGCTTTTTGTAGTTTGTTTTACTGTAGATGATCATGTAAGGTCTGACATCTTTTAATGTAAATTCTACCAGCTGGCTCTGAGCCATTTCCAGGCCACGGTAACACTTAATTGTTGTAAGAAATGAATGCATATTATTATCTTACTTTTCTCTAGGTTATGGTGACATTCATCACACAATACTGCTGACTGCAGAAGTTGGATGCACTTCACAGCATCCCCTCTCCCCCGCTTAATCTGCTCAAAGCCTGCAAAGAACATATCTTTGTGGTGCTTACACATTACCTGTCAATTGGAAATTAACCTTAATCAGCAAATCTGAAGGCACAGCAAATACTCTAGTATTTACTTTGGCAAGAAGCCCAGGTATTAATCAAGGGTAGTGGTCCTTCCACAGACCCATGGACCCTTCTGCAGACAGAATAAAACAGCACTCTTTAGGAACCTGAGCTCTTCGGAGGAAGCAATCCAGACTGCTGTAGTGTATATTCATGGTGTCCTGAGAAAGAAGTCAGTCTTTGGGTTACATCTGTAGAGTATGTATGGGATCCTGGCCCAAATCAGGAGTTTCCAGCAGCTAGCACGGCATCAGTCAGGAGCAAGAAGGCAACACAGACCAGAAAGACAAGAAGAGCAGAGCTAACATAAAAGAGTCAAAGGCAGCACGAGTTCCACATTATATAAGACAGACAGACAGACGGATAAAACTTAAGCCCTATGTGTATATACATAGAGATATACATAGAGAGATGTTCTTCCTACCTAAGCTTTCTGAAGTTGAAGCCTTTGTTCCAGCTATGCTAGATTCTCAGGGTTCAGCTCCTGGACAACTGCAAAAACAGCCCCCGAGCTGTTAGCCTGGGGTGATGTGAAGATAATTCAGCACAACCCTCTGCCTTTTCAGACAGAGCTAAGCTGCGTTATCTCACATTTGCTAGGGAGTAAGGATGTATACAAAGACTGTTTCCATGGCTCAGCTGCCACAAGGGAATTTCTTAAGTAACTTGACTGAATCTGAGCCCTCAGACCTGGAGCTGACCAATGCCTGTTATTGCAAACAAATGCTATGGTGTGACTTGGGGAAAGCTAGACACTTCTACACATCTGTAAGCCATGTCTGTAAATATTCACCCTCAGTGCAGTACAGGCACAGATAGATGAGCTACTTGTAATTCACTCCAGCAGTTCAGGCCATCATGGAAAGAGTTAGAATAAAGTTTCCTTTATTCACAGGTCATACATAGTACACTCCTGTGTGTTACTCATGACCTGCAGAATGGACAAACCAAATCATGACCAGAGACAGTGGTGAAAAAAAATATCTGAATAAACTATGTGGGCCCAAACAATAGCTTTCTGAGTTGTATTCCCACTATGCTGATGTGTTAAAACAGTGTTTCATGCAAACACTGTAACATTCCTTAGCTATAAAGCAGTATTTCCTTATCATTTAAAAAAATCAAACTTTATTTTTTTTCTTTTTTTCCACAAGCCTCTTTGGTTATTTATCTTCCCATTACCCCTATCTGCAAAGATTTCAGTTTCTCTTTGCCTTTTAAAAAAATGTTTCATTGCAATTAAGATCAGATTATATCACTTCTGATTCCCAAGAACCCCTAACTCTTCAAAGAATTGCAAGATACACATATTTACTGGCAGTAAAGTACATATCTAAATAATAAATTGTTCCCTCAAAACTTGGATATTTTGCTGTTTAAATAAGATCTGTTCCCAAAAATTGACATTTGGTAATAAAATCAGATCTGGGATCGCTGTGGGAACAAACAGCTATAAGAAGCATAATCAAATGGAAAATGTTTCCTTAAATTGTGCTGTCAAGTAAAACTCAGTTGGTCTTTGTTGCTCTTCTTTTGTCTTTGCTGCACACACAGTAAAGTCCTCCAGTTTGCCAGAACTTAGTCCAGAGCTCAAATAAAAAAAAGTCACAATTAGCTAGTGCTAGTATTACTGCTCCTTGTCCTCACAGAGGCTATGTTTACTGCCTCTCTCTGTCTTAAATGCTCATCTAACATATCAACCATGGATGCCGTGATGGGAGGCAGCAGTAATGCAAAGATCTCACTCCCACAAGCATAGGAGATCTCAGCGTATCTCCAAGGAGATGGATTCCCTTTCTTAGCAGTATAAGCAGAAAGCACGTGCATTATGGACTCAACACACATAAATCTACTATGAAACCTGTTCTTCACCATGTAGATGGTCCCAAATGTTTTCTGATTTTATTTCTGGGGAGACTGGTAACCTACAGCCAGGGTTTGAATGCTGACATTTCTCAGCTGATGACCTAGTAAAAGGTCATCATCTAGATGGGTCCACTGTCCACCACCCTTCTTGCCCTTGTAATAGTAAGTTTTTGGCTTACTCCACAGAAAGTCACAAACTGCACCAACCACAATGTTTAACAGACATTAATAGGCCATGTCCCTTGAGTGTGGTGAATCCCTTCCTAATCTAGTCATCTCTACAGTACCCTGTGGCAATATTTACCAAAATGTAATTATGGTCTTGTATGAAAAGCACCTCATTTTGTTCAATTTACAGCAGTTGTCTGATCATTTCTTGGGGCACTTTTTAGTTCTACTGTAATGAGAAATCTTTCCTAACCAATCCTATTGATGTTGTTTTTCTATTCCTTCAGTAAACAAGGGGAACTGGAAGTTTTAGTTAAATTTTAGGGCTATGATATTATCTGCCTTACTGAGACATGGTGGGACCATTTACTTGCCTGAAGTGCTTGGACAGATGGTTACAGGCTCTGCAGGAGAGAGAGGTGGAGAAGGAGAGGATTACATTAGTGAATGCCTAAACTACATGGAGCTTGGTTATGGTGATGAAAAAGTTGAGTTTCTTTGGCTAAGAGTCAGAAGAAAAGCTAATGAGGCAGATATTATGGTAGTAGTCTGATACAGACCACCCAACCTGGATGAAGAGGTAGATGAAATATTCTGCAAGCAACTAGCAGAAGTCTCACGATCTCTGGTCCTTGTTCTCATGGGGGATTTCAAATTCCCAGATGTCTGTTGGAAATACAGTATGACAGAGAGAAAACGGTCTAGGAGGTTCCTGAGTGTGTGGAGGATAACTTCTTGACAGAGCTGTTGAAGGAGCAAGCTAGAGGGGGTGCCCCACTTGACCTGCTGTTTGCAAACAGGGAAGGACTTGTGGGTGATGTGATGGTTGGAGGCTGTCTTGGGCACAGCGATCACAAAATATTAGAGTTTTTGATCTTTTGGTGAAGCAAGGAAGGCAGTTAGGAGAACTGCTACCTTGGCATTCCAGAAGGCAGATTTGGGCTAATTTAGAGACCTGATTGACAGAGTCCCTTGGAAGGCAGTTCTGGAAGACAAAGGAGTGCAAGAAGGCCGGACTTTCTTCAAGAATTAAATCCTGAAAGCACAGGAGCATGTCATCACAGTGCTCTGAAACTCAAGCTGGCAGGGGAGAAGACCAGCCTTGCTAAACAGAAACTCGGAAAAAAAAAAAAAAAGTTTATGAACTCTGGAGGAAGGAGCAGGCAATGCGGGACTATAGAGCTGTTGTCAAGTTGTTTAGGGAGAAAATCAGAAGCCCAGCTGGAACTCAGTTTGGCTAGGGCAGTAATAGAGAATAAAAAATGCTTTCATAAATACATCAACAACAAAAGGAAGAGGACTAAGAAGAATCTCCATCCTTCACTGGATGTGAGGGGAAACATGGTGATGAAAGATGAGGATAAGGCTGAGGTATTTAATGGCTTTTTTGCTTTTGTCTTTATTAGAGAGATCAATTGTTCCCAGGGTACACAGACATCTGAGCTGGAAGATGGTGACCAAGAGCGTGAGGAAGCCCCTGTAATCCAACATAAAAGAGCCTGCCTGATGTGGGCCAAGGCCATGGAGCTGTGAAGGACATAGAGCTCCCTTCTCCATCCCTACCCTACACATGGTTCCTAGCAGGTCCATGAGGTCCATAGCCCCATAGTGGGGGGCTGATGTGGTGGGGTGTGCTGCATCTGTCTTGCAGCATTTGGTTGCATGGGATTTGGCTGCTCTACCACCTACGAGACCTCTACCCTGACAGGAAAAACATAGAGCCCCGTGAAGCAGCACCCAAGAGAGGCCCAGGCAGATGGGGACAGGTCCTCAGAGGAGCCTGTCTTCTTCAGTAGCCCCAGTGCTGGGCTCAGCAGGATGCTCTGCCCTTGGTACACTCCCTTCTGCAGGGTATTTGGGACTGGTGCTGTTTAACATCTTTGGCGGTGACATGGACAGTGTGGGATCGAGTGTATGCTCGGCAAGTTTGCTGGCAACACTGAGCTGTGTGGTGTGGTCGACACACTGGAGGGAAGGAACCTGGAGAAGCCTGAGAGGTGGGTCTGTGTGAACATTATGAGGCTCAACAAGGCCAAGCGCAAGGTCCTGCACCTGAGAGGCTTGTCCCCCTCTGCTCTGCTCTCCTCAGCCCCCACCTGGAGCCTGCGTTCAGCTCTGGGCCCAGCACAAGGACAGGGATGGATCAGAGCGAGTCCAGAGGAGGCCACGAGGATGCTCAGAGGCTGGAGCCCCTCTGCTGTGGAGCCAGGCTGAGGGAGCTGGGGGTGCTCAGCCTGGAGAAGAGAAGGCTCCGGGGAGACCTCCAGTAACACACCCAGGCTCTCCCGACCCTCCTAGCCGGGCAGTGCCGCCCAGAGGCCGCTCGGAGCTGGGGAAATCCCTGAAGGGGGAAGGCGGAGACGGCGGCTGGCGGCGCTGAGCCGAGCCGCCATGGGCACGGCGTGAAGGGGGTGAGCGGGAACGGCGGCGGGCACGGCTGAGGCGATGGGGCCGGGAGGGGACCGCGGAGGTCGCTTGTCCCCATCGCCGGCCTCTGGCGGCCACAGCCGGTGACTCAGCGGCTCCGGGGCGGGCCTAGGGGGAAGGCAAAGGCGAGGGGAGAGCCGTGACTGGGCGCGGAGGCGGCCGCCTCAGCGCCTCCCCCGGTGAAGCGAACTGCGACGGCAAGAGAAAACGAAAGCTGGCAGGGAGGCGGCGGAAATGTAATCCCGGCGGTAAAGGGAACCGAGAGCTTTCCGAGGCCTCCCGGTAGGGCTGTGTGGGTGGACAAGGGGGGCCCCCAGCCCCAGGGAGGGTCCTGCAACCCCGGGGAGGCTGCTGGGTGCACCCTAGGGACGGGGGGAGAGGGTGAAAGGCGGCTTTGCTGCCCTTAAAGGCTTCCTAGTACGCAGGGGAGAGGATTAAAGCTTCCTTTTACGTTTTGTTACCAAAGGAAGGGGCTCCCAGAGAAGGGTTTTAGGCTGAGAGACGTCTCAACATCTCAGTGTTATTCATCCAAGATGTCTCAGGAATTAAATGCTGTATTCATCCAGCCCTCTCTTTCTGGGGGGGGGTAAATGGGATATAGAGGCTCGTGGATGTCTCAGCTTTATTCATCCACTCCTCTCTCTGAGGGGGTTAATGGGACGTAAAGACTCGTGGATGTTTTGGAGTAGTGGGGTCGGAGGGATCGGGTGGTCCCTGCATGCTGTGACTGGATGCGCAGCTCGTCTGGAGGCAATAAAAGTGTCACTGTATTTTCTTTGCAAGTAGCTGTGTGGCAAGAAATGAGAGTTTTCTCTTTACCGACCTTGTAGTGGTCGCTTCAGAGATGTCCAGCAAGGTGCAGAGCCGTCCTGCAGAAAATGGAGAGCATCCCAGGAGCAAAATGGAAAACGGGACAGACGGTGGGGCTGCCCCCACCCTCAGCACATACACACCTGAAGAGATGGTACAGCAGATGAAAGAACTGATCACTGAGAACAATGAGTTAAAAGGTGAATGTCAATGCAGATTTGTCTGGAAATGCAAAAGGAGTCCCTTCTGCATTTTTTTTTCCTTTGCCTTTGAATATGAATTCAGTGTTCATTTGCCCTTGCAGGATAACATATTCTATCTGGGTAGCATTCACTGTACAAGCAACTCTGTAAGTGGCAAGGCCAATTGATAGGATACATCAAGTTGAATCGGTATGGAAGATTAGGGGGAGAACAGCCCGATTTATGGGCTTCAGAACTTAGTTGCTTCAGAACTACACACACAGTCAATATAGCATTGTGTATTTTAGGAGGTTTTGCTCATCAGCCTTTAAGAGCTTTTTTGGTTTGTATTTTAGAATGGTTGGGCATTCACATTACAGATAGACTAACATTTTGTCATAGCTGCATCAGCAAAGTGGATAGTCCACAACATCCAGAATAGTTCTGGTTTGGATATTCTCTGAAAGGTGCTGAATCCTCTCAGGTAGCAAGGAGAATTGAAACAGACTGTTCTACACTGTGTGTAGTAACCACTTTGAAAGTTTAGATGTGGTAGCACCTTCTGTGCTTCAAAATGAAGTAGCAGTCATGGCTGGGTCTGTTTGGGAGAGACCATTAGGTTTCTCTGAAAATGCCTAGTGATTTAAGCTTTTTAGGTGAGAAAGCTTTGTGTCGCAATCCCAAAAGTTTAGGTGTTAGATACTTTTTTTTTTTTTTTTTTTTTTTTAACGGTTAGAGCAAAACCCAAGGGATTTGGGGATTTTCTGCATAAAAGGCAGAGGTACCTAACTGCTTGTATGGTAACAGAGCATGAAGTCGTGTGTCCTGTGTGCTGTGATTTTAACTCAGTGTTCAATTTCCACCTGAATCATTTTTGGACCTAGTGCAAGTTCTCTGCCTTGGAGTCTCATGAGTATCTGGCAGGAAAGTCGCTTCAAGAAGCACCTCTGGTATTCTGCTAAAAGGTCCTATGCCATATAAGATAATGTTTTAGGACCATAATTGCAGCTGCTGTAACTCATACCTTGCAAAATGGCATCAAGACATAAAGGCAGTTACAAGAATATACAATGTATGAAAGATTTTCAAGCAACTGGCTTTGAGAATGTTGCTTTAAGAAGCAAGTTTGAAATCCTTTCATTGACTTTATAAAAATACTGTAAGCATTTTGCTATAACAAGACTGGTGCTGTTACATACTGACTCACTGACTTTGTTACATAAAACTTGCCTTCCTAGTCAGGGTGAGCTGACTTTGCTGTAAGTTATCTGTTACATTTTTTTTTTCCAACATTTTTAATCAAATCTTGACTGAACGTTCAAGCAGAGTATGGTTGAACATATTTGAGACTTTCAGTTTGATATCATCTGCTTTCATGCACTATTTTACCAGCCTAGAAGAAAATCCACTTTCCCTACTGACTCACTTTCATAATCTCTGTTTGGTAGTTTCATTTGGGTTCATCATGCACATAGCACGTGCAGCAAGATAACGAGAAACTTCTTGTGAGAAACTTCATGCTTGTACTTCTTAGCTTGGAAGTAAATCAAGGAGTGAGAGCATATGGGCACGTTATTTCGGCAATGGTTTTAATAGTATTTATTAAAGTGTTAAGGAGCTGTAGTACATTTTGTTTTAGTTCACTAAGACACATGAGAAGGAGGTTTGCATTTCAAACCTAATTACTGCTTATCCCTTTGATACTGAAGAATGCTGAGCCCATGTAGAGGAAATCTGCTGTTTCATTGACATGTGTTACATTGAATCAATGACTTGTCTCTGGCTATCATTTAGAAGCCATGAAGTTGCATAACCAAGCTATGAAGGAGCGATATGAGGAACTTTCCATCTGGCGAGAGAAGCAGAAAGAAGAACGAGAATTCTACGAGACAAAGTTTAAAGAAGCAAAGCAGTGCTTGCTAGCCAAGTGCGTTGAAAATGAACAGCTACAGCAACAGCTTCAGAGCTTAAAGGAAAGAGAAGAAGGAGCAGAAATGGTAAATAAGGAAATTGTTGGATTGACACACTTTGAAATTGACTGAAAGGAACTTTTATGCCCCTTCATCATACTGTGAGGTTTGGAGTTCTGTTAACATTCTCCATTTTTATCTTTATGCTGTAACAGGTAGTCTTGGCCTGACTTATTTTATGAAGTGAGTCTTCTCAGAGTGTAGTAACAGAACATAGTGCCACACCAGAGATAACTATCATTTTAATAATAATTAATAATAACAGTTAACATTATCAACATAACAAATAAGAAATGAGCATTTCTTGCCAACTTATTCTTTATCTTGTTTACTGTTCAGTTGGCTTCATCCCTCCCTTTCCTCCTTAGACTCTTTCTCAGGAAAGTTTGATTGCTTTCATTTTTGTGTTTCCTGTGGGAAGTTGGCCTGTAAGCAAAAAGAAAAAAAAAAAAACACACCCTGCCATCTATTTTTATATCTTTCTCCACTCACGAAAGCCTTTTTACTAAGGTTCAGATTAGATTTGTTCTTCAGCTGCTCTATTTCAGTCTGACTGAGCTTTCTCCCTCTGTGTTACATTTGGCTCTGTAGCAAGTAGTTTCTAACATTGCAGATGATTGCTTAGCAGTCAGGTAACATCAATTCGCAGGTAGTACTGAATACATCTATGGACAAAGCCTGTTAGAGCAAAACCTGCTTTGTGTCCCACATTGTTATGTGAAGAGATGATTAACGAGAAGTTTCATGCAGAGCCAAATCAATCAATACTGGCATGTGGTACAGAATAAATGCAGATTCTCTGTTGCCTGCTGAAGGATGAGTGTATCAGCCTTTCTCCCCACAGAGCCACTGGTAGGATTTCCCTTCCTCTCATGACTGCCAGTTTTACGGAACTCTGTAAGAAATCTCCCAACATGTAAATTGAAATTGGCCAATGAGTTCAAAAGCTGTGAAGGGAATAAGGGAAGTCATGTATAAACATGTGATTGTGCAAGTATGACCGTGTTAGGAAACTGGGCTAAAAGTTGTGTTTCAGGATTGTCAGGGAAACTCAGAATTTCATAAATCTGGAATAGATTTTAAGGGAAAGTAGGGGACTTATTCTGCCCATACCTGTTTCAGAACTTCTTGTACTTCCGATACTTAAAGTATGTTACTGACAGAGTGATCCAACCTGCTTGGGCAATCTGACTAAGTAAAAATAAATCTCTTAATTATCTCATCTGTAAGAGCTCCATAAGGCAATTCTTGATTCTTTAGTGATTCTTTGCAGTTTTATCGGTCAGCGATAATTTAATTTAGTTTGAAACATTTCATTTCTGATCATGATTTTCAGGCTGACAGTGTCATTTAAGCCAAAATGGTTTTCTCTCTTGAATACTTTGGCTATACTTTAATTACATTCTTTTTTTTTTTTCTTTTCCAAACGAGAGCATGAAAAAATTTTCTCCTAATCAAAAGACTGACTAAAAATTAGTCTAATTTCTCACCTCTGTTTTTTTACTCTTTACTGAGATGCATTGTAGTCCCTTGCTACTGCTAAGTGATGTGCCTGTTTCACTCAAAGCACATCACAGATATATACTGTTGCTTTCCTTAGTGATAAAGCAGCATTCAGAGGAGGGTTTCTCTCAAAACTATAACTCTGGGAGCACTGGTGGCTATGAAACTCTCTCTTCTTCACTGGAGCTGACTCCTGTTGCAGCCTTTTACAGCCTGAGCACAAAATCACAGTGAGTCATGTGTGGGGAAGTACTGCAAGATGAGACACTGTCATCATGGCAAGAGTTTGGAGATTTGGCGTGAATGATGGGCTAGAATGTAATTCTGACTCCAAGAATTGTTCAGAATTTATACTGATGGAATGTCATATAATAAAGCATTACCAAGAGATAGAAGAACTGGATTACAAAACCAGGGAAGAAACAAACTCCAGGGAGAGTTTTGTAAGGGGGAGAGGCATTTAAAGGAAAGGGAGAAGAAAAAGAGGCTTCCTGGTTATGTGGGGGCTTAAGAGAGGCTTTTGAGGATCCTGGGGAAAGGCAAGAGGCAAAAGGTGAGGGAGAGATTAAGTTTGGAAAGCTGTGAGGGACAGAGACTGGAGCGGAAAGGACACAGAAGTTGGTGTGAAGGTCAGGGATATAGGCAGAAATTTATACATGGATGTGGAGTACAGAGAAGTAGTTTTATGGTGGTAGAAGATTGAAAGTGGGATATGCAGAAAGTCTTTTTGCCAACTGGTCATTCCTCCCTAGAATCTTCAGTAGATTTGGGAAAATAAATAAGGATATGGGGAAAAAAAAAAACAAACATAGAACAACTGAGACCCTACATGGTAGTGAGAGGCATAGAGTCGGGCAAAGATTTAAATCCTAATTATCTGTGCCTTCAGCAGACCAGGTCCATGTTTTCCAGAATTGTGATACTCATCGCTTGATGAACTTGGTTGCATAGTTTACACTTCTTGCTGTCTAGTGAACCAAGGGGATCTCTATACTGGATTTTTCCAGGCAAACCTAATCAGAGAAGTAGGGCAAAGGGACACCACTGTTACGTTCAGGCTCTGTACTCCTTGTGTGCTGTTTCCTCTTTGTTGGCTAACACAGGTTTTTGTTTATCCCAGGAGGGCGGTGTGGCTCCTGAGAAGGAAGCGAAGCAGCTCAAGTCCCAGGTGCAGCGACTCCAGGCTGAGAAGGCAGATCTACTGGCCATCATTTCAGAACTGCAGGTCAAGCTGAACATCTCAGCAGAGGACTCTTTTGTGGAGATTGGGATGAATGTAAGTGAGGGGAATAAAAAGGACAGGGTGAGCTGCAGCCAGACACTTTGTTTCAAGCTTGGTCCTAGGTTTTTTTTTTGCAAAGTGATTTTTTCTTCTGCGTTCCCTAGAGGCACAGAAATCCATTTTTTCTACTGTTCTTGTATCTGAGAAATCTTTACAGGCAAAAGGTGAAATGTGAAAATATGGGTCTCTGCTACCCCCATAATAGCACATCCCTCTCTGGGAAAAAAAGTGCAACAAGAAATTAAGAGAGAATTTAATTAAAAATTCTTTGCAGTTGTCAGAGAAAACTTCAAACTGCAGGAAAGCTTCAAGGATGCCTTCTCCTTTTTTGCTACAAAAAGTCTTCTTTGGACTGCAAAGGTCATGGCTGAGTCTTGCAGTGGGAAAGAAGGGTGGTTCTCTTGGCAGGCAGGAGAATGAGTGGTTTTCAGGCTTATATTCAAAATCTATTGGCAGTGCTGTTGCTGTGTCATCTCTGCAAGAGAGAGTGGCCATGGAAATTGTTGATGAAAGGAGAAGGCCAAATCTCATTGTTGTTTCTCTTCTCTTATCAGTCCTGAAGAGATACAGGGAAAGGCACGTGAACTATTTAAGTTAACACAAAACTGCTGTGTAGGAGTTCTGTGTTTTATTTATTTTTTATTGCCACCACAGTATTTTATCCTGGTATTCTTCCTTCCTTAAGTAAACAAAACTATATCCCACTTAGTCCAAATACCAAGCTAATAAGTTTTTTTTTTCTTTCTTAGGAAGGAGAAATAAACAGAGCTGCAAAAGAAAATCAAGATAATAGCGGTGAAGTGCCCAGTAACATCGCTGTCTACATGTATGTAGATTCTCCTGTGATTCAAACATCTGCAATGTGTTTTGCTTTCACTGTAAGGGATTTTTTTTTTCTAGAGGAATGTATAGTAAATCCTGTTTTTTCTGTGGCCTTGCATCCCTCCACTGCAGTAGCTCTCCCTTCCTACCACGTTGGAAAGACCCCCAGCTCTCTGGCATTTTTTCCTCCTGTTTTTCTAGCTGACAAGAGGGAGTGCCTATTGGGGCCAGTTGGCCAGGCATTTCTGTACGTGCAGACTTGCCAACTGGCTGCTCCTTTTCAGGTTTTTAAGGGAGGCCAAAAAGAGAAGACACAGGCTGCAGGGGCTCCTTCTCATCTAGTCACTCTGAACTCTAATAGAGTCATCTACCTGGTTATAATGATACTGCTAAGAATCAGAGGTCTTGTAGCCTTTCAGACCCGATCCCTGCCCATTCTGCTTGCGTGTTGTTTGTATAAATTTGATCACAGTAGGGCAGGCAGACAGTGCAATGACATAGTCCTCATTTTTTCAGGGTACTAGGCTTAAGATATCAGCATTCTGTTTTAAGTTACTTCTCAAAATTTGATCTTTACGTCAGCTCCAGGGCACAAGGGACTTTCTTGCCCCTAGCTGAACCTTTACTCCTCATGGACACAGACAGCTGATACTATAAAACTTTCCGTTTGGGATCCTGCCCAATGTGGCAGCTAGGTGCTTGTGGCTGACCTGTCTTACTTACTTTGTGGCCTTGCTTTTGGAAGGGAAGGATATAGAAAATATTCAGGGCAAAGCAGGCTGGAAAACTGTGATCTGTGTGCATGTTTTCCTTTGAACTCTGTCACCGCCCGCTTCATTGCAAAGGAGATCAGCATTTTAATGTAATAACATATTAAAATTTGACCCTCAGCATGTGGGTAAGAAGCTGAAGGCAATAAAACAGTTATGGTCAAGTTATAAAACAAAGATGCTGACTGCAGACCAGGCTGCAAGCATTCAGGTTGTCGTTAGCAGTGGCTTGGGAGAACACTTTGATTATGAGACAATATTCTTTGTGGGACCTGCTTCCCTTCTGATGAGCGTCAGCCATGCCTACAAGAACAGGGGTATATATACCTCTCACAAAATTTCCTGTGGCACCACGTGTCTTTGTCCAGCACTGAAACCTTAGACTGGTGCTCTTAACAGCTTCAGAGAAATGTGACCCACTCAGGACAGGTTTATTTCTGTAAGAGTAGGCCGATGCACTAAAAATCCCCTGATAAGATTTATTTACTTAATATATCCTGACTGAACGCTGTCTTTGGGGAATTGAATTTTGATCACCAAAGATACAAGGCTCTCAGGAGCACATAGAGGACTGTGGTTTACTTTCTTTTCTGAATTACAGAACCAAAGTTGTAAACACATGCTGTTTTCCAGCTGAGTTTCTGAAATGTATAACCTATATCTGTTACCATTTAGTTTGTGAATTTTGACTTTCTGTCTGGATGGACATGAAAGTGGAGGCAATAGAATGCAGTGTTTTATCACAGAAAATTAACTTTGTTTATTTTTTCAGAGTGTTTTGTATTTGTTTTGTATTCGTTTTGTATTCGTTTCTGTGGTAGCGTATGCAATTTTCCAAAGAGCTGTAGAATATGATGGAGGCAAAATACTGAAGGATTTTTATTCTGAAAATGAAAGTAACTCCCAATGTCCATTGTTGTTGGAGCATGCCTTCTTCTCCTGGAAAGGAATGAGACAGAGATAAGAAATGTTGCATATTTCATTGGGAAAAAAGTTATTTTGGGAACATACGGCAGCACTTACCAGAAGGGGATGCCAAGTAGGTCAGAATAAATGCACCGCGTTTTGTATTGTCTCGACTGTTTTTGTTTTCTCTGCTTAAATACCAAATTGTTCCCCCAGCCTGATGAAGGACTGTCTGAGCACTGCACGTAGCAAGGATGGTGTTTGCACGCTCAGGGACTGTAGCTACAGGTTTGTGGGCAGGCCGTGGTTCTTGGGAATGAGCTCTTTGGTCAGAACGTTGCTTTTCAGCACTGTGTGAAACTGTGGGCTCTCAGATCAGGTCCCAGAACCACCAGGGGTGAGGAAGTGCTGTCATAAAATCACAGCTGTTGTTACTTACCTCTGGTTTGTTTTGTAGCAAGGGCAAATATGCAGATGAGTCCAAGAATTTGGAATCGGAGGAGCTAACTGTAAGCCAGCTGCTCTGCTGCCTTAGAAATGAAACTCAGAAAAGGGAAGAACTTGAGAAGGAGCTGCAGGATCACAAAGACAGGTATGGAATAGGTGCACTGTAATGTTTTAAGCTGTTTTCTTTCAGGGTTGCTGCAGTTACCAAGTCTGTGGCTGATGGGAGACAAGCTGAAATATCAGCATGACCTGGCTGGGGAATTTCCTGAGCACTCACTAGTAATAATGTCTTTTTGTCATAGCTCTGATAGGGATAAACCACAAGTTCCGTTCTCTGAGCAAAAGAGTTTCTCTGTCGTATTACCTCCTGTAGCACCACAGATCAAGACAAATTACCTGTTGCCTCTTGAGTTTCAGCTTCCCGCAGGTGATGTCAGAACAATATGAGAACGAGCTGAGGCTGTTCCTTCTGCTTACTCATCTCTCATTATTTGCTTTTATATGAAAGCAATTTTTGTATCTACATGTGGGGCTTAACCAAATCACTCTGTATAAAACAGGGATTACAGTTCTCGTTGTGCTATTGGCAAGCTACGTTTAGTGGTGTGAGCTTGGCAAAGCTCCTCAGAAACATCTAAAATGATTTTTATTCGTAACTTACCTAAGAGAGCACTTTTGCAGTGAGACCTGCTTGAGGGTCCATCACAGCTCAGTCATAGACGTATCAGCATGACTGTTCAGGCATGGACAATTGCCCAAGCAGTAGCTGCTCCAAATCCCCAGTTTCCAGAGGCAGAGTAACACTTCCTGGACATTACTTACTACGAAAGATTAGTGGCTCAGTAATTGTTTCTCCGTGGTCTTCCTAGAAGAGGTAATGAGCCAGAGCCAAATGATTCTTAGAAATCTCAACCTCTGAAAATATCAGACGAAAATAGAGGCAGTATTAATCACTGGATTCAGTGAACAGACTGACCGGTTTTCAGAGAGCCAGCAGTTTTGGGCTGTGCCAAAAACTGATCAATGAGTAAATTGATCAGTCACAGAACTGATCAGTGACTGAATGTCATTACCCTTCACCACACCTGCAGACTTGTACATCCACTTAAATGTACGTGCTGGGGGTCCTGTGTCCATCAGGCGGCCCCACAATGGCTTTCCTACATGATGACTTTCAATTCTGCCCCAATTAATGGCTGTGATGTTGGAAAGGCAGTACATCACTTGCATGAAAACCTCAGTCACAATATATGTATTGAACTGGATTCTTCTGTTTTCCAGAATTTCAAAGCTGGAGAATGAAACAAGCACCTGCCTGGAGAAAGGGACACAAACTGACCAGGAAGAAGAGAGTTCAGAGGCTGTAAGTATCTGTCCTGCTGAGCTGAGTTTTAACAACATACAACTTAGATGTTGAGACCAACAACTTCAGGGTCTACATTTGCACTTTCTGTCAGGGAGCAGGGGGTAAATATCCTGCATGAGTCATGGAAGTGAATTTTGAACTCTCCAATCCATATCTTATAGGTGGTTCCAAATTACACCAGCCACGCAGAAGGGGTAAGATTGATGGCAAGAATTAGGGAAGTGTGACATGACTTCAGGTGCACCTCATTGTCCTGGTCTTGCCCATTAGACAGAGAAGGATGCAGACATTTCTGCCCCTAATCTTCTAAACTGGATGAATTTTCTAACTGCTGACTAGGTCAGCTTTTAGATGAGAATCACTGACAGCTGACTGTAAAACAGACTTTAAACGTGGAGCTCATGTGGAACCTGGTATGATTTTTTTTTCACGGTTCTGGTGAGATGCAGTGCAATGGGGGAGCATAACTATCTTGGGTTGTGACACAGATCTGGGCAAACTTAGTCCTGATGTTTTCAGTTAAGGCTTTGAATGGATTTTGGGGTTGGGATTCAGCTCCGGATTCAGACATCTAAATTTACGTGCCTACAGTTGTAGGCCTCTCCGTGTGAGCTAAGTGTGCTCCTTGCCTAAGGGCTGATAACAAGGTCAGCATCCTTGTGGCAGAACTCACTCTTTCCATGTATGTGCTGTTGTATGTGCCCCTTCAGAGGGTTCTCGTCAGCTTAGTTCCATGTTTTCTCCCTCTGTTGTAAAATGTAGGTATTAAATGAAACAGTGTACGGTTGTGGTATGGACTCTAAGGGCTCCACAGCTGGAAGACATCCTGCGGAGAGAAGGAGGTGTTTCTTAGAGCTGCTTTACTCTGTTTGGAGAGTGAGGAGTGGCTGGGCTAGAAGAGGCTAGAGAACATCTGCCAAACATTCACGTGGACACTAACTCAAGCCAGGTCTCCTGAGATGAGGCGTCTTAAAGCACCACTGCAGTTCCTGCTCTGCCATCCCTGGGAGGCTGCTTGCAAACTTCCCAGAAACAGATCTAGAAAGCTGTGATTTTGGTGTTCCTCTTTCCTGAGTTAGGAAATGGTTGTTGGAGAGAGGCAGTCTGTACTGTGTGATGGGATTTTTTGAGTCACCTTAGTCTTTTCCTTCAGCAAGATTGCTTCCCAGAAGTATGTGACGGTAGTGTCCCAATTAAGTAAAATATCTTGGATTTTGATGGCTTTAGTGAGGGAGCAAAAATTCACAGTGCAGCTTTATTAGAAGGCAGACTTTTGCCAGTGATACATGGTTTCATTTGCTGGCATGCTTTCTGTTAAAGAAATTGCTGCTGTCTGCAAATTGAAATGCCATCACCTTACAGAAATGAGTGCTTTCCTCCGTGAGTCTGATTGGATTTGCTGGATTGCTCAATAAAATATTTTTGTGGCTTGCTTTGAAGCTATGGTGGTAGAGGAAAGATCTCTTTTTGCTTCAAAGATATAAAAAGCATACTGCAACATGGTTTGTGTTTACACCATCTTCAGTCCCTTTTGATTGGCATGACTGGCGAATGATGTTGGCTTTGGCAGCTTATGGAGGGTGACCTCCTCAACACCCGTCAGTAGAAAATTGTGTTCTGTCTACCTGTCAGTCTCACTGGCTCTGTTCCACACTTGTGCTGGGAGATAAAAGCTGGAAGTGTTCACAGGTCATCATGGGTGAATGACTTCTGTTGCTTCAGTTGCCTGGTGCAGTGGTGGACTTTCTCTGTTAGAAAAGTGAAAATTTTCTTCAAGGATGTAAAACAGCAGCAAACTCTTGCTACACCTGGTGTCTTTTTCAGCCACGGCCACCTAGCTTACTCCCAAGCTGGATTGGAGACTTCCCATGCATTTGAACCTTTGAGATCATCAAGTCTGATTAACAGTTGTACTAGAAATCATTTTCTTCTTGATTTGCAAAGTTGATTCCTGAAGAAATGGTGATGGAGCCACCATTGTTTTTTTTTTTTTTTTTTTTCTGCTACAAAAAACTAGAGCTGTAGAATTCCAGTTCTTTGACACTCGTGTAGTGTGGCAGAGGCTGGTGTGTTTAATCTGCCTCTAATTCTCTGCTTCCAAACTGCTTCTTCCATTCTACACATGCTGTCACACCTCTTAAGAGCTTACTAACGGTAGGAAACTAACCTACCTAAGGATACCCATGTGTTTACGTTTGTTTGACAGACTAACTGCTGTTTAGATGAGTAGCAGTAATCACTGTCTGCTTTGCCCACAGGTTTTAAACCATGAACTCTGAGGAAGGGAATGTAGATGTGTTACACACCTGTATTCTAGACAAGAGCAATAGACATGTCTTAGAGTCACACATACTTTATGAAAGTGTTAAGGGTAATGTTAATGTTAAAGTGTAATGGGGTTCTGACACGTTTAGGAATAATTGCTAACTGTGAAGTCTTGCAGATGTAGCTTTACTATTGAACATAAAGTGTAACGGTGCAGACTGATTCATGCTGTTTTCTCTAGAAAAGTTTTCTCTAGAAAAAGAAAACTTTTAACCAGTACATCCTGGTTAGATCTCTTAAACTGCATTTTTTTTGTCTTTAATTATCCATGTATACTTTTCCGTATTTATTCTCTAAATCCGTATTTATTTATTCTCTTTCCGTATTTATTCTCTAAAAGGTTGGCAGTGAAGTAGAAGCCCTGAATACTCAAGTTTGCGCTCTGTTTAAAGAGCTTCAGGAGGCCCACGCGAAGTTAAAAGAAGCAGAATTGATTCAGAAGAAGCTTCAAGAAAAGTAAGGTTCAGAAGAACAAAAGTTTTGCTGTGACACCCAGTAAATATTTGTATGACATCTCCCACATAGGGAAACTCACTAGCTCTACAAATACCAACTTAAGTATCTGTCTCATAGAAATGCTGTAAAAGATTGCTCCTTCTTTGTAAATAGAGATGAAAGTACAGAAATACAGAAATTGTCAGCAAATCCAAGCTGCCAACCTAGTTCTACAAATAGAACCCCGCTGCCTGGAATTTGATCATTTGGGTTTTAATCCTTCCTGTCATAAAGACAAGTCTTTCTTGTTTTCTGCTTCACATAACCAATCCGTGTGCTAGTCTTAGGGGAAGAAGCTGAGGGACCTAGTTACAAGCCTTTTCACATGAACTGTCTGTGCTTTTCAAGATTGATCCTGTAGGTCATAAAAAGTGGTTACAAGAACCTCGCTGTGTTGGTTTAGTTTTCTGTCAAATTCCAGTTCTTTGAAATTCATAGTAGCAAGAAAAAAAAAAAAACATTAGGTTTAGTAGTTTTATTTTCTGATGGTTGTGTACAGATTTATTTTGTATTTCTTTTTTCTTCATCAAAATAAGCCTTTCAAATTAATTCTTTTTCTACAACGCCCACTTGTGCCAAATTCATCAGGAAAAGGGGAACAGGGTGGATCAAGCTTTTTCTTTTTCTCTGTTGTTCTGTCAGGTGCCAAGTACTGGAAATAATGAACTCAGCTGCTGCATCAGAATTGGAGGAGAAGCAGCAGCTAGTATACACCATCAAGAAGCTGGAGCTGCAGGTGGAAAGCGTGCAGGCAGAGGTCAAGCTAGAACAAGCCAAGACACAGGAAGAAAAGTGAGTATGACTTGGTTTTGTATCCTGGGGAGATGTTGCCACTCCCTTTCATGTGCAACATGAAGGAGTGTAAGCTGAATGTGTGTAGGCTGAACTGTCTGCAGGTACTGTTGTTGGCTGCTGGAGAAGCTGCTCATTACCTGGTCTGTCTGGTTCTTCTCCTGATGAATTCTCCATCACTTGAGGTCTCTAAATCTAGGCATCAATGTTTTCCTAAGAGAGGTGTTAATCTGGAATGGAATTGGTGAGCTTGATATAAAGATATCGGGTGGTGGATTCTTCCATCTAAAATGCAGACCATCAGTAAGGACATCTGTTTGGACTCAGTCCAGGGATGAGCAACATACCACTCCTTGGAAGAGAGATTTTGAGAGAATGGAGTACAATTTTTTCTCATCAGAACTACAGATTAATTTGCAAAGAGTTGAGTTATTTTTTCTTAAGACTGGTAGATTTAGATTTGTGTATACATTTCTAACTCTTAAAACCCTAGGAAATTGAAATTTTACAAGGAAGGAAAAAAGTCTTCAACTGGGACAAGCGGGATAGTTTTGCAAAATGAAAGATGGTAAAAAGAGCACCAGATCTTTCAAAGAACTAAGTGTTTCAAACTTTTGCCTCTTTCCTTTTCAAAAACAGGACAAGAAACAGTAACTTGCAGGATGCATACAGCAAAGTCCTTTCTGAACTCACTGAAGCTATGAAAACAATCAGTGAAATGAAAATCAAAGAGGTAAACTCATCACCAGAAGAAATCATAATGAATTAGGGGGGAGTGGGAAGGGATGTGAGAATGTATCTGGGAATAAATTTAGGCAGTTGTGATCCCTTCACATAACATAGCATGCAACATAGCAGCATTGCTCTGAGAAAAATAGATTCTGTGCTGTCAATTACAGAAAACTTACCACACATCAGTACTTACATGGTGTTTTCTAGATATGGTTTAATCTGCAGTGCAATATGAAGTCCAGTCCTTGGAGATCGGTGATACACAAAGGCATATGTGTGTTCCCACAGTATAGTTCGTAAATATAGGAGGGTAGAGCTCTAAACATTTTTGTTTTCTTAAATAGAATGTCTACAATAGGTCCTCTTCATAACTGAGGCTCCACAGAAGTGCCAGATTTTGGAAAGTGTCCTTTGGAGGGTCCATTAGGGAGTTCTGTTTTGACTTGATACCATGTAGTTTGAAAGCTCAAAAAGAATTTATAAATTGAAAGATCAATCACTACTTCTGTCTTAGTGCAAGTTGCTTTGATGGCCATGGAGTTGAAAGCTTTTCCGAGGGCAGTAGGAGCAGGTATCAAACTTCCACTTCAAGAAGTGTCATATTCTGAGTACATCTCCTAATCATAGTTCTTCCTTGCAGCTGGACAGAGTGGATAAAGCCGTGGTGGAAGAACTGAATGCAAAGGTGTTGCTGGCAGAACAAGCCCTTGCTGCAAAGCAGCTCCAGATGGATGAAATGAAGCAGATAATTACGAAGCAAGAGGAGGACCTTGAAACCATGGCTGTGCTGCGTGCTCAGGTACGAGTTCTCCTTTGAACTTGGCTAGTTCCTCCATACACTATTCAGAAACCATAAGGAGCTATTTAATGGCTCAGCCTGGAATATTGTGTCTGTGTTTCCTCAGTTCCAAAGCACAAATCCCTTACTCAGTCTACAGATCCCTGCAGAGCCTGTACCACCGTGTCCTACAGTTCTGTAGAGTATACCAGAGTATGGCACAACACATAAAGGCTGGGACTAAATGTTTTCATATTTAAAACCACTGTCTTAAGAATCACTGCATATGTTTTAGGGCTTATTTATTCAAACCTAACACTGTGTGAAAACAGTGTCTAAAAAGGGTCTGCCTCACCTTTAAGGCAAAGGAAAAAAAAAAAGGCATCTTGGTCTGGTTCCACTCCGTATCTGTGCCACCAATTTGTCAGTGTCATAGGTCAAGTCACCTCCTCACTGCTGTTCTGTACCTCATTTCAGCATCTACACGAGTTGTATGGTCCCAGTAAGACCCTTGAAGTCTAAATGGAGAAGCTACTCAGTCTCCTTCACCTCATATACAGTGCAGCTGAATATTTTGCATTACATAGGGCTTCAGGAGTGTTTTAAGTAGATGCAGGCTATGATAGAGGTTTACTTTTTTGGCATGTAATATATGACTTGGTTCAGTCTAAGTTGAAAATTCTCAGCACGATTCAATTTCTCTGATCAGATGGAGGTTTATTGTTCTGATTTCCATGCCGAGAGGGCAGCAAGAGAGAAGATTCATGAGGAGAAGGAGCAGTTGGCTGTCCAGCTGGCATACCTGCTAAAAGACCAGCAAAACCTTGAAGATCTTGGCCGGTGAGAACAGATTTTGGCTGAGCCATCTTTGGATTGTCTCATTATCCCATATGCTGGAGATGACCAGTGTTATGTTGTTAGCATCTCAGTAGAAAGGCAAACGAGTTTATAGACATGCATTTCTTGGTTAATTTGAATTTTAAAAGAGAAAAAAAAAAGAGTTGGCTGACTTCTCTATTTTAGTTTTGTGATAGAATCTCAGAAGCACAGTAGCATAAGGCACGTCAGCTCTGACTTCGATACCTCAGCAAGATTTCACTTTGGATGACTCATACTTGGTCCATTCTCCTTGCTGATTCAGTTGAATTTCTTCGGGTTCTGGCCTCAGTTTTAGTGGTAAATCTGCAGCTAAGCTTGCTGCATGTGTGCCAGGGATATGTGTTGCTTCTCCAAGTAGTAGTAATAAGTGAGCATATGCAGTTTCAAGTACTGTAATGCCCTGTAGAAGTACTGTAATGCCTTGTAGTTGCACTGTATTAGCACACTTAACTGTAAAATACAAGAAAGAAATATTAACCATGTGTTCTCCACTCATCTTGTGGAAGCCCTGGATACAGGAAGAGTGACCAGAATTTGAAAAATCAATTTACATATCAGGTTAACAACCCTCTGAACACATTCTCTTGTAAAACTTGCTTTTCTCCTTTAATCAGATATGCAGTTTGCCTTGAGTGGCTCAGAGTTTTCCAGAGGAGTATCCCCTGGATTCCTGAGTGTGTAGCTGCCTAAATCCTGCTGGTGTCAGTTGTTTGACCCTGATTTCAACAGGCACTGTCTCACAAAGCAGCAGTGTTTCTAGGTCCTGTGTCACAAAGCAGCAGTTGTGAACTAAAAGCATGACTTGTTAACATGAGTTACTTGCAAATCTCCTGATTTATTTTGAATCCTCTTAGCTTTTCTGGAGGCAAAGGGAAGATAACCTTCCGTTCTGCCTTCTTTTTCAGAGCCCTTTTAATTGACTTATTTCTTCTCCTCAGAAACTCTTTGGCGGAGATGCAGAATCGCCACGGAGCCAGGGCACCAGAACAGGAACGGTCACCTCGCCTTGTCCAAAGAGGTACCATAAGCACCCTCCCCACCTCACGGGGTCAGGCCTTGCTGTGTTCAGTTTAAAACAGCTTTGCTTGGCTGAAAGCAACTCCCCAACTCCCTTATGGCTATTTTGGCAACTGGGTAGCTGCAGAGAGTGTGATTCTCTGGCCATTGGGATTCCTCTTTCAACTATTGCAAAAAAAGAGCAAAAAAATCAAGTAATGTAACAGGTAATCATTTATATTCTCTGCTTGCAGGAACTGGTAGTCAAGAATGGCCAGAGCAGCGGAATATCTCAATGTATTCATGCCCAAAATGTGAAGAAATTCTACCTGATCTGGACACGCTGCAGATTCACGTTATGGACTGCATTAATTGAATAATGCCCTCCAATTCTTCATCTACTGGAATTTCACCTGCCAAACACACTTTTTTTTTTTTTTTTTTCTGCTGAAACAATGCTCATCTCTACATCCAGTGAAGGAATTTTTCAGGTTTTTTCTCATCCTGTGGAGAAAACAGGAAAACTCCTGCCCTACTCTGCACTCACTGATCTTGTTGTAATCTGCTTTAGGAAAAGAATTTTTATAGGTTAACAACATGGATGCATTAAGAAACTCACAGAGTGTCTGCTACAATTAAATCTGTAAGGAACATTCCCCTGATGTGCTCTGCTCTTATGGCTAGTCCACAGAACTGGGCTGAATTACTGAAGTCAGAAGGGAGATGGGATATATGCTGATAGTTAAACTACTGTAAGCCTGTAAATACTTCATCTGTCATATACTATCAATCAGGAAACTAATATATTAAAAAGCTGTTTGAGAAGCTTCCAGTGAAACTAAGTACTGTCATATTCATCAAGCATTTAAAATGAACCCTGCTCTTTCTCCAGATGGCAGTTTTATTGCTGCCCTCGTGACCATACTAATCTGGTGTTATATTTTTGATGGCTTATGTAACTTCTTGCTTTAGCCGGATGTGGGTAAGGTTTAAGACAGATCATTAAGGTCTGATATATGTAGCTCCTGGTGTACCCAAGTCACTGGGTTTTATAGAACTTTATTTTTAAGGTGTTGTCTTGATTATTCTTTGTTGTAATAAGTTTATTTGAATCTGTACAGTATTGTGCTAGAAAATCTGAAATGGATGTAACCTAATTTAAAGAGAGGAGTATAATGGATTTTCACATCTCAAAATAAATCTATTGCAAGTATAAAATTATCTATGCCTGAGAATACTTTGGAGGCTAAAAGAAGATTGCTAATCATGTAGAAAGAACTGCAGTATGTTAGTTCTGTTCTTGACCTCACTTCTGTTTTATCTCAACAAATAACAGTTCCTAACATGTTCTTACAGAAGGGAGGGAAATAGACAACTAACAAAATATAAATGAGCACGAACAGCAGGAAACATTATGGGATCCATATCAACGAATAATTTAGTTTCTTTTGCAAATAGCTAAAATTTGTACTCCTGGAAACTGGCAGCAAATGGAAGCAAAATGTGTGAAAGCCTATGAGCACCCAAAATGGCATCTTCTAACGGCATCATCTTCTTGCTCAAGGAAAGTGTTGGTCACTTGGCATTTCCCAAGTGGAAGGAAGCTTCCACATGGCTTTGGACTGATCTGTCAGCCTCGGGATAAGGAAAAATTTTTATTAGATTTTTATTTATTTCCTCCACTGTTCAAAACTGAACCTCTAGAAACAAATATACCGAGGCAACACCTTTTAACTGCATTACAACAAAGTAATTAAATCTCTCCCATCTTGTTTTGGGGTAGTCTGTTTGTCTTGCAGAGGGCACCAACAGCTTTGATTTGTGCCTGGTCCATTTCTTCCCAGTTTTCAGAATTGTGGGCTGGGTATTCAGAAGGAGCGGAGTAGGATGATTACACTAAACTGAAAATGAAAGTTCAACATTGTATTCTTAATACCAATTTATTATTTCTTGGTTCACCCTTCCACTTCAAAGTCCACATTATAATAAGCCCGAATGCTTCCTGATTTGACCTTACAGTGCACTGGTCTCAGACGTGTTGGATTGCCAGAGTTAGGAAGCCTGAATTTTCCTCCTTTATAGATGGTGTGAACTGCAGACACTTGGACCTCTGGAAGAACAAATGCAGGAAAGATTGCATTTATAACTACAGCACTTTTACCAGAGTAGGTTTAGGTAGGAAAGTGCCATAGTTGTTATAAATTGCTGATATTACAGAGTCTGATGAAAATGCTGACTTTTCAGCATCAGCCTAATAAAATGGTAGAAAGTGTATTTAATAACAGAACATAGCAAATTGTGGTAAAAGACCATTGTAGCATTAATTATTCACCAAGAAAGCCTCAAGTAGTCCAAAGGGGGAAATCAGACAGGAACTTCTGTCTCTGACGATGTGATATGAACAATCACTGTGCTCCAGCGCAGGAGTTACAGGGAATAGCTTTAGATTTAGTAAATCAGGTGAGGGACAAAAGAGATGGGACAGAATAAGATGAGTTCAGGATTTCACAGATCTCCATCAATGCCATCTTTCTTTCATTTGAGAACAGCTACTTCCATATCTGTTACGTAGATAATCATACAATACAATTCAGATAGAGCATATTTTGAAAGGTCTTAAAGGTAAGGACAAATTATGACTACAATTAGCAATGGTTTTAGGCCTGAAAGCTGAGGTATCTCAGTTTCCACATACACCAGAAATGATGGAAGTAACTGCCGCTATTGAGCTACGAAAGGATTGTTCCTTCCCTCCAAGCATTAAGCCAGGAAAGTAAGACTCAGTGTTCAAACACACTTTCATACATCTGGCACCCTAACTTGAGCATTGTGTATAGGAAGGAGTCATGCACTCACCCTCTGTGACATTGCTTATGAGTTATGTCACCTGTCTATAAGAAATATGAGACTGCTCTGTGATCAACAGTGGCAGGTATGTGGCCTTTACTGCTGACATTTCAGGGAGTTTCAGACACATGGAATTCCAATTTTAAGAGATATTAGCTAAAGGAAATGTACAATAATTGTACAACCTGTGAGAGAGGTGCATGTGCAGTAAAAATTGTATAGTTTATATAATCCAACAATGTTTAGTTAAAGAGAATGGAACAACTCTATAGGAGAAAGCCTTAAGGATGCTGGATACAACTGAATGTGCAGTGTTATGGCAGATATTTTGTACTGGTACATGACAAATTCTCCTGTCAATCCACTCAAGAAATAAGCACTTATCCAAATGGTCCTATGGATGAAGATCCAATCACAGAGGAGAAAACACTGAACAGATCAATAGCAGAATTAGAAATAAAAGTTTGGTAACTCAATATCTTGCTTCAAACCTGAAATTGAAAATATTCTAGAGTTGATTAATTCAAAACAAAGACCCCGATACTGTAAGATTTACATTTCAGTTCAAACAGATTAATATCCTTAAAGCATACACAAGAAAAATATGTGTAGTGTTTCTTGGGGGAAAAAAATATTCCTTCAATGTATTTTAGTGTGCAGAGACAAGCATTTCTCATATCATGCTGTCAATGAACTCTCAGCTACCAACACCAGGAAAAATAGTCCTTTTTTTGCCCTTGTAATTAAAGTTTTTGCTTATTTATTTGCTCTTTTAAGAGGATTCGGGGTATGGACACAATGTTGGGGGTTGGACCCAATGATCTCTTGAGGTCCCTTCCAACCCCTACAATTCTCTGTGTGATTTGTTTTTATTTTTGAGGTTGTCACGATTGTTCAACTTCTCTGTTGTAGCTTCTGGATTCTTGCTTTCTGTTAGCTATAGCTCATGCTCTCACACATGGCTTCATCCATAATTTCAGGTAATGCAAGAGCTGACTGAAATCTGTTGTGAAGAGATATTCATCGGCTTGGTTGCAACCTTCTTCATCAATTACAAGCACCCCCAGCAGATGCAATCTCTTATTGACTTTTAATTAGTTCCTTGTGACAGTAGGATTTATGGGCTTTTTCCTTGAATCCAATTTTATTACAGGAGCTTTGCGATAGTTATGGATTCTGCAATGATCAAAAACTGTTGGAAGTGCTACTAGGCCAAAATCAAACTAATAGAATGTTAATAGAGCTCATTTCATCTGAGGAGCATTAACCTTAATGAAAACACAGAAAATCAATGTGAAAGGCCAAAAGAGGAATTACTTATGCATCTGTCAAGCCAAAATTAATCATTTTAAGAGGCTTCGGTAAGAGAAGGGATCTTAGCACAAGAATACCAACAGGACAACATGGGCACTGGCTGAAGCAGGTCTTCATAGAGAGATCAAGTACTGGCTCTAATATCACAAATCAGGAGGGACAAGGAACTGCAAGAAATAAAGCTACGATACACTGAAAGCTGCTAATGCAATAGGAAGGATTATTTTTTCTGTAGATGTCATCATTAACTGCAGTCCATTTAACATAGAGGACAAATGACCTATCATGACAGGTTACCATGGTCAGCAGATACTCATTAGCACAAGTTTAAGAGTAATTTGCTTTCCCTTAGACGACAAATAAAATGTTTTTGTCCCTTAAAGTGACTAGACTCTACATGCCAATGAAGTACTTGCCACCTGTCACATATCCCTGTTTTTAACAAGACATTCCTGCTGTCAGAGTGTGTCCCATGGTCAGCACCCTATCTCAGTGTAGAACAGGAGACAGAAGTCCAGGTTTAAAATCCAGGCTGGGAAGAGGCCAGGAACAGTCCTGTAGTTTGGGCTTGAGATTTGTGAGCAGGAAAGTACTGCTGGATTTGCAGATCTCAAATCCCAGGGCGGGCAAGCCAGTTTGAGAAATACCTGGGTAGGAGAGCCAGGTATCTCCAAACGTACCATTGCCTACCCAATGATTCCCACCCACCAAGATGGGCACCCATCTTCCTATCTAACAAGATGGGCACAAGGTGGTGGATATGCCTGAGCTATGGGCAATTGCTGCAGCTCTGATAGGGTCAGTGGGTCAGGGAAACCTCAGCCTGCAACCAGGTCCTACGGCTGTCCTCTCACAGGGACAACCACCCAACCGAGCCTTTCAACCACCCAACAGACCACTCAACAGAGTGGTTGAAGTGGTCTGTTGTGCATCCATCCAACCAAGCCTTTCAGACACCTAATTGAGCTTCTCAGCCACCCAGCGGAGACTCTCAACCACTCAACTGAGCCTTTCAGCTACCCAATGGAGCCTTTTAACCACTGAACAGATCACTTCAATCACCCAACAGAGCCTTTCAACCGCCCAACAGAGACTTCCAACCACCTAACAGATCACTTCAATCACCCAACTGAACATTTCTCTATTTGCTTGGGGTATTTGAGTGCATCTTCATATTTTTTGTAGTCATCTGCTGGAACTTCTTCATGATTCCTTCAGTTCCAAATAATTTCTGTCTTGTCCTTAATTTACCTTTTCTAACCAGGTACCAGTACCACTGGCCTTCAAATACCAACAACACCATCTCTTTTTTTTTTTTTTATATCATCCTGCAGGGTTGACAATACCCTTGTGGTCTGAGCCCACCTCCTCCCATTTTGGGGTGCAATTTGGGGGTGATTTCTGTGTACAGTAAAAAGATACAGACTAAACCACTAATTTGTGGGTGATTTCTGTATGTGATGACACTAAAACACTAAATTCATACACATTCAGGTATCTCATTTTTCACAGAATCTTGGATGCTCACCCAAAAAAAAACAAACAACAAAAAAAATGAGACCCCCCCCACCCCTCCATCTGCCCACAACCAAGATGGTGCCCAGCGGCGCCCCCCCTATGGCTGCCAGGACTAAACATGGCATGCGCGCAGCGCCCGGTGGTGCCGGCGCGCATGCGCGGGGCAGGGGCGGGGCCTGCTTGGAGTTTTGGCGGGCGGCGGCGAGCGCGCGGCCGGCGGTGAGAGGAGGCTGTGAGGGGATGGGGAGGGGGGGGGAAGTTTGGGTTTAATTAAATCTAATTACCCCGTCTGACCGATGAGGTGGGAGAAGGCGGTAAGCATTTCGTTAAGCCTGTCCGTGACCGGGCTTTTTATCTAAAAATCATGCCTTTCTGCTGCCCTGAGTGCCTCAGAGCTCAGGCTGTAGCTGTAGGAAATGCGCTTGGGGGGGGGTTAAATTCGGTGGGTCCCGAATCGGGAGCTGTGAGGAAAAGCCACATTCGTGGTTTGCACGTCGAATAAAGAGCCAGAGCAGCTCAATATAGCTGGTTATATCCCTTCTGACAGTATGGATGCTGTTCTCCCGTGATAGAGGGCATTTTACCTCAAGCTCCTGAAGAGATCCTGGTGAAATCATGGAAGGTAAGGGATAAAAGTGCTCGTTTGCTTTCAATAGGGAAGTTTTCTTCTGACCAATAAGTTGGTTAATTTTGTCCAGAGAACTTAGTAAACCTCTTAACAAAGGAAGTTACATTGCACAGACTCCTCCCCCAGAGACCTCTGGTGTTGCCCCTTGCCTTTGTCACTGTCTCCTTTGTGTGGGGCTGCTCTGCCTCTTCCCTGGATTTCTGTTTTCTTCAGCAGCAAATGCTAAACACGTTCCTTGTTTTGTTCTCTATTTCATTTCTGCTCTCTGGCCTATTCCTCTTCTTGGTCTTTCTTTTTCCAGTTATTTGTCCTTTTGCTCCGTATTCCTTTGCTACCCTGTTCCTCGAGTAAAGCATATCCTCGGATATGCTTTCTTGCCTGCTTGGCATCTTCCTCCTTAACTTCTATTGCCAAAAGCCATTTGGGTGTCCTTGTAGAGCTGTCAGCTATCCTTAACAGGTCCTAAGACTTCCTTGTAACAGAAGCTGTTGTACAAGCAGCTGCACAGAAGGAAAAGCCAGTGCTAAGCAGCCTGCAAGCTTTCTGCTGACCACCCTGGGTAACAAGTGGAGAGTGTCTGCAACCATGTTTCCATCTGATCAGGTGGCAGGAAGTTGCTTTATCGTCCTTCAGCCAAAGTTGAAGCAAATTTTTAAAAATACCACTTGTTGCTCTGATTTAGTCTAATCACAGGCTAGTGACAACCAAGACTATCTTGAAAGTTTTATTCCATGGCAGCTTTCCGCTAAATGTACAGAAGTAACATTGAGTTTAATTTTTGCCTCAGCTGACGATGACTTGGACCTGCTGGCCTCCCTCCTGGAAGAAAGTGAGGAAGCTGAGGAGGGGAATTCTCCTGAGGAGGAAGATGCCCCAAAGGATGAGGGGGGAGAACCAGACGAATACGATGAGCTCTTTGATGCGGAAGATGATGCATCCTACACTGAGGAGGTCAGTGCTGAGGACAGCATAATAGATGAGCAGAAGGAGAACCTGGCTGCACTGTTTGGAGATGTGAATGACCTGCTGGAAGAAGAGGAGGCAGAAGAAACTGTTTCCACTTCAGCTCCCAGTCAAGAAAAAGAGAAGACTAATGAAGAATTGCAAGGTTTGTAACAGCATCTTTTATCTGATTTGTCATATCTATATCTCTTGTTTCCAGAAAGCTAATGAGCAGAAGCCTGCTTCTTCTCAGTTTAGGACAGTAACCAGACAGGGAATACAGAAAGTTCTTGTGAACGTTTAGGGCATTCAAAATCCAGTTTTCAGTGCTAAATTCAGTTTTCAGTGCTCATTAACCAAACTCACCAACTTATTTTCCTAAAAGAAGGACACGGGACTGAGTAAACCAGGGAGACTCAACTAGCTCTGAGCAGGATAGGCAAGGTTTCCTATGCGCTTGTGCCTTGTCTGATGAAGAGCAACATTGCTTCAGTCTTTAGGGCTGTCATCCTGGCATCTTTTACCAGCATAATTCCCCGTGCTTTCACAGGGCTTACTGGTGGGAGGTTCTGCCATAGCAGCCAATGTTGTAGCAGCAGAGCTGGTCCCTGAGCCTTGCACGTATTTGCTTACACTGTAAACGCTTCTTTAGCTATGGAGTGCAATTGTCAGCAATTTAAATCGTCTTCGTTAGGAAAGATGCATGCAACATGTCAAGGAACATATACCAAACAAGTCAAGTATTTATACAAGTCAGCTCCAGGCTGCACAGAAACATGTCCCTTCACCGTGAGCTATGTACAATAAGAGCAAAATCTGTACCATGGCTCTAGGCTTTGTTTTCTGGGTTTCTGTGATGTAGTAAAACTGCCAGTCTTCATAAATCCCTGCTTGCAATGGCTTCCCGCTGTCTTCATTATTATCTTTTTTTCTTATTTCTTTCCTAGCTGAGCTGAGAAAATTGCAAGAACAGATGAAGATGTTACAGGAGCAGTTGCAGAAGACAGCTATTGGGCAGCAATCCAGTTCAGGCCCTGAGAAGAAAACCCCTGGTAATGAGACTAATTAAATGAGTTCCTGATTTGTTGGCCTACCAACATGCAAATTACAGGCAAGACTCCAGCTAATCTAAAGTGAGCACTGAGCAGCAAGGAGGAATGGTGGTCTGGTGTATTCCCATGCAGATTGTTTCCTGCAGCTATGGACTAAATCAGTGAGCTGCAGTTCTGGCATCTGCATCACCTGTTAATCCTTCGTGGGGCAATCTGTGACTGAGATGCTCTGGGGTTTTCTGCTGGAAGTGTTCCTTCTTGCTGGCAGACCTCGGTACGCCCAGAAAATACAGCTGTGTTTATTGCTGTAGCACACTGGGTGTAGTAATAAACTACATGGGGGAAATTGAAAAGCAAGGGGATGTGCCTGCTTTTCACAGCGTTGTGGTTTCAGTGGCATGCAGAGTTTTGGGTCATCAGGGGAAAGAATCACCAGGGCTTTTCTTGATGTTGCATTTCAGATGCTGGAAGTTTAGCTGAAGGATTTCCGTGTGGTACCCTGACTTGGCCTTTTCATTCAGAAAATTACTTAGTTTGGAACAATCCTTAGTATTTGAGTCTAGATCCTGAGATCTCATAAATACTTCTTGGTTTTCTTGCCCAGGTAAATCTCCCTGTCTGCCCTTAAAGGAAATCAAAGTTCAGAAGCTGCAAGAGTCGCCCTGTTTCTCGGCTCAGCTGGGCAATCCTTTACTGACAGCCAAGCGAGGAATCCAGAAATCAAAAGCCTCCTCAGCAGGTACTGTTCTCACTGAAACACACCGGGCGTTTGTCAAAAACCTGTGTAGGTCACAGCAGCAGTGCAGACACATCCAGGGTAGTTTTTATACAGCCAGTGCACCGGGAGCAGTCTGGCCACAGCAGAACAGAGCTCGTTACGGAGTTAATTACTGTGTCCTTTGCAATGGGTGCTATGCTCTCGGCTGCTATGGTTAATTTGGACACTGGCAGTGCGTACTTTTAAGCTTACCTGGAAAATGTTCACCTGCCCTAGGAAGCTCATGGTGAGGCAGAACTCACTGCTTGGGTACACGCAACTGATCTGGAGCTGTCAGTTCCTAAATGACTGTGAGACCAGTCCTGTACCAATAAAACTGATTTATGTCTTTCCTCCACTCTGTTAAATTAGACTTCTGTTTCTGGTCAGATGTAAGTTGATGTTATTTTTATTTAGATATTTTCTTTTGTTATCAAGAGTTGTATTTGTTGTTTTTTTTTTCCCATTTTTTCCTGCTAAAGAAACCAAGACTCCTCCTCCGCGACAAGTCCTCAGTCTGGCATTCCAGCCTCTCAAGTCTGCCCCAGGGAACACGCCCAATAAGGTGACCAGAGAGAAGACTCCTCAGATGCCTACATGCTCCAGTACAACATCTCAGACAGTGTCTGTGGAAACCTTCTCGGGGCTGAGATTAAGGTCAGCAGCCCAGTAGTATCCCTGCCTCTTCCTGGGGATATCACCCTCAAGTGATGGGAGAGAGAACACAATCAGTCCAATCTCCCGTGATGCTAATCACAAAGGTGGAGAGCGGAGGACTGGATTTCTGATTTGCTGTTTATACATTGCTTTACCATGGCAGATTAGTCAGTCATCAGCACACGCTGTAACACAAAGCCATGCCATTGTCTGGTTGTTAAAGTTCACATTACCTTTTTACATGGCTTATTACCATGTTCCTATTTTTATCTTCACTTCTTTCTAACAAAAAATATAATTTTATTAGCCCTGACTTCCCTGAGATGTCCTAAGCAGTGGACACATACAAGGCCTGCTTGTGCCCCAGCAGAGCAGATTTCATTTCACACCAAGAAGCCTCAGGAGCCACTCGCCATTCCCATACTCGCTGTAGCCACAAGAGGTCTCTGAATACTTACCATGTCTTCCTCACCAGAAACTGCTGGATTTGCAGCATATTTCCAGATAGTTGTGATACCTGGTCCTTCCTGAAACGAGAAGAGTTAGTGAAAGCTCAGGGCTAAGTTACAGTGTGAGTATTTGGACAAGGAACAGTGTGTGGTTAGTAGCTTGCCAGGATTTGGGCAGCATTTGGAGCTAAGGGGTTTTGTTTCATGTGAACTCAGTGTGAAATGATGCACCAAAACATTTTGTTTTGAGACACAGTCTTTCACAGGAGAATGCTGAATATTTTTGTTCATGCTTGTCCATTTATGTAACAGAATGTGTTCTTTTTTTACATGCTTTTATTTGATGTAGAAAACCCCGGGTTTCATCAGCTGAAATGGACAGAAAAATGGCTAACCGGAAGCTGATCCGACTGTCCCAGCTGAAAAACAAACTTGCTACAGAAAACTTGGAGGAAACAGACTGGGTGACGTTTGGAGTTATAATAAAGAAGGTCACTCCTCAGAGCGCCAACAACGTAAGTAACTTCGTTGTATCCCAGTGAAATGCTGGTCTTCTATCCTGAGAAACTAATTAGATCTTCAACTTAATCAGCTTCCTCTGTGTAGTTACTGAAAAGCTCCTGTATTAAAGAGCTTGGCTCATCTGGCTTCATGCAGTAATGCTGCTTTTAGTCCTCAGGGTAAGTCCTCAGCTTATCTGGAGCAACTGTCCTGGGCACTAGTGTAAGTGTAGCTGTGGCATACATGGCATAAATCTGTCAAAATCTGTTCGCCCATGTTATGTGGGAAACACCAGTGCAAAAAGTCTGACTCTCAGTCTTTCTGGACAGCTCTCTTGTTTAAATGTGGCAACATGCTGTGCCTCCAGCATTTCCCTAGAGATCATTCTACCCTGTGTGGTGCATGACCTATGGACTTCCGCTGATGAAACAGAACTGAATATGCCTTGGTGTTGATTGTTCAGTGGGGTCAAAACTTTGTTATTCAGCAAGCCAGAGTGCTGTCCAGCTTTAATATCAGGAAGATTAGTAAGAGCAATATTGTCGCACTAATTTGGCCTCTAAGAATCCTAGAACTGGCTGTGTGGCATGGCTTGATGTATTGTATCTAACATTTACCAAGGTTACAGTTTGTGCTTGTCTAAATGAGGAAACCTCAAGGGAAAGTAATTGGAGTAACTCCTTCAGTGCAACAGCGAGAGGGGATGCAATCAGTGTCCTCTTTGCTGAGAGCTGAAAGGAAAACAAATGTTCATTCCAGGGCAGAACCTTCAGCATCTGGCGGCTGAACGACCTGCGGGATCTCAATCAGTCCGTCTCACTCTTCTTGTTTGGTGATGTCCATAAGGAGCACTGGAAGACAGACCAAGGCACGGTCATCGGGCTGCTCAACGCTAATCCTATGAAACCTAAAGAAGGCTCAGATGAGGTGGGAGAACTTTTCACTTGCCCATCAGCTGTGGAAAACAAACAAAACAAAAAAAACCTGAGCTTTTTCATATCTGCCTGAGATTTAGCTTTATAACATGTTAAGGTTGAAATTACAGGAGTCTGATCTGGATATTTGCATGATGCTTATTTGCTCCTGATTTTCTGGAAAACTAACTCCTAAAAGTCCTATTAGGCATCTAAAACCAAAGTTCATTCTAGTGTTTAACCTGCTCTAGGTAGCAGTCAGCTCCTCTGGAGTTGTAGGAATTGTATCTTCTTATCAGTTTGTTCAGCTGCTTCAGTGCAGTGCCTGATTCAGCTGAAATGTCTCGACAAGCTGAAAAAAGGGGGAAGCTCACTTCTCTCCCCTTATTTAAGCATGAGATGTGATTGGAAATGTTTCCTGGTTCCAAACCCGTGGCTGAAAAAAGTGTTTGATTTATAAAACAAATCATATATTATATATAGTAAGTTGATACATAGCACTTCATTTGTTTAATCAATTACCTATAAATATGGAACACGATGAATTGCTTTTTCTTTATGTATCAAAACATGTAAGGTAGCTTCATTTTGCTAATAAGTTAAATGTTTTCTTAATGTCTTTTTAATTGCACTGGAATGGAAACCGTTTTTACTGACTTCTGTCAAGGGTAATTTCAGTCTAGTAGCTGGTGATGTAGTATTTTGCATTTTAAATTCTCCAAATGGAAAAATTAAGAATCTCATTAATTGTCTATTAAACTATATAATTGCTGAAATTAACATTAATAAGCTGTAGAAAGGCCTGCTGGTAAGTAGGAAGGCACACCAGATTTAATGCAAGGCCTGTGTTGAATGTTTCTTCTGAGCTAAAAATGGACACCTTTAGAGCTACCAAAAACAGATTTTGCCGAATATTTCTTGTCTACAAGTCCAAGTATCTCTGGGTGGAGTGAGGATGATGCTTTTGTTGTCCGACAGTTTTGTCTGGACATGGTTATATGGAGAGGGACAGAGAGTTCCAGTCCATCTCCACTTCCCCTCCACTGCCAAATGCGGTTGCCATGATGCTGTCAGCTTGCTTTCTTGAGGCTCCGAGCATAGAAACACAGCATCCTTCATCTCCTTGTGGGAAACAAATTCGCCTTCTTGTTTTTAACTGAGCCTTTTTCTCAACCTGAACAGGATGTTGTGGCTTTCTTAAACTAGGCCTGCATTTTTTTTTAAAGCTGCACTGCTAATACCAGAGGTGCCAAACTAGACTAGAAGCAAACCAGTGACATCTCGAGAGAAGCCCTTCCTCAAGACATGTTCTGATTTTTTTCTAGGTGTGTCTGTCTGTTGACCATCCCCAGAAGATCCTGCTCATGGGTGAAGCTCTGGACCTGGGTACCTGCAAAGCCAAGAAGAAGAACGGTGGTTCCTGCACGCAGATAGTGAACCTGGTTTGTACCTCAGTAGTTAGGACATCCTGAAGCTGTTGGTAGATTTTAGCTGCTGCTTTTGTACTCGTGCTCCAACTCTTTTACTTCTTTCTGGATCTTATAAGTAATTAAAGTGTGTGGAAAAGCTGAGAAATGAAACTCCAAAGAGCTGTTTCTCGGATAGCCCTGTAGCAGCAGCACTGCAGCTCCCTAAAAGCAAAGCTAGTGCTGCAGTGGAAAGATAATGGTCTCAACTCAAGACCATCACCATCTCCACATCCTTTCACTCCCCTTTGTGCCAGTGCAAGCTTCCATGCACTGCACTAGGGAACTAATCCAAAGTAAAAGAATAGAAGGTTTTTCTTGGAATGGTTCTGGTTTTTGGAGATGATCTTAACCAGGTGAGTTCCCTGGTCTAGCGTGCCCACTGGCTGCCAGAACATTTGCACAACTACTAGAGAGGAGAGGGAAAAGGTGGTGGGATTCATCTTCTGGAGAGAGCACTGACTTTTCTGAAGGACTTGTGGACTGCATAGCTCACTTCACGGCGATGGTGACGTTAAGATATCTGAAAGGAACCTTGTCCAAGTCAGAAGGGTAATTGTTAGTAGGGAAGTACTTGGGAGGAGGAGAGAAGAGGAAGGAATGAAAAACTGGGGAGGAACTAAAAGTGCATAGGGTGGGGAAGAGGACAAATAGTAAAGGTACTTGTCGCAAAACAAGGCTGTGATTACAGACCCACTCCAGGAAGTGGCTGTGCACAGGGCTCTTGGTGTCAGTGAAATATTCCACGGCCACTTGGAACAGACCCAGGTGGAGGCTCTGGCAGAAGGACCTCCTGAAGGAATTGGCTGCTTGGTTACTTAGTGACAAAAGATGCATAATTATGGGATAATCGTAACTATACAAATATGGGGCAGATGGATATCAACAATAGAAGAGTAATTTCTTTTTGTTGGTGAGAAGAATCCCCTGAGAGAGTGCTTTTATGACACTGCTTTCTCTGGCAGGCAAGTTTACTAACTTAAGTTCCAAACTGCCCTGGATTGATGCTGAAACCTGATGAATTAATTTGGAACCAGTGCATGAAACGTTGTGCTCCACTTTATCTTTGTGTTCATACCAGTAAGAAAATGGCATACAGCTCAGTAGCACAGAATTTGGTCAAGAGGACCTGGAAAGTCAGTTGACCTGAGCCAAGGAGTGGCCTAAAAATTCCTGGGATGGAAGAAGTCTTTGATGCACGAGCTTTTTTCCCATGATTAGCACAAGCAATTTTAATTTCACTTCTTATTGCTGAGCGTGAGCGTATGTTTGCTGATTTGGGTGATTGCTGGAATGCTACAATGGAGATGAAATCTCAGTTTAGCCACAGGTGTGGGTGAGGGGAATGAACTAAATTGTATCTAATCATGTTTTGCAACAATCTTCTTCCATTTATTTTCAGAATGACTGTGAGTATTGTCAGTACCACGTACAATCCCAGTACAAGAGGCTCAGCTCGAAGCGGGCAGATCTGCAGTCTACCTTCTCTGGGGGCCGCATTCCCAAAAAAATTGCTCGGAGAAATCCCACTTTGAAGGAGAGGCTGTGCCAGGATGGATTTTACTATGGAGGAGTCTCTTCAACAGCATACGCAGCCTCAGTGTAAGACAAGCCACATGTTTCTTTTGGGCTCAAGCACGGGTCTCAGATTTTGAACAGAATTTACCTCTCATGTATAAATGAGTGCAAAGCTCTCTCTTAAGGGTGGCTGTTTAGTTAGAGTTCCTTTTCATTGCTTTCACCTGCATTCATCAAACAGGAATAAATGTCCCATGTATGGTGTAATACTTTTGGCCTCACAAGGTAACAGAGCTGCTGTCTGATAGGAAAATTTCATCAGTCAGTGCTAAGATGTGGGCAGGTGTGTTTTTATCTCTGAATTAATACTGTATTTTCAAGCCAGATGATATTGGGTGTCAGTAGATAAATGACCTTTACCATAAGGTCCCAAGTGTTCAAGTTGAGTATTTTCCAGTGCCATTCCCTTACCCTAATTTGTTGTGACTCATCAAATTTTAATCCCAGTTTCAGTGTCGGTGCATTCTGTATTTCTTCCTCCTCTTCCCTTCCTTGACTGAAATGACACAGTATCACAGTGTCGACGAAGTTGGTAGATCCCTGTGTATCACAGACTGAAGTGGAGGGGTCAGGCCCTTTATCCAAATCTCACTAAAGACAGCTGTGGAAAGACTTGAGTCACAGCTGGATCACGCCCTCTGTTTGCACATTGCTTTGGTTCCCATACCACTGCCAGCTGATAACTGGTGTGACTCCACATTAATGGAGCAACTCCAAAAAAAACCCTGATGTTCTGGTTTTGTTTCTTCTTTCTAGTGCAGCAGCTGCCGCGCCGAAAAGGAAGGTTCAAACCACTCTCTCCAATCTGGTCGTGAGAGGAGTTGATGCAATTGTCCAGGAAACCAAGCAGAAAATTGGTACCTAACTAGCTGTGTAGTCTCTTCACCCTCCAGATATTTTTTTGACTTGATGTGTAGCTGTGTCCCAGGACCCTGAATGAATCTGGCAATTTGTTTGCTACAGAGATAGACGTTTGCAGGCTGCTTTCCCAATTGATCTAAACTCCTCTTTCTTCTTGAGATCACAGCTGCCAGGCAAATGTAACTAAGCAACTGTGTGGCTTTGTGCATCTTTTTTCAGCAGTGCCCCTGAATTAAGTCTCCCGTTCTGTCTTTGGACAATGACAGAAGATCTTTGCCAGATTAATGGGAATTGGAAATTCTAAGAACTTTGAACCAGAGAATTTATTTTAATTGATTAAAATAGATGGCTTCTGTTAGTCTGGGAGGCTTCCGAGGAATACTAAGTATAAATCGGAGACAGGTCTGCAATGCAGGGGGCCTGCTGGGTGTCTAGCCTGTTTCTTGTGCTTTTCTTTTGTCATCTTCAAAGCATGTTCCTCCCGTAGTCTTTGGAAATTCACTGATCTTCTCTACCTGTGTTTCTTTTCTGCAAAGCACTTAATATTACACCTTCTTTACACTCAGTGGAAAGCAGATGACAGATTATTCAAACCACATGCTCCAGACGTTGCTTAGATGTCTTATCCATCTTTTAGTTCCTTCAGTTGCCACCATTTCAGGCACCATAGCCTGTGTAATTTCTCTAGCCTTTAGCTGCTCTTAATTCCCCCAGAATAACATTTGATGGCTGTGGGGCTTTCAAGCAAAAACTGTTTAAAAAGGGGGATGGTGGGAACACTACAGATCAACAAGGCTGGGGGGAGGCTGACTGATGAAACTGCTGAAGAGGTAGAAATATTTGTGTGACATGCTGTGCTTGAGCAACCAAATATAATGTAGAAGTTGGTCCTGCTCTGGGGGTGCTTGAGCAGATGACCTGCAGGGGTTATTTCCAACCCTCTGAAGCTAGGTCTGCTTCCCTTTCTGGCTCCAAGTCTCTTATATTTATGCCTCTTCCGCTCCAGGTGCAGCAAAGAGGCCCATGCCGTGTTCTGAGGAGTTCAAAGAACTGCTGGCACAGCCAACCTTTGGAGCACGAAACCTCTGCAAGCACTGGACCAAAGCAGGTGTGTCTTTGTGCCTGGAGGAAAACCCACTCCAGAGAGCACTCGTCTCCTTCTGAGCAAACACTGGTGTTGTTTTTTTTTTCTTTTTTATTTCTCCCAGATGCTGAAAATAAGCAAGGGGGCACTTTCCAATCTCTCTCTGCATCAGCACTGCTCAAGCAACAGAAGCAGAAATTGCTGGAGGCCAGAAAAAAGCGATCTGAAGAGATTCAGAGGAGGTAACACATGCTGACTTTCACAAGAAGGGGTCCATTACTGTGGCCTGTTGTTGTACAGAGATGGCTTGCTTTTTTCATAAAAAAAACTTCATTTAAATAGAAATACTGCACTAGGGGTTTTGTTTGTTTTAGTAGAGACCTAAATACTCCAGTATGGTGCCCAGTAACTGGGAAGCATGATGGGAAGAGGATGATTAGAGTAGGAAGCTGGGGTCAGGACTCCTGGTTCTGATCATTGCTGGTCTGCAAGGGTCTTCTGAACCTAACAAATTGCCAAGTGCATCTCTGTTAACAAACCTAAGAAAAACCCCATAAGGGCCATTCTGGATGAAACTGAAACTGACGGAGCCTAGTAGCCTCAAAAGGCTCAACTGGAGCCAAAACAAAAAGTTCTAAAACAGAACCTGAAGGAGAAAAATAAAGCTGGGTACCAATCATGATGATTTTTTTCCCTCAGCCTCCAACAGTGTGTATTTCAGGGACTTCACAAGCTAAAGGTGGTGTCTGTTACAGTACCCCTGAAAGGATTTTTTTTTTTTTTCCCGTGAACCCGTCCAACCTCTGCCATGACTTACGTAAACCTATGTATTTATGTGCTTAACTACCAATTCAACAAAAAAGTCCATTTCTTCGTGATCTTTCAGCTCCTACCTGCCAGCTTTATTTGAAGTTTCTCTCTGTTTGTTTGTTTTGGAAAGAACCCTTCTGTCTCTTTGACTTGTGTCACTATCTCAGTGGCTTACTTTTGCCTTACAAGGTTTCTCCAGAACACAAGTAAAGCTGACAGCCCTGCTCTCCCATCCTCCTCCGGGCAGTCCTCACACCTTTCCCCAACACCTGGGGCAGAGTTTCCCAAAGCTGCAAAAATGTCAACTCCTCAGAGGCCCAGGCTTGGCACAGGCTTCTCAGAAGGAGAAGACATCCTCTTCTTTGATGGGCCTCCACCTCCAGCACCAAAACTGGGCAGCTTGGCAGAAGCCAAAAAGGTAACAGTTCTTCAAATGGGTGGGTTTTGAGTGTGAAGAAGGGGAGGATAAGGGAAGCTTGATCTGGGGTAATACAGGAGTCATCAGGAGCTGGGGATTTTGTTGGTTTTCTCTTTGTTCTGTGTGGATTTTGCCTCCTTCATTTAACAGACTTCCTCTGCTATTGCTGGAAGTAGGAACATTGGAGCCAGGCTGGTCACCAACCCATTCACTGCTCTTTCCTATTTTCTAGCTGGCTGCAATACAGCGACTGCGAGCAAAAGGCCAGGTTCTTGCTAAAACTGATCCAAACAGTGTCAAACGGAAAAGAGCTGAGCTCGATGATGTCCTAGAAATTGTTGAAAGAGTTGAGAAAAACGTTGCTCAGTCGCAGAACACAGATGCAAGCAACGGTAAGTCCTGTTATGTTCTAGAATGGGAAAAAGTGTGCTTATTTTCTGCTGAACAGAACACTATTACTGGGTCAAAGACAGCTTTGAGAGAAGGTGCATTGTTACCTATAAAATGCTGTTATTTCTCTGAAGCCATCTTTGGCCTTGGCTTCACATTCTCCTGACCTACTAAAGTCTGTTGCTTGACCTGAACATTTGCTTGAGACATCTGAGACTTCCAAAATCTCCTCCAGTGACCATGCTTAGAAATCACAACCTTGTTTTGATCTTGGTCTCTAGAGGACTGAACTCTTTTATTTTTCTAGAAGTGGATGAACTGGAGCCTGCCCAGAAGAAGCGACGTGAGCAGCTGGCCTATCTGCAGTCAGAAGAGTTCCAGAAAATCCTGAATGCCAAGTCCAAGCACACGGGTATCCTGAAAGAGGTATGGCCTCCATCCAGCCATGACTGAGGGCTTAGACCTAGGGAGCTGATAGGACTCCTCATAATGATTTCAGCAAGAAGCAGGTACCCGAACATGCCCTGCTGTTGTTTTAACCCTTCCACTCATACGTTTCAGAGGTGGGTCATTTCAGTGGTGGTGGAGCACAGCATGGATTATTCAAAGCAAGGAATATTTGGTTTTTCTCTGGCTCCTAGACTGCAATCTTCTCCAGACAATCCCAGTAACTTGCCCAGGGGTCACACGTGGAGTGGCTTCTCCCATCTTTCTCCCCATAACCCTTTTTCCTGTGCCCCCCGCAGGCTGAGGCTGAGATGCAGGAACAATACTTTCAGCCCCTGGTGAAAAAGGAAGAAATGGAAGAGAAGATGAGGAACATTAAAGAAGTGAAATGTCGGGTTGTGACGTGCAAAACAGTAAGTGAGGTGGAGCCAGGGTGACAGCAGGGGAGTGGGGTGCAGATGGTACAAAATGGTTCTGGAGCATCCTGCAGCCTCCCGCCAGTCACTCACTTGGCCATAGTCCAGTGCAGGGATCAAATGGACATGGTTTTATTCCTTGCAACTCTTTTTTTGAGAGCAGCACTTGCCCTTAGAGACTTTGAGACATGAGGACACTGGCAAGGCAGGCTTTACTGCTGTGCTCAACATCAATTTGGTGTTTATGGCAGTGAGTTCCCTGGATATTGGTGCTCTGACATCCATTTACCAGCTTTATCCCTGAAGTGTTTGGGACCGAGACCCTTGGTTCCCCCCATATTACGTGGTAAATGAAGCCCTGTGCCTTGAAAAACATCCTAGACCTCAGACTGGTGGGCACCTCTAGATGGGAGAAGGCAGAGGGGTTTGGATATTCAGCTGTCCCCAGCCCACAGAACCAGGCGTTGTGTGCTGGGGAAGCAGTCACAGCTCTTTCTCCTCCCCGACAGTGTAACTACACCTACTTCAAGCCTCTGGAGACGTGCGTGCAGGATAACCACGACTACCACTGGCATGACGGCATCAAGCGATTTTTCAAATGTCCTTGTGGCAACCGAGCTATTTCCCTTGACAGGCTCCCCAAAAAGCCCTGCAGGTAAGAAATGAGCCTTGCGAAACAGCAGCTCGGGGCTTTTGTACTGTCCATTCACAAGTAATGTGCTGGGAGTCACAGCATCATGCCCTAAAACTGAAATGTCCTTCCTGCTGAGTGCTGTGGGAAAAGCCTGGGGCCTATTTTGGATGCCCTCATGCTGTGCAGCAAACACACCATGGTGGTCCTCACCTCCCATCTTCATCTTTCAGCACCTGTGGCCTCTTCAAGTGGGAGCGAGACGGGATGCTAAAGGTAAGACACCAATTTCTGAGCACCTCAACACTGGCTTTTGTCCCAGGCTTTGCTTCAGTGCCCTTAGGGCCTGCCAGCAAAGCCCAGCAGCTCTGCACCTCATCAGACCCCCACAGGAACCTGCAGGCTGTGTTTTAGTGGAGTTTCTCTTTTTGCTTTCTGCTCTTGAAGCTTTGTTTTAATTAACCATGGGGATGGGGAAATTGCTTTTTCCCAGATCTGTGAGAATTCAGAACCTCAAGTTTTCTAGAGGGTCTGTCAATGTTTAATCACATAACTTAGGCCTACCACAACTTCTGTAATAAATCTGGGAAACCTCTTAGCATATTTTAATTTCCTTTCTCCATGATTTGTATTTCTAGGAGAAAAAAGGTCCGAAGATTGGTGGAGAAACACTTTTACCGAGAGGGGAAGAGCAACCAAAATTCCTCAATAGTCTAATATGACCTGGAGTTGATGCTTTCACAACATAAGGAAGGATTTCTATGTCTAACCCACGCATTACTGGAATGCCAGGAGGATTCTGGCTTGATGAATCAACAAGGAAATCAATTTCTTGTGAGAGGGACATCCACAAAGTCTCCTCTTGACCGGATCACTGCATGAGCATTCAGCACTGATCTTTTTAAAACTACCTGAAAAAGGCTGCATGTGAAATACCCCTTCATGTCTGTTCTGTCTTAGTAACAGCTTGTTTACAAGATTTAGCCTAGAAAACACACAGGTACTGTGGAGTAATCCCACAATTTATGTTAAATGATAGTGTAGAATGACCCCACCAGAATTTTAAGGGACAAATCATGAACTGGGAGAGCTCTGACTGAGAAGTCTTGATTCTGTATGCACTTGTGAAATTAATGTTGTGCTGCTTAATGTCAGCCTCGTGCCTTTTCAGCTGTTGGCTGAAAAGGGATCTGAGGGTTGTAACCATACAGTGATCTTCATTAGCTCCAAAATTACTTGCTTGGAACCCTTAAGAACAGATTTCAAGTGGTTCTGGAGCTGTCTCCTTGGCTTATGACTTCAGAAAACTTCTGTGCCCCCAGGTGGCTGCAGCGCAGGCTAACCAGAGCCCTTACAAAAGCCTTTTCCTTTCCCAGCTGGATTCCCAGCACCACCTGCACTACAACACTCCTACAGCTACAACCCTGCAGCTCCCACCTCGGAAAAGGCATTTTAATGAGTCTGGCACTGCTGTGAGTGGTCTTAAAGAGCTGAGTGATTCTGTTGCACAGCTTTTCCCCTTGTTCTGGCATTTTAAATCTTCCTGAAAACCTTCCCATTTGTTACCTTGTGGACCTTGGATGCTGGCACAGCTGCCTGGGGGGACAGGAGATGTCTCAGACCAAGCAGAAGTGATCCCAGCAGGATCACAGGGGATTTTTAAGTACCTAAAACCACGGGCATCTCTGTGTTTTGGTGAAACTGCCACATTCTTAGGTCACAGTGGCTTCATCAATGACTCTTGTTTTTTTGCACAGGGAATGGAAGGAAAATGTTCCTGCACTTGAAGCATTTGGGCAGGTTTACCTGTGTACTTGAGCCCTCATCTCCAGGTGGTGCTTCTGCTGAGCAGCTTTGCTTGGCACATTGCCTTCATTTCAGTCTCATTTTGGTACTGTTTGTTGCGTCAGGAGGTGTTGCTGGTTGGTGACTGTAAATACAGAGCTGTGACAGTGCTTGGAAGTGTCCCTTGTTGCCTCATCCAGAATAAACGCTGCGTAATTGAGCACTCCCTGCCTCTGGATGATATTTCTCTGAGGAAGAGGAGGTGTGAGGTGCCTGCTCAGCATCCTTGCTAGCTCATTGCTGAATCACCAAATGGAATTGTTCTGTAACTGCTTCCCAGATGGTTTTTCTTACTCAGACCAGCAGGAGTTTCACATTTGGGGTTCCATCCACATTGGTATCAGCCTTCAGCTGGCAAGTTGAAAGCTTCGCGTGTTTTCCAGTTCCTATCTCTTGGGCCAGCAGAAGGGAAATTCCTGCAGAAATCAAACTGCCAAAGGCAATCCTTTATCTTCACCAGTGCGTGCAGGCCTGTGCTATGTAGGCCTGGTATTTTCCTCCTTGAGTGATGAGGAACAACAGCGCTATTCTCAAATCTTGTGTGCAAAAATAGGGTGAAGGTACTGAACCCAACAGCTTTGCTTAAACCCCGGCAGTAAATGAGGGAGTGCTGGGACTCGTAATGGAGTTTGTGCACTCGTAATGGAGTTAGTGTATTTCTGGGGAGATTTTCCTTGTGCCAGAGGTGGCTCCAGTCCAGCAGGAGGGGAGCTGCCTGCTGGGGCACGCTGCCTCGTGAGTGCACACCCTGCACTGTGCCAGGGCAGCCTGCAGGCTCTGCTTGGTACCAAGCTCATGCATTCCCCCTGATCCTTGGGAGCAAGAGCAGGATAGAGGTGCCATGACAAGCCCAGCTGGCCCTGGTAGCCAGCTGTTCTCATCAAAGCCTCCCACGGAACCAGGCTGGGGTTTGGATCTGTTAAACACCTCCTCAGCCCTCAGCTCCTGCTGCAATGTTAATTTCGAACACCTGGCCCTGCTGCCACAAATTACCTTCCCTTGGCTTTTATGAACACTGGCAAAAATTAAACCTTTAGCGTTTTATCCCTCTGCACTAATCAGTTGAATCCTACAGACTTAGATAAAACCACATTAATGAGAATTTAATGTCTGTTTGAGTAAGCACTCAAAAATAAGTCCTCATAGAGGACTTTCCTCTATGCCTGTCAGTTTCTCATGGCAGAGCCTACGCAGGGCACAGTAAGCTGGGCTCACGCAGCCCCTGCACCTTGTTTTATTTTCCCAGCTCACTGCCCGGCTTCCCTCTCCCAAAATTAAGTGTTTGCAGGATGAAAGTGTGGGCAAAATGTTCTCCTGGGCTATCATTTCCTTTGCAAGCCATGGTGAGGATCCTGCTTCATTCTGCCCTGCGATGCCCATATGGGAAAAACCTCGAGGTGCAGCTGGAGTCTCCCAACTCTCACTGACACAGCAGGGATCAAAAAGGTAAAACAAGCGTTGTCCTTGGCGTCCTCCTCATCCTCAGGGGTCAGGGAGTGATGGAACTGGGAGCAGGGCAGAGCAAAAGGCATGAGGTGGGCGCTGCTCCGTGCCCTGGGGCTGCAGAAACTGCTGCAGCTTTACTGGGACTGGTGCAATGTCAGGGTGCTGTGGGTTAGCTTAGGGTGAAGCAGCCTTGCTCCCTGGTTTTTGGGGAGGAAAAGCTTTTCTGGAAGTGGTATTTAAAGCTAGGAAATAAATAATTGAGAGTAGTTTTAAAAAAAATCCTCAAAAGTGGCTATTAGACAAGAAAAGGGGCCCTCTGGGAAACTATTTCTGAAGTCTTGAAATAAAACAGCCCCAGACAGGTTTTCCCTCTAATTTCCTCTTCATTTCAAAAAGAAAAGTGAAATCCCCACCTTCAGCTGCTGTCCTGGTGGCACCTGAGCTCACACTAAGGGCTTGCAAGAGATGGATTCGCTGTGCTTCCTTCACATGGAGAAAGATGCTGGAGACCTGAAACATAATCTTGCATATAACCTTATGGTAATAATATTAATGCCATCTAATTATATGTTCAGGTTATTAATGACCTTATATTAATATCCACCCAAAAGTGTATCAAAAGAGATATTAGGGGGAAAAAATCATGAAACGAAGCACATCTGTCGTCATTCCTCTTTGATTTTCAGCTCAGGTTTCCTTTGAAGTAAATCAGCTGCTCAGCCTGGGGGCAGTCACTTTGTGCCAGCATAACACGCTTTTGCAACGCAGTATTTGGGTAAGTTACTTACGTTGAAGGCAAAAAGCACAGAAATCTCGCTAGAGAGCAGTGGCTCTCCCTGCTCAGAAGCTGCTGCTTGGGCGTGTGCTTTCCATCCTCATCTTCAGAGGCAAAAGAGTAATTCTCTCACAACTTCAGTTACAGTCACCAAAGCGGCTGCTGGAGTAAGTTTGCCCGATCTGGGTCTGATTCGCATTGAAAGGCACCAGGGGGTGCTGACAAAATCCTTCTGGGCAGCTCCACTGGCGAGCAGAGCTGGAGGAGGAACCTGCCGAGCTCCCCAGCTCCGATCCAGAGCCCAGAAGGGGCTGCGGGGGTAGCAGGGGCACCCCTCAGGCACAGGCAGCAAGAAGCAGTCTCAGGACAAAGGCCAGAGAGGTTTGCCAGTTCCAGTGTAAGGTCATGATTTAAGGTTACTGCACAATCTGCATCAGAAGTCACTTCATATTTTGCATAGCCAAATTTCAACTCCTCATCTCTCCAGGTTCTCTTGGATCTGCAGCCCTCCCAGCTGGCAAAGTGACAGTGACACCAGTCTGGTAACCAGGTCTTGGGTAAGCAGTTTTATGGCGTTAGTTCTATTGATTAAACTAACACTGAAGCTGCAGGCAGAGGTGGTTTCCTACCCTTTTCTTTTTCACCTGAAACTGCTAGGAGAACTCCTCGTCTCACAGCTAACTAGCTCTTTGCCTGCTTTCTGAAGGTGAATTCAAACACCTCACACCTTCTCTCTGTTGGAGCAACGCTCCAGCCTCCCTGAAACATGGGGAGCCGCACTGGGAACGCTCTTTGTGTGCTTCAGCTGGGAAAGAGTTTCCCCAGGAATGGTAAATCACTCATCGTGGTACCGTGGTTTCAGAAGCTGCTCCAGCTCTGTAGGGGAAGCCCTGCCTCTCTTTGTTGACACAGCTGAGGCCAAATTAGTTTAAATCTCATTTTGTTGCCCAGTGAAAGCCCAGGCTTGGCTCTGCGCTGGCAACAGCTGCTCCGTGGAGTTGCTGGGAATGACATCAACCTGTGTTGTAATAACTCAACACTCAGTGTGCCTGTGCAGAGCCTGGGCACCTCCAAATGGGAAACAGCGTGGGGCTCAACGTTGCTAAACTACAAAAGCCTTTGAATAGTCAAATCTGCTTTGAAAACCTGTAATATAGTTAATTAAGCTTCCTTTTCTTCCCCAAAGTCAGACTTTGATCTGCAGCAGTAGGAGCCAAAACCAGGCTTCAAAATCCTTCCTTTGGCACCTGGACAAGTGTCTTCCTATCAAAGCGCTGAGCACGCAGCAACTGTCAGTGAGGCTAAGTTTGACGTGTCTGACCTCTCCGTCTGGAAAATCACACACCAAGTCTAAGCAGAGGACCTTCTCTTTATTTATTTTCATTTATTAAAGCTCCCCTGAACTGTCATTTCAAATGTTTAGGGCACACAGTGTCTTAAACAGTGGGGCTTCTGGCATGTGCAGACAGTTGGAGAAGTGAAAATTTGTTGGTGCCCAGCACTTGGCTTCCCTTCCACCAGCCCCTAAACCTGCAGCTCCTCAAAGCAGGGCCCAGAGGATGTACTCCAAAGGCTGTGCAAGGTGAGCCAAATGCTTTTTGAGAGCTTTTTTAAGTGCTGGTGGCCTCACAATCATTGAGCCTTCCGCAAAAAAAATCAGCGTGGGGCAGCAGGGAGCTTGGGTAACAGTTGCTTTTTCTCTCCTTGGTGGTAATTCAAAGGAGAAGTGTTAGCTTGGGACCAAGGCTAGTAAGACCGTGCAACTCTTCTATGCCCACAGCTCCTCCCCAGTCACCTCCCTTGCGTGCCCTGCTCAGCTCTGCCACCAAATTCAGCTTTTTTACTGTGAAATTGTGCTGGAGCCGGTGCTTTCTATGGGGACTGCAGCAGGTGCAGGCAGTGATGCCTTGTGCTGCTCTGTGCCCTCTCCACCTGAACTGCAGGGGGCTGTGGCTCTGTCCTGAGCACAGGGTCTGGGATCTGCCACCAGATAGTCCCCAGCTTTTCAAGGAGGCTTGGCTGGAAAGAAGGAGGTTAGAAAGAGTTTTCTAAGAGTAAACAGGAAAATCATGGAGACTTGACTAAGAATGGCCTAATTAAAATCACTTTCCGAGCTCGCTCTTCGTTTAGAGAAAGCTTTTATATCACATGTGAAAGGGCTACAGCAAGCCCCTGGCAGAGGTGCTGCGCTGTACTGCAAGGAAGCCAGACCCTAAAAGGGACAGGTCTGTGGGCTTTGTTTTTGTCTTCCCTAAAAAAAAGCTTAAAAAAAGAGACTGATTCATTTCAGGGGGAAGGGATCTGACCGCTTTGCAGTGTGAGGTTTGCACACAGAGGTGAGCTCGCCTCACGTTTGTCCTCCCCAGGCTCTGTATCTGTTGTAAGGAGTGAGCACACGAATCTCTCTCATCAGCTGCTGAGTGCAGGTGATCTGAGAGGTCTTTGATGGGTTTGTTCTTCTGAAAGAAGGGATTTAAGCCACACCCTCTAGGCAGAGATGCACACATTGTTAAAAACAAAGCCCAAGCTCTTCCTTCCCTTCTCTCTTCCAGTCTTAGAAAGGGAAACTCAAAGAGTCTGGCAACTCAAAAGCTCTGGGACTCGGGGGGACACCTGTAGATCTTCCCTGGGGTCGCAGCTCCCTCTGCAGCCAGCACAATGCATGAGCAGCACCAGCCAGCGAGGTCTCCCTTGGTCCTGTGTCAGGAACAGGATGGGGATGCCCCAGAGAGCAGCAGCTGGGCTGAGCGGAGCCTCCATCCCACTGGAAATCTTTCACTCAGGCCCACGCAGCAAGCAAAGGCAGTCCCCAGGGTGAGAAGGGTGTGGGTGTGATGGGTTGAGGACGGGATGCACCTGATCTGCTTTGCATGAGCATTCTCCTGACCACAGGGCAGCAAGTGGAAGGGTCGAATGGAAAAGAGACAAGGACAGCAATTGTATACTGGAATGTACAACTACATGTGCAACACCAGGATTTCCGAATGCAGAAGTAATACCACATAGCCTCCGCATAGAGTTTTGCTCTAATTTAATAAGCATTTCCAAAAATCTAGGTTCTGAAAGCAAAAGAACCTTCCAAAAGTCAAGGAAAAACAGAGTGAAAGGTGAGGGGATGGTGTCAGTGCACGTCCGCCCATCCCGAGGAGTGCCCAACCACCTCCTGACCAGCCACCAGCACCAGGCACTTTTTCCAGACCTGCCAGACTCGGAGGACTCCCCCCTCGTTTCGCACAGCCCCATATCCTTGTGCAAGGCCAAGAGGAGGCTGTTTGGCCGGCCCAGCACTTCCCAACCCCATTACCCACACCTTTATCTTGTGCCAGGGCTGCTCAGCCTGCAATCAGACCACACCAGGCCACGTCTGGAGAACTCCACCAGCGATCACGTTCCAGCCCACCAATTCCATTTCCCTGTGCACGTGGTTGCTGCCTTCCCTCTGCCCAGCTCCTTGCACAGCTCCCTTCTGCTGGTGTCACTGTCTCCATCTTCAGCAGCTCTTCTAATGACTTCCCACATACTGAGGGGCTGCAGGAAACTGAGTCCCTGTGCTTACTTTGCATAGAAAGAAGTTAGGCACTTTAAAAACCATACCCCTGGATAAAAATCTTATATTAACATAGCATCAGCTCCAAGGTATGGAACTTTTAAACCGCAAAGAGTGAAAACATCAAAAAATCAAGGTGCTCTTTGAAGACCATCATTCTTTGATTGGCTAAAATAACCACAGCAAATCTCTGTTTTCCTAGGTTAGATTTTCCTTGACGTACGTCAGCTGTTCAACCTCAGTGCGATTAGTTTGCATTAGCATAGAAAGGTTTTGTGGTGCAGCGTTTGGCTGAGTTACCAGTACGCAGGTCACCAAGGCGCACACAGCTCTGCTGTTCTCTCCCATTGGAGACGCTCAGACTGGGACAGATGTTTTCCATCCTGGTCCTCAGATGTTCTTCTTCTACAGATTAATCCTTTCCCCTCGCACAAGCCGTGCTCGGAAGTTCCAGATATCCTTCAAAACAAAGGAAAAAAACACACCATGAAACTTACTGAACATCAGGTATTTCAAATCCTAAATACCAAGGAGCAAAACACAGCCCCCCCAGAGGGACAGCTCATTGGCAGGCTCAGTTCTGGAAGGAAACAAGCAGCACAACGAATATTATCCTTGCAGAAGTCATCCAAACGAGCCGGTGCACACCATGTGCACCTTGGGCACCTCTGGGTGACTGGAGAAGCTCGGGAGCTGGCTGCGTACCGCATGCTGCTGCACGTGAGCAAGCGACTTGCTCTGTGCAGCAGAGCCCAGCAGGAAATAATAACAGAGATGAGCTGAATACAATCCCTTTGCCAGAAATCGGGTGGTGAGCAGACATCAATGTGGACTCTAAAGCAGAAGAAGAGACTGCTTCAAGGAGGTAAGCCTTGGGCAAGTTCCTGTCTCAGTTTCCCTATCTGAGGATTGCTTAGTTCTCATCATTGGTCTTGGGAAGGTAAAATATAGGACCTGAGCACTCCTCCTTGGGAAAAAGCTCCTACTCTGGTTAAAGAAAGCATAAAGCTACAAGAAAACGCACAGCCTCATCTAAGGCACATACGGACACACGCTTATTTCTATTCCCAGAAAGGAGCTTTGGATTTCACTACCTGAGTAACTCCAGGAATCAAAAGTCAAGCAGCCGTAACTGCAGTCAGTCTGCAAGTCCAGGGTTGCAAAATAAAGCCTGATACCCAGCCACACCCCAGCACTCAGTGGAGAAAAAAACAACACAGCCAAAGGAGAAAAATAAATTCCTCTGCTCCATAATGCCCTAGACACTGAGTAACTCACTGCCTTGATACTGGATGTGTATCTGTTAGGGAACTGCTGTGGATAAAGAAATTCAGAACACTTGGAAACATTCAACCCCTGTAATAAGGTTTGTTCTTCTGTCAGGGGCTTAATCCCTGGAGAATTTAGATTTGTTTTATATTTTACACGTTGGTTTCAATTATTTATAGCGAGAATCTGTTACATTCATCTCTTTTTTTTTCTTTTTGTGGCAGATATATAGTGCTGCCTACACTCCTGCTTTTGCCTCCAGTCTGAACAATTGATGTGGGATTACACTTAACCAAAACCCAATCCGTCAGCTTCTGCAGTCAGATGTGGCTGCTTGTTTTAAAAGGAAAATCCACCTGCCACTAGGAGCTGAAAGCATAAGAACTGGGGACATGCCAGATAGGGACAAGCACAGAATTTATTATTGCACCTCCTAATTGTTGTGAATTCAGAACAAGAGATCGTTACATCTTCCTGTTTACGCCCTGCAGTCCAAACACAGCTGCCAAGGGCTCTGCTTCAGCAAACCTGGAACCAGGAGATGCAGCAAAGGGTAAAGCTTGCAGAAAGTGTCCCCTGCTCCTGCCTTGCCACGTTAGCCCTCCGCACTGCTACCCCACTGTCTGGAAAGGCCAGACAACTTGTCAGAAAGCCCAGACCCCCTCGGATGGTGTGAGAAGAGCTGAGCCATCACTGCAGCAGAGCCCGGAGCTCCTGCCTTACACAACAACTCCACTTTCAGCCACCTGAAGAAGTGCTGATGTGGTCTGCACCTTCCCAGCTTGCTGAGAAGGGACCAAGGCATGTTCACAAAATCCACTTGGATAAGCAGAGCTGGAGGAGGAACTGCTAGAGCTCAACCAACACGAAAGGGCTGCCTAGGGAGCAAGGCCATTTCTCCAGCACAGGTAGCCAGACAGCAAGAAGCAGCCTCAAGAGCACAAAGTACAAAAATAAATTAAAATAAAAAAGCCTGCAGCCATCCTCACAGTATCAGACCTTTTATTTTGCCAAGCTTGGCATAGCTTTACTGTGAAGCTGGGAGTAGCAAAACCACACAGCTGCCATACAAGGGGTACGTAGGAAAGGGAACTGAACTGGATTGTAACAAGGGACACACCAAAGCCTTACCCTGAGTTTCATAGCAGGCAAGCTGTATTTCTTTTGTACCATTTCTTGCAGTTCTTTCTCCAGGTCTTCTTGGATCGTGTCCTTGACATCAATGTAGTAGCCCTCGGAGCTGGCAAAGTGGCAGCTTATGCTCTGTAGGAGGAAATTGGGCATCACACTGCTGCAATGATTACAAATAACAAAGGGAAAGAAAAATCCCGTGTCCCTGCTCGTAGGCACCCCCCTCTTTCCTTACAGACCAACTCAGCAAATTCCTTCCTCCATTCAGAGAATTCCTGCAAGGGTTTCCCTGGAGAAATATTCCTGCTCACACACATGCCTTTATCCCCTCCTCTCAAAGTGTTTCCCCAGCCCCAGCAAGAGCTCCACTCCCATCCTTCTGCCTCCCCACACCAGCGTTAGGCAGGATGTTTCCAGCCACCCTGGAAATGAGAGAGAAGCACTGAGCTCACCACCTCACAAGTTTCTAAGCACTTCAAACAGAGATTCAACACCTAATTTCTGCTCCTGCTCTGTTTTTTCTCAAGCAGCATGCTCTTCTCCCAAAACACAGAGATGTTAAAAAGGAAGAAAATAAGAGAGAAAGCAAAAGTGTATCAGGAAGCTAAAAAGCACCTTTAAAAGCTCATCAAATTATTTGTGAGTTTGGGGGTGTGAGGCATTATTTTGATCAGTTTAAGGCAAGCAAACAAACAAAAATATCAACAGGTACAGCAAGAGATGGTTTTCTACCTTTCGGAACCCCGATGTCCTGTTTATCCCAGAGCCGTGGATGAGCAGCGGATGGAAGAACACCGTGTCTCCCTTCTCCATGACAAGGTGAACCTTGGGACCCTTGTCGTCGTAATCAATAATCCCGTGGAAAAGCTTGTTTGTCTTACCCTAGGGGGAGAAAAAATAGCTGGGTTGAAATCACTCGGTTAAAATTAGAGCAAGGGGAGATTCTCTGTGCAGGGAACGGTGGAGACAGCTCCTGACCTGCATTCCTCTGGGAGGTTATTTGGTATGACCAACTGAGAGTCACCTGCATGCCTAAAAGTCTGCCTACTACAAGCCTGAGGCATAGCAAAATCTTATCTTTTCCTATTTTCTGAAGCCAGATGACAGCAATTAAGATTTCTCCACTGGAGAGAACAGAGAAGAGCAGCAGGGAATCCCACAAGGGATGCCACCTCTGGGATCCAGCCTTCTGCTCCATTCTTAACAGGAAGCTAACATGAGGTATTCCATCCCAGCCTGTTGTTTGCTATCCAGTTTTGCTCCTACAGGCAAGTCCCTGAGCTCTGCAAGCAGGAACAAATTCTCAGGAGGAGAGAGAATCATCAGACTTGGCAGGGGCACTGGAAAATGGTTCACGTGTTCAGGCAGCAGTGCCACAACGTGACGGACAATTCAGAGGCCCCAGCCCATGGCCCCAGACTACGGTGCAAGTTCAGCTCCAGAAAAGGATCCCCTCCAGCATCTAGGCCTGGAACTAGGGGGGTATTTTCAAAAGTACGTCAACATTTTGGCATGATTTATCAGGTACTTTCCTCTAACGAAGAACCAGGGCGACCTCACTGCAAAAGGCTTTGGGGTGAAGCTGGAAACGGGAGCGAATCTGCCCAGAAAAAGCCTTGCTGAGAGCCTCAGCTTTGTCCTACGCCCCATGTCTCCGCGGTGAGCCCCCCCTGCGCAGCTCTACCTCCCACTGCGGGTAGGCGTGAGGCTTCAGGGGCTCCTTGTGCGTGCCCGGCTGCACGACCAGGCACCCGTTGGTCTTGTCAGCCCTCTCCATGGCGGTCCAGGAGCACACGATGCGGTCCGCCGGCCGGAACGGGAAATAGTGCAGGTCCTGATGCATGGGGTGGAGAAAGGTCTGCTGATCTGCAACACAGGGAAAACACCTTCAAGCATCATCAAACAGGGCACGGCCTCCTAAGAAAGCTCCTCTGGTGGCCTTCACCACCACCACCCGCCTGCCAAGCTTTCGCCTTTCATTTGGCTGCCCTCGTTTGTGAACTTTAACCAGCACAGTGTTGCATAAACCTTTCCCAGCACAAAGATTTTCAAATAGCTCCAGACAGCAGCGCCAGGAAGGCTGTCAAGAAGCCTCTTGATCTGTCGCTGTGCTGCAAGGAGAATCAACCCTGCCCATGCTGCACTCCACAGCTGTTCATTTAGCTGTTTATTCTCTTTTTTTATCTTCTTTTTAATCTCCCCAGACAGTCTACCCAGCACTCTACTAACCTTCCTCCTAGAGACTTTTTCTCTCTAAAGCCAAAACAAAAATATTTCTGTATGCTTGTTATTTCTCTTCCTACCATGGAAATGGAAACCTCTCATCCTCTTTTGCACCAAAACCAGTATTAGATGATTTATTTAACCACTGAGTGTGCTCCCAGGATAGACAAAGTAAGGGGGTTTCTACTTGCTTCATTTGTCATATTATTTAGACTTTGGGCAGCCTAGAAAACTCTCCTGAGACCTGCAGCTCTCCTCAAGTACTCTCAAAAACACCAAGTGGAGGTTTTATAATTACAGAGCAGCTTCCCATTTCTTGACCACAACTGTTTTCTTTTTACACTAAAAATGCACGGTCTCCCGTTGAATTCCCAAACAAAACCAACACGCTGTCCTGCGACGTTTCTCAGATGGCAAGTGGAGGTGACTTTCACCAGCTCGGTATTTTAATAACTCCACCTGCCGTGTGTCTGCACATCCCAGCATAAGAAACCGCTCAGGTCTCAACTTCCCTAAACTGAACCAGCTTACGTGGGGTCAGAGCTACTTTGGAAAACTGTAACACGGTTGGTCAGGTTCTCTTCTCTCTCCCTGCTCATCATCCTTGTGTAAATTATGATTTCAATTTCCAGCAGAGCCAGGCTTCAAACTCTTTCCTTTGGCACCTACTCAAGTGCCTTCACATCAAATCGCTGAGCGTGCAGCCACTGTCAGCGAGGTCAGGAGCACATGAACTCTGAGCAAAAGATGATCTCTGTACTTATTGCCTTTTACTGAGGTCCACAGAAGGACTTGTTATCACCACGTTTGAAAAGTCAGGCTTACAGGCACGGCACGTTTCCAGCAGTGGGCCTTTACGCAAGCACAGCTGGCTGCACAGGGAGCTCGCTTGCCCACTTCGAACACTTTGGTGCAGCCAAGAAAAACAAAAAAAAATCCACTGAAAACTGAAATACAAGAAATGTTATCTAAGGAAGCTACAGTTAAAAAAAAAACTAAAGTGTTACCAAAGTGGTCTCATAAATTAAAAAAATATATATTTTGTTTTAATTTGTCCCACATTATTCAATAGACAGCATACACAAATGATTTCTGCATTTCTCTTTTCCAAGTTCTCCTTACCAGAGTCTGGAAGTTTGTTAATCAGCATGGTGTGCATTGCCATTATGTTTGGCCCTGTGAAGCACTCAACATATTTGAGGATCTACAAGGGAGAAAACATCAGAAAAAATATCAGAAACGTGAAAGACAAGAGAGAAGATTGCTGAGGGGCTGCATTTTCTTATTTTTATTTACCTCGGGCAGGGTGCAGTATCTGAAGAGCTCTTCATCTTCCTGGAAGTCCTGCACTTTGTTAACTACATTTTCAGACTGGCCATACTCGGATTTCAGGGCCGTGTTTTTCATAATCATAGCTCCCGGGAGGCTCACCTCCTTCCTACAGATCCTGATGAACTCCTTCCTGCAAAGCGGAAGACAGTGAAGACAGAGTGCTTTGTAGCTTTATTTGGGCGAACTACTCTCCTCAAAAGCACTGCATCCAGCACCACCATGTCTGTTTTCCTAGAATCCCAGAATGGTTTTGGTGGGAAGGGACCTCAAAGCTCCCCCAGTGCCACCCCCTGCCATGGGCAGGAACAACTCCCAGCAGCCCAGGCTGCCCAAAGCCCCATCCAGCCTGGCCTTGGGCACTGCCAGGGATGGGGCAGCCACAGCTCCTCTGGTCAACCTGCTCCTCTCCACCCTCTGAGTGAAGAATTTCCTCCTAACCTCTAATCTAAATCTCCCTTTTTTAGGTTATAACCATCCCCATTTTCCTCCCACTTACTTTTGGGGCAGTCCAGCATCCCCAGGCTCCCCTCATGCCCACAAACCCATCAGCACCTCGGCCAAGCGTCCCATACCTGAAGCGCTCGATGTCTTCATCGGAGACGAGCTTCTTAACGAGCAGATAACCATTATCTTCGTAGAACTGCCTTTGCTCTGGGGTGAGGACGTTGTTGTCCAGGGTGTAGCTGAGACATAGGAAAAACACATTGGTGCGTTAGGACATGCAGGGCGTCAGCGCCTGGAGCTAGGGGCAGATGGCCCCAACCAAACCCTGGGGGAAAATGATGGAGAAACCCTCTCTCAGCAGGCACCAGGGCACAGGGATAGTCTGTGGTCAGATTATCCGCTGGGACATTTTCAAGATTTGGGGTTAAGCTCTTTTATTAAACTGCAGTTAAATAAAGGAGAATGCAGCCCTGCAAAATGCAAGGCTACGAAAGACTGGTGATCAGCGCAGGAGCGAGGTTATGCAGGGTGGAAACAAAAACTGAGCTCAGAAGGGTTTTTGTTGGTGGTGTGGGTTTGTTTGTTTGTTTTTGTTTTGTTTTTCCACTCTGTGAAAGAGGATTTAACTTACCGAAACCTCCCTGGCTGAGGAGCAGCAGTAACGTGTGCTGAAGTAGGAACGCTTGTCTGGGGTGCAAATTAAGGAATGTACACACAGACACAGAGTTAATGAACATCCCCATGTCCTGAATCCTACTGCATGGGTTTATGTCTGATTTTGTGCTCCTGCTTGCACCCGTGTCTCTTACCAGCAGGAGTTAACTGCTACCCATACATCTTTATACTTCTTATACATTTGGAGACTTTTATGTCCTTCCTGATCACATCCCCTTCGCTAATTTATTATAATTCAGAAAACTTGCCAGCATTCAGCTCTGTGAATCAGCAGCATTTTTTTTTTATTTTTTAATTAAAAAAAATAAAAATAAAAAATTATTTTTTTTAATATATATATTTTTTAAAAAAAAAAAAAAAAAGCAAAATTTAAGGCAGCAGCTTTATAAATAGCATCAGCAGGCAGTCTGCACTTAACTTTTGGAAATGTGCAACAGACCAGGGTGAAAACTTTCTGCCCCCGTCTTGTTTCTTTGATCTATCATGACAGGCAGCCTCCAAAGCCTCCACATCCTTTCCATCTCGCCAGTACAGCACACACAAAACCTCAGAGCTTTTCCTGGCGCTGGGCTAATGGCCAGGTCTGAGACTTGCTGTGTGATTGCTGAGCCCTGCAGGGTTTATTTCACCCCAAAACATCAATCTCTAGGGTAAATGCCCCTGCTCACTGCTCCCAAAACACAGGCAGCTGTAGGATGATCACGCGTGTTGTGCTTTCAGCATGTTTTATGAGCAGACCCCAAGAAACGAGCGAGCAAAGCTGATCAAAACATCAGGTGTCGTGGAGCAATGCCATCAGCTGCACACCCCCGTGCCCGGGCTGTAGGGCTCAGGGGAGAAACTCCAGGCAGCGAGAGGCTTTTTGGGGTGGGACTCCCCAAAAACAAAGCACCAGGGCACACGCTACCACCCCACAGCCGGGGTGCCTGCGTGTCCTCATCGCACAAACCACCACCAAAGCCCTCCTAGGTGTGCAAGAGCATCCAAAAAGCCCCCACCCCAAGAGGGCCAACATCTCACCACCCCCCTCCCCACCGCCACAAAGGATACAAGGGCAGGGGCCATCCCCAGCCGGGGCGAGAGGTGCCGGAGGATGGTGTCCAGCCGAGCCGCCGGCCCCGACTTCTTCCCCAGCTGCTCCATCGCGCTCGTCCCACAGCCTGACCCTACAAAACACCCGGGGAGGAGCTGGGCCCCGTCACCCTCTGCCTCTCCTGCCTCGGCTGCACATGCGCCAGCAGCCGTGCATGCTCAGAGAGGCTGCAGAAAGGGAGCCAAGGCCTGGCAGGGGTTGTGAGTGGGAGGGCCCGCTGGAGGCTGGGAAGGACGTGGGGAAGCTCGGAGCGTGCTTTTCTTTGCTCTCCTCTTCCTGTGTTTTTCCCTTCCTCTGCCAGCAGTTGCTGAGCCGCGAGGATTTAATCAGCCCTGGGCGGAGAGCGGCGCTTGGCAGGCTCGGTCACAGAGCACGGATGGGGCTGGCAGGAAAATTCTCTTTATTTAGCTCTTGTCGCTCAGGAGACTTTCAGAGCTTGCCTCGTTTCTCCGTGAATCGGATCTTTATGGCCCCACAGTCACCTTCACATCGTGTCAGGGTCTTATTTGCATTGACACAGACCTGGAACTGGATGCAGGACGCTGAGCTGGGTGGCCTTTCTACCCAGCTCCTGGGGCAGCTCCGGTGCTTTTAAGTCAGCAAAGAGGCCAAGGAGCAAAGCAGTGCAGCACCTGGGGAGTTTGGGGTGAGGAAGAAAGCCTGGAAGGGAAGTCCTGGTGGAGGAGGATAAGAACACCAAGCATTAAAATGTCCATGTGCTCAGAAGTGCTGTATGAGTACAGGTTGCTCCTAGCATCCTCTCTTCTGCCTTAACTAACACCGTGAGCATGTCACCTAAGAAGTCTGAGAATATTAAGGGACTTAAAACACCTCCAGCACGGCTCAGAAGATGATTTTTGCTGTTTTTGCACACCTGCTGGTGCCGGTGCTCCTTTTAGAACCTTACCGCTCCTCCAAAGTGGGCTTCAGGTCCCGTGTCACCACTTAGACCAGCTTGTGCCATCGCTGTGGCAGTCAGTCCATCCTCACTTCCCCTTCAAGTGCTAAGCTGTGAGGCAGGCGCAGCTGAAAGGTGAGGTTTCTGACGATGGAATTAGCCACACTACATCCTTCTCCATTCCCTGGGCTAGGGGTGTTTGTCTGACCAAGACAGACCAAAGCACTGCAGGGGAAAAAACAATAACAAACACTTTGCAGCAATATTAAAACCAGCAGCATTGGGACTGGAAGGAAATTATGCTAAGAATTCACATTTTTGTGCCAACCCACTGAATGCCAGCACCTGCTCAACTCATTCAATCCTCTTCTGCAAGGCAGCCAGGCCCTGCTCCTGCTGCTGCACCATCACCACTGCTGTGCAGCTCTCCAGGAGAGCACGTCCCCTGTTGCTCCAAGGCATCTCATGATGATAGGGTGTGAGCCACAACTTCTCTAGGAAGCTCAAGTCCATTGTGCAACAGGTTGTGCTTGAATCCAAGGTGGCGTCTTGATGAAACAAGAACTCAGCTGTCAACATCCTGAGCTTCAGTATGTTGGCTCTACAGATAAACAGCAACGAAGGCACGGATAGGAAGAGGTCCTGTCCCTCTGAACTTAAGCTGCATCCTCAAACCAAACCCAAATTATCAAGGACTTAAGTAAAGATGTACCACAGCAGGGTTTGTGGTTATTTGTGGCAGCTGCCCGGACTGGAGTGCGATCCTGTTTCTTGCTCATGCGGCCAGCAGCCCCATCATGCTTGGTGTGGTTAGTCACTCCCTTCAGGGATGGTGACAGAAGGGAGGGTGTTCACAGAAGTGGGAAAAAAACAGGATCAGGAACCCAGAAAAACACTTCTCATGTGACAGAACTGTTTTGTGTAGTCAGAGGGAAGCACGCAGGCATGACGAAGGGAAAACAAGCGGCAGCAGTGACAGCACACAGCCCTTTATTGCCACTAACAGCAGACCTTTGACTCCCAACCTAAAGGAAAACTTAGTCAGAGGTAAACAAAAAGTTAATAGGAGTCTCTCTAAAAGCAAATTCAAGGGAATGGAAAAAAAGCAGCAAGAGTAACAGTTTTATCACAGAAGTTGTAATTACAACTGCACCGAAGGCTCTATTTATAATTCAGATATATGCTGTAATTACCTTCACAATCCAAACTGAGACAGGAACCCCAATAAATCTTCACCTGGGACAAAATTCAGGTAAGAGACATCAAAAAGATGAAGATGAACAATACTACACATGCGAGCTCTGACACAGACCCATTGCAGTGTAGCTATTTCTTCCCCTGTCTATGTTTAACAGCACCTGATGCAAAGGTGTCCTTCGTGTCTAAAAAAAAAATAAAAAGAATGTGTAGTGATTAATTCTGCTGTACTAATTTAGGAGCTTGAGAACTAACATGATTTTATACATACATAATACACATAGGTATGTGCGTTTATGTACATATATACATTTTTAAACAAGAATTGATCAAACCTGAAAGAGTTCATCTCCCTGTGCAGTGTTTACAGTTATTCCTTTTTACTTATTGCTTCTCTGGTGATGTTGCTAACACTACCCATGTCAGCACTGGTAATACTGGATAATTTCCAGTAACACTGGCTTGCACAGCAACTGCCGTGTTCCTGGCCCACCCTGTGATATAGAATCCCCAAATAATTCAGGATACATCACCCACCTGGACACAGGAAGGGATGCTCGAGGTGTGACTGCCCTTTATTTGTACCGTCACACACAGCCCATGCCCAAAGCATTTTACACGTGTACTTTAATACAACAAAAGGTTGATTTCAGGCATCGCTGCCACTGCTCTGTGCTGCAGAAGTGAGAACCACACTGTGACATAAACGGCACGGCTGCTGTGTTCACTCTCTAAAAACTGGGCAAGGGTTCGCTGTTCTGTAACACACGTGGTGTCCTCTCATAAATAACATGATGGTCTGTTCAAATGAAAAAAATGTCCTTTGTATCTTATTCAATAAATGAAAAACCACTACAGAGCGAATCATTTTCAAATATATTCATAAGCGTCGCTAAAGCACAGACTGAATATCACCAACCTAGGAGAAGAAAGAAGGAAGAGACTTCCTTTGTTAAGATAACTGATGGCGACATTCATCTTTTTATTAAAATTAATGGCATTTGACAGTGGCCGTGTCTTTGCAAATTATTTTTACAGCTATGTCTGTCAGTTTACCAAGTTTTATAGAACGTTTTTATACAGCTGCTTTGCATTTGGCTTTTCGTTTTAATGTTTTCTGTTCATTAAATCACAAAACTAATAAAAACTAAACGATCAGGATTTCTACAAGCAGCACTGAGATGGTTCTAATGCGCAGCGCTGTAATTTAATAAGCATCTCAATCGACTATTAAAATCCACATTATGATCAGAACTGTAATTCCAAAGATGAGGTCTTCTGAAAGCCTAATTTACTGCAATGGGAAGTGGCAGCTGCTGCAACTCAGCAAAATTAGCTTTTTTTAACTTAGATGTCAGGGAAAACGGATGGAGCCACTAACAAGAACAATAAAATCTACCACCAACACACAGGTTCAGTTTTCATCATTCAAAAGATTCAAGAAGGGCTTGTACAGATATATTAGCAGCAAAAGAGATGAAAACGTGGACCCTGTGGGGAAGAAATAGAGGGGGCTAGTGATGAAGGACACAGAAAAGGTCAAGGGAACTGCATGGGAACTGCTGGCATGGTCTCTGAGGTTCCTGAGGTCAGGTTCCTGAGTCAGGCAGCAAGATCCCAGGGCACAAAACACCACTCGTGTTGCACAAGACTGAGTCAGAGACCACCTGAGCAAAGTGGGCATTGTCAGATCTGTGGGACTGACTACATGGGAGGTATCAGCATGAGCTGATACAACTGCAAAGCTGCTCCCTCTGCTGTTGCCAGATGTTCATGATGGCTACAAGAAGGCAAATGTCATACCTGTCCTCACAAAGGGCAAGAGAAGGCGTCTGGGGAGTTACAAGCTATGCCCCAGTCTCCAAAAAGATTATGGAGTAAATCCTGGGTTTGCTGTGTCCAGCTACACCAAGGACAAGACAATTGGGAACAACCTGCACAGATTTACCAAAGGCAACTTGGAGCTGGCCAATCTCCTCACCTTCTGCAATGGAACAGCTCTATGGACTAGAGCAGGGCAATGGGCAGTGTTTACTTTGACACTAGGAAGGTTTTTGCCCTGTTGGGACATGCAGACTATAAAAATGGGTGGAACATCGGCTGAACTGCTGTTCAAAAGGCCGTGAGCAGCAGTACAAAGTGCAGCTGGCTACAGGCAGCTCTGCAGGAAATGTCTGAATGGATGGGATGAAGATGTGCAAGTGTACACCTTGTACACCTGCAATCCGAATGGTTTGGGGTGGGGAGATCATCTAAAGGTCATCTAGTCCTTTGGGCACAGATTTATTTCAGGTTGCTCCGTGGGAAGGGCTAACTGCATGCTGGGCTGCATTAGCAAGATGCCCCCAAAGTGTAGAGGGAAGGAAACAAGGAAAGGCTGAGAAAATAGCTGGAAGAGAAGGTTCCAGGGAAATCCTACAGCTGCCTGCAAGTATCTAATGGGAGATCTAGAGAAGACAGACAAACCTTTCCTGAGTGTTCACGGCAAAATTAAGAGACAACAGGTACAAGCCGCAGCAAGGAAAATTCCTGTTGGATAATATGGAGAAAATTAGGCCAAATTTCTCAATTAAGTCAAAATCTCTATTTCAGGGGTGGCCAAAGACTGGCATAAGGGGTATGGAAGGACTGAGCAATGTCCACCTAGACTCATACAGTCCTCAGAAACTGAGTGTGACCGTCTTTGCTTTGGACCAGGAGCCTGCAAGACATCTGTTCCAGACCAAATTATTTAAAGAGCTCATTTACGGTAGCAGGTGCATCCTCTGAGTGACCTATTAATTCCTAATTAGTTCCAATAAGGAACGTGTGTTGTATGCAAACACAAATACACATTTACCTTAGAAACACCAGGACCATTTTTCTGTGGTTATATCTCTCTCTTTGATGGTTGGAGATGTGAAGTAACAGCTTTTTCACACCTTAAAAAGAGGCAACAAGGGAATTTAGAAATGAAATAAAATAATTAAAAAAAGGAAAACCAAAACCACACAATAAAACCAGCCTCTTCCTGCATAGCAGGCTCCTGATCCCTGCAGATTGTGAGCTGAACTGCCCTTCACGGAGGTGTTGATCCAACTGAGGTCTCCTCCCTCTCCTCACAGACCACCTAACCTGGGACAAATACCCCCAAATTATATGGGGATATGCGTTATCTTCCCCCACTCTGAGCACTGGCCAGAGGTTGCAGTCCTATCTTGTGGTCAGAACACAGACACACCTCCAGATGACAACTCCTCCCAACTGCTTGCCAAACATTTAGTGGAAAAAAAAGTCAATAAAACAGAAAATATTGGTGACTGTGCCCATCCGCTCACCCTCCAGTCGCTCAGGTTTGCTGCCTTGTTCCTGCAGCACTCACACTAACTCTTGTGTCTCTCCCAAGCAGAAAACAGTTGGCCAGTCCTCAATTACTAGCAAAACATAAACTCAAAATAACACCTTAAAAAAAAAAAAAGAAAAAAAAAAAGAAAAAAAAGAGAAAAACCATTCTGACAGCATACACCATCACAGCTAATTTCAAGAGTGTTATTTTGCCCCCTGCTGCAGGGGAAAAGCAAAAAGACATGGAAACCAACATATTAAAGAGAGATTGTAATAGATATTAACTATCTAACAATCCATACTACTTATCAATTGTACAGTTCAGGCTAGGGAGCTTTCCAGTTATTAAATTCCTTCTTACTCTCCACTCCTGCCGTAACTTCGCTGGAGTTTTCCAAGGAGCCTTCTCACCGAGACTGATTCGTGGAAGCTGGTGCCTGCAGGTACCTGTGGATGCAAATGAAGGTACATAACAGTTGTATAGGAGACTGGACAAAGCTAATAAAAAACAGTAGTTGTTGCTTTCTCGTGGCTTTTTGATGCCAGCAAAACATTATGCATTAAAAAAAAATATAATTTAAAAGGCTATGTTTGAGTGATACTTGCTGATTGTTTAAAGCCGTACAGCTTTGGACTTGCTAGTCCTCTTCATATAGCTTCCTATAGGTTAGGCTTGATCTAAAATCTGGTTTTTAGCAAGTAAATCTGCACAAATCACTGCAGCTGCCAGGGGAGAAGAGCAGATTACAGTTTAAAATTATCACCCCCTCTGAATCCAGTGGCACAGCTGGAATTAACAACCCACATCAGCTGTGAGCAGAGCACACACCACCTCTGGGCTGTCAGCACCAGGAAGCCCTTTGGGATGCAAATCGCTGCCATCAGAAACCAAGAGGGCATTTCCCCTGGCAGTACTGCTGCTGGTGGCTGGATTCAGCAGCTCCGAAGGGAAGCTTTCTCTGAACAGCTGGACAAAAAAAAAAAAAAAAAAAAAAAAAGTTTTGCCCTGAAAGCTTTTAGGAACAGGATGACTGATAGTTGTGAATTTTCACTCACCTCGCTGATGAAGCAGCCTTCCTCCGGGCACCTTTAGTCCTGAAAAGAAACCTTCAAAGCATGCCTGGTAAAAGAGAAAGGTTGGTTTCACACCTGCCTGATGAACTTAGCGACAGCAGCTACAAACCAGAACACATACGAGCCCCTCGCACACATCGAGCACCAGCCGAAAACACAAGCCATCTTTGTAACAAGTGCTTTCACATACAAGTACCGACCACTTCATACACATTTCGTCCAGTTGGTTTTGTTTTAATCTAATGGAATTATCTCTGTAGTGACAGTCTTTCCCTTGACAGTAAAGAACAGAAGCCCAGCCACATGGTTTTGTATCAGAATACAGAATGCATTTCACAAAACAGTAAAGGAAAAAACCTCAAATCAGGACTTTTTGCATAGACAGCTAGTTTTTGACGCTTTATTTTGGTGTTCAGAATGGTTGTGAAAACCCTAAAACGTTTTGTCCTGTTCCCCCCACCAGTTACGGCTTTGAGGTTGTGTTGCGAGCACACAACTCGGACTTAGTTTCCAAGAACAGGATGGCGATGTCCTAATTGTTTTGTTACAAAAGAAAAAAAAAAAGATGAAGAAAACTCTAGCTTTTCCTAGGTGTCTGTTGAGAACACTACTGAGCGGAAAGAGATGAGCCAAGTTTTGCCCCAGACTTCACTAGGAGCAAGCCTGGAAATTTAAGCCTTGCATGTTGCACGCGACAGGTTCGTCTCTGGCAAGTCATTTTTCACAACCAGAAGCCCTTGTTATTCTTGCTGGTAGTGGTATTGATTAGCAAAGCTTTCCTTTTAGCAAAGCTTTCCTTCTTCCTGGACTGAGCATCGAGGAGCTAGTTCCGCGGCGTGGGAAGCTTTTACAAGGAGCTGGTTCATAGAAACATGCTTGGTTCTGTTCCGCAGAAGAATCACACGGCGTGACTTGGCTCCTGGGGGCTGGCAGCGTGGAGTTAGCAGCGACCGTGCAGCTTTACACACACCCTCGGAGGAAAGATGGGTTTCGGCATTCCTTCCATGCCCAGGACTGCTCACAAACCCTCATCTGGATTAGAGCAGGCCCAGCCAGGAGACTTGCAGAGGATACAGAGGAAACAATTCACATCCATCGCATGCTTTGCGCTGACACGTAAAATAAACACAGTGAAGCGGACAATGTGCTCGGAGATAACCTGCTCGTCCCCACATTCTGGCACGCAGGAGGAGATATTCTTGATTACCAAGGGACATCACAGCTTGCAGAGCTGACCGAAGGAGTAACAGCAATCAGTATAATTACACTTGCATTAAAACAAAAGATAAAAGGAGGATTTCTCCTCTTTCCAGTTTGCAATTCAGGTAGGAATCAAAAAAGTTCATGCGTTTATACAAGAGCAATAAAAAAAATTAAATATTTATTTTGAATAACAAGCTTAAGTTCAAGCTGCAATGTTGGCAATGTAGATTTTAAACACAGATCACAAAAGTGTGCACAAAAATGTATTTGAGCAAAGAACAAAATAATACTAAGAATTATACTAAACAGCTGCTGATTTTAAAGAAACAAAAGGCCTGTAATCACTATACAAAATATAAAATGTATTAAACACTACCATCCACAGAACAGAGGTTTATTTTAGTTTGATTATATTTAAAAATTATTTGTGTAGTTATTTATATAGTGAATTGTAAATGAATATTATACAGGAACCTCCTTTTGGTCTGCAAAACCTTTGTTGCACTATAGCACATCCAATCACATTGCAAAAAAAAAAAAAAAAGATTATTTTTCCTTACTATCAATAAAGAAAATCATTGATAATACAGTAAATATTGTCAGGTCTACAAATAATGAAATTAAAAATGACTCCTTCGACTCTGAAGTGCTTCCCATGCAAAGTCAGCACTTGCTCGTTTAAACAGAGTGCACTACCAAGCAATGTCCAGGGTTGTAGATGCTCTTGGTAAGACTAAACCTTACAAAAAAAATAAAAAATTAAAAAAAAAATAAAAATCAAAGATTGAATGTAATCATGCAACCATCATACTACTGGGCATACCCACTGTGTCGCTTCTCAGATTTATTGCCTCTCTGGAATATCACTCAAGGCATCAAAATTAGACTTATGATAAATATACATATAATGAAAGGACACAAACTGCTATTCGACACTACTACTGGTAATGTCTGTGCTACGTGAAAGCACCTTTAAAAAGAGCCTATGCGGCAAGAGATAAGTGTCTAAAGATTCAAAATGAATCAACAGTATTGGATAACAATATAATTCTCAACTCAGAAGCTGCCTCAAGATTAGGTGCATCTTCAGTTAATGTAACAGGAAAAAAAGGCAATGGATTTTATTTCATTAATTGTATCCACTCATAAACTGACCTAAGGCCACCAGATGTGCAGACACAAGTTTTCTTTTCTTTTTTTACAGTTCCTTTTAAATTGTAGGATGATAAAGGAATAGATCTATTTAAAAACAACCAGCTATTTCATCTACATTAAGAGGTGGCACCCGGCGTTGGGTTCACGTTCTGAGTGGCCACCTGTGGTGCAACTTCGATGATTCGTGGTTTGTCTATAATTCTGGCCGTGCGGTTGCCCTTCTCTACAATGCCAATAATCCATGCTTGGTGACCCTCGCCGTATTTTGGAGACTTGATCTCGGCACAGAACCGTGCTGCTTGTTCCCGCGGTAAACAGATGAGGAGGCCTCCTGAAAAAGAACAAGAAAGAGCATTAAACGTCTGGTTGCAAAGTGTTTCAACCTGAACGTGCCAAATCTCTGTTTGGACACACACTTGGGGACTTTGGTGGGGTCTGTCAAACTGCAGGACTCCAAGTGAAGACACGGTGGAAGTCTGCAAGCTCTTGTTTTACAGAAAAAGTTCTGTGTTTGGTACATAAATGAAGCCAGATACATAAAAAAAAAGATGCTGGCAGAAGGACGTGGTGCTGATGCCAACAAATGACATAGGAGAACAACGCCAGCATTGTAAACTTCCAACAGAGGACTGCAAAGTGCCTCCGCAAGAAGCGTACACAGGAACGTTTTGGATAAAGGTCACATTCAGATACCTATAACCACAGATTGGGAGCAGCTGATTCTGCGAGTGACCCCACTGCCTGTGAGGAAATCCTTCATCAGAACAGGGCCGGTTACAACAAAACACAGAAGGCTGAAAATTAAACCCAGGCTCAACCCAGTGCTCCGTGACAGTCAGTCCCTTTGACCCCTTTGTTAGAGGGGAAGTTTTCTAACCTTGTTTAGCCTTTCCTGTGAGATCTCTTCTTGCAGAGACAAGAGAAAAATATTTGCTAATGAATGTTTTTCAGAGGGAAAATCCTAACTAGCTAGCAGGGTTGCCATTTGGTCAGTAAGAACCCCTGCATTCAAAGAATCCCAAAGCACTGAAAAGGTGATTTTGCAAGTGAAATGCCAGAATGAGTTTTGTTGTCAGCTCTGGCACAAATTTCCAGGGGGCTCTGGCCAAGTCACTAAATATTTTGGTGCTGCCCTCTAATACCAAGTTACAGGTTTCCTGAATAGCTTTTTTTTTTTTTTTCTTCATTTATGCTGCACTGCAAATCTGTGGAGCACTGCAACACAGAGTAACAAATTCATCTCCAGATGCCTAATTAAACCTCAAAGCGTCGTGTGCTCCACACAACTTGCATAGTTCATGCCTACACAGTGCTACCTCCCAACAGACAGCCCCTTGTAAGGATAATTTATAATTAGATGTCTTTTATGATAGTTTATAAGGATATGTGGAAGCATTAAAGTTATTTTTGGGGTTCTATATGAAGCAAATGAATGCACCATCCAGAAAAATGCCTGCATCCTCACAGAGATTTCAGAATATAACATCCAGGTACCTCCATCAAAAACATAAACCAATAAAAACCAGAAACATGAAAACGTTTAAGCTGCTCCACACATAGCAGACAAATCAATTGCAAAGGAACTACGTGCTGTTCCTATGGAAGGCCCTAAATCAAACTGAAGAGCAACTCATGTCACAGTGCAAGCAAGTCAGGGAAGAGAATTATAAGTAGGAGGGCACAGAGAGTGCTGACCAGCCAGAAGGGAGGAGTGGAAGTACAGGGAGAAAGAGAACTAAGAAAGCACACGAGAATCTTCATTCATTATTCCTTCCCCATACACTCTTCCTGCAATTTTGTTATCACGTGTATGCTCACCTTGTTAAAACTCTTTGGCAAGATCTGAAAAACGTACCAAATCCCAGCTAAAACATACTTCCACTTGCTGGCTGCATCCCCCAGTTTGATCAGCAATCCTTAAAAAAAGGTTATGGGGTACTCTTGATCAATCTCTTTTATCTTTGGGCAAGTCCTAAGGAGGTTTTGAACACTGCTGCTTTTAAGTGTTGTACTGCAAGCAGGAACTGGCCACAGAAAACTCCCAAACAAATCTCCTTGCTCCTGTTAAGGGCATTCTCTCACATTGTTAGATCTCTCTCATCAGCCTTACCTCTCAGTGACACAGCAGCCATTCTTTGCTATCCATCTGCCCATTTTCACAAACTGCACAGAATTACTGTATCGAGACACTTCTTCTATGCTAACAAAGTAGTCTGACACCAGTCAGCAGCTTCAAAAATTATTAGAAGAGGACTGGCAAAAATATACACATGCTCAAGTATCCTAGAGTATCCCCCACAGAATAATCCTGTAACTTATTTCTACAAGAAAAACTAAGTAATAAACAGAATTAAGTTTTTTGAAAGTGCAACTTTAACCATTACCGAGGAGTTGCCTAGAAGGGAGCCCAAAATGAAGTAAAAGTGGGATTTTCAGAAAACACCACAAGCAGCAGTGCCTGGAGGATGGAACGGATGATACACAAGATCTTTCCAACACTGACTTTTGTCAACAGGTGCCCAGCAAATGTGCGCTGGGGAAAAAAAAACAACAGTCTTAAAATCCATTCACGTTGTTTTCCAGTAAATTTCTCGCTGCCTGCCCACTCTGCTGAAAAACATCTGTTCACAAATGAAGAAGCTACAGACAGAGCATTTCTGGAAGCTTCGGGTATCAGAGAAAGAGTGTATGTACATATTACAGTAGGAACAGCCCTGAGCAGCCCTAAAAGGCATCCTCACAACTGGACATACAGCTGCTGTAGGGCACACGCTTGCCTCCAAATAAATCAACCCTGGGATGAAATCAAATTTAAGTGTTTTGAGGCACCCAAAGTTCACAACTAACCAGATAGTCTCGGTTTTTCCAGTCATCACCTATTTCTGTTGAAAGCTAAGGCAATTCTGAGTTTCCAAGATACTTCTTACTCTCATTCCCCAAAAGGGATTCAGAAGTTGACTGTTCTCCCCTTCCATACTCCCTATTTGTTTTTCCATTCCTTCAGTGAAAGGACAGCATTGTCCTTGGGGTGCATAAGGGGCAGCTCTGAGGACTCCAGCACTCAGTTTACAGCTAGACCATTCCCACGCCAGCTGCACGAAGCCCATGTCACAGCCACTCACCTGAAAGAGCATCTTGCAGCTCCAGATCTGCAGCCAAGCTATTTTTCAGCCCCTCTGCAACTGATAACAAACGTCCTGTATCGAGGGCAAGCAGCAGTGCCACTAGCACTCCGGTTATGCAGACTCCTAGGTAGAATGAACCTGCCTGGTGCTACCAACCTTATTTACAGCTCACCAAACAGCCACCAGATATTTCTGGCCTCAGCTGACTGAAGCTGGATTTGAACTCCTGAAAGGGTTCATGTCCCATATCCTGTTACACAGCATCTGAGCCACACGCTCCCCGTAGGACAGAGCATCTGTTATAAACACAGATGGCTCAGGAACAATTCAGCAGATCGTGGCAAGTTGTGTATTCGCTGGGGGAAAAGTTTATGGCTCTCGCTGTGGTGCTTCTTTCCAGAGCCTTAGACTGTTTTGCTTCAAGGGGCCCCCTCTGTTGCGAACAGCAGAGAACTTGGATAATACTTTTGGAGAGCAGGAAGAGGGTGGGGAAAAGAGATAAGAAAAAAAGGCAGATTTGTTGCTATATCTTCTCCATTTCCCAAAGAGAAAGAACAGTGAGATCGAAGAAGAAAAACAAAATGGATTAGGACAGTTCAAAGGGAAAATGAAGTACAGAGACTGCCAGCAGAGGACGGTGATTACTCTAGTAGGTAAGGTGGCCTACACTTAATATGACAGCGTTCAAATAGAGCATCACAAGTTTTAAAATCACCTGATTAGTGTTTAAATGTTCATCTGAAATTAATTTGATGCTCATAGCCTGATGTTCAGTATGTCTGTACTAATTGTCACTGCAAGGGGCAGCTGTATTAACCAGGGAACTCAAGAACTGAACGGGTCAGAGACCAAATTCTTTTCTTGCTGCTGCTCATAGCCCCTGAAGTCAGGTTGCATAAACCCAAGACAGAAAGTTTGTATTCTTGACGTTTGCGTGCTGTGGACAGAGAAGGCTTCCCTTAGCCTGGCCCATTCAGCACTCAGCTTCACACTGCTTCAGAATGAGAAACCAAACTCCACTCGTTTAATTGGCAGCCTACCGCAGGAGGCTCTACCTTTCTGAGAACACTGTGCCAGCTGTGCTGGGATTTGTTCTTCTGGAGCTAATAGCTATGAAAAAAATGCATTTCAAAAGGATTCAGAACCATCACTGACCATTAACTGTAAAATGTTCCAGATACCGGGCACGGTGATGGTTTCTGTAAATGTTTCATAAGGAGATGTTCAGAGCAGGATGGTGGTTTGGAAATTAGGCTGAACAACTTAATTGTGAACAGTTGTATGGCTAATGCTCCTCAACTTGGACATAACCCAAATGAACTGTGATTCTGAGCACAAAGAGCAGCATTTATACCTCTGAAATGTTATTTAACTCTGATGGAGAGAAGGAAAAGGGTGGAACAACTGTTGCTTACCTGAAGTCTCTGGACAAGTCCCATGCATAAGGCCAAACATGTTTCCGCAAGCCTTACTGACAGCAGCCATCTTAGCAAGAACAGGAAGGTTGTGAATAACGAAGGACACCTCGTTTCGCTGCTGCTTGGCAAGGTTCTGTGCGTGTCCCAGGATTCCAAACCCTGTGATGTCCGTAGCTGCGTGTGCGTTGAAAGTGTGCATGAGTCCAGCAGCTTCAAAAGAGGGAGAAAACACACAAAAAAAAAAATCAGGAAAAGAAGTAGCTGGGAAAGTAACGTTTCAACAGTATTGTACACAGTTTGAATGAAGTTGCATACCTTCAATTCAAATCAGTTCTGCTTACTGTTTAAATTTTAAAAAAAGTGTTTGAGAAAAGATCACACTGAAACTTAAGTTCTGGACACTTAAATTAAGAGCTTAAGAGCAAATCCTGCAGGTCGTGGGGGAAGGGAGTGAAGTCGGGGGATGGACAGGCACAGCCAGCCCAAGCCCCAGCCTCCCCACCTATGCATTCATGAAATTCTTGGGCATTTGCAACTACAGAGCCCTGGGTATCAGAAAGGCACCTCTGCATGCAGGACAATAGCTCCAGGTAGGAACATTTAAGTGTTGTTAGAAGGGCCTGACAAAAGTCAGGGCAGAAAAACAAAGCCAAGAACTTTTTGCCCTTCTTTGGGGCTTCCCAGTACATGAGCAGGAGTGAGTTCTTTTCCACAAGACAATCCTGGTCATTTATTTTTCCTGGAAGACTTTGTGAAAGAATGAAAAAGCAGTGGGATGATGTAACAAATACCAAATGAAATCTGAATAAATGGGAGAAGAGCAATTTAACTGTTCCCGTTCCTTCAACTGTGAAGGAAGCATTAATTCGATTCTCAGCTCCTCTAAAGATACTTTGAGGAAAGGGAAATCCTGACTTAAAATTTCTATGGTAAAAGCAAAACATCCTCACCACCAAAATTTAAAGAAAAAAAATGAAGAATACACGTTCTACATATTCCATGCTTTGGGAAACACGTAATATGACAGAAAATCAAAAAAATAAATTGAAGCACAAATAAGAGATTTTCCTTTTTTATTTCATTTCATTTTTTTTTTTAAGCCTTATTGCAGTCAGGCCCTCCTGAATTCTCTAAGCACAAAAAATAAAAAGGAACAAATCCCATATATTTCCCTTTAAAACATCCTCTAACTAACTCACTCAGATGAGTCATAATCATCTCCAGCAGCATTTGTGTTTTTGCTGTATAATTAAAAGAGGGCGTTTGATTTTAATTTGCTTGCTTCGCAAACACTGAACAGCAGAAAGATGGGGAAGAAGGAAGGGACAAAGCAGCTATGTCGCCCTTCCCCTCAGCAGTGAAATGAAATTAAGTATGGAATTTGGGGAGAATGACCAAAAACCCCACACTCTCCCCCACCTCCCCCAAGACGTGCGTTTCCTTTACCTGTTCGGTTCAGCCGTGCCATATTCATCATTGCTTCCTGGTATGCTAGCTCTACATCTTCCTGCGTTACCACTAGTTTGATTTTATTCCACTTTTCTGGCTAATGGATGAAAGAAAGAGGATTTTTTTAGGTTTTCATCTACAGATTTTAAAGCACATCCTTGTCACTTAAAATCTTTCATTCAAAATGCACTTGTGATTTTTTATTATTCTTATTTTTAAGCTGAGTTTAAGAGGAACAGCCTGAGTGCTTCACTCAGAGGTTCTGAAGCCTGCTGGACGTGCTTTACCCTGCTTGCACCCACGTGAAGTTCATTTAAAGGTCTATTGAGCACCTAAGCACCTCTAATATTGCCTTCACCTGTGGTGTAGTGGAGTGGAACGACCTACCCTGGGCAAATTAGTCCTTCAAGGCAACTTTCTGGCTTGAACTCTGCAACCAAGTGAAAGGAACTTTGTCGCTGGATGTTGAGAATCTCTGGCTTCTTTGTTTTTAAAGAGAAAGTTCTTCATTTCACACCTGGGCACTCAGACCAAGAAAGGCCACTGCTACCTAGAAGTCCAGCTCTCAAGAACGTACACTTCACTCTCATGAAGCAGGATTAAGATAGTTTCATAAGCTTCCTTTACAGACTAATATCAGCACATCCTTCCACCCATTCCCCAGTCTCTTGTGTGGATTCATGCCTCCGTCACATGCTAAGAAATGCTTTTCATCCCAAAAGGCTGTCAGAACAATTTAGGAACTGGTACCTTATAAAGAGCAATTATTGTGTTCAAAACTGAAGTAATTCCAGACCCAGAAGGAAACAAAGCAACCATTTAACTGTTTAGATCAACACTACAAGCGGGTTTATTCTTTCTGCAAATAAAGTAAAATTACAGTGAACTGAAGTAAATAAAAATACGATTATTTTGGAGCCACAAAGCCTACACTGCCATTCCACAGCATAAGTGGATCAAAAAAAATTTCTTACTTAACCAAAGTTGCAAAAACTGCTAAGAATTGCTGTATGATGCTGTGCTAGGGAAGGATCTTGTCAAAGAGGCTCTTGTCTTTAAGAAGTGAGCACTGACTTCCAGGGGTGTAAGAAAAAAATCCAGAAAGGGTGTAAGAAAAAAATCCAGAAAGGGTGTGAGAAAGGGAAAGAGGCTGGTCAACCAAAACCAAATCCTTTTTTTAAAGACTAAAGAAGTACAGGAGTAAGATCAGAGCTTCTGAAATGAGGTTGAGCTTGGTCTGACCAAGCAAGCACAACAAGCATTTTTATTTAGGTAAGGGAGAAAGCAGGAGGAAAATCAATGAGATTATCAGCACCTAGGACACAATAAATATTAATCTGGCTTTGGGTAGGACTGAAAAACCTGATCAGTCATTTTGTGCCAGTTTTGAAAATACCTTTTTGAGGCTGATCATGAGATGGGAACAGGTCAGATGCTAAGAATGGAAATTGGGAATGAGGTGAAAGCAGAACTAAAGGCTGAGGCTCAAACACAGGTAGGCTGTAAATTAGACACAAATTCCTCCCATTATAACAATCAGATACGGGTACAGTGGGATTAACAGACAGGAAACAGAAGGCAGAAAAGTTCACAAAAATCCTCAGAGAACTTTTAAAGCAAGCTTAGATGGACCCTTCCCGTTCATTCAGAGGTCTCTCACAGTAGGGACTACAAAACCCTTCCTGGACATGCACATCAGAGCAACCCCTTCCATCCCTGACCTGGTCCCCCAGAGCCCCTACAGAGCCCCTCTCCCTACAGCCTCTTCCCTTTGCACCCTAAAGAAGCAGCTGCCTGCAACACAGCCAGGCCTGAGCTGCAACCATGCTGCCAGGAACCAAGCAAGGAGGAAAATTTGGGCCTCCATTTGGATCTTCCATCCATAAAAGCAGTTCTTATGTGGTTATTGTCATGGGCTGTCCTTTAGTTAGTGCCTTTAACTACTTACTACTGCTCTGTGTTTAAATACCCCTTTTGGTTTGTTTGTTTTGATTTTGTTCGTTTATTTTTAGACCTTGTTTTGTAGCCACCTACCTCTACACTCTGTTTTTCCTTTCTTGCCTGGGTATAAACTTGCTGTGCTACGTACCTTCTCCCACATACTTTTCAATACAAAGTCAAATTCCTTTCTGAAGTTTGATTTACAGGTGGATTTGTGATGGGTAATTCCAGTTTTATTTTCCCCCCCTCTTTCACAAGACAAAGCAGCACAGCTACTCAGAATTTTTCCTACCACAAAGATATATGCTGTTTACACGGAGTAAGAGAATTGATTTCCTCGCTGTCCCCATTTTTCAGACCAGAAAGTGTTTCTGGTTGACAGTCAGCGAAATTAGAAGTACTTGAAATATGTGGAAACGCAGAATATCCTTAATTTGCGAGTCTGTTTGTCAGTATCATAACAGATATGTTAAGGAGTGAGATTATGGCCAGAAAACATGCTCTAAAACGAATGTCTTCTTTCATTTGATTTTCATATCAGGATCATCTGAGGCCTTGATCCTTTTATCTGACTGGAAAACAGAGGATTCAAAATGGCTAGGCCATACTCTACAAAAGGAGGAGAAACATTTCCCTAATTGCTCACACTTCAGACCCCAGTGAAGGTTTAAGCTGCTTCTCTCCCACTTTTTCTTTGGAATTAGGATTCATCTGACAACGCAGTGGGCGACAGTCAAGGCTAAGTAGATTTCAGCTCACTCCTCTGCCTGCCTATTGGCTCGGTAGTCCCAAAAGTAGAAAAAGCTGCATCTTTTTTAAAATGTAAACTGAGCAGTTCTAGTTCTGAAGACACGGACTGGGAGCCAGACAACATAAGCAGATGCCTATTTTGTAGTCACTTTTCAGTTCAGTAGTTCCATTTTTGCCCGAAGTAACAGATGGAAATATGTCTACATACATAATGCTGCTGGAAATATTCTTACCGAACGCACAGGGTGAAACATGGAGCTAATTCTGTGTACACGAGCAGCAAGCCCATGAACACAGACAGCAATCTTGGCCTAATTGACATCAATAAGCTTCTGCCAACTACTTTGGCACATGGAATAGGGCATAATTTTACCCAGGGTGCTAGTCTGTTAGTCAACAATTTTGTTTATTGCAGCAATGCCTGAGAGCTAAGAATTAGACCCAATTAAGATAGGTTCATGAAACACGAACTAGTAAACTGCCTTGATTCCAAAGAGCTTCATGTGTAAGTGAATAAGGCTGACACCCCAAGGAGGAGGGAGGGGAGAGAGGAGGATCAGTCCCAGCTGAGGACTCAGTATACTTCTCACACTACTGAATTTTTTCATTTTGAGATGTTGAGAGAATAGGGAAGGTCACCTTTACCCCACGTCCCTCTTCCCTGCTTCTTTTTCTGCGGTGTACTCACAATATCTAGCCACTGGTGGACAGCTACGGCCACTTGTGTTCCCAAGGGTTTAGTTAATACAAGCACATCTCCTGGCACTGCATTGTCTGGCCTGAAAACAAAGAATTCATATATTAATTACAGAGAGCGATTCACACATTAGTAGGAATAAGTGCTGATAATTGTATTTTCACAGACCCGTGTATCTTATTGTGCAGATAAAAAAAAAAGACTAATTGTGGAATTACCCTTTGGGATTCATTGCCAAGGGGCATTACTGAGCAAAAAAGCAGCAAACTTATTTAAAAGTGCTAATCCTCCTTTCTAGGAGAACAATGCTTGCAGTCAGACACGCTAAATTACGTCTTTTCTTTCAATTTACAGGAGACATAAGATAGGATAGGGGAAAAAGTGGGCTAGGTCACTGAGGACATAAGCCTAGCACCACTAGGATCCCAAATTCCTTTGTATGCTGCAGCATGCCACAGTAGGATATTCAGGACTGGCTACTGTTAAACAGCCAGGCTGATGTAAACACAGCAATTCTCCGGTTCACTACAGCAATTAAAAGGTTAATTGGGAGATTTTTATACATGCATTTTATACCAGGACAGAAATTTATGTCCCAAAGCAGTCTTCAATACCTTTAAAGGTTAGAAGCTTAACTCTCAGAAGAGAGAGCGAGATCAAAAGATACTGGGGGAAAAGTAAGAGGCCATGTAAAAGAAGTAGAAGGATGTGGCATCTGTTGAGTGCTACGGACAAACGCAAGCAGGAGAAGGCACTGCTTTATTCATCAGGGGACAGATCACAACACAGTATTTAAAGGATTTTTACTGTATCCCTTCAGACCGATGCCTTTGATTGTTCAGTGATTTAACTTACATTATAAATTCATTAGGCTGACAGACTGTCGTGGCCACTCCTCCTAAAACAATCCAGGGATTTAACACTGTTTGGCCACCAGTAACAGATGTTCCTGCCTCTTCTGCTGCATCTTTGAAACCCTGGATAATTAGAGGCATCACTTTGTCTCTTTCCTAGAGATCAAAACAGAAGTCAGAGTTCCGTACACAGCAGTACGAGCCATTTCAAGACCAGTCCGGGCCTTTAATCACTCAGGTCAAATCCCCTCACAGCAAATAGCTCATGAAGAAAAAACAACAGCCTCAGGAAGAAGGCAGCTTCCTGAAAATTGCATGTTATGCCATAAAGCAGCTCCTCCATAAAGGATGCTGAAGAAATATTCTCCAAAAGTAGAATATTAAATATAAAAAGTAGAGAATATTAAATATAAAAGTAGAGAAGTCAGAGAGCTCTGAAAACTCAGAACTGTCCTGCTGCTGTAAATCAGGTACAGCCAGCAGTGCAGTGCAATCAGGCAATGTTAAATCAGGATGCATTTAGCCTCCCCTAACTTGGAAAATTTCAACTTACTTCCTTCTAAGAATAAACAGTCCTTTTTTTAGGCTAGAGCAAGCGTACATACATGCTGGTCACTTCCACCACAAAGAAATGAAAATAAAAGCAATCTATTTCAGTTTCTTGTGCTTAAAGTGCTCAAAGCTTGCATGAGCAAACCAGAAGTTTCTATTTCTGTGGTTATCACAAAGCAGCAGCAGATTACAATGCCACAGAAAACTTTTAGCAAGTAACCTCAGGAAGTTTATGAGGCAAGACCCGCACTATGAACTGTGGCTCTCACTGAAACCACCTCTTGTTTAAAAGGTTTCAAACTTTGAGGGGAAAATACAACAATAAAAAATACATTCTGAGTACGCACAGCTGTTTGGGTCCTTACTTCAAACGCAGTTACCCCGAATCTTACCCTATCTGTCATTTTATTGCTGATTCCAAGGAGCATCAACATGTTGTCGCATTCTGTGACCCCCATGGCATAAAGGTCACTTAAGACATTGGCACACGCTATCCGTCCCTGAAAAAGAAAGAAAAAAAAATCTGCTGGGCTGTTTGTGTACGTTCAGACAAACACCTGCCATAAACGAGACATCTAGCATGAGCTGGGGCTCAGAGAGCTGCTTATTCTGTGATTCTGCAATTATTCCACAGGCTCCTGCACTCAGAAACCCATCCCAAAACGTGGTGTGATCTGTTCCATACAATGTGTCCCTCTAGAAATGCAGATACCTGCTCCTTTGGCAGGTAAGAAGAGAATTCATCCCAGCTGCCTTGCTCTCAGTAGCTACACAGGGATCTCACGAGTTTAGACTCTTATTTTAGAGGCTGACATTAGACCAGAGAAAATCTAGCTTTGATAACGAGCTCAGCTCACTTAAACTGATTTGCTCCTGTTCCCTCTCGTCCAGCACAGAACTGTACACATTGCTGATGAAGACTATGGTGTGTCAGTTTACACCTGCTAGGAAGCTGATCCCAAAATCTAAAGCTGCAGTCTCTTCTGAATTCGAATATATAGGAGACAGGGAGCTGGATGAGAAAGCTCTCTGCACCACCCCAGAGGCCACGTTACTCTCAAGTTTTCAGGACAGCACGCTTCTTTGCAGGGGCCACAGCTGTGCTAGCAGCACACAGGCACACTCAGGTGGCTCTTGTGTTAGGATTTCAGTAAGAAGCTGCCTGCAGAAGAGAGCACGTGCTGGGGACTGAAGAGCTCAGGTCTCCCAGATGCTGGCCGTGTCACGGCTTGGAGGCACGCACAGCTGCTGAGGCAAGGTGTCTGCCTGATCCACACCACCTGTGTGGGGTGGGAGATGTGCCTGCTCTGGCACTGTTCAAGCAACAGGAGTTTTCCTACAGCATGTACGTTTTTATAAACTTTTGTGCGTACAAACATCACCAATAAAACCCTCCCTGAGAGATGCAAAGGGGTCTGCAACAGGAGACTAAGGAGTCCTGAAGCTGAAAGGACTGAGAAGGGTTCACTGGGGTCACGTGAGCTTAACTACTCTAATTTTGCTAAATGAATGGATCTCAATTAGTCAGCAAGTCAGGTGGGTTTGGGTTATGAACCTGGCAGAGACAAGACATCAAGTTTCCTGATGAAGATGCAGAACCTTCTGACACGGGGGGTGTCCCAAGGGAGGGACAAATAATTTCAAAATACTTTCTAAAATAACATTCTGGTGTGTTAATCTGGAAGACTCCACACGTATTATTAAAAGATTTAGGTTTACAGCTGCAAAACTGCAATCAGCATCTGGTTCGATGATCTTAAATCTGTGTTTTTGATCAAATTCAGAAGCAATGACACTGCGGTAAAAACAGCACGCTTATTCAACATGATTTGGAACACAGAAATATGCTTTAGCTGGAAGACAGATGGGGGGGAGAACATTTGAACACATTTCCACGTTTCTGCCATCCCTCAAACCTCACAGTTTAGTCACACACCCAGGGTTTGGGGTTTGTTATTCAAGAACTGGAATTAGCAGGCAGTTGCTTGCCTTTCTGATGACCTGAAATAAAACCTCCAAATCACAATTAAGCATGATCCAGTTTTTCATAAATTAAAGAGCTTCCAGTGGCATCAGGGGAATCCCTTGTGTGTTTGGAAACCAGAGTATGTTTTAAATTACACTACTAAGAGGAGAACGAGCTGTGGTTTGATAGATTCTGTTAAGCTCCTGGATGCTTAAGGACACCAAAGCCTGTCGTTTTCCTTTTCTGGAAGAGGTCTATCAAACTGTTCTCCGCTATCTTCAGTATTTACCAAGCAAACTGCTGGTTTATGGCCTCTTAGGCACGACAGATAAGTTTTTCAAACCACACTGACAAGAGCCCTGCACTGTAGCAGTCAGAGGCCAGCCTAACACCGCCCTGCCAGCTGGCAAAACCTTTCTGGAAACAAACCCGGGGAGTGCAAGCCTCAAGTCTGAATAGCAGAGGGAACGATACATGGCTTGCAAACACTGATAAACGGGACAGGACTCACGGGCAGGTCAGCTGAGCTGTGTCCCACACGGCTCACTGGGACACAGCAATCTCCTCGCAATACCAAGAGGTATTTATGGGGGCAGAAGAACAGGTCCTTGTAAGAGAAGGGAGAATGGAGCCCACCCTTTAAGCAGCCGATTTCCTGCTCTTGTACTCCAAAAAGCATCTCCACACCATCCCAGAGGGGTGGCCGGTAGCAATCCTACTACTGGTGGCTTGGTACTTAACTGGAAACCCATTTTCAATTACCTGTAACCTTTCCAACCTCAGGCCATCTAAACTGAAAATTCCTGTGCGGGACATAAACTTTACAGGCACACATCCTGGGATGTTTCAGCCAACGTGGGTCAGGTGTTTTCAAGAGCAGAGCTGAAGAGAAGGGGCACAGGGAGGAGGAGGAGGAGAGATTTTTTGTTTGTTTGTTTTTCTGCTTGGTTTAAAGCAAAGTATTTTGGTTACAAAGTTTAAAAACTTTGTCACTGTCCATTTTCCAAAGCCAAACTCAGAAATTCAGCTGGGTCCACACACATTTTTACCTCCCTCAGCCTGGACACCAGCTCGGAATTCCTGAGTCTCTTAACTGTGCCTAAAGGCCCTAGCAGGTTGTATTTGCCTCTCCTCCAGCTGATGTTGGTCCACAAAAGGAAGTGGCAATCCCTGTTTCCCCCAGAACTCCAGTCCCTGAGTGGGAGAGGTCTGAGAGCAAGAAGGCTTATGATACATCCCATTCTCAGGCAGCTTTTAAGATGAAACACCTGCCTGCAAACAGATGGGAAGTGGCGAGCCATCACACCGCCATGGGTGCTGATAAGGGAAAGAAGTGCAGAACCTGAGAGCTCGGAAATGCCAAAGTTACAGCTGCGTGGGGATCCCAGCAGAGGCTTTAACTGAGATGCGGCCACAGAAGTCGGACTAAGGCCAATTTGCCATTCCTCTCCTACCACACAGGCCTAAACCTCATCTGCACACAGACTCATCTCTCGCCGCTGCGGCATCTCAATCCCTTTGGGTCCCCAAACACAACAATCCCCACCACCACCACCACCTCCTTCTTATGCCACCCCTTACAAGCTTGGGTTACAGGGTGAGAAAATAAAGTTTCTCATCTGGTGAAGCTGAAAACTACTCACCAACAAGATCTTTTTTTTTTTTCCTCTGCTCCCTGGCAGTTCCCAGCTTGAAATCTGAATCAAATTTCTCAGCAGAGCTGAACTATGAACTCTAGAAACTAGTCAGGGATCTTGGCTGCTCAGTCAGCAGAAGGAGCGCTCTGATGGAGCGGAAATCGAAGGAGCTCTGCTTGCTTACGTGCACAGGCAACACCTGGTCAAGCATGCTGAAAACACTGCCCCAATCGCAAACTGCACGTCCCAAACCTACCCAACAGGTCTCACAGACACCTGAACAAGAAGCGATCATATAAACAGCAGTACAAGCCTGCTGTCATGCCAAGGAGACACACTGCAATCACAGGGAACTCGAATTCTAGCATTTTTTAACTGTCGTTTAAAGAAAGCTTGCTGGGGAGATCCTTCCAGCCTCACCGAGACCTTTTTAGAACACACAATTTGTCTCCCCATCATCTTCTGTTCAAGCCAACACTGATCACCATCTCACAGCACCACGGAGGGGTCCGTTGCAATGAACTAAGTGAAATATGAACGCAGAAAGAACCAAAGACACAGAAAATGTGACTTCTGACAAGTCATTTCAACTCGTCCTGCTGTGAATGGATAGCAGGATAGGAAACCTGGTGTTCACAAGGCACCCTGAATTGCCAGATGCTATGATCACCTCCTGACATTTAGCAGTAACAAGTTACGTGGTTATTTCAGAACCTCAAGTTAAAAAAAAGGCCAACTATAATGCAGCGCTCCTCGTAAGCAGAGGTTTCTGTCTGCTGCTTCGTGGATGGCTCTTTTTTCCCCCCTTTAAGGCTTTTCAAGCCGAATCTCACGGAACAGATGGCGGGAAATTTGAATTAGAGGTGGCAGCTTGCCCAGTTTTCACCTCCAGCCACAGTGCTGCAGCATCCCTGGCTGACATGGAAATGACTGCAGGATAAAACAACGCCTTCCCCTTCCCACTGCCATACAGGAAAGGCTCTGAGTGCAATTAAATCAAACAATTAACACTGCACATCTACACGAAATGGCCCCAAATGCCATCAGATAAGCGAGAAGCACGAACCAAATCGGTAATGTATGTATTTAGTAATTCCATTTAGCCAACTTACCATCATATAAGGGTCATCCACAATAGGATAAATATAATCTGTTGTCTGAACCAACGACAAACCTCCGTGTCTTAATGGAATAACGCAAGTGTCCATCCCAATTCCTGCAAAGAGAGAAATGCATCAGTGAGGCAACTCGGTCCTCAGCTGGCTGTTGCTCCCAACAAGAGTGCTTACAAAAAACGTCTGTGGAATACAGCTCTCACTGCTGCCTGAACAGAGGTGGCAAATCCCTTCTCTGGAGAAAGCACGGAGCAAAAAGAAGAGGAAAAGTGAGAAAAGAATGGAAACTCCTGCTTGGGACAGAGCAGAAATGTAAATGGCTGAAAGGGAGAAGGAAACTTTCTCCGGTTTGTTGCAGTACGGTGAAAGCACGCTGCTTTTAGCATCTGTGCTTGTATCTCTGTGCACTTACAGTTAAAAGGAACTAGGTAAACTGACGTTGTCACAAGCTAAAAGGTTTTCCCGTTACTCCCATCCTGACAGAAGCATAATGACAGTTCTCAAAGGTCACAGCTTCCCATCAAGGGCCTTTCCTCACTTCTGGAGGGAGAAAAAAAAACACCCTAAGTCACAGCCTCGGCCCTTGAAGGGTGATTCTGCCACTTGCAGCTTCTGCGTTCACCTCGTCTTACTTCTGTGAGACCGAAAGGCGGCCAGGCGATCTGCCAAGCAGGGAAACTCCTTTGAGAAAAACCACAATACCACACCAAACGAAGCCTTCCCTGACGGAGGAAGGTTTCAAACAGAATAAGCAACGGTAAAAACCTCCAGGCGCTCGCCGGGATGTGAGGGCCTGCACAAAAATGCAGCGGGTGGCAAATCCAACCCACAGCAGCTGCACCGTGTCCCCCCTGTTGATAAATTCTGATAAATCCTGCCTCGTGGCAGCAGCAGGTAGCTCACCTCCTCCCCAGGCTGACAGCGAGCTGCCTGGCTTTATTTTGTGCACCTCGCAAAGAGAGACCCTTCAGACAAGCAGGAAAGGAAACGTGCTGCCTACCTAGAGCTACGAGGCAGCATTTGGCAGCGTCCTATGCAGGAACCCAGCAAGCTGCTGCCATCCGAGCCCCTGCTGAGGGCACGGAGCTGAAGGCCTGCCAGACAGCAGCCACGCAGGCAGGTGGAGAGCTGCAGAGGCAGAAGATGTAGCCTCAGAAGAGAAGGGGTACTAAAAGCAGTAATTTAGGGTTGCTCATCCTCTGCAGAAGCTTCCAAGCTGCTATGCCTGACACTTAACATCTCTGGAACAGTGCACTGGAGCAGCTACAGAGGAGATACAGAATTTACTTTGCTCTCAGCTCACCCCTCTGTGCCATAATGTTGCAGGACTGAGCGCGCTTGGGAGGTTTTTGACATTGCAGCCAAAGTGCTGTTACACAGACGGGCACCACGGCCTTTCTGAGGCTACGTTTGTGTTCCACACAAACAAAAACACAAATGAAGGAGGCTGATTAAATAAGAGAAATGGAATCAGAATCTGAAAACGTGTAACAGCTCAGAGAATTAGTACCAAGCCTGTAGTTTCTGAGATTGCTCTGGGTATTGCCACATTAAAACTCAAACTGAGTGAAGCTGAGCCTGTTTGTGGGAATTTCCCTTGTGAGCGCACCTCAAAAGCACTGTGCACACACAGAGCCTGGAAAGCTTCCAGGCTAGCCCTTCTAAGCACGAGGCATCAGAGGTAATTAATACCTCATTTACCTGAGGACAAATTTGTCAAAGGGATACTCACCGTAAAAGCACATATAAAAAGAGATCTGCTCTCTCTACCTCCTATTGCTAACACATTTCCTGCTACATCGCAACACACCTAGGTACTGATGGCATCACTCTGCTTTTTATCTCATCATAAAACTGGAGAAAAATCTCTTAGCAGTTCCCATTACACTTTAGAGCCTCTAAGTTTATAAGAGGAAAAAAACAGCTAGAATATTAAACCTAAACCAAACTGTTACTGATCTTAGAAATTGGCCAGATTGAAACGTTGCTGTGAATAACATTTAATTAAGGAAAAACCAACACGTAAATAGCAATTTGGGTATAAAAGAAGCTCCAAGTGTCCCTCATTAGGGAATATGAAATTACGGTGCCACCCCAGCTCCACACAATAAGATTGCTATTGTCTAAGGCAGAACACGGGCTCCTTACTAATCTCTCACTGAATTCAATCTCCACTGGAATAACGGGTTGCAACCTGTTAGCCTGCTACCAGACAATTAGTCACGTTAAAACAATTTTGAAAAAGGCTATCGGGCGCTAAATTGATAATTAAATAATTTCAGAATAAATACTACATTGATATTCCTAAGCTGAGGGAAAAATCCATACCACGCTGCAAAGCAGAGCTTGAATACGCCGGGCTGAGTAAATAGGCAAACAATTAAAAGTGTCATTAAGCACATATCTACACGCATATATCTGTATCAACGTTAGGCACAGGAGCTGGTATCATAACACCTACGTTCGCCCTGCTCCCCGTGAAGGTGGCTTGTGCGGGTTGTTTTCCCTCGTTGCTTGCATCATTGTGCAAACAGCAAAGAGAAAGTGAAGTTGGCAAGAAACGCAGAGGTCTTGGAAAGAGCCCTTCCCAGGCAGCTTCCACAGGTGAGCAGAAAGGGTAGAGCGGGGTGGAACGAAAGGGAAAAAAATGACAGCTGAGAAACAATCCGCTCCCAGCATCAGCTGGGGTGAGAAAGTTTCCCCTCACTCACTTTTCTCTGCCCCAGGAATGAGGGAAAAGGGAGGGAGAGGGGAACTTCACCTCTAAGGACTACTCATTGCACAAATTTTAAAAGGCAGAGCGTTACTTTAACACTCCAGAAATTAACTGATATTACTTCAGTTTGCAAAGCATCTATGGGGAAGAGGGTGAAGGGGGAGACTGCAATTTCTACGCACGTGCCTATTGTTAATTAAGGCTATTCCTGACCATTTTATTTTCATAGCTGAGCGCACTGCAGGATGATAAATAATTATTCTCACATCCCAGATGCCAACCAGATGAATCCTTCCAACGTCTGGGTGATAACGCATGCGTTACACACCACACAACATCGTCACAGGGGTTAAACAAACAGCAGGACCACGTGTGCCTAGAGGAGCACCTACTTACCCAGCCTGGGCATAACAGCCCCCAGGAACTGTTCGTCTTCCTGAAAATGGTTTTCTTGGAGAGATTCGAGCAGTTTCTGTAACACATCCTGAGGCACTTTGCAGCCTGTCCCTTTCAGTTCGGTGAAGCGGGTCAGTCGGAAGCTCTTGTCCAGCTCGTAACTCTCCGGGTTAAACGACTCCCGAACAGACATGGTTCTCCTGCACGCCCCGCTGGCCCTTCCCACCCCAGAGCAACGGGATCAGGGCTTCTCCGCCGAGCAGTCTGACTGGGAAAAAAAAATAGGGACAATTAGAAAATCCCAGGAGCTACGAGACGCCAGGCCCTGCACGAGGTTAAAAAGAGAAAAGCGCCCCGTGTAGCCCACCTTAACTAACATTAATCTCACGAGCGAGCCACTTTTTTTGTCTAGTGGCTCAGCTTCGGGTCTGATGTAAGAGGCTGAAACTGCAGCATCCACCTGCTGTCCTTGGGGGAAAACACAAGGCTGGCGCTGTGTTCGCACAGGTAAGAGAAGAACAAAGAGGCCGCAGTTCCTTGGAGCGCTGTACCCACAAACACACTGCTTTACCTTGCCCTGTGTGCACGGGCCTAAAAATCCCTACAAGTTTCTCGCCTCTCGAGCCCCTTTTTTAGTCAAGCAACCAGCCTGAGAGTACGCAGAGAATCGTCCGTTAGAGTGGTAATGTAAAAAGACACTGATGTAACTCATTTAATAAAATTCTTAACAATGCACGTCTAATTTTAGAACGTTTTTCCACTCTGACTCACATACAGCACACTCCAAAACTAATAAGGGGCCTAGCTCAAACGCTGCCTTCTAAACAGGGCTGGCCGTGCTACAATGCAGTTTGTCTTCCTCGGAGGAAAAAAAGCTTGCAGGAGTTACTAAAAATGACCCATACGCGGCGGTTTCTTAGAAAGCAAGGGTCCTGCCACGAGAGAAAACGACAAATAAGAGAGCAGTGTGCCCGAAGCTGGCAGGAGGTTAAGCTGGGAAGTTAGAAAAACGAAAAAGAAGATGATAAGTGGCTGGCGTTGAGTACATTGAACAGCACAAAATAGAGAAAGAAGTGAATCTATGGGGCTGTGTGACCCATCCGCCCTGTCCAACACTTGTTAGCAGTTATGCCAAGTTTATCAGAACATCTCAGCCTGCTAATTTGCTGGATGTATTGTGTACGCATCGGAGCTGGAAGCTCGCTGTGATAGGGAGCCCAGCTCCCCTGTCCGGCGCTCTCCCTCCTGGCGGGGAGGCGTGTTGCTTGTTTAAACCCAAATCTCCCCGAGCCCAGGCTCGGGCAGAGATCCAACCTCCAGCTCCAGGAACGTGTCTTGGATGAGCAATGAACCCGGTCCGGAGCTGTCGCCTTCCAACGTGAGCCACTAAAGCACTCGCCATCCAATAAAAAACAACAAAACAATAAGAAAAGGAAGAAAGATAGAGGCTGGGAAGGAACCTGTCAGCAGAGAGGGGAGACAAAAGCTTTGTGAGGAGGGTTTTTTTTGGGGTTTTAGCACTTTTTAGCACTTTTAGTTTCAGCCTGCAGGACCCCGAGGCACAGCCAGCCAAGCTCCCTGCTCCAAGAAGAAAGGCTGAAAGGAGCCGGGACGCCTTGATTTAATGGGAAACACCCACTGAGAGAGGACAGTCGCTGTTTTTTGTTTAAAAAAAATAAATTAATTTAATGAAGGTTTGAGCAGAGCGCGCAGCAGCGCCCCGCAGCCTGCCGGGGCGGCGGGTCCTGGCGGCAGCGAGCACCTCCCGACCCTTGCTTTAAGGGAGCGACGTGATAAATAGTCAAATAAAAAAAAATAATAAAAAATAAATAATAATAATGATAATAATTATCAAGTTTCACCCTTGAGCTGAGGGATGGGGAGGGGGGGAGGGACTCAAACGGTGGCTCTGGGACACCTTCAGCGGCCGGTTGGTGCCTTCGGCCTCTGAGGGGGGGAAGAGGAGGAGGAGGAAGATGAGGAGAAGGAGGAGGAAGATGATGAGGAGGAGGATGAGGAGGACGAGCAGCAGCCGCCCTGCATGGGGGCGCCCCTCTCCGCCTCCACAGAGCGGGCACGGGGCCGCGTGTGAGGGAAGAGGAGGAGGAGGGTGATGTGGATGATGATGATGATGAAGGTGAGGAGGAGGAGGAAGATGAGGAGGAGGCGCGGTGCAGGTAAGCCGCCCCCCCCACATTCCCCCTCAGCGCCTCAGGCGCGCTCCCGCCTCCCCCCCCCCCCCTTCCCCTCCCCTCAGGAAACAAAATGGCGGCGGCGGCGGGCGGGAGGAGGGGGGGGGGGGGGAAGAGAGAGGAAAAAAAAAAAAAAGAACACAAAACCGCCGGTTTAACCCTTTCGCTGCCGGCGCGGGGCGGGTTTTTTCCTTTTTTTTTTTTTTTTTAATATATTTTATTTATTTATTTTTAAAGCGGCGCGGCGCTCGCCCTCCTCCTCCTCCCCCTCGCCTTTCTCCTCCCTTCTCCCGAGTCCTGACCCCGTGAGGGGAGGGGGGGGGGGGGGGAAGGAAGGAACGAGGCCGGCGGGGAGCCCGAAGCCGAAGCGCCCCCCTAGCCCCCCCCCCACCCCCCCCTCCCGTTTCCAGCGTGAGGCGATTTCCCCTTTAACCCCCCCCCCCCCTTCCCCTTCCCTCCCTCCTCGGGTCTCCCCCTCACCGGCTTCGCCTCCTCGCCCTCCGCCTCCTCCCGCGAACGGGGCTCCCGGCCCAGTCCCACAATGCACCGGGCGCGGCGGGGCTCCCTCGGCGCCGCCTGAGCAGAACAGAAGCCGCCGCCGCGCTCCGCCGCCCGCCGGCACCGAAGGGGTTAAACCTCCCCCCCCTCCCCGTTCCCGTCGCCCCGCCCACGCCGCGCGCGCGCCCCCGCCCCGCGCCGCGCGCTCCGCTCCCGCGCGCGCGCGCCCGTTCTCCCTTCGCGCGCCCGCGCGCGCGCGCGCGCTCCCGGCGGTGCAACCGCGCCCCGGGGCCGGGCTGCAACGGCGGCCGCGCGGCAACGAGGCCCGAGGGTGTTTGCGCGCCCCCCGGCTGCAGCGCTGCTGCTGTGTCTCGAAGGCGTTCTCTCGCCCCCAAAAACCCCTTTTCCCAATCTGTGAAATAAAAATTTCAGTGATTCTCCCCCCAAATTGGGCTCGCTTGTATGATTTTTCCCTCAAAAGTTGCCTCTCTTGCATGGTTTTCCTTCAAAAGTTGCCTCTTTTTTCATGGCTTTTCCTCAAAATTGGGTTCTCCTGCATGATTTTCCCTCAAAATTGGGCTCTTTTGCATGACTTTCCCTCACAAGTTGCCCCTTTTTCATGATTTTCTCTCAAAATTGGGCTCTTTTGCATGACTTTCCCTCAAAAGTTGCCTCTTTTTCATATTTTTCCCTCAAAATTGGTCTCTCTTTCATGATTTTCCCTCAAAATTTTCCTCTTTTTCATGATTTTCCCTCCAAATTTGCCTCTCTTGCATGATTTTCCCTCAAAATTGGTCTCTCTTGCATGACTATCCCTCAAAATTTGCCTCTTTTTCATTATTTTCCCTCAAAATTGGGCTCCCTTGTGTGATTTTCCCTCAAAATTGAGCTCTCTTGCATGATTTCCCCCACCCCCCAAATTGGGCTCTCTGCCATGATTTTCCCTTAAAATTTGGGTCTCTTACATGATTTTCCCTCAAAACTGAGCTCTCTTGCATGATTCCGCCCCCCCAAATTGGGCTCTCTGCCATGATTTTCCCTCAAAATTTCCCTCTTTGGCATGATTTTCCCTCAAAACTGGGTTATCTTGCACAATTTTCCCTCAAAATTAAGTTCTCTTGCACAATTTGCTGTCAAAATTTGGCTCTCTGGCATGATTTTCCCTCAAAAATTGTCTCTCTGCCATGATTTTCTCTCCAAATTTGCCTCCTTGGCATGATTTTCCAACAAAATTGGGTTCTCTTGCATGATTTACCCTCAAAATTTGCCTCTTTTTCATGACTTTCCCTTAGAATTTGGCTCTCTTTCAAGATTTTCCCTCAAAAATTGGGCTCTTTTTCAAGATTTTCCCTCAAAATTTGGATCCCTTGCATGATTTTCCCTCAAAACTTGCCTCTCTGGCATGATTTTCCCTCAAAATTTGGTTCTTTTGCCTGATTTCCCCCCAGAATCTGTCTCACTTCTCACACCAGGCGAGTTTTCTGCTGAGGCAAGGGAGATACAGGTAGTGTAGGGCCCACTGTTACACTGCAGAATAATTTTTTTTGGAAAAAAAAAGCTTATTTCTTGCAGTTTGCAGCTAAATACCTAATTAAGTAATTGCCCGTTAATTCAAAGATGGTTTAATTCGCAGGCTGCCTTTTGTGCAACTCTCTTTGAAAATGTCCGGTTTCAAATTGAACAGAGGAGGAAATTAAAGCCCTGCTTTTCTCGCCTGGCTTTTAATTACTCTTTTTTTTTTAATCTCCAATCAAACACAGCACCCCCAGACCATGACCTTGAGGACCAGAAGAGCAGAGACACCGAGCACCTTTTGGAGACCACCAATATTTGTGTAAATTCACCGATTTCTCCCTCCAGATCATCTCAGAGGTCTTCTCCAACCTTGATCATTCGGTGATGCCAGGCTCCGGTGAGGCCATCAGAGGATCTCAGGATCTTTTCCGACAGCCACCTGAGCTGAAATGCTGGAGGCTGCTTCCACGTGCTGTCTGCGTGCCCCGTGGTGGATGATTTCAGTCTAAAAAGTTGCCCCTAAGTGCCTTGTGGGGCCGTAATTGGGAGCACCAACCTAAAGTTCCTCAAGCTTTTCCCTATTGCCTCTGTCACTCCATCTCATTAAAAAAAAAAAAAAACAAACAAGAAACATACAGAATAAAATAAAATAAAATAAAATAAAATAAAATAAAATAAAATAAAATAAAATAAAATAAAATAAGGAACTCTGTAGATTTTAAAGCCCTGACTTACAGATTTTTTTCGCTTCTGATTTCTTTGTAGAGGATGGAGGAACTGAATTCCCATTTTTCTCACAAGGGTTGAACGTTTATTTAATAGAGCAGGGGAAAAAAATAATAATAATGAGATTCCAGGTGGCAACACGAGCAAAAGAAAACCTGAATACACCCAAATTTACCCCAAGGTGGAGAGGCCCAGTGATACCACCCCACGCCCCACGTTCTGTTTGGGGATGGCCGGGTTTTGGGGTGAGGAGAGGGAAAATGGGGCATGGGACAGTGCAGGGCAGGGATACAAATGGCAGCCTCCTGCCTGGAATTTTCCTCGTGTTAAATAATGGTGTTCTAGGACTCAACAAACAAACAAATAAATACATAAAAAGGATTGAATGGATTTTTTTTCCTCTTTTAGAGGCTTTTATTTGCTGTCTGGCTTGCAGTTCCGCAGAAATCCCCCGATCTGCAGCGGTTTGGTCCAGCGCCATGAGAACGGTCTGCTCCGCACACCTTCGGAAGTGGAAAAAAACAGGAAAGAAAACACAAAAAGAGATAAAGAACCCTCAGTGCATGCCCCGGGGTGCTGCCTGACGGCGCTGTCACATCAAAGCCCGCTGCTCCTACACCAGGAGCAGGCAGCGGGCGGCCTTCACCTTTACAGGTGCGGCCGGGGCTGGAGCAGCTCAAATTTCTGTGGCCAAAGCTAAATCGGAGCGATGCAGGCAGCAGGTTTGGTTCTGCTACTTCAGAGCTTGCCAGATTCAGCTTGTGATCTCCCCTTTCTGTTTCTTAAACGTCAGCAGAAGGGGTTTTGTTTTTTGTTTTTAATCCCCACAACCTTCCCATGGCAAGGTGTCGAAGGGAGAAGCGGCGGCGTCACGGAGGCGTGATAAAGCAGAGCTGATTAAAGAAATAAGCAAGAAATGGCAACGCAAAGTGACTTTATTTATTGATTTCCAGTCCCGAATCCCCACTGCTGGGAAAATTCGTTTCCATTTCAGGATTCCCGTCGCTGGTAAAATCCAACCAGCTGATTCAGCCCTGATGGTGCTGAATATTGAGCTCGGTGCGTCGAGATGACTTCTTCCACTGACGTGTGGGGCTTAAACACATGGCTTTACTTAACACTGACAGAGTTACGGCCTCGTATCTTAACTCTTCTCCCAGTCTGCGGTGGAAACGCCGTGTTTTCTTGCTGCAGGAGCTTTAACTGTGTTGCTGTGACTTTATTTCTCATCCTGCAGCACCCATTTCTCAACGCAGCGTCCCGCTTCGATGAAGCGACCCCGGTTTGTGCTGTTCTCAGCCCCCCTTGCCTCGCTGTCATCTCCCTGCCTCTCGTTAACACGCGGACGGCATTAATTAGTAACAATGCCAGTAGTGGCCTCCTCTGTGCCTCAGTGCTTCCCCCTCCGTGCCCCGAGGAGCAGATGTTCCTTACCTCTTTGTTTCCCGTCACCAAACGGGGACTTTGCCCCGTTCACCTCCGATAAGGCGCTTTAATGGGCTCTGATGGGGGATTTTATCAGAAGTCTGTGCAAAATCCAAACGGAACACTGCCCGCCCAGCAGCTTTTATGCATTTTTTTCCCCCCTTTTTTTTTTTTGGACCAGAGCTGGGGGCTGAAGCAGGGGGTGATGCTGCCCCCGAGCAGCCCTGGGGGTCCCATAAGTGGGTTCCTGTTTCCTGCTGGTACAAGATGGGGCCCAGCCACGCAGATAACATCTGCCCCCAGAGGGGAAATCCTCAAAAGCCGCTCCAAGCCTTGCTGTGAAGATGTGCCCTTGCAGCTCCCGTCTCTTCCTTGCTTCTTCTGGGGCGTTTTGTGCCTCGCTGCCGCGCGTGTTGGCCCTGAAAAGCACCAGGGGAGCCTTCAGCTCCTGTTTTTCTCCTGTTTATTCGCCTGGGTGTCACGGGGTTTGTACAAAGAGCCAGGCAGCGAGGGATGGCCCTCCATAATCTCTCCTAAAATACACTAGGCCATGCAGTTCTGCCTTTAGGCTCCCACCTGCTTCTTCCCCGCTTCCCCGTTGCGACCTGGAGCCTCACACCGGGCCACGCTCACCCCTCCTTCCCCCTGGCAAACAGCAGCACCCGCTTGCTTTGAGTGCTGCTGTTTGCAAGGTCAGGAGGCAGCAGGATTTGCTGATTTCTTTTATAGGATCTATTTTTCTCCAGCATTAACAAACAAACACCAAAACACTCAGGGAAGGCACAGACCACGCCACTAAATTCTCCTATGCCTCCATCTATTTGTTGGGCACCCACTTGCCCCCTTCTCTCCTGCTGCAGCACCCTCTGGGTGCATTTTCTCCTGCCCATGCCCGGGTTTGGCACTAAATAACCCTCTCCGCTGCCTTTGCAGGACCCCATGGGGCAGGAAACACGAAAAACTCCCAGCGGCAGCGACGGCAGGGACAAGTGCTTTGATTTCCAGCAATGCAATTAACACCCTCGCTAAACAAAAACCATCGAGTGAGATCTCCGTGCGGGAGAGCAAACCTGCCGGGAAGAGCGACTGCTCCAAAAGGCTGGCATTGCCCTCCTTCTCCTTCTCCTTCTCCTTCTCCTTCTCCTTCTCCTTCTCCTTCTCCTTCTCCTTCTCCTTCTCCTTCTCCTTCTCCTTCTCCTTCTCCTTCTCCTTCTCCTTCTCCTTCTCCTTCTCCTTCTCCTTCTCCTTCTCCTTCTCCTTCTCCTTCTCCTTCTCCTTCTCCTTCTCCTTCTCCTTCTCCTTCTCCTTCTCCTTCTCCCTCTCCTTCTCCTTCTCCTTCTCCTTCTCCTTCTCCTTCTCCTTCTCCTTCTCCTTCTCCTTCTCCTTCTCCTTCTCCTTCTCCTTCTCCTTCTCCTTCTCCTTCTCCTTCTCCTTCTCCTTCTCCTTCTCCTTCTCCTTCTCCTTCTCCTTCTTTCTCCTTCTCCTTCTCCTTCTCCTTCTCCTTCTCCTTCTCCTTCTCCTTCTCCTTCTCCTTCTCCTTCTCCTTCTCCTTCTCCTTCTCCTTCTCCTTCTCCTTTCTTCTTCTTCTTCTTCTTCTTCTTCTTCTTCTTCTTCTTCTTCTTCTTCTTCTTCTTCTTCTTCTTCTTCTTCTTCTTCTTCTTCTTCTTCTTCTTCTTCTTCTCCTTCTCCTTCTCCTTCTCCTTCTCCTTCTCCTTTCTTTTCTTCTTCTTCTTCTTCTTCTTCTTCTTCTTCTTCTTCTTCTTCTTCTTCTTCTTCTTCTTCTTCTTCTTCTTCTTCTTCTTTTCTTCTCCTCCTCCTCCTCCTCCTCCTCCTCCTCCTCCTCCTCCTCCTCCTCCTCCTCCTCCTTCATTGTCTGTCTTTTTTGTTTTCTCAGTTTATCATTTATTATTATTATTTATTATTATTATATCACATGTTTGCGGTGTAACAGGTCAGGGAGCAGCCCCATGCTCAACCAAATGTTTTGATTCCTGCTGTTGGTGGCTGTCCAAAGCTGGTGGCACTTCTGGAGGCGAGGAGCGGACCCCAGTGGTCCATGGGGTGGACGAGGGCAGAGGAGCATGGGTTCTGCTCACACCACTCAATCCAGCACAGCCTCAGCCCTGTGCACACCTCCTGAGCCTCCACAGCTACAACCAGGATGAAGAAATCTCCCCAATTTGGGCCCAAATTGCTGTCACCGGAGCAGCTCTTGCCCTTGGTGAAGCCGATGGGCACAAGCCGTGGTGCTGCAGGACCCCTGCGGTGGGCAGGACACGGCCCCAACGCCTTTGGGCTGCTCTGAGAAGCAAAGATCCCATTCTGGAGTCAGCCTCCTCTCATTCGCAGCGATATTTCTGTGAGTTACCAGCAAGGAGGCAGAGTTCAGGGTGGAAAATCGCCTCCAAGTTCAGGCATTTAAGGCGGCGGAGAGAGCCGTGCTTCTACAACCCGCCGAGTGCGAGCAGGAATCACCTCGCCCACCCACGCTCACTAAATATTTAGTCATTTTTAACAAGTTAAACAAAGCCCTTTGATTGGATTTATGCTAATGGCTCCTCCGTAGGCATCTCCGCTTCATTTACATCGCGCTGCTGAAATCGCCCGTGCGCGCTGCCGGCACCATTAGCAGAGGAGAGGAGCAGGCAGCAGGTCACGGGCGCCACAAGATGGCAATAGCTGAAGAGCAATTTCTGTCTGGGTTCCCCGGCAAAACCCTGGCGTGCATTAACCTTTGCACCTGGGAGCCTCGGAGGGGGGAGCGGAGAGGTTTCCTTCTGCCTCTGGCCTCATCCTTCCTCCCACAGATGGCGAAGGACGGAGGAGAAGCCGGGTGGCCCAAGGTCACCCAGCGCCTTCTTGGTGCGAGGTGCCCACCACCTCCCATCCCGGGCAGGAAATTTTGCTGTTTGAGTCTTTATTTCCAGGATTTTTTATTTTATTTCTATTTTATTTCTATATTTTTTCCGACAACCCCAGGAAGAAACGCGGTGCCTTGATGCAGAGCAGGAAGGGCAACCCCCCGCATGCCATAAACCCGGACTTTCCACCTGCGTATCAGCAAGAGGAAAGCAATCACCAGCTGGAGGAGATTTTCTGCTGGGGGAAGCGTCCAGCAGTGTTTTTTTAGGGTGGATGCTGGCTTGCGGGAAAACCCTACAGCCTGGGAAGGGGTGAATCAATCAGGCTCAGCATCCTTGCTCTGATCCCAGTCACACTTTGGGGTCTCAGTGGGGGCATCATTGCCTCCACCCCGGTGTCTGCAAATGGGGCAGAAAATCTGGATTTGGGGTGGCAGGATGGGGCTTGCTGGACATCCATGAGCATTATCCCCATCCCCACCAGCCAAAAACCCCGTGGGGTGGAGTCGGGCTCTAAATGCACGTGAATGGGTTGGAAAAGGGAACTTACTGGGGAGCAGTAAGTTGCTGGGGTCTTTGCATGGGCTCGTGGTGGACACCACAAGGTCCCCGGACACACAGAGCTCCCCTCGTCCCCCTCCTGCCCACGTTTTCTTAGCCCAGTGCCTCCGGAGATGCTGCAGGACAGGAGCACCGCTGTGTGCGAGGCGTTTTGGGGATGTCCCCCGGGTGGATGTATCCGCAAAAGGAGGAGAGGAGAGCAGCGGGGAGGACACGGGGTACAAAACGCAGCCTCCTCTCTTAGCACCAGCCCTCCAGGCAATGGAAACCTGCAATTACAAGACACAAACGATGTCTTTGTTCGTAATTAGCTCCCCTGCTCGTCTGACCCCTCTGTGAAGGCCTGGCTGAAGGGAGGACCCGACGCAAAAACACGTTGGGGGCATCTCCCCGGCATCCAAATTCCCCAAATTATTTGCTGCCCCCGTTATGTCACACATAACCATGTACACACGCAGGGGAGGGGGAAGAGCTGATGGAATCCATTCTTCCTTTATTTTTTTTAACCCAGAATCAATGTTTACACAACCGAGCTAAATTATTTATCCCCATAATGTTATAGGTTTCACATCGGTGCCTTTTATTAGCTTCTGTCGGATGAGAAATCGTAGCTGACCTACTTGTAGGGACTCCTTGCCTGCCTCTCCGTGACGCAGCCGGTGGTGGGGAGGGGGTGAAGGCGCTCAATTTATGTGGGATTTTGGGGAGAATGGTTGGTTTTGCTCAGTTTGGTGAAATATCAGCTGGGGCTGTGCCTTTAGGGGGATGTGGCAGTGGGGTTGGACACCCCAGCTGCCCGTCATCAGCCCTGGGGTTTTCCTGGGGCCGTGCCTCCTCTTTGCCATGATGATGTGGAGCTTTGTAGGGCTTTGTCTTCCCACCGACAGCTCCAGGGTGGGATCTGTCGGGGCCGCCGGTCCCCCAAAAACCCGGCGGCGTGGCGGCGCGCTCCCTCTGCCAGCCGCTTCCCAACCAACGTGTCACACAGGCTTCAGATGACTTTCTTCTTGCCTCGCAACTAATGCAAGGCTCCTGTTTCCTTTCATGTCGCTGCCCGGGCTCCTGTTTCCTTTCATGTCGCTGCGAGGATATCCTTTTCCTGTTCAGCTTCAGAAGGATTTTTTTTTTTTTCACCCGAGGAATTCGTCGCCGGCGTCCCGTAAATAGGGCGGCGGGGTGCACGGCGCAAAGTCCTGGGGCATCCCTGCAGCATCCTTGCCACGGCCTCTGATACATTGAATTTCCTGGCACACGGTGACATTCCTTGTCCCTGATCCTATCATAAAGCTGCGTTAACCTGCCCCGGGATTAAAAAAATCAAGCAAAATCAACCCGCACGAGGAGGACTCGCAGCATGGAGCAGGAGGGTGAAAATCACCGCTCAGCGAGGGATGAATTCGTCCCACCAAGTTGAGTGAGCATTATTTGTAGGAATGATGACTTGCACATGGATCCGGAGCCAATTCAGACTCAGGTGGAGCTCTCCCAGCTCGCGGCGATGGATGAGGACCCAGCTGGCTCGCACGATGCCCGCCGAGGCTCTGTGCAACCACCGCAGGGGAAACAAAACCATGGCAGGGCTTTTCACCACCAGCTACTGCCCGCAGAAAGCAGCCAGGGTGTGTGGAGGTGCTTTTCCTCATTTCTCATCGGCTGGAGGTTCCCAGGAGCGTGTGTTTGCAGGGAACATTTTCCGAGGCTAACCAACGCTCGACGAGGGTGCAATAATAAATGACCGGGCGTATTTCTGCGCGGCCACTCCAAATTATGGATGTTGGGTTTGCCCTCCCTGCGTGTTGTTTCCATAGAAGCAGAGCTTAACCTTTTAAGCGAAGATTATAAAGGTACCTAATTCAATTAAAATTAGACTTCAAGCATATCAGCACTTAATACTCGAGGGTTATTACGCGATTGGCCATGGCCATTGTTCTGACGGCGAGGGCAGGATCGTTTCCATCAGACAAACAGCATCGTGGCAGCAACTTTTAGGGTTTTCTGTACATTTCCCTACCTGGTCCACAAACTGCCAGGTAATTCCCCTGAAACACAGCAACCCAGCACAGAACACAGGAAGGCACGTTCAATTAAAGTTATTTATTGTAGGTTTTCTTTTTCTGGACTGACAAAGAGGGTTTCCCAGAGATCGGTAACACGACACAATGTTATACACCATATCACAACTAGTCCCTTCTCGCTTTATTAAGAACATAGTCATTTAAAAATATCTAAATATTTACATATTAATAAAACATATATACAGAAGATTGAGACGTTTTTACCTAAATATGGAATGATTTTCTTCTTTTTTTTTCTTTTTTTTCTAATAAACCCTATAAAAAGATTTCTGAAGAAAGTCTGAACAGTAGTCACAGTAAGTAAACACCAACGCAATCTTCAAAATTTACAAAAACGCTGATTCCATCGCTGAAGTGTTACGATACGGACACACGGCGTGGGGGCATGGCTGCCCCCGCCCTATGCAGACAACTCCAAGCCATGAAGGAAGGAAAGACTCTGTTTTTTTGTTTTTTTCTTTTTTCTTAAGGTTCGCAGTGCACATTCAATATATTCCACAGTTTTCCAGAAGACACGGTCATTCCTAAAAGCACATCGCTGGCGGGTGGGGAGGGCTGGCAGCCTGATTTCTCGGGTGCTGGGGGAACAGGCCACCCCTGCGGGTGTTCGACAGCTTCCCAGAAACAGGCTTCAGGGGTTTTAAACCAGAAACAAATCTTTAAATACTTTGAAAAAATAAAAAAAAAAACATCCCACTCGGTAATAGCACTTCAGTTGAAACACTCAAAGGCCAAATAGTGTCAAAGGCGGGGGAAGATTCACCTAAAATACACAAAGGAAAACGAAACACAATGGTGAAGGCTCTAGCAATCTCTCCCTCGAATGGCAGGAAGCCCACTCAAACTCTCTGCTGATCGATAGGTGCTGCAGGTAAGACCTTCGAGACTTTTAGACTTTTCCCCTACGTTTCTTAAAGTGAATTTAGTGCTGTTGAAAGGTGCAGAAGCGGCAGTTTGCACGCAGGAGGGCCACGTACGATTTTCCCTTAGCCCTGACCTGAAAGGACCGATGCTTTCTGCCTCTAAGAGGGTGAATTCCTTGATCAATTCACTCATCTTAACTGCTGAGCCATCAATAGAGTGCGGGTCAAAAGGGGACTTTTTAAAATTTATTTTAAATATTGTCCCCAAGGGCAGTGGTCGCGAAATCACAGTGTGCAGACCCTTGCCCTGGAAATCAGCAAACTAAGCCATTGTGAGACTGAGGTGGTAGGGAAAGCAAGGAGAGCGTGCTCGAGAGGACCACACAGGGCATCTCCAGCTTGCTCGAGGAACAGCTTCTCCCTGCTACGTGTGCAGAAATGGGCGCTGCTGGTAGGAATCCTGCTCTTTTCCCTGCTAGATCCAGCCAGGACCTTTCAATTATAGCTGTGTACGACTGGCTATTTGCACTACGGGTCTCTAAAATAGAGGAGCAGCAGCCAGGAAAGGAAAAGTGGGTCTGCAGAAGAACAAGAGCAGGACACTTCAAACGCTCATCGAGCCCCCTGGGTTTGGGAAGGAGAGATGCCACCATGGTCCCCACGGAGGGGAAGAGTCATCCAGCTGTGTTCATCCACCTCTGCATAGCTTAAGATGAAACACGAGCACACAACCCTGTGGGAAAGTACAACGGCAAAGGGAAAAACAAAGGCAAGAGAGCGTCTTCAGGTAGAGTGGCTACCATCCTAATTAAATAATGGGTTAGAATACGGAGGGCAATCATCTTTAATTAAGATGAGAACTGGCGAAACGACCTGGTGGTTTCGTGGCTTGAGGGTTCACGGAAAACGCGTGGAACAACACAAACTCGAAGGGAAAGCTGCACGGACGCCCACATCCCGCAGGAGGCTGAAGGTCTCGCGCCGATCTTGCAGGAATGTTCCCCGAAGGAGAGGATGTTTTAGAACCGCTACCGTCACCGGCGTGGAGGTTAAACAGAAAAATCTGGGTGTGCATCGATCAGAGCATCCGTTGTGGTGTCGAAAAGGTTACCTGGAGGAAGAAGAGTTGGAGGAAATCAGTTTAAAAGGAAAATGTTTTTAAGAAATGAAATTAGGCTAAAAGGAAGTAACGTTTTTAAGAAATCAGCTCAGTCCTCTGTATAAAAAACAAAACAAAAAGCTGGAAATTATATATTTAGATTCTAATTCTAATTTGTGATGGGGCCGAACTGTTGGTGTACGTGCAGACAGCAGCTGCTGAAACCCATCTAGGGCAGAGCCCGACCAGCTAAAGAAAGCAAATTAAATGGATTTATTTTTATTAATGCTGAATTTGTGAGCAAAGTTTTTCACCGAAAAGGAAGGACGCCCCACTTGAGATGTGAAGCGCCGCGCTAGGCACAAACTGCTCCGCGCTGCTTCCCACTTTGAAGCCGCGTTTCTGAAGAAGTGAAAAAAGCACCCCGTGAATTTGAAACCCAGAGTGTGTATTTCTGGATGTTCTTTAGAAAAAAAAAAAAAAAAAACAAATGGGGAGGGGGGGAAAAAAACCCACTCCACAGCAGTCTAAATGCATACGGCATAATAAAAAATGAACAACAAAAAAACAGAGGTATGCCGGATGATTATATCCCGTCTTTGTAAGCCACTTTAAGGAGGTGTTTTTTTCTAAACAGCACAATGAAAGATGGACAGAAGAATTACAACGACAGCGCTAAGAACACAGGGCAAATAGGAGACAGACATCAATCAGTGCAGAAGGCAAATGCAACCCAATGAAAAGGGAAGGCTCACAATCAGGCACTGAAAGGATAAAGATTTATATTACAATAAAGGATTTATATTTCAGGTTTCGAAAAGGGTCTTTTTTTTTTTTTTTGAAGTTTCGTTTTCTTGATGTTGTGTTTGGAGAGAAAAGGAGACAACCTGTACAGAATCGGCTCGTTGCTGTTTTCTTATCACTGGTTTCTTCCCAAAGAGATTGCTCTCATCTCCCGACAAAGCCGTATCACCCCTGGACCCGAGGATTGGGATGTCACTGATTCTGCTTCTTTTAGGGATATCAAAATCCTTTCACACCTCAAAATTAGCCCCGGAGAAACTGTATGAAACCTTCAGCCCAGCTGTGGTCCAAAGCACAGGTATGAGGAGGGCTCCCTCCTGCCCTGGGCTGCGCGTATCTTCCACGTGATTTACAAGATGAGGATGCACAAGAAGGGTGTTGCAGCTGTCTTAAATTTGTTTCCATGTGCAGAACTTATGGGTTATATTTAAAAAATATCCAGATGCTTTATATAAACCGTAGACCAAACTGAAACGAGCTTTTCTGCAACGCCAACTCATACGGGAAGACTCCAAAAGCTGCCACGTCTTCATCCCGATAAAGACATATCCCACACCTTGCAGGTTCCCACATCAACGAGAAGCTAATCAGTCCTTCCAGCCACTCCACAGTAATTAGCCTGGGAGCTGTCTGATCTGTCTCAGCTCAGCTCTGGACACAGACTTCAGCTTAAGCAGCAGCCCGCGTTAGCACGTGCAGAAGCTGGAGCTATCGGAGTCCTGAGCTTTCCTAGGGTTTGTCAGAGACAACTCTTCTAGCATTTTCGTGAGCTTTATCTGTTATTCTGCCAAAGTTCCCAGCAAGTTTAACTGCTACAGTTCTTCCAATTTTCTTTAAACACCCTTCAATCATCAGCCTTCAGAGCGCAGGCACTCTCAGCATCTCGGGTGATTTTAAAACGGGAGCACGATTCTTGCTCTGAAGTGCTAAAATATAATTGGGCAAAAACATCTCCCTTAGTTTTAGGAGAATGTACCAGCTACATTTTTTTTTACAAGGCTTTTGAGTTGCAAAGGAGGGTTTTGGAAAGAAAACACCTCTTTTCTCCCCGGAGACCAGGATTTAGCTGCTTGTGGGCCCAGAAGGAGCAGATTCAAACCTGGCTGGAGGCACCTATGTAAATGAGCCGCATTCAGAGCAGTCCTGGCACCAAAGATCAGGCTTCTCCAACCTTGAACGTAGCTGATCTGAACTTATTCCTTCTCCTATCAACTGTGAAGAGAGCTGGGAGCAAGCACGCTCCCAACGGAGGTGTCTCAGCTGAAATGCCAGCCCTCCACAGGCTGTGATCTGAAAACGTGTGGGTTGAAGAACCGCAGCACCAAGAGCCCACGCATCCCCGGATCGCGTTTATAACCTCAGCGGGGTCACAGGTAGCCCTGACTGAGCAGAAAAGGCAGGTTGGAGAAATCTCAGTTCTCCTTTTTTTTGCACCAACGCTTACCATTGATTTAACTGAGCTTTCACTTCTGAAATTTGTTCAGTTCGTGAAGACCAAGAGAGCAACCACCTGATGTTCATCACAAATGGCTCAAGCGACCTGATCCAGCCCGATTTCACCCCATTGCCACCCCACGCCAACCACTGATCGCTCCTGATCTGTCTCCTATGAGCAAGGGAGGCCCCCCACACCAGGCACTGCACAAACACCATCAGCGAGGCTCTTCCCCGCTGAAATTTCAAGCTAAACAGAGAGAAGACAGCCGAATACGGCCCGCTAAAGCTCCCTGTCAGCAACACCCCCTATCAAAGCAGCTGTGCTAAGGCAGGGAAAGACCTCCATCGAAGTTCCGTCCCACCTCTTTTGCGGCACTCCTCGATAGCAAGCATCTGTATTTTGGCTCTCCATCGTAATTACTGTCATTAGGCTGTCTGTATATCACTTTAAATCACTCGCTTCCAAGAGCAGTGCGATGTTGCATTGATACGTCCTACGAAGAGGCACTCGCACGCGCACATAATAATGGGTGTGAGTCAAAGGCTTGGCGTGCGGCCCGCCAGCATCGCCTCCCCCACCGATGCACATCGCACCGTGGTTTATCCAGGCGTCCTTCCCCGCGTAATACGGAGAAATGCAAAAAAACATTTCAGCTGGAGAAGCGTGTGCATGTGAGGATGTGATCAGACCGCGCTGGTGGTGATTTGTTTGCAGGGTGGCCGGGGAGTTGGGTTCTCTGCCATGACCATCTCGCTCGTTTCCATCGCTAGCACGAGGGGCGAGAAGCAGCTGCGGAAAATCCAGTGACTCTGTGCCGTCATACGATTACTCCAGCAATGCAAAGATAATGTTGCACAGCATTAGTGAGCTTTATTAGAGCCCTCTTTTGATGGAATTGCTTCCCGCGCTGATAAAGGAAGCAAACAGGATGTCCCTTGGAAGAGACCTCTCAAAGCAGAGCTTCCTGCGCCCGTTATCACAACAGGGCCCTGAAATATTCACCAACTGGCCAAGAAAGCAGCACGGCAGCTCCCGGCGAGCGTGTGCTCCCAGCCCCCGCTGGGTCCCTGCCAGAACCAGACTGTAGCTGCTTGTCCTCGCCGCTGCATCACTGCTCCTATTCCTTGGTAACTGCACGTGCTCTGACAGCAGGATTTCAACTGGGCGGCTGGCGGCTGCTGCTCTGGCCCCCAGCACGCAGCGGTGGCGGCTCATCCCTCCTTTTCCTTTGGTTTCGGTGGTGTTAGGCTGCATCCTTGTGAAATTACAGGGGAAATTACAGCTGTCTCCCCACACTCTGGCTCCACGCAGTTTTGGGAGGATGGGAACTCTGTTCTGAACACCAGGGCAGTTATTAAATGAACTCTTAACGAGAGGGTGTTTCAGAATTTGCTCTCAGCCTCTCTCGATTTTAACATGATGCACAACAGCAGACAAAAAATGTATTTCCTGGCCCCCCTCACTGCACAGCTACATTGCTATTTAACAATTGCCAGGCTTTGAGGCAAGGTGCCTGCACTCCCAGAGAAAGTAAAACAACACTTAGCTATCATAACATATGCATATTGCATGCAATCCTTCTGTAAACCCAAGATCTTATTGCTACTGCCTTGCCCAACTGAACAGACAGTACAATAGGAATCACTGAGTCTGTCCCTACCAGTAACACTGTTCAGAACCCCCAAAACTCCCAGAAATACAAGGGATGAGCACAAGATCCTGTTTGGGATAAGAAGGGTGACTTACTGGCCTTATTAGCTTGGTTGCTGCCACGAACCTTGAGGTTTTATGAATATGAAATAGAGGAGGAAATTTTAAGATTCTGGTGCATTTGTTTTTTTAATACGGGGCGTTCAAAACGTAGACGGCTGGGTCCCGTGTGCAATTACCCGAATGTAGATGGCACGGCAGGATTACTGCAAACTGCTTATGCACAATAAACAAACACAAACATTGGAAGCTGATAAAAATTTTAATGCATTTTACCTGTCTGTAGTAAAGAAATGTCCGGCTTCTCATCACAGTCAGTTGCCTCTGCTGATTACAAATATAAACAAGAAATGTCATTACTTTTACTGAATGCAGGAATGTGATTAAAGAGCTACATACTCTAGAGCGATTTTGCATTTTCTATCTACTTTCCTCAGCTGCAATTTGCTATCGCTCGGTTAAAAACTCACTGCTTGGAGGAAAAGGTCATATAATAAAAATGCAAACTTAGGAGAGGCTTTGGTATTAATAAGCAGTTGTGCCAGCAACGGGCTGCGGTAACGCTTGCTCCTTGTAAGGTTTCAAGACAGAAGAGGTCGATAAGGGGAGCTGCAATCATTTTATAAGATCGCATAGGAGAAATCCTGTTTGTTAAGCCATCTAAGGCTTGCACTCCATCCTCCTGCAGCTGCCACCATCAGACACCCAACGGGAAAGTAGGAACACTCCCATTTCTGCATCCAAACTTTCCGTGACCACAGGCAAGCTCGTTTGGGGAGGGAGAGATTTGCTAGGGCAGGAAGTCTTCAAAGGTACAGGTGGGCACGTAGCAGAACTACAACAGCAGGTAACCGTGCGGACACACAGGCATTTACAGCGTACACACACACGCTTTTAACTCACGGCATGTGCGAGATCATTTGCCTTAATCTAGCCCACGGTAAAGGAAGGCTAAAAGCCTAATTTGTTCCTCTGCTGTTTGCCACGGGCCAAGGGAATGCATAAAGATGGTTCGTGTGGCTCCGGGGATGTGCAGCGACTTGTCGGGCTGTAGTACCCGGCAGTGTGCGTTTGAACCCCGAGTAAATTACAGGCATTTAATAGGAATTAGGTGCCTAACCCACACAATCCCCATTCAAAATCCCATTACCTTTGTCTTTTGACAATTCAGCACGATATTTAAGGCCTTTCAAACACAATGAGATCTTCAAGAGCCCTTAAGCAGGCTTGATGTGGTCATGAAGGTGAAGTCCCTTACACTGTACAGGTGCAGTGTGGTGGATGTACATCCAACCACCTCCGTTCCGTGCACGTTTTCCATAGGCAACAAATTTAACCAAGGCTCTAGGTACCTTGAACAACTTAGTGCAGGTCTCTCTTGACGCAAAGCTTACTGTCCTGGCCACCTTTATTATAGCTGTACCCAAGGATGTTGAGTTGTTCCCTTTATGAGGACATTGTAAGATGAACTAATCCAGCTGCTGAGCTACGTTAAACTTCCCTTCCTCCAGCTACCTCCAGCTCTCCATCCCAGGAGGTTGCTCTCTTTCCTACTTGTGTGGAAGTCAGAGTTTTAGCTCTACACTTTCCACTCACTGCTATAAAACTAGTTGAACTGAAGAATCACAGCATCAGCTAGGTAGGAAAAGACCTTTAGCATCATCTAGTTCAACCATCAACCTGACCTTCCGAGTCCCACCACTAAACCATGCCCCTAAGCACCACGTCCACACTTCTCTTAAACACCTCCAGGGACGGGGACTCCACCACCTCCCTGGGCAGCCCATTCCAACCCCTTCTATGAAGAAATTCTTCCTAAAATCCAACGTAAAGTTCCCCTGGGCCAACTTGAGACCGTTTCCTTGTGTCCTATCATTTGTCACCTGAGAAAAGGGACCAACACCTCCTCGCTGCAGCCTCCTTTCAGGCAGCTGTAGGGAGCGATGAGGTCTCCCCTCAGCCTCCTCTTCTCCGGATCAAACAACCCCAATTCCCTCACTCGCTCCCCATAACTCTTTTCTTGTCCCTCCACTAGCTTTGCTGCTGGAAAACAGAATACAGAATAATAAGGAAACAGAAACAAACAAAAACCCCTAATATTAAACAGCTTTCCTCCCATGGATGGTTTAAATTGAGAGCTCTAACAAGTACAAGACACAGACCTGCAAGTTACTCTGATTGTGCCTTGAACCGATACCTTCTTCTGCTTCCTGTGAGAGGGCAGCACACTGAGCAGAAAGAAATTAAGTGCTTGCTACAGCTTATTGCAAAAAAATATTAATTTTGGAAAGAGTATGGAGCTCGATCAATGGGAAGAAGTTACACGATTCTCTGCCTCTGCGTTGGTTTGCACCAGGACTGGACTAACAGCGATGGAAGGACTGGAGGGAGGAGACACTGTGATGAAATGAGTGGCTAGGAAAAAAACAATAGGATATGCACTTCTGGGCAAGAACTCATGGTCTGAGGCCAACTTGTAGCTATGGTACGAGGAACTACCTGCACCAAGTGGTTCTGCAGCATGGCATGCAAGAGATGAGACCATAAACAGCCCCATGGGCTGAAGGGACCTGAGCTATGAAAATGGGGGAAGCAAGACATGACATGAGTGCTGGCAATAGCCTGAAATCCCATGCCACCAGCTACGCTGTCCACTCCAGCGAGAGGTTTTCTGGAAGTCTCAGCAGTGACTCCTGAAGTAGCCCTAGAAACGTGGTTTTCTCTCTGCCTTATTGCCCTCCTCACACCTGGCTGAAGTTGAACTCAGAGGAAGGAGTCGCACAGAAACAAACGGAGGCTGGGAAGTGCTGGGCTTTCTGAAGATAAGGACTTGAGTTTCCAAATTTGCAGAAGCAGCTTTGTTGATAACAGATAACCTGGCCATTTTAATCTGGCACAAGAACGATATGGTGCTGATAGATGAGGTCCAGCTCACCGCTGGTTGTTCCAGCCCCGTTCCTCATGCCAGCACAAACGTTCATATGGCCACAGCAGTCAGATCAAGTTAAAAACTTGTGACAATGTGGCCACATGAATGCTTTTGCCAGTGCCAGGAAGGGAGTGGGAACAAGACATGCACTTCTCAGTGGCTGTCCCAGTTTGTTTTATGACACTGGATGCGTAGCCACAGCTTCAGTACGACCAGCAAAGCTCCTGCTCCCAACTGCGTGATAAACACTCTGACCTCCTAACATGGATGTAAAGCAACATCTTCTCCCATTGCATTCCAAGCAGGAAAAGTTTGCCTTCAACAACCACACCCAGGGCCTGCCAGCCAAACTTCACATGTCCTGAGCCAGCCTGCAAGACAAGGCAAGCAGGAATAGAGTCTGCTGTGGGAATTCTAACACTCTTTTCTGTCCTTTGCTTAGGTAGAGCTCAACAGCTACTGCAGAACAATCCTACTAATCATTTCCTTAGAGGTCTATATTTTTTCCTAAAAAACTGTTTAGCTTCTGGTGTCCGTGTTTGTTAAGTGCACACCTGCTGGTTTGCTTCTTGGCCAGAAGTACAGGTATGCTCAGGGCTGGCAAGGTTATTGCAAGAGTAGCTCATTTTAATATTGCTATCTTTATCTCAGATACTAGCCACAAAAGCAGTGTGTCACATCTTGGGCTTACATCCTACATCCTTCCTGGTCTTGTGTTTATTGCTAAGCAAAAGAGAAATCAACACAACCTCTAACATACATAGATACTGTATCAAAAACACAAACCAGGGAAATCAGAAAGATGAAGAGAAATAGAAAGCAAAACCCAAAAAACAACCAAGCCCCTCTAACCCCTCCCAAAACCTTACACAAGGCAATGGAAGCAGTGGAATGGAAGCACAAGGATGTGGGAGAAAAGGCAAATTTCCAAAAAGCCTGTAAGCATTTGTTCCTTCCTTCTTTCCCACTGTTTTACATTACAACAACATAATATTAATTTTAAACAACACTTCAAGGATGAAACGTCATGGGATTGTAATTTAAATTAATCCTGCCTGAAAAGTTTCAGCGTGTTTTCCAGCACTGCTATGTTGTCCTTTGTTGTGTATGGCAATCAAAAGCTTCCAGGTTATGCACAAAGCAATCACTTTGCATGAGCAGCTCTTACCCTCGGTACTCCGGGAGCGTTAGTCACACAGCAGCAACTTCCCTGCCTATGCAACGGGCAGATGCTACAGCATAATGGCTTATGTACTCTCTTCAAAACATAAAAAGGGAGGAAGAACTTACTGCAAGAGCTGCGTGGCCCCTGACCCGCTGCTTATTAAGGGATGAAGAGTTTAGGAATCAAAAGGCTTCCATACTACGTCTAGCGCAGAGGTGACATGAGCAGCAAGTCAGCTCCTTCTGATTTTGCCCTTCTTAGATCTTTATGCTAATGCTCCCTGGCTCTGTAACGCCACTGGCAAGGCCACCAGCCCCCAACCCACATCCTCTCTGTAGGGTGGAAAGACCACGCGGTGGGGAATGCCCCGAGTAAATTACGAGCTGATTTGCACAGTAATTCACACTGCTTTACAAGAGGAAACCTACACATCTTTTTTTTTTTTTTTCCTTTGACTTCCTTCCCTTCCAGGGCCACTTTGCATCCCGTGCCAGAAGCTGAGAAGCTTCTCTGCTGGGAGAAGGCAGATCTGGCACTCCGAAGCTGTGCCCCAGGACGCTGTGCTGCTGCCATGAAACGGGACCGATATTCAAGGCTGAGGGATATTATCATACTATTTAATTTTAATTATAACATCTGTTTGTAACGTTAACCTCGCAGTCTCTTCTCCCCTTTGTGACAGCCGACTTGTGAAATTTTGAGAAGACTGAACAAGGCCAATAAAAATTTAATGGAAGTGACAGCTTTATTCTCAGATCTAACAAATAAAAAAAAAAAAAACCCTACCCGAGTCTCAGATCTCAGGCAATAATCTCAAAGAACTAAGAGAAAGCCAAAGCAAAAAATAAATAAATAAATAAATAAGAATATTTCTAGCTATGGAAAATATTGTCACTGATTCCGAACTTAAATGAATTTTTATTTGGCTTAGGATAACAACCTTTCAAAATCCACACAGGGGAACTATTTTCTAGAAAGCAGAATTTTAAAGTGGATTTTTTTTTATTATTAGCTTTCCAAGTAGGGAGCTTTTCCATCCCTAATTCTAGGAGATGAGCCAAACATGATAAATAAGGATGAAGCTGGACAGCATCTATCATCCAGTGATCATGATTTCAATTAATTTGGAAATCCTCGAGAGAATACACCCGACAGAGAGAGGTACAAAAAGCAGACCTATCCCACTCATTTGCTAGAATTCTTTCAAATTATTAATATCACCGAAAGCTAGAGCAGGATTTATGTTATCAGACTGAAATAATGTTTTACAGGATGAAGCAGACAGGGCTGCTCATGAATGCAGTGCCTTATTGCCTGGTTTGAAGTGAGAAACTAATCAGAGGATAGACTAAATGGCTCAGGGGAAGGCAAACAGAATGGAAAGCCTGCCCCTTGTCTCTTAAATACTTCTGCTGTTCAAATTTAGCACAACTCAGTGGTGACTAAAAAGTTGTTTTGTGGTTTCTGTGAAATAAATAGACCACCTTAAGCTTTTCCCAGATAAAGCCTGTGCATCGAAACAAACTCGAAACTGATTTAGATAAAGCAGCATGAGCAGCCAGCAGGGAGACACGGCTGCTTAGAAAGTCTCAGATCAATCTAGCGTAATGCTGGCTCCAATTTATTCTTCGGGCACCTCAGCCCAAGCCCACATGGCATGTTTCGGGGAGCAAGTGTAGACAAAGCTAAGAGAGGGTGACTGGGGAGTAGGGAAGTGAGGACACCTGCTTGGGGGGTTTTGGGTTCCTAAAAACAGCGTTTTGCAAGATGAAGGCTGGGAACATCTTTCCCCTAAGCAGCTCAAACCTCCCTCCGTAACTGCCCTCCTCTCCCATTTTGGTCTCGGCGAGTTACCCACAGCGCCGACAATTTTAGAAAGGTTTCACAATGAATAGTTCACATTTGCATTGTTCCCACGCTGCCAGGTCTAAATCAGGCTAAGACTTCTGAGGGCTGTGAGACTGTGCTAGCAATCACCCCGTCTTTCCCTTGGCCCTGTGGACTTCCTTAGGGATCTCTTAATGGGCATTGTAGGAAACAAAACAGACAGAGATGGACCCTTATTATCTTATTCACCCTCACTATACTCAGCCTGGCTTATTTTTCTTCACAGTCTTGCTCACGTACAAAGAATATCCTCTGCTTCGATTCTGCCATCCCAAGAAAGGACCAGAGATGGAAGTGGCCCTGTTTAAAAGGCAAAAGCAGAAGGGCATCGTCATTTTAATTAGTACCCTGCAGAGGCACCAAGAACAGCAAATAAAAACGGACAAAGGAAAACAAAAATCTAAACAAAATTAGGTCAATCCTCTTCCCTGAGGGATCTTCTGCAGACAACCCAAAGACCCTCCTTTCCCCACATCCCACGCTGTGCAATTCACCTTCCCAGAGCCTGACATTGCACTTCCACCCTTCTGCCCAGGCAGCCTTTGGAAGGGGCAGAAATCAGTCCTGTTGTACACCCTCAGTGAGCTGACACTGCCTTTAAGGAGATTACCTTGTGTCCCTCTCTCCTCCCACCCCAATGTGCACAAGAAGCCCTTTTTAAGGCTAGTGGTGTGCTGCTCTGCTCAGGGAAGCTCGTGCTACTGAATTATTTGTATTCCCCCCACTGCCCTGTGGTGCTTCTGTCTCTGGGTGCTCCTCATTTTCTTTAGTTTTATGCTTTTCCCTCCTGGCATTAACAGAGCTGTGGATAAAGAATTCCGATGCCAGCGTGTGTTTGGGCAGAAAATGCTGGTTCTCTGACACACGGAGCCAGAGAGAAATGTCTTTGCCTTTTCCTGCAGTCTATCTCACCTCCCCATAACTAGTGGGACCACTGCATCCCCTGCTGAGCCATTGAATTTCCCATTTCTCAACCCATGGATGCTAACAGGCACTTAATTGTGGTGAGGGGGAGAAGGGAAGAGGGGAAAAGGCAGGCAGGAACACATGATAACGGTGAAGGAACATGTTTAAGGACATTGGCACAGGTGATGCACCTCAGACAGTGAAGTCAGATGCTCCAAGGGAGAGATGGGCAGGACATATGACCACAGGAGAGCCTTAAGAGACACCAGAAGGGAAAAGTAGGAAGCATGAAGAAAGCCCCTTGTAGGACAGGAGGCCTGAAGATGGGAAGGAGACTAGTTCATGTTTGTAAAGTAATTAAACAGCTCTCAATCAGCGATATTGCTTTTGGATTCCTGTGAACTCCACAGGGGATTTTGGGACTGCACATCACTGCAACGGAGAGCTCATGGGCACGGTGATGACCTGGAGGCTCTCAGGGTGGATGCTTCAAACTGTGCCTTCCCTGCACGGGGAGCTGTGTCAGGCCGGTCCCAGGCTGTCCTGCACGTTCCTCTGCAAAGCTGAGCAGCTTTGCTGCAAATCCCTGCCTAAATTACCTGTTACTCACTGCTGGCACGCTCACTCCTATGCTTTGGTAGGTCCTCACAGGCACAACCAGCGTGGGATGGGGTTTTTTTTGGTACAGTGATGCTGGTTCTTTCGCAAGGAGTGTGAGAAAACTCCTCTCTCCTTCCAGAGACACAGAGTTTGGAGGGAAAGGTAACTTGGGTTATGTCCTAACAGTACGGTAAGTGGCTTGGAAGGCCAAATAACAGGGAATTTAACAACTTCTACCCACAGCCCTGGCTGGATCAGCTAGTTTATGACTCAAATCCTATAAAACGCTGGGAAGAATGCTCATAGATACATGGGTTAACTCTTAGGTTGCCCTGTGTGGGATCAGGAGTTGGACTCAGTGATCCTCGTGGCTCCCTTCCACTTCAGGATACGATTCTAAGAAGTTTTTGGTTGCTAATGGAAAGAGGTTGGAGACGACATTGAAAAAGATTTTTAAAAAGCTGCAAAGAGTGCTCCTAAATGTGTCACCCTGTACTAGAAACCTGCTAAAAGCTGAGAGGTCAAATTTTTATAGAGTGACCGTGTACAACAGTTACAGTCACCAAGAAAAGGCTCTCAGGTTTTAATTTTACACTCACATGGTTTTTCTTTATATTTTTATACATACCTGAGCCTCTTTTTAATCGTCTTCTTGCCAGTTTAATTTGATCCTGAAGAATCTGGACCCAGTCCCTGGGACCAGGAAGTTTATCCACGTGGTTCGCCGTGCAGTATTTTTCTGTGAAGACTGAAATAAAAAGACACCAGGTTTTTCAAACGTGCCACCACAACTGGGGAAAGGAGGCTGAAGATTACAAACAAACTGCATCAAATCATCAGCTTAACTAAGAGCATTTCAATGGTCAAGTCTAGGATTGCAAGGACAGGGTCAAACTCAATGTTTCACTAAATAAGTACTTTGAAACGAGTCTCCAGATGTGGCAGGCATTTCTAAATGCTGCCTTCCATTGGGTATAAGTAGAGAACTGAACTTCTGGTCATTTGGTGCCCTCTCAGACTTGTTTCTAAGTCAGCAAGCAAGCTGTTGAATGACACAGGTCCTAGCACCGCAGAAATCTCGACAGTTCTCATACTGCCAAGCTGGATGAAACAGAACTTTTATAAAGCTACTAAAAAAACAGATTTGATTGAGAAAAATAAATATCATATAGGCCTAGTTTTATATTTTTGTAAAAATAGTACATGTATGAACAACATAGTCCTTCATTCCATATACAAAAGGAAATTCTGTGCCATATTTACAACAAACCAAACAATTTAGGAAATTATAAATGTAGCGAAACTGATGCAATTGATTTTCATCACACAATCGAGGTGTGTGCAAAGGCAACGAGAGCAAAAATAGAAAAAACGCCATGGCTGTTAGTATTGCTGTTGTAGTCCTGGGCTTAGTCCTCAGAGCCAACTGTCCACTAATGACCAGCAAAGAAAGAAAGAAAACTGGTCCCAGCTGAAGGAATCTGTAATCCTTGGGAAGAAATGTCACACAAATAGGGTGGAGAAGCACGCAGCAAAAACTGTCCATTTCAGAATCCTTATACACAGACTTTTGAAGCAGTGCTAGCTGCTAAGTACAAAGGGACCCAGAGTAATCACACCCTCCCAATTCTTTTCATGTTAACAACTTCACAAAACCATTGCATTGAAGGCATTAACAATATTTTTCTCTGCAGCCTGGCCCGACTCAGGAGGTTTCCCAGATAAGTCAGTACAGCCCCGTACATTGCCAGTGTCCGATTTGCAACACTTCACAAGCTCCTCGAAGGCAGAAATGCTCTTTCCTTCCTGAATTCATACGGTCCCTGATACAATGGGAGCCTGACTGATGCCTTAAGACTCCTACTTCAAACGTGGGAGAGAACTTTGTGTTTGTGACCAGGGCCTGGGGACAACGTGGGACACCAGGCTGTCCTCAGGTCACCCTCCACATGTGGAAGTGGATTTTTGACTATTGCTCGCTGCTGGCTGCATGAGTAAAGAGGGTACAGCAGCCTCGGAGAGCAAGAGTGGGAATGGAATAGGAAGGAGGCAGACGTGGGACCTCACCTCTCCGGTCCATCTGAGCTGTACCTCACTGTGCCATAAATCTCCCCAGCAGATGTGATCACAGCTCATTACTTCTGCAGGAGCAGACCTTCATGCAGGGCTGGACTTCTCGGCAGGAACGTAAAGGAAAAAAAACAACAACCACTTCTGATCTGTCCCCCTCCCTCCTCTGAGCGTTAAGGGAAAGATTGATGCAGCTCACAAGGGAAATTGATTGCCCGGGAGAAGCACTGCAACTGATTCAACAAGTGCCACTGAATATCCAAAGTCAAAAGGGAGAATTTATTCCTGGCTAATCATCCTGTTACAGAGGTGTTAAATTACCCGTAAGGATGGCAGTTAAAATGTTTTCAGACAAGGAGAGCAATTTTCAAGCAAACAGTCTCTCCTTTAAGTTCCCTGCTCATTTCTGTCATGAATGTAGCTTTTTTTTCTTTTTTTTTCCCCTACGTTTGTGTCTGTGTCATGGAGAAGGACTAAAAGCGCCACTAAAGGATATCTGGTAGAGGAATGTCCTAATGAAATAATGCAAACAACATGGTGTTGTTCTCATGGAGATTTCATACTGGCTCAGTCATTTCTTGGAATAAATGAAACCACAGTGCTCGATAGCCCAGCTCTTTGAGGGGAAAAACGGTGCCATTGGAGCCAGGCTGAGTAAAGATCCTCAGATGCCCTCAGCATCTTCCTCCATCACAGCTTTTAGGACGGGGCTCCCCTACCAGGGATCACGCACTAGCGTTTGGGCAATCCTGTAAATGCCACTAAAGATCACTGTTCTTACAGCGGTACCTAGCAGTACCACCACAGACAAAATTCATCTGTTGAAACTCCTCCTCCTCCCTTTCCTCCTCTCTGGGGCCAAGGGAAGAGGTTAAACCAAGCTTCAGGATTTGCGCTGGCAACATGAGCTCAGCTGCTGACAAACACTGATCTCTGCAGTGGGTGACGACTGCTATTTTAACAGTGCCACTGCATCAACTCAGAAACATTTTTTCTTACAACAGTGCCACTCCAAGTATTTTATTTTATTTTATTTCTTTTAAGTAATTTTGAACTCCTTTCTCTTCCACTTAACTTATTTATTAAAGCTTTTAGGGAAGAATGAGATACAGATGGAGTGAATTCAACTGCAAATTTTCACAGATTATTGATCTCTAGAAAAACAGGTAGTGTTTATAATTGAACCCTAATTATAGGCAGAACTGTAAGAAAGCCTGCCAGAAACTCTGCAAGATGCATTAGCACTATGACATAACCACTTTATTACAGCATTGCACAGGTTGAAAGGGACTCCTGGACGTCTCAATGTCTAACCTGATGCTTGAAGCACACCCAAGTAGATCATGATGCTCTGGACCACGTCCAGTCAAATTCTGGATACCTCACGGGATGGAGATCCTGCAGCCTCTCTGAGCTCCCGTTCCACTGTTTGACCACCCTTGTGCTGAAAAAGCTTCTTACATCACGTTGAAATTTTCCCCTGTGTCCAATGCCTCTTGTGCCTCTGAGAAGAGTCTGACTCCATCTTCTCTACTCCATCCCGCTAGGTAGCTGTGGACAGCAATGTGGTTTCTCCTGAACCTTCTCTTCTCCAGGCTGACTGAAACAGTTCTCTCAGCCTCTTCTCATTTGCCACCTTGCATATCTGCTTCACCACTTACCTGTTTCAGTCCTACAATAGTCCTGGTGGCCAGCCACTGGACTCACTCTAGTATGTCAAGGTCTTTCTTGCATGGGGAGGGGGCCTGAAGCTACACACAGCACTGTCTGCAAAAGGTCCCCCGGCCTTCTTTTGCTGCCAATGTGATTACAGAAGCTCTTCTTATTGTCTTGTTTGTCCTAGATTACCAATTTGTACCTCAGGACAAGTCAAAGGCCCTAGAATAAGCCCTATTTTGCAACACAGCCTTTTCGTAACCTGGGTATTTTTCTTCTATATGCAATTTCATACAGTCATAGAACATCTTGGGTTGGAAGGAACCTTAAAGATCATCTAGTTCCATCCCCACTTCCATGGGCAAGGATCCTACCCACTAGATCTGGTTGCCCAAAGCCCCATCCAGCCTGGTCTTGAACACCTCCAGGGTCGGGGCAGCCACAGCTTCTCTGGGCAAAACAGTGTTTTCCTAACAGTGGAATCCAATCCAAAGTCTCTGATGTAATACCAGCTCTTTACTTGTTGTGATCACAGTGTTTGACAGTAGATATTTCCTTCTGGAACCCAGAAGGCAGTGATTGCTAACAAAAACACCCGGCATAAGGTCACACCAACTAAGAACCTTGCTCCCAGTTCAACCACCACAGCTCTTATGAGCATCAAGCTCATCTCTTGGCCCCAGTAAAATCTTCCCCTATCTCTCCCCAGTCCAGCCACCAACTATTAAACTATTTACAGAGCAGACACAGTCAGATGTAGAGAAGCCTCAGAATTTTGACTGAAGACGAACAGTTTCGCCGTCATTATGTTTTCAACGTTTCCTTGTGTCGCTGATATCCAGGAAATAAGAATTCTTAACCAGAACACAGAGATTCCAACCTTAGAGCCTGACTTCAGAAACTGGGATCATTGGCTTAAACTTAACACAAGCTGTCCCTGTAGAATCTATTTTTAACAAGTGAATGAAAGGGAATAAAAATAAGACTGCATGTTTTAATAGACCTAATGCACGTCAGGAAGTCTAATCCCGTTACATTCTCCTTAGCTGCAAACGTGGTCTAATTACACATACGAAAGTAAGCAAAAACATACCTTTTATTGCACCCACAATATTTTGGTCTAGTCCTTTTCGGTTGTCATTGAGCCCTCTTTTCCTTTTGCCATTTGGTAAAGAGTTAGCCAAAGTCTTGTCATCAAAAAATGCACAGACCAGCTTCCTAAAGAGCAGACTTCCTGAGCGAGTGTAGTTTGATAATATAGAGTCCAGCTGAGATTTCGGCATGAAGACGTCAAAGCCTTCTGCAAGTTGCACTTCTGGCTACCAAAAGAAGATGAATGTTTTAATTAAAATAGCATTCAAACACATTATTTTACTTCAATCATGCATCTGGCGAGATTTACAATCACTTCAATAATCAAACCATGCATCTTCTTCCAGCTATTCAGCACCCCATTCAGCACCTACTTCATTGAAATCAAACACCATCAGTGAATGAGAACCTTAAAAGGCAAATCAAATAATCACACTTCTGTCTGGCCACTGTAAGAGTTAACAATCACTGACATTATTTCAAGGCGTACAGCTAACAAAAAGAAAAGAGATACCTTTCAATATTGGATACTAATTACAAACCAGAGGATCATCCCGGAGCAATATTCCTATACAAAGCTTTTTGGACATTTATCTCCCTGTTTTATGGACCTGTTTCACTGCCAAATGATGCAGATTAGCATGCTGCGAGGCAGCCAGGCGCTTCCAGGAAGGACAACGGCAGGGCCAGCAGTCCATTCCACGCAGCTTCCCAAGAGAGCTTCTAGAGCAAACACAGCCCGTGCAAAGTAGAGGATGACTTAGAGGTTGTCTCTGTAGCCAGTGCTTGCTGATTAGCTACTTCTCCCTCAGTTTCATATCCCCCAAACGCAGCCTCAGAACAGGATGATGTCATATGCATAGATTATTTCAACGCAAAACAAAAGCAAACAACAAAAACAACCAACAACCCTCTGTGATAAATCACAGAGATTTATGTGACTTCCAGAAAGGGAGGTGGAGGGGATGAAGAAGGAAAAATCATGCTGTATTACACACGACTCATCTCAAGCACACTTTGGGCCAAAGCAGACAAAGGCCTTTGAGGAAGTCCCCTCTCTGGGAGTTTTTTTGCTGCCCCTGTCTGTACAAATCAGAAATTACACGAACATTTATAGCATTTTCTTCTATGACTACCATGTGATGCTTCCACAAGGTGCCTGTATGGAAAAATTGTATATCTAGAATGAAGATGTATCGTGAAAAGAATATATGTTTTAAGATATTATCTGGAAGCTGGAAAGGGATAAAAAAAAATAATTAAAATCTGTGGTCATGATGTGAGCAAATAACAACATTACAGCCTTATTCATAACAACTTGCTCTTTTTTTTTTTTCCTTGCATGAAAATACATTCACCAGCGAGGGTGTATTTTCAAAAACGTTTACAGAACAAGAGCAAATGCCAGCCTGCATCAAATCACCTGCAAACTTCTTGAGTCTAGATAGAAGAAATGGCTGCCACTCGCAGCAGGATTTGGCTGTGTAACTCTTTTCCCATGGATTTTTAAAATCAATATCAAGAGAGTTACAGCAAGCAGTACTTCCAAAGCATACACAATGTACATTGTGTGATACACATGAAACTGGACATCACACACATTGCCTTTGGAAACCAGGATGAACATTCTTAAAATATGCAGATAGTAAGGAAAAAGTCGGAAAAATGCATAATATTTTCAGCTTGTTCAGGACAAAAAGTTTTTTGTCCGTGTTACTCTATTTGACAATCATCTGATGTAAGTGTGTTTTATATTTTACTTCGAAGTTTCTGGTGACGAAGAATTTCAAGCGTAAATAAACGTGGGCCAAGTTTACTACTTGGGAAAAATTCTACTTCACGTTAATCAAAAACCAGAATGCAGTTGTCATGGTGATGAAGGTATCCTACCCTATTTTTGCTACTTTGGTCTTGGGTCTTACAATAGCAATTTAAGATGACCTCGATGATACAAGCAGGCTAGAACAGACAAGTCATTCTCACTAATACAGCCGCAAAATACAGTTGAGACCTCACCTCTGCATCATCATAAAGGAGTCAATATTACTTTAGTTTTGATCTTTTTATATTAAATATATTAATTTCTATGTAAGTGAAAGAATTTGAGGGAAAAATACTGATTCTTGGTTTCCTTTAGTAGCAAATTGTTTTTCAATCCAAGACAATCAGTATCTAATTGAACGCGATGATCATTTAGAATGTGCTTTCTCAAAAGGAAAAGCATTTGTTATAATGATCCTGGCCTAAGAAACTGGTGTGTAAACTACTCCTGTACAATGAAATAAATAAGAGCTGAATACCAATGCTAGAATTAGCAGGTAGCGAATTAGAGTTAATCCTAGACATTTCAGTAGGTCGTACTATTTAGATTAGAAATGATTAAATTATAAATGAAACCTCCTAACAGTAAAACAAACACAAGAAAATTTATCTAGTAACAGATCATTACGTTTAAAAAATGGGTTATCTGATTTGTGGGCCAGATTAAGGGTTGACCTCACTGAGCCAAACGCAGACTTTTTCCATCTCCATAAGCAGCAGTGTTTCATCTTAGCAAATCTCAACTAACTGCACTGGTTTGGGTCACGTAGCCCCATTTTTATATAAATGAAGCTGGGATCTTCATTTGAGATGTTGACAGCAAGCTGAACACGAGCCAGCACTGTACCCTGGCAGCCAGGAGGGCCAACAGCACCCTGGGGTGCCTCAGGCACGGCATGGCCAGCTGGGCGAGGGGAGGGATTGTCCTGATCTGCTCTGCACTGGGGCGGCCTCACCTCGAGCTCTGTGTGTGGGTTTGGGTGCCACGGTATCAAAAGGACATAAAACTATTATAGAGTGTCCAAAGGAGGGCTACAAAGATGGGGCAGGGTCTAGAGGACAAGACTGGGTGACTCAGGTCCCTTGGTGTGTTCAGCCCCAAGCAGAGCAGGCTGAGGGGAGGCCTCATGGCGGCCTGCAGCTCCCTCACGAGGGGAGCGGAGGGGCAGGCGCTGAGCTCTGCTCTCTGGGGACAGCGACAGGACCTGAGGGAACGGCATGGAGCTGGGACAGGGGAGGGTCAGGCTGGTGTTAGGGAAAGGTTCTGCACCCAGAGGTGGTTGGGCACTGGGACAGGCTCCCCAGGACAGTGGGCACAGCACCAAGCCTGACAGGGTTCAAACAGTGTTTGGACACCACCCTCAGACACATGGGCTGGTTTTTGGGTGGTCCTCTGTGGAGTCAGGAGTTGGAGTCAATGATCTCTGAGGGTCCCTTCCAGCTCAGGGTGTTCTAGGATTCTGTGATCATCTTAAAGTTCAATAAACGTTGGAAAAATAACAGCGGCAGCAGCATTTGTGTATGACCCACAACGCATGCAATATTGTAAAGAGAACGCTAATTTATGGTGCCGTGCAAAATGTCTTTCAGTTTCTTTAAGCACTCAAACATGCTGGTTGTGAGCACGCTAGAGATGCTTAGGACTAAATAGAAAAACATAATACCACCATTCAGTCTGAAAGAAATGACTTTATTTAGCCTTTTCAAAATGTTTAAGGTCACATTTTATTTTCACTGTTAAATATATCTGTTTTCAGAACTCGACTGTTTTCTTTCCAAAGGCAAAACAAAATCAATTTGTTTGTCTTGGGGTTCTGGCTCTGTAAATGTATTCAAACAACTGCTGTGGCAAACGGGGGCCAAAGCACGGGAGGGCAGATGAAGATCTGATTTATGAACCACATGCTTTCTGTTCTTTTTTTAAGTTCAAATTGGCACCTACAAAGGATTGTGTCCAGCAATGAAACACATTCATAAGGCCAAATTAAATTCCATTGCAAGCACAAAACTGTTTTCAAAACTGTGTTTCAAACTGAAAAGAGTGCCACAAGCGAAGACAAATTACAAGCAGAAATCACGTATTGGAGCTAAATGACAAGTCCCTCCCCAAACACATTCCTTCAGACATTATTAAGCATCATACAACAAAAGCTTTGAAAAAGCATCAAACTAGTTACTTTATATCACCACACAGACTCTATGGCATGAGACTGCAATCTAATTAGTGGTGTGGCTTGCATCTATATAACTGAATTATCATGACTACTCTCTTTTATTATTAGTTCCCACTTTCAGAAAGGTAGAACATTATCTGCAGCATTGTTTTCATTTACGCTTATTGATACTGAATTTAATTATGTTTTTCTATCTCACAGTACTTAGGAAATTGGAAACTGCCTTCTCAAAATTAAAAATGTATTAGAGAAATTAATGATCAGTTTACTCATCAGTGAACTGTTCAGACTACATCTGTTTGGTCATTAAACAAAGCCAATCAGCCACCAGATACATGAAATTTCTATCAATGCATACATGTTATGTGAATCAAAAAATATGCTTACTGCTATTTTATATGTGACAAGTACATGTTTTAAAAGCAGCAAATTTGGGCCCCTTTAATCGCAGGGACATCATCAACAGTGCCAAGGCCTTTATCTAGCAGCCACAGCAATGAAAACTGAAGAACCCAATTCAAAGACAGGTATGAACTTTATGGAGGCAAGGAGCCCTCTGAGGTCAGCAGGACCAGCCAGGCATTCAGTGAAGCACATCTAGGCAGGATAAGGGCTTATGTGTGGACTACTTGAATTAATCAACAAATAACAGGGTTGTGAATCGTTATACACAGAGCACTTTCCACAGCTCCTGATCTCATGGTGGCTCTTGGCAACAGGACAGGTAAAGAAAAGCAATTTTCCACTGCAAGCTCAGACAACAGGAAGCCTTGAATTCAAGACCAAACTTCATGTTCATGAAAAACAAAAACAACAACAACAAATACCCAATTTTTTTAATCAGCCCTCTCCATGTCGAACTCTACTGCCTCCATCAAATCTACCCAAGTCTTTCTTGTTTATTCTTGTGAGAAGAGGAAATCCATTTCAAGCTGACACGAGTACAGATTCTCCCAAATTAGCGCTTTAAACACATGTGATTCAATGTACTGAAATATAACTTACATCTGATGAAGTTGATTCAAGGATAATTCCAAATCCTGAAACAGGGGTTTCTGAATTTAGGGGAGGTTCAACTGCTTGCAGATTTGATCTTTCAGAGTTTACTGACAGCTTCTTTTCATTCTCTGCAGTGCTGGTTTTCTTATTCATGGTAATTGGTTCAACAGTTTTGAGGGGTAGTTTTTTCTTTTTATTCCTCTTTCTTGATATTGTCGACTTCTGTGCACAAATCAGAGGAACAGGAGGCTGCTGTCTGTTTTGAGTTCCAACTGAATGAAAAAAAAAGTAATGAATTAAATTTATAGACAAAGAAACATGCATAACCACACAGACACACCATTAAACTACAGGCATACTGAACTCATCTTCTGGATAAATGGTACAGTTTTCAGTGCTGTTTGTGCATGTGGAACAGTTACATTTTATCACCTTTGCATAATTTTCCAATCTGTACAATGGGGATAATGACACTGAGCTCCACTATGAGGAATTTCAAGACATATTGATGAACAGTTTTAGGAAAATCAGGAATACGTGGCTCTTCCTCCTAGTGTCCACTGGGTGGTTAGTGACATAAAAGGCTCAAGCAACGATTAATTTGTATACTCTTGAATGACTGAGAATCTCATTGTCTTTGAGCATCTTTTCTTGATAAAATAACACAAGAGCTAATGCAATTACAGTTATTTTTCTGAATGTAGTCACCAAGTTAATTAGCTCAGCAAGAACATTTCAAGTACCATTATGTCAAGAATGAGTGAAAACACTATTCAATAGTTTAATTTCTAGGAAAAAAAACGAACCCCAAGTTGGATCAGTTTGTTTTGCTCATACACAGAAACTGACAGGTCATGTATTACATTTGAAACCCAAGAGACCGTATTTTATAATTATTGATATTTTGCATTTTCTAATATCCACTGTCATTTGTATAAATGAAGGCACCAATCCTGAACCCGTATCAACATGACCGAGTCCTCCAGCAGAACACCATGCAGATACAATGACTTGTATTAATACTTAATAAGATCAAGGGGAAAACCAAAAAAAAACTACTAAAATGCTAGACATCTATGTTTCACCATATGCAAATCAAGCTCATTCAAGCTATAAGTGAACTACTAAGGGTTCTCACCTACAAAACTCAGGGAAAAAAAAACAAACCTTCTGATACTGTTTATTAAATTATTTCTGTGGTATTTAATTTCTAGTAAGGACTCACAGTGCTGTAGTTTATAGTTTATCATTTAGACAGAAGGGTGCGTGAATACCAAAAGAAGTGATTACACTTTCACATACACATTTGCATTTTCCATTTTTTCTTTTATCAACAAAAATACCAAACTTTTTTTTTTCTCTGCAAAACCATTTTTTCCTATGCACGCCAGAAACTATGAACCTGGTCTTTTCATCAAGAGATTCACTAATTAACAAAGTTTTTATATTGTAAATACATAATGAATAAGAAATGTTCCTGCTATTGAGGAGCCAGCTCTTCTGGCATCAACTCCACAAGTAATTTTTAATCATGCACGTAATTTCAATAAAATCAGCACAACTGTGTAAAGAAATCCCTATCCCAGAAAATATTGTAAAACTGGGCCTTCGTGTACTTTGTAAATTGACGACTTTTTGAAAATCATTTTCATTTGAATCAAGAGATATTACAAAACCTGCCTGATCCTCCCCTTAGCTCACTAAAGCACTACACACTGTGGATACAAGGAGTTTAGTCAGCCCTTCACTCCACCCATATTTCAGGTAATTGCTCAACGCTCTCTTTTCTTACAGGGTTGTTATCCAGCTGCTGTAAGAAAAACCTCCATGGATCCACTCCCTATCGCTCACAATGGATGGGGAGCTCAGCTGAAAAATCTCCAATGCCTTCAACTCCTCGTTAGTATTAACACCACCATTTACGAAGCACAGAGGCTGCGAGCTTCATGGCAGCCTACAATCACCCACCTAACTCCCAGCTGCCAGTCTCGTTATCTCTCTGGCTCCAGCGCTCTTCTAGCTCTGCACTGTTCTAATTCAGCTCCTAACCTAGCAGAAACCTAGCCCCCAAAGTCTTCACCCGTGAACAGATTTCGGCTAGTTCAGCTAGTAGAAATAGCTTAGTACAGGAAATGGTAGACCAGGCTGAAGAAGGGTGGAGGCCACAAGACGCAGCAGCTAGCTCAGCTTAGGCTATTGCAGAGCTGCAACTTGCAAGATCTTTGAATGAAGAAGTGCTATCCCATAACTTTGGGTTGTCTTCCAAACTTGTTTTGGTTTTGTTTATCTTCCCTTAGATTAGTGGACTAGGTAATAACAGGCAAAGTAGCATTTGGCACCTCTGAACAAATCCACACAAACCAGGGTTAGTTGTGGCGTATTAACCCACCTACTCATCTCCCACTAGTAGAGTGTCTAACCGCATTATTATTTTTGTAATTCAGCTTCAAAAGGTTCTTACAAGTTCACATCCCATGTTACAGAAAAAGTAAAAATTACACTTCCACACAGCCTGTGAAAATTTGACTTTGAACAACGTGTCAAAACCCAACCAACCAACCAAAAATAAACAGTCCAGGTTGCCCAGGTTTTGCTGAATGTCCAGATAGATTTCTGTCTTAACAGACTATTTTTCCTAACAAGAAGATGCTAGACATGGACACAGATGGATGGGACCAGTCTTTATACCTGCTTGAATCTGCATCAATTTCCTCATGGTCTTGAGCTCTTGAAGGATAGCCTGTAGAGTTGACTGGCAATTGCACGTGCAGCAGCTTGGTCCAATTGATGAATTCACGATTGGGATTTCTCCTGAAAGAGAGAGGAAGGAAATACGTGAGAGGCGACAGAACCCCTACAAACCCACGCAAACAAAAAATACCAGCGGGAATCCGAAACTGTTATCACTATACCTGATTGTGAAATTAGATCCAAAGCAAAAGAGCAAATAATTTTCACCGTGGTCCCTTTTAAGAGGAAGAGGATGCTAAGTTTTACCCAATTACTAGCACGCGCAATTATATACAGTAAAGGATGCAATGGTACATGGGCTGGAGAAGACTGCTCGGAGCGTGAATACAATGCACTCCTCACAGCGGGGCTCTCTATTGTTAGGCTAGTTCATCTTGAATAACAATAGCACCAAACCTCATTATAAACACACTCACTTTATCACACACAAAAAAGCCCATCTCCCAGAGCAGCCTTACAAAGAATGAAGACAGGCTGCGTAATAAAGGTTTATACTGCACATTAAATGAGGGCCTACGGATGTTTAAACTGCTTGAATGTTACATGCGATTCTTTGCCACACGAAGAATTGAGAATGAAAATAAAATCCTCTATTCAGAGAATGAGACACGCACACAAAAAAAAACAACAAACCAAAACAAAATGGAAAAAAAAAAAAACAGAATAGAAAAAAAAAATCACCAGCAAGAAAAGCTTTCAGATTTCCTCCTGTTTGCTAGTGTGGAATTGTTTTCTGGGGCATGTTTTCCAGCACTCTGACCTATGGGATGGCTTTTCCATAGTTTCTCCTTGAAGATTAATATAGTAGTTCAACAGATTACCCTTTTCTAGTAATTCTTACTACTGTTTAACTAAATTCACATACTTTCCAAATGCTGTTGTTACCTGCCTTGCCTTCCGAGAGTTTGGCACCGTAGGTCTTGAATTAGGCTGTAAGAGTTCAGAGTTCTCCAGCTTTACCTGAACAGTTACATCCCGTGCTTTAGTTTAAAATAGTATATGCTTTAATATTGCCAATAAAAAATACAAAATCCAACCAAACACCTAGCAGTGCCTGCTTGCAGCTGAGGCCAGATGGAACACACCTCCCTTCGTTTCAGAAAGCTCGGTGTCATTTAAATTGATGGCTGTTTTACTGCTCATCAAAGCATGCAAGAGGAGGGATGCTCATTTTGTGAAGACACACACAAATGGATCTAACAAAAATCATCTCCCTTGGTGTCACATGTGGTGGACTTCAGAGAGCGTGTTTCCCTTTTTCTTCCATATCCTGACAGTTATCAGGTGCCCTTTTATCATTACTTAGCTAAAGCGAACATAAGCAACTCATTTAATCTTCGCTCGTAAACCCTTCCATTTTTCATTATTACTTTTGCTTTCCTCTGAAGCCAAACGGGTTTATTAATACCTTTCTGGGTTTGGTTTGCATTCTTTTCATCAGGGCTCCGGTGAGGTCAGACCCACGCACATCCTCTGACTTCAACCCTCATTTTCAACAGCTGAAAATCTGGCCACTGCTAGGCTGGTCCCACCCTTTCTTAGTTCTTCCAACGTGCCCCTCATTCCTCAAAATTCCCTTCCCAGGTACTTATTCCTTGTCCCATTCAGTCTGTCAGACCTTACGTGTCATTTATCAGACTTAAGAAAGCCGGTGCTTTTTTCTCCCAGAGGTGAGTTACTTCCAAAGCTAAACTGACACATCACTTAAAGGTTGCTCGTGTCTTCTGGGTACCACTCTCCTCCTTTCCTCACCTATTTTGATTGTCCCCACTACTGCAAATTTAGTAATCCACGGACAACAAAATGCATGGACAAGAACCGTTCACACTGCATTAGTATAAATGGAGCATTTTAAGAATCTCTGAGAATCTAATAAATGTGAATGTAATGGTTCCACTGGCTTTTCTTCTTCAAGGTTACAGCTGTAACTATAACAACTTCTAAAAGTAAAAAGCAATCTGGAAAACAGGCTGAGAGCCTCATATTAAAACAAAACCAGATTACTGACTCAGCACAACCCTGCCTAGTTTGAAATCATCCTTCCTTTGTACCCTGTCTATTCACACTGAAAGCTCCTTGGGGCATGGATAGGATTTTATATTTTCAATGGTCCATAACATGTTTAGCTCATTGTAACAAGTACATAGGAGAAAAAAAAAATGTTATCTTTGGCTTTGCAAATTACTCAGAATCCCTGAACTTGGCTCCACCAACATCCTTTCACCTATTTGTTAATGTAGGCTTTTAAAGCAGATGTGAGGTTCACGACTACTTTCAAATTTAACAGCACCAGCTGAGCTCTGCACTCTTCAGTGGGACAAGCAGGTACTGCAGAAAGGGGCTATCAGCATTTCAGAAACACGGGGTCCCAGACAATTAGGAGATTTTTATTAATAAGAGAAATACTTAGTAAGGAAATCCTCGTTATTCCTTCCTCCAGGCTTCTCCGGTGCTTCCTCTCTTCTCTGCTGAGACTCACAAGTTCCTTAGGGTAAGTAAGTTCCTTGGGATAAGGCCCAGCCTCCTTCCTCATCAAAACCCAGTCCTCTAGCAGGCCTCTGGAAATGATATCTGAAAAGCCTACAGTGGGAGACGGGGCTGGTGGCTTTTGTTGTCTTCTTAACAAAGGCTCTGCGTTGTGCTGAATTACGTGTAAAAATTGGACAAAGCCAATTCTATCAGTAAATACCTGTCCGTCTTCCCTGTTGCAATATAATACAGCCCTAATGAAAGCACGCAGGCACTCAGCCTCCTGATGGAAAACCAAAGGGTCTATTTTCCCATTGAGGCATGGGGGATTTACATTATAATCCCCATTAGCATTGATAGAAATTACCCATGTAAATCTACCATAGGTACTGGAAATGGGAAAAAAAAGAGACCACCAATATTTCAAATCAAAGCAGGGTTCTACTGACTTCATACATATTCATGAGGGTTTTTTATTTTATTCCTATCCTCACTCTTCTGATCAGTCACTGTTTTGTAAGAAACATCTTATAGAGTGTTCTCAGTCATTGTTCCAAGCACTATCTTTATCATTTTTAGAGGACAAAAGCAACCCTTTTCAACTTGTTATAAATCAATTTTTAATTTTAAAAAGAGAACAGACTTTTTATTTTTATGAAGGAGTCTTTAAAGAGCCATCTCCCTCTCTTTTTGGAAGCTAGCCAGCATGTGAATTTGATACTAGCTCGTATGATTGAGGGAAGACACAAATACATTACACAAACACACTGCTTCCCCTGTGTGAGCCGCGAGTAGCCCAGGACAGCAGTCCTCGCAGCTGGATCTGCTGAGAGTAAATTCAATCGGGGCAAAATTACTGCACAAGCTTATATTTGAAAAACCATGCAAGTGAAATCCATTGCAAACAGTCTCGGTGTAAACAAACAAAAAAAGAAATCCAGCTGCTGCATCACTACTGGATTTCCTTCACAACTCAAGGAATGAAACTGAAATATTTCAGCCAGACACCGAGTTTGTTGATTCTAGGTGGATAGGCATGCTTATCACTGCCTATGGCCCCAAGAGGGGGCCACTAAAATCAAAAATCCACTCATATCAGTGGGTCACAGGTGTCTACCTGACACCCTGACTTGTAGAACTGCCACCTTAAGTCCAGCTTGGAAGAAATCACTTTGCTTTTCACATATGCTCCTCTTTTTCCCTCTCCTGCAGCAATTTCTCGTCTCTCCCCGTTACCCCTTTTCTCTGTCTTTGCCAATACCTTTTTTTCACACCTGCCTTCTACATACCAGTATCTATTAAACATTTATTCCAGCCTTCCTTTGAACAACCTTTAGCTTGCAAGTTGCTAACCATACTAGTTCGAGGGATTCAGATGTCCATTACTTTCAAACAGGAGTAACTCAGGCAGCCTGCAATGTGCATCTGCCAGACCCTGGCTTCCCATACAGTACCTAATGGTTGAACCTGATGATATTAGAGGTCTCTCCAACCTAAATGATTGTATGGTTTTATCTATCCAGTGGACAGAAACAGTTTCTGGACTCAAAGCACCAGCTATATGTGCCTGGACATTTCCCCAGTCATGACCTAATCCTAACAGCCCTAAATAAGAGTCTTATTTTCTGTCTGAGCAGTTTTGTTCACCACTTTGAACACTGTGGTTAAGTAAATCCCAAGAAGTAGCTTCTCCCTGGATGTTAACCAGCATTAAAAGGACTTTGTCCATCCTTCAAATAATGTGTAAAACACTGAACTAGCCACTTGGGTTCCCAATGCAAGGGATGGGGGGAATTAGGGACATTAGAATAGCTCCCTAAAAAGAGCTGTGTACTACCTGAGAAACTTCAGAACATGCCTGCAGCAAGAAATGCCTCAGCAGCTTTCTTTTTGCAGACATTGGGCACCAGAACCCCAGCAGCGGGGCTGCCCAGCAGGATCCCAAACACCCTGCTGCGGGCAGACACCCCTCACCTTGCCCTCAAAGACCTGGGCAGGTTGCTTTGCGAAGGTGACCAGGGGAAAGGGCCCACACCCAGCTTTATGTAATAGCCTAGAGATTGCATTCCTTTCTGCAGCAGAGCAGCTGCAAAGGGAGGGGTGGAAGGTGCCTCCACCCAGGCTCCCTTGGTGCACTGCCCCGAGAGATGGGAGATTTGGGCACCCAACCTCCCGAGCTGGCTGTCTCAGAGACCCTGCTAACCTATACAACATCATAAATCAGAGAAAAAAGTATCTTTCCCTCTGTGGAAAGCTAAAAAGCTGACATTTTCTTGCAGATGGGGCCAAATCCTGTCGACGTGGTTTAGCTCACCTGCTGAATCAGACCCCTAAGGGGATATGGGTGCTGCTCCACCTACTTGCTGGATCCGGGAACTAGGCACCTAAGCTGTGCAGGCTCAGGCACTCCCGTGCGTGCTGAGAACTGTCCCTGCAGGTGCCCAGGGAGTCTCAGGCCAAGGAGGGAGATGCGTAATGAAATTCAGGTCCTGCCACACTTAGAGGGCTGCTACGGTGAGATTTTGAGAACATAGTTTTAGACTTGAATGCAAAATCCAATCAAGCATCTGCTTTCCCCTCTCCCCTGGATCTGCTTCCAAGTTAGTAGGCATCTTAAAAAGAAAACACCACTGTTTAATAAATATTATAAAGCAAACCAACCTAGCATGGCTTACTGCAACATCTTTCTCCACGTCACCCAGCACATCTATGTGAAGCATTATCTGTACAGAGACACAGTCAGTCCTGTGAATTCTGAGACTGCATGCCTTTTAGCGTGGGGATATTAATTCCTAAAGGACACTACTGAGAATAATAACAATACTTTTTTTTTTTTTTTGGTATGTTACAAGCAACGAGAACGTGTGCCTTCAGATAAGGACTCACAACAGATGCCCCTCTAGGGGAAGCATGAATACCTTCAGAACCAACTGGAAATTGAAAATTGATAGCGTTTTCAGATTCAATCTGACCATTTTTTTTTATTTTCTAGATGTTCGCACCTCAATATGAAAACTTTCCTAAGCGTAGGGCTTAATATGAAGAGAAAAGCCTTAATTTCCTTTCCTTTTCTTAAGGAAGTCCTTCAAGAATTTGGTAGTAAAATCTTCTTTCTCTGGGAGTGAAAACTAAGAGAAATGCATTTCAGAGGCACAACTCATCCACTTTTCTGTCAGATCAGGATAGACCACAGCCTAAGGACGTGCTATTCACAGGTAGACTCCATCCTCTCTCTTCTCCAGTGGGCCTAATCAGAATAAAACCCTAGGGCTCCAGTGGAGTTTTGCACCTGAAGTTCAGTGGCCAGTTATAAGTCTGATCCCATCACTTTATGAAAGTCAGCAGAATCCTGCTCCACAAGTGGTGTCACAACTGAACTCCATTACTCACTGCAGAGAGGAGTGGTACCAGTTGACATTTAATTAGCTATGAATTTAACAACAATGGCAAAAGCTGTTTTAATAAGTACCGTAAAGGATTTAAGCCTATATAACAGAATTGAGTAATTCTCGTCCTATCACCAGGAATCCATTTTAAAAGCTAAGACAGATGGTAGCAGAATGCACTGTGCCCACTTTCGCACCTTTTCAAAGTGATAACTATGTGCTCATTTTGTAGACTCTGAACTATAACTGATTTCAGCGCCGTGGTACAATAAATCATCAGAACAAAGGCAGATATTCAGTACAGTACAAGGAAAAAAAAAAGAGAGAAAAAAGCACTATTTTCAGTATCTAATGTAGATCATACCATTGGATGTCACGGCTCGCGTTTGATTTTGGAACGTTTTGGATCGGGTTCCGTATTGCCCTGAAAAATGGCTGGCTTGGGGTGATAATTCGTTCCACGCACCACTCTGGGAAGGATGAAGGCTCGCTTGGGACTCTGCAGGGGGATTCAGGCGCTGGGCCCAGGCTAAGTCTAAATCCTGGGGCTCCTCCTTCAGTTTTTCTCCTTCTTTGCCAACTCGCTGATAGATTCTTCCAGTGCTGTCATTCAGTAATCTTCTCATCCCTGTAATTTGTTTTTTAATTTCCCGGCTTTCATCTCCTAATGAAAACAGAGCCACAGTTATCACTGTAAATTAGCAAAAACGGTAATGGGTTGAGATTAGTGATTTTAGATGCCAATACGAGTTCCTAGCTGTTGGAGGACACAAATAAATAAATAAAAGAGAGAAAGAAAAGACACGGCTGAGCGGTAGTTGGTACACACCAGGCTCTGCTTTAACACAGCTGAAGCTGAGGTCTCATATGGTTAAAAGACCTGCTGAACTTGGCTTTCCTGATGCCCTTTCCAAGGCTTTGATGAGCAAGATTATTTCTCTCCAGAAGGAAATAATAATAGCTGGAGCAGTTGCAAATAATCTATCCTTTTAAGAGACTGATCCCATTCAGGCATTGACATCAGCGGATATTTTCTGAGGATAGCCTAAGGAAGCAGACCTTTGTCGAGCAGTTTGCTGTATGCTTAAGGACAGATTTTACAAAGGAAATAAAAAAATCAACACAAAAAACACCACACCCTAACACAGAGTAACACTGCATCTATTGATTTTAATAAACAGGATCAGTTCCTCACTCCACAGAATTTAATAATGCTGGATTATCGGGGAATAAATTAAAAAAGCAGCTAATATGTGTCTAACCATACACAGCCTAACTGCTGGGTGTCCTAGAGCGTAGATTAGGAAAACAAAATGAAAATACACACAAGAAAAATGGGACTGCTTCAAATAAATCCAGGGCATTTAAATAATAACAATTACATACTTTAATACTCCTGGCACCGTTTAAGTATTAATTTTATGTAGGAAACTGCTGATTGCACACTGAATATATATGTTTGGGGCAGATAGCAGCTATTTTGCTCGTTAAAGCATACATTACATTTCGCTGGTAATAAGGACGTGTTCATAACCACTTCTGAAATAAGAAGCTTCTATTTTTTATTTTTTTTTTGCTGGTAATAGAAAAATCAAACACCCTAAGCAAATGGAATAACAAAGATCAAGAAACTGATGAACTGACCCTTTATAGTACACTTCATACAGTAATAATTGGGATGCTGAATTCAATTTACATTCCTGCTTCCCAAAGCAAACTTATTTTGGAAAAGCAGGAACAGAGAAGAGATTTCAGCAAATACAAACAAAAAAAAACTTCTCCAAAACCCAAACCTAGTGTGCACTGGCTCTGGTTCAACAAGGTATTCAGAAGTGTGCTAATGCCAGGCACGTGAACTGTTTTTATCAGTTCAACAGCACCATTTTTAGGTGCTGAAACCAGGGAGTTAAAGAAGTGGCACCTCCCTCCCCAGCACCCTGCACGAGCCAAGCTTCACGTGCTGGGACGCCAGCAAGCCCAGCGCACCCAGGGACACTCAGGCCGTGGCCAGGGAGCAGAGCAGAGCTGAGCTGAGCGATCAGACCGAGCCTGGGCTGAACCCCAGAGCATCTCCAGCCCACTCCAACCAGGAAAATAATTTTTTTTTGCAAGAAAGCTTCCAGTCCCAGCTACAAAACCACCCGGCAGCCCCGTGCCGAACGGCATCTCCGCTCCAGCCGAAGCGTCGAGGCAAGCCACCTGCGAGGAAGCTCAACGTTACATTTCATCTTGATGTTTTGTCTACAGATTTATGCGCGGGTGATTTAATTAACAAATTATGCTCCTTGGACCTGAGCCAGCCAGGGGCTGACTGTTTGCAGTTCCCAACCTCGCTGGGAACCGGGAGGCCCCCAAGTACCGCGGGACTGCGGTTATTGAGGCGCTCGGATCCGGGTGCTGAAGGCTGCCTTTCGTGCCCACATCTCAGCTCCCAACGCTTCCACGGCACGACAGCACCAAAGGATCCCTTCCCATCACACCACCCAGCACCACGTAGTGCTCTTGGGGCTTTATGTTACCCACTCGTGTCAGTGTTTAATAGCAAAATGTACCTAAACATCAAAAAAGCTTCCCACCCACCTCCTCCTATCGGGCTTACTGACTGCTTGCTCCGCTGCTGGTCAGGTGACACGTTGTTGGAAAGATTAAATTTCCCTTACCCAATTACATCAAATATTTATGTTAATTGAGCTTATTCAGCCCTGATTCTGGTTGCATGTTCCTTTTTATAGAGGTCTTCCTATATAGTGATGTGAGCATGCTTATCTCCAAAGAGAAAAATCCCTACATTTATATCACAGCACATCCTGAAATTTCAGCAACTCCTGCCTAAGTGTAGCTTTGCATTTACCCAGATCCCTAATTAAACTGGGGAGATTTCCCATTTATGAACTTTTTTCATGATATGTTTTAATAACATGAACTTTTTCCAAAAATATGTTGTCTTTGGAAGGAAGGTCCTTGAAAACACACCCTGAAGATTAGGTCAAGCCTACAGCGTGCAAGTTTACAACAACTCATCCACCCACCCAACCCAGTCATGACGTTTCCATCTTTTTATGGCTTTTAATTTGTGACTGCCCAGCCACAGTCTTCCCAGCCCTAGTGGATGTTACACTGCCTGCCTGAATGTGTGGGCTGCTGCAGGAAAAGATTTAAGTTTTTGCTCCCCAGTTATCTCATCTGGCTGTTAGCTCTATAGCCCAGTGATAGCGTTCTGCTATCAGCTATTCCACTGCTGATGATCTTCACAGATCATAATTATGTAATTTAAAAAATAAAATGAAAAAAAAAAAAAAAGGGAAAAACCAAACAGCTCAAGCTGCTACGTCCCATGGAAGAGCCAACCTTCCTTTCCAAATGCTGAATGGGATAATTAAGAAAAAAAGAAGCTTGCTGCTGTGTTACCTGCCTGTGATAAGCCTCCTGAGAGGCTCCATAGCTGCTGAGGACTGGGAGGAGCAGTGTTTGCAACACACATCCCAGCCCATCTGCCAGGATCCAGCCTCTCTTCCCCTCTTCTGGGCTTCTGAAGCACCACTGCTGCGGTGCAGCCTTCCCCTGCAAGCCGTGTGGGTACGTACCCGAGGAGGCAGCCAGGTTTTGCCTCTCAGATTGCCTGTGTAATCCCCTTGGGTTTATCTGAAACCACTGAATTCACTTGCAAATTACTGTTCAAAACAGATAGGCATGGCAAATGACAGCCCTGTTTAGGAGCTTGCATGGGAAAATAAGAGTGGTAGCAGAAACATATTAGCAATGCTTTTAATAACTGTTATAGTCATTTCTATGATCGCCTCTTATATATAATTTATTTTTCCACATGGCTTGACTGCAATCTTATAGAACAACAAAGGACAAAACAAAACCTTCTCATAGATTCTACATCAAATATTCATAAAAAGTGATTTCCCCCCAAATTACCCTCATTCTCCTTCCCTACTGCAAGTATGCACAGTGTTAAGATACTCACACTTACATACTGCTTTGAAAGGTGTAAGAATATTAAAAATATCAAATGTACAGGTCTAAAACATAAACGTCCAGTTAGGAACTGGCATCCACATGCTCAGCGTGCCACCGGCTGAAGTAACACAACCGCTAACCATTTTAGTTAATGAAATATCACTGATAATTCATTAATTCTCTGCCTCTGGATGCTTGAGCATTTTTTCCCTGTTATGCTTATTGAACTCAATACAAATATGGCTCGCTGCCTACAAACAGGTTATTAGACTTTTCCAAATAATTTGTCAAATACTATCACAGCGCTACAACGAGCGATAAAGCGACACGCAGCCATACCCATTCGTTAAAACATTAATTACATATTTGGTTGCCACTTCTTTTATACTGCAATGTAATTAATGCATATCTCTTGAAGTGTATATATGAATGAGTTAAGGTTGGATAATGGACTGTATAATGTTTTTCTTTTCCCCTTTTGACTTATGTAAACGAGTAACTGTAATGTTCTCTTGGCCTGATATTTTGCAATTAATTTCATTATTTTTAGCATTTATGGGAAATGTTTTGGGAAGTATTCGTAGCTGACTTAATAAAGTCAGGTTTTCTATGAATTAGTGTCTCTTCCTGCTGTGCTTTGGCAGATAAAACTCCTAAGGAAATTTTCCCTGCTTGGCTATATAAACAAGACTTTTACCTCTATCAGGCTGCCTCCTGCAAGACCTTTGTATCTCTGATTTCTGCCTTTGTGTCAAACTAGGCTGGAATTGGTGAATGAGTTCAGAAGTTATCAAGAGCCTAGGAAATGCAGCAACAGATACCAAGGAAAATACACATGAGGTGACATTGGTCCAGTTTGCAAGGAAACGAAACTGCAGAGGAGAGAAAAATGCTGAAGTCGATGCATGGCTTGCAAGCTTCGAGGGCTCAGAAGAAATTGCGACAGAGCACGCAGGTTATATAATCAAAGTTATTAAATGCCAGTTTATTAGCCACCACTTGAACAGTGCTCCTCCTGGAACGGGGCCAGCAAAAGTCAGCTGCTTGTGTTTGAAGAACTTGTAAGGGCTAATTCGGTGTACTGCAGGGAACTGGGGAGGTGCACGCATGCACCACGCGCACCTTCAGTGCGCAGTCAGGCTGAACTGACCAAAACACCACTGTGAACATTACGTGGTGCTCAAGGAAAGAACAACAGGTAACCTAGGAGGGAGTTAGGCAACCCTTCTCAGCAAAAACTACACCTCCATTGTGCCCTAACTTTCAAAACTTTGCTATTTTTGGCATTATTGTACTATTCGGGGCTCCTGAAATTGAAAATTGCTAAGCCCAGCGCGAGGAAAATAAAGGAGCCGTGTGCCTCTTTCCTTATCAGATCAAAGGCTTCCTAAAGCGAATGGAAAGTTGTTGTGACTGCTCCGTGGATAAGCTGAATTGAGCAACTGTGGAGCTAAACCGATGGGATAAGCACTCATTTCTCAAAGGAGTGATCCCCAGCCTTCGCTGGCATGTGCGAACCGATGCTGAACAAGTAACACAGGCAACAACACGCTTTGCAAATTAAAAGCTTCAAACCCAAGTCAACGGGGAGCGCGGCGGTCACGAACGATGTCAGCGGGTCACACGAGCACCATAAGTTATGAGCCTGGGACTTTTACTACCCCTAGCAAATCTATCGGGATATTGGAGCCGTCTTAGGTGAGGCATCTTACCAGCGCTCTGAAATGATGCTTGAAAGCAAGACCCAGAAAGTTAACAGACATCACCAACACTCCTATATGAGCACAGCAACCTGCAGAATCAAAGCCAGGGGCAGACCTGGACACCACTGTGAATCTGGAGGGCTGCTTCCTTGGAAGGAAAATCAGATGAGGTGGCCCAATGCTGCCACAACAACAAAATAACTCTTCCAAAGAGCCTGGTAAAACAGTTTCAGAAACACCCAGTAGGATCAGACACTGAAGTTGCAGACTTCAGGCCACACTGTGTCAACTAAATCACTCAGGAAACTGCAAGTGAGCAACTGTTTCTACATTTACATACTCACAGGGTCATAGAATTAAAAAAAAAAAAAAAGTGCAACAATGTCTTCTTGGAAATGCCCCATGTCAAGATCATGCTTCAGCCCCAAAAGGGAAATGCTTGGCTAAGTTATTTTACATATCTGCGTTCTCAAATGATCTTTTTTGCAGCCTTAATAATAGCAGCTATTACTGCAACATCCATACTTGGGATGTAATTCTATTAAAAGTACCAAGTAACTTCACAGACTTGCGTTAAGTCAACTTTCTCCTCTCCGAATAAATTGCAAAGGGTATTATTTCTGGGACAGAATAAATTCTTGGAATTAGTGAGTAACTTATGCATCATTCCCCTGCTCCAAGAACCCATTATTTATTTTATCATGACACGCTAACGTTATTAATCTGCTGCCTTCCATTTCAACAACGTGAAACGCTGTAAAATGCACAGACACCTGCATTACAGTGCATTTCAGCTCCCCTTTATATCAGTCATAAACATCTCTGGTTTGGACATCTCTCCAAAACAAATGCTCCGAGCACACTGCGCGCAGCATTCGATTTTATGAAACTATAAAAGTTCTTCACTGTTAATTACACAGACAAATGTCTCATCACACATTTGGTTACCAGGATAATATAATTAGTTTTCTGCATTAACCTTTCAAACATAGAGCCTGAATTTCAAGTTGAAAGCATTGTAAAAACACTCGGTCTGGAGGTATATTTTTTTTCCTGCTTTTTTTTTTTTGTGTGTGTTGATAATAAAATATTATGACTGGGGGGAAAAAAAAGTGGTATATACAAAAGATATTTTTACAGACAAGCTGGCTTTAACCGGTGTTGTCCACAAACCTTGTGTTGCACGGTCCCTGCATGGGCTTGTGTTCCCAAGCCTGGGCTAGCAGCCTTGACAGCACATTAATGCTGATACCTGCTAAAAGCTGCAGACAGGGCTGTCTTAAATCTCGATCACATTCAAGGTTTAAGCACTTCACTCCGGGCTGCGTCCTGCTTTTCAGAGGGAGCACTCTCCTGATATTAGATATCCCAGCCCTTCCCTTCAAAACAAAACAGGAGCCAGCCCTCACCTGCGAAAGGCAGCAGCAGCAAGAGGTTCGCCCGGAATTTTGCAAAGGCTGCGCTTGGTGCATCCTTTGTCTGGGAAGCTGCAAATTGCTATTTATCATCTTATCAGAGGAAAGGATTAGAAAAGACATCGGGGTGATCTCCCACGAACTCAGCTGCTGCAACACACGTGCAAACTTCCTAAGCTAACGAGGCTCCATTTAAAAAGCACCCAACAGAAGTCGCTTCCACTACCACACTTGTGCTGAAGCTTTCTCCAGTTCGCAGCCCAGGTTTACACAAAGCCAGGTTTTTGCCCATTTTGTGCTGGTGCAAGAAATAAAAATAAATAAAAATCCAGGTTCAACAGGTCCTTTCTGACACTTGATCTCAACAACGCATTAAATGCTTAATCATTTAGCCCAGAATCTCCCTTCTCGTCCGTGCATCCCTTGACCAAAACATCCGCACATCTTATTCCCAAGCTTCACTGCTTCACTTGTAAGATGACATTAACATTTCCCCTTTCCTGCAGTAAATAGTTTCGCTGACATATCTTAACATCCATTTACATACTAAAGGCTGCAGCACGTTGAGGTTTTAACAGCTGTAGTCATCCCACGGATCAGTCAAAAGACCTAAATCAAAGAACAAACTTGACTCTAAACCAAGGACCCGAGCACTCGATGGAGTGATTATCTAATTTTGGCACAGAACATTGAAATTAAGCGAAGCAGGGATTACAACCTTATTAGGGGCCAGGACAACGAGCTGGGGGAAGCATCGTTCTCCCATCCTCCCTGAAGTACAATGAAAAATTATGGCGTGCAGCGTGCAATTCTCAAAAGGGAAGCTGGAATGCCAAATGCCGCTCATCCCATCTCTCTGCTGGAAGGTGGGAGCTCAATTTTCAAGTGCTTTCAGCCAAGTTCAGTTCCCAGCACTGCTTCTCCTACATCTCAGACCACCTCTTTTGTCATTAAGAAGCTGGACACTGGCGTGAGGACAAAGCGGAGTGGGTGATGTGAGCTCTGAGCAACCCACCGAACCCAGCTCCCACAGGAAGAAGAATTCCTCATCTGCAGATCCTGCACAGTCATAAATCATGGGTTTTGTCAAAATTAACGTGCTTTGAGGAAATCAGGCCATCTCTAGAAAATAGGGTCTTCCTTCTTTTCACAGCAACTGAAGGTGGGCTCCCAGGACTGCAATTCTGGACTTCAACACCTTGAAGAAAGTCCCTTGGTGGGACTTGTTGGTAAGGACTAAATGCAGACATGCTCCTGCTGTAGGTGAACTTGATGCCAGAGCACATTCAGAAGCTGGTCATAATAAAGAAATCAACCAAGCAAACCAAAAGCAACAAAACCAAACAAAAAGCAGGTAACAAGCCTGCCCTCAAAAGACAAAGCAGCCCTCAAAAGGCAACGCAACCAGACCAAAAATCAATTGGTCTGAGTCACGGCACAAATGTCAAAGCACAAACTCCTGCACAGTCCTGGAAGCACCCTGGCTTAGGCAGCTAGACACCTAACTCCTGACAAAGCCTTATTCTGATTTGGGGTTGAAGAGAAAACATTCATGGTAAATCTCTAGGGCGGTTCAACCCCAAAAGTGCTTACACAACGCAGAATCCAAACACAAAGCTTAGCAGCCTCCTTCACGCTCCCTGGAAATAGGTGAAGAGATGAAGTATTTGCTCACAACCCTAACAGTGAGAAGCTGAGAAGGGAATTTAACCCAGCTCTCCCTCCTGTGTAAATATTCTAATCAGCAGAAGACTCCACGCTGCCCAAGACGCCCCCTTTCCTCTTCCACTTGCTGTTGACCTCTAGGGAAGGCTATGGCACAATCAATTTAGCAGACGAAAGCATTTTACCTGCAGCTTGATTTCAGGTGCTGCTTCTTGTGCTCAGGACTAGTGCTTCTCACCGGCTCTAGGGGGCAACACACACAGACTCCAGAAACCTCAAATCACCTCCACGCAAACACTGAGGCTCCCGGCACAGCTGGGGAAAGGCAGACACCTCCAGATTTCCTGCTGTGAAGGCACCTGCTTTCTCCAAAGCCTTAGCAAGGCGACCAAGAGCTTGCTTTACACACTAAGAGTCATTACTGTATGTCAAAACCTCGCCTTAATTCTTGTGATTTTAGCCCACTGTCCTTTTTTGCAAAAGGTTTCAGCACCCAGAAGAGGTCCTGGATGAGACAGAAGGGGGCTGGGAGCAGGAGGAGAAGCATTCTACAGAAGAGTTACAAAGGACACCAAGCACACAGGCAAGAAGGATAAAGGTTGACCGATAACTAGTCCTATCAGGCTATGGTATACACCACGCTGCAGACTATACATTACTTCTCTGTTTTCTTTACACATTTTTAACTGTTGATTTAATTTAATTTAATTTTTCCCATGGCAGGATTAGCAGGCCGGCTACAGAGGTGAAAGGACATTACATTAAGACAGCACATTAATCCTCTATCCCACCCAAGGCAGAAGCAAAACCAAACAAATAGCAGCTTCCTGGAAATTGAATTTCTGTTATCCAGATGTCAAAGATGTAATACCCCAATTACACAAACTATTGCCAGCGAAGCATGCCAGAGAATATGCAATGTAAATGGGGTGAGCAGAGAGCTGCAAAACTGCAGAGTCAGCATCTGGCTCTCTGAGTGAGTGATAATTAGCACTGTGTGTAGACACTAATAAACATTTATGTCTGAAATTACAACTTTTAGCAGTGTTAATAAAGGATATATTGGCAATTCGTGGAATAAAAGGGTCTTGAAAAGAACGTCATATTAAACAATGGCAGGCACTTCCCATGCTTGCAGAGAGATTTTTTTCCTCCCTAATTGCAAATGGCCACGCTATGTTGCTCTGAAATTAATCAACACAAGCACATACCTAAAAAAACGGGTTGTGTTTCTTTGGTCTCCCCATTAACATCATTGCTGTAGTCAGAGATCTTATATATCTCATGATGGTAATCTGGAATGAAAAACGATAAAAAAAATTAGAACTCAAGTGATCTGGAAAAAATGAACACCGAACACATTGCTACAGTTTTACTACATAATTTATCAATATATCTGCAGTTTATTTCATGTACATCGAATTAACCACAGAAAATGTGCTCTGTATCAGCACCTCCTAAAAAGAAAAAAAAGGGAAAAAAACACACAAAACCAACTTTGCTCACACTGGAGAGGCTTAGCTAAAATATTTCACAGATTTTAGGGAATAGCCATGCCTGCCCTAAATTACTGTGTTCATTTTCACAGCAAATTATCCCACCAGATGCCAATTATCTGGCTTCTTGCTTTACAGATGGAAAGCAGATTTATAATGAAAACTTCACCTTCCCAGAGACCGGGAGGAACTTTCAAACTTTGCCTCGACAAGAAGACCAGTGACGTACAATAGGGCTGCACCTTGCAGCTCTGCTGACTTATCTTGAGGTCACTGGCCCCTGAGTTCCGAGGAAAGGAGGCTCAGGGACACCTTAGGGTATTCACTTACAGAAACTAACATCCATGCGAGATGACCCTAAAAATAAATACTGGCATCTTTTATTCACAGATCTGACAGGACACGCACGGAAAATTGAATTTCTGTTTCAAACGAAAGGGTATTTTCTGTGGAGGTCTCTGCTGTAATCACAGGCATGCGTTCAGCAGAAAAACAGTCCTGTTTACACATGTGTACAGAGGGAATAGTAATTACAAGAGGGAAAACAACAACAACAACAAAAAACCAACTATCTAAGGGCAGCTCTCCTGGATTCTATTTCTGACTCTGCTACTGGCACACACTTTGTCCTTAGGCAAGTCACTCAAGACTGAACAATATATTCAGTGTCTTGAAATAGCTGCCTCATCACCTAACTCCTGTAACGCTGAAGCCCTCCCAGCCAGCTCAGTTACTCCCTCTGAAAACTGGTTCTTATGTTTACCTGCCTCGCAAGAAGTCAGGTGGAGATTAACTCCTGGAAGAGCACTCGGAGGGATTCAATTAAAAGGCACAAGAGGACCTGAATGGCACCACAGGCAACTCCTCCTCTCAAGAGGAACACACCTGCCTTGCTGACAAAACAATCAGCTACGGAATTATAAAGTTCTCCTATAAGCCAAGCTTCTTTGTTACTATTGTTTATTTGTACAGCATGACTGTCTTAACGGCACAACAGGAGGAACTACCCAGTAAGTAAACCAGAATCAAGCTTAATACGGCCCTACAAAAGAAAGAAAAGGGCCTGGAAAGAAATGTCAGCATGGTAGGGAAGAAAAAAAAATAAAAAGGAAGGTAGCGAGGTCAGGAGCGAAGTGCTAAGCAAAGAGGTAGCATTGGGGTTTTGCGTGTCACACCGAGGGAGTGAAACATATGGGCTGCCTGACGTGTACTGGGTAAAGGTGAAGTCTGAGCCACAGCATCGAGGAAGTAAAGGTCCCTTCCGCGAGGCTAAAAATACAGAATTTATGCGAGCTGCTCTCCGTGCCCATTAGCTGTTCTCCACATTTTCATCCTCCAGGAGAGCTGCTAGGAGCGAGCACGTGGAAACTCGGAACTAAATAACTCACAGATTCGCAGTCCTTAGGTATATAGATTGTATGGAGTTGCTTCTCTAGCACTTCCCTGTGCTCATCCAGCCGGGCACGACGCTCTCCTGATCTACAGCTGCTGCCTGGAAGTCACCACGTTGCACATCAGAGGTGGCTGCGTTTTAGTGCAGGCAGGGACCTTCCTTTCAGTCTGAAAGGAACTGATCGTGCTGCTAAGGTGCTCTGAAGTTTTTTTGGGGCGAAATAAGCATCGTACATGTCACTGACAGGCTGTGCATTACAAACAGATCGACCCAGCGTACCATTTTCTCTTTGGTTTCCTTCTTCTGCCTCAGATGTCACAGTCCAGGCGCTGTGAAATCCATATCAATTTCACAACAGTAAACACTAAACTGTGACATTACTGAATGACTCCAGCAAGAGGCAAAGGCCAATTACAAGAGACAACTATTTATACATAATTATCTTCATAATCAACTGTGATAGAAAGAGGGTACGTGAGAGCAGACTCACATGCAGAATGTGATTTTTATCTTCTCTGCTCTCAAAGTGCAAAGACATATTTTCTCCCAGGATGTACTTTCAGTGTAGCTTGCTATTTGAATTCCTATATCCAAAAGGAGACAGCAGATAAAATAAGAAATGCTAATAATTAACCCCCATAAATGATTTTATCCAATGAGGTTAAATAGATCGCCTTATATATGGGGAAATATTTAATCCAGTTATGGAGTGGCGACCGACAATTTGCAGAATATTGACACGTTTTTGACAGCGCACACATTTTTACGACTCTATTAGGAGAAAAATAAAACCCAGGCTTTGATTTCAGTTTTGCTTGTCCACATGTTTCACTTTCAAGCCCCACGCTCCAGCCCTGCACGAGCTGCCTGAGAGGCGACTCCGAGCATCAGATGCTAAGAAACCCCACAAACCAAACCTGTCCTTTAGAGAAATGAAAGCCCTCCATGGGTTGATCTCCAAGCTGATGCTGGCATTTAAGAAACCTCGGATAAATTTCAGCAAGTCTGACCAGTTGCTCTCCCCCTAGTTTGGGGACAGGGGTAGGTGCAGTGCTCCAGACCCTCCTGCACTGTTTAAGCAATAATTATTTACTCTTCCTACCAGGCAAGTTCATTTCCAGCTTCACATTTCTCTGCTTCTAATCTGATTTTGCTGCACGCCTACGAAGATACCAGCCTTCATCCAGCAAGCCCTGGAAGTTGCCCTCCACCCCCCTGTCCCTAAGTGTGACATTACCCCAGAGCAGCCACCTGCCCTCAACTTGGCATGCAGGACACACGCAGCATTTCAGGGAGATATTGCAGCCCGAGACTTCCAGACACAAAAGGGGGAAAAAAAATATATAAAAATAATAATACAGCAAATCAATCAGGGCAAGAGATCTAATCAGCTGAAGGAGCAATACCCAGCCCAAATGAAACCCTAGGGCTGGGAAGTCCACCTGTTAAAATGCCTACCAGCAGCTGTGTCATTTTTTTATTTATTTTTTTTAAATAACACACAGGACTGAGAGCTGTGCTCCTTCCCCGACATGAATCCAAATATTTTCCCGGCGATCCCTTTTAAAATCCCCTCTTTTCCGAAAAGCAAACACACGCCGAGCGAACAAGTTGCATGCCAGCGATTCCTCCTCGCCCACGTACAATTCGTTACCTGCGTGGATTTTAAGCAAGCAGCCTCTGTGAGGCTTTTCTCTGGAATACGTGTGTGTAACGCAGTCCAGAGGAGGAAGAGAAGAAGAAAAAAAAAAAAAAACACCACACACAACAAATCCACAGGAGTTGCATGCTAAAAAGCTCCGGCGCTGCTCGAGTGTCATCGTTCTGCTAAATTCTCCATTTCACCTTTTTCTCCCTCCCTCACCCATGGGGGGATTTACACCGAAACGCGATCCAACTTTATTCTGTAGGAGATCTGCCTGGAAAAAAACCAAACAGGTCCACCTTCGGAGGTGTCTTTATTTTTAAGGCAATGTGTAAAATATACCCGTAAATAGCCTCTGGTTGTGCGTGCAAGAAGTGAGAGAGGGGGGGAAAAAAACAGGGGGGGGGGATAACAAAATAACGCCAGAAAATAAAGAGCTGCAACGCCTCGGGGAGTTGGAGGAGACGATTCCGGAGTTAAATAATAAATACGAGGAGGGAGAGACATGACAGAGGTGGAGGAAAGGGAGCACACACACATTTCATAACATCCTGCTCGCCTCCCGGGGAAGCCAGCCCCGTTTATGTAAAAGTCTTCTCTGAGGCGCAAACAAACAAACAGCACAAAGCCGCCCCCCCCCTCTCCCCTACCCCTCCCCACTTTTACCTTGATTTATCAGTTTAAAGCTTTGGGATTTCCTGCTTCTCTTCCTCTCGGTAAACTCCATGGTGCGGCCAAGGGGGGGTAGGGGAAGGATAGAAAGGGAAGGAGAAAAGGGGATGAGAGGAGCGAGCAGGGCGGCCGCGCAGCGGGGAGCCAGCAGCCGAGACCAAGGTCCGTCTCTTTAATCAGCAAAATAAACGCAGCCTGGCAGATTTCGGCTCCCACTGCAAATAAAGGCAGCCGGGACAAGTTGGCTCCGGCCCCCTAAAGGCGCCGCCCGCCTTCCCTGGCCGCCCCAAACTTTGAGGGGAAAGCGGGGTGCGGCGAGAAGAAGGTGGAAAAGGGGATGGGGGGGGGGGGGGGGAGGACGGCCGAGCCCGGGGCGATGCCGGGCAGCGCCGCCGCCGCCTCCCCCGCCGGCTGCGAAGGGCGGCCCGCAATGGCTCGATGGCACCGGGACCCCGCTGCCACCTGCTGGGGGGAAGGCGGCGAGCCCCGGCGTGGTGGTGCTGGAGGCGGAGGAGCCGGCTCCTGAGGCCGGCCAGCAGCCCCACGCCACCCCGGGGACGCGGCCCCGCAGCTCCGGAGCCCCCGCGGCGAGCCGGGCTGGGCGCCGTGAGGGGGGCTGGAGGGAGAGGGGCTGAGAGGGCAGCGCCATTTTGTGGCCCCCCTGCCGCCTTCCCCTCCCTCCTCCCTTCCAGCCTCTTGCTGGCTCCCTCTGCCGTGCCCCGGCGCTGCTACACGGCCCTCGGAGCCCCGATGGCTTCCCTCAAAGCACCCGGGGGTGCTGAGGGGGTTCTCGGGGTGGTCCCGGCTCCCCCCCGTGGGGTGGCTCGGTGTGAGGGAGCGGCGGCCCTCCTGGCAGGGAGCCCTCCTGCCAGCCCCCCTGAGGGGCTGTGGGTGGGTTTTGGGGTGCAGCAGAGGCTGGAGGTGACCCCAAGCTGGGGACAGGGAGGGTGGGGAGCGGCGCGCCAACGTTGGGCTTGGCGGCGGTGGAGCTGCCACGGTGCGAGTGGGGCGTGTGGGGTGGGTGAAGGGCAGAAATAGGGTTGGGCTGAGGATCTAACTGCTCCTTGTTGTGTTTTACAGCGATTCTTGCTGTGATGTGCCAGCATCTATCACAGAGCACATCAAGGAACAGAGCAGGACCGTGAAGAGCACGTTGAACCGCTGTCCTGCCGAAGGATGCCAAGTTTCACTCTCCACGGGCAAACATGGAGCCCCACAGTAAAACAACCTCGTTCCTTGGAAGGAATAAGATTCACAGCGTCTGGCAACCCTCCGACGATAACCAAGGGGGTCACCATAGCCATATGGATGATCCAAATGCAGCTGAACTTAATGCTTTGATTTATCCGCCAGTTGACGCCTCCAGCCATACTTGTGGTTCACTTATGCTGCACTAAATTAGGTTCTGGTGTAGCTTTTAGTTTGCACTGTCAGGAGTGCCTCTGCTTATTGCCTGTAGAGGAGGACTCAGACTTTTACAGTTATGACTACGGATAACCAAAACACAGCTCCCGATCATCATCTTGTGTTTTAAATGTAGTCAGGCTGTGTTATGACAAGGAGAAGAGTATGTGAGAGTTGCATACGCGTACTCGAACAGAAGCAGATCTTCACGTGGTCTAATCAGAGTACCCAGGAGAATTCCGTTGGCTCCAGTAATATTGACTGACCCTATCACTTTGAGTAATGAAATAAAATTAGTAAGAGGAAAGCAAAGTGAATATTAATAACAATGATTTGTTTCATAGCAGTGTGAGCAGACACAGATCTGAATTCTCTGGTGGAAGGTGCTGTCCAAATGCCATGCAGAGAGTTTACCCAGTTCCAGAAAAGCAAAATCAGAAAATAGGTTTAATGGTGAAGCAATATCAGAAAATATGCCTAATGGTAAAATTTATTAGACTCTGGAAAATTAAATTCATGAGGGAGGTTACGGAAACCTCACAGATTGGGTAAGGGTGTAATTTTCTATTAAATTGCTAAGTGGAAAATCCCAGAGGCAATCAATATGCTACTTTTGGAATTTTCCTAAACTTCTCTGTAAGACTTTGTGAAAGGAAACTGGGCTAACATACTATTTAAAATCCTGTATTATATATTTTTGGGTGAATGCTGAAACAGCAAAGGTAGATGGATGTCATATGCTGTTTGCTAAATTATATGGGGCCAATTAATCTCTGGTACAGTGCAGTGAAGTCAGGTTTGAGATGCAGAAGCAGTGTTCATAAGTTTTGTGTACAAAAAAAGAGGTTTTTTTATATTATTTTTTTTTTTCCCCAAACAATCTGCTGATTCCTGTCTGCTAACTTTATTTACCAGACTTAAAGCATTGCCGAAACTGTTGTATGACTCTCATCCTTACTGGGACAACAGGAGAATTTTATGAAACATAAGGCCTTCATTTACTGTTCAACTCACATGATAAGCTTTATCCTGCTTTTGCCAAAGGAATGTGATACAAAAATAAAAAGGTCTTTTCTCTTTTCCTTGGTTATTCAATTTTGTTTAACATCTGGTATATAATTTATGAAAACATGTTTTATCAACTGTTTTTTCCTCCTTTTAGTTCTTCTGTGTTAGATTTTTTTTTTTTTTTTTTCCTTAAAGGAACACTTAAAATTCAAAACGTCATTTTAGTCTGAACACTGCACACAAGTTTCAGGTAATATTTTACAGGTTAGCACATCCCTTTTTTCATTAGTATTACTTCATTTTGCTTCCCATACGTTTGACAAAAGAGATTCACCCTTTTCTGTGTGCAGCATGAGCTCGGTCTGCAAACAAACCTCATTATGGTTACTTGGATGAGTAAATCTTGTGCTTTTCATTTATGAAAGTATTAGCCAGTTTGGGTACCTAGGCCCCGATCCTGCAATTTCATGTGCTTAAAAGTGAATTAGAAACTAGGACAAGGTGACTTTAAGTCAAAGTCTTCTAGTTATCCACAGAATGTGTAGGAGGATCCAATAACTGCAAAACAATCTTTCCGTCCTGTACTGCTCATGTTTCTCAGCCATCACATAGAGAAAACTACTTGAACTCAGAGGCTCCTGTAGTCCATGTATGCAGTAAGTCGCAAGATTCTTTCGGGGGGTGTTTTGGGGCTGGTATCCTACAACTGGACTCAGGCCACCTGCTCATTTTTCATGGGACACCATCACATTATTCCAGCTGGAGAAACCCAGGGATGAAAGTCGTCCTTATTCCTTGCTGCCTTGTGTCACTCCAACAGTTGGCTGCATCTCTGTGGTAGCCAAGTGACTTATGATGAAGTGCACTGGCTCCAACAGGCAGCCAGCTTTTAATTTCATCTTTTATTTCAGTTAATGTCTCAGTATTGGATTATTATCATTACATATTAAGAAACTGTAGTTTTTGTTTGTTTTTTCTGGTGAAAACATGGAGAATTCAGAACATTGTTTCATATATTCCTGAATGGTCACAAAGTATTTCCTCAATCAAATCAGTAATTGAGTAATGTGTTTTTCAAAATGCCATGAAATTGGCTAACTAAATAAAGGCTTTATCTTGCAACATTTTCCAAGTCAATATGATCATTCCTGGCTATTTCCTAGCTACCATTTTATCCTGCTGTAAGTAACTTTCAGAATATCCCCTCCCCATTCTAACCGATAATAGTTTTTCAGACAATTTTCTGGTTTGTAAAATGATGGTTTTATTTCATGTGTAGAACACTAGCTAATCAATTAAATATAATTACCCTCGCAATATTTCGGTATGAATAGCAGCAATGCTCTTCATGCCAGGATGTTGCAGACCATTCCTTTGTTTCCAGCCTCATCCCCAGAACAGGTGTGTCCAGTTAATCACCAGGTTTTGATTATTATTCACAAAGTAGGCTTGAATAGGAGCAAAATGAATGAAGAATCCTAGAGCTTAGGAGAATTTCACAGGTCATCTAAGAGATCCTTTAGCTTTTCAGGTGGGAAAATTACACTGAAAAGCGTTGTAAAAACTGGATGGATTGATTTGAAGCTTTAAATCTATCATCAAGGAACACACATAAGGCCAAGAGAGGTAGGAAGAGGCTCCTGTTGTATTAATATTGCGATGATTACGACTCCTTTTGGAGCCTGAGGAAGTTCAGTGCAATATTAGAAAGCAGGAGACAGGTGAAGAGGTAAATTAGAGATCAGGAGTTGCATAGGTGGCGGGTTAATACGTTAGCTATTTCAGTTAGTTATATTTATTGAATGTCATTGAAGATTTTATAAACTCTTGATAGCGTTTTTCCCTTGCAGGTTTCCAGTGGTGTTTCTGTGGTCATACAAAAACCATAGGCAGTACTTTTTCTCATCTTCCAGTTTGACAGTAAGTCACTGATGTCGCTCTGTCTTACTACAAACCTTTGCTTCTGGGGGGCTTTCACATTGGTGTATCTGAGGACTGGGTCTTCACAGAGGTAGGGTTCTGGATGTTCAAGTCTGAAGCGTGGAAGTGCAGTTTAACATGTTTTCTGAACCCCTGTAAGCTCTCCATGTAACATTTCAGTTGCAGCACTTGACATCTTAGTATGTCTCAATCCTTACTCTTTCTCTCTCCTTTTTTTTTTTTTTTTCCTTTGGGATGCTGTTTTGAAATAACTTCTTGTCTCTTCTGCTGTTTGTTAATCTTCCTCACATAAATTTTAAAGAAAAAGCTATGGGACGCAACGATGTTTTTATCCGTTTGCCAGCTCAGGGAAACTAAAACATTCCAGAACTGGTTCAACAATACAGAATATAACTCAATCTATGTACAAAGTGTTCTTTGTGTGTCTGTTACAAGCCCTCTGTACACTTCTGTTTCAGACTACAAAATCAATTTTGACCATAATGCTGGACTTTTCCTTCCTTCTGTCATTTTATGTGTACCTTGGATGGAAATTGCAAGGCAGGGCAGTAGAAGAGTCAAATGTTGATGGTTAACCATTCTGATTGAATTCTCGTGGGATAAATGGATATTAAGATAGCAACTCTTGCCTGGAATAAGCCACTTTTCAAGCTTGAACTCTGAGAGGAGTGGGAAGACTGAGGTGTCCAAGCAACGGATTTGGTTGGAGGATAAAGAGGAAAAGGTTTCAACAACCCTTTCATGAAAGCTAAAGTGAAATCAGCCCACATCCATGCCTATTCTGTGCTTCTCCACAACATGGAAAAAGCACAAGCTGCACAAATCTTGCCCTGCTTCTGACTCAAAACCCAAGATGCTTCAAGGTAACTGAGGGCAACGTGAGCAGGGCTCATTATTTTGCCTGAAACTCAGATTTTTTTGTGCTCTATAAAGAGTGATAGTCTTTAGAAATCTTAGCAAAGTCTGGATGTGTCTCTGCATCGCTACCACCTCTGTCTAAGAGATGAAGTGTAAACCCAGGCTGGCACTCAAGGAAAGGGCACGTTGAAGCTTGGGGGAGTTCAGGGATCAGCGTTAATCACGGGAAGCCAAGCACGGCTAGGCTGAGTGGTCCCATCGCTGATGAATGCTCCAGGCACAAATTGTGGCCAGCTCAGCTCAGAGTCTGTCTGCCCGGTGAGTCCCCTGCTAGGAAGAGTTCAAAGAAGGCTGTGCCGCTAATCACACCTGCATTTCTGTGGCTGTTTGCTCCAGCCACAGCAGCTGAAGGCAGAGACAGGAGCGCAGCCATGGAGAGTCAATCACTGGAGATACAGACACCAAATGAATGCAGAATCAGCTGCAGGAACAATAGCGTTTAGCGACATTAGACAGCTCCTTGAGGCTGCGGGATGAAGGAGCCCAGACAACAACCATCCTCCTTTGAGTCCTGGCGTGGGGACATTATTCTGTGCCCCCCCAGCCCAGCCTTCTTGCCGTTTCCAGCTTGCCACAGGGAGCTGCTCTCCGTGTCTTGATCCTGCCTTGATCCCCCTCCGTTTCTCCTGCCACACATTAGTAAAAGCACTTGCGCTAGAATCAATGGGACTTTGAAAACTAAAAGTAATGTGTGCTTTGGTATGCTACTAATCCACTTATTTGGATCCTCTTACTGCTCCTCTGGGCTGCCCTGATCCCCTCTATCAGCCCACCCAGCTGCTCTGATCTGCTCTCTAAACTTCCGCCGCGGCTCTATTAGCATCCCTGTCAACTCACAGGGCTGCTGCCTCAACGCCTTCAATCCCCGCTCCCAAGGAGAGTCTCTCCACTCAATTATAATCCTTGTAGCCGAGAACACTGATGTAAGCTAAAATACATGCACGAAAAGTTGCTGCAGCTCCTACGAAGATGTTCAGTTTCCCTAAAGGTTTTTAAACAGCACTTACATTTCAGGCGGGGGAAATAGGTGAAGACGCGTTCGTAACTACCTGCCTGCCTTTCAATTCCCCCCCAAAAAATTATCAAATTTTATTGCAAGATACAACGCGGTTCAAAATCTACTCGCCGTGCACTTTTTAAAGACAGATTATGTGAATTTAATATCTGTGTCAGACTAGAGACTGACAACATCTGAAAATGGTGCTTTTATTCAGCAGGAAGATATATGCAGCAGCATTTTCATTAATGTGGCTCCCCCTGGATTTATCTTTAGAGATGTGTAGATATTGAAGACTTCATCACCCTTTCAGTCCTTGACCTCTCTGCTGAGGCAGCCAGTACACCTGAATGGGTATTTTGTCTGAGATGGACAAATCCTGCAGGGATCAAACTGACAACAGAGAAGTCTGATCATTTAGTAACAACTTTCAGAGATTTCTTGCCTGGGTTGGATAGAAACTAATGAATTCAAACTTAGAGATACAATACGCTCAACCATTTATCTTCCATACACGTAAAAATAGAAGAAAAATAGATGTTTTTATGAGCTTTTCTACCATTCAGCAAGAGCTGTTTGGCATTTGAAGGCCTCCATTGTGTTTATTCATCTATAATTTGAATACAGCTAAGATGTCTCAAAAAGTGAGGATTGTGATGTACAGACCTTCCTTCAGGGAAGTTTCAGGAGAGAAACAATTGCGTGGATCTGAAGCTCAGGGCATGGAATTTGACAGAGCAGCTGCAGGTGTTACTGCTCTTACTGCATCTTTCCTGGAAAGAGTTTGGGTATTGGTTGTGCAGACTGATGCTGAGAGTTCACGTTCTGTATTTAATGTGGTTTGCCACGTACTGACAAAGTGATGGAAATAAGAACCGTCTACAGAAATATCAACAATAAATTGCACGATCATTTTCCTGCAAGGTGTTTTGAATTGTTTAGCTGTCACAAGCAGTCAGCGTCTGTGTTTGCACTGCTGTCAAAAGAGCACAGTCTTCCTACTGACATCCTGAGCCATGGATTCCTTATGGGCTCTGATGACATGACGCCATAAACTGTTTCCTGAACAACAAAATTATCCTCGGATATCTCCCCTACCAGCCAGTTTGGCACTAATTAGCTGTTCCTAAACATAAGGCGTTTTAGAAGCAATAATTATTTTCTAGCACAACTCGGTTTCACAGAAACTAAAACTGCTGGGATGAGAATTGACTCATGTGTCCTTTAGACAACCTGAACAACTCACCTACCTATTCCCTTATCAAGACCAGAGGTTAATTGTCATTCAAACAGTTATTTCAAGCGTGTTTCTGAAAGCCACACTAGCCTTACTAACCAGTAACGCCCATATGGAGTCACCACCTTCCTAAGCATTTTATTGGGGCATGACATGGGGCTGTCCGGGCAGACAGGAATTATGGGGGCTGAATTGCCACAAGAGCTACTCAAGAGATGGTTTAAAAAAGCAAAACAAATTAACCTGCTTCTTGGATCCTTCATGGATGTTTTGAAGAGTTCTGTTTGCTAGAAATGTTGGGGACTATTTTCTGCCATTGCCTCACCCATGAGCTTTCCTCGTGTTTGCAGGTGGCATTTGGACACCCATGGAGGAGTGCTACCCACCTTGTCTTCTTTCCTATTCCCTCTGGCTGAGTGTTTCTCCATCTGTGACCACCTGGAGATGGTGTCCCACTGGCTACGGGTTTCTGAAAGGAAAGTACAAAAAGCAAGCCCAGTATAGGTGGCTTAAATTCACTCTATGGAGGGCAGGGGCGTGTCCCCAGTGCAAGAATTTTAGGGACGTGCCATTTGCAAACCGTAGCAAAGGTGCTACCAAGGCTGTGTAGAACAAAATGTCCCATATGCAGAGGTGACCTGTGGATGTGACAAGCTGGGGATGCCTCTAAACAAACCAGGTGAACATGGGGGCAGAGAATGGGGAACTAGATGGGTTAATCCCCTCCTAAAAGTTCATGGCTGCCTTAATAAATGAAGAAAGGAGTGAGCCTGGACATGGAACTCCCTTTGCCAGAAACGGGCCTATTTAGCCATGGCATAAAACCACTTTTATCAGATAACATTTTTTGCCATTGTATTTTGAAGAAGAACAAAAGGAACCACGCACCTATTTGAAAAAGGTTTCCAAGAGTGATCTGTGCCCTCCGTTACTTGAAATGAATTCTTTTGCAGTCTCAGTCAGCAATAAGGTATCGGGTTTGCCTCCTGTGTACAAATGAAAGCATACAATGGCTGAGCTGTGGTTTTCCTCTGTATTAATATCACATTGAAAAGTGAAACTGGATAGCCATAAATAACTGAATACAACCTGAAAACAGCTGAATATAAACTGAATATATACTGAGTATAAACTGAGTACAACTGAAGTCATTCTGATCAGCTTCACCACTTTGGCAAACAGATGACATCTGGGTTGTTTGAGTGAAATGATGTATTTCTGAGCTGCCTTCAATAATCTCTCTGCAAGCTGACAGTTGGCTTGCAGCAAATAAAGCTGAGCAATCAGTTAATCATCAAGAAATTGGAATGAAACACCTTCTGTATGTTTTAAGCTTGTACTTCTATTACTTACAAGGCTCTTATGAATGTTCCAAGGTTTTGAGCAGCTTCTAGATTTCCCTTGTCAGTCTTGATTTAATATGGAATGTTGTGAAGTGAATTACTTCAAAGCAGGCTTGTGGTTAACTCTGTGGGGTTGTTCCAGAGGTCTGCGGAAACCTGGATATAGGAAAAACACTGGTAATACTATTGCTTCCAGACCCAAGCTCAGCAGCAGCAAGCTCTCAAGACTCTGCAAGTGGTTTGGGGAGAGCTTAACGGCCTGGCTACAGCCTGACAGCAAATACAGCATTTATTAATCACATGTGAGATAGAAATACGCAGGCATCGTGGTACTAAACCAGCCACATTTGCCCTGAAAAGCAAAACACGGGCAGTAGAAAATAAATAGTCAAGCTAGGGATTTATAGCAGTGACCTAATTGATTTTAATGAGTAGAGTAATGCCATATATGATAAATGAGAAAGATAGAGTTTGCAATACAGCTTGGAAACGCACCCATTTTACATGCTAAAAATATCGTACACGCTGATGTCACCGAAAAGCTTGCTGCATGAATGAGGGACCGGCACAGTGGAGGAATTGTGTGCTTTCATAACACATGGCTACGTCCATAGCAGTTTCCATAATCACATGTCCCTGGAGCGACGGTGCGTCTGGAGACTTGGAGAAACCCTCCCATCATGTGGAAGAACAGCGTGTCCATGCCACGTTGTCCAAGGAACAGAGCTCATAGAGTGAATTGTCATGCATGCCATGAGTTTGTCCCGCAATGGAGGCTCCAGGTATCCATCACACACCAACGTACCATGTCTAAATGGAGGCAGTCAAAGGACCAGAGGTTGGTAATGAAGCAGGAAGGGACCATAATGGATTGTGAGCACAGATATACCCTCGGGAATGCATTAGGAGGAGCGGAAGAGCTTTGAACAGGCTCCAGCCAAGACTTGACCCAACTGTCTCAGTAATTTACGTCCTGCAGAAAATGTTGCCCTGAGCCCAAAGCAAAGAGAAGTCAAACAGATTTGCCCTTCCAGAAACCAGAGAGCAAGCTGGATTGGATTTCCTCATGAGTTGCTAGTGAAAGAAAAAGAAGGAAATACTACTTGTATACAGCAAAATAGTTTGTAATCTCTTCAGGAAAAGAAATATTGAGGATATGAATGACAACAAATACATATTTTTCCTTTCATGCTTCAGAGAGATACTAGTGAATGCTCTCACAGAAACAGAGCCAACATACACAGATATTTACATATATAAGGCAACATTTGGGAGAAGTTTTATTTTGTAGATAGCCGCTTATGTTCCCTAGGACAACTGTCTTGATCACAGAGAGCATTTGCATTAAATGGCACTGGGATTTGGAGGCAAGTGAGCACAGAACCAGGAATAGGAAGAAGGGCACCAAATCAAGACTGGAAGCTAAGACTGGAAGCTTGTGTCATCTTTAGCGAACTTTTAGATACCTTTTAGAGGTACAGTGTTAATTTCAAACCTAGCCAAATCTGCTTACTAGCATAAATTGTTCATCTGCTTTCCTTGTCTGTTATAACCCCTCCTGCTACCTTGCTGGTTTGTTTTGATTTTTATAAACCAGGGAAGTCTCTGGAATAGGTATCAGCTCAGTGTAATTGCATTATTGGGAATACTGTGTGTAACTTGGCTTTCCTCCTTCATTTCGTACCATCTCTAATTGAGATATGATGTCAAACTGGAGCAAGAGAATGAGGCAGGAAATGAAGCAAGGTCTAAGGTTATATCCGCACCGCAGCTAATTGAAGGGGGCAGCTGGCACTCAGACATCAGTGTCCGGAGCAGTTTGCCATAAAGCCCACCACAGAGCATTTCTACAGCTTCCCCATTTCTTCCCTGACCCAGTGTGAGCACATCCCCATGGGCCTCTCTCCTGAAACCTGCTCAGATCCTTCTACCCGTCACTTGTGAAATAATTTCCTTTAAGAGAGCTATGAAAAAGCGTAGGAGGGCTGTTCCTGCTTCCTCATTGCACAGTGATTGCATTCAAGCCTGAGGTAAAACAGGGCATGATTTCTAAGCCATACCCCTCCAGCCTGGGGTTAAAAACACCCTTACATTGATGGGCCTTATTGTAGTCTTAATTTTCTGTAAGAAGGAGCCTTAGTGCTCAGGTTATCTAAACCAGGTGGAAAGCCGGTCACAGTGGCAGCCCTCCAAAACAGCTACCAGGGCAAAGGAGTTCACGACGGAGAAAGTGAAAGAATCTGGGAGCACTGAAAGGTGGAAAAAGGCTGGCAGAGCAGGAGCTGCCCTGTGCCCCAGGGTTTAAACCCAGGTGCCCCAATGGTTTTAAATTAAAAGAGAGAGATTTAGATTAGAGGTTAGGAGGAAATTCTTCACTCAGAGGGTGGTGAGGCACTGGAGAAGGTTGTCCAGAGAGGCTGTGGATGCCCCATCCCTGAGGTGTTCAAGAGCAGGTTAGATGAGGGAGATCTAGTGGGAGATCCAGTGGGAGACATCCCTGCCTGTGGCAGAGGGGTTGGAGTTAGATGATCTTTAAGGTCCCTTCCAACCTGAGCCATTGTACGATTTTATGATTTCCTCTTATATGATGAATTTAATTCCACATTTGGCTTTTCTTATCCAGTCTCTGAGGCCTGCTCTGGACCTTTCAGACCTCCCTAGCCACAGGGTAAAAGCAGGTCAGGAGGGGAACAGGACAAATTTCAGGGTCCAGCTCCCTTCTCGCTATCTCTGTGTGTGTCACAGAAGCTGCACGCCCTGTGGCAAGCTAAAAGCAGCTGCGGGTTTCACTTTCACAGGTTCATTTCCAGTAGGTTTCACTTCCCAGGTTGGAAATGTGGAGAAATTTCTCCTCAGAGAGGGCGGTCAGGCATTGAAACCAGGGAGGTGGTGGCGTCACCGTCCCTGGGGGTGTTTAAGGACAGTTGGACGTGGTGCTTGGGGACACGATTTAGTGGGCAATAATGGTGGTAGGGGGATGGTTGGAAAAGGTGATTTTGGAGTTTTTCTCCAACATTTATGCTTTTATTCCGTGACTCAGCCCAGACCTCTCTCAGCCTTTGAGCACAAGGGGGGAACCTGCGGGCTCCCCGCGCTGTCGGCCGCCCTCCTTTGTCTGCCAGGGACCCCCGGGACCCCTTTGAAGCCCCCCGGGACCCCATTTTGAGGTCTCCCCCCACACCTCCAAGGCGCCAGGGGTCGCTGTGAGGAGCTCGGCGGCCCGAGGCCGAGCCCCAGAAGTGACGGCGTTGTTTTGCTTCGGCACCTCCGGCGGAGGAGGAAGAGGAGGAGGAGGAGGAGGTGGAGGAAGGCCGCCATGGACATCCTGAAGCGGGAGATCAGCCGCAAGCGGCAGCAGCTGGAGGACAAGGAGCTGGTGGGGGTGAGGCTGGGGGGGCTTGGGGACACCGGGGGGGGCCTTAGGGACAGCGGCCTTGGAGTCAGGGCCCCGCCTTGTACCTCTGCCTGGGCTGTTTTGGCTGGGGGTTAGGGAAAGGGAGCCCTGCTCTGGACACTCTTCAGGGCCTCGATGTCCTTGTAGTGAGGGGCCCAAAGCTGAGCACAGCACTAAAGGGAGGTTGAGGGCAGCAGAGTGCTTTTGGGAACGGCTGAGTGGGGATTTGGGTGTTAGGGGGTGAAGAGCGGCAGTTGGTGGCTGCTGTGGGTCAGGCAAGGTACAGAGAAGGGAGTAATACTTCATGTTAGAGCCAAAGTTTAATGTGATGTTTTGGGGTTAAAACAATCTTTTGGTCTGCAGCAGAAGTGTACTCGTTAAACACACATTAGGGGGAAATTCTTCACTCTGAGGGAGTTGAGGCACTGTCCCAGGCTGCCCAGAGGAGCTGTGGCTGCCCCATCCCTGGCAGTGCCCAAGGCCAGGCTGGATGAGGCTTTGGGCAGCCTGGGCTGCTGGGAGGTGTCCCTGCCCATGGCAGGGGGTGGCACTGGGGGGGCTTTGGGGTCCCTTCCAACCCAAACCATTTTTTTTTTGGTGACATTGGGAGGCTTTCTGATGACCTCCGTTCACATTTGTCAGTTTGACAGCAGTGGTTGCTCACCTGGTCCAACCTCCCCCTACCACCACTATCACCCCCTAAACCATGTCCCTAAAACTGCAGTTGCCAGCCACAGAGTCTGGATAGTCTCATCAGACACATTTCTTCATAGGTGCACCGATCTAGTATACAGAATGCATTGCACAAAGATGAGTACTGCTGTTCAGTTTATTTAGTGTGAAGTCAACATTTTTAATGTGTTTTTTAAACATCTTTCCTGTACTGTACAGTCTGAGCCTTGTTGTGCACATCTGAAGTGGAGCTTTATGCTACCTGGGACCGTGATCTTGTGTGACAAAGTTTTTTTTTTCTCAAGCACTGGTGACCTCATTGGACTTTTCAGGCCTGCTTATAACTGTGCCATGAAGTCACCCTGTATTGCTGATTTTCAGAGGTGCTCCCAATTTGTGCTTTTTACATGGCACTGCAGCCAGCTCTGTGAAAGGAGGTAGCTGAATTCACCGCATCAAGTAAGGAGGTTCGAGCTGTTTTCCCACAGGTTTCTGAAACTGTAAAATGTTAACGGCTTTCCTCTCTTTTAGGGAAATAAGAAATATTTCAAACGCAGTGAGTTAGCTAAAAAAGAAGAGGAAGCCTATTTCCAGAGATGCGGCTACAAGGTATTGTACTTATTCTTTCAGGAATTTGTGTGTTTTGCTTTGAAGTCTACATTTTATTCTCAACAGTATAAATGTTGTTAATGATAATTGTTGTTCTTTGTTCAATCTGTTAATGTTATACATTAGCCTGTAAATGAGAAGCCACCTGGAGAGGTATGAGTTTCCGAACCCATTTTCAATGCAGGAAAAGATATGCATGACGTACAGCTACTTAAGTTTGTGTTATGGTTTGGCTTTTCCTTTTCTTTCTTTTATTTTTTGTGGAAAGCATGAAGTGGCTTGGGATCAAAGCTTGTCTCCTTTCTTTTTAAACTGTGCTTTTAGGCATGAACACTGGATCTGATATAGCCACCTCCCCCTGTCGAAAAGAATGGATTCACTGTCCATTCAGCTCACTTTCAAAATCTTGTCAAAACGTCCAAAAGAAATCAGTATAGTGTGGGTGCATATTAAAAATACCTGCCAACCCTTCCTACTGTATGGATTTGTTCCTTTGGCCATCAGCCATCCAGCACTGAAAGAGCGCGATGCCGCGTTTGTTTTCTGGCTGGCAAAACAAGCAAACAATTGGTAACGTAGGGTGCACTTGGAAACAAATGAGTGATCTGGAAGGCTTTGCCTCATAAGGGTGTTAGGGAAATAGTTCTCATGTGATGGAAAGAATGCAGTTTTATTTTGTGTGTGTCTGCCTGCCTGCCTGATTATTCTATGTGGATGCGAGGGGGTCTGCATTCTCCTTAGAAAGACAGAGGCTCACTGTCTTGTTTACTGTTCCTGGGCACGGACAGGAACGTTGTTCTCAATTGGACGTGTCGCAGTCGGCGACTTATTCTGAAACCTTGATCCGTTTGTAGACTTATTTGAACACCCGCGCCAAAACGACTTGTGGAACGTGCAGCATATAGTCATGGGGAAGGGGTCTGTGAATGCAGCCGCTCTTCTGAGTTGAAGTGATGGCGTGGTGCTTTGTGAGCATTAGCCTGAATTCTTCAGAACCATGCACAATGGTTAAATGGGATCTCTGTGCTGCTACGAGATGGGTTTAGACTTGAAATGTAACCCTCAAAATGGTTTTAAAATAAGTTGCTTTGTTTAGTAACTCTTCCGAGCCTCCCAGATTTCTGCATTTGCTCTTTACTGCATTAATAAGATGTAGAATATGGACTGATTTCTTTTCCAATTGAGGTGCTTTTCTGCTTTGCTGAGATTTAATAAGTTAAATTCATCTGATTTGCCTGAAAAAGAAAGCGCTGAAACCAAAATAACTGTGGTAAAAATACCACTCGTAACTTGAAGTCCATCTGACAGAACGGACCAAATCTTTTTCCCCAATGCTGCTGTCTCTTTATGATTTCAGGAATGTTTGTAAGTTAAAGTTTGTACCTATCCTTCTGCCACGGGAGTGTATTTCTTTATATAGTTACACGGCTCCGTATTTTCTGTCCCCTGTCCACTCCCCCTCTCCTGCACTGATGGAAGTTTATTTTTCCCCTCCCTTTCTGTGTGAAGCATTGATTTGATTGTCCTTCCCTTGCTCGCTCTGAACACCTGTGATTGTAGGATTGATTTCTGTGTCGGGTAGCATAGCACTGAGTAGAGATTTGGGGCTGAACCTTGGATCTGAAGCCATCGGGGTGGATCCCTGCATGGCCATGGAGCTGCTCAGCCTTGGGAGAATATAAAAGCTACTTTAAAAATAATCTGTCTGGTACAGTCATCAGACTACTCAGCCTGAGTACACACACTGGAAATGACAACGTGCTGTCCTGGCACAAAGAATGGTGTGGGATTAAGTGGGATTATTCCCTATTATCAAGGACAGAAAGGAAATAAATTTTAATAAGTCTCAGAGAAAGCAAGTTATGAATGAGCACTGGAAATGTTTCCTATTATAGGAATATTACAGACAGCAATCTGCTCATGCTATCAGCAGTGTCAAACTTGAGCTTACAGAGGGAACTGTAGTTACATGGCTGCTGTCTCCGAGTTACTTTGATCAAAGGGGGATCTTTTTGCATTATTAAAACATTGAGTAATGAAGAAGGAAAGCTCTGTTTGATTCGGGGACCTTCTTTTAGATGAAAAGAAGTCGTTAATGAGATGCTATCTTTATGAGGAGGTGTAGGTATGTTTTTTTTAAACCCACAAGAAGCTGTGCTCATTTGGCAAGCTTGCTAGGAAGATTTCCTTAAACAAGCACCTCTCGAAGCCCAGCTGAACAGGTACCAAACATTTCAGGCTGACTGGACGTAGCAGCCCCGTTCTCTGTCTGCTCTTGGGTTTTCATTTCTGCCAGTGTGCCCAGGCTTGTGTTTGTGCTACTGCCTGGTGAGCTGGATGAGGTTTAGTGGGCTGAGAGGAGTACCTTTCTGTTTGTTTGCCAGATTATTTTCTGTTTGAGTTGTTCCTCCCAGCTGGGCCATCGCACAGCAGAGCGAATGCCTTCGTGTGGGGATAAGGCAGGGGCAGGAACCAACAGGCAGAGGGTGGGTTTGCTATTTTTGGCACCCGTGCTGACACATGATTGACAGACTGAAGCAGTTGTCCTTTCCGGTTGCAGGTTGCTTCCTGCAACCTGCAGAAGGCTTTGTTAAATACAGACACTTTTAAAAGCTTTTATTGTTCTTTGAAATTCAATTACAGTCAATAAAAACTGAAACTAGAAGCTCGTAGTTGTATTACAATCTGTGTTGCAGAGTTCCTGTACTTTTACATTGTTATCTGTATGTAGGTTTATTTCCATCTGCTTATTAGTAACTGTCTGTTAAATGTAGGTGCAGCAACAGGAAGAGGAGGAGAAGCCACTGACTTCAACAAATCCAGTGCTGGAACTTGAACTGGCAGAAGAAAAATTACCAATGACTCTCTCCAGACAGGAGGTAAAATCCACAATCAAAAGCTGAATTTTTCAAAGTATTTTTTTCCCCAACTTCTCTTTGTAGCCCATAGTTTCTAAATCTTATTTCAGATCAAAATGTAGGAAATTTATCTTGATTTCTAGAAGAAATCCTGAAGCTAGAGCAAATGGTGTGCCCTTTTTCCTTTCTAAGTATAAGAACACCTATGGGAATGTGAATTCACAAAACAGATCTATACCCCAAAGTAGAAGAGAAGCAGGAAATTTAGAAATAATATTAAATATAGAATAAATTATCTGGGAAATACCAGAATTCACAGCTGAGATCATCCAAGATGTCATTTTATCCCCTTAATTTCACAAGACAGTTCAGGTACAGAACTTTTTGTGTGGGCTATTGGTTTCATGTTTCATTTGAGATTTGGCTTGAGATTTTGGCTTGCTTTGATCAAGGTGTGATCCACCCCCTAGTTCTGATGTTTTTGCAAGTTAAACGTTTGCTAGTGTAGGCGAGACACTTGGAGAACTGAGTGAATGAATGAATGTCTCCATGAATTTGGTTGCAATTGTCCAGCTACTCTGCTGGTGTAGTTTGGTCACCAGAATATTTCTTGGTGGGTCACTAAGCCTATTGCTTGGTACACCGAATGAATAATGTGTGTAAAGTCTAAACAGATTCATCAAGCAATGCATGTGCTAAAGATTTGGGAGAATGAAGTTCAGTTCTTGGCTTTGCCCATAACTTTGCAAGTCAGCCAAGGGAGGCTGTTACACCTCAGTTATCCTTAAATCATATTAGATTGTGGGACTTAATATTCGCCAAATGCTTAAGGAAGAGAATTTTCAATGTGCTGGGACAGCGTGCAGCCTTGTTGGGGCGTATTTTATTGCCCCCGACAAGTGAGAGTGAAGGAAACAATCATCAGCTTCCTTTGTGATCTTGGAAATAGTATTTATGCCCTGCCAGCACGATGATTTTTGTGTATTTGTTTAAACAAGTCATAGCAGGAAGAAGTTAGATTATAGGAAACGGCTTGGGGTTTTATGCAAAATTTAGATTGCTAATATTTGGAGTGACCTTTCGCTGAAATAGCGTGGGAATTCTAAATGTAGATTGTAAAGTGTCTGGAACATTTTTATACTGCTTAAAATATCGCCGTTTCCTCTCCAGTCCAGCACAGCTTGTTATTTTAAGCAAAGCAAATAAATCTAGCCTTCAGGATTTTATTTTGCTTCCTTTATGGGTTTGCATAAGGGGATGCTTTGATTCTTTCCAGGTTATCAGGAGGTTACGAGAGAGAGGTGAGCCCGTGAGACTGTTTGGAGAAACAGATTATGATGCGTTTCAGCGGCTGAGGAAGATAGAAATTCTTGCACCTGAAGTGAACAAGGTAACTCTTACTTACTTATTAATGGTGGGATAACCACTGAGGAGTGCTCTGAAAGTTCTGTGCACAAGTAAAACGCCTTATGCTAGCCAGTTCCACCCTAGAAATCTTCTAGGCCTTTTCAGATGACGAAGGGGCCTCCAGGTGGCAGTAAAACCTGAGACCTTTATAAGCAGCAGAGAAGATAGTCACTTACTGTTCACACTAGCCTGTTTGTTCAGGTAAGAAGGAAAACACTCCTGTGTTCCTGGTATGTTAGTAAATTTGCAAATCCCTCTATTCCAGAGCTATCACTTGTTAAGGAAACTTTGTTTTCTTCTTCTTCCATTTAAAGTATCCTTTGGCTTCAGAAATGACTAATAGATATATCAGAGTTTACTGATTTGTTCCTTTTGGCTTAGGAATCGATGAGGTAAGTGAAGAGATGTGATTGGAGTTTGTGTTGCATTTATTATTGACCAGATTTGCAAGGCAGCTGAGAGTGTGAAGCTGTGGATTTTCTTCCATAATTTGGGATAAACTAAACAGTTTGAAAAAATTGTTGCTGGTGCTGCCTAGAAAAGGACAACTTCTACCTGTTCAAGCCCTTTAAAAAAGGCTAAATAGATCTGAAAGTTTTAAAACATAATTTTCCTGACAAAAGCTTCTCTCCCATCATTGTTATCTATGATAAAATTCTTGATGGCAGTAGTAGAAGTATTAGGAAGTAGCAAGGTTTTGTTGGAGTAGGGGATTTTAAACCATCTATATAAAACATTCTGCTTAAATCATTGGTAATAAGGGGAAGCTACGTAACTGTTTCATGTGCCAGCACTCAGGTGTTACTTGTTACAATGCTACTTGCATTCTTTTCAGCTTTTTCAGGGTGAATGTGAAGACTTGTAGAGCTGATGGTGGTTATGCTTTTTGTTCTGTTTGTTTTGGGGTGGCTCAGTGCCTTGCTAGGAGAAAATGTCTTGAAGGAAGTCCTAGAAGTTGATACAGTCCTCTGGGCTCTTCTCGTGAAGCTATGGTTAAAAAGTCTTGCTTCTAGGTGTGAACATTTTATGCACGTGTTTTTTGTAAGGTACTGAAGCAATCCAGAGACTGTTTGTTGAACTCAGTTAATATTCAGACAACAAAATTAAACCCGTGTGTATATTTTTACAGGAGTTGTATGCTCACTGTGACTGTTCTGAACAGTATTTAACTTGCTTGTTGTGTTGTTCTTATTATTTTTTTAAATAAACTAATGATTTCTTATCTTTTCCAGGGTCTGAGAAATGACCTGAAGGCTGCCTTGGATAAGATCGACCAGCAGTATCTGAATGAAATTGTAGGCGGCCAAGAAGCAGGAGATGATGACTCGCAGAATGACTTGAAAGTCCATGAAGAGAATACTACTATTGAAGAACTGGAGGTATGTGATGGATAGAATTTAATTTAGGGAGTTCAGATGTACATGTATTTATTGTTATAATGTGGTGAGAAAGCTTCAAGATTGTTTTCAACATTGAATTTAAGCATTCTAAAAAGTCCTTAAATATGCTCTGTTAGGAAATTAAGGTTGCTAAGCCTTGAATTGCACCCTAGGGCTTACAGTAGACATGTGAAAACTCAAGGGATCGTTGTTTACAACACCTCATCAAAAAAGGGGCAGAGCTTTCTGCAAGGCAAGTGGTGCAGTTAGGATTCTCCTGTAGAGTTTTGAAATTAAAGAATTAAATAAAGAAGTATTACCTGATCACAAATTCTACAGCTTTTCCAATGGGTATTTGAGACGGTGATGAGCTTAGAGCAGATGAATTTTCTTTGTACAAGAAAGATGGACTCTGAAAAACAGATGCACAAAAAGAATGTTTGATATAAAGGCAGTCAGAACAACAAAGTGAAAATTAGAAGCAGGCAGTTAAAGAAAATACAAGTGCAGTGAAGATGTGCCCCAGGAACTTCAGTGCAAATGACTACTGTGCTTTGAAAAAATACTGAAGTATTTGCGTACGTGAGTGCAGAACGAGTGCCATGACATGCACTCAGCACCTGGTATTTCCGGGTGGCATTTGGAAAAGCACATTAACTTGAGCTAAAGACTTTTACCCTTAATCTTCAAACTCTTTGCAGAAGTTAATCTTCTTAATATCCCTCCAAATACGTGTTTAGAAATAATCTGATTTATAACCAAAAGCTGAAATGAATACATTATTAGGAGATAGCTTCGACCTTTTTCTTAGGGTACCTACCAAGAATTCTGGTGTAAAATACCTGTAGTACCAGGAGGGATACCAGTTGTAATGGGGCTGCTTTTAGCAATCTGTTAGTTCTCAAAATATTCCCTTTTTGATGTCATAGTACATCACCTCATTGTTTGAGCCATGAAAGCAGTCTGTATTATTATTTTATTTTTTACAAAGTTTGAAAGCACTGTAGTCTGAGCAGCGCGCTGCTTTCACTGCATTCCCTTGAGCATAGAGGGTTACGCTGAAGGTAGTTCCAAATCTAGGAAATTTTAAAAATAAACTCACTTTGGAAATGTGAGGGAGATGGAAATAAATTATCCAGGTGTATCTACTGGAAAATGTTTCTAGAAATCAACAGTAATATTAACATTTCCAAGGTTTTAACAGGAAGATGGAGTATTGGGATGACATGATAGTGTGGGTTTCTTTTTTTTTATTTATTTTTGGATTTACTCCCTCAATTTCATACTTAAAATTACATGAAATGGTAGAATGATAGAAAGCCCCGGTAAATCAGAGAAGTGAAATAACTTAAGGGGAAAAAAAACAGCAAAGAATTAAGAATTATTAAAAAATATTAAAATTAATTATAAAAAATAATGACTGTGTTCAGCTCTGGAGAACCAGCTTAAGAAGGGCATGGACTTGTTAGAGTGGGACTGGAGGAAAGGCCATGATGATGGTCGGAGGGCTGGAGCACCTGATTTATGATGAAAGGCTGAGAAAGCTGGGATTATTTCACCTAGAAAAAAGAAGGCTGTGGGGAGACTTTATAGTGGCCTTCCAGAACCTAAAGGGGGCTACAGGAATAACAGGGGGACTCTTTTCAGGGAGCATAGTGAGGAGTAATGGTTTTAAGTAAAAAGAGGGTTGATTTAGATTAGCTATTAGGAAGATCAGACATTATTTGACTTAAATTTTTATTAGATTACTGAGTGCCAGTAAGTTACATAGCTGTATCATTCCATTTCCTAGCTAGTGTTTGGGTTTACTGGTGGGATATTTTACAGTTCACACTGCGGTGAATCATGCTCTGCTATGGTGGTGGAAAATATCTAGACAGTGTGGAAATCATTGCCTTTTTGTCTCCTGTTCTAGGCTTTGGGAGAATCCTTAGGACGGGGTGATGATCACTATGACATGGACATCATAACGAAATTCTTGAAGGTAAGCTACTCCAATAGATCAATTATTCTGTAGCTCTGACATACCTTTTACTACTATGCAGATACATTTATTTGGTGAGATTCCAGCTGCTTGGAGAGAGAAGTTTTCATTGTGCTTTTTTTTTTAAATTAAATTATTATTATTTAATACTTCGCTTTCCGCTGCCTTGGTTAGTCACAGTGGAGACTTCTGTGAGACCTGGGAAAGAGCTGTTGGGAGAGCAAAATCTGGTTCTACTTTCCCAGACAAAATAAATATGGTTTTGATTTCCGCATGATGATTGGGGCAGTTGGATGGAATTGCTTCTATGTGCCACGTTAAAAACTCAGAAGGAGTCCCCACCTGCCTTCCCTAGGAGCAGTGCAAATTAAAATGAAATGTCCCCTGGTGCTGCTTTGTGAAATAAAAGAACTTAGTGGCAAGTCTGCTGGCTTTGCTGAGGAAGCAGGTTCAAGTGGGTAGTACGAAATTGTTTCCTTGTTTCCTGTCAAGAAGCCTGCATTGTCTCTCATCTGAGTCATTTGCTCTTTGTGTAACTAATGTGATTATCAGCAGCCACAGCAAGAGTTGAAGCTTTTGTTTGTGTAAATCGGATAAGTTGGCATTTTGGTAAAGTTCAGGCTGGGCAGGCAGACAAAGGTTTTCTGGGTGGACAGAAAGGTTTTTCTGGGTGGACCATTTTCAAAAATGGTTTTCTGGGTGGACAGAAGGTACATTTGGCAAGTTTGTTGTAGTGTGTTGAATTTTTACTTCAACACTTCAGGCTTCTTCTCACAAGTTGAGAACCCATTCCTCCATGCACATCCCTCTGAAAGAGGATTTTTGCCTCTTTAATTCATTTTTCTCTCCAAAATACTCATTTTGCTGTGTTGGCTTAAACCACGGTTCCCATCTGCTTTGGTGAGGTGGTCACCAGATGGCACTGTGACACAAATTTGCTCCTTGTGCAGTTTCTTCTCGGTGTCTGGGCCAAGGAGCTGAACGCCAGAGAGGACTACGTGAAGCGAGGAGTCCAGGGGAAGCTGAACAGTGCCACCCAAAAGCAAACAGAGTCCTACCTGAGGCCTCTCTTCAGGAAGCTTCGGAAAAGGGTGAGTCACTTGTCAGTGTCACCATCCTCTAAGACTTATTTAGCTGCTGCTTTCAAACCTCACAGTATTTAGTGCCTTTTCCCGAGGTTCCTGTTCCTTCAGCTGAAGATGAGAGGAGGAGTGCGTTGGTTGGGGTTTTTGTGGCTGGAGCCCATGACCCCCAGTTCTGCCCTTTTTATCTCGACCAGTGAATTCTTCTGCCTACCCACTGCTCTTCCAGGTGTTGCTTTATGTACCACTTGTTCAATCCCAAAGAACTGGGATTGTGTTTTTGCAATTTGCCACTAGCTACTAGATAGAACCACTTAACCTCTCGTGCTTCAGATCCACCAGCTAAATAAGGAAGATGTTTTCCTTCATTAAAGTCCTCAAGCTGGGGTGCTAAACTTCGTCTAAATGCTGAGTAGGATGATTTTCCTGAGTTGAATATTTGAAAGTAAAGCTGTCTTTTTTTTTTTTTAACTTCTCCTGCAGACGCTTCCTGCAGACATCAAAGAATCAATAACAGATATTATTAAATTCATGTTGCAGAGGGAATACGTGAAGGTATGTTTGTACTCCCCCCGTGTGTTTAGGCTGGCTGGTCTTAATAGATTGGATTTGTACTTCAGCATCTCCCTTTTTGCATCTTGAAGATACATAGCTGGAAATGCACACAACGCATGTTCAAATAAAATGATAAATGGCTCCTAAAGGTTAGGTTGCAGATAGTGTTTGATCCACGGTCTGTCAGAAGGTCTTTTGATGGTGAAACTGCAGAGCTTGCAGGCACAAACACAGTTCTTCTCAGGTTATATTAAATTGCAGAGGAATACTGAGCTGGAAATCTGATACAGTAAGGTTAAATGAAGGCATTGAATTCACGGTAATGGGATGTTGATTAATTAATTAGCAATTAATTGAGGTGAACTGAGGTATTGAATCTGAGACACTGTCCCTTTCTTTGGCCATACTCACATTAGTTGGTCTGGTAAGATTGAGGCAAACTAATGAAACATTCCTGGACAAAGTCTGCTTTTAGGGAGGAGGCAAAAGTGCTTCACACAAATTTAGAGGGAGCATCGGGCCTTCAGAAGAGGAACTCAGCTGCTGATAGAGTTTGCTTAAGCATCCAGAGGAAATTTAGCTTTGTTTTACCTTTGGTCATCTCGTATTTCTTAGTAGACTTGTGAGGACTTGGGGAAATTTGTCTAGTAAGCAAGCAAACCTGCTTTGTTATTGAAAAAAAATTGAGATGGCCTAAGGCAAGTTTAATCCAAATCGTTTTAAAGTAGAACCAGAAGTGTGGGATGTGTGATAGTGGGGTTTTGTTTTGGGGCATTTTTTTTTTCCGTTGGCTGTCATCATTATGTTGAAATTGCTGAAATTGCCTTTCTGATGCCTCCCCAGTAAAGCAGCGAGTGTGCAGGAATGCAGTTTATCTCCTAGGTTCATCACCTGTGCTCCTCTGTCCCACAGGTGCCTGGCTGTATGTAAACTCCACAGACTCTGATTTAGGGGGAGGCTGAGTACATATTTGGAAGTGTTTTTCTTTAATGAGCCTAATGAGCCTTGTGCTTCTAAAGATCCTCATATTCTTTTCTGTTTTGTTTCCTCAGAGACTTACTTCTCATCTCTTTCTACCTCCTGTTATTGTGTGTTTTAGTTCTTATTTTTTTGCTTTGTGCAGCCTGGCAAATGCTGTCAGCCCCGATTTCTTACGGTTTTGTTAGGTGACACGCTGCAAAGATTTAACTTTTGAAATCCACCTGCGATGGCAGGCAAATGGCAGAACGCAAGTTGCCCACTCAACCTTAATTAACCTTGTTGTGACAGTTCTGGAAGAATCTTTAATTGCATGCTCACATACCATGTTTCATTACAAAGCCATACAGCAGTCAGCAAGCAGGTGTTTGACTAAGGCTGTGCCTCTGAACAGTGCCAAATGTGAAGAAACTGCACGCACTGGTCATGCTTGCAACTTCTTACGGTGTAGTCTCTGGGAGATGATAAATGAACTCCTTATCAGTGAGCCTTACAGCTCTTTGCTAATAGTGGAGGAATGTCCTGCTGAAGCTGTGTGTGTGTCTGTCCCCCTCACTTCCTGGTGCTCAGATGCCATGCTGCTTTTTTGTCCATGCTTTGTGCCTTTCACCCTTTTCTTTTTGTGCCTTTCTCCCTTTCTTTCTGCTTATCTTCCCTTATGCTTTATTCCCTTTCTTCCCCAGGGCTGGTGCCTGCCTCAGCTTTATGTTAAGAAATGGGGTTGCTGTCTTCATGGGGAGACTGCAGAGTCATTCAGTGCTGCTGGGCCGTTCATAAACAGGGTTACAAATGTGCTTGTTTGACCCAGTTTTTTAGAGAACTGGTTCTCGGTCTCTTTGCAAGCTAACCATTCTTCCTGACAGCTGCTGCTTTAGTCTGGAACCAAAATAGGAGAGGTAGGAAAGGTGATTGCAGCAGAAACAGGAACCTGAACAGGCTGAGGTGAAAATAATCCCAGGAATCTTTAGATTTTAGTAAGTAAATATTAGTAAATAGCATTCAGTGCCTTCTTTTATCACCTATTAGGTAAAGTCTGTAGTCCTTGCTTACCTGAGAGTTCAAGTGAATCATGTTAGGAAGGTGTCGTGTAAAAATTGCTTAATACCATGCAATGAAACCTGATTCAGAGAGGCTGGAATGTGTTTACAGCAATGCAAAGACACTCAGAAAACCCTTCTAATGCCATTTCTCATTTTGCTAAGTGTGTGTGTGCTGTGTTTCTTCAGGCAAACGATGCCTACCTTCAGATGGCGATTGGGAACGCTCCCTGGCCTATCGGGGTAACCATGGTCGGCATCCACGCTCGAACGGGTCGTGAAAAGATTTTCTCCAAGCACGTAGCCCACGTTCTCAACGATGAAACTCAGAGGAAATATATTCAGGTAATGGTAGCTTTGGAAAGCCAACAAATTTTGAAGTTAGGGGATCCCTGAGAGGTTCACAGTTAAAAGTGATGGGGTAAAAACATCCCAGAACAGGCGGTGTGACATCTATTTAATAGGTAATTCACCCCGGACCTGCATCATCTTTGGTGCTGGCCGAGGAATGAATGTCTTAACGCTTAAAGCTTTCATGTCTAATGCTTGTAATCCTGTATTAACACCAAAGTAACTGTGACCACATGCGTTATTCTCCTCCGTTCCCTCACTGCTTAACTTAAGGTTTTAACATCACTGGAGTTTGATGCTCCTGTTGTGCTGCCTTTAACCACGAAATACAGCCCTCCTGCCTAGTGCTGCAACTAGATAATTGCTTTCATTTCACAAACACCTCTCTTTAGTGGTGTGGGCTCAGAATTCCAGGTTTAATTCCTTCTCTTCCTATTCATACTCCTGTAAGGAGCTTCTGTTAGTTGTGGCATTAATCGTAGTGCTGTTTTTTTCTCCGGCCTTTCAGTGCAGTGGGTCATCTCTCCTCAAACTGGTAAATGTATTTGCCTTTTGCCAGTTACAGTCTCAACAATCTAAAGTCTTTCTGGCTTCACTCTGAAGCCTAGGAGCAGCATCACAGAGCTCGGAGCCACTGACAGGAGAGGTTTACACAAACACCTTCCTGCTGCGGCACAAGGACTCCCACTGCAACTTCTGCAGATGCCTGCTAGTTGATTGCTTGCAAAATACAACTTCCCCTTCTATCTCCACTCTCTTTTTGAGGCTACAAGTATAACCTTTGATTTATCTTCAGCTCGAGTTTTTAATATCACAACCTGAGGAAATACTGTTGTGAAGTCAGGAGGAGCTCCAGATGTTTACAGAGCCAACAAATCAAATTTGATCGATTCTTTTGCAAGGTGAAAACTGATGTGCAGGTTACACATCTTCAGAGACAGGCTCTGCTTAGTTTAATACTTGCTGGGAGTTATCTAATGGATGAAGTAGCTTGTATAGACTACATAGTTTTTTGTTAGGCTATGTTAAAAAAAAGAGATTTGGACTGTGAAAGAAGGTTGTAGTGGACCTCAGCATGGTTCTAATGGTTCTTCTCTAATTTTGGTGAATAATTAACTCTCTGTGCCCATTTACCACTCTTCTAGCAGTAAGATCTCAACTCTGTAGTGTTTTTTGATCTCTCTTAACATACCCTCTGGAAGATACAACATACATGAATTCCCCGATTTGTCCCTTCTGTCCTGAAAGTGCATCCATTGGTGAAGGAAATCTTCACGTTCATCTCCCCACTGTGAGTTCTCATCAATACTCCTGAAGTACACAACCTACAGAGCTGATACAAAGTTGGTTTTCAACATTAACGTTCTTCTTGTTGGTTTTAAATGCAAGGGCTTACTCAGCTGCTCTGCTTCAAACAGAGCACGTGGAGTATTCTTGGTGCTCCCAGCAGTGAAATTGGGATCAGGTTAGCTTGATGCACAACGAACCTGCAATCAACATCCCAAACAGCGAGTCTGTACGCTGCTGGGACATGCTTTTGCCTTTTCAGTGCAGGCAGGAGTCTGGAAAACATCTTCTGCTTAATCGTTTTCTTTACAGCGAGGAGCTGTCTCACAGATGGAGGATATAACGACAGGCACGTGACTGCTGCTGTGGAGTTAGTGTCGTTGCAAAATTACACTGCTACCACAGCAGCTCTCCTTCTTTTTATTAGGCATCTATGTATGACTTGAAAGAAAAAAGCCACAGGAGTTCTGTCAGGTTTTTTGGCAATCGATGCTTTAAAAGCATTAGAGAAAAAATTCCCCGTTCTGCCTTTCTTCTTGATTACTTCTTAAGCTTGCCTCCACTGCGCAGGGCAGGGTGGGTGATGATATGGGGAGGAGTGACACCTCTGCTCGCAAGACATTCAGTTTCTAAAGAAACCTGGTTCTTCTCCTTAGTTGTGCAGCGTGTTTTGGTGTCAGAAGTGGCTTTTTGCTCTTATAGAACTGTTTTTCTTTTAATAATCAGGGTTCTTTTAAGTATCATTTATTGCGGTAATGCTGTTTTCCACCTTGATGCTGAAGAGGGATTAAAGCATTTCTGTGACTCCTCACTATGTAAACATATCGTGAAGGTTGAAATTTCCAATTGCTTCGGTTATAGAATCACAAACTCCTCCAATATTGGAAATCCTAAAATCAGCTAGGTAGGAAAAGACCTTCAGCATCATCAAGTCCAACCATCAACCTGACCTACCGAGTCCCATCACTAAACCGTGTCCCTCAGCGCCACGTCCACACCTCTCTTGAATACCTCCAGGGATGGGGACTGCACCACTTCCCTGGGCAGCCCATTCCAATGCTTGACCACCCTCTCTGTGAAGAAATTCTTCCTAATTTCCAATCTAAACCTATCCTGGTGCAACTTGAGACTGCTTCCTTGTGTCCTATCACTGGTCACCTGAGAAAAGAGACCAACACCTCCTCTCTGCACACACTCCAGCAGCTCCACCTCCTTCTTGCAGTGAGGGCCCCAAACCTGAACACAACATTTGAGGTGCACAAGGGGACGATCACTTCCCTGCTCCTGTTGACCAGCGCCCCCAGGTCCTTTCCTGCTGGGCAGCTTTCCAGCCTCTCTTCCCCCCGGGTGTTGTGCCCCAAGCGCAGCACTTGGCCTTTAGCCTTGTTGAGGATATTTGTAATATTTAGTACTTTGCAGGGAGAAAGGTTAATAAAAATGGAATACCAATCGAATAAAAACCAGAACAGCAGCCATTTGTTTTTAATTCTTCACGTTAAGCTGAGCAGTCACTGTAGCCTGTTTGACAATGGCAGTTTTATTACAGAATTGTCCTTGTTTTGTTGATTCCCAGGGGCTGAAGAGGCTCATGACCATTTGCCAGAAGCACTTCCCAACAGACCCATCGAAGTGTGTGGAGTACAATGCTTTATAAGGCTCTCTGCAGGCCAGGCGTGACTCACATTTTGATCTCCAAGATCCAGGGAGAGCGGAAGAATCGGAGCAGTTTGTGCTTGAGCACCGACAGAAACTTCGTGCGGGCTCTGCAGAAAACCCATAAAGCAGCAGATTTATCTACAGCTTCCTTTCAATACGCCCCACTTCTGTAGATTCCTTTTTAGGTCTATTCTTTATGCTGAACAGATCCTAAACAGATCCTGTACACGGCAGAGGAGCTTCTGAAGGAGGGATGACCATGACTAGGGGGTGTTGACTGTGCCCCTTGCTTTTATTTCAATTTATTATTCGGGGAACTGCATAGACCGAGCTCAGCCTCGCTGTTGTATCCTAGAGCTTTAGGTGAGACTCAGCCCCGCCAGGGCTGGATGTTGGAGGTTTTTGGCAGCTTTCCCACTGGAGGCTGATGTGGGTAGATGATTAGAGGGAAGCAGTCAAAGCTGAATCTCGGTTGTTTCTGTAAATATGAAGACTTTCATGGCTAATCTTTCATGTGGTATTTATCAGGAAAAAAAAAAGGTTTATATATTTCTCAGCTGAAAAATACAGCCACTTGCAGTGGAAAGAGTTTTTGATCTTGAACACATCTGATTTGGCTTTTTTTTTTTTTTTTTGTAATGGCATTTTTAATATAAACCTTCTGGGCTTGGGGGAAGTAATCTTACGGCTCTTGAGGCTTTCAAATCCTGTTTTTATACATCTGGAGAAAATTTCGGTCCACGGGGCATCTCAGAGAAAACAATTAGGACCTCCCATGACCAGGTACAGTTGAGTAGCAGCCGCAGCACTTTGCCGTTGTGCATCTTGTCTGGGAACGGGCAGGAATCTTACAGCTTCTGAGCTCTAAATCTGTGTGAGCAGTGAAACACCGACAATTTTTAGTGGTGCATCTTGAAAGTCTAATCTGAAATCCTATGTTTTTTGTAATTACAAGAACAGCAGCACCTCCGCAGCAGTGTTAAGGTGGGTGTTCCTTCTCATAAAGAGGCCTTTTGGGACGTAAAGTCAGGCTCCAAACAAACTGCTGAGTAACTGGGGTTAGCATTTGGTAGCTTGTGGTGGCTTTTCTGAGTCATCTGGTGCTCCCCACGTCCCCTGGCACGGTGAGACGCGGTGCTGGGGACTGGGGGAGCGTCTGGGGGAGCTGCTGAGGTTCTTCTGGGGGCTCTCCGGGTTCTCGAGGGCTGTTTCAGACGTTGCAGTCTGGAGTGTCTGACCCCAAAGAAAATGTCAAGAGCTTAAACAGTTGAGAAGTAATAAAAACGAGGCTGACAAGATCTAACTGGAGCCTGGGGAGGGCTCTTTGGGGAGCAGACGGGGATTTGTGGGGAGAAGCTGGGCAGATGTCAAGAGCGTGGAAGGGTTTCATTAACATCAGCATCTGGGGATTTTTCTGCAGCGTACAGAGGTCCTTCAGAGGCATTATTACAACAGGAAACGTTTACAACACCGCAACTTTATCCCTCTCCCCGCCCAGATGATTTCCTGAGCCGTTTCTAAATCTTTAACCTGACCTCGAGTCCTGAACTCTTTAAATAATTGCGAGACGATGCCGTCCCTTGTTGAGAAGAGCCATAATTTCCTCGGAAAGTGCAGCGAGGGAGTAGCCAGGGGATGGTTTGGGGAGCGCTGTAACATTTGCTTTAGTGGGAACTGGATTCCTCAGGGCCTCTATAATAGCATTAGTCTGACTTTTTTTCCCCCCTCCCACTCTTGAGCTAATTACTGAAGAGCAATTTAATGGCACCCCGAGCACTGGCTTGAACAGGGATGCGCCTCCTGTAGGGACGGGATTTCGGGTTTGGAACGTTTGGGGCTAATCAGGTTTAAGGAATGCGATTTGAGCAGCGTGTCTGCTCGCGGACAGTCCCTGAAATGCAGCCTCATGGCTCGCACAAGCCCCGTGGCAGCAGAGCTTCATCCCCCTGCAATTTGTGGAGTGGCTCCACACAGGGAACCGAGGCAAACGAGCGCGTTCTCACGGCGCTTCCATCCCCGGGGGATGGCGGAGGGGAGCAGTGTCAGGGCTGCTGCTTCTCATCGTCGGTCTGAGGCTCTGTGCAGCTGGAATGCCCCAAATTGCAGCGACCAGACCCGGCCCTGCTGGCTAATAGGGCCTTCTAACCAACCGGCCAGCCCAAACCCCAAAGACTTGTCCCTCTGGGCTTCTCCAGATGTTTGTTTCTGATAATTTTCGCCTTAGCCGGAAACAATTCTGCTGAATCCGATGACTCGTAGCCTGGGGCTGAAGTCATGCGTTCCCCATGGAAATGTCAGGAGTGTTTTTAGGACTTTTTTTTTTTTTTTTTTTTTACTGCCCCCGGCCGTGCGTTACGGCTCCCCCACCCCTTCCCACAGCTGGAAGGGGCCGCCTGATCCCATACAGGCTCCCGCAGTGTGGGCTTTCTGCCTTGTGTCCCTGTTCCTGCGAGTCGTTACGTGCCTGTAGTGCCTTGTTTGCTGCTTGTAATGCCAGAAGGGGCCAGGAGGGCCCCTCCTGCAGCGTTAATTTTGGTTATTCCCAGTTACCCGTCCATCCCCAGAGCCCAGCGCGCGAGAGAGCGCTTCGGGTGCAGCCAGCAGGGATCTGCTGAGCCCCGAATCCCATAGGGTCTGTACAGGGCTGGGTTTTTGGGGGAATACTCAGCACTTTTTGCAGCAAAATTTGTGGTTCCCTGCCCAAAACCCTGCAACTGTGTGAGTGTCCGCACCCCGCGGTGGCCGCGCGCAGGAAGGATCAGTGCCGAGGCTCATTTTGAAAATGCTTTAATAAGGAAGTGTTGACAACACCGTTCTGCAAAATGTAAAGGTAACTATACAAATTCTTAATACAAAAAGAATAAATTAAAAGCAGATCTCCTTTAATTCTGCAGCTTTTTCTACAACATACAGATTTTTGTCCTTGGTTACAATTGAACGGAATCCAGTAAAATCATTTTACATGCTCTAAAGTCAATTTCAGGAGAGACCTAATTTTTTTTCTTTTTTTTTTTTTTTTGTTGTTTTTCCTTTTTTTTAAACTAGAGAGTCCATTTTACACAACTCGTAATAAAACTATTGACATTAATATATATGTAAAACTTTACACCTAGTTAACTAAGCAGTAACTGGTCATCTGATAGCACCTGAATGGGGGGTCGGCTATGCCCGGAACTAAAACTAAGACAGAGTGAAAACGAATGGGACTGCTTCAACATTTCCAACACGCGACTGCATATAAGAGCATTTAAAAATAAACCCTGCCTCGCAGCAGAGCCAGGGGCACAGATATGTCCCGGGCTGCTGGCTGAACAGGGGTAGCTTCGGACATGGAGACTAAGAAATTGTGGCTTTATGTCGGATGGAGCCTGGAAAAATAATTAAAAAAAAAAAAAAAAGGTAAAGGAGGGGTTAAGTTGGTAGTCAAGTGCTTGTATATAATAGCTATGTATATACCCCTCCGTGTTATACTTAAATATGTTAATCCCACATGATTAACATTTTATGTACATTTGTGTTTAATTGAATTGAGCTAAACAGTAAAACCTGTTTTACTTAATCTGTCTTTACTACCAGACTGGCTGCTCACGTGTGCCTTGATTGCAAAACAGAAAAGCAGAACACAAAGCTAAACTCAGTCCGTTTCTAGAAAGCTTCTTCTCTACTCGAGCCTGTTCGCAATTCAGGCTAACCGTTTATTTCTTTTTTTTGTTGTTTTTTTCCTAATTTCAGGGCTGCCACCTCTTAACCTTTGCTGCAAAACTGCAGATCTGGGCTTGGAGGAATGAGTGTGTCTTCCTGCAGTGCCCAGAGGCCTCATAGTGCCGCTGTTGTTGAATTCTTTTTAATTAAAAGAAGGTACACAGAAAAAAAAAAAAACAACAACAAAACCTGAAACCACTTAACCAGGGAAATTAAAAAGAAAACAGACAGTTGCTCAGAGCCCCTCAAAATCCGTGGGCTGAATTACCTGCTGCTGCTTAATTTGGTCCTCACTTAATCCTTTCATTTTACCTCCAGAATCTTACCAGCGCATGCCAGCGATTGGTGCCAGCTCCTACCCAGCTCAAAATCCAGTTAGGAGCTCACAATAATTCCCATGCTAAAGACCCCAGAGCAGAGAGGGATGTTAAAATAAAACAGGATTTTGTTCCAACATCCAGGTAAGGGGTGTGATCTCACGGCCGCCTGCTGGGTCTTTGTGCAGGTCTGGGAGCACGAGGCTTGCGTGGCTACCTTTAAAAACCTCTTGCCAGTGTTAATTAATTATTATTATTATTTCAGAGGGTTAAGTCATTTATGCTTCATGTGTGGACATTAAAGAGCTTCCTTCCTGGCTCTGGACAAATAGCTCAGGTGTTTCTGCCCAAGCAGCCCAGTGGGCGAGGGCTGGGGAGCGAAGCCCACATTTCTTACACCTATCGGGGAAAGGAATTAGCACGAGCAGCTTGCGGGAATTTTTAGAAACCCCCTCACCTTGCCAAATCTAATTAGGAAGAACCCATTCTCTTTCGAAAGCCTGGAATGCAGTTTTCCAGCAAGCTTCATACCAAAAGGTGTGGCAGCCCCCGAGTCGCGGGGTTTCGTTCTCAACTCCTCGCCCTCCTCGTGTCTGGTAGATGCTGTTGCTCTTGGAACACGCGCACGCACACTCACACTTCTGTTTTGTTTTTTGTTTTTGTTTTTTTTTAATTATTTTTAAACTAAAGCTAACTTCAGTTTCTGCTTTTCGCAAAGTAACCCCCCTCCAGCCGTTCCTGTAATGCCTTTCCCATAGGAAATCATCGTTTGCACGCGCCAACGGGGGGCAGGGACCTCCCCCCCGTCTAGTGGCAATAAAAACAGCATAGCACCGCAGTGAAGGCTAGACGTGCCAGCTTCGACATCCACCGAGAGAGAGAGAGAGAGAGAGATTGTGCACTGGTTCGTTACAAAAGTGTCTTTGAGGCCTTTTAAAGTTCCATGGCTTGACATGTATAAAGCATTGCTCCAAAGTACGTGTAAACTTGCAGCTTCTTCCACGACTCTCGCGGCCGATTTCCTTCTGGTAGCAGGCGGCAGGTGCCCGGCACCTCCTGTCCTTCCTTCTCTTCCTTGGGGCTGCTTCTTGCCCCGAGGAAATCCGCAAGCCCTGCTGCTGCTCCCCGCCTGGTGCTGAGCCCTTTGCTACACCGCTCGGTTTGCCGGTCGCGCTTCCGTGCGGAGCTCCATCAGGATTTATTGGCTGTGTCTGCTTGGAGAATTTGGCAATTTGGATCTTCATCGGAGTATTGGGAAAAAAAAATAAAAAAATCACCCCCACCCCAACCTCGCTAGGTGTTGGTAAGGAATCTGTGCCGGTCGCAGAGCTGTGCTGAGTCACAGCACTCGCCTCTGCTGTAATTAATGCCTCTGTGAACCTCGTTTGCCCGCTGTAATTGCAGCTCATAGATGCTGTGCTACCAGCCCAGACCTCCAGTGGGTCTTCGGCACGTGGGGTTTGGTTGCTGCTGTCAAGATGGGCTCAAAGAAACGAAGGAGAAGCTGCTCGCCAGGAGGTGCTCGTGGCTGGCGTCGAGGCGAATGAGATGCTCCCGGAGCAGGGCCCTGCTGGACAAACTCACCCCGCTGACGTGGGTTCGGTGATTTTGGGCAGCGCAGACCTGATTGTGGCACTCTGACACATCTCTGAAGTGTCAGGATTTCACTTTTTCCTTAAAAGAAGCGTTTTCAAGGAGTATTTCTCAGCTTCTGTCCTGTTTTGTGTCAAACCCACCCCCCACCCCGTTGAAACCGATGCTGTGTTGGCTTCGGATCGCAGGTCATGGACGTCTTACTGCTGGTACGTGCCACAGAGCAGTAAGATTTGTTTCCATCGTTTAGAAGGAAAACCAGCTTTTAAATTGCCGACTGGCTGCTCCACGCATCCGCTGCCCTGCGGGCTCCGGGAGGGACGAGCAGCAGTCTGGCAAAGGGAGGCGCTGCCGCGGTCGTGGTGGATGTCTCGGGGCCAAATGTTACCGAAATGTCGAATTGCATCGTGAGAAAAGTGCTTAAAGAGTTGAAGCTGGTGCTGGGTGACAGTGCATCTGGGTAAGGCAAATGAGAGGCAGTGAGGTGAGCTCCGAATGGCGTCGATGGGATTCGCTTGAGGTCAGGGGTTCACACTAGAGTCCCAGGCTTGGCTTTTTCCTGTCCATACCACTGGACGTCTGCTAGTTCTGGATAGAGGGGAGGATCCAGGAAACAGCTATCGGTGTAGCTCCTGCGGGAGAAAGGGAACTGGGTTAGGGGCAGCCAGGGCTCGCAGAAAGCATCGGGCTGCGGGTGGGGAGGATCTCAGAGCCCATCTTTGGGGTGGAGGCTCCGCATCGCCCGGCAGCCCCGGGGTTACGGGGTAGGAACAGCAAAACCGGGTGGCGAGGGAGAGGCGTGCTGGGGGGTAGCCCACATTTTGCCTCAAGTAGCCCGGTTCTCGTCTCGCAGCACCTCTCGTGGCAAGCTATGGGGTCATTTGCCACATGGCTTTTTGGTTGCTTGCACAGAGCCCGGGAGGGATTTCAGGGGAATTTGCTCTCCAGGCTCAGATCAAGGTCGGCTCCCAGCTTAGGCTGCGGAGCTCCTTGCCTGGAGAAAACCCTGAGGTCAAAATATTGTTGAGATGGAGGGAACCTGAGCAAGGCCAACCCCTGCTGCCCCTTAAAGAGCCTTTTGTCTCCCAGCTCCGTGCCGGAGCTCTGTGGGTTAGCTCTAGAAAGCCAGGCTTGAAATACTCGCCAGATGCCAGCTGTGAATGGCTGCAGATTCAAACGAGAGTGCCAGACAGTGGCTGCAGTTTAATTAAAACAGACTAACTGGGAGGGTTTTTTGTTCCCTCCACCCTTCCCCCTCTGTCTTCCCACAGGAAGCGGGCCAGGGCTGCTCCTCGCTCCGTGAAGCCTCGCAGCTCCCCTCTGCGGCAGGGACAGAGGAGAAAAGGGCACCTGGTGCCAGGCTGGAGCGCTGCTGGCAGCTCCATCCTGGTCACCTGTGCTCATCTCCCCACCACGGTGCTCCCAGAGCCTCCCCACACTGCTCTGAAACACCCCCAGCCGTGAATTTGTCCCTGCTGCCCGCTCCCTGTGCCTGCTCAGCCTCTGCTGCTGGCCCCCAGCCCATTTGGGGTGAGGAAGAAGCCCTCTTTCTCTGGGGAAAAAAAGCCCAGCAGCCACAAACTCGCTGAAGAGGCACAGGCAGGGCTCCAAGATGCTTTCAAGTTGTTCTTCCGAGAGCCGAAGGAAGCTTTGAGGCCAAACGAACAGGCACACGACTTAAAAAAGGCTGCTTCTGGGGGTTGGTTCTTTGCATTGTGGTCGTGGCCCACAGGCTGTAGGGCAGAGGGGTGAAAGAACAAAACATTCCCTTACTATACCTCTATTCATCAGTACTTTGGTGGGTTGGAGACTGAGACTCATCCATAGTGGGTGAGTTGTCTGTTGCTTCTCTGAACAAAGGAGAGCGGAGAAAAAAAACAAGGAGGAAAGAGGAGAGAGGAAATGTTAAAGAAAAGAAGTGACACGGACATTGTTACGAGCTTATTAATCCAGCGGGGAAACGAGCTGGTGAATCATCTCCAGAGAAAGGGTTAGCGACACAAAAACACGTCGGGGAGAGCTGTAAATCTTTTAATTGGTGCTGGGAGGGAACAACCTGTTCCTGTGGGGTGGGGGATGTTGTGTTGTGCTTCTCATGGCGAGCTCTATCTGCCCCTGCCATATTTATCCATGTGTTTGGGGAGTTAAGCTCCAGTGTGAAGCAAGCACTGATTTATCTCCAGTTCCTTCTGCGCTGGTTGTTGGGGCAGGGCCTGAGCTATAAATCCTGGTGACTTCACGTTCGCCAGCTAAGATTTTGGTGTTTTGCTGGGAGAGGTGGGGCGCAGGAGGGCTCCTGAATGGGAAAATGGGAGAAGTTGGGGATTTTTAAACAGGTTTCTCAGCTGGCCGCTAGCCAGGTTTACTCTTGGTTATTTACCATGGAGAAATTCAAAGGATTTAGGATTGGGATGGAGATGGAGACTGAGCCTAGCTTCAAACCCTTTACAGGGGGAATGTCGGTGTGCAGGCACGGTAGCTGCCATTTCGCTGATCCTACCCTGGCTTTTTGTGAAATGGGACCTGGAAAATTCCCTGCTTCTAAAGCTGGGAGCAAACACAGAGCCCACGTGAGGCTGGATGTCAGCGGGGTGAATTTAAAATTCAACGAGGGCCTGCAGGGCTCGTGGTTACAGCTCGCCTCATCTCCATTTTAAAAGTGCAGTCACGGGCAGTGCTGGAATAAGACCAGAGGGCAAACTTGGCCACAGGTGGCCAAAGAAATTAAACAGGTGAGGTGTTTTTTTTTTCAGTGGCTGCAAAGTGAAATGTTGGTGGAGTTCACTCCATGGGTCCCCAGCCACAACTCAGGGGATCCGACCTGTTTTCCTGTGCTAGGGCCTGTAGTGTTTTGAGGATTTTAGCCTGAAACTATCTCACAGAGAAGAGAAAGAGAAGCTTTCTCTGCAAATTCAACTGAGTTGCAAAAATTTGGGACATGCTGGGTTAGACAGGATCTGGAGATGAGCTGTATTTCATGTGACAGGACAGAACGGCAGGAGATTGCTAGAGAATACCCATGGGAGCTCACAAGAGGATTCTTGTTTGCTCCTCGAACCCCTCGCCTTGCACAGAGGTACCTAAGAACCCAACTCCCAAACTGATGTGAGCAGTGGCTACCCGCATGCAGGGACCCACTCATGCTTTGGTGCAGTGCATGAAGTTAGTGGTAGCTGAGAAAAAAGAGGAACTTGATGGTCATTCGGTCACATTGCTGGGGAAAACCTAGCAGAAAAACGTGGTTGCTGCACACACAAATAGGGCAGGCGCCTCGCCGGGCCTTCAGAGCAAAGGTCTCGGTCAGAAGGAGAGCAGTGGGTGTAGGAAAAAGCATGTCTGTGTGTTTGGGGAGGTTTTTTCCCGAAGCTCATGGGATTTTTGGCTTCCTGCAGTGAAGGAGATGAGTCCCCAAAGCCAGCCCTGTGGACACTCACCCGGTCTGCCAGGCGAGAATGTGGTGGGGGCTGCCCGGCGGCGTGGCCGCCAGCTCGCTCGATGGCGTCGAACTCCTCTGGCTGTGAGGTAAGGCAGCTGGAAAACAACCACAGGGCGGAGAAAAAGAAAGGGTGAGGTGAGGGGGCGAGGGTCAGGGTGCTTCAACCCCGTAGGAACGCGTCCAGCTGGGAGTCAGAACCCAGCTGGCAAAGTGTGACAGGAGCAGCTCTGCCCGGAGCTGCTGTGTGTGTGTGTGTGTCACGGGCTGGAAATCCACCTGGCCAATCTGCTCAAGCCTCCAACTTCAGTTCACCCTCCAACTTTATGAGTATAATCCTCATTTAAAGGACAGCGTGGAGTCCAGCAGGCCTCCCACCTAGAGCTAAACCAGCTACACGATGGGTGTCTCCACCTGGCACCCCTCTCCTGCACTGTTCATTTCCTTAGCTGCTGCCAAAGGGCGCTTTTAAACAAATTTTCATCTGCTCCCCGCAGCCAGCAGCCCCCGAGGTGAGCTCCTGGTCTGCTCCAAGGGGCAGGTGAGGCTGGGGCAGCGGTGACAGGCATGGGGCAAGCAAGGGACAGGCATGGCACTGAATCTGCTCAACCAGCTCTCCCATCTGGGTTCAAGTTTTAGGCACGTCCTTGATCCATCCAAATGGGATTGTCTGCTGGTGAGTGATGGCCAGCAAATATTTAACCTTGGCCTGTTCCACAGCACCCAGCGGTGTCTGCAGGTTCAGGACTCGGAATGTTTCCTCGGTTAATATTAACAGCAGAGCTCTGTGTGTGACAGGGAGGTAAATTACTGCCCAAACTGGAGCACTCTGAATTTCACAACGCTCTCAGCACAGCTACTGGAGTCCCACGGGAAAGCCAAACACCAGCAGAGCCCAGCGATGCCACCGTGCAAACATTTTTGGGGCGGGCAGAGGGCCCTGGGATGCTCGCCCTGTAACTTTTCACCTTCCCCACGCCTCGTTTTTCACGCCGCCTCCCCACGGGCTCTCACCTGACGTCGCTTTACACATCTGAGGCATTCTCGTGACCCTGCTGTGCGCCACAAAGGTGCTTTGCGAAGACGTGCTGTACTGGGAGCTGCTGTCCGAGGACGTGGAGCTGGTGTGCGAGAGGCGGCTGTGCTCCTTGTGGGAGGCCGTGGAGCGCTGGTACCAGAGCCGCAGCTCGTCCGACACGGCAGTCCTACCCGAGCCCTTCTCGTGGCCCTCCCTGCCCAGGGACGGAGTCCTTATGATCTGGGAGCGGGACGGGGTGAGCCGCACGGAGTCTGCTTCATCCCCGTGCCAGTTCTCCTTAAACATCCCCCCCGCCGTGTAGGAGTTGGAGGTTTTGAATTGTGCTTTCACGCTGTAGTGGCCCTCCTGGTCGTTCTCCAGGCTGCGCACCACCACGGGGGTGGAGCTGCCCTCAATGTACAGGGGGTACTCCTTGATCCTGTACTGGGAAGAGGGTTGGCTCTGGCTGTGCAGGTAGACCCGGTGGTGCCCCGTGCCATTCCTCGCGGCCAGGTTGGGCATGCTCCCCGAGTTGGAGGAGACCAGGTTGCCCGCCGATTTGTGCCTCTGCCTCTGGCGCTCTCTGGCTTTCGACGGGGAGTCCTCGGCCAGGGTGGAATAGTTGGGGTTCATCTGAGCAGGGTAGTAGTGCTCGGAGCTGGAGTGGCTGGTGCAGGACGAGCAGTCGTCCATGGGGTCGGAGCCGTTACTGCTACGAGTCCTTGGGGTGTAGAAATCGGGGCTCCCCGTCTCGTTTTCTGAGCCGAGGAGCTTGCCTTGTGACTCCAAACTGGAGCTCCGGTGTCTAAAGTGCTGGGCGAGGCTGTGCAGCCTGGTCGGGCTGATGTCTACTGACCTGAAGGGACCAGAGAGAGAGGCAAGCTGGTAAGGCACGAGGACAAAACGCTCCCTCTCCCCTTCCACACACCAATCCGGCCTCGCTTGCAAGGCAACACCAAAAATTTGGACCTTTTCAGGGGCGGCAGGACAACTGCTTCCCTGCTGTGGGCTTGGGGCAGTGAGGTCCAGCTCCTGCTCCTGCCTGGTCTCCCTGCTGGTGGCATTCACTCTGCAGCACCATGTGGGACACAAACCCTTCCCAAACCCAATTCCTCGGTGGCTGCTCCCATCTGAGGCTGGGGGGACCTCAAGCTTTGTGGGTGTGAACCAGCCCCATCCTGGTGTGTGAATCCCCTGGGTGTTTCTCCCATTAGTGGCAGGCAGACAGACAAACTGGCTGTATTTAGCCCCAAAATGCAGCGGTTGTGGCCTTGGAGAACGGCAGCTTTGGGAAGCAGCTGGGTTTTTGCTGGGTAAGGCTGTCAGAGGGTGACAGCCATCCAGGCACCCGTCCCGAATCGCAAATTTCCAGGGCTTGGATCCGTGGCCAAGCCTGGGTGGTCTCCATTCATCCTGGCCGCTTGGAGAGCTGCAGCCACCCGCTGCAGGAGCAGCAACGCCGCCCTCGGACAAGTCACACCCCCAAAAAAAAACAACAGGCAGCCAAGGCTGGGTTGTTCTGAGCACCCAGACAGCCCCCACCTGCTCCAGGCCCCTTCTCAAGCCCCGTGCCAGGCTGGTTTCTCACGCAGCTCAGCTCTGGTCTTAACAAACATTGTGCTCTTGACAGGTGCTTTCAGCCAAAAGCTCGTAACGAAAGCAACCCAGGGCCTCGGTTAGCAGCACCCCTCAGGGCAGGACAGCTTGCAGCACGCAGCTTTGGCTCAGCTCTGCTTCTCTGAGCATTTGTGGGGTTTGCCACGGGAGCAAGAAACAACAAAGCTGAACAGTTCCTGCTAAAAAGCAGGCAAATTGGGCCACGCATATCAAATCACCTCCCTTATGCTGAGATGTTAAGCCTTTTTCTGTCAACCACCTGGATCCTCGAGTGTGCAGACCTTGGGATTGCTTTGTACAGCCTCTTTCCCCAGGAGATCACACCCGTGCAAACATTTTACATGCCACCATGAGAGAGAATTAACACAACCCAACATTTCCGATGGGAAAGGAAGCAATGCGTTATCTCCAGCTGGATCCGTGAAGGAATTCACTGCAGTTTAGCAGCAGCATCGCGTCCCTTCTGGAAGTTGGGCCATGTGGGGTTTGTAGGGCAGCAACTGGGATGAAACATCCCATAAGAAGAAAAGCTCCATTACTGTGAGGGCGGGGGATGAGGGGCAGGATCACGTTGATCTGAAGGGATTTCAGATCTCAGCTCAGCAGAGATTTCCTGCTGGCAGTGCTACGTGAGCCTCTGGTGTGAAAAGGACTGGTCTGTGTCCTTTCCTGAACTGGGAATCACTGGATATCCTCAGGGAAGGATTATTTCGGGGCAAGCAAGGTGGGAGCGTTGTGGTGCTGGGAGGACTTACCGCGTGGAGTGGACGTAGTGGGGGCTGCGCACCCGGAGGTCCGGCGTCGAGGGCATGCTGGACTGGGAGTTCCAGTGGGGAAGGCTCCGGATGGGGCTGTTCTGCAGGGAGCTGCTCCCTCCTGCCTCAGCACAGCTCCCGGTGCTGGGGAACCGCTTGTGGCTGCTGCAAGGCAAGCACCCGGCTTCAGTTCCTGGGCTGGGGTTTGGGGAAAGGGCTCCCTGCCTCACCTGGGGTCTCAGGCACGTGCCTGCGATCTCCTGGGGTGAGTGGGAGCGGGGTCAGATGTTGCTCTGAGTCACATCCCACAGCCCTGAGACAATCCCCTGTCCTTCCTTCCTCATTAGTGCTTTAAAAAAACGAGATACCGGGCAGCACTCATGTGACTGCAGCCTACTTTTTATGTCATGTTAACCAAAAAGCCCCAAATTCTCCTTTTGCCGAGGGACATCTTTGTGAGGACCTCTCCAAAAGGAGACGCCCGCGTGGCGGGGCCGGGAGGCAGCCGGCTCACCTGGCATGGCCGTGGGAGGAGCGTTTCTTCACCTTCTCGTAGGGTTCGTCCAGGGACGACTCGCTCCACATCTTGGGCTTGATGGGGGACTTGTCGTAGTCGTTGCGGTGGTAATGCATCTGGCGCAGCCCCTCCAGAGACTGCGGAGGGGGCGGCCTGTTGTGCAAGGGCGGCCGGGGCGGCAGGCCTTTGTGCGGGGACTGGAGAGGGGAGATTGTGCTGGTGACCTGGGAGTCCTCTGTGGAGAGAAGAAGGGGAAGAGGTGGTGGTTGTGTGGCATGCTCGGTTCCAGCGGTGCTTTACGGGGCAGGGTGGAGTGGTTTTGGGACTGGGAAGTTTGGGTGGGTCATCACACAGAATAGTTGCTCCATTTGGAGCACGAAGCAGGAATTCACACAGCCCTCCCCGTTCCCTTCCTGCCCTTTCGAGCAGCCAACGTACCATCCTCCAGAACAAGGGCATCCGAGAGGGAGCTGTCCTCACTGGCGATGTTTCCTTCTGAGGAGAAAAAACAAAGATGGTCAGGGGGTCGTGAGAATCACAGGGTGAATGGCACCGTCACCTTCCACCGACTCGCAGCCTTGAGCACTCACCCACATCCTCCTAAGGCAAGAAGCTTCCTAGAAATAACCGGCTCAGCCCACGCTCCGTCTCAGAGGGCAGAGCTGCAGGGCAGGGCTCTCAGCAGCAGGCTGCCGCTCGAGGAGCTGCTAACTCTTTTCAATTAACGGGGATTAAGAGTGAGTCACAACAGAGAGCTGAGATCCCCCAGAGGATGTGAAATGGCAACGGGACATCAGCCAGATTGCTATCTGCTGAAGAGCTTGGGTTTGAGACTCTGAGTTTCATCTCTGCCTTTCTACAGCGATCAAACTGAAGGCCCACGCTAGGCACCCATTCTGTGTGATCTGGGGGAAACGCTTCCTGAGCATCCTCCGTGGCAGCAGATGGAGAAGCTCTGGTGTCCTTGGCATGCATCTTTGGTCTGCCTCCCCCATCCACATCCTGTCTGTTATCCCTGGCTGCGGTGCAGCTTGGTGCCCAGGTCACAAATACAGCAGCTCTAATCTCAGTTCCCACTACAAAGGCACAGGAAAAAAAAAACAACTCCGCAAGTCAAAGGGAAAGGGCAAAATCAGCAAGGGAGAAAGACTGACAGCAGCAAGTTAATGGATTTCATGAAAAAAACAATCAACAACCCAGTAAACCATGAAGCGCCCTGAGAATTATATTGTAAAACAAGAAAGAAAAAGAAAAAGAAGAAAGTATTTGAGCACAGCGATGCCCCTGCTCCCACTCTGATTTTACAGATGCCTTTCAGCTAGAGAGCTCACCCCAATCTGCTCCTGTTAATTACATTTGTTCAGCACCGCTCTGGAGGAGACGTTAACAGAGCGAGTTTATGGGTGAACAAAGGCGTCAGGGTCTGCTTTGGGGACGTGTGTGTAATCCACAGCGTGACACTGCCTCTTGTGCCGTGAACCAGCACATCTCGAACACAGGTTTCATCTCTGGGCATCTGGAAACCCAAACATTTGAGAGCACAAAGCTATGGGCAAGGACAGCCCGACTGCCAGCACCCCTGGAGCCCTCCAGAACACAGAGGGAGAAGAAGAAGGAAGGGAAATTCATGCCCCAAACAGGAGATGGAGCCTTTGGTGGTGCTGCGGGTGCTGTGACTTACCATCTATGATCAAGGAGGCTCTCTGGGTCGGCTTCTTGCCCGACTTGATGCGATACTCGTTGATGGCGTTCTCTATCTCCTGCAGCTTCTTCAGCGCGTTCAGGTAGGACGTCTTCCTCTGCTTCTTCAGCTTTTTGCTGACGTTCGGGTCGCTCGCCAGGCGCCGGGCGGCCTCCGTGATCTGGGACTGAATGGCAAACTCCCTCTCCAGGCGCTCCAGCTCTGCCTCCTGGGAAAATGAAAGCAGATTTTGGGGCTGCCACCAAAAAACCCACCTGGCCAGGCTCTTGGGAAGCTCCCCCTGAACACGGCCAGGGAAAGCATCCACCATCGTGCTGCTCCTCTCATCTCAGGGCCTCCCCAAGTGTACCCACCCACGTTCTGGGAGTTTCTGCCTCCTGCTCACTCCTTCTCCCTTTCCTAGCTCCATATTTAAGCCTTGTTTGACAGCAGAGCTGTGCATAGCTGCTAAGCTACGATTTTAACCTTCTTGACAGGCTTGGCACCCACCGACCCGTCTGGGTTAAAGAAGAAGGTGAAGATGGGCTAATTCCTCCCTGGTGCACGGCTGCTAAAATCTGGGGAGGGCAGGAGCTGAGCTAATTATGGGCTGCCGTAACTGATTGCCCCAGAAAATTGCCTCCTCCAGTTACGAGCCAGGAGGGGGATTTTGGAGCAATCAGCGTCTAGCAGCAGGCTGCCTGCGTGCCAAAAAGGGCTTGTGTATCCAGCACCGGTCGATACAGTCCTAAATGCAAACAGGTGTCCCCTGGAAGCTACCTACTGCTCTGTAGTCACGCTCCAAAGCCCAAGGATCTGGGTCAATAAATGCCAAAGCTGCTTTGGCTTGGCCTGCACCGGGACCCCAAGCTGTGATCTTCAGAGGCACTCGCTATCTGTACTGAATTTGGCTGCCTTGCCCAGCTCCACGGAGCTTTTGGCATTGGTCTGCTCGAAAGGGGAACAGGATACATCACAAAACAGGGCAAAAAAAAAAAGCCAAGTTCTTCTAGTGAGCTGTGGGTGTTCAGACACGTGTTCGTGGAGATCCTCGTTACGCAAATCCAAACCCTTTCTCTTAGCAGTAGCACACGCTGCAAGGACGGATGCTGTGGGAATGAATCAGGTGGAAATCATTCCCTCAAGTTTGTATTTGGGGCTCCTGGCTTGCAAAAAGCGCTTTGCTGTTGGGGTGAGTCAGCATTGCCTTGAAACTACAATGAGTGTTTTGGAAAGACTGAGCCCACCCCCATCTTTTTAACGGAGCCCTTTGAAGCTCTACCAACGCCGAGCTTATTAAAAGTGAATTTGAGGAAGGGGGTTTTAAGGCCTGCAGCCTGGTTCGCTGCCTTCCTGGGGCTGGGAATTGTGGACCTGGTGGAGGTGATCACCAAGAACTGCAGTAGAAGCCTCCTCTGCAGTCCACGCTCTGACAAAGCTCTCACTGAAGTTACTGGGAGTTTGGCGTGAGCTGTCATTTCAGCCCTTCACTGATTCAGTGCTAAATCACTCAGAATATCTGAGAAAAAAAGGTCTTAATTTTCTTCCCAGCCATAATTGTCTCTTTTCATCCAGCGAAGCCCCTATAAATAAGGCCTTAGGAGATGAGGGCTATCATCTACCTTCGGATGGAAGTGCCTTGCTTCAGGTCCTGTAATTTCAGTTCTGGATTTATGGAACCAGGGAAGAATTTCACCCTTGTTTTAAATGGAGTTTCCAGTGTTTGCACTTGCTGAAAAGCCCACGAAAATCAACACTGGCCTCTCTCTAAACGTTCTCAAACCAGCAGCCAAATAAACACAGCCCAACATTATTCTTCGAGAACAGAAATTTAGGCTTTTCAACGCAGTCCTGAAGTTTGACTGATGAAAAAGGGGACAGAGGGAAGCTGAGTCAGCGTGTTTGGATTGCTGCTGCCAAAAGGCAGCGGGGAGGAGCTGCTTCACCTTCGTGCCGTTCCTGCTGCTCAACCCAAGCCTCGCAGAGGAGTGAGGAGATTCCTCACCCAGCGGCCCCAAAAGCTGCCTCGTAGCAGGAGAGATGTGGGGAAGCTGGGGATCGGGTTATAGCAGAGCAGCCAACAGACTTCAGGGCTTTTAGGAGTAACTCAGCTACGCTGTGCCTCCCTTTGAAAAGCTTAATTAAATGTGCTCGTTCATGAATATTTGACTTGGGAGGAATTCCTCTCCCAGGCTCCATTGAGAACCAAACTAAGGAGCTCCAGCTGTTTATTTTTTTTCAGCCGGAGGAAAACGCCAACAAAACGCCAAACAGTTAATTCCCTGCCTGAGCCGAGCCTTAACCCACGCGGTCACACCAGCTTCAGCCTCTCCTCTTACAAAAATAAAAAGGAAACTCAAAACTGGAGTACACACAAGTGTCTTGAGACAAATGCCTCTCCGCAGACAATGGCTTTTCTGTGAATCCGGTCCCGCCTCCCAGCTGCTGCGGGCCTGTTTTCACAGCCACGGTTCAGGGCACTGACCCAGCACATTGTGGGAGCGAGGGAAAAGAACAAACACTCCCTGGCAAACTTAGCAAAACATCGTTCCAGCTCCCCATAGGTAGGGACGAAGGCTCTTTTGTTTGAGGAGCAAAATGCTTTCCTTCTGCTGCTGCGGGGCTGCGATGGGGAACTGCGATGCTTTTCGCTCTGTTAGGGGAGAGCTGAACTGGGATCAGAAAGCAAGTTGCATTTTTGTGACAACACCACGGGGCAGCAGCAGGGCTCGGAGGGCTCAGGGGGCTCCTGATGTGCTCCTGGTTGATCACCCCGGCTGTTCCTGGTACCTCTGGCACAGCCAGGGCTGAGCCCGGAGGGTTTGAGCTTTATTCTGAGCTTGGCCTAAGGGAAACAATCCTCTCTCTGCTTCATTTTTTCTGATGGGAACTAAAAAAAGGCACCGTGACCAACTGCGGTCGTTTACAACAACAACATTTTGGCTCCTCCGTGATGCACAGCGGGTGTCGCAGAGACCCCGAGGGGTCTGGAAGGGCGGGACCAAGCCTCACCTCTCCCTTCGGCAGGATTTTCTGCTCGTCCAGCTTGAAGGCAGTTCCTATTCTTCTCCTTACAATAGGTGGCTCCTCCCCGGGATCCAGGGGGTATTCTCGTGGCAGCTTTCCCGTCAGCTCCTGCAAGCAGAAAACGCTGTTAGCCACCCTGGAGATGCTGCAGCAGAGCCCTGTCCCTGCAAAACACCCCACAGCCCTTCAACCCTGGCTGTAGAATGACAGATCCAGCCCAGCCGGCTGATAAACACCCAGCAGAGCACCCAACCCTGCGGTCCGGGACCTGATGCTGAGGGTGGGGAGGTGTTTTTCTTTAACCCGTGCATGAATACGGATTTTGTGGCCTGCCCAGTGCAGGTTCGTAGGTGGTGCCCATCCCTAGGGCATCGGGGCCCGAGGCTGAGCAGATCGCAGCACGCAGGCTTTCATCTCCGCTGCAGGGCTCGCAGGAAAGAAAAATAAAGAGGTGCTCGCTGCTGGACTGCTGCTGGAAGAGGGGGGAGCACACCTGAGAGCAGGATGCGCGCCTGCTGCACCAGAAAGCCCCGCTGGCACCAGCTGTGCAGGTTACGACCTGCAGAGGAAAGCCATTCCCAACCTGCTTCGTGATGTGCTTGGGAGGAACACAGGGCAAAGAGGCGCTGGAAGCGGTGCCTGGTGATGGCAGGGGCAGCTTTGGAGGGGTATGAGGTGATGCTTTGTCAGCCTGCTGGGGTCGTTTGCAAAGGTTTGCTCAAAACCCGAAGCAAAGCCCGCTGAGGAATATCCGTGGAAGCAGCGAGCACCAATACTGATGTGAAATCTGCTTTTTTTTTTTTTAATTTATATATTTTTTTCCTGGTCTGCACAATACAGCCACACACATCGGAATTAAAGGCATTCAAATGCCTACAAAAAAAAAAAGGCAGGAGCCTCGTGAGGAGAACAGCCCGGCTCCTTGTCCTCCCCAGTCTCCCCATGAAGGACACAAAAGGCCTTTGTGTTCTTTGGCATCAGCCTTGAGAGGATCCAGCTGGCAGAGCAGCCGAAATCATCCCAATCCCACGGAGCAGCAGCTGACCTTCGTGTGAGCACCCAGCTCAGGCCCCTGCCCGCCCCGGCCTCTCCCCCCACTCCTTAATGGGGTTTTTCTTTCCTCGTGTGCCCCGTTTGGGGTTGTCTGCCCAGCCCCGTGGGGTTATTTCAGCTTTTCTTCTGCGTCCTGTTCCCTCTGGTGTGACGGGGCTTGAGGCACTGCGTGGAGGCACAGCTTCATGTCTCCCTTGCTGAGGGAAGCAAGGATTATTTTCTTTGTAACCCCGAAGGTAATACCAAGCAGGGCAGCAGGGAAGGGGTTAACATCTCCCGTAAAAAGCTCAGGACTGGGGCAGAACAAAATGAATGCAGGCTACCAGGCTGCCTCCATAAGCTGCAAAGTATTCACAGGCAGAGGCCTGAAATGTAATCCAAATTAATAAGTAACCGGAGTGCTGATGGCCTGGAGTAACCTGATGCCACTGCTAGGAATGGCTCTGGCCATGCTTATTTGATTATGCCCCCACTTTTAACCCTTTTTTTATCCCCTGGTTCTCTTTCCCCCTCTGTTTTGGCCATTCCCGTGCCATAGGACCGTGGGCAGGAACCCTCCCAGCTGCAGGCTGCTGATGGACAAGGGCTGCAAGACTGGGTCAGGTCCCAAGTGCCCATCAGCTGCCTCTCTGGGCTCATCCATGGAAAGCAGAAACATTTCCAACAGCTCTTCAGGTGCTGACACATGGGCTCTGGCCAGCCCATCTGGCCTGGGATGTGGCTGAGTTGCTCAGCGTGGATGGGGCTGGGGTTAAAAGGCACGGGGCTGTGAGCTCCTGTCCAAATCTTCCCCTCTGTGCACGCTGCTGCATGGTATTAGCCCCAGGCAGTGTTACCTTGGGGTGGTAAATTGCTCCACACCTCGTCCAGCAGCCCCCAAAACATCTCACTGCTTCCTATGGGTGATCTTAGCTCTGTGCTCGAGGGGTTTATGAGACTGCATCTCCTCCTCCTGACCTGGATCATCAGCACGAGTTGGCTGAAAGGATTGCTCGTGGTGAATAAAGGAGAGGAATTTGGAGCTACAAAGATTCCTGCTGAATTTCTTTGTTGTGAGGTGTTGGTGGCACTAAAACTACCGACAAATTGAAGTACAAAAGCAGAAGCAGTGACCTATTTCCCCCATTTTTGTCTGAGGCAAGGTACACATCAAATATTAATCAGCAGCTCAGAGATCTTGGTGCTGCTGTCTGCAGCCAGCTTCCTGTTGTGTTCGACATCACTATTTGTTGTTGAATTCAGATTTGCAGGCCTGGTGAACACGGGAGGGCTGCTGAATGACCCAAGTAAATGCTTCTGCTGAATTGTGTCCCTACACGCAACTGCAGCAGGCTTTTGATATCCCAAAATTGAAAACCAGTCCCCTGTGTACTCCCAGAACGAAGAGGCAGGGGAGTGGGATGGTTATGGGGATGAATTCCATCCCCAGGATGACCACAGTGGTCCCTTTTTATAGGATCTGCCTTTCCTCTCCAGCAGTGCCAGGGCTTACCTGAAGGATCTACATGGAGAAGGGAACTACACGGAGCAGAAAAGACCTCAAGTACTGTATAACCGAGTATGCTGGGAGAAGAAAAGCACAGAAAGTCCAGCCTGCTCCATGAAGAGAGTGCAAGGGCAGGTATTTTTTTTGGAAAATGTAATCAAAAGTATTTGAGGAGTGATTAGCAGTGCACAGAACAGCCTTCTTATGGCATTTAGGTAGCATATTCCCACCAAAGCCAGCAAGAAGCCTGTCTGAATGCATCTGAAACACATCTTCAAACAGCAGCCGGGGCTGCTCTGCACCCTCCAGCCCCCCAAACCAACTGGGTAGCCCTGGGGTTCCCCTTGGAGGGCAATGCCCCGTGACATTGCAATCCGGATTTGAAACAGCTGGACCTTGCTGAAGCTTTTGGACCACGGGTTTTGGAAGAGGAATTGCTGCTTCTGCCCCTGCAGCACCTCCAAACAAAATGCATGCAAGGAACGAAGTGCAGGGAGCTATAAAACACGTGTTGCCTACCGCTTCTCGGAGACACAGCTTCTTCAGCTCTTCCAAGCGCTGGCGCAGCGTCTCTTCCAAAGCCTCCTGCCTGGATTTCAGGGCGGCCAGCATGTCTTTCTTGGCGGACTGAGAGCTGTCTGACTCCTGGGAACCTGTCAATAAACAATGATTTCACTTAGGGCAGCTGACAGCGGCACACACATCTGGAGCGCCTGTAATTTTACCAAAGCCTTGGATGCGCTCCTACCAAAAAGAAATCGGGCTGGGACACGAAGCAGGTGTTACTGTGCCGTGTTTGTTTAGGGCAGACTCTTAGTGCTTAAGTTCACAGAGACCGGACAGCGGGGCACACAAAGATGTTTGTAATCAGCACGCAGAAAAATAAAAACAACGAAATCATTCATGTAGAGATCCTAAAAAAAAAAAAAAGACATGCCGTTCCCATGGAAGCTCCTAGTAACAGCACATTTTACAAAGCCCTAGAGATGAGTTATGGGGAAAGTGAGCCTAGGAGAAGCCATCTGACAATGCAGGCTGCTTCTTTAAGGGCTGCAATTATCCCAGCAGCAAACGCTGAATTCAATCCGCTGGAAGTGTCTGCTTTATGAAAAAAAAATGTAATGGGATGAAATTCTATAGCGAATTTCCTGTAAGATGCACGCTAAGCTGTGACACGAAACCAAAACAGCAACAACCCGCCGGTGCTTCCAGGAGAGCAGCTGCCTCTCGTGAAGAGGTAGGTCAAGATATTTAGACGGGGGGTCCCGATGGCTTGACTTTTCAAGTGGCAATTACCCAGCGACTTCCAGCAAAGAAAGTCCTGGTACGGCTCCAGAATGAAGTCAAGACTCTGCTGCTCAGATGTCACAACGGCATTTGTAACTTCAGTTCTTCAGGGGAACTTATTAATGGGATTCCTGGTTCCTTTTTTTTGGGGGGTGGTGGCGATGCATTGATTGCCATCCAAATTCCTGCATCTCAATGAGGAAATTTTGGTTGCACGAATTTCTGAACCCTCACCTTGGCAGACATGACACAAGACCCCTTGAGACCCATTGGGATTGCCCGTGGGACACTCTGACCCACCTACAATGCGCAGGACACCAATGTTTAGACAGCTGGATGCCCATCTGAGTGCCCTGCAGGAACTTCTTGGGGGGGGATCTGTGCCTGCAGAGAAGCCTTTGACTCAATAACGCTTCAAGGGGCTTCCTCCTGGTGCTCAGTGGGTCCTCGGTGCCAGCACCCGGTGACTTCAGGGCTGTCCCCTGCCTTTCTGGAGCAATGGCACAGAAAAAGCAGGGCTTTATTTTCTGCAGGAGTCAGACACAAAAGGATGCTACATCGAGGTTGGGGTGTACTTGTAGGGTGGGAGTCAGGGGGGACTTGTAGAGGTCCTTGCAGCTTGGTCTCACAGCGTAGGGTGAAGATGCTCAGCACAAGCTGGTTGAACACGCTGCTGCCGTTTCAGAGTGCTGGAAGGAAACTAGAAACAATCCTTTGCTTTGGCAGCAAACCAGGGTGAAATTTGTGCGTTCAGCTTCATCTTTCATTGCTACTGCTCTAAACCAACAGAGGAGGAAGGCAGCCGGTGCCACGAACCAGCTCTGCATTGGCCCAGGGGGAGCAAAGGCTCTCACTGGTCTCCTCCACCACCATTTTCTGCAGCTTTCACGCAGGAAAACAGCTGGCACTTATTCTGCAAAATGCTGCCCGCCTTTGTTACACCATTTCTTGGTCTGTCCTGGAGCGGGGGGAGGTGGAAGAAGGCTCTCCAAACATCAGCCAGGTTGGAGATCACCAAGCAAAGAAGGACAAACTCACAGTAACGTGCCTGCTCATTGCTGCGGCCGCCCCCATTTCATTTGGGCTTGTTTGGCACTCACAGAGCGATAAAACCAAACCCTGCGAACACAGCTGCACTGCAGGAATGTCGCAGGATCTCCTGGAGGAGCCGTGTATTTACCCTGGCAGGGGAAGCCCTCCCCAGCATTTAGTGCTTCTTCATGGTGCACAGCTCCTAGTGAGAGCTGATCCGCTCCATTCCTTTACCTAATTGCCAGCAATCTGCTGAGCCCTGGCAAAAAAAAAAGCTGCTCGTGATTCCAGCAGATGTTTCAACCTTTTTCATTTATTTTTTTTTAATCTTTCAGGACAACTTTAATGATCTACTCTTTCCTTTCAACCGCTCTTCCTCTTTCCTTCCTCTCCCTGCTCCCCACCTCCACACCAGCCTCTGATTTACTTTTAAATCCGTTCATTTTTTTTCTGGTTGCCACAACAGCTACGAAGATGCTGAGACGTTTAAAAACACATGAACAGTCAAAACCCTGCCTAGATGTTCACAAAGTGAACGTTTTGCCATTTTTGCCTCCGCTGCCTGAAAGGAAAGGACCTGGGGGAGATGTGGAAGAGCACCGTCATGTCCTGAGTTAAGCGGTGGGGTTGCTGCTGAAACCAGTCGGCCTCTCCTTCTTGGCACTAACAAGGCACTACAAATTAACCTATTTCGGGTTAATTCTTCGTGTCACAAAGTCTTCTAGAGCAGTGAAGGTTTAAGGCACATTCAAAGATCATGCCCTGTGATGATGAACTTTGTGAGCTTGACTGTACCTGACTTGGGTGATGTCTCGGGCAAACTGCAGGACTTCATTCTTCAGGATTCCTGAAGAGAAGGCTTGGGCCAGGGTTTCTGTCCAAGACAGCTGACCTGTTTTGGGGTGTATTGCTAGATTTTTAGGGGTTGGATTCTCTGCTTGTTCTGACAGGTGAAAAGCAAACTTGATCAGTCAAGAGAATCACACCAGAGTGAGAGGCTTGTGAAAACCACAGAGAACAGGGCTTTCTACTGCGGGGGTGCCTGCAGCTTCCATTAGAAGCTCTTTATTTATAAAAATGTATTAATCCAGCCTCGAGCGAGGCTGTGACCACAGACCCACTTCTAAATCCCGTGCTAACTGACCCCAAAATGTCAGAACAAATCAGAAGACCACAAAAAAACAACCGAAGACATGATCGGAGACCAGCACAAACCAAGCCAAGCGAGCAGCTACGACCTTAAATCAGCCCTATTAAATCCGATGCTCACTGAGTCATAGCTGCCCTGCACCTCCCAAAGGGGAACATGGGCTGAGAAAAACCCATTGTGAAGGATGAGCCCTGATGTGAGGAGCTCCTGCTGCAACAGAAAGGGTTGACCGGGAGGCTTGCTCAGGTATTTTAGCTGCCACCGTTAGGGCTAGCTCCTAATGGAGTAATCCAGAGAAATCCAGAGAAATTTTTCTGTGAATATTATTATTCAGCCTCATTTCCACTGGCAGTGTAAAGATTTAGCAAATCCTGCATTTCCACAGGCTTCTTCAGGACCATTTGATGTCCCTAAAAGAGAAAGGGCTGTGAAGGCACACCAGGTAGGGTGCACTGGTCCCTCTCATTCCAAAGCCAAGGAAATTGTACGTGCTCCTGCCTCAGCACACAGGTCTTGGTGTCCCGAGCACCCACACAATTCCCTATTTCTTTGTGGATGAGCTATGTGCCTTCTGATACCCTCTTGGCCTCTCTGGGCAACTTCTTCCACCAACATTCAGGAGAACAGGAGCTGTGAAGTGGGGAGAACGTGGTCCTCCCTGCTCAACTCACAGCTCACAGCTGAGCTCCTCCACCAGTGCCACGGGGCTGGTTTCAGGCCCCTCCGATGCTGGTGATGTTGGGAGGGTCTTGACCCATCCTGGTGATGTCTTGGTGACATCAGTGGGGTCACGAAGCGAGACCATACACTTACAAATCTCACCAAGGCGATGTCCTGTGCCTGGCCAGGTCTACAAGGGTTCCTGGTTGAGAAGTGCCTGCTCCAAGACAAGCTTTGCTGTAAGGGTTGTTGAAGGGAAGGAGCCCAACAACATGAGCCACAGGCTTGTGGAGCAGAGCCCTGCTGATGGCTCACTGTTTGTCCCCATTTTCTCCACCTCCTGCAGCACGGTGGAAGAAAATTATGTGTCATTTGTAATTATTTGTAAGTGTGAATGATGAACGGGGAGGACAGACGGGATGCTGAAGAGCAGAAATTGCTGAGGCTTGGTGCTGGTACCTGCGAGAGGAGACGAGATGCAACAATGTGGCTGAGCAGCAGCGAAGGAGGAGCATCCAGCTCTTCTCTTTCTTATTTTGTTTCTCCTGCTCCAGTAAAAACACCTCTAGATATGACAAACCTTTCACTCTACATCCTGCTGTCAGCTCCAGCGCGCTGGCACTGCATCCAGGTCCCCGCAGAAGGCTGTCCCTGGAGCAGGGAGTGGAGTTTCCCTGTTTTTGCTCCGTGCCAGAGCCGGGGCTGACTCACGGCCCCAGGATGTCAGCACGTAGCAGCCTCAGCTGGCTGCTGGCTCCGGGCTCTGCCAGACAAATAGGAAATCCTCCTCCATGGCGTGTGGGGAGCCCGGCTGGCCCTGCTCCGCACAGGATGCGCTCAGACATCCTGCGGGCAGCTCGGTTTGGGGTTCAGGTCAACAATAACAGGACTCCTTGCTGGCTAGGATCACTGCAAAGCTCTTACGGCACAGACTGCTCTGAAGAAAATAAATCCACCTGAGACCTCATTTGATTTCACCCCGATGATTATCTGCTGGATTTGATTGTGGTTCATGCCTGCAGAGCTTTTATTTGGAGGCAAATCTTGCCCCGTACACTCAGAAAAGGCCCAGAAGATCCTAAAGATACATCCCGGCAGCCCTCTGTTTTGGGCAGCCTCTTAAGCCTTGAAATGAGGACGGAAATGAAAAGGTGAGCTTGTAAGAAAGGAGCTTGGGGGCATCAGGGATCCGGGTTACAACTGCAGTGGACACTGACTGAGATCGAGGGCCTGGAAAACGTGGAGGAGCTTGGGCTTTGGTCCCGAATCACTGTGCCCACACGAAGTCACTGCTCCAGGAGCAGGCTCCGCTTCCCCTCTGCTGTGTCCTGAGACTGTAAGTGACGTGGGGCAGTGGCTGCAAAGCCCTGCACAGTGGGATTTTGGCCAGCAAGCGTGCTGGCTGTAAGCAACACCCCTTATTTCCTTGCAGTCTTGCTGCAGACCCAGGGGAGGCACGGCAGCTTCGGTGCGTGGCAGCGACACCGAGGAGGAGCAAGACGAAGGGAGGAAACGGCTCCGGGAGAAAAGGACAGGGAACAGCAGGGAAGTGGGGGCAGGAGCGACAGATTCAGCTCTGCCCTTGTGATTTCAAGTCACTCGGGGTATTTATAGCCTGGAAATCCACCGCGGCCACTTCATTATTTGCAGTTCTTCTCTCCGGCACACGGGCTGCGCCGCGATAACCCCTCATTGTTGTGGCTGGGCGCCGGTAACGTGGGCACAATGGGAGGAAACACCAGTGCTGGGATGGAGCTGTGATGGTGCCCACTGGGAGGAGCACTGAGTGCCCCTTCCCACCCACTGGGACGGGGCTGGGTCACCTCTGCCAGCCAGGCTCGAGGGAAGGAGCTCCTGGGTGACCATACGGAAGACATCCAGGGTCTCCTATTCCCTGGTATCTGCCCTACAAATTTCTCCTCTCTGCATTTCCCTACCCCCAGAAGCGTGCTTCTAGCTCCAGAAGGCACAGAGAGCTGCAGGTGCTGCAGTGCTCCTTAACATTTTTGGAAGAGTCCTGTCCCCAGAGCTGGTAGGAGCTAAAAGGCAGCTCTGAACGCAGGAACGCAGAGGGAGCGATGCTCTCCTGGCCCGCTGGCAGCACCTCAACCCAAACAGAGGTTCACAAAGTCCTCAGTAGGCATCGGTGTAGGGTCAAACACCTACGCAGGCCAGAAGAAATGACTCCTGTGCTCAGTGACCTCTACATGGGTCTGGTCACTACTGCAATCCTGCTGAGTCCACAGACCCCGTTCCCAGCCAGAATGGCTTTGAGCAGTGAGCAGAAATAAATACAGAAATAAAAGCACGTGTAGGTGGCTGTTTGGGACTTCTGTCTGCACAGGTGTTGGCCCTACAAGAGCTTTTCTGGGCTTGCTGCTGGCTTTCACCTGGCTGCTGCTCTCTGCCAGTGTGAGAGCAGAAAGCAGGCCGCCACGTGCTTTGTAGGGAGGCTACAAGTTAGTGTGTGAACATGGAAACAGGATTACTACCAAGCAGCTTTCACAAACTTGGGAATGGTGCCCAGGAGGCCGAGATCTTGGAAAGACCTTTCGAACTTCCTCGGGGTACTTAGCGTTATTTACTTTCCTGCAGGAGAGCTGGAAAAAATGCCAAACACAGAGCTCCAACAACCCGCCGCCGGGCCAGGAGCTGCTCGGCTACCGCATCGCTCCCGGAGCCATGGGAGGTACAGGCGGGGGGTTGTGTGATGTATCGGGGGGACCTAAGGAGCAGAAAGGCAGCTCTGTCTGCAGGCAGGGCAAGGAATCGCACAGCAGGCTGAGCTCGGGAAGCACTGCACGTTTTTTAACCCCTTTCTGGATATTTTCCAGGCAGGAGAGGGTGGCTTTTAAGAGCCATGGAGGGTACGGTGATGCAGAGCTGGTCTGTGGGTTCAGTTTTAAAGCACGTGCATTCTTACACAGACCTTTTCCTTGGCAAGCACGAGGAGGTTATCCTCTGCTGCTACAGATCTCATCGCAGTCAATTCCGATAACTCGATGTAATACTTAGCAGAGGGCATTTAATTGACTGGAACTACTAATTAGACTGATACCTGCAACTTTGCCCTCCTGAAGAGCTCAACACGGAGCAGCTCCGAGCTCTCTGCAAATTACCAGTCCTTACTTTTGCTCCTGGAGTGTTTTAGCACTTACACACTGCTTGACCTGTTCAGACTGACAGAAGAGTCTCAAAGAAATAGACAAGTTCCGGACTCCCCTTCCCTGTTCCTTCTCTCCTGATGCTCTAGCTCTGTCCCTTCTCCATTCCTCTTGAGTTTCTTTCACAGCCTCAGTTTCCCCTGTCAGCTGCACTGGCTGACTGCTTCCCCACTGCTCTCTGGGGACTGCATCACGGACACGTCTGCCTAGGGCAGCAACCAGCCTGGGACGAGCTGGGTGATCACAGCGGGGACTGTGAAGAGAGACCAGGTCACAGGGAGGAAGCGAGAGGCTGGAGATGACATCCTGGGGCCAAAGAGGAAAGGAGCAGCTGTAACGAGACAGTGGGGAGGCTGTGGCCTGTGCTGGTCGGGGGGCAACACGCTGAGAGACAAACTGACACCTGGACAGGCAGAAAGGCTGAAGGGAAGCGGCTTTCATTTCTGCAGTGCAGCTTCTGGCAGCTCCCCATGACATTATAGCCATGGCCCTTCCCACCGCGTTCTCTCGTTACAGGATGAAGGACCTACCTGATGACAGAAGGCTCCCGCTGCTGCCGCTGATGATTTTGCCTTTACTCCCCATGTTGGCCAGCTTTGAGGTCTTGAGCGTTCCAGTTTCCGTCAGGTCAATCGCAATCTCACTCAGGCTCCTTGCAGCATGGATCTTGGACTGGACAGGGACACGAGAGTTAGCAATTACCTAGCACGTCTTTAAAGCTCACAGAAGCAAGGAGTCGTTTCCCTGTGGCAGGAAACGGGCCTCCACGGCAAACTCGGATTATTTTACAAGAACAGAAGCAATCTGGCACTGCGTCCACTGCTGCACTTCTCACATTCTTAAGTGGGTGCAATTCTGGCATGGCTTGCTGTTGTTTGTGACTTTCTCTGCTTTGCCACGGACATTTTTCCCTCTTAAACTGTGTATGGACTCACTGTGCTAGCACACACAATAAGAAACCTCCAGAAATGCTAATGTAATCAACTGCAAAGCCTGAAGGCTAAAGACCACCTCTAGCAACTGAAGGAAGCCAGGAGGGGTCTTTCCAACTCCGCTATGAGCTCTGGACCAACACAACGTGAGGATGTGGCTTAAACGGGCTGTCATGAGGAGCTGGAAGAAAATATTGGCAGGAAAACATGTTCTGGTTCTGGTCCAGACTAACGAGCAGCATGCAACGCACCTACCTGGGGGACTTTTCCAGAGGGATAACATTACTCCAGTAAGAAAACAGCCAGCCCCAGCTCGGGAACTGGCCGTGCTGGGACAAGGAGTCACCCACTGTGCACCACCAGTCAACAATTTAGGCGCCTCCAGGGGAAAGAAAACCCATCTCAGGGAAAAAAGACTTCATCTTGGTGGCACCGAGCGCAGAGGCTGGGTGCAGGCTCACCCAGTCCTAGCGGCTGCCTTGCCTCTGCCATCCAAACCCCACGGTCAGTGGATTGCCATCTATTTCTGCTTCGTATCTATTTGCATCTATTTCTGCTTTGTGTTGCTGGCAGCGTCTTGGGAGTGCTGAACATAGACAGGAGGCTCAAGCACATCGATCACAGCTGATGGGGATGGCCCTTCAGTGACAGCCCCAGAAGTACTGCGAGGACGAACTCTGCATGTGATGGTGACTTGGGTGGCCATAAGAATTTTCCAGCCTTTTTTCTAACCAGTACAGCCTTTGGATCGCCCTAAAATAGCAGCTGCTACATCAGAACAACCCCCAGAGCTCTTTAGTCCTGTATCCCATTTCCGACTGAGGTCATCTTCAAGCGCTTCAGAGAGAAATGTGAGGAAATTTTCACTAAGCCACTGTGGAATCATCTGTCCACATGAAAAAAATCCCTCCTGCCTCTTCTGAATTAAGGACCGGCTTATGTTCTGAGCTCTGTTTTATGTGCTGGTTGCTGAATTCGCCTCGGCTAACAAACCACGATAACGAGGAGGAAGATGAGTCAGGAGGAAGCTCGCTGTCCGTAACATGCTGTGCGTTGCACACAGAGATGACTGCCGTTCCATCTCCGTTCCATCTCCCATCTGGAAACTGGCTTCTGAATCACCAAACCTCCTGGGAGAGAGCTTGGAGTTCAGCCCGCTGCCCAAATCTTGCAAGCCTCGAGCTGCTGAGCTCCAATTAGCTTTGGCTCCCAGGGCCACCAACCTGGGATCTCCATTTCCCAGAACCTAGCAAGCTGTGGGCACACCGCGCCAAGGCTGCACGTAAACTTTTGTTTGGGAGGGTGGTGAAGACCCAGTGACCACCAGAGATCACCAGATCACCAGCCTCTCCGTAAGATCACCATTCAGCTCTGCAAAGCCAGAAGAGATTCTCATCTCTGGTTGTACGTGATGTGTTACAGCACCAATAAATCAGGAGCTGATGGACACCCATGTATCAGGATGTGATCCGTTCCCACCGGAGCTAACACGGGATGGGAGCACAGGGAAAGCTGGCCGTGATGGGATTTTCAGCACTCTTTCACATCCTCAGAAAGAAAAGATAATTCTAACAAGAACTAAGGATGGACCAAAGGCTGAATGCTCACCACGTCGAGCTTCACTCGTGGCTCTGTTACTGATTTGCTGTGGGGCTTTGGGTAGGGCACTTAAGGTTAAGATCCCAGCCATCCTCTGCCTCTGTTTGCACATCAAGGAGATAATGAGGGAAGGAAAATGTCTCCCTGTTGCACGCTGTATTTCTAAGATTAATTTAAGACTGCAAATGAAGACAGCAGTGGGAGAGCCTCGTACTGAGAGCACCCACAGAAGTACCATTATAATGTAATATTCCTGGGTATTTATAGGCTCTGCCATTACCAGTCAGAGGTACCCAAATGCCTCACAAGCTTATTTCCACAACAGCCCTAAGAACAAGGGGTGTGCAGTCACTCATCTGAGTGAAAGGCAGAGCTACCTGCCAAGATCTCGGAGCAGATCAGACAACCAGGACTGAGCATCCTAAACTAATGCTACAGCCAGACAAAAACCTCTCATTTCCAGCAACTCCTCCCCAGGCTCAGCCCAGAGAGAAAGATAACATTATTTTTGCTTCTGGATCTGAGGTTTCTGGTCAGAAATAAGATGCCACAAGGTTTGTGAAAAATGTTCTTCAAGCAGCTCGGGAAGGTTAGGTTTAGGTGAAGAGGAAAGCCACTGCCTTTATCTAACGAGATTTCCTCCAGCTTGAGTTTCGATAAGGAGCCTGAGCGTGAACTGCTGTTTTGTTGCAGTGCCAGACCTTTGGAGGCAACAAAGCTGCTGCCACCCCGGTGATTTATCACCCACAGAGGTATATATGCTGTATAACCCTACAGTTATATAGGGTTATACCCCAGGAATACCCATACTGGTCATACCTAGCTCAACAGACTGACTCTTTGCAGTGGCTGTCTAGGACAGGCTACAAACCCCACGTCTGCACAGACAGGTCCCTTCCTCCCACTCTGTGAGGCCGTGGTTTTCCTGTACTTGTAGGGCAGTTACAGTGGGAAGCCCTGTAGTTTATTTTCACTCATCCAGACTACAAATTGGAGCACGCTCTGGCCCTACCTGTTTGACTAGGCACTGAGGAAAACGCTGAGCGAAGGCAGGGCAGCTGGGTGCTGCGGTCCTGGCCAGCACAGCAAGCCAGCAGCAGCTGTAAGAGCGCAGTGGGGAAATGAAATTGTAGGGTAAGGCCAAAGCCTGGCACCCCTGCAGCCCGCACGGGGCAAAAGCAAACCAAAAGAGAGCACACGGGGGATCAGCAGGGAGGAGTGAGGTTCCTCTGCAGAGGGAGCAATGCGGATCTGCTGGTGGGGAAGGTGTTGGATCTGACTGCAGTTGTGCTAACAGAATCACCGAATTGTAGGGGCTGGAAGGGACCTCCAGAGATCATCGGGTCCAACCCCCCTGCCAAGGCAGGTTCCCTACAGCAGGCTAGGCCCAGGTAGGTGTCCAGACGGGCCTTGAATATCTCCAGAGAAGGAGACCCAACAACCTCCCTGGGCAGCCTGTCCCAGTGCTCCGTTACCCTCCCCGTGAAGAAGTTCTTTCACGTGTTGGTGCCGAACTGCCTGGGCTCCATTTTGTGGCCACTGCCCCTTGTCCTGTCCCCACAGAGCACTGAAAAGAGGTTGGCCAGATCCCTCTGTCTGCCACACCTCAGGTATTTGTACCCCTTGATAAGATCCCCTCTCAGTCTTCTCTTCTCCAGGCTGAACAGACCCAGGTCTCTCAGCCTTTCCTCACAGGGGAGATGCTCCACACCCCGTATCATCTTTGTGGCCCTCTGCTGGAATCTTCCCAGGAGATTCCTGTCTTTTTTGTGCCAGGGAGGCCAGATCTGGACACAGTACTCCAGGTGAGGCCTGACCAGGGCGGAGTAGAAGGGGAGGATCACCTCCCTTGACCTGCTGGCCACGCTCCTGTTAATGCACACCAGGATCCTGTTGGCCTTGTATGGTGCCCTGTATGAACCAGAGGGGGTGGGGCATCTCCTGAGGGGAACGGGGTAGACTTTCCCTGCTGTCTGCTGACTCCAGAGGTGCCAATCACTGTTGGGTGGCCTTGTACTTGGACAGCCACTCAGCAGCGGCAGAAATCAGAGCCACAGCTCATTTCATACAGGCCACCGAGCAGCAGCTTAGAGCAAGGCCTGGGCTAGACTTTGTAGGGCAGCACAATGGTGGAAAGCGAGATTACAGCCCATTAACCCTCCCTCGGGCCCTGCAGTCCCTCTAGGCAGAAACACAACGTGAAGCACTTAGTGCAGAGCTGCCAAGTCTCATTTAGGCAGAGGAGACGAGCTCATTCATGAGTCATTGCAAAGCACAGGGCCAAACGGATCCCCAGTGCTGTTCTGGCAGGGTCACGGGGTGAGGGAAAACCCATCAGTGAGACGCAGGAGTGGATGGACATCGGGGACGAATTTATCCCTCCTGCTTGCAGCGATGGGGTCTGGCTGCAGGTGTTTGAGCTTTTTTGAAAGCCCAGACCTATTTTCTGCCTATTTTCAGCCAGAGAGCCCTGCACTCGGAGGAATGTGCTGCTGGGAATTTCCACAAAAGGAAACTTTTTGGGGCTTTTAGGGCAAGCGTTTGATCAACTCGGTGCAGCCAGCAGAGCAAAGGCACGGCTTAGAGTCCTGCTACATTTGTCTCGTGCAGAAAGGAGAGCTGACGGGAGTTCTGCACGCTGGCATGCTTGCTCAGAGGGCCGGGGATGTTTTCAGAGCTTCCATTGCACTTTGCACGGAGACGCAGACAGAAATCAGCAGGGAGCGAGCCGCTGGGAACGGGGCGAGCTGGCAGGAGTTCAATGTGGAGCGAGACCGCGGGGAAGGCTGGGACCTCGCTTCCTTGCAAAAGGAGCAAAAGGCATGCGAGCTGATTTGGTCTCATTTTAAAATCGCATAAATAGGCTTCACCAGCGGGGCTGTGCAGCAGGTCCAGATCCAACTGGTGCATGGTGCTGTGAGGAGCACGGAGTTCGAGCTTGCTTCATCACTGTCTTATCTCCTGCCATCTAATCACTGGGGTGATGGCTCAATGAGTTCCAGCAGGCTTTTTCTTCTCAGTTTATTTTTATTCTTCCTTCTTTTGTCAAAACCACGTGAAATGCCAAGTTTGGACATAAAAGCAGGGGGTGTCTAAGTTTCGCTTTGAAGCTGGGGATTCATCTGAAGTGGGGACTCTGATTTAAGGGGATGGGGAGCCACGTGACTTGAAACTCAAATGTTTGCCTGAGCTCTTGAGAGCTGAAACAAAGACATTTCACATCAGCCCCCTCTAGAGCATGCTTTACTGGTTTTCAAAAGCGAAGTGCACACGGATACAGCGTCCTGAAGTGACCAGAGGGGATGAATTGAACGGATCATTTAAAATGGATGGATCTATCAATCCTGACGGTGTCATGTCAGAGATGAGGACAACAGGCTGAAACAGCAGCTCCCTTAAGGAAAAGGCACCAAAATGTTTGTGTACCTTAACTTCAAAGGCTCAGCGTGACCGCTGGGGTTATTGTGACAAAACGCTCTGACACGGAGGCAGACGTGACAGATTGACCAAGGAGGGCTGGTGGGTGGTGCTGGCTGTAGGGGTGTGGGAGAGGGGAGCTGGGATTGAAACACAATCTGCCAGCAACAAAAGAAGTCACTGAAGGGAAGTCCCGGGCATTTAAAAGACCCAGTATCCTACCAAAGAGATGGGAGGAGCGGGAATCTCCTTTTGTTTGTTGCTTGCTAGTGACCTAAATACCTTGCAGCTAGATCAGCAAATCCATCTGGCTAAAAGTAAAAAAAAATAATAAATCTAAACTCTTATTTGACTGTGGGCTTGTTTTATGGAGAGCAAGAGCTGGGCAAAACGGGGAGGGTGGTGGCATTGCCCTGGTGGTGCTAAGTAGAAGTGGGGGACTGGAAACCCTTCCTTACCATCAGGTGAGTTTGCAATTTTGTCCATGTTCACAAGCAGGCACCCACTCGATACAGCTTTTATCTGATCTGTAAAGTTTTGCACCAGCAGGCTCGTATGAAGAGGGACGTCTGTATGAGAAGCCTCCCTTCTGTCTCTAAGTGATCTTAAAGTGATCAAAGCCATCTCCTGCTGCTCTGGGTATGCCTAAAATTACTGCTGATGAAAAGAATTAGAGGGAATACACACGCTCCTCTGGCTTCAAGGTGGTTTCTTTTGTGTGTTGAGCAGCCCTTTGTGTGGCACCACCTCAGGACAGCTCCTTGTAAGACCAGGCTGTCAGCAGCCTGCCCCCGGCTGCTGTGATGGAGAGACAGAAATCATGCCCCTCCCCTCATTTCTGGGAAAAAAACGACAGTAAAAAGCAAAGGACAGCAAGAAGAACTCAGAGGCAGGTGTGTAGCCTGAAGTTGCTTTGCACTCACTTCTTGGAAGCTGCCTCAACTTTATGACAGAGTTCAAGAACCAGAAGATGTGTGGAAACCAGACATGGACACGACCCTATCTGCCTGCAAACTTTGGCTTCCCCACGTTGGCCACAGTTCAGTCCAACTTTCCCTTCAAACCTCACTCCCACAGACACGAATTCATCACAAATTCCCTCAACCTGGCCAAAGTCAGCAGGCATTTTGAGCTATTTTGCCCTTCTTTGACCTCACGTGGAAAGGGACGGCAGCAAAGCAGCCACCTGGACCTTGCTGGGTGCTTGGGTGGTGAGAACGACTCACGCAACGCATAAACTTCCTCACCTCCAATGTGCTTACCTTGCTTTGCTTCCTGTCCAGGTAGAACTGATGTTGACTAATGGCCATAGCCCAGATAGATTTTATCAGCGCTGGGCAGGCGTACCACGTATGCACAGCGATGCCACTATGCCCAAAGGTCCTCCTGGTCACAGATGCCCTAGGGAGAAAGAAAGAATGAGCTGGGGTTACACCACGGTTTCCTCAGATGCGTCCTGCCTCAGAAAACAACCACAGACCTCAGAGGAAAAGCAGAGAAAAATGCTTAGAGAGCAGAGGGAAATTGCTGCTCAAATCCAGACAGCCTCTACTCTAGATGACTCCTCCAGTTAGAAAGCACCGGAGGTCTACCAGGAAAGATCTTCCAGTTTGTCCAGTATGAACCGGACTCCTGGCTTCAGCCGAGCTGACACCGGCCACAAGAGTCACTGATGCCAAAGTTCAGGTGAATCCTGCGTGCCTCATCCCATGCTGAGCCACTCGAGGCCAAATCCTCACACCCTCCACTGCCTCTGGGTGGTGGATCTCAAATATCAGGATCCTGGTGACAACCAAAGAGCCCCAGGATCGACGGCTGCTTTAGAGGATGTGGGAGAAGCTCTTCAGGTACCTCGCTTTCCCCACTGGTAAGCGGATGCAGCAGGGCCTGCCATGTGGGTTGGGAAGTTGTGAGGCTTGCAGAGGGCTGCCCAGTGCCCTGGAGAGAAGAGTGCTACTCAGAGATTAGCTGAGTGAATATAAAAACAGGAAAAATGAGAGCTGTTTCCTCTTTGGAACTCACAATTGTCCTCAAAGATTAGCAAAAAAATACAGGTTAGGATTTCCCCCTGCTTTCACAGCTGTACACAACTGCCTGATTGTCCCATCCTTCAACTCTAACCCCACCAGCAAAGCCCTGAATGAGAGCGCAGGCTAGGTCAGAAATGGGATGCTTTTGTTATGGGCTTTGATATAGGGACACGGATTGGGAAGGGGAAGGGGGAAAGGGAACAGGGGATGCTATGGAGGGGCTCTGCAGCCCCTTTGTGCAGTGCAGATGTGGAGGTGACACTGCAGGAGCTCTACTGGGAAGTGCAGGGGTTGGCTGACTCTCTGCCCAGCGCTCTGAAGTCCTCAAATCTGCTCAAACACTGGTTCCCCTCCTGCCACCTCTCCTCTGGCGTGCCCGGGAGCTGTTCGAAACCAGAGGTGAAGGTGGAGTGCAGGGCAGGCACGTGGGGAAAGGGAGCGGTGACAGAGCCAAGAATGAAAGAAAAGCAAAACCCTGCCGAGAAATGGGAGCTGCTGGCCAGGATCTGCTTGGGAAACGGGGGACACAGCTCTCCTGTCAGGGACTTTTCAGCGCTGCAAAACATGCTCCTGAATCCCCATCGCTGGATGGGGAACGAGGGCCGTGCAGGGAGGTGCTCCTGGATCCAGGCTGGAGAGGGGATTCAGCTCTGGATGCTTTGTGGTGATTTAAGGGACACCAACCTCTGCAGCACAGCGGCGTACGAGGCTCTGAAGCTTTAAGGCGCTCAAACACTAACCCGAGCCTTAATCCTGGTGCCATCCTATACTCCTTCATGGGATAAGTAACCAAGACGAAGAGAGGTTAAAGGGTTTGCTCGGGACAGGAAGCCACGGGCAGGGGCAGGGCTGAGAAACATGCGTTGTGCTGCCCAGCCCTGGCCACAAGCACGGAGCCGTGCTGGCCCTCCCGTGCCTGCGAGCGTGGCTTTGCTGACTCAGGCTCTGGTTTGGCTACAGGGAGAGGAATGCGGAGGGAGCACTGTGCTGGCCAGTCCTCCGCCTTGCAGGGTCCTTCCCCCTCGGCCTGGAGGCTGCTACAACCTGAGCCGTGCTCCCACCACATTGCCAGGCTGCTTAAGAGAGAGAAAAAGCCACTGATAACGTGCCAGAGTGCCCGTTTGAGCCCAGCGGTGGTGCTCTCAGGCTGCAAAATTCAACCACGCTGACTGCAGAGAGGAAGCACCAGGCTGAGAACAACCCACGCTGGACAGGGTTTTGTCTTCCCGGTGTTAATTCAGAGGAACAGCACCAGTGGAATAAAACCCAGCAGCTCTCCAGCGTCAGGAATTCCTGCCCTCTGAACACAAACGGCACAGGGTTGGAAAGAGAAGCTCCTCCGGGTGGTCACGTTTCACGCGTGACCCTGAGTGGCAAATATCATCACACCTCGAGCGTCCTGGAGCTATTTGCTTTCTCCTCCTTGCAATCTCTGCTTCCAGCAAGCTGCCAGCCAGCCTGGGCGTTTGGGGGCTTCTTGCAGCTGGCTGCTCCCAGCCCACATTTCTGACGAAGGTTTGGTGGAGGAAATGAACGCCCCCTGCCCCGGCTCCTGCTGTTGGAAGAGCTCCCAGAGCGTTCCCGACGTTGGGAATTGGCTCTGCTGGATTTCATGCGACTATTTCCATGCTTAATATCAAGCAGATGCTCCGAGGCTCTGCTGACCCGGAGCTGCAGCCTGGTATCAGCTGCTCCGCTCGGTTTTTGCTTTGATAAAACCTACCTGGGGACACAGGCACCGCTGTGTCGGCGTGACCCTGCTGCGGGCAGGGCAGACGCAGGGAGAAGCTGCATGCAAAATTTCCCCCAGAAAAAGCCCAGGGATTAGTACACAGATCGGCACGGGAAACAGGTGAAACAGGATCACAGCTGACTGATCAGCAAAACACGCTGCTGCCAGCAGCCCATCAAATCGGCCCGGGGAAGGGAGCGGGTTTCTATCAGCTGCGTTCACGTTTACCGTGCAAGGAGGAGATGGATTTGAGTGGGAAGAGCTTAGGGAGCAGTGCACACGCTGGGCAGTGCCCGCAGTAACGCAGATGAGCAAGGGGGTGCAGGTTTTACATGCAGCACGGTCCCTTCAGCTCGCTCTCTCCCACGTTAAGTCTCTAAAATATGAAAAAAAAAAACACACACAAAACTCCTTGTTGAACAGACCGATGGGCTTTCATCCAGCCTGCCCCTGGTCCGGTGCCATTGCTGTCCGTCAAACTGCTGGATATTTACATCCAAAGCGGCGTGGGTGCGAAACGGGGCGCCCAGCTCCCAGCGGGATGGGGGTACCGAAGCAGAGGGAAGGAAAAAAATCCCGCTAGGAGGGGAAAGCAGGGAGGTACACAAGGGCGAGAGCAGCTCCAAAGCCCGAGAAAAGAAGGAGCAGCCCCCGGCTGGAAGCGAGCCCTCCTCCCCCCCAAAAAAAACCACCACGGAGAGCCCGGCACGGCTCGGCTCTCACCTGCGCGGATCGTGCACCTCCACCGAGAACTTCTTCTCGCGGAAATAGAGGTTCTCCAGCTGCCTCCATTGGAAGATCTGCGGGGGAGAAGCAGGGGGTGAGGCTCCTCCTCGCAAGCCCTGCCCGCGTCCCTGCCCTCCGCTCCCTCCCGGAGCCGCGCCGGGGGCTGCCCCGCTCCGCCCCGCTCCGCCCGGCCCGGCCCCTTTCCCCTTCCCCTTTCCCGATCCTTTTTTTTTCGTTTTCCCTTTCCCCGAGCCCCTTCCCCGAGCCCTTTTCCCCTTCCCCATCCCCGTTCCCCGCAGGGAGGCGGGGATGGAGCCGGCTCCGGCTCTCCCCGCGCGCTTTCCACCCGCAAAAAAAGGACGGAAAGCCGGGATTCGGTGCTTTTTGTTTTAATATTAAATTTCTATCTGAGTTTTGTTTTTTTTTTTTTTTTTTTCCCTTCGAGGGTGGGCAGCTGGGCCGACCCCACAGGGCAGAGAAGAGCTCGGAGGGGCGAAGGCAGCCTCGCTTTGTAGGGCAGCTGCTTGGGGTGCGGGTCGGTGTCGGGGTGTGGGTTAATATTGGGGTGCTGGGTCCCCAGCCCGGCTTTGACCCCAGCTGCTGGCACCTCAAAATAAAATACAGACAAAACCAACGCTGCCCCGAGCAAAGAGGGAGGCTCGGGGCTGGTTCCCTCGGCCAGGAGCCGAGGCAGCAGAGCTCTCCCTGATTTCTGCTCCCTCTGCCACTCCAGGCAGCTCCTGCGGAGTTTTCCTGCCCGACCCCCAAGGAAGGAGCTGGCTCCTGCCACGCCAAGATAAGCCTCTTGCCAGTGTCAGCGCTCCCGAGATAAGTAAACAGCAGGCGTGATTTGGTTTTGCACCGATGAAGCTCCTAGGGGAGGCGAGAGCTCGAAAATAAAGCACGCCACAGCGGGGACCCGGGCGTTTTCTCTTCACTAGGGGCATGAGCGTTGAAAATAGTTGTGTTTGTGGGAGCTTCCAAGAGTTGTCTTTCTGTATTTTGCTTTTTTTTTTTCTTCCTTTCTACGAGTGGACAGCCCCACTGTGCTAAATTTTGGTGCCCCCCCCCAGGGCGCGCAGTTGCTCGGTGTCCCCGGGGTTGTTCCCGTGGTGGGAGGGCAAAGAAAGGAAGGGAGCCAAGGGGATGGGGAGCTTGAAGGGCTGGGTTTTACGCCCTTGGAGGGCTGATGGATTCATCCCGTGGAAAAATGAGTCCCTGCGTAAAAGCCATGAGGCCCAAACAGAGCACAGAAATCCCTATTATATTCTCTGCCGAGATAGGACGGGTTTGGGGTGAAAGGGTTAAGCCGGGAACTTGCGAGCTGAATGTGAAGCCTGTCTCCCCTCCGAGCCCTCAGCGAGCTTCAGCTGAGCTTCAAAGGCTCCAAAAGGAAGTTTGGGGCCCAAACTCCCGCTGACAACAACAGGGGTCAAGCAGGAGCCCGCCACGTGGGCCTCCGAAACATCCCTCTGCGCTTCCAGATGCCCGTGTGGACCGCAGAGGGGGGAACGGGGCTGCACAGCACGCGGAGGGGACGTGTCTGGGAAGCGCTTGGACACGTGGAACCCATAAGCGGCTCAAAACCCAGCAGTTCACACCCTGCAGAAATTCTCCGCCCTGTCCCTGCGTCCCCTGCTGTCATTCCGGTGTGGCACAATGGGAACTGGAAACCCCTTTTTCCCCGAGCCGCTCTCCTGGGATGCGTTGTGCAGGGAGACGCGGGGATTTGGGGATTTCCTACCCTCAACCTCCTCCATGTGGCTCTCGTGCCCTCACCCTGTCCCGTTTCGTCCTCTAACAAACCTCCTGGTGCTCAGCTCGTTAGCTGCAGCTCCGTTTCCCTTTGCTGATTAACTCCAACTGTCCAAACACGTGCAGCTCCGGGGGAGCTGTCAAATGGCCAAGCGCAGGCACCCAGGGCCACTTCTTGTGCCCCGGGGTGCCCCAAAAGGCCCCCGCCGCTATCCCAGGGGGGAGCAGGACCCCTGTAGGGCCGGTGCCGCGTGTGCCAGCCCCACACAGACGCCTTGGACACCCAGCAGCGCCCCAAATGGCATTCAACACCTACACCTAACAGTGCTCTCCCTTTGCTGCCCAAATATTATCCAGCCTCCCCCTCCTTTTTGCCCGGGTTGATCCGAGAGGTCTCACCCTTCCTCTGCGGGAGGAATCCCACCTGCACGAAGGCGACTGCCCCCAAGAAAACACAACCCCACAGGAGGAAAACGCCTGATTCCTTCCTCCAGCCAGACCCCCTCGTGGAAACGAGCTGTTCCCTTCGCCGGTGGCTCGGCTTCCGCACGGTTTCCAGCGGATGCCATTAATTGGGTGCCAGCTGCACGAGCTGCCGTGAGTGGGTCTTAAATGGAAGAGTAATTTTTACCCATCACGATCCTTTTACCACGCTGCTGCTCGCAGCCTTCACGGGGGAATAAGAGCTGCAGTAGGGAGCTGGGCGTAATTTCATCAGTCTTGTGGAAATGCAGTGACAACAGAGGCATGCAGGTTTTGGAGAGCCCGTTTTGGGCTTAGTTTGAGCCAAAGCATCCAAATTCATGGCAGGTTTGCCTCTTCCCACACAGACGGGGTCTGGTTTTGTGACATTTGGCTGTCTTTTTTGGTAGATTTTGCCCCCGTGGGTGGGAAGATCTCTATTGGCTTTCCTGGGGTTGTGTTAGGGGCAGAGGGACCCGAACGTTGAGATGGAAAACCACAGGTCTGGGCTTCCTCAGCCCAAAGGCACCTCGCAGCAGGGACAGGGACAGCATGTCCCTAACCATGCTGGGAATGAGGCTTAAGGAGAAAGCCCCTCGGTACCGCAGCATGTCCCTGAGAGCACAGCTCCCCGGCCCTTTAGAGGCTGCTCTCACTCGGAGCCTGCAGGCAAGGGGGCAATTAGCGGGGCTTGCGGCGGGGCGAGCCGCTGTGATGTGGTATTTCGCCCCCTGGGATTTCTTCTGAGGTCAGCAGCCCGCTTTGGATGGAGCAGCAGCGGGCAGCTCTCAGATGGGAACAATTTCTGGTAGTTGCCATCATTACAGGCTGCGCATGAGCTCATTTGGTCCTCGCTGGATGCTTAAGGAAGCCTCCCCGAGACGGGCTTTTGAGCACAGCTGCACACAAGAGAATGGGAAAGGGGCTCCTAAAAGAGAAGAAGAGAATCGCCCTTTCTCCCTCTTCCTCTGAGTCAGAAATTGCGCAGAGGGCTCTGATTCATCCTGACAATACAACTGGAGCCAGAGCTATCGCTCCATTTTGCAAGACTGCTTCTCAACCTGCAAACATCCGAGGGGCAGCTCGGGGAATAAATGCTCCCTATCGGACCATGCGTTGCATTTCTGATGCTTTGAGGGGGGCTATGGTGGGGAAAGCAGTACCAGAAATAGTTTTTTTTTTCTTTTTTCTTTTTTTTTTTTCAAAGCTGGCAGCGTAGAGAAGGAGCCAGAGGAGGGACCTGAGCCCTCCAGGGTGCGTTGTGGGGAATTCAGGTGCAAGCTACAGGGATATTCTGGTTGCAAAACCCTTCCAAGAGGCCGGCAGGCTCGCCAGGCACCAGATGTTTGCGACTGGTTGCAAAGAGCTGCAGTCAAAGCCCTTCAGACGCAAGCTCCTTTTGTGGTTTGCTAGCTGCTCCCTAATTAAGCTGAGCCTGGAGGAGAGGAGGCCCGGGGATCTGCATCCACTCCAGCCTCGTGAGCCTGAAGAGGGTTTTTTTTACTGCTTTTATTGACCGTGGGGCCGGCACGGTGGAGTTTGCACCCAGCAGGAGGTAGGGGCAGTGTGAGAGCATGTGAAGAATGCCAGAGGCTCCTGAGGAAGGAGGGAAGGTGTTTGCTGAGTGAGCAGGGGGGAGCGTTTCTGGCTGGGTCGCTCATGCCCTGTTGTGGGGAGCAGAGTTTGTCAGTAGCTGGTGGCAGGGATGGGACAGAGAGGGTTGCCAAAGGGCAGCCAAGGTGGTTGGTGCCCAGTGCCCTCTGGATTCTGCTTCCTAAAGAAAAATGCCCAAATAATAACACCTGGAGCAATGCTCAGGCTTCTCTGCCGCACGGTGAGGCAGGTTTCCTGATGCTGTCTTCTGCCTGCTGTGCCCAGAGAGCTGGATTTGGCGCTGGGCTGGGCACTGTGCACTGGTGGGGACACGGTGGGAACCAGCAGTCAAACACTAGGGCCATGAGTAACCTGATTTATCTGGGAAGCTGGCCCAAATTTGAGCAGGAGGCTGGGCTAGAGACCTCCAAAGGCCTCCTTGACCTGGATTTCTCTTTGTAAGCATCGAATGAATGACCTGCTGTGACTGCTGCTGGACTCACCGACCTACAGGGCATCTCCCGGTCCTTCAAGTCTTTCGGCTTCATAGATGATTAATGCCTCGTTACGTCACCCTATGCAGAAGGAACAATCGTCCCTCTAAATCACCACCGTAGCACCTAGACTGGGCACTCTGAGTCCCTTCTAGGAAAGGCAGGGAAATAACCCGGCACGTTTCTAACAGCTCAAATGCAACCCTTTGCTCTCCTACGCTATGGGCAAGAGCCAACCCTGGAGGATTTCCTGGTCCTAAAACTGGTCCTAAACAATGAAACTAAACAATGGCAGCCTCTTCGCACAGCTTGCTTGAGTAAAGCTCCAAACTCCCAAGTCTTTTCTTTTTTTTTTTTCTTCTCCAGTTTAAAGACAAAGCAAATGGCAACACAAAAAATTCCTCCTCGGGAATGTAATTCCCTCCTCCGAACAAAGCAGCAAGCACAATTCTAGGGTCTGAGTTATGCAGGAGGTCAGGGTGGAGGCTCTGAGCGGTCCCTCTCTGGCTCGAAGCTCTGTGGAAATCACAGCTCCAGCCAAGTCAATGGCAGTTTTTGTCCCAGCGATTTCAGTGGGGCCACGGTTTCCGGCCATGGATTTGTGTTCTGCCTCGAGCCAGTCCTGCTGCCATCAATCATACCTCTGTCAAACGAGCCGGAGTGAACGAGGAAGGGTTTGATCCACCACCTCGGCTCAAACAAACGGGATCTTGTTTCGCTGGCAGATTTACCAGCAGATTTCCACGGGCTGTCACCTGTGGATTAGCGTGACCCGGCGCTCGGGGTGCCCCCCGGGTCAGGAGATGAGGATGCTGCTGCAACGTAACCCGGCCCTCTCTCCTGCCATGCTTCCCTTCATTCCCGTACTTCTAGTAGTTTGGGGCATTTCTTTTTTTTTTTTTTCTCTTTTCTGGAACAAAAAAATAAAAGGTTTCCTGTGTGGTTTGATGTGGGGAAACAACCCCACCAATGATCTTCCCAGAGGCTCGCTGTCCTCCCTTCCCCCAAGGAAGGAGAGAGCGGTTTGGCTAAGCAGGACTTTTGGTGGTCTGTCAGCAATCCCAGCTCACTATCTAATTACTTCTTCCCCTCAGGCTTTGGGACTCTTTTTTTTTTTTTGGCCAAACCGTTTCTGGTCCAACTCGGGATCCTTTTTGCTGCGTGCTGTTCTCATGGGACCACCCCACCAAACAATTCTGGCCTGAGCAAGCAGAAATGGCATCTAGGTCTATATGATCACCACTCCACCTTCATTTCCATTCCGGAGAGACGATTCCCTATTAAATTTCAAGGTGGGTTACTGGCTCCAAGTGACAGCAAAGCATCAGATCTCAGAGCAAAGAGCCGTTATTTGGACAAAACACTATTTGCCTACATCACGTCACTTGATATTGGTGTCTATAGCTGTATACACCCCGGGAGATCAGACTTTGATCTTAGAGCTGACCAAATCCACCTACACTGCACATACATTTGGCAGATGCTGTTAGATGTTGCGCTGCTGTCACCACGCTGATTGCATCTTGATCAATACATCTATAGAGAACTTTTCTTACCGATTCTTATATTTCTTTTCCTCCCTTTTTTCTCCTCTACGTGCACATCCAAGTGACTCTCTGACACACTGTTCTATGTCTTGCATAAAGGATGCCCAAGCTATTGCCCAGGAGCCAGCTATGGCTCACTCCGATGATTTATGCCACTCTCTTACCTGAATATCCCCGTGCCTTCTCCAGCTAAAGGGAATTGGGCTAGATGATTGAGGACTAAGGGATTGGGCTAGATGATCTTTCAAGGTTCCTTCCAATCCCTAACATTTTGTAAAGCACATCCACCTTGGAACCCAAACACAGGAACACCCATCCCCACCTCCTGCCCAGTCATGGGATGATGATTAACAAACCTATCGGGTTGTGTGCCTGAAAATACACCTGCCATGCAGGGTTTCTGCTTATAGGGTCCTACAACAGCAGGAATCCCATACACATGGCAAGGGGCTGCCACGTGTGACCTTCTGAGCCTCCTGCCCAGGCCACTCACTTCAAGATGCCTCAGATTTTCAGCCACTGAACTCCTGCCTGGCTTCACCTGGTGATAGAGATGTCCAGACACCAGCAGCAAGTCCTGGTGAGCCGAGACAGCATTTGGGAAGGGTGAGGAGCCTGCTGCCACTTCAGAGCCAAGCATGAGTGCTGGAGGAAGCCTCGGTCTCGCTCCAGATCTCTTCCCTAACTCCAGGGTCCTGAGCTCCAATTTGTTTCACCTCGTGCTGTCAGAGTGATTTGTCTTCACATCTTGTTGAAGCTCCCGCTGTGCGCTGCAGAATCATTTAAGACTTGGCGGCTGCTTTAGTAGAGAATTACCCTTTAAGACGTGAATATGACACTTAGAGCAAGTGGATTTTACTTTGATGGGTATTCCTGTATTTTGTGAATGCAGATTCTTGCAGCAAACCCTTGGATTTTATGTCTGACGGTATCACCACATACACCAAACCCCAAAATAGTGCCGGCTTGCTTATAAGACAGCAGTGCCCCAGGCTATGTGTTAGTGCTTACAAGCATTATAGGTGATTGAGGAACCCATCGACATAGATAAAGGAAACTGAGCATGACTGTTGTATGACTAGCTAGCACATTTTTAGAAGTCACTTTACCTAATCAGTCTCCTTAGCCACAACCTCCTTAGTTGTCTGAGATCAGCCCTGTTTGGGAGAGACACTGAACCAAACTTTTACTAGCTTATATATGAGAAGAAGTGGTGCTTATGTACCTTATAGTTAATTCATCCTGATTCAGCCACGGCAAATTCCATGGAGCCAACTCTTTCTGTCTTGTCCTGAGCTGTGAAGTCCTTGTCTCTCTCCACAAAGTCGTTGTGTAGGTGAATGATAGTTTCTTTCTCTGGCCACTGTGATTTATACCCAGCTCCTACAGCTGTGCTGGTGGTGCTGACTGTGGGCTGGATGGTGAATGGGACTGGGAACTGCTCAAGGTTAAAAGTGGCTGCTCTTTTTTGGCTGGGTTATGCTGAGCCCTGATCACTTTGCTGGAGCAGTTTCCTTCTCTGGGCTGGGATGGGATAGGAGAGTGGTGAAGGCCACTGAAGCTGGTACTGCTGCCAGAAGTATTCACTAAATCACAGCCTAGTGCCACGTCCAGCCAAACCCCATGGAAATTCTCCATCTTTGGGACAAAATCCTCTTTTCCAGCCCCATGTGCTCTGATCCGATTTATTCATCTCCCAGTGCTCTTGGCAATTTTTTGGCACAGAGGGGTGCAGTGGCAAGGCTGAGGGGGGTGCTGAGGACAAGTAGAGGAAAAAAGCAAAAAGGAGAAAAGCCTGGTGCTGGGTGGAGGGCATTCCAAACCAAAGCAAGCAGCCTCCAAAAAGGTGCTACTGAGGACACGTTTCAGCAGGGAAAAGCCTTAAACTATGGGTGCTCTTTGGTTGCCACAGGTCTGGGTCTTAGATGTTGATACACAAGGAAATGGGGTGAACAACCTCCTCCACGAGAAGGACCAGCAGGGTGAGGAACCTCACTTTGTGTCCGTCTCCCTCCTCCAGTGCACCGCATTCCCAAGCACTAAACCAAGACTGAATTACTGCACTATAAAACGAGCTGAACCTGCTGTGACCTGAAGACTGGTTCAGTTTACAGCCGAGTCCATAATCCAAAAAGCATGAAGGATCAGCCAAGGGAAGAGAAATAAAACCGTTGAGCAGAAGGAGTCAGCAGGTAGTCCTTAACAGCCAGCTAATCACGGTGAATAATTTATTACAGCGATGCCACTGAGACTCCGCTAGCTTTTAAGCCAGCATTTCCTGGAAGTGTTTTCTGCTCCTCTTGCATCACTTGTAAATTTTAAATATTTTATCCCTGTCTGCTGTGCAAAGATGATTGCAAATGTCTTAGGAAATGATGCTGTTCTAAGAAAGGCCCAATTAGCCACGAGGATGATATGCTGTGTCCGGCCCCAGCTGGTTGTGGGTGTGCTAGAGAAAGGCCATTCTTTTCTCCATACACCCCGTGGCATGCCAGTAAGAGGAATGCTACACGTGCTCCATGCCTCTGACAACACAAACCAACTCACTGCCAAATCAAACACCCTCCGTGAGTGTGAGGGTTGATGGCACCTCTCAAAATCCTGTCTGAATATTACCAATTCAGCGTTGTAACTCTGGATAGAGGGGTCGCCTACACTCATCCCCAGTCTTACCTTTAACCCTTCTATGCTCTTTATCTTTAACGCTTCACGTGGCAAGGATTTGGGCAAGTGAATTGGGCTCCCTTTAACTCATTTGAAATTCACGTTTTTTTCACCTTTTTGGCTGTTCTGATGGTCTTCTCCGATCAACCAGGATAGGGACCAATTTGTCAGCTTCCTCCTCCCCAGCATTCATTAGTTTCTCTAAATTTCACATCAAGCCCTACTTTGTGTTTTTTTAAGTAACTGGCCTGTCATTCCTTCACCACAGGAAGCACAAGTTTAACCACTCCATCAATGAAATTACTGACTTGACAGTGCTTCATTATGCCCTAAAGCGGAGAGGATCGCTATTTGTTCTGCAATAAAAAGGCTCTTAATTAGGCTGTTGCTCCTCCTGTGTAAATATCTCATTTTGCCTCTGGAACTGGGAAAGTTCACTCTATCTCTTGCTGTTTGGAAAAGGCCAAGTGACATCACGCAGCAATCTTTCACTTGCCGGACAAAATTAACGTGCTGATTATTCTGTTCCTGCTGGTGACGAGCAGGTGATTTGTCTCTAATCAGACCCGTCGAGTACTGATATTGCCCGTGCTTTGTGTTGCTTGGCAGGATGGCTCCAACTCAGCTCTTCTTTTCACATGTGTAAATCAAGCTCTCACTGTTGTTTTGGATTTCCAACAAACACTGCATATTAAATTCTTCTACAATGAGAGTCCATAGTTTTGTGGTGACATTGCGGCAAGGGATAAAGTATTTTCACAGCATGCTTCATTTGATCTCAGAGAAAGGATAACGGGGGGAAGAAATGGCAGAAATGGATGTTTGGCTGTCACAGGGGAAATTTTTGTCAAGCTATATCTGAATTTTGGGATGCCCCACATTTTATCTCATTTCCAAAACTATTCTTTTTGGATTCTCTTCAGTCAACCAGAGAATGAGAACATTGATAATGTTTATGAGCCTGAAAAAAAAGGCTCACCCTAAGTTTCTTAGCCACTAGCTTCTGGTGAAAGAAAATCAGATAACACCACAAAGTGGTATATCTTTCAGAGCAACCAAACTGTACCAGACTCTCTTTAAGGTCATTTTATTTTTGGTGGTAAGTTAAACAATTTATCTGTCCATTTGTTGGAAGTCCTTTGGCTGACTTTGTTCATCATTCATTCTTCAGCTTCGAGTTAATTGTTTACTAACTGCTAAGCTTGTGTGCACTGAAAGATGCCTTTGGGCTCTTATGGCAGTGCCAATATCCCCCTAGAACAATGGAGACGTGCCTGGTGCTACTGCAGCTGCTGGAACATGCAGATCTCACAGCTACAGGCTACAGCGCTGCTGCTTCATGCACGGGGCTCTCGGGATGGAGTGGAGTTATGTTCCTACCTGCTGGTTGAAATGAACAAATGTACATGGACAATATAGCCACAGAGAGGCTTATTCTTGCTGAAGACCTGGCTCCAAAGAATTTGCTTTGGTTTATCATGAATTTTGGAAGGTGCTGGCCCAAGATGGTGAGTCTCGAGCCCAGCAGGACAGTGACTCCTTTGTGATGTGCTTTTCCAAGGCACGCCAGGATTGAAGGGCCCTTTCCCTTCACAAGGAAGAGTTTATAGAAGCTACGTCTTCACCAATATAGAGGGAGTTGGATTCTATCCATCCCAGAAGCTGCTGCTACAGAAATGACCCAAGTTCTGCACGCCACTGGTGAACTTCTAGCATGTCTTGACATCCTGGAGTATGTGCAGGACAACATCTAGCAGGACATTCTCTAGCAGGACAGAAGCCATCTTTCCATATTCTCTTCTTTTTCAGCTGCAGTGATGGATTTTGTTACGTGTACTCACATGAGACTGAAACTTTGGAATTGATTTAGCACCCAAGAACGAACTGCTGTCTGATCGTAACTGCTATGGACCAAATCTGTGTTTAAACAGTAAGCATTTCAGAGGCAGCCTTTGGCAGGGCTTACTGAGTCTGGGAGCTAGCCCCTGGACGTACAGGGAGAACGATATGCCTCAAAGTGATGGCTTTGGTTAGCTTTGGGGCTTCCACAGATCGAGGCAGGAGGGAACATAAAAATAGAAGCTCAGAGTCACATTAGGCTCTGCAGCCCAGCACAAGCTGCATTCCAGTTTAATGGCCCCGCATTCCTGCCTGAACCACCTCCAACTAGGTGCCAGATACCCATCTCAGCTGCACCCCCAGTAATGCTGGAGGACTTCTGCCTCTGCTGCCAGCAAGATCAGGTTCTGGCCCCACGTCAGCCCCAATTCTCCTCTCCAGACTCATCCAATTCGCTGACAAACCCAGTTAGCTTTCTGGAGACACGTGGCTGGTTTACTTCAGCAGTTTAATAAAAACATGGTTTTGACTGCCTGCTAATGGGATCGCCCGAGCTAGGCTCAGCTGCTTAGTGTGGGTTACAGTTTTACTTGCAAACACAGTAAGCATGGAAATCTATCTCGGATGACATCATAGGAAAACATTACCAGCTCCCTTAGAAGACAAGCAAGGTTTTTGCATGCATTTTATATAAATGCCTCGATTTCAGCTGGTTTCTCGCTACAATTTTCTGCTTGTGTTTCTTCCAAGGCAGATTTATTTTTCCGTTGCATTTTTTTTTCAGTTTGTTTCTGGTGTTGGCAATGTGCAGGGATGAAATGATAAATATCAGAAAAGACACAATCTACTCCCTCCTCCCCTCTAATTTTACCTTGCAGAAAAGTTCATCAAAGCTCACCCCTCCCTTTTGCACAGCGGAGACTTGAACCAGCCTATTCTGGTGCAGTGAAATGAACCAGATCCTGTGGTAGGCTCCCAGATACCAGGGTTATCAAGTGCAATTTTACGATTTAATTACCAGAGAATTAAACAGTGCACTTCACTGAGGCTGTTGGGTTGCTCTTGCCAGAGGGTTTTACCACTTGTGTGGGGTAAGAAGTCTTTTATACTTGGTCTTCTGAGGGTAAAAACACACAACAGCGAAATTTTGAAGCCTTAGCTACTCTGTATATGTCCAGTCCCTGATTTAGTCTGTGCATTTTGGAATATCCCGACCAACAGATGGGGTTTGAGAGCATCATCATCATGGTCATCTAGGCTGCCTCTTCACTGCTGTTGTCTCTGGATTGTGGCAATGAACAAACTTGAGCCTGGAAATTCCTACTCTCCCCTCCCACCCAACCTTCCCTCCCTCATTTATGACCACTTCTGCTAAGCTGCAGAAATTCTTGGTGGTTTACACGTAAGGTGGCGTTAATGTTTGTAGTTTCCTGGATTTCACACATTATTTGCTAAGAAAAAAAAATCTGAATAAAGAGAAAACCCCTAGCTTTTAGGATTATGCTTGGAGAAAAAGGGTGGGAGATGCCCATGGTCTTTCTGATTCTAGAGGCAATGGGAGAGCTAGAGGCAGGTTAGGGGGGACACAGAGAGCCCAACGAAGATGCTTTCAAGCTCTAAAACTGGTGCTACAGATCAGATCACCATGTGCAGCTGAGAAACAAGTAGAGAAGCCAAGAAAGGAGACTTGACTCTTAGGTGGAAATGGATGTCTTATCTCTTGAAGTTGGAGTACCGAGCCTCATTTCTTCTTTCTCTGATGCTCTCCCCTAATGCTCTCATCCCATCAGGGCAGAAAAAAAAAAAAGCAATAGCTTCTGGATGGTTGAGTCCTGCCATGGCAAGGCACTGTTTTCCTCCAAAGTAATGTTTCTGCCACTAAGACTGACCTCTGAAGGTGTGTCTTAAGGACATATCTTCCCCAGGGGGTTGGCACTGGTGGAGATGTGTGGGTGCAAACACCTCGTCTAGGCATGTTTTAAATTATCACGTGTGAGTACGACTTGCCCTGCAGGTAATGATTGATCCCAAACAGATATGTCTTTTAGAGCACTGATGCTCTGTAAAGATCCCCTTCCTCCCCTCATCCTCATTCACTCCTTCAGTGAGTAAAAAGCCCCATGAACAGCCTTCAGTGAACAAAAGGTCAATCAAAGAGCCTACTACCTCCTGGTCAATCAAAGAGCCTACTACCTCCTCCTGCCTCCTTAGCAGTTATTTTTTCTACTAAAACCTTGCTTTTAGTTTATTTTAACAGAAGATGCTATCCTTGAGGACCAGGCAATGTATGACTTGAATGTGATCAGAGGAGGGAAAAGAAAGGGAAGGGGACACCTTGGCACAGAGACGATGCAAAGAGAAATGCAGTGTGTTAATTCAGCATTTTCACCTCCAGAAGAGCTTCCTAGTTGCTCCAAATCTTCCAGTTTTGAACAGTTCCCTGCAAGCAAGCCCCAGACCTTGTCTCCTGACATCCCCACGGGTTTGCAATACAACAAATACTGTTGCTGATAGACTGTCCATACCAGCCTGCAGGGTGTGGGCTCAGAGATGAGCTTTTTTTGTACTAGACTGCATCCTACGTAGCAATATCAGAGCACACGGGTGTTTATCTGTTGGATGAGCTCAGGAGACCAAAACCATTCTCCTCCTTAATGAACAGGATATTTGGCAGCTGGATTTCTCAAAAGATGCCTTGAAAGTCTCACTAAAAATAGCAACAAAGAGACCGGAACAGCCAGTCATCAATGACTAAGCACTAGTTTTATGATCAGATCTTCATGTACTCTGCCTTGATTTGTGAACTGTCTCAAAGTAAAGTTCCTAAACAAATCGGATACTGGACAGAAACCTTTTAATGCATTTTCTTATGCATTAAAGGCACGTGATGAAAGTCTTCTTGCCCTATTAGCTTGACATTAACTCTTCAGCTGGTAAAAGCATTGCTTGTCAAATGTAATGCTACTCTGGGGAGAACCAGATCTTTTCTTGTTGTAATACATGGAAGAAGCTTTCCTGTCTCAACTCCCCTCTCCCTCTCTCAGACTATTTATGGCTTGACAACAGACTATTAGGAGGTGCTTAGGTCAGCTGAGCACCTTCAGTCCCACCACAGTTAGCAGGCTGAAAGGTCTGCAGCACCCGAGAGCATCAGTCCTACTGTTTCCATTTCTGTCTTACGAACCACGCTATAAAGAAGCATAAGCCACAAGATTCGATGTCACTTATTGTCCCCCCATACCACAGCATTTAATGAGTGAAGAGCTCCTTTTATCCATTGATTCTCTGCAATATTCAAAGTCTGGGAGAAACTTCACATCCTTCAAAATCACACGAATCAATGCCAGCACTTGCCATACATCACACCCTCAATTCAAGCTATAACATGAGAGGCAAGCCCAGACCTTAACAGAAAAGTAAACACTTACCTTTCTTGGTTTCACTTTGTCGTGGTAGTCGTATTGAAAAATTCCTTTGTAGCTAAGTCCTAACCACCAAGGAATTCCCTGCTTGTCCTGAAAGAAAAAAAAATAGAGTTAAACTGAATGGGAAGAGGAAAGGCTGGAGATTTCCTGGGTTGTATGTCAAGGTAAATATTTGTTTCTAAGCAATGTCCTTGAATGTCGTGGGTGCCATTAAATGGCCCTGGCTGAATTACCTCAAGTCGCAAAGCTCCTTGGTGTTAAAGGGAGATCTTTTTCACTTTTAGCTATGACATCGAAAACCATTTAGAATGCATCACCTGCGATAGAGTTACTCAAAATGCTGCCAGGGGAGGTTTGGCATTAGTCCCTCGTGCAGTGGTACATCCTCTTTCTCTGCCCTGTAAATTATTCAGTCCGAACACTCAGAGATCGGAGAGGAAGAAAAGAGAATCAGCCAGCTGACTTGAATTATGTGGAGGGATTTTAGCATTAATCTTGAAAATGAAGCAGTAATGGGATCTGAGAGCTACCAAGTGATAAGGTCTGACAGGCTTGGACCCAACTGCTTTGTGTCTGAGTGCGCAATAAAATGGCCTTGTGGAGTAATGGCTGATATCTGATACTAGCCCCTTAGCAATTTACTGAACTGGAGTCCTCAATGAAATTACATCTGTTCTGTTAATGCGATAAAGAAAGGCAGGGTAAAACCCAGCTAAACCAAACCCCCCACATCAAGCAGAAGCAAAACCTATTATGTGCAATATTTGTTGCCTCACTGATGCTCACTGGCATTTACTGATCATGGAGAGTTCACTGGAACAGCTCTCAAGAGCTTGCAGGCTTGGACACGCAGCCCGATCCATCCAATCTTGCTTGGTCTAGAGTAGTCCAAGAGATGCAGAGGGTGTTGGAGTAATCCTAGCCTCTGGTAAAAGATGAGGCTGATGTGTTTCGCAAAATTCCTTGCACATAAGCAGGAACAGACGAGGAAAGCACATCTCCCTGAGACAGGTACTGTCAGATCGTTGTGTTTTTATGGTAGCCCACGTGTGGGAGATGTATGCAAAACCCCCATGATCCGTGCAGAGAGATAATGATGAAGCACATCAAAACTTCAGGGGTGATAAATGGGGGAATACGCTGTGGAGGGTGTGGATCTAGCTTTCTCTATATTCTTATTGATTTCTCTTCTTAAGAAAAATAATAACCCTTCACAGCTGGTCAGGCAGGGAAGCAGTGATAGTAGTATGAGACTGGAAGATTTGGTGATAAAACACTAAACAAAAGAAATAAGGAATTTCAGGAATAGCTGCATGAAATTGACACAGTTAGAAGCAGAGAAGGGTTTTGTGTGTGGAGGGGTACAACACGCCATCCCTAGAATACGGTCTAGTGTTTTGGCATTAAAAGGGTGTACTCCATCTGTATCCATCTTCTATCTCAAGTGAAGGGAGCTGGTGTCTGCAGATTATGGCTGGCCCTAGTTAGTTGCTCTTGGATGTGCAGGTTAGGAAAAATCTGACCTTGTGGAACTACGAAAAGGAGTGGAACACTGAGCCTGCCAGCAGAGTGGCTGCTGGTCCCTTTGGTGCTGGTTCACTGGCATCACCAGAGCTTGCTGCTGCCTGTTAGCTGAACATCTCTAGCACAACAGAAAGACTGTGAGAGTTTTATCTTGAAGAACAGGATTTTCCTCTGGGGAGCTATATTTACCAAGCATTCACTACTCACTTGAAATAAGTTTATCCTACTACAGGAAGTGAAACAAGACTTTAGCAATAGCGCATTGTCCTCTGAAAGCAGGATGGTTATTTGCACCTCTCCCCCTTCCTCTCCACAGTCAGTTTAATTCAATAAATAAACCTCATTTGTAGCACGTACCTTTACTGCGTAATAATGCACTCCATATGTTGGGAGGGATTCTACAATGCTCATGTAACTGCAAAACAACACATAAGAGAAGAAAGTGTCTGAGAAGCTGAGAGAATGATCAGAAAAGAAGTGCTTAAATAAGAAGTAAATAACCACTTAAAAATAAAGCATTAGATGAGATGGGAGGCATAGTTACATATTGGTTTTACAGGCCAGTATATACATTTCCTGATAAAACAAAGGTCACCAGAAGTTGCTTTTATTTCACTTACTTTACAATTGCTTGACCTCTTGTCTGACCGTTTAGCTTCTTGTAATGCTCAATGACTCGGTCCTCACTGGAAAGGAAGAAATGAGATGTTATATTTAAAGGCAGTATCGTGACTTACTCACAAACATGGTATCTATTTGTACAGACTTCTCCCTCTTCACATTACTCTCCTTATCTACAAATGGTGCCTACAGTGTTGTAGAGCATGGCAAAGAGATGTTTGCTGCTCAAGCTTTACCCTAGCTGGTGCAACTTCTTTCCAAGCCCACCGAGTTCTCTTAGTGAGCAAAGCTTTCTGAAATTGGTGGCCACTAATAGCCCTAAACTCCACAGATTAGTCCTCACTGCAACTGCACTGTACAGGAGCTCTAGTGGAAGTACTCTTGGAGCCATCTCCCTCAGCAAGGAGTTAAATTCCCAACGTACATGGAGGCAACGTCTGTGGCAGGGAATGTGTCCAAGCCACTCAAAGTTGGGTCCCTTTACTGTTAAAGTATCGTTGTGCCTTTGCATATTTCTTGCTTATATTAACTCCTATTCCCTCAGGCAATACTTGGCCATGTGCTGGCAGTTAGCATGGGTCAGGACCCATTCCCAGTGCTGCTTTGGAGAATAAAGAGTTTCATGGCACAGAAGGAGGGTGTTCTGTGCCAGCAGAGAACAGTTCTACGTGTGTTTGATAAATGTAGACATTCACCTCTACACAGTAGAGATGCAACACCCAAGAGCAGGTCAGCATGCCCCAGATGACAGAGACATCTCTACGCTCACCTTTAAGGAATCTCATTCCTGTTCTCTGGTGAATGAGCCCAGAACCAGAGCGATTGGATGCTTTCAGTCATGTGTCAGCAAGGTGACAGCATGGCAAAGCATAAGCCAAGGTCCTCCTTTCAAAGGTTCATGGTTCTCTCTTTGGTTTTTAATAGCATTCTGCTTGATCTACAGCCATGCAACTCATCACAGGCTTGGTACTTTCAGGCTCGTCTGACTTTGGATCTTTAATTTCCAGCAGCGTAATGCCCACAGGACCAGCTCTGCTCCATCGGCATGGCAGAATGCCCAAGTCCTCATTCCTAAACCCAATCTCTCACTCCTCATCTTGTCACTCCAAGAGCAAGGAGTCTGTTGAGTCTCCCGGAGGTACATTACAGAACTTGCTAGGGCAAGAGGAAGGAAACCTGAACTGCCTACATGTCACCTTTCTGCCCTCTCCACCTGGCAGGGCACAAGCTTCCAGTGGCATCGGGTGGCCAGCTAATGCCATCATGCTGCATGGGGGTTACGTCAATGTGAATGAGCATTGCTCCTTCCCTGCATTTCCTAGGTCTTGCTGGACCTTTAAGGGCAACCACATGGTTCTCTGCGATGTGGTGATTCTTCCCCAGGCAGAACTGAAGCTGTTTTTGCTGAGTAGACCCTCAGAATAATTTTAATGCTTAGAAAATACCCGTAAGGAAATTCAGCTGCTATGAAACCATATCCAGCCCGCTGATCCGAGCAAGTTCCACAGATGTTCTGGGCGTGCACATGAAGGCAGAGCCCAGCTCTCCTGCTATGATTATCATAAACAGGATTACTTTTGGAGAAGTAACTGAATTACATGAGTGTTCAGGACTGGAAGATCTCCAAACCCCATCATTTTTAATAAAAAAGATGGACAGAGAGGGCTTACAGCCCTTCGAAATTACCTCGTAAACCCACAATTACATGGGGATGCAATTCCTCTCTGTCTCAGACAGGAACAAACCAGGAGTGACTTCTCAGAAACCAGTGGAGTTTCTCCAGCAGAAAACGCTCTTAGCTTTGGTTTCTTCTCTGGGAATTTATCAGAGAGGTCGAGCTCTGATATTGGTGCTGCTCAAGGAAAGGAGAGGGGCACCGGCCTGCTGTTATCATGTGATTCTGTGTGGGCTCTGCTTTCTCACAGACGATTATTCTAAGGTTCTGGATATGTTCCTAAACCATACTCCTCTGGAAGTATAGGGACGTCAATTAATGGCCCGTTTCCTTCAAAAGGATAGACTGGATGTCAGGGAGCCCTCCCAAACAGCTGGATGAATAAAATTATGTTCTCAAACCATACCAAAAGAAGTGGGATAGTCCAGACTCTTCTGTTTCCCTACAGAAATACAGGCAACACTCCCTGTGCCCCCACTGCGCTGTTGGGATACTGATGATGTTCCTTTCTGCTGCATAATGTTTTGAGGTCTACAGGTGCTAAATGCCAGATGAGCATTATTCTCATTTCTACTTTCTTCTGGACAATAAATAAATAAATAAAATAAAGCCTGAATTATCAACTAGGGCATGAATATGGGGATATACTGCCTCTCAGCTTTCTATAGCACTGAGTTAATCCCATTGGGAAGAAAGAAAGGGGTGCTCCAGAGCACCATTCACGTGGTCTGTTTGGATGGGAGGGGGTTATTATTATCATCACTTCTCCCCACTGACAGTAAAGGGCCCCTCGTTGAGCTGGAGACATCTGCACCGAAGAAATGTTCGTGCTCAGATGAATCCCACCCTAGCTGCCCGCCAGACGCTCCTCAGATAGTTCCTTGGGCTCCTTTTTCATCCCCGCAGCCCTGTGCAAGGACGATCGTGCAGTCCGGAGGTCACTTTCTGCCTCCAGCTCTGGGGTGGAGGGGCAAGCCCAGCACGTGCCAGGGAAAACAAGCAAAATCATTCACGGGTCAGAACAGAGCATTAACAGAGCTTATAGACCTTCTCCTCTATCGTTTCAGCTGCTCATCTCCGAGCAGCTGCCGTGCTGCTATTGACAGCTGGGAGAGAGCTGGGAGGCTGCCTGGACCACCAGCTGATGTCTCCTCCTGCCCAGCTCTGGCTGGTTGCTGTGCCAGAGACACAGAAACTCATTCAGAGCTCATGTGGAGACATGGGGGAGGCGGGAGCACTACTGCCTGCTTGTCAGCTCATAAAATGTTCCCCTCCCGAGCTCTGAAAATTAATACTTGGATGATATCCTGCAGCAGATAACTCTGATAAAGATATTTAGAACTACCAACAAATCCCTTCTGTCCCAGCAGCCTACAGAACTGGGCAGCAGACAACCTGCAAGCAAACGCAGGGCCAGAGTTTCTTATCACCAGATCCAGTTTTTCAAAGGTATTTGCTTCTCCCCTCTCTCCTCAGCACATTGAGCTGTTTATTTCAAACGTTGCTGCACCTTACTGGTATTCTGTCTCCAACCTGATTTGTCCATTTTGATGATATTCTCAAACTTCCTTACAATATCTTTGTTTGCAATGATTTGTGCAGTCAGATACTGCCCCACTGAACCCAGCAGAGCATTTCCTGGGCAAGTGGGACCAAGAGGATGATCAGAGCCTGTGGTCTGTATTGTATAAGAGAAACTTGTGATTTCCAGTTGATATTTTCAGTGTTAGATTTTTTGGGAATGCTGATGGTTGCTAAAAACAAGTTTGCACTCAGTCTGTTGGGAGCCAGAAGTCTGGCTTCCCCCTGCTTAGTTGAAAATCCACTTCTAGCATCCACTTTTGTGCCATCATCTCTGCTCTTGTGTTCTTGCTGGCAGTTTGATACTGAGCTGGCTTGCTGGGGAGGATCTGGATTGAGATAAAATGCAATGACAATGGCTGCAAAGGAGCACTGTGAACTAACACACTTTCTAAAGATTCTCTCCAGTCTCACCGTGACTAGTTTTGCATCTAAAATAATAAATCCTGTGAGCTGTTTCCACGCATGGGCAAGAGAAATCAAAACTCAGGGCCTCAGTTCCTGGACTGTGTGGGAGGACCAGAAGCTCAGCTTTCATTTAAAAGTAAAACAACAACAAAAAAAAAGAAACCACCCTTCTTGCTTCAATCAGCGATGCTATGGAGACGCTTGAGAACAAGCTGTGTAACTGATTCGTCTTAATCTACAGAGAGCTGGAAACAGCAACTCCGTGCCACACAAATTACAGCCTTCATCTTTGTTGTGATGTCTGCAAATCCCCAAGGAGAGGTTACAGTGGCGAGGCCTGCAGCAAGGGTGTGTAACCTGCAGACTCCAGGAGGGAGGAGCTGGGGGCCACAAGCTGTCTTCCTTCAGACCTCACTGCAGCGAAGAGTCCAGGACTCATCCTGCTGCTCTTACTACACTCGATAGGAGCAACAGGTGATGCTTTTTCATGGTGTGACAGAAATGACATTATTTCTTGCAGTTCTAGGCCAGTAACTTGCTGAAAGTATTGCAGTATCTACCTGAACATCTGTATTATCACCTCTTGGTCCATTTCAGACAATTTTTTGATGCAGTTGTAAATACAGTATAGGGTTCTTTGGTAGGTTTGTTTTAAACTAGAACAATCAGTTGTCCAACCCCTGACATTTTAAATGCTCCTTTCTGGAGCTGGAAATTCACTTGCTATTGCTTTGTCCTAATACTGAAGAACTGGAGCATAAAACTGCATATAGAAAGGGGCAGGATAAAATGTGTATCTGGTATGCAATCTGTGTGAGATGCAAAAGAGAAGAGATACGGTAACTACGTTTTTAAAAATGTTGTTCTCTTACATCACTGAACTTTGAGCTTTTTGTCTGGTTCACCAGCAGCCTCTTCTTGAGAGCATTCAGCATTTCAGGGGGGTGTTTATGAAAAAGCCCCCATTAAAAAATAATGAGCTACTGGCACATAACAGCTCCCTGCGACCTGGCCACTGAAGTGAAATCACAAGGGAGTCACAGGACTGTAGCCACTGGTTTTATTACCCCGTTGGAGACAGCCAGCTTCCCAACCTGCGACCTGCTCTGAGTCACAGGGGAACTCCCCCAGAATTAAGCTGCAAGAAGTGCTGTAGCCCGTGTATAACCACGAATACTCACATCCTGAGCATGAGGCTTTCACACGGCTCTTCTTGCTCCAGGTTGCCCAAACCGAAGGAGGGGATGGAGGCAGTCCCAGACCTCACTGGGATTTCCCAGCAGAAGCCTCTAACGTAAATGTTCTGACTAACTCTTGCTGACAGTGGGGGCAGACACGTCCTGATGGGCAGACGGAGCCTCACAGGCTGCCTGGGTTGTCGCTGCTTTCCTGTATACAGATGTTATCACAGGCAGCCGAAATAAAGCCTATGTGGGCACTTTATGAAGACCTCACTTTGTGTTGCTGCTGGAGGGTCCGATTTGCCTTCTTCCCTGTCTGTGGTTCCTCTGGTGGTGGCTTTTAGCTTGAGCTACCTGCCTGTCAGTCAGACCAGGCCACAGATCTGGCTGGAAATTGACTGGTTTTTAGTGTATTTGTGATTTGGGAAGTATTAGTATGTGAAAAAATGAAGGAGATGCTTGAAAGAGGAGATCATTCTGCCTCCAGACTGTGGTGATCCACATCTTCTGTATAAATGTCCCTAACTTCAGCCTGGGACTCTGGCTGTCTCCTGATGTGCTCAGAAGATGATTGGGACCTCACAGACTGGTTTGCCTGTGGCCTGACACTAGGTACAGCTAAGTCTGCTGTTGTAGCCACGCTATGAAAAGTGAACGGAATTCCTGGCAAAGTAAGAACAGAACCATCTTCCCCTGCCATCCTCAGATTACCAAGATGCAGGAATTAAAAGAGGAGCAGATAACGAAGTTCACTCCCACCCTCAGGCTCAGAGCCTAATGCTTTAAAGACAAACATGAAAGGGGAACAAACAGAAAAATCAAGTGAAAGCATCTCACTCTTAATGAAGAGTGTTTCCCCAAATTCTTTCCTATTTGCACAGATTAAAGGGCTGGGCGGGGTGGTACAGAAGCTATCTGTGGGGCATACAAACTTTAATTATGGCCTTTCTCCTACCCTGCACTCTGTTTCCAGTGCAATAAAAACTAAAGTTACAAGGCTCTACCTCTGACCATCACCTAGGTCACTAAGAGGAGGAATAATTTCCTTTTAGTTCAGCTGTGCCACACGGGAAAGGCTTGCAAGATGAAGCTCAGTCACTCAAAACCAATAAAGAGCAGAGCAAAACATTGACATGACAAGCTGTGGTCACGCTTTCTTTGGGCAGATATAAAGTGCAGGAAAAGGGAACGGCACATTAGGTCCCCTGCTTTCATTTTGCATGCTTACGGTGAGTTTTCTGGCCAGGCATTAGGGCAGACATTTGTCACATGGGGAAACTGAGGCCAAGGGTGGTAGATTGACGTGGGCTGAATCACACGGTGAGTTGGTGGCAGATCCAGAGCTAGGAGATGGGAATTCCTGCATCCCTGCTTCACCCTCAGATCACTATTTGCTGTGGCCAGGCCCTGGATGAGACACTCTAAAGCAGTGATATGTTAAACAAAACAGAGAGATACGTTACCAGTAAGCAAGGGAAGGATGCTCCTTCAGCGCCGGTGTTGGAAGGGCTGGCAGCTTCTTTAATTCATTCCTTACAACTTCATTGCTGAAAGAGAGTTCAAAAGGAGGATCAGGCTACAAGAAAACAACCACAATATTTGATATGACCTGACCTAGCTGGCAGGCTGCTGCAGCTCTACATCTGTTCCTCCTTAACAAAAAGCAATGGGGTTTCCTTTCTCTTCTCTCTTTATTTGTTTTATGGCAGACCAGTTAACTTTTCCCTCTATTATCAGAATTGGAGAGAAGCTGTCCCAGATGGTTAAGCTGAAGCTCCGGGCTTACTAGTCACCATGTCACATTGCGTCGAGCAAGGTTCAACACGTTCACATAGAGAAAAGAATAAGGGGAAGAGAGAGAGAAAAAAAAGATGCTTTCAGCTGCAGAAAAGCACCTTTCTTTAATGCTTAAAACCTGCTGCAAAAAGTAATGATTTGCTTTCTTAGCATCACAGGTTGCTCTTAGCCTCTTGCCCCAGGGAACTGGCCTTTGAACAACGTCTTCACTGATGAGGCTCCAGCTTGAATTTATGTCCTGCTCCACAAAACCCTTCGTTCTCCTCCCTGCAATCTCCAGTGACGGCTCCGGCCAGCTGGAGCAGCATAACTGCATGAAATAACTCCATGAGCAGGGAAAGCTCACAGTGTGGCGAGGCAGATTTCATGGTGGGCAGATCCCCACCGATGAAATTAAACCATGGGGTTTTCTCCTAGAGGTCCAAAATGCCTCCCCTCCCACTTACAAACACACACGGTATTGTGAACACACGACAAAAAGTCCCCCAAAGTCCTGGGAAGGAAATCAGTGCTGTTCCTGCTTTTAAAATCTTAGAAATGGAAACCAAGAGGGACGGGCAGGACACTGAGGATTGCCAAAGAACTAATATTTATTGGCTAACTTCTCAATAGCAGTTTTTTTTTTTTTTTTTTTCTGCCTTCTTGCATCCTGCCCCATTAGAGACTCCAAGAGTCCCGGGACGTTGTCCTGAGCTTTGTTCTGGTCCCTGGGCCAGGCTGTGATGGCTCGCAGAGATACGGCGCTGCCTCGGCTGTAAATTCCTTCCCGCAGCATTTCTCCATTGGCACAGCCCAGCAGCAGGCTCTGCCTGAGACCTTGGTGGGGCTGCCTTAACTGGAGTTTGCAGGTTAATTGCTAGGTTGAGCCATAGGGTAAAGCACTAACATAAAGCCTGGATTAGCTATTCTGGGGATGCCTACGAGCATTGATTATCACGGGAGCTCCCTGACAAGCAATTCAGTGGTTTTAAAACGGGACCAGACCTTCCAGTCCAAGACAAATCTATGACAGAGATGCCCAAGTATCAATCAGACTCGAATTTTGCAGTGTCTGAAGACCCACTCCTGCCTAAATCTCACGGTCAGTTGAACATCAGATCCTCCTTTGTACGTGCAAACGCTCAAAAACCACTCCGATGTTTCCTTCCACGGCAGGTAAATATCTGCACAAGCCTGAACACGAAGCTGCTCTGCTCCACGTTATCTGCTGATCTGGCCACTCTGCTCCGTGGTTGACAGCCCAGAAAACAAGCTGCTGCTGTTTACAGAGTTCGCAGGATCTGCTCAGAGACATCCCCACGGCGTGTACATACTCAGCTCCTATCGATTTTTTTTTTTTTTTGACGTTATGAAAGAAACTGGAAGAAAAAAAAATACAGAAAAAAAAAAAGCCAGAACAACTGGAGCACAAGCAACGGTCCCCACCCTCAAGTGAAGACTTTCTGAGGCTGGTTTCTCACAGAAGGAAGTTGAGAAACTTCCAAGACTTTTCTGGGAAGACAGGGAGGAATTTCCAAACAGGGGCTTTCTGAGCCCAGACAACTGTCAAGTAGGACGATTAGCGGTGACGAACTATCTCGGAGAGGCTGGGAAAAAGCCTGAACCAGCGCAGGCTCCCATGAAAGCAAGGGCTAACACCACTCAGCTCCCTCTTCTCTGCCAGGGAGGAGCAAAGCTTGATAAAAGATAAAAATAGGTCTTCAAAAAATCAGATGAAAAGACACCCTTAGTGATGCTGTTAGATGGGATCGGTATTTCTGATAGAAAACGCCATAAAGGTGCCTCACCACTTCAAAGGGTCAAATGAATTTCAGGTAATCACTTCCAGGAACAAAAAGGCATTTCGTGCCCTGCTCCATATATTCACCAAGGCTTCTGGCAAGAGTTGTCTCCAGCCAAAAGAATTTAGGCTCCCCAAAGGATGTCAAATCAAACCAAAGGAAAGGACTAAGGACTAATGTTGTGTTTAACCGCTGGCCAGGGGGTCACTTTCCCTTTGGCTTCTTTGAGAACACCAAAGTCCTTCATTTTTAAAGCATTCCCGGTGGGATTACAAATGGTTTCCTACTTACTGCCTTTCCCACTCTTCCAGTGAAATATCTCAGTGTGTTTATTTTATGACTGTCTTTAGAAAGTGTTTAACCCTGTCACTTGTGTTGCATTTGTTTTCTGAAGTGTCCACCCCCAGGGCTGGTATATATGGAAGGGTGCTTTTAATGCAGATTTATTAATGTAGAGGGTAAAAAGCTCCAACCACGCTTCCTCCGTGTCCTCCAGACCACTTCAATCCTGCACGATGGTGGAAATTATTAAAAAGACTGAATAGCAAGATGAAAAGTGAACCGGGAAAGGCATCTGCGTGGGATCCTGGATGCTAGTTAGCCATCCAGAAATCGGGCTGGCTGGCTGGAGAGTGGACCTCAAAAACAGGTCCTTTCTGCCCTCATTATTTCCTAATTTGCTGGGAGACAACTTGGAGCTGAATTGAAATGTTGAACATTATTTAACTGGAGGAAATGCAGCAATGAGGGCCTGCCTGAAGAGCTAGCTGCAATATTTCAGGATTTTCTTTTATTTAGATCCCCAGCTTTTCTAATCTAGATCCTCAGCTTTTAAGACCAACGTTGGCATGGGTTTCCCAAAGGTTTTGGTCAACATCAGACTGGCTTCTGAAGCCGGTAGGATTAATTACAGGGGAAAATCTCAACAGCAATATGCCATGCCCCATTCCCAAATAAGCCAGAGCACCTGTTTCCTTCCTCTTTGTAGGCCTGAAGAGGGTCACACCTTTAGGATTTACATTCTTCTAAAGAAAAGAAACTTGAAACTGCCTTTTGTCCACCAACCAAGTGTGACTCAGCCTCCCAGTGACAGACAATAGTAGCTTGGGCTAACAGCCTCTGTATCAGTTTGCAGGATACCAACTCAGGAGCTTTACACAGGTGATCCCGTGCCCTTGAAGTCCAAGTTTTGGTAACTAATAACAAAAAGCACAGAGCAAATCTTACAGGTATTGTTTGAGCTGAGAATCAGCTGAAGGGGGATACCTGATAGTCTTAAATGAAGTGATATGTACCTGATTAAATGTAAAAATGCTTCAGCCTTGTCAGCTGAAGCATCTGGGGAGTCTTAAATAAAGTGAAAACCTCTCTCTGTTAATGCAGAATACTAGGAACTTCTCAAGGAGAATAACTTTTTATTTTAAAACCTTGCTCAGCTCAAGTTCTGCCTCAATCTTTATCAACTCAGAGATGCTCCCTCTGCACAAACCTGCTGAAACCCGGAGCTAGGCCAGGCCACTTACACCCAGCACTGCGAACTGCTCGGCTGAGGTCACCTAAAAACGTTCAGGATCTCAGGGTTTCTGATGGATTCAGTTCTGAAATGAAACACATGTACAAGATGGAAAAATACTTAGTCAAACTGTGCGCTGGAGAGGCCAAACTGATCTGTTAGGGCTGCTGCGGTATCTTAGATCAAGATAGATCAGGGTGGTGCAGGCTGTGTGCTCTCCAGGTCTCCCAGACAGCCACTGGGGCTTTTCAGCAGTTCTTTTCTAGATCCTGGCCAAAGAGGAGCTCGCAGTCGCACAGGCCATAAATCGGATGGTGGCAGCAGACAGCACAGGTGTGGAAATCTGCAGTCTGCATTCCAAGCGTGTAACCCTGCCGAATGAACTTTTTTTTTTTTTCTCTCCAAAAAGCGGGAGTTCAGGAGTTCAGCCTTCGCGCAACACACGCTGCCACGAACGAGCTGCTGTCTCTGAATCTCAGCAGCGAGGCATTCCCAGCTGCAGTGCTCCCCTGTCTCAAGGAGCAGCCAGTTCCATCCCCAGCTACATTTCAGCAGCAGCTAACTGCAGGCGTTGAAGGCAGCGTCAGTCCTGCGAGCAGCCAGCCCGTATGTCTCCAGCTGCAGTTCCTCTTTCTGGCCCCAGGCTCGGTTCCTCTCAGATTTTGTACTCCTGATACGAACGAGCACAGGTCTCAGTGGGCAAGTCTTGACCGCAGTGACCTCATGGTGACTCCGGTAGCTCCTGGATCTCACCCAGCACGTAAAGCTCTGTCAGTGCACATTACAGGGGAGGCACTGGACAGACATCCCCAGAGATGCTAAGTCTGCTCCTACAACGTGGTCGCGGAACAGAATTATAGAACATCTGGAGTTGGAAGGGATCCACAAGGATCGTCCAGTCCCACTCCTGGCTCCACACAGGACCGCCCAAAAATCAGCCCATGTGTCTGGGAGCAGTGTCCAAATGCTCCTTGAACTCCAGCAGGCTCGGTGCCACGGCCACTGCCCTGGGGAGCCTGTCCCAGTTCCTGACACCCTCTCAGTGAAGAAACTTCTGATATCTGATCTGAACCTCAGGGTAGGATTCTTCATCCTTCCTCCAAGAAGAGGATTTAAACCCCATTAATGTGGCAGATTGCTTTGCCTCCAGACCCCGTTTATAAGTTAAGATCCCTGGCATTGTCAGCAAGTTATTACGACAGCACTTCTCTGCTTGCCTTGGCCATAAGAATTCCCCTTTTCACTAAAAACCTTTGAGATGCACAGGTGAAAAGCAATAAAAGCTCACTTTTAATGGTGATGGTGATGGCTAACACACCAGCATGGAGGAAACAGTTAATACCATGTGTTGTGGTATCTTCTGTGCTCTCAGGGCAATGCACTTTGATAAACTAAACCATTCCTTTTACAAGGGGCAACAAAGATGGATGCTTTCCACTGGCTATTTCTACTTCAGGTCTGGAAAGAGATAAATGAAAGTAAAAAGTCCTCTCAGTCCTTTTACCTCAGCCATCCAACCGATTCCTTTCTGTAGTGAGGTTGGTAGTCTGAACATACACGTTGTGGGTGTGTTTTTATCACATCCAAGTTATTCTGAGAAGCTTAAAACATTTTTCCTCCTAGCAAAAGCAATGGAAGCTGTGGTTTATCACAGATCTGAGCAGCACAGATTCGGTCCAGCTCTTCCGGGCTGAGTGTGTGGCAGTGCGTAGAAAACCACACAGAAAAGGAAAAGAGCCACGTGTACTGCAGTGCTCCCCACCTGCTGATAACCAAGTTATTTAAAATTAGATGGAACTGAAAGATGAAGCAAGATTGGGCTTGCGCTTCTGTGGTCAGGCGCATGTCAGGATTTTGTGAGTTCATTAAGGTTCTGGGAAAAGATAAGGCGGGATTTAAAACTTCCTCTTTAGCGAGGGTTGCGTTATGTCATCTCAGATTCCATGATGCACAGGCAATATTTGCAATCCCTTTTCACTGATTTGTCCTCATTTCAGCGGGCTGTAAGTCCCAGTTCACTGCAAGATGGGACCTTATGTTTATCCCATCAGTGTGTTATTCACAGTCTTCAGTGTGACAGAAAAAGATACCTCTTCAGGATCATCTGGCAATCAGCCTCACTTCCTAGTCACAACTTGTTTTTTTTTTTTTCCTCTGAAACCAGCTTCAGTGATATTGTGGTCTCCCAGCTGCACTCATTTTTAGGTCAGCAAAAAAATAATATATGGAATAATGATATATGTGAAGTACTTAGCACAGACGGTTGTCCCAGGCTTCAGATGAGGAACTTTCATATTTCTCACATGCGGCATCAAACAGCCATCTGACCTTTGGGTGCTACTAATGCAGAGCTGACAAACGTTGTCAACTTGAATGAAAATTCTTGGGCATTTCATTAATAGTCCCCCGAAACACCAACCACACTCACCTCTTTGAATATCTTACAGAACTTCTAAAGATTTGGATGAAGGGATGGCAGAAGTTATTTAAATTTAAATTTAGAAGTCATTTAAATTCTGATTTTGAGGACTGAGTCCAAATTCAAGCTGAAATATCAATTAGTGATGGAATTTTAATGTTACCCCTGGCTAGATCTGCGATATACCAGTGATTGCAGAGTCATTTCCTTAGTAATTTCCTTCTGAAGACTAGTCTATTTCCTGAACTTCATAGGCATATAAAGAGACTTGTCAACAACAAAGACGCAAACAATGCTGTTTGCAAGGCCATTGTCTGGTCAAAGGCTGTGTTTTGTGAAGAAATGTTTTAAGGAAACCCAATGTCTATGCTGGCGATGCATTCCTGTTGCTACACACCTACAGCTCAGTCACATCACTCACACGGTGATTTCATCAGATTCATTCCCACAACACACAACGACAGAAAAACTTTTAAGGTCACCTACCTTGAAAAATCTCCCTTTGCCTCCTGCAAAATGAGGGATACAAATAAGTTAAGTCATCAAAAATAGGAAAAAAAAAAAAAGGAAAAAAGAAAACTACTGTTCAAGATTTTCCATTTGCAAAATTCATTTAGCAGCAATTTCCTGTTGTAACTGACTCCTTATGTATTTTCTGGAACCAGTCTCTGCTGTCAAGTGCCATGCCACATGTGGTGAGCTGGTTAGATTAACAAGCAAAGGGTTTGCCTAATACAGTGGACAAATGAGTCCTCATCCTGCTGGTGGATACCCAAGAAGCCACGGGAAATATTGCTAGTAAATAAGTAATTATTTTGGTCAACACGGATGATGTATTACTAGGAGATCTCTGAAGTCTCGGTGGTTTTGAGAACTGAGAACCCACTGACTCTTTTTACAAGTAGTCTTGGCATTTCCTATTAAGCAGATTTTCAGAAAGCTCCCTCTCAATTTTCAAGGGGATGCCAGACTCAGGATTCCCTAACTCCTTGCTGGGTGTTTGGGGGAGTATTTAGCTCCTTTATCTAGATATTTTTTATTAGAATTACAGCCTGATGCTAAAGGGTTGGGTCATGTTCCACGCCAATATTTTGATCAGTATCTCAGTCTTACTGGCTATCTGGCACACCCTCAAAACCTAGTGAGCTCCCTCTTCAATAAATGTAATACACGTTTTGTGTTTTCCATGGACCATATACATTTCATATGAAATATGTTAAGCATCTCATTTGCTGACAGCTACACACAAAGCGTAGTGCAGTAATGTAGGTGGTAACTGGTCAGTGATGGAATTTCTGCAGTGAGGGAGTTTCCGCTGCCAAGAGGACCGAGTTTTGCATTCAGGTTTTGTACATGCACCCGCAAAACCTGTCAGCCCATGTCCAGTGGTGCTGCAGTCCCGAGGCTGGGGTAAAGTTCAGAGCTTTGGTGGTACTTTAATTTGTTCTGGTACCACAACAATTTGAAATAAGGCTGCACTTGAATTCTGACGGTCCTTTAGTATCTTCCCATCTCCCTCTGAGCAAACTGAAGGGCAGACAAGCTCTCCTGGGGTTCATAGGAAGGAATCCTTGAACATATCATGATTATAGTACAACACTGAGTAAAAACCAAAGGATATGCCCTGGCCTGCACAGGGATGGGCATACTGAATTCAGAAAACAATTTTGTAGGGTAGATTCTCCATACTTCAGCCCTTTGACCTAAATGCTGCAGTGAGGAGTAAGACCAAACGCTGTGTGATCCACCTTGTTTTGCAGGGATCCCGTCACAAACACGGGCTGTAGTAATTTCTGGTTCCAGCCAGCAGAGGTGTGGCTTGTTTTGGACTGTTTTCATGAAGTTACACATCAAACTACTACAGGAATACACGCAACATCCTGTGTTTGTGAGGAGAAACAATCGCAGCAGCAAGGGTTACAGTGGCAGATCTGGCTCTGGGCGTACAATTACTAAGCGCTCACGTTATTCATTAGGGTGAGCAGACAATAGATTCATAACCCTATTGCTGCTTCTCACAATAAGCCTGTTGTTTGATGTCTATTCCCCCAACAACCAGTATGCAATTGCTGTAATGTGCTTTTAATTGAGTCCCCCGTCCTGACTCTCTCGCTCCATTTTTGTCACATAAAATGATCTTAATGAAGATTCAAATCCCTAAGCATTAATTGCTTCCTTTAACATGAAAGTGCCATGGAAGTGCAAAGTGTTGTTATTTATTAGTGCCGTCTGGTGAGGTGCCTCATCTGCTTACATGGAGCCACACAGCTTCAGGCTGATGGGGAAAAAAATTAAATCTACACAAAGAAAGGGGAACAAGAATCATCTGACAATTATTTCTGATCTGCTCCCACAGCCATGCTCATAAATGTGATCTTTCACTAAAAAAAATCCCCACCTCCACTACCCTGAGAAGGTTCCTCTTTGTGAACCAGATATTTACCAAACCCCGCTGGTAACTCGTTCTCTGACCCTTCCCCTCTTCCTGAAGAGGGAAATGCAAAGATAATATTTGTTTCTGGAGGAGTGTTTTTGGAAAATCTTTAAGCCCTTCTGCCCACGCTGGAAAATACAGACAGTTGTATGTACGTAAGGTTATGGGGATCATCAGAGGGACAAATTTCACTGGGAAAACAAATGCAGCTAAAGTCAGTGGAGTGAAATCTGTACCCATTGGATACAGATTTCACCCAGGAATCTCATTCCTCACTTAGATTTTCTCAGACTTTACATCATACCCCAGGGTTGTGGTGGTCTATGTTATCACAGCATAATATGCATTTATGTAAGCAAAGTGCTGGGCAGTGTCATCTACTTCACATGTGGAGTGTTCTGGTTTGAGAGCCTTATGTACCAATTCTGCATTGGTATAATTGATGGAAAAGCTGTGTAAAGATGACTTTCACAGCTGATCTGCTGAAAAGTCCTTAAGTCTTAAAACTTAAAACTTTTTAAGTCTTAAAGCTGAGGGCTGCATGCATCCAAATCTCAGCCACATGGAGGAATCTTCCCTTTTGGTTCACAGGGACTCTGAGACTCCTGAAATTTGGGGAGTCTCTGTGCTTCTGACCAGCCATTCTGGATGTTACAAGTCAAAGCACACAAGGAAGCATCAAGCAAGAGAAGGCTGGTGCTTACCTGCAAGATGTAGGCAGCTAGTTCAAACACCACTTCACTGTCAACCTCGATGAGTTCCTTGAAGGGTGAAGAAAACAGAAAAAAAGAGAGTTCAGTGAGTCTGAGCTCCTACATGACCGTGCATCTCCTACTGCTGGATGAAGCACGTGGTGCCAGTTTTCTCTGGCTAGGCTTCAAAGCAGTCCTTGTGCTCCTGGAGACCAAAGTGAAGCTGAACCTGCTCGCTTTTATGCAGAGAAAGACAAATATTCAGTGCGATGGCCTGGAAAATGAAGCATAACTGGATGTGGCATGAAGGGATTCCTTGGGAGGAGGTAGGAGAAGGCAGGTGGAAGGGGGAGGAGCAGGGTCATTTTTATTTTCATTTATCATTTACTGAAAGGTAGCCTGGGGAATCCATTTTGGCATATCTTCACTCTGTAGGACCTGGCCCCTGACAAAAGTAATCTTGGAGGGTGAGGTGAAATTGTGAGCATTTTGCTTGGGCACCAGGGTCACAAGGACACTGAGGGCCCTATCTGATCCCTTCAGGGTTCTTCTGCTGTGTCTGAGGCAGTGGTCACAGGGAGTCTGTGCACTGCTTCATCTAAACGTGTGGGATGCAGACACCAAAAATGCTTGGGATGGGTGGCAGGAGCATTGATCCCATGGCCAAGTGTTGGTTTTTGGGAAGACAGTGAGCTTTTACTTGGATAATGCTTAGGCGTCAATTATGCAACTAGGTCTCTGGTGTGGCCACATACAGCGGGTCCCTGCTCAGCTTACTCCTGTGGTGGATTTTCTGTTGTGTTTATTTAAACTGCTGTTTTTAATATTTTATTTCATCTGGCAAGAAGTGAGTTATCTAAATATAGATCACGGCTGTGATCTGTGCTCCAGCCAAGTCAGGGCCGCACCTCATTTACAAGCCACAATCGCGTTGCTTCGTCTCTGGCAAAATCCAAAACAAAGAGAACAAAACAGAGGGTAAGATCCAGGTGTCCTTGGCTTCCACCGGTGCCAGCTTTTTAAAACAAGCACTTCCCTCCCCTCCTGCACGATGACTCCCCGGGGAGTGAAGCCCAGCTCTGCTACAGGCGATGAACACACCTTCCCCGTGATTCACACAGGCACCTGCAGCACCGTGTGCCTGTGCCAAGGGAAGCAGCCGGTGCACGATACAGATGCAGACGGGGCCAGGCTGGGACATTTGGGCATGTCCCACAGCAAATGGTGATGTGGAGAACCAGAGTGCTTGGTCTTCACTCTCCTTGATGCAGCGGGCACAGCGGGGACGAACCAGCCCCTACAACCCATGTCGAGGTTGTGGCAAGTCTGTACTAGTAGGTAGAGTGGGCCAGGGCCCATTCTCTGGCCCTAAGGGTACATGGCAGAGTAAAGCTCATGACTAAACACTTTTCTTCCCTCCCCCAGTCCCAAACAGAGTTAGCTCAAGTGCATTGCCTCTCGGGAACAGGTGCTCGTGCCTGGACAGTGCCCCAGCAATGCCCGGGTCAGGGCTAGTTAGCACCCGTACCAGAGAGTGTTTTTAATTAAACACCGTGACTGGCAGAGGGACAGCATCCAACGCCAAGCCCTGCCTGTTTGGTAGTACAAATGTGGCTTGGCTTTTCTGGGCAATATCGGCTGTGCTGGCCCTGTGCAAGGGTTTGGGTATGTGGGTCAGTTGCATGACCCACAGGAGCAGCACAGCACCCAACACAACACAGAGCCAGCTGGCAGCCCAAGGGACCAGCTAAACAGGACCACAATAAACAGGCCACAGTTTTCTTCTCTCCCAACACGAGCAGTCCTGTATTTGAGGGTGTGTGCCGTCAGAATCAATGGGGGAAGGCTTGATGTACAAACACAGCGTTACTACACATCCCATACCCAGTACAGCCCTTCCTGGTAGGGGAACCAGGAATGAAGCCATCTATGAGAAGTCCATCGAGGAAACTTTTTGTGTGATAAGGAAGGCACTTGCAAGACCTGCTAGTTGTAGGGATGGCAAGCACTGAATCCCCCCTTTCTATACCTATTAAATACCTCCTTGCTGTCTGGGTTCTTGCTCTGCATCTGAGCAGAGACCTTGAAACCAACTTTGAAATTCAGCGCCTTTTTTAATAAGACAGCACGGCTTAGTGTGGCTGGAAGTCAGACAGGGAAGGACTCGCGTGGGAGACTGGGAATCCAGCAGGACTATTTTTGGACAGAGATGACAGTCAGTGTGAATGTGCAAAGTAATGGTTTTGGGAGAGGTCAGACTAAAATAGACCAACCTAGATCTGTAGGCACTTTTTTCCTCTTTTTTTTTTTTTTTTTTTTCTATTTTCCGTCTTCTTATTAAGCTTTCTCCAAAAAAAGAACAACAGCGTAAGCTTTTCCTGGCAACACTCCAAAAAGGAACTATCCCCGGGAACCAAAATGTGATGCTCACTGAGCTTGCTGCTGGAGAGGGCTGACTAAGCACATCTCATTGCAGCCTTGCCAGAGAGCAGAGCTCTGTGAAGCTCAGCTCAGCAACTCCATCCCTTCCCTGGTGCTGGAAAAAAAAAAAAAAGTATTTTCTGGCTTCCTGAACCTTACCCTGCATTTTAGGATGTGAAGATTTAGTCCCTGCATTTTAGGCTATGCAGATACCAGGAAGTGAGGCCTCATATTTGGTGTAAGCAGTTCACTTAGCCTGTCAAAAACATGTTCAGGGTTGTGGGACACGATCACTCTCTGACTACAGATTTCTCCTCCTGCCAGACAGAGCGGAGTTATGAGGAATGGCCCCTACCAGCACAGGGATGAGGGATCCTTCCAGAGAATCCTAGCTGCCGTAAAACCTCTCCCATATGCAGAGCCATATGCAGCCAAGCCTGTGCTGCAGCAACTCTTGGACCTGGTTATTATTTGGACCCGGTTATTTTTTGGACCCTTCCTTTTGGACCTGCATGTTTGGCTTGTGGCACAGAAGCCAACCCTGCTGCTGCGGGGTGGTGGAGGAAGGCTGTGCCAGGAACCCTTATCTCCAGCACACAGCCTCGCAAAGGGTAGCTCTGAATTACCGTCCTGGTGACAACAGGCTGGTGTTTTCGCCAGGACTATTTTTGGCACAAAAAAACGTTTCTCCGTGCTGGCTTGCTCCTGTACAATGTGGTCCTCCGTACACAGGCACCGCCCCATGCTCACTCACAAACACACTCACACGCTTACTCTCCCAACCAACAAACTCCCAGTCATACTCACACGCACAGACTCATATACCTCCCTCACAAGTCACACTTTTACACACACAGATTCATATACATCCCTAACACTTCTATACTCACCCTCCTGCAGACACAAAATCTCACACAGTTCCTGTCACACACACACACGCGTCGTCACACATGGTAAGCACCCCTCAGGTGCTCACCCCCCCTCTCGCACACACACACATAAACTCACACTTTCCTTACACACACACAGTCTCACAAACACATTTATTTACACACTTTTTATTTATTCACCGACGGCCACACTCCCTCCCTCTCCCCCGTCCCCAGCCCAGAAGATGGCGCCCGCCCGCAGCCCGCGCAGCCGCTGCCGCCCTCTTCGGGCGGGAAGCGCGAACGGCGCTTTTTCAGCACAAAATTAAGATTTTTCCTTCTAAATACCAAGCGCTTTCTCATTTTAACAGCTGCAGATTTCCTCCTGTCAACCACAAGAGCTATTTGGAGGGGGGTTTTACCTCAGAACCTCAAAGTCCAGAGATGAAACCCAAGCATGCAGCTTTTAAGGGGATTCATAACTTGAGGGCAGAGGTTTGGGGGCAACACAATGCCAACTGCTTTTTCAGAGCTTCACTTTTCTCATTTCCAGCCAAAATTCAAAATCCTGAGTGCCCAGAGTCCTTACCTTGTAGATGCAGGACTTGGCGTTCAAGAAAAACAGCTCGATGGTGGCATTGTCCTTCAGATAGGAGATGCTTTCAATGTAGAACCTGGAAGGGGGCAAGCAAGAGAGGTGAGACACATGGGGGACTAGGGCAAAACATGAAAATTTACTCATCACATGAAAAGAAGTGGTCAATGGAGTCGTGATGCGTCTACTGAAAATGAAGTTTCTTTGTTTGTGGCAGAAACGTCATTTGTTGATGAAAGAGGCTCGTGCGTGCTATAGGACATGAGCACTCAACACCACCCAAGACATACTGAAGCAACTGAATCATCAAGTGGTTTATTTTGTTTCTAAGTAGCTCTTTGTTTTATTTTTTATACTTTAAATAATCCTTTATTCTGTTTGTTTGCAAACTCCTCTTCATTCTCCATCACATTTTGGCACTTTTTCTTTGCCCCTTTACTCTTCCTATCCATTTTTGTGCTGTCGATCTGCCACACATAAAATGTTCACTGCCAGAAATCCACTTCTGTGTTTCCTCTCTGTCCACTTCAGCTCGTCCCAAGGCACATTTTATAATGGCTTTTTATATATTTTTTCGTGGGTAGCATGCAACATCTATAATTACAGAGTAATTAACCAGCAGTAGTTAAGGACCTCACACAATTTAACAGTACCATGGGTAGTGATGCTGGGGATAACAATAATCTATTTTTTAGCAGAGTGAGATGATTTCTCAGAACTCAGTAAAAATCTGCCCAATCCAAACCCTCCATGTTCAAAAAACCCAGTCTATTGCATTGACTGATTACCCCAAATATTTGCAATTACATTGAAAGTCCATTGTATGTATGAAAGATCCTTTGGCAGTGAACTCTAGTTTTGCCACCAGCTTGAATAGAATCCAGCCCTTAATTCTGCCTTGTGACCTTTTGGGGTAAAAATCCCAGGATAAAAATAAGTGCAAGATATATCATCAAATTTAATATCAAACCATTACATATGAGTATGCTGTATGCTTTTAGGATTCCTGTAGTAAGAGACAGCCTATTCAGGTAGTGATTAAGGTCATTGTTTTGTTTAGTTCATGTTTTAAGTGAGGAAAAAAATACATCTCTCTGCCCACTCTGTTTCAGAGTGATCTTTAAGTTTCAGTACAGTGACAGCAATGTTCCTTACATAAATTCCACTACTATCGTGCATTGTCAGAGGCAATTAGAATAGGGAAGGTGCCAGGGAAATGCTGTCTGTATTAGGAACTTAAAAAAAAACACGACAAATACCTTAGAAATCTGTGTAGAGATGCGGAGTCCAGTTACAGAGAAATCTTACTCCGTGACCCCGCTGTCTGGGAGTGAAGCTATGAGACCTGCTGAAACTCTTGGGGCTTCACACAAGCATTAAAGGGATTGTCTGTGTTCAGTTGTTTGTAGAATCGAGGGCCTTAAATGTAACCTTCTCAGGGCTAAAGGTCAAAGCTTTGTAGTGCTCCTAGGTGTCTTCTGAAGACCCTTCAAAACAGTTTATTTCCTGACAAGTACAGCCAACTACATACTCAAATGAAATATTTTGAGCTTTTTATGTTTATCTGCTGAGATGCTCCTGCAATTACCCATCCCCCCCCCCCCCCAGAGCAGTTCAAATGAGATTTTTTTTAAAAAGGAAAATAAAAAAGAAAACATGTGAACATAGGAACCATCAAGCATAAAAATTCAACTTTATGTATTTATTTATTTGGCTTCCCCTGGGTTTCACCTCCTGTCCTTGAAGCAGGTGATGGTCAGATCTTTAATTCCAGGGTCAGAAAAAAGAAGGAACATTTACTCTATTTTCAAGTCCCAGTGAAGGTTAGCAGAAACACACTTTTTTGTTTCATCAGTGGATCAAATGAGACCATCCTCATCATCACTAGAGGGCAATATTGCATTTTCTTTCTGCTGCACGGCTCTTTCCCAAGGCTTTCCACATAGACACATGCCCAGATCATTTTCTGTACAAAATTGAGTCTCTCCGAGCACAGAGCCTGCACATGATACTTCATCTTCAACAAGAAAACACAATTCTCAAGTGATCTCCGGCGTGGAGAGTGTGCAGGGGAGCTACTGGCTCTCACACATGCACCCAGGCAAATACAAAGCATGTGCACCAGGAAATTGGTGCTACTTAAAAGAAAACAGATTTACGGAGAGAAGTCTTGGGGGATTTGCTGTGTGGCAAGCTCAGAAAACCTGAACTGGAGCAGACTGCCTTGAATTCACAGCCTGAAAGGCCTGTTTTTTTTTTTTTTTTTTTTTTTTTTTTTTTTTTTTTATTTTTTTATTTTATTTATTTATTTATTTATTTTTTCGCACTGATGGTGAATCTGTCAGACCTCCTCCTGTTACCACCTCTTCCAAATGCACCGCGGTTTAAAACGACCCATGGCAGCGCCTAAGGAAGCAGGAAGAAAGCTCCAGCTGCTAAGGCAATGAACCAAGCGAGAGATCTGGGTTAAATTCCTGACTCTGACACAGGTTTCCTTCGTGACCTTCAGCAAATCATGTAGCTGTTCGGGACTGTTGTGTCGAGTTTGGAAAATACTCCTCCCTCCTTTGACCCCCTGCGTCTGTTTTGCCTATTAAGATTATCAGCCCATTCCTATTGCACGGAGGGGCAGCTATTAGGTTTCTGTCGAGGACTCCCTGGGGAGCAGCATTCCTCCATGTGCTCTGAAGCTGATATATCCAGGAAATAAGGACGGGCTGGACAGAGATGCAGACGGTACCGTGTGTCTGACGCCTTAACTCTGCTACCTGCGGCACTGAGAATGCAACCAGCAAACAGCTTTGCCTCAAACGGCTCCTACGGGAAGTTCCCTGATAGCCAGCAACTGTTGCTTTGAGAAATGAGGTGCCTGCAAGAAGGGTTAACCCCCCCCCAAAGATTATGTGTGTGTTAAAAGCAGAGAAATCAGTTTGGAAAAGGTTTCAAACGTAAAGAAGGGAGATCAGCCAACGTTAGTCTATCTCTGAGTTTCTCCTTATCTTTCCCCCTCTCCTCCCTTAGCCCCAGTCACTTATAATTCATCCAATCTATTTTCTAACCATTAATTAAATGGACCAGGAAATATTATGCTGGGTAATGGACACAAAGTGCCTATCTTGCGTGCTCCCTCTCAGCGGCAGGAAGATAGCAACGAGGATGGCAGAAAGCATCTTGGAAGACTTCAGAAGCTGCAGCATCAGAGACATCTCCGTCTTCCAGCTGCGAGGACGAGCCTTGTGCTGATCAGATGGCTCGGCATGAAGTGTTGGTTAACTGGCAACTCGCTCTGACACAGCTTGATGCCGCAATGAATGGAGATTCCCATCGCAGCCAGCCAACAACAGGCGGTTACGCAGCGGTGCTTGTGAGAAGCAGCTGTGGAAACTCCTGATCTTTGGGTGATGGGAACTTGGTATTGCTGTAATTTCCCCCTTGCACCACACAGATGCTCACCTTCGACTTGTAGCAGAGAGAAATGCCCAAGCCTTGACTCACCATCAAAGCAAGACAAGTGTGATGCCCTCTTGCTTTAGCAGCAGAGCTGGATTGACCAGTGCTCCCCGTTTCCACACAGCAAAAGAAAGGGTAAAATAAAAACAAGAAAGGGTAAAAATTTAGCATCGCCCCTACCACAGCTCTGGACATAACCAGAACTTGGCCATCTATCACCTCGCAGGGACCGGGCTCTGGGCAGTGTAATTCCCAACTTACAGTTGTAAGCTCTGAGATCACAAGCCAGTGTATTTATTTCCAAGTAGAACATGCCAAAAGATAACAGTATTTCACCGTGGCCTTAAACACAATGATATATCAAAGCATGACCACAGCAAATGGATGTCTTATCTATCTCACGTGGATCTGCCCTGGGGCAGCGAAATCATCCTAGCTCCTCTGAAGTTTGACTCCGGTGACAGCTGGTGTAAAAAGCTTTTATCCAACAACAAAAATCCAACAACAAAACCTTTTTTTTTTTTTTTTTTTTTTTTTTTTTTTTTTTAACCAAAAAGAAACACCTTAAAATGAGGAAGATGTAATCAGAGGAAGGCTGAGGGTGGCCCCAGAGGCAGAGGAGGGTGAGAGAGATGCCTCTGTGCATCCAAAGGGAGGTGAGCAGTGCCCGGCAGTGATGGGGAGGCTGAGGATGGCACTGAGGCTGCTGGTCAAGGTGACCGGGACTGATAACGGGGTGGGAGTGATTTGTGGGAGGGCTCCTGCCTTTGTTAAGGGGCAGGAGCTGAGTGCATAGTGTTGGCAAAAGGGATTCCTTTCCTTCCAGCCCCGTGACACTGCACCTGTGCAGGGAGACAAAATACCTCTCTTGGGCCTCCTATGAAAAGGAAAAAAAATAAAATAAAACAGAATAAGAACCTCAAGCAACTCTTCTTTCCCTTGCTAATATATATATATATATATATATATATATATTTTTTTTTTTTCCATGAAAAAGGAAAATAAAGGGGAAAGCCAGTTGTCATGGAAAATGTCAAAATGAAGCAAAAGGATTTTGGTGTTGTTGCGCCGTCACCTTCCCCAGGGCTTCCTCCTGCCCGAGGTGGGAAATGCAGTAGGACCCAAGGGAAATGATGGCGATGGGCACTCCGTGGTGCTTCCCAGCTGGATGGAGGACAGAGCTGCCAGCAGACCCCGGGCTGTCTCTTATTTCACGATTACACAGCGATGGCTAAAAGGAGAAGACCCCTTTCCTGCCTCACCCACCCCGGGGTCTGGCTCATTATCCCCCACTATGTCATTGAAAACCTCGGAGGATAATTTGAAAAATATGAGGCCATTTGCTAACCAGGGGAAGAATAATCACACGCGTCGGTGTAATGGACTTAAATGCAGGCGTCATTATGGCCAGGGTCTCGTGCTAAATGAGCGTTCGGAGCAGCTCAGGCTGCAGAGCTCCTTTTCTGTTGCAGCCCTCTTTGCTAATAGCTATAGGTGCGCACTTTATGCGCTGACACCTAAAGCAGGCAGCGGTTAAATAGCTGGCCTGTTAAGTCATCAACCAGGAATGAAAATTGGAGACAGCAAAAAGCCCCGTTTACATCCTCTTTGCATTAATTTTGGTTCTGGTGCCGTGCTCTGTCCCCCTGTGCTTGTGCTCCCCTTGCCCTGCACCAGCAATCGGGTTGCAGAGGATGGGATGCAGCAAGAGACCTGTGTCAACTCCTGCCTCGTTGCATGGAAGCCACAAACCCTGGAGGTGAACGTGATTGCAGAAAGATGGAAAACCATGAGATATTTGCTCATTCCTGTGCTTCCCCTTCTCCAGGTACAAAAACCCAAGTGATCTGCTTTGGAATACATCGGGCTCCAGCTGTTCTCCAGGCTCCACATCTGGGAATCTCTGCAAACCACTGTGTGCTCCAGCATCAACACAGAGAAGGAAAGGCCTGACAAGACCACAAAAGAAGCAGCCAGCTCAATCTATTTTGCAAACGGCTTCACCCTGAAAAGTCCCGGGGAGTTTAGCTGGCCAGGGAAGCGCAGCTCTGCACAAAAAAGCTGTCGCTGCTCCTCTTGGCCTGCAGCGATGGGGTTCTCTGCCCCAGGTGTGAGCTGAGAGCCCCTCTCCCTCAGCCACCAGGGGATTTCTCCTCTCTCCTGAGCTCAAGCCTGGCTCTCTGAGTGCTCCGTGATCCTCTCTGCTTGCTTCGCCGGTGACAGCAGATCACACCCATGGGTGTAAGGAATAAACGCACAAATTGCAACGAAAATGGAAGTGGTGCCTGCACGGCTTTGACCCAGCTGGAAAAGCTCTGTGTGGGCACTGCCATAGCTGTTGCTCCTTGATCCAAATGAGGTACAAATCTTACACTGACAGCATCCATCATTTTTGCGTAGCACCCACTGTGCCGTCTCAATGCTTCCCCAAATTAGACAAGACAACGCTGCCAGCGTCAACACACTCAAAACGTGGCTGCAGCCAGCACGTTTGGAGCATACTGATTTCCTTCCCCCTCAGGTGGCCGAGTGCGGAGGAAAAACAACTTCGCCCCTTTTCTAAGCACAGCCCGCTTATACAAACATATTCCCCGTTAAGCAGAAAAAAGGGAATAATGTTATGGGACCCGAGAGCCAGGCTGCTATTAAGACGTGTGCGTAATGGATGGCTCAGCTCGGAGCTGTGCGCTAAGTAGCAGAGCCCCATTAGTTCCCTTCCTCAAGCAGAGGTCACTTTTCACACGAGTAAATCTTCTGACTGGACACAAGTTTCTCGTGTCTCTAAAGAGGCTCCGAGGAGCTCAGCCTCCCCGCAGGCGATTTATTACACCTTCCTCCTGGTGAACGGAGCAGGGGGCCACCCCGAGGAGGCGGCAGTAAATTGTCTGCGGGGAGCCTTGTCCTCCAGCACAAACAAGGGCTGAGCGGCTGTATTTATACCCTACGGCTGGGTGGGAGGAGGGGGGTTGCAGGGTTGCTGGCTTTTGAGATCTCCCCCCTTTGCTTGCACACACCGACCAGCCTGAAGAGTGCTTCACAAAGAGATTTGGGTTCTGGCACTGCTTCGACGGGGTTTTTTGGGGCTCGTGGGAAGCCCCCAAAGCAGCCTGGTTGGGCTGGGTTGGTTACGCAGATTTCATGTTCTGATTTTTGCTGTTTTTACAGTATCCCAGCAGTGCGTGGAGCTGGAGAAATGCAAGTGAGAAACGCAAATGCACTTTGTCTCCTCTTACATGTAGCATAAACTGCCCGGGAGCTCGGAGTTACCATCTCTGTGCTGGTAAAGACAAAAGGAGCTCAAAGAGGTGAGAGCAAGCCACAGGGATGAGGACGGAGCACCCCGAGGTGCTGAACATCGCAGGGCACTTCTCTGAACTCTCCTGGGATGATGAAGTCCCGTGGCAAAGGGGGGTCCAGCACTGCCCTCCTTGCAGAGGAGCAAGGCGGTGGAGTGCCACAAACCCCTCTCCAGTGAGGAAGACCATGGGTGGAGAAGCACAGCCTGTTACGTGCGAGACAAATAAATTGCTCTGGTTAATTTAGTGCGGTTCTGTACGTCTCTCCCTGCCCCAGCAGGCTGCTGTCATCACCACCCCCTAATCTAATTTCCTGGAGACAGGCGAAGCCGACTGGAAGGGAATGGCACACACACGCCGGGGCGTGCTGGGATCGTGGTGTGAGTGGTTTGGGCAAAGTGCAGGTGGCGTGCTGTGAAACCGCACCCCGGTTGTGTCCTCTGGGCAGTGGGGGAGGCAGCAATGAACCTCTGCAGCAAGTTATCAGCAAGTCCATCCCCAGGAACAATTGGTACTGGCAGCCACCTTCTTCCTTCCTTCCAGGGCTGGCTGTTTCCAAGTGATGTAGAGCGCCTTTTGTTTTTCTTTTCAAATGGGATGCTGTTTTAAAAAATGGGTATAAAGGAGTGTGAAGAACTAAAATAGCCCGAGGCCTCATTAGCAGCTGAAATCTGGTCCAATTCCATTCAGGTAGCCAGGCAAAGCTCTGCATCTACACGGATCTACAGGGAATGTCTTCTCAGCCCTGGCTGGGCCAACTGGCTTTGAAAGAATCCAAATTTATAGGCTGCACATAAAGCACACAGAGGGGATTGATCAGGTGAAAAGAGGAAGCTACGGTGTGTGTCCTACATCTGAGCAGGGGTCTGGGATCAGAGGAAGGAGGCAGCTCTTTCAGCCTGCCACTTCCACAGTAAGTCGTCGAGAATCAGGGCAGATGAATTGTTCCTGAAAAGTGCCTGCTTCTTTCCAGTGATTGCACAGAAAGGCAGCGGTAATTAGCCCCGACACAGAGCAATCTACGTGGAAAACATCTCGGGTTTGGTGTGCTGTGTCCCACCTCAGACGTGTGTCCCACCTGGCTGAGAGCAGGGCCACAATGGGTGCACACCCAGCTACGTTCCTAAAGAAAGCATCGACACACATGAGCTTTGCCCCCCGTGTTTCAGTGCTGGCCTCCTATTTAGGGCCACTTTGTTCCGTAGTAACTGTGGTAACCTGGCAGAGGGTCTGGCCTCAATATTCAGCCCTGAGATATTGAGCCCTGAGCCCCTGCAGCTCTCCTGCGGACTTCAGCCTAGCCGGTGCATGTGAACAAGTGCCAGACCTTGCTGGACACAGGCATTCCTCTGGGGGGACACCACGGGGCCATAGAGACAAACCCTGCCCCACGGCGTATTTGAGCACTGAGGATTTATTTCACATTCTTTTTTTCAGTGCCTTTCTGTAAGAAAAGCCTTTCGACGTGGGGGATGCTCTGATTCAGTGTGACGACTTCTGCAGCGTGCTGTCACCGTTCGGCTGGTGGAGCTGCCCTGAGAATGGGCGTGCTCGTTCCTGGGAGAAGATCCACCGCTGAAGTGAATGTTATTTGCTGAGCTTGTTCATATAAATTAACAGCAGGACAAACACCCAGGAGATAAAGAGATCAGGCTCATGCTGGTGGTTCCCTAGCTAAGGATCGCTAATCCCACCAGGCCATTGTTTGAGGAGGAGAATTCACTGCAAAGCTGGGCCAGCTTTGCTTTCCGTGAACAAACAGCCTGTCTGTGCTCTGGTCCTCCCTCACTTCAGGGATTTACACAAAGGGAGTGACTTTGCCTTTTTTTTTTTCCTGCCTATGTGAACGAGAGCTGAATGCTCCCTTCCCTGCTGAAAGCAGAATGGCATTTACCCGACCCCCTGCCAGCTCTGTTTTCCTCTGACCTCCTCACTGCCTTGCTCTCCACACTTTCCTTAGGTTCCTGCCTTTTGCTGTGCAGCTCGTGTTGTCAGATACAATTTCACTGTCCTCTTCTGGTCCCAAAACAGCCAAGCAATCCTTCCTTCCTTTCCCTCTGTCCTTCGCTTCTCCCGGACTTCAGCTGTGACTCTCATCCGCCTTGGTTTATCTGCTCTGTAAACCCTCGGAGGCAGGCAGTGAGTTTCCCCCACCACTGAGTGACTAGGGCTTTAGGAAGCCACCCAAGAAGCGACTTCAAAGACGAGAACTAACATCGCCAGACGTCCCACCTCCCCTCAGAGACACGGGATGCTCCCTCTCACTGTCGTGCGTGGCATTAGCGTTGTTTAAGTGGCTGTTAGCAAAGAGTCTCATAAAATAATATTGCACAAGAACTGCCACGGGGCTGTTCACAGCTGCCCAAGCAATTCTGATCGCTTCCGAGATACCTACGATGTTCTTAGTGGAAAACTCCAGAGGTGACAACCTAAAGACAGAGGCTGCAGTTAGTTCTGCACGTGTCCAGGTGCAGTAAGCATTCCCTCTGAACTGCTGCTAAGGATGTCCCTATAAATTCCTCCTTCTTTGATTTTTGGTCTCTGATTACAGAAGAGAGTAATGACGTGGGACATCAGTGCTCAACAACGTCAAACCCCGAAGAAATGTAGGGCAAAAGACAAAGCTTGAAGGGTGCTGCAGAGATTTAAATAAGGGAGGAGGATTTCACGCTGCAAAGCTTGTGAAACTTCCTATCTGCAGCGTCCTTCTTCCAAGAAACCTTTGCTTAAAAAGTCATGCTTCCCTACGTGTAAACGCACATTTAGAGCATATGGGTGGCTCTGGAAGTCCCTGTGCACCCCTAGGCTACCAAAATACAGCCCCGCCTATGGGCAGGTCTCTTCACAACCCTTCCTTCAGCCCTTGCGTTAGTTCCCAAGCCCGAACTCACACCGCTGGGTAACAGACGCGTGGGGTCTCGCCAACTTCTGCCAGCTGCCTGGAGACAGTTTCTCCTCCAGTTGCTTGTGGCTCAGCTCAGATTTGGGGATGGACATGGGAACTTGCTACACGCTGGGAAGCTTTTTCAGTGTCTTTCTAGCATCTGACATCCACATGGCAACTGAAATCACAGTCAGTTAATGCCCATTCCTAACTCATGAGGCATCTGGCCTTCCAGCCCATTCCAAAACGTGCGACAATCCAGTCATTACTATCAAAAATAAGAGTTTAAGTCCAAACTTGGTGTGTTTTTTCACACTCTTTTCAGCCACTGAATGCTGACTTTTCCCCTATGGGTTTCCCCTATGGATTACGATTCCGGAACAGGAGAGTTCACTCAGTTACTAACTGTTGAATGGATCCATACTTCTAAAATGTCTCTTGGCTAAGATCCTGCTAGAATGACTTGTCTCCACTCTGCTGCCAACTCTCATAAAACAATACAGATGGCAATATTTATGCTCGCTGAGTGGTCTTTGAAATGAATATGAGTGGCTTTCACTGGCTCCACTCCTGAAATCTGCACTTAGCTCTTGCTCAGTCAGAGATTTCCTTGCTTTCCACGGGATCCCTGCCCCTCCACGGACTCCTCAATTTGGCCCCTAGGTAAGATGCTCAATAAATGGGTGCCTGTGGTGTTTGTTTATTTGTTTTGTTTTGTTTATTTGTTTGAATTGGCCCAACACTCTCATATTTCTGCAGAAAAGCACCAACAGCTTTATGTGGTTCTAAGCACAGGTGGGTCTGGATCGCATACACTGGAAATATTCAGCTCTGGATCTATCTTTATGGTTTGAAGTACCCAAAACATAATAGAGCAACCTCTCCTTGTGGCAGAGAGCAGACCAGTTCTGGAGTCATGGGGCTGTGTGCAGCCTTGATCTGTCCTGAGATAAATCCACCACTAAAGATGGGGACGTAACCGAACAAAGAGGCTCTTTGGAGAATCCTCCCTTGTAATTGAAGTTAAATGAATGACAATCACCGTGCGGGGAAAAAAAGCTGCACTCAGGGGAAGAAACTCCAAAGTAAGTCTTCATTTTTTATGGGTACTATGAAATGAATGAGGGTGATGTCAGATGTAATATAACACTGGAGCGGAAAGGCTAACAGAAGACGACACAGTAACACTGCACTGCCTAGCTCTAGACATGAACTGTGCATTAAAAGTAAGTCAACCCCCCCCCGACTTAATTTCCTACATATGCCAGCCCAACCCCCAGCCTCTCTCGGGTTTTTTTTAGGGCTGCAAGAGCAAATTTGTCTTCTCAGAAAGTATCTCCCTTGGAGGCAAAGATGCTGTGTGCACAAGAGCACCGCCTGCTTTCTAGCATCTCCTAACAGCTGCTGCAAAATTCATAGGTGAAGAGAAATTCTCCCAAACTGGTAAATTCTTCATTAAAATCTTTCTAGTCTGGTTGAATCCAGTCTATGAATATTTTGTATGTACACATGGAAGCCAACCGGTTGCCAGAAATTGCCACCATTTGGTATTTTCAGATAACCCATTGCACCATGGTGTGGTTGAGCCCAGAAGGTAAGTACAGGTCATACTGGGATTAATTTAGCCCCTGACATAATAACGCACAGTCCGGGCACAATCCAGGGGAAATGGATGGATGGCAAGCGAGGAAAAGAGTGCTCTCCAGGCAGGTGGCTCCTAGGGAACAGCTGTAATTCGTGGGAAGGGTTTGCTGTCACGCACTTACCTGACACAAAAGTACAAAACAACCGGTCCCGACTTCTTGGGGAAGTCATGCTCCAGCACCCTGCGGTCCAGCTGCAGCCAGTTCAAGTGTCCCCTGGAGAGAGAAGAGAGAGAGAGAGCTGTGATCCCGGTGCCTGCATCGAGGTCGGAGGTGCTCCAAAAGATGAAGCCAAGTGCATGCTGTTTGCCCTCGGCCCCTGCGTGCTGTTTGAAACACGCACAGCAAATGTTTGAGGAGCGGGGGCGATATCAGCCCAGCAACATTTCAGCCTGGGAATCGAGCAGCGAAAGTTCAAGGGGGGCAAGCTGGCAGCCCCAAACGTTATGAGCTTCACCTTTTTTATTGCAACCCCCTGGAACAATTGTGTGGTTGAAAGTCTGTCAAGATTTTCATTAGAAATCCTGGTTGTTAAGAGTTTCCACAAGGCCTGCAATATTTCACTCGAGGCTCAGCCTGGCTGTTTACAGCCTCGGACAGTTTATTTACCACCCACATGCTTGCAGTAGCCTCGCTAGGCTTGCCCAGCCTTTGCTTTTCCTCCTTCAGAGAGCTCCTGAGTAACAGCTGCTCCCTGAAACGCTGCAGCCCCAATTCCCACACGCTGCTCTTCTCGAGCCTCGATGGTACCTGCCGCTGTTATTTTCCCCTGCAATTTACCCGTCGGTGCCTTGCAGCTGGAAGCTTTCCTGGGCAGCAGCTCTGTTCTTTGTCACGTTCCATGAGCGGCGTTTTATAAACACCACGATTTGTATTACGGGGGCACATCCCACTCCCCAGCTGAGAAAAAGGTCCTGTTAAATTAGGGGCTGTGGGAATCCGGAGGGTGAAATCCAGGCTCCCCCTGAAGTCAGCAGGAATTTTGCCGCTGCCTTCAGTGATGCAAGGGCTGCATCCTGTGAGCATTTTGCGATTGATTTCAGGCAGAGCAGATTTCACCCAGAGGGAGAGGCAGCCCGTGCCTTCAGCACTCTGCTGTCTAGACAAGCAAGGGGAGAGACAATTGAAGTGATTTTTTTTTTCTTATTTTATTTTATTTTTGGGGTGGGGGAGAATCGTGCAGCAAATAAAGCAGGAAATGGATTTCAGATGTCCCGAGCTCCCTTCCAGTGTCTATTCACCAGCTCACGCTAATCCTCAAGATTAATTCTTCACGCCACCAAAAAGGAAGAAGAAGAAAAAAAGCTTGCTTTGAAAAAAAAAAAGTGTTAATTTAAGTTCTAGGGTTGCCACAAGCCTCAACAATGTACTCTGTCAGCAAACACACTCGGCTTTCACAAGTGCCTGCCCATTACTCCTTAGCAGCGCATGTACTTTGGGCAACTGAGAAACTCCCTTGGCAATTAAGCAACAACAGCTCTTTAGCAATTTAACCAGATTTGTAGCTCCCTCTCTGTTCAAGAAAAATAAATAAAGGGGAAACTAGCAATTTCAGGACGCTTTGAATCGCCTGGGTTCGGTCTGAGTTTCCAGACAGCTGCCCCGGCTTGCAGCGATGCAGATGAGGGTGGGCAGATTTCTTGCCCCATGCTTTATATACTCATCAAGTATGTAGTTTCATAAAGTTTATCTCTGGGATATTTTAACGTTTAGAAGGCTTTTTCTCTAGATAAATCTTATAAATAGTTTTAATATATATATATGTATTTTCTCTAGGTAAAAGGAAGCTCAAGCAGTGTAGGAGCGCACACAAACCTACTCACAGCCTGGCTACTGAAAAGCTGTGCCAAGGCCATGCTGCAGATTTGCAATCCCAGCTAATCGATGTCTCTGCTGACAGCAAATCTGCCCAGCCTGGGACAGTGCTGCACAAAGGTGCTGCCCAGGATCGGGGTGAGAATGGCCCCGGTAATGGGGCTGGGTGTATGGGCTGGCTGCATCCCTCTTCTTGAAACCCAGTCTTTTTCCTGCTTACCACTTTCTTTGTGGCCTGAACTCCCATTATGTTTCTTTTAAGGAGAATCAGAAAAGCTGAAATTAACCGTGAAGGCCATAGCACGCACGGGGCTTGAAACTAGACACACTCCCCCTTTCCTAGCCACATTTATCCATGTAGGACAGAGTGTGAAACGCTGTCAGAGCACGGCAAAGTCACAGTAAGCCTGGCATCTTATCCTGAACCTGTCCATCTGCATTTGTGCCACCAAAGCAGCAGCCACCAGTGGCTGACGGTGTTACACACGGGCTCAGACCAAGACCGATTTGTTGACAAAGGACTTGTTGTCTGCATCTATGTTTGTCCAACAGGAATGTCTGGGTTTGCCAAACACATACAATGAGGTGTTGAGAAGCCACGGTGCACAAAACACTAAGCAATTTCAAGGTATGTCACATTTTGAAGACTTGCTCTTTTCATTCTCACTGCCTTTTACCCCAAGAGACTGATTGATACCATCAAAAAAAGAAATATCTGCATGTGTGTGTGCATACCAGGTTACACGGGCATGCTGCACACATTGTGGGTGTGGGTAATGCTTGTGCTAAGTGCCCACCGAGTTTTGGGTTGAAGAGTTTCATTGCTCTCATCTGCACGGAGCTTAAATCCAAAGCTCCTTCAGAGGAGGAAGGTCACTTCAATCGCTGCCAGGAGCTATCCGCTCGCTGTACTCCGTTTCCACTTACAAGCTTTCATCGCTGAGGGCTCCTATGCTGCAGATTGTCACCTAACTCTTTGTTTTCTAGCATCCATGTGTGGCACGTACAGAACAGCAGCCCTGAGCAGTCCCTGGCATCCGCCCGTGAACGCGGTTTATCGGGGAGCCGAGCTCCAGTGCTGTTATACCACAAAATGCTTTGCTCTGGAAGCTGTCGTGCTGTCTTCAGCAGAACTATTCACGGAGCACAATCCCATGTAGGACAGAGAAGAGTAAGGGCATACAACCCTAGGCATGTAGTAATCCCGACAGTATTTGCAGACCAATTTAGGCAGCCTGCACTGGGATCCCATTCGTACATGCCTGTGTCTAGCTGGGTTTTCTTCACAGTTCAATGTAGAGACCCAAAGTAGCTTTTGTTTCATTATCTCCATTGATTTGCTCATTGAGGTATTTACATCAGTGTACTCGCGAATAATGGTGCAAACAGTTTTGGGTGACCTATGTGGCAGCTGGCTATTGGGAACCAGCTCATTTTTCTCTGCTGGTTGTGCTCATCTTGGCAGTTAAACTGGTGTGTCAATAGCCAAAACATCATTGCCTTTAGAAACAGGAACTGGGTCCATTTATGTTACAGACCGAGTATGGATTTTGGTGCCCAGCTTTCGCATCGTCATTTGCAAGCAGCGGTTTCTGTTTTCTTTTATCAGGGCTTTCAGAAAAGAGTGGCACATCAATACTTTGCCTCCAGGTGGATCTGTTTACACAGCTTTCCTGGTTAATGTCCAGTTTTCTGGGAAGTGGGTCCACATTGATTTGTGTTATAAAGATACTTGGACCAATAAACCAACTCACGCCCCTTCAAGCGTCAGACTCACTGAGTTGAATGGACATTGAGACAGACCAAATCGAGTAACAGAAACCATAAATGCTATTTTACATTTTCATCAATCACTGCAGAAACAAACGAACAAAAAACCCCACCCACAAGCTCACAGATTTTCTCATTTAAGGTCTTCAGCCTTTAACAGAAATGTTTTTGAAAGGGTTGCAAAGCTCAGGGAGATATCTCAGTCCCTAGTTCTGGCTCTGCTTCATGACTGGAGGGTGCAAATAGGTTTTTCCCCCAGTTCCTGGAGATGAGGCTATTCCCAGGAAGCCTGGTGCCCTGCTCTCCCTCTTACAATCTTCCCTTGCTGTCCCATGAGCCATAAGATCTTGGGATGAGCAAGGGCTCTGTCATTCCCTTATCATGTTAGCGCAGCCTCTAGCACAACTGTAACACAAACAGTTAAGGCCCCAGCCCCTTGTAATTTTTATCTTTTTTATTATGAAGCTAAAGGAGCTGCTCTGCAGGATCTGCAGTGATGAAGGCAGGACAGGCATCTGCAAAAGGACGCGGATCAGCTTTTGGCTGGGCGCACGGAGAGGGGGAGCAGTGGGATACAAAAGTTGGTAATTCCCCACGGAGCAGGTGACTCCTGTTTAAGGACAAGCAAAGGACACAGAAAACCCATTTGTGGCCCCAAACAGAAGGGGAATCCTGACCACTTTCTCTCCGTGAATGCTGCAAGGGCCGGTGCTAAGGGAGAGGGCGGCTAGTGGAGATTCATGCTCAGCTGAACCCATTCCCCATTCCTTTTCACTCTTAATCAACCACCGAATAGATCTGCTGGCTTCCCGTGAAGCTTGGCCCCACGTGCTACGCAAGGACACCCTTTTGACCTGCGCTCTCCCTCAGTTAATGGCTCACACCATAAAGCGTTCCTATGATCACTAAAAAAGGAGGCGTTATTTTTTCCTCCGTAATAGGCTGACAATCTAATTTTAGTCACACTGAGCGCGGTAACGACCCTATATTATCACAAGAAACTATTAAGTCGCCAACGCAAAGGTTGTTCCTATTGATTTTCTTCTCAGGTTGTCATGATAGAGCGCAACTAATGAATGGAAATCCCCAGTCCAAATCATTTCTAAATAAATTACTCTTATGGAGCTTTTACTCTTAAATAGAAGAATTGATTTAATACTTTAGTGGCTTTTCTTCTTCCTAAACTTGCAATTTAGCCAACCCCAGATTACATTTATGAACCCAGCCTGTCCTGTTTCAGCTGCTTATGGGCACCTTTCAGGGAAGGCACATGAAAGCTCAGCAGAATGGTATCAGCAGAGGGAAGGAAACCCCTGAGGGGCTGTGTCACAGAATTAGCAGCTTGCTCTTTGCGTTTCTGGCCTGTATCAGTTATAGGGCTGTGTTCGGTGCTCTGCAAACACATGATAAGAGACTGTTTTTTTCCCCTGGTTTTGAAGAAAATAATTCTTTTCACTTCCATTTCGCATTACAGGTTGGGATCTGAGGTGCAGGCAGACCGGTTTACTTCCTGAAGGTGACGTGGGGCATCCATCTGCAAGACCCAGTCCAACACCCCAGCTATCATTTTTTTTTAATGCTGCGTTCAGTCAAATAAAGTTGGCTGTTTGCGTCAACGCTGCTCAAAGCTTTTTACAATTGAGGAGGACATATTAGGCAAATATTATTTGTGTAAAGGTTGCTGCCACAGCAGTGAGGAAGCCTCAGTATAAGGTTCAAACTCACGGTGGGGCAGCAGATGGGCTGCAGGCCAAGCTTTATATTAGCTGGCATATACCAACCTGCTGCTGGATTGGGCTGGCTGGATTTAATGAGGGTGTTCCCAAAGCTTTCATCTGGGCTAGCTGAGCATCTGCTAAAATATGTCGTGCTTCATCTTGACCACAGGTTGGGAAGGTGACCAAGAGAAAGGATGCCTCAGGCTCTGCCATCCTGTCTGGTCAGTGTGCATCCATCTGCATCTGCTGCTCATCTTTGAGCTAGGCCTTGACAGCTGCTGTCAGCCTCTCCTGCTTCTTCCCATTGCTAACCCAGATCCTTGCTCACGCTGCTCTGTGTTAAACCTGGAGGCCCCTGGAGAGGCCGGACTCTGCCTTGTTGCCGACACCTCCTCGTTAGCTTGCCTTGCACTCTCAGGGGAGCCCTGTGCCCACTCCTCTCAGCTGAGAGCTGGGCCTTGCTCAGCTGCTCCGTGTTTCGCAGTCTGACACGTGTTTCATAGAATATCATAGAATCATAGAATATCCTGAGTTGGAAGGGACCCTTAAGGATCATCAAGTCCAACTCTTGACACCGCACAGGTCTACCCAAGTTCAGACCATGTGACTAAGTGCACAGTCCAATCTCTTCTTAAATTCAGACAGGCTCGGTGCAGTGACCACTTCCCTGGGGAGCCTGTTCCAGTGTGCAACCACCCTCTCTGTGAAGAACCCCTTCCTGATGTCCAGCCTAAACTTCCCCTGCCTCAGCTTAACTCCGTTCCCGCGGGTCCTGTCGCTGGTGTTAATGGAGAAAAGGTCTCCTGCCTCTCGACACCCCCTTACGAGGAAGTTGTAGACTGCGATGAGGTCTCCCCTCAGCCTCCTCTTCTCCAGGCTGAACAGGCCCAGTGCCCTCAGCCGTTCCTCGTACGTCTTCCCCTCCAGGCCTTTCACCATCTTCGTAGCCCTCCTCTGGACACTCTCCAACAGTTTCATGTCCTTTTTATACTGTGGTGCCCAGAACTGCACACAGTACTCGAGGTGAGGCCGCACCAGCGCAGAGTAGAGCAGGACAATCACCTCCCTCGACCTGCTAGCGATGCCGTGCTTGATGCACCCCAGGACACGGTTGGCCCTCCTGGCTGCCAGGGCACACTGCCGGCTCATATTCAACTTGCTGTCTACCACGACCCCCAGATCCCTCTCTTCTAGGCTGCTCTCCAGCGTCTCATCGCCCAGTCTCTTGCTTTTCAAGAAAATTTTCATTTCTTAGTCTGCTTGGGCTTCCCTGTACCCCTCAGGCAGCGCCCACGGAGTAACTCACTGTCTCCAGTAAGAAATAACATGCTGGTGAAACCATTTTCTCCCCCTGCTTTATAAATTGTCAGCGTTTCCTGCTGCTCCTCGTTTGAGGGCAAGTCTCATTGATGTGTGTTGGGTTGGAGATCTCCTACAAGGCTGAGCTTCACAGAGAAATGGGACAGATTCAGGGCTCTCCTGTGATTCAGGTCCTGCTTCTGCACCTGTCTGACACCGAGCACCCCTTCACCCTGTGAGTTTTGTCCTGAGATGGCCTCAGGCAGGTGCTTGCCAAAGGAACTGTCCCTAGAGGGACAATCGCAGCTCAGTGTGGGTATGTCTGTGCAATCATCCAGCAGCTTTCTCATTACCCGATCCCAAATCATTATTCCAGCAGATAATTTCCGTTTCTCTGCCACTTCTGCAGGGGAGTGGAGCTGGCTCATGAGAGCTGTGCTGCTGACTCAGCTGTCCCCAAAACCCATCACTGGCTTGGCACTCTTGTCTTTTAAGATGATATAAGTGTATGGGGCTTCCTTCTGATTCATCTTATAGAAAAACCTACTGAAAACTAGGGTGGGATTGGGTGGATGGAGTTACAGGACAGAAATGTGGTGCTGAGGAAAGTCTACAGAGAGAAAACAGGCAGCTGGAAAAAGAAACAGGGGCTGTGCAGGGACCGGGAGGTCACAGTCTAGAACTAATCAAAGCATTTGCCAAACATTTAATGTTTACCCAGTGCTAATTTTATACATGCCTTTTAAAACAGGGGTATAAATGTCCTATCGTGAGAGAAAAACTCGAGTTTTGTGGTGAACACAACACCCTGGGAGCTGGGGTTGAAGGTGAGCAGCCAGCATTGCCTGAGGTGCCTGCAGTGGCAGAGGCCTGCTCTTTGGTTCAGCTCAGCCGTAAGGCTCTTGTGTGATTCCTGGCAAGGTCAAATCCTCTTTTTTATTTTTATTTTTTTAATGTAAATTTTATATTTATAAATATTTTTCCTTCATGTTAAATTTGGCAATCCTTTCCTTTCTCATGCTTTCATCTTCCCATTTTTTAAGACATTCTAATCTAGGATCTAAAACAACAGATTTTTATTTATTTTATTTTATTTTATTTTATTTTATTTTATTTTATTTTATTTTATTTTATTTTATTTTATTTTATTTTATTTTATTTTATTTTATTTTATTTTAACTTGAAATAAATTAGCATTACCTTTAAACCTGCTTGGGTGATTAACACTTTAATTGAAAGGTTTTGCCAGTCTGCCAACATCTTGGAACTAGCGAGTGGATCTTAAATTCAAGAGAGCTTAAGCTAACATTTTCCCAATGACACAAACACTTTGAATATGGGAGGAGGAAGGGATTTTTTCCGTCCCTGTACACTTCCAGCAATGCTGAACTCGTTGTGAGAAGCCTCGAGCCTTCTGAAGGAGAGGCTGTACAGGTCAGACTCAGATGTGGGACACATCTGGGGGACACATTGGTGGGACACACTCTGTAGACATTGATCTAGGACCTTGGGGTACACAGGTCTTCTACACTGGTCATTTTGGACAACACTCCCCTGGATTTCCTATGATCTAAGAGACGCCTCTTAGGTCTTTGATTCCTTGCACTTACGTTTCATCTGTGAATGCAATTCCAAAGTATTCTTTCTCCTTCAGGTTGAAATGAGATGCCACCAAGTCAAGCAGCTCCTTGGCCAAAAGCTTTGGCTGGAAAACAAGAATGAAAGAAAGTGATTAACAAAGAGAAATTTGGGGTAATGATACTGTGCTTCTGGACGGATGTGCCGTCCTTGAAGGTGCTCCACCGCTGTTGGTTTTATGTTCCCTCTGGTGTTCAAGCTAAATGTTCAAGCAACATTAACTCCTTGAAACAAGCACTAGTTTCTCTCTGAGGTAAATAATATAAAACAGGTGGTTCTGACCTCATCAGTGCTTAAGGTCTCTGCAGGCAGAAAACCTGCTGCCTGCCTGTGTCCATATTTGCCATGACCCGCTCACTTATGCCTCTCTGATAACTTTAGTTGTTAAAGCTTTTTATCAAGGACCTTTGCAAGCACATTTCAAACACCCACTCTCACATGCACTGCACAGATACGTTCTCATAAGACTAATAAAATACACAGTGCCGAAAGATAGGATGTGACAGGACCAAATGAGGAGTAAACGACAGAACAAAATAGCTTCCCATTCAGCATTGCTTGTCATTTACAGAGAAGGATGCATCCTAAAACGTAGGAGGTGGGAAGAAAGGAAAGTAACACACATTTTCAGAATACCCTTGGTAAGAGCATAAAAGCCAAGCTCAAAGAAACTGCTCACCTCATATATAAAAAGGTGTGTTACTATCATGAGGCAATTCTGCCTTTCCTGCAAAACCTTCTTTGAATTTTACCTACGGATCTCCACCCGCTCTGCTGAGCTCCTGTTTTTTTGTCTGGGCTAGTGAAGTCTTGGCCACACCAGAGCTCTTGCACTAGCTCTCACTGGTAGCAAACAGGGGTAAAAAGGATCCAGGTGGGTGCTCCTGTGATCCCACAGACCTGTCCTAGCCCCAGACCCCAGAGCTGTAATGGTAATAGCAGCACTGGCACAGCTGGGCACTGAGATCCCTGCTGATTTCTCATAGGGATTTGGTCTACAAATCTCTGTGCTGCAGCCTCGGTGGAAATAAATCCATCCTCAGGCTTGGCTGCCCCAACAAGTCAGCCAAGCAGTTGAGTCAGAGTTACCCCAGACATGAACCTGTTGTTAAAGATGAGACAATGATGCTGTGCAGAAAAGGAGTGGTGAGGACCTGAGAACCCTGCTGTCCTAATTAATCACCCTGTCCTGTAAATACAAACCCAGTTTGAGTTGAAAAAAACACCTGATCTGTACTTCCAAACAGATTCATAGGACTCTCAACCTCTCTCCAAAAATGTCCCTAAACCCTATTGCTGTTCCAGTACCTGACACAGCAATAGCCTTTCCTAAATGCAGCACTAGCTTAAAGCAGCCCTGCAATACATCTGAGTTGCTGTAAAGGAAGAACAGCCTGGTGGATAATTAATGAGGTGGCATGCAACAAGCTTCATTGGCATTCCCAAGTCAGACTTCTCTGGCAGGACTCCTGGAGTCTTTGCTATGAGCACACAACCTGCTGCATTACCTTTCACATACCCTTGAGCTAGCTCCCAAATGGTGCTCAGAGCTGAGCAGACTAGATGTGGGGCTGTGGTCGTTTCCCTTGTCCCCTTAGGTCCCTCCAGTGATCCCAAAAAAGGAGCACACCAGCTATGCTGGTCTCTCTGTAGGCTCCAAGCAGGGCAGCGAGCCACCCGCCAGCCTTGCTGGGTGTCCTGAGAGGGCAAGGGTGGTGGAAAAGCATGCTTCAAATACAGCAGCATTGCCCAAGCCTGGAATAAGCTCTTGGTGGGGATAGGTTGAGCTTTCAAATTTTGCAAGAGAGCAGAAAAGAGCATTTTTCCCCAGGCATCCTCCCTGGGCATTGAGTGAGGAGCAGCCTTCAGTCACCTCCCCAGACAAGACGGGCAAATGCAACAAGCTGCCTCCGTCTCTCTGCTGAGTGAGATTTGGCTCCTGGAAAAGCCCTGGAAAGATGGTTGGCATGGCATGAGTGCCCTTGCTGTGGGGATGTGCCCAAAGCCTATGGTGCCAGATAAGTGAGGATAACCCTTTGCCTGGCAAGACAAGGGAGAGAAACAATAGCTACTGTACAATACCTCCATCTACACAGCCCTGGAGCACTGCCAGGTTAGTTATGGGGCCAGCGTCCCCAAAGAGGCTTACAGCAGTGAAGTTAAGCCCTGCTAGCCCCCTCCAAGATTACTTTCCACTCCGCTCTTAAGCTCTGCAATGTTACTGTCCTTCCCTGTAGGATGAGTCCCGTGTCCTAACAGAGATAGGCAATCCGAGTCTTTGGAGTGGGAGAGGAGGAAGGTGCCTTCTCCAGGTAGCAAAGACTCCTCAAGACAAGCCTGCAGAGTGGGGATAAGGGCAGAAAAACCCTACAGGCACCGAGCGAGCTGCAGCCCGTCCCGCTGTCTCAGGAGAGAGCCGCACACTCCAAGTTAGCGGTTAATCTGCTTGCTGCTGGGATCGGCTGAGCAATGACCTCCTTTCATGTCAGCTGCACAGACAAAGAGCTCATTAGCGATGCCTGTGGCAAGTTGTTTTAATTCATTATTAATTTCTGGACTTCATTTTCCAGAGGGATATTCATTTTGCATTAATAAAACTCCCGTCGCAGACACGGTGAGGAAGATGGGGGCTGGTCTCCGAGAGCAGGGAAAGCAGTAGGAAGTGGGTGCAGGACCTGCTGCAGCTAATATATCAGGGAACTGCAGGCCAGCTGGTGAATCCCACGTGTATAAATGAGGAATAACGGGTGGCATTCAGCCACTGAATTGTGTCCTCCCTGCTGCAGAGCCGGACCATGGTAAAGGGAACTGCCAGGGCACTGCTGCTCCTCATCTCCTTCCTATCCATGCCTGCCTGGTGTCCTCCATCTAAACTTTAAATCTTTTAAACTCTAAATCTTTTCAGGAAAAGCAAAATGGGGCACGTGTCGTTGGCTGGTGTGAGCTTGGGACAGGGTACACCAGCAGAAACCCTACAGCTGGGGCAGCAAGGGCTGAGTGTGCTTTGATGAAAGGGGTAAGTTGTCAGAGAAATCCTGTTTAGCCAGGGATTCCCCTGCTGGTCCCTCCTCCTGAAGGCCTCTTTCTGCAAAAACACACATAAAAAATGATGTGGGACGAATGTTTTTATAGAAAAATCCATGGGGTTTGTGGTCCCAGGAGGCTGGGGGAAGAAGAGCCCCCAGAGGAGGAAGGCCTGAGGGCCTTTGCTCCTGTGCACGGACTGCTTCTGAGGACAGCTCATCTGGTCCCAAAGCAGGCCCAAATTCCATAAAGACTTGGTGGTGGTCTCAGCTGAAGATCAACCCCTCAAACACCTAACCTGAGCCAGGCCAAAACCTAACCCAGGCCAAATCCTGCCCTGAGAGGGCAGTACCACCATCAGAGGAGGCCTGGGGGGCCACAGGCCTGGTGGCTCAAGCCCCACCATGGGTACAGCAAAACCCCAAAATTTCAAGGATTGCTCCACACCTCCAGCAGGTCGTTCTGCCAGCCGTTGGGGAAAACGCAGCAGAAACGCCAACATTAAAGATTCAGTATGATTAAAAAGCTGTGTGACTGGGATTCAAACTGCCCGAGGAGCTCCGAAGCCGCGTGTTTCCTCAGAGGAGAGACGGGCTGCCCACTTCTGGCCGAGGAGCATGTTTCTCCCTGACAGCTTCCCATTACGTTTCGAAATGAGTGAGTTATGGAGCGAGATTATCTACCCACAGCCCGGCAGGGCCATGAATAAAAACCAGATGACATGGTATTAGCAGCTGCTGGTACGTCCCTGGAAATGTGGGCACACACAAAGTATGTTTTATTGTTTTATTAACGGCCAAAGGAGCCTGTCTGCTCGCCCTCCCCCGTTTCATCACTTTTCCCTAATTCTCCGTGGCAGGAGGGTTCTGGGAAAGGCAGGGCTTCAACATGCGGGCAGACGCACACCGCCTGCATCCAGCCAGCTCAGAGACACGCTGAACTGTGGGAAGCAGGTAACGAGATCATGCTTAGTAATGCCTCGTTTCATTAGATTAAAAAATCCACTGCCCTCCCCTGTCTCCTTCCTGGGGGGACTTGCAGCGAGACACGTAACAGGACCGAGATGCTGCCGCGCCAAGTGCTGCAATGTTAAAGGCTGTCTGCTGTACCAAAAAAACCACATGCTCAGCCTTTATTCCAGTGTTGGGATAAACATCTCAGCTCCTCGTGGCATTAACAGTGGCATCCTCAAAATTCAGGGAGCTGAAGGCACGCATACGCCAAAGAGCTGGTCTAAAATCCCAGGCTTGGTTTCAGGCAGCCTTGAGAAAGCTGCCTGTGCAAACCTGGCATTTTTTGCCATCTTTGCTTCAGCTGGAGGGGAAATTTTGTGCTAATAACACTGCTGTGGGCAGGCACAGACTCCAGGGCTGTCTTAACCAGTGGTATTAAGCAGTGAGCATGTACTGGTATGGGCTGGCCCATCAGAACACTCCAACCCCTCCAGACCCAGAAAAGTCCTCAGGTTTTGGGAAGAGATGGAGCTGACCCCCAGGAACATGATCCTAGCTGTGCCACAGGGCTCTGAGCCCCACCAGTAAGCCCCAACTTATATTATTTATGAGAACAGATAGAGCAGATGCTGTCTGGCAACAGGTTGCTTTCTGCAGGACACGCTGTGAAGTGTGTCTGGCCCAAAACATCCTCTTGAGTCGTGTTGACTCAGTCTGATTTCGCTACCATCCAAAGGTTGGGCACTTGAAAAACATCTCTTTGGTGGCTCGAGTTGAAATGTAGGCTGGGGGGTGTGGTGCAGCCCATCCATCAGCTGGATGGGCGAGGTGAAAAAAGGAGCAATTTGCATGGACACGGAGTAATTCCTGCCTGGGCCATGCCCCGAGCAGCATTGGGGCTCACGTGCCTCAGGGTGCCACGCTCCATCGGCAGCCAGAAGCAGCTCTCGTCTGTCTCAAGCCTTGGGCAGTGCAGTCAGGAGGAAACAGAAGTGCAAAGTGGTGACTCAACGCACGGTTCTTCCCCTCCGCCACCCCTTATAATTTGCTAATGAAGCAAGGTCCAGGTGCCCCCACTGAATTAGATCAGCTGCTAAAAACAGCCACAGAGCAATGCTGCAGCACCGCAGTGAGAAGGGCACTGAAGATGCCCGCATGGACCCTTTGTGATCCTGCTCTGTTTCTCGAGGCGTTGGTTATTCAGTGGCCAGCAGCCTTATCTGCTTTCGGCCAGCAGCACACGTACACCCCCATGCATGAGGCACAGCATCTCCCCGTGATGTGTTACGGATGATAACTCCCTCCCATCCCTGCCTTCATGTGCATGAAACTCTGAAATCTCCCATCCAGGGGCTGCTGAGCTGTCACCCACTGCCAAGTCTCTTCTTGCCAAATCGGTTCTGCCAACAGCTCCATCATTCTCTAGTTTAACACATTCCGTGCACTTTGGAGGAAAGAAAAATCCCAAGTCTTTCCATAGTAATGTGTAAATACTAAATAACGGTCCTTTCAGCTATTGTCTCATCCAAATACAGCATTATGGCGTTGTACAAAATCACTCAAGCTGAAGGCTTGGGGACTTTGGGGGCTTTGGCTTTGAAATTCCCCTTATGGGATTGACCATCCATTTCCTAACTCCACGTCAATACATGGAGTGCATATAATTAAGCCAAGCTGAGATATAGTTACGGGAAAAATTATTCATTGAAATGCAAGATGCCCGGGGAGGGAATGCCTTATTTTTTATCACGAAACAGCTGAACCCTGTCAGCGTCAGGGCCGGCGATGGCAGCACCGCTCCTGCTGGCACATGCGACACCTCGTTCCAGAGTCAGCGGCTGGCTCTCAAGTCTCTTTCCTTCATTTATTCAGGAAAATGAGACAACTTGCCTCTAGCTACCTCCGCGGGAGCGTGGAGGGTGCTGACAGAGCGCCACTGACGTTTTTCTTGGAAAGTCAACACCCACAAGTTGTGGGAATTTAGATTTATTAGGGTCAGAGAGACAAAGACAAAAAAAAAATCCTCAAGATTCTTAAAAAAAGCCTGTTTGGTAAAAGGATTAGAAACACCCTACTGACAAGATGCCTTAGCAATATTCACAGATAGCTGCATTTCTGAGTTCAGCTAATACCTGACACTCCATAGCTTAAGTTTGAAACCATTGCTGACAACCTCTAATTCCCCTACATATTAGCAGCGTGAATCTGCTTAAATATTTTTGTAGGCAGAGAAAGCGTGAGTTTGCCACATCTGCATGGCAAATTCAGGTCAAAGCCTGAATGAGAAGCAGCTAGTTGGAGGAAAAAGACACTTTGGGGTCTGTAGCATCCCTCCTCTCCTTCTCGCCCGGCACAGAGGCAGCTGCACGCCGGCCCCATTCAGCTGGATCCGCGTGGGTGCCCAGTGACCCCGTTCCTCGTCTGTTGCCCACTGTATGGCCCTGTAACTCCAACAGTGTTTTCAGGTGACTGCATCTGAAAAGCCCAGCCAGCTGCCGCTGGTGCTGGGATGGGAAATCTGCCTGTCTTCACAGCCCTGTTGCTCAGGCCTGTCTCTCATGCGTGACAAAAGCCTCGGTGCTTCCCTCTGCCCCCCTCAGCCCTCTGCCTGCTCCTCCTCCTCCTGGCCCTGCTGGAAGCAGCTCCCATTCCCTCACAGAGCAGAAAGGCCAAAGAGATGCAGGTGGGAGAACTTTAGAAGTTGGTAGCTGAGTTTTGTGGTCTCATGTGCCAGCAGGAAGAGCACACCATCAGGTATTTCTGCCTGGGGTCCCCCAAGAGCCTGGATCTCTCTGCTGTGTATTTTGGGAGTGCTGGCTGGGCACACATCACCCTCACGGAGCATCTCGGCCAGGTCTGCTTTCTCAATGTACCCCTCATATGCCAGAGAGCTGATCTGTGCACACACACAGCCCTTTGCACGAGATTTCCACAGGCCTGAGAATTAGAGGAGAGTGGCCCAAATCCCAGCATTGCCCCTTGATAAACTTTCTGGGAAGCAAAGAAGGTTTGTTGTGCAGGGTAATATCCATCACGTGCTTGTCTGGTAGCTATTCTATCCACCGGTTTGGGCAATACATGGACAAATCCCACAGAAGCATACTTGATATGATCCTCCTCTCCTCCACTCTCTCCTCCACCTCACGGCCCTTCCTCCTCGTCTGTGCCCTCGGCTCAGCACTGCGGCCCCCCTCGAGTCCTTTGCAGCTGAATACCGGCCAGGAGCAGAGTGAGAAGGTCTGGCCAAACGCAGAAGGAAGCCCAGTCTGCGTGGGCAAGCAGTTGGCTTTTTAGGAGGGGGTTGATGGAAAGCGTGGAATTCCTTATGCTAACTGATGTCAGAATTGCTTTTGTAGCTCTGCCAAGGTCACTGCTGGCTCGGCCAGTCAACCATGAAAACATCACTGGAGCAAGTTTAAAAGTTGCCCCGAGTCAATTTGGGCACGCAACTTTTATTATCCTTTATTTAAACGTTCTAGGTTTGTTTTCAGAGGGCTGGAGGAAACAGATCCTTCCCCTACTATCTCTCTTTGGGTTTCTCCCAAAACCTAGCACAATGTCAAATCTGGTTTGTCCTTTACAAGGCAATCCCGAAGATGAGCTTGGCTGGCTGCTTGCCCTGCTACGTGTTTACTTGAGCAAACGCTGTGTTTTCAGGGGACTGCACTGGACTCCACGGAAGATTTTATAATGATTGTCAGGGGCTGCGATCTGTGGATTAGTCTGGCTTTGATGAAAATCCATCCCAACTTTGACAGTTTTGACTGAGAGTTTCTTTGAGCTTTCAGGGAGTTTGGAGCAAATTTATGAGGTACAAACTCAGAAGGGCTGGTACAAAAAAGGTGCCCACTTTTGTGAACCCAAACAATCAGCTTTCGAGCAAATTTACTTCCCACAGAGCAGATAAAAACATTCCCAGCTACGATGGCTGGATTCGCTCGCACAAATCATTGTCAATGTCTTGAACTCATTAATGATCTATTGAAGAGCTTCCCATTTCCTTCTGCATGAAACATCTGTGGGATTTCCAGCTATAAATGAAAAGCGTATGGACAACAGATTTGCAGAGCTGGAGGAAGATACCCACATGCAGGAAGACTTTGCCCTGGTTGGAGACCATCAGTTTCAGATAAGTGGAAGACAAGAACATCTCTCACTCAAAACAAAACACTATTTTCAAGGTCACGGTGGCTTAAGCATCTCCCAGTTCACCTGTTCTCCAGATAACTGGGACTGGGTTTATTTGGCATGCCCATTCCCATGATTTAGCAACCCTGGCTATGTCAGTACCAGGAAACTGAGGAAGGCGTGGACTTGGCTGATCTCCAGTCTGAAGCATCACTTGCACAGCCATCACTTGCCAGTTCTGTTCTCCTAGACAGTGCCTGAGCACCATTTGTGGGATAACTTTGCCCAGGAACCATATCTAGATGTCGGTATGGATCCATCCACCTCATTCTAGGGCAAAAGAGCTTAGCTAGGTGGATACAAGCCCAGCCCATGAGCCAGTGAGCAAGTTCTGACTTTCTTCATCCACTAAAACTGACAAAATCATTGATTTTCCTCCCTTCTGAGCAAAGTAAGAGAAAGGATGGGCTCAAATCAGCCATCAGTTGTCACAACGAGTTGAATCAACCCAGACTACACATATTCCTAAACCAGAATAGTAAGCTCACGTGGTATCAGGCTCTGTGGCAATGTTTTCCACAGATTACAAGACACAGCACAGACATGCACAGCGCATCCCAGCCTTTCTGCCTGTCACCTAACCACAGCCAGCCAGCCCTGCACAATGCTGTCTTCAATCCAGCTGGCAGAGCGCGAGGCTTTGTCCCCTTCCCTTGATTTGGTCCCATAGCAAAGGGCACCCCAAGCTGGCCAAGCAACAGAGACGTGTGCGGGATCTGCAGCACAAAGGCACCTAACCTGCAGAGGCTGCCACTGGGCCATGCTAGCAGAGACAGTGACTGAATTTGGGATTTCATTGCCGTTATCTGCAATCAATTTAAACAAGCAAAGAATGAAGTGAGAGTAAGCATATCTGATGCTTTTATCACTGAACTGGAGGCTGCAGAGGATTTTTCACTTTCCTTTGCGCATGACACAGAGCAGTGATGGATACAGAGCCCAGATGAGATGGAGCACTCCAACTGGAAATCAGTGCTAAATTAATACAAATTGAAGCAGCTCAAGATGCAAATTGCACATGCTGTGGGATTAAGAGGGTTTGTGTACAGGGCTTTGGTTCAAACCCTTGTCTAAACACAGAGGAGAAAAGACACGGATATGGCATTCTTTGCAGCATGCTGGGTTGAAAGTTGTATGGCCTAGTTTGAGAAAGCACTTCAGACATGACAAATTTATGCAGATAATCTGCCTCATAAATGATTGGCTTAAAGAATTTTGGGTCTTCGCGTGTGCTTGCCTTTCAGTTCCTGGAGATCTGTATAATTTTGCAAAAGGGTAGTCAACGGCTGCAAGAAAATCAATTGTGTGTTAAGCCTCCCAACGGCATCACACGTGGCAAATCAAACTTTGAGCATGAAGCGAGTTTCAGAGCCAACTTTCAGTGGCAGGAATCCATTTCACACTCAGCTGACAACAGGGTTTGATAAGAGCTCGGTCAGTGTGAATAACCAGCTGCCTTCTATATATATTCTGATTTGGGAGCATCTGTTGAAGTTTTATATCACTGAGAGGTTGCTGGTATTCCTTCAAAGTATTAAAGCTACCTTGACAAGGTCAACAACAATTTTTACGGAGGTCAGCATTTTTTATTTTGAAATATTTGATCATAATTCTATCAAACATTAAAGACAGATTTTGGTTGGGGCACATAATGAAATTGGACAGCTCACACAATCCATTTATCTTTCTGACTGTAAACCTCTGAAGCGCTCTAGTTCATCCAGTTTCAAATCAAGTGTAGAAATGTCCATCTCCCTCACCCAGCCTACAGAAATTGGTGCTTGGAAATGTTCTCGGTCTCTTATTGCTGATGTGGAAAAGAAAAAAAAAATAATTTCCCAAGACACATAAGCTTAGCAGCATTCTTACATTCTATTTGCTTTTTAAAAATCTCTCCTGAATAAGGATGTTTATTTCCATCATGACTCAAAGTCACTTCTTCATTGCTGAAAGTGTTTGATAAGGTAAGTGAATGCTTATTTTTTGTAGCACGTTTTCTAAACACATTAAAATCATTTATTAAAAAAGCAGGAAAACCTAAAAGACCATCTTATGAATCATGACAAGCTAGTTCAGATTTTCGCATACCCAATGGCAATTAAAATAAATAAAATAAATGATAACACTAGGTCTGAAGCATAGAATTAGATCTTCCCATTTTATCCTACACACCATTTGTAAGGGCAGAGAGACTAATTAAAGAGAGCTACGTCCTGATGTGCTGGCAGTGGGGAAGGGGGATGCCTTCAGAAGGATAATGGATGCATGGTTTTTGTGCATCTGTCTTTATCTGTTCTGGTACCTAGGGATGTAGTCATGAGAGCTGACTCCATTGTTAGATTCTGCAAATATACAGCAATATGAGATACCCCCTCTCTAACGAGCTTACAGTTGAACTGTATGGGTCTTCCTGGATCTTCTCATCAATTTAATCACCTGTGGTATATGCAGTTGCCATATTAAAAATATACCACAGCTTAAAACCTAAAGCTTCTGGCTTAAAACCTAAACACAAAACACGCCATGAAAATACTGCACATCGGGCGGACAGCTCTTCCCCTGGGAAGGGCAGGAGAGAGAAGCTGAACCTCACTCGCCAGATGTTGGCTGCAATGCTTAATGCCTGGTGGCAAAACTCAGACACTCCGGGGAGCTGACTGGTCAGAGACAGCAAGAAATGGGATCGCTACATAAGGGACTCAAACCTCGGAGCTGAATAAAGGAATGATGCTTTGCATAGGTCCAGCTCCCATGGCACAATAACTCAGTGCTTCTCTGCTTGCATCCCCACAGATAGTCTGGACTCTAATTTCCCTTGCATGAGCATGGCCCCAGTTAGATGGCTAAGAGACTGTGACTCTTGTGGGTTATGAGGAGGGGTCTAACACACCTGCCCTGCAAGACAAAACCATAGTGATAAAACCATGGTTATTTCGAGGGGAACTGGGGAAGCCAACAACTTGTCACCAAAAAAAGGGACAGAAACCCTGGGAACAGACAAGTCCTGCCTCCACTTCTGGGTGGTCTGAATTTTCTGTGGGCTTATAAAAGTAAAGCAGCCCCCTGATACTTGAAGAAAGACGCAGTTAATGCTCTTTTTCGCCGCTTTAAATGTGGAATGGTACACATGTGTGTGCTGGGATCGTTGTTAGCCTACCGTGGGGCCTTGCTGAACTTAACAGATTTCACTTCTGAGGAATTTGGTAGAGAAGAGCCATTATTTACACACGTGCAGACCTGACAGGAGAACAGATTGAGGCTGCTGCAATTGAGAAAACATGGGATTTTTCTCCTTTATTTGACACAGATATCAGCACCTCCACTGCAAGAAGCCGCGGGCCTAGGCCTTGCCCACCTCAAGGCTTCTCTTGGAAATCTTCCTGCATCCCTTCTGTGCCTCGAGCAAGACAGCACTCCCTTGAACAAAAACTGCAAATCAGCCCACTGACCTCCTTCAGTCCATACTTATCAGTCATTTCTCCTGTGATACCTGAAGAACTAGCACGGGGAACACTAAACACAGCACAGACGAAGCACGGGGACCATCCCAGCGCACAGTGCACATCTCAAACCACCGCCCCTCCAAGCAGCTCTGCTCCTTACACCCTCGAAGACACGATCTGGTGGTGGACAAGAAGGGGATGAGCTTCTTTTCTGACATTGGGCTTCATTTCCTGACTGCAGTCTCACCATCGTCACACAGTGACCCACATAAATAAAGGAGAAGACAAGAGAGAGTACTGATAATTGGCTGCAGCTCGAAAGGGAAGCAAGCAAACTAATACTTGCTCACCATAGGAATTAATGGGGGATGAGAAAGGATTATTTCCCCTGATATTTGTGCAAAGAAGTGCCGGTGATAAACCAGGCCCATTAAAAAGGAGGAGGGTAAAATGAATGACGCTTCTAGACCAGACGAAATAGTCAGCTTCTTTTATTAAAAAAATAAAATAAAATAAAAAAATCTATTTTCCATGCAGAATAAAATAAAGAAGAAATAAGATGGAGTGATTAGGAGACAACTCAGGCAGGGCAAAAACTGTTAGTGATGAACTGCGACTGAGGAAATAATTGGAAAATGTAAAAGCATACAAATGTGGATGATGACCCGTGGACTGGGGTGATAGCAGAATTAGCCAATAAATGTAATGAACCGTGGAAGGAGAAGCTTGGAGACTTTATGGAGAACTGTGGAAGGGTTTTCTAAGTGGGAGGGGTAGGAAGCAAACAAAGGCAATTTGATTTCTGAAAAGAAGTAATCCTGTCGCTGGTAATGGGAAGAGGAACAGGGAGGACAAGTGTATAATATTGGAAGAGGGAAAGGATCTGGGGGGTGATGCTGATAGCAGCTCCACCATTACCCATGCTTGAGGGAAGGAGCATGTCCAAGCCTGGAGGAAGGGGAATGGCCAGAATTGGTTAAACCCACTTGACACCCCAGAAGCCTCTGTTTCAGGTAGAGGCAATCCTCAAATGCCCCATTTTCTGTCCTCTTTGCAGAATGAAGGTTGAGGAGAGGGTCTGTAACTGGCCCTGGTGGTCCTCACCCACTGATTTGGGTCTGGGATTGACTTCCAGTGGTGGTCTGTTTTCTGAGGTGAAATGTCATGTGCCTGCCCAGAGGCTTGATGTCCCCACGGTGACATTTGGGGCATATTCTGTTCAGGAATAATGCAGAGCAGAGTGGCATGGCAGAGAGATCTGCTCGCCATGGGCTGAGTCAGCTGGAGTTGTGGGATGTGGGACATGCTGCCAAAATGAACAGTCAGCTTTATCCCAAGGACAGCACAGCTCTCGGTCCCTTAAAATATCAAAAAGCTTCCTCAGCACTGCAGGGATCGTGAAGATGGCTTCGTGTGGCATTGACCCAAACCCTACACTGCAGCCAGCACTCTCCTTGTGCGAGGACTGTGCCTGCAGCCCCAGCACGTCCCTCCACGAGCAGATCCAGGGAACGATGTCCTTCACCATGGCTGTGTTGAGGCCACGCTTCCCTCGTGGGTAAGACTGGGGCTGTCTGCCCTTGGGGATGCTGGAGCCCTTCTTTTGCAAACCACCCCAACACCTGGTCCTACCACGAGGAGTAAATAATTAGTTTCATCATTGCTAATGCTGAAGGGCTGCAGTTTTGGAAAGAGCTGTACCTCATGCACAAGTTTGTGCAGAATAATTGTATTTAATGTGATCTGTGCAAACCTGAGGAAGGTGAATTGGGGCAGAGGGAGGGTTTTGTCTTTCTTTGTGATAAAACGGGGTGGAGATCTGACTCACAGTGGGGAATTTGACTACTGAAGGGTTCCAGTGCTGCAGCGACACACTCCTTCCTGCTTCATTGTCTGCTCTGCAATGATGATGTGATCAATGAGGTGATTTTTATCCCTTGCACTGAAAGCAAGGCATGGACCGAGAGGATGCCTGTGCCTTCAATAAACACTCAGAGCTTCATTTTTTAATTGGTGGGAACCGCGTTTCCATTGATTTTCTTTTCCAAATAACTTAAGCAGTTGGAGATTAAGTGCAAGCCTTAGAAACTGGGTGCTGTGCGTTCAGCTGAAGAGGAACATCACGTGCCATTAAATCTCACGGTAGCGTGCCCTGTTTTTTCACCTCAGGCCTAGACTCCTGTTGAACTGACTTCAGTAGGAAAATATTTGCACATCTCCCCCCAAAACAAGATCCCTCTGTGTAAACACAACTTCCAGACCTGCTCCTTGGTCAGTTTAATGTCTCAGTGGCTGGACTCGGACTAGATCATTAAGGACTACAGGAAAGAAACAATATTTTTAGAAAGACATTTTCCATTCCTCTTGCCACAGGGATCTGGAAAACATTTGCCTGCCCGCCTGCTCTGTCGGGAGGCTCTAAAGATGCAGCTGCAGTTTGTCCTGGGAAGGAGATGCCAGTAGCTCTTCAAAGAGAAAAGAAACTAGCTGGCAAAGATATTTTGCCCTGTAGTGCCCAAATCCACAAAGGGACCCTTACAAGAAGTGAAACATTAAAGAAAAGTGAGGAGAAACCACAGGCCATGGTACAAGGCAGGAAGAAGTTTCAAATGCAGACCTGGTCTTAGATGGAAAGTGGCTAAATGAGAGTGAAGAGATATATTATATCCGAGTAGTGTAAGCCACTGCTGTTCAGTAGAGACTCATCCATCAATACCAGAAGAGAAGCTGGCCTATGGCTCTTGGCTGGATTGCCAGAATTTTATTAAATGCACAAGAATGCCAAGTCTGTAATGTCTAAAAGTGAATTTATTTAACAATGAACTCTTTGAAAAGGGAGTCCCAGATGTGTAATTAATAATGAATCAGTGATTTGAAATCTGATCCAAAGCCTACTGAACCTGATAGACAGACTCTCTGACTTCAAGGAGTTTGGGATAAGGCTCTCATTAAGCAAAAGGAAAAAAAAGAAAAAAAAAAAAAGAAAAATAAAAAGCTGAGCCAGCTAGTTAGTTAAAAGAATATCATAGCCTGGATTCTGCACTTAACAGAGACATACAATAATCTGCACCACACATAAATCCCCTCTCTGCTGACAGGGGACTCACACATTTCAGTGTCTGAAGCCGAACTTGAAATCTAGGAGAGAAAACAAAACAAAAAAAATGCTGCAAGAGAGCCCCCAGAGGAAAACCTCCAGTGGTTTGAAACACAGCTCATTTCCTCTTGGCACAAAGCGGGAGATGGCTGTCATACACGTGTCGTTTGGAGGCGGCGGATGCTGCTCCTCCTCGCACCGAGCCCCACTCCTCGACTGCCATCGGCTGGGGGACAAAATCACCCCCAAATTCCTGCCAAGCTCAGCGTAGCGTGGTGTCTGGGTGGGGACATGCGGCTTGTCTCCCGTCAGCACCCCTTGATTCAATTTGTCAGGGATGCGGGCTGCTCAGCTGAACCCAATCCCAGCATCACCAAATTTTTCAGCAACGTTTGTGGCCGCCCAGGGTCCCTTACTTTTCATCTGCCCTTCAATCCGAGCAGAATTGGAGGGTGGAAGAAATGCTGGCTGGTGAACAGCTTCGCTGTCCCACATCTTTCTCGAGAGACACACCTATTAAATTGTTCCCTTGAGTCAAATATTTTTAAGCACAGTAACACAGCTCATTTTTTAGAATAATCAAATAATAATTAAAAATGATCAGCCCCCCTTTCTCCCGAAGAGCCAGTGCATCTGACGTTGAATTTGGTATTTTAATAGCAAAATGTAACCCAATCTAAATGTAAATTCCTGGAGAATCTGCTATCTAATTCTCATTATTTCCACTTGCTTAATGCAATTAGAAACATCTGCCACTGATCAACTGTCCACACAGTGAAAATAAATAATAATTCATGCTATCTGCCTCCATAGTGTTTTTCAGGGAAAGGATTGCAAAGTGCTTTAAAACCATTCTCTAAAGCCCAAGAGCTAGAGCTGTGCAAAATGCTTGTGACAAGCTCTGAATCATACCCAAAGTGCCTGACCGGGAGTCTCCGTATCTCGGAGACGTTTGCTGAATGATTCAAGAAAATCCTGAAAATATATTGAGGGGCCACCTTGGTCTCTGGAAACATTTGGCTCACATCTGCCATATCCAGGTCCTGGTTTGGTTTTGCCCATGAGAAGAGCAGAGGGGAGCAGTGGAGTGGGGAGCCCTGTCCCTATGAGATGGACCAAGCGAGGAAGGCAGAGTGTGCTGCCTCATCTTTAAAGCTTGTTAGTACATATTACCTCTCTGTATAAACACTCTGGGCACTCAAAAGGCAAGAAAAACCAAAGGAGTAAAGAAGAGAATCCTGGAACGGGCCCCAAATAATTGGCTTGTCCATCCCCTGGCTGCTACCAAGAGGGATGGGGAAGAAGTGAAGGCAAAGCTTAATGGGAAAGGTACTCTGATTAGACATTTACTCCTGAAATGCCATCAAAAGAGGGGACCAAACTAATCCAAAAATGGTTCTTCCTGTCAACCAAGAGAAGCCCATTGCCACAGTCAAATCCCTCCCTGCTTTTGCCTTAGAGCTGCTCAGCAGCTGGTGCCCATCCCGTGCAATATCCCGGCTGCTACATGAGGCTGATGCATGGTGCAGCCTCCTTCCGTGGGCATCCCAGAGGCTGGGGCATCATGCACATGTTCCTGCCCTGCTGTGCACGTTGTGATGACTCCATTCATTAAACTCTGTTCCTGGCTTCAAAATAAGGGGTGGGAATGAAGTGTAAAAGGCTTGCTTGGTTTTATTTTATTTTTAAAAAGAAAAAATGTAAGGTTTTTTATTTTTCTTTTTCTTTCTTTTTTTTTTTTTTTTTCAGGGAGACAAATATAACTTACAGACCCTATAGCTTGCAACTTGGCAAGCCGATGTCCCTAACACCGAGCCAGCACAGCTGAGGGGAGAGACCTCTCCAAAAACGGGGATACATCACTAAACCAAAACACGTGCTGTTAATTTTCCCAAAGGAAAACACCTTCCAGAACTGTCAGATTTGATGGTTCAACCTCCCAGCATCTGGTTCAACCTGCTACCAAGGCAGCGTCAGCGCAATCGGGACGGAGACTGAAGCCGCCACCCCGGCAGGTTTAGATTTGTGCTTTTTCCTGCCCTAATATGGGCACTTTTATGGCAAAGGTAATAACAGAAGAGGTACCGTTCAAACATGATGGCAATGAACTGGCCACGAGCGCAGACAGACGGCAAGGGAAAAGGCACCCTATCTGTATTAACAGCCTCTCATCCGAAAGGATTGCTTCTCCGGGAGGGGAATGCAGGAGGAGAATGAGCACATGTCTTGCTTCTCACGATGAGGTCATGCATTTGTGTTTTTTTATTTTTTTATTTTTTTTTTTAAACACGGCCAGTTATAAGCCAAGAGCCATCTCCTCTGTCCTGGAAATTAGAAAAACTGATGTTTTCTCTGCTGACAGCCCGGGCCATGGCTGACACGCACGCGGATGCCACGGGCACCGTTTTGTGCTGCGCCTGCCTCGCTCCTTCTCCCGTGCTGCTACAGCCAACAAGCTGGCACATCCCTGGGGGAAAGAGGGGGAATTCGGGCAAATAACCCGGCAAAGAGAGAGACAAATGCGTTCTGACATCACATCTCCCAAAGTCCTCCTCGTAGTCGAGTGGCATGAGTAGGCGCTTCCCCCAGCTTGGGATGGAAAGGGCTGGTGGAGCATGGACATGCAGTGAGGGCTGGGGGATGGAGGCTTGCTCCATCGCTTTGGGATGGCATTATGCATCATTTCCAAAGAAACTGGACCTTAAAAAAAAAAGACAGCTTTGACAAGCTTCTGGGTAAAGGTCCTTGCAGGGGGCTGGGAGGAGGCAGACATCTCACCCTCACACGATGCACGCGGAGGCAGGTAGCGCTGCGATGCTGGACCCGGCTCCTTTCTGCCTTGCTCAGTGCCATTTCCAGCTGCTTTCATGGACCCAAGCACCCATGTGCTGCCCTAAACTAGCCCAAATTCATTGCTTTGGGCAAACTTGTCCGACTTAGCACCATGCAGCCACAGCCAGCTGCCTGCTGCAGTCACCTGCACCAAGGCAAAGGGGAAGGAAACCTTTTCCCAGTGTGCTGGTAACAGCTCTGGGCCCTTTTTACTCATTTTTTTACTCATTCTCTGCAACACCTCTGAGCCCAACAGCCTCACTCGTGGCCAAGGCTCTTGCTGGCAGTGCAGGAGGAAGAGTCTTTTGGCTGGGAGCTGAGAGCTTTTGTCTCAGCTGCACTCACTGGGGGCTGAAAAGGAAAAGGAACAGGAAAAGAAAACAATTTTCTGCAAACCGAGTATTATCGCGTAGACAATCAAGTCTGGCATCCCTCATTCACTGTCAGCCCCGTATTTGTATGGTGCAGTCTGATGGCGGCAATGATGAAAAATGCTCCATCCCAAAATGCTGGCTCAGACTGGAAATGCACTTTTTTTTTTTTTTAACCTTGTATTGAAAGCAAATCTACTATGCTACCTTGCTTGTCTTTTTTTTTTTTTTCTCTCTCTCTCTTTTTTTTTTTTTTTTCCTGAATTACTCTCTTCTAGACTACTCAATTTCTCCCGAAATCATCTGCTACGTACATTATTATCTTTTGAGATTGCTCGCTCAGGCCATATCATAAAGAATAATTTTCTATTACCATTCCCATTGCCTTCCAGGAGGCAGCTTTTGTCCTGTGCCACATTTAGCATTTCCCTACCTAAATTTACCACCTCCTTGAACAGCCAGGAGGACGTGAAAGGGGGACTCCGAGCCCAGGAGGGACTGATGTGCCCACCCGTGAACACCTACAGTGTGCACACCCACCCAGGAGTGGATTGCAGAGGATCCTGTTGCGAGAAAAGGGTCGGGATTCATCTCAGAGGATCTATTTCAGGAGGAGCTCATCCATGCCCTGCTCTCTCCACCTCCTTCAAAAGTAGCTCAGGTTAAATAAGAGGCTGGGGACAAGGGACAGGACACGGCAGGCAGGGCACTGACACAAGGACTGCAATACCATGAAGAAGAGCAGAAGCATCTGCATACATTTTGTCCCCAACATTTTGCTGCTAAATCCAATTTTTCCCCATCTTTGTGCTTGGTGTTGCCCCACGGCTGCACCCAGGGGAAGGGGGTGACGTTGTGGTGCTGGGGAACATTGCGTTGTCCGTGGCTGCAGCAACATTTTGGGGCAACAATGACATATTTCACAGCCCCTGTTGGACACAAGCAGCTTCCAAACAATAGCTCCACTGAAGTCACGGAGCAGCTGAGCCGGGCAGAAACAATAGTGAATGTTTGAGTTTATCCCAAGCAATTGTGAGGGAGAGGTTTTCTCTGTAACGCAGCCGTCAGATGCTTCTTGTTCCATTTCTGTCCTGGGATGTGTGGCGGGAGGTCACCAGGACGAGTTACACAGCTGATGCTCTACACAACTTCATGAGCTATCTCACCAGAAAGGGAAGAGCTTTCTCCTTTCATCGGGTACTTTCCTGGGACAGTCCCCAGCCCTCCCAGTGAGTGTGAAAAGCTCCACGACTGCTCAAAATTAAGGCTATCTGACAGCTTTTAGCAGAGCAGCTGAAAAAAAATATATAAATAAATAAATTGCTGAATATTTCCACCCATATTTGGCCAGCTGTAAAATATATCCAGCTCTCAGCCTATGTGGTATGAATAAACATATGTCTTTAGCTTATCTGTCTCCTGACAGCTCACGGATAGCTCCCCAGCCTGTATTAGTTTAAATGCAATTTATTCTGGAAGACTGATAATAGGGATATTGATTATGCAGGCCCCTGGAAATCACACCTTCATTTCGCTGCACGGAGGAGCATGATTGCCGTGCCCTGCTCGTTTTCCTGCGAGGCTGTAGGCACTTTTCTGAGACCCTGAGGCTCCTGACGTGGCACCTGATAGACGTGCAGGGCTCGTTTATGGCGGTCTTTCATCATGAAAGGACAAAACCCATTTAGAAACCAGCACGCAGCTCAGGAAGGAGGAGCATTACCATGCCAGGGAAGTGCCATCCCCTCCAGTTAACCTCGTGAGGGACCAGATTGCCTCTCTGCCCTTCTCTTTCCCCTGCTGCAAGGTCAGCCAGAGATTGACTCATCCTACAGTGTCACTTTGCTCCCAGCAGCGATTGCCCCTGGCCTCCACTTGTCCCATCTTCTGCTAATTCTCCTCCCATCCCATGCCTACCTGCAGGCGGATGAGGAGCACATTTGGAGGAGTGAAGCTATCCCTGCTGGGTTTCATTAATTTCCACCCTTGCGTTTCCTAGGTGCAGCTTTCCTTCCTCTAAGCCAGAATGACCTTTGCTGTGTGTACAGATCTTCTTGGAGGCTCTCCATGCTCTCCGTCCATCTGGGCTCACTGCTGATCCATGCCCTGATGCTTTGCATCTTTCTTCTCCTGCGGTCCCTCTCCAAATCCTGCTCACGGTGAGCCTCACCACCTAGCACGACCACCCTTGGTAGGGTGAAGAACAGAACCTCTTCCACCCCCAATTCCTAAGCCCTGCTCAGGATTTCAATTTTTAGTGGTCATTTCACCTCCTGTCCCAAGCCCTTCAGTTTCGCCCTCATCATCAAGCCTTTCCCCTCGAGCAGATCTGCCTTGTCACCTTCACCCTGCCTCAGCTTCCTCCTGGCTTTTAAGCCGAGTTGTTCCCTCCTGTCTGCACACCAAATTCCTTTTTCTCCTGCCCGCGTGCTCTTCTGTTTCCATTTCCCAGCAAACTCTTCCCCTCCAGGCTCGACTTCTGTGGGCTGCTGTGTTCACTGGAGCCTACGCTGAGAAGTCGAACCCCCAAGCTACAAACCGAAATGGATTAAAATCCAAGGAAATTTTCTTATCTGCCTTCTACTCACTGGCACTCTGCAGTTCTTGGTTTGGTTTCCCATGCTGAGGGGGCCCCATATGTCTCCCTCAGACATCAGCCTGCCCTTGGTCCCCCTAGTGGAGTTGCTGTGCCCTCCGGACTGACACCAGATGCTTTGCAGACTTCAGATAGCAGCAGTGGATACTTGCTGAGGGCATTTATCGGGGCTCACAGAGAAGCTCAACTCGGTCACAGGCTGAAAAACTGGACCTGGGAGCCAACCTAGCTCTTTCAGTCCATTTTTTTTGTTTAAATATTTACCTGGTGTAAGGCAACATCTGCGTATTGTGCCGGAACTATGCCTGCAGGAGGTGCGCTGACTGTGAAAGCATCCCCAGCACCCTGTTGCCCTTAGAGCAATGCTAAATGTATCTTCCTAATGCTACTTTTTGGTAAAAGGCCAACTTTTCAGCTTGAAACCTCTTAACTCCTAGCTGCTCAGCGAGAACACAGGCCTGAATGACTGGTCTGGGCTCCCACCTCCCTATGAGCAGAGAAATCCCTCTCCTCCATCCCTCTCCATCCCATGGTGACCCAACCCTGCCCCGTTTGCAGTCACACTTGACTGTCAAACCCCTCCAAGGGAGACCTGAGAGCCACTAAAAGGCCAGGAGGAGCTTTTCCTGCAACACACAAATGGTTTCACATGGCTCATCTCTCAGGAGCGACAGGCTGTGGTTTATTTGTTGCTTGGTTTGTTCTGGTGATGTGAGTCCCACCTCACACACCGCTTGGTAGGGTCCTTAGATGGTTCCCAGGTCAAACCCAAGCTTTGGATCTCAATAATTTTTAGTGTCAAAGTTGCTCAATAAAATATATTTTTCAGTTTTCCAAAATTATGCTTTTATTCTTGCTGTAGTAAATCACGACTTTTTTCTGAAGTCAGACTTATATCAGAGTCTGAGTGTTGCCATTTGGGAAAATAAAGCCTCCTTTCCAAAACACAGATTTGAACACCCCTTCAGCTCTGACAAATTAAAGATTATGGGATTTGGATCAATTTTTGATCTACTATTTGCACATTTTATCAGTGCAAAGGACTGGATTCTGGTATATTCACAACAGAAAACTCCGGTTGAGCTGTCAGCTCTCCAATTATTTCCCTGCCCTACAGAAAACATACCTTATTTTTAGGAAGAGGGGCTACAGAATAACACACAACCTCCAAAAACAATGTGGGGACTGTCACGAAGCCACCCTTTGAGAGGACAGGCCATTTTCCAGCTGCTGTGCTGCAGCATGGAGAGGCTGGGTGTGAAGAAGGGATGCCGGGAGCCTCCCTCCTCTGAGGGTGTCAGAGCCAGCCCTTCCCCACTCCCCATGCCCTATCGGCATGCCCTATAAGCAACCCCAGCAATTTATACCCCGTGCCATGGGTATATTACTCACCCTCACACCTACTCCCAGTGCTGGCTGCTGCCTCCTGTTGCAGAGATGGTTAAAAAAGCTTTTGGAGCAGAGCCTGCAGGCGCTGCAGGGAGCCGTGCTGGCTCTCTCGCCGGGCTACTGGCACCCAAACGTCTCCATTTACGGTCAGGGCTGTGCGGCTGCATTTCTGCATCTGGGAGCTTTGTAAAACAGGCCAGCTCCCACGGCCCTGTCCAGACCCGGTTTTGGCAGGGGAACAGTGCTGGAGCCCCTCTTCTGCAATCTCTGTGGCATCCCAGAGGAGGTTCAGCCCTTCCTGGGGACTGCTTTTCCTGCTGTGAGGCTGGGGCGCATTGCTGTGCTCCCCACACAAATCCTCTGCCAAAAATGAGGCAGATTTTCCCAGCAGTGCCATCCTCAGTGCCACCTGAAGAGGAACTTTTGCAGTTTTTCCAAGCCAGGTCACAACCCTGTTGCTGCCTCACTTTTACTGACATGTAAAAGTGAGGCAGCAAGAAATGCTGGCAAGCCCCAGCTGATTGCAGTTTCCCGGCCATGAGTAACGCTGAAAACATTGAAAAACTCCAGCAGCATCTTGGGAGGAGATGAGAACATTTTATTCCTCCCTTTTACCATTATTATTATCACTCTCCAAAGGTGCTGTGTGCTCCCCAGGACAACCCAGCGTGCCCCAGCCTGGCTCTGGTGAGGCTGAGCCCAGAGGAATGAGGGTCACCAGCACTGAGCATCCCCCTCAGGACCTCCTTGCAGGTGATGCAGCTTTGCTGGGTGATACACATGCACATCTATCTTACCCCGAGCTTAAAAATTACTTAAGAAGTGACAACATGTGGATTACCCACCCAAAAGTCCATGGACAGGCATGGTGTTAACCCCCACCTCCTTTCTGGCTCTTCTAAATGTGCTCCTCAGGGAAAACCCAGACCCCAGTATTTCCTATGATCAAATTTCAGCCCCCCCAGTCAGCTCTGCTCCAAGCCTCGGATGAGCTCCGTCCCCGCAATAACTCATCCAGAGGGAAGGAATTAGGGGGCTTAGCACTTTTGGATGACGGTCACTGGAGCTGGATAACAGGCACCGGCAGCCGGCACAGACGTGGCAAGGGCGTGGGACTCAGCCAGCCCAGAAAAAAGCTGTGTTTACAAAAAAGCAAGATGAAAAGGAATGAATTGCCAATTACGCAAAACCCTTTAAATAGAGCAGTGCAAACCTTTCATGTGCAGCAGACAAATGATCTGCGGCCACGTGGAAACGGCATAACGGATAGGAAGGCTGAGAGCGGGGAATGCGAGCAAGTCCATTTTCTGGAAGCAAGAATTAGCTGGATTAGCTGGATAAAGCCAAACACTTTCTAAAAAAAACCCTCATGTATTAAAAACTAAACATGCATCAAACTGAAAGAGAAACAGGAAAAAAAAAGTGGCTGTAGGAAGATCTGAGGATCCACTCTCTGCTCCCGCTCACGATAAAAATGCTATAAAAAAAAATTTTATGTAAACTTGCCACACACAACACATCATCAACAGGCATTTATCAAATGAAACACCAAATGCAACTCCTCTTCCTAATCCCAAGTCAAACAGGCTTTGAGTTTCAGACCCTCAGGAAGAGATTTCCATATGATCCTCCTCTGCTGAGTTTATGATTAGACCTGAATTTCAGCATTTATCTGACACAACACATCAGGGAGGGCTTTCCTTTATCCACCAAGCCTGTGGTTTTGCCTTTCCTCAGCTGCAGCCACTCAGCTTGGGGGAAAAAGACTTTAGTCCAGACTGCTTGATTGAGTAAAGCCAGGATGGCTTCTCTGGTGGGGGGATCTCCAAGCCCTCGCGCTATGTGCCAGCACCCAAGCGAGCCAGCATTCACAGAAGGGCTTATAAACGCTGCCTCTGAGCCAAAACCTAACTTTTGGGGCTTAGCAATGCAAAGAAAACATATGTGCACAAGGGGGTCCCACCGAAAATGTCTGTGTGGCCAGCCTGCGAGGTCTTTGTAGTTTGGGGAGAGGATTTGTGGTGTTGAAAATGCTTCAACGTGGTCTGGAGGAGCTGTCACACGAGCAACCGCAGGAGCACATTCACCACTCGCCATCCCCCCGCGGACTGAGGTATGGTCCTCATTACCCACCAAGTGATACGTTTCGAGCAATGTGTTCGTAACCCCCCACGTCTGATCGCAGCTAATTCGCAGGCGAGGAGGGAGTGCATTTGCTTAATACACTGCTCTTTGCAAACAGGCTGATCGCTCCCAGATGCATCTGGTTCTGCCCGGCAGCCCTCGAGGCAGCAGGAGAGGAAATCATTGCAGCTCCCCAGAGTCTCCGGCCAAAGCAGTTTCAAGATGCTCCAGAAGCCCTCCCGCATCCCTTTGAGGGAGCTGTACCCATCTCCCTCATTCCATCAGACCCGGCTCCTTCTGCTCTTTTTTTCCACCCCAAAATAAGCTTCCATTCAGGCAGTAGGATCCGTAACTATCCTCTGACCCGAGCACTTGATGTCACACACAGTTACTGCAAGGCTGCATAAAGCTGGATCCAGGTAAGGATGGCATTTTGATCTCACCCCAGCAGAGAGATCAGCTCTGCTGATTCCCATGGTCTCCCTTAATCTTACCATAGAAATGTGAAATTTGCTATGGAGAAGCTCCCAGGAAATGCTGTGCTTGGTGGGAAGGGACAAATTTTGCACAAGTATTTGAAAGTCCTGCTCACGTGTGATTCAAGCCAACACAGCTCGAGATGCTAAAGCCCAACACAGCAATGGGAGAATTTCTTCCATGGCATAAACCAGCAAATCAGCCCTCAGCTTCAACCCATGGTGAGACATCTGTGGCTAAACACAACTTTGAAGTGACAGCCAGTAGCTGTGGGTTGGATGAACATTATATTTACAGCTTCTTATTCACTTCAGCCACGAGATAAGGCAATAATCAAAATAAGGGCACTCAGATCTTACAAAGGGAATTCCAGCTACAGTCTCAGCATCAGTTCCAAGTGATATGGGGAGAGATTTCCCTTGGCAAAGAGCACGGCACTCCCGGTGGTCGGGGATCTGCCAGGACAGAGCACTGCTCCCTCCGAGGAGCTTCAGCATGCTCCTGCCCCGAGCAGAGCAGCCCTACGACCACCCCAGAGCTGGTGGCTTTGCAGGCAAGCCAACGTGTTTTGCCCAAGTTTGCAAAACATATTAGTATTGGAGATGTGAATCCAAACATCCTCTTCCTCTGCTGTCTGCTCCACCCTGCAGTGATTTAGTTACTAACTCTCCGAGCAGATGCTACTACCTAAGGCTGTCGAAGGGCATCGTTTAAGCAGAAAAAAAACATCCTCAGTGGGTAATCCCATCCACACACACACAGGCACAGTACTGATCAGAGAGCTGGGTCAACCCCCGTGCAGCAGAGGTTGCTGCTTTTCCTGGGTATGAATTTTTCACGATCACACCTCCTGGCTCTGCCCATTCATACGGTATTTGAAAACAGCAAGATGATTTATTGTGTGAATAAAATTCAGCCACGGGTCACTTGCAGACTAGTTAGTGTGATTTACAGAGCAATTCGCTTCCTATATTGATCACTAGAAATTCCCACTGAAGGTGTGATCAAACACTTAAAAAATATATCATGTGAATATCGTTTCTGCTCCTTCATGGAATGGGCTCCAGAATGGACCCAGAGCTTCCAGATTCAGCCTCCTTCACTTTTGTCTTCACTGTGGTTATTCGTGTGCTTGATTGTAAGCCCAATGCTATTGAGAAAAGCCCCAGGAAAGCAATCGGCCAGTGCAATTCATACAGATTTACTGCAGCATATTTTGAACTGTGATTATTGATATTACAAACAGCGCTTTAGCAGAACCATTCTCCAAACAGCCAATTCATCCTCATGAAACTAAAAAAAAATAATTCAAAGGCATCTCTGTGAAATAGGAAGCCAAAAGTCTCCTCCTTGTGATGGACGTGCTTATGGCCATGCATATGGATGCAATGCAAAGATGGGCAGAAACCCCTGAACCTTTTGCTAAGCCTCAGAAAACCGTGTGCAGGGATGCTCACCATGCAGAGATACAGCATCGCTGGTATGGCATTTTGCTCAAACTAATTAGTCATCATTATTTAGCTATTCCCCTTTCAGCTCTGGCTCTCTGATCGCACAGACACCCGGTGCACATCACGCGTCTCCGGATTTCACCTCCTTGGTGACTAAGGACTCAAAACTGCACTACCCGTTAAGATATTTTTAGTGGTATTATTAAACCACCTTTCAGAAAGCGGGGCTGAATGCAGTTCCGATGATTCACCGTGCCTTCAGCAATCCCCATTCAGGTTTCCCTGGGTGGGATGCTTCCCCCACCCTCAGCGTATCAGCTGCCCGTGATTCAGCCGCCATGGGAAGTTTCATTTCCTGCTTCTGGGGCTGCCCAGCAGCCTTTGTAAAAGGAAAGGCATTCTTCTAATTCCTGCTGTTAACCCCTTGGTGATCTCTGAGGCGGGAGCCAAAATTGCCAGAAAAGCTGAGGATACGGCTGCATCCATGAGCCATAGTTACACATCCAGCACCAGGCTCTCGTTTTCCTAATTTTACCTTTTTAAAAATAAAGAATAAAAAATGTGGATGGAACACAGGTGTATTTTAATGCATGTTTCTGTTTGACACACAATTTATAACCTCTGAAATGTCTCCAGTGACATCTGCCCATGACACCAGCACCGCATCCTCTTCTGCCATGGGATGCACCCTGAGGTCATACACCGAGTTCAGATGGCAAGTAATGGGGACAGAAACCCAGGCTGGGGTATTTTAAGCAGATGCAATGCATTTCTCAGTAAAGGCTAATTAAAAAATAACGAAGTGATATAAAAAATAGCAACGTGATATAGTAACAATGTCAAAAAGACCTAGACTGGTTTTCCCTCCCACTGGTGGGGACACGGACTGGTTTGGCACAAAGTAAAGCACAACCCACCATGAATCAGCCCCCACAGACACCTCTGTGCACATCTTCCCCCAGCACAAGTGCACACAATCACAGCGTGAAGCTGCTGAGAAAACTGTCTGAAAACCTTTTCCTCTCCCTTTTTATCTCCCCAGATTATTTGGAACAAACCCATGGACCAGGAAATGAGCAGCTCCTACCTGGACGAGGAGCTCCAGCTTTCTGTCATCGAGGAGGTGCACTTGGCATCTGCGGCCCTCCGTCATCTGCAAGAGAGAAGAGGCACGTGTTCAAGGCACGCAGCTTCACATTTCTGGCACGCAGCTCCAGCAGCCGGCTCCCCGGCTGCAACCGAAAGGCTTTCATTCACCGCCTTGCTTTTGGCTTTATTTATTTATTTATTTATTTATCTATTTATTTATTTATTAAATTCCCCTTCTTTGGCACCAGGGAAAGAAAAGGTTGGAAGGAAGAAATGGGAAACACCAGCCCACGTGTCTGAGAGCAGTGTCCAAACACTTTTTGAACTCCAGCACCTTGGGGCTGTGACCACTACCCTGGAGACCCTGTCCCAGTGCCCGACCACCTCTGGGTGCAGAACCTTTCCCTAACACCAGCCTGACCCTCCCCTGTCCCAGCTCCACGCCGTTCCCTCGGGTCCTGTCGTTGTCCCCAGAGAGCAGAGCTCAGCACCTGCCCCTCCGCTCCCCTCATGAGGGAGCTGCAGGCCGCCATGAGGCCTCCCCTCGGCCTGCTCTGCTCGGGGCTGAACACACCAAGGGACCTGAGTCACTCCTCACACATCCTCCCCTCTAGACCCTGCACCATCTTTGTAACCCTCCTTTGAACACTTCCTAATAGTTTTATGTCCTTAACTATTATATTGGTCCATAGGTGTATCCATACTAGTATAATTTACTCGAACTCCTAACAGGCACGATAATATCAGTAACATTTTTATGTCTAGAACACTATTTCTTCCAAGGTCCTGTAGATCGGGGTGGTAAGAAACAAATGAGCCTTGGCCTGAGGAAACTCCCCTCCAGTCAGCCAAGGCCATTCCTGACCCCCTGTCACACACACAGCATCATGAGGAACAACTTTGCTTTGCACAGCCCCGGATCCAGGCTCAGCCCCGTAAAGCCCTCCAGCCGCACACACAATCCCCTAATGGGATATGGGCAGCCTAAGCCTCTTTTGCTCCTGGAAATCTCATCCCCAGCATGACTTGGGCAGCATGCAGGCAACCCCAGGGCAGTCACGCATGCCTGGACTAAGCTTGGCCCTGCTGTGCTGCTGTTCAGGCTCCTGGGGACATAATGCACTCCAGCCAAGGCATATCCTGATGACTGGGTGAGTTGAAACGATGTCCTCCAGCACCCATAGCACAGGCAGTGCGTAGCCGTGGCATGGGGTCTTCAACCTCAGCCATCTCCAACACTATCTCCAGCACCATCCCCTCAACCTGCTCGTGTGTGCTCCTGTCCTCCTTGTGAGATCTGTCCCTTGTCCATTTCCTCCTCTGCTGGGGTCAGGACAGACCAACCCTTGCCCAGAGAAGCTGTGGAGTCTCCTCCTTGGAGATCTCCAAAAACTGCTTGGAGATGGTCCTGAACAACCTGCTCTAGGTGGCCCTGCTTGAGCAGAGAGGTTGGAGCATATGGCCTCCAGATGTCCCTTCCAACCTCAGCCATCCCGTGATTCTGTGAAAATGAGCTTTTCCCTTCAACTCACCCCAAATTTACAGTTCCGGTGTACTCAGCCCAATGCAGCCAGGGCAGACTTTACCCAGGTCATTACCTGCACCAGAGTGGCTCTGGCATACCATGCACAACCTCACTTTCCCACTCATTTTCCATGAACACAACTGGAGCCCTGGCACTGCAGCCAAAGCAAAGCCTTGTAAAACAAGGCTCCTCGTAAATGTCAGCCAGTTACCTCCGTAGCTATAAATTGTCTTCTTACGGGAGTTTCATCTTGTAAGTAATGTTATGCAAAATATTGCTTCTTATGGGTATATAACTCGGTGAGAGAGATTTCCTCTATGAACTCTGAATTAAGCAGCTGTCAGCGCTGTCATGTAGGTGCAGGGAACCACAGGCTGTGCTGGACTTCCACCAAGGAGCACCATGGATAAAGCTCAGAGCAGCCAAGCTCTGCTTCTGTCTCTCCCTCTCTGCCTCACCTCTTTGCTGTCAGGTATCTGCAGCATCCCTAAGATGGGGAGAGTGCATCGATATTGCAGTTTTAACATGAGTTTACCCAAGGCAAGAAATAAAGCTGGGACTTTCTCATGGCAGTAACACACGATGGCAGGAGCACAGTCCAGAGCTCAAGTGCTGTACTCGAGCGGTTACACAAATGTGGAAATAAGGAGAAAAATAAATCAAAAAGACGCAAAAGGGAAATTTTTCTTAGATGTTTAACTTTGTGCTTTAGTATTTCAGGAAAATACTTGCTTGGGAACTTCTCTTGTTCTCCACACTTTCCCAACCCAGAGTTTTGTCTTCTCTTAGTGCTTCTGCCGCTTAAAGAAATCCCAAATGCAAACAGCTGGTCACATGAAGTATCTAAATAAAGTGAAGCTCTGAAATGCGGCACAGATGATTGACAAATTGCAAACAGAGCATTTCATAAGCATCACTTGCAGAAATGGGGGAGGGAAGGGAGGGAAAGCATGCTGATTCCATGTCAGCTTGCCCCCAGCACTTCTGTCCATCAGCAAAGTCCTTGGTGGCTCTCAAAGACCATAGTAATTTTTACAGTTTGACTTGAAGTGTGTAAGCACACAGCAAAGCACATACTTTAATTCACTAGTGGCACTTTGCTTCTGTGCCTCTCAGCAGTTTGAAGGTTTATGTTACTAGCTAATGACCCCAACCGGTGGCCTGCAGACCATTTCCACCCAGGTTTTCCTACACGAGAGATGGTGAAGAGCGCTGGGGAGCATGCACCACCTGCTACACAGCCTTGGGGGGAGAAGGAGACCCAGCACCAGCCCCTGCTCCCAGCCTCAGGCACCTCCACAGATAGTGAAGGAGCCTGTGGTTTTGGAAATGGAGGCTCCAAGTTTTGTCTTGGTTGATCCTTTGATGCTCAAAACCCTTGTCATTTACATGGCTGATCTCTGATACAGCATTTTCTTTTGTAGGCAGGATGCCCAGCCACTGGGCTATTTCATTTCCCAACCGAAATAAATGATGCTTTCCAAAAGAAGAGAAAAGAAATGGAGATGGCAGAAGACAGACTTCCTACCTGCTATAAACTAAACCATGATGGTCCTTCCCTCCCTCCTCTCTGCTTTATTATTCCGCCAGGTGTCTGAAGCCCACGCGGTGTGCTTTTTGCCATCGTCAGAACAATACAAACTCGAGTAGTTTGTCAGAGCAAGAAAGGGGAATGTTTCAAAGCACAGCAAGAAGGAACTGTTTCAGCACAGCCTGTCTGCACGGAAAATGGTGCCTCTGATGCTTTGTAAATCTGCTGCTCTGTGGTACCTGCTGCACTGCGATGAGGCTGTGGCTGCCTCTTGTGGGACAAGGCCAGGAACCCCTTCTGCTCCTCTGTGTAATGAGAGGGGAAACCAACAGCAGAGCCCTTTAGATGGGAACGTGGGAACAGGAGGTCACTAAAGGTGAGCTGAGCAGCATGAGGAGGGAGGCTACAAGGAGTGAATTGAGGTTCTCCACTTCCATGCTCTTTCTTTGAGGAAGATGGGGGCAACTGAAAGCTGAGAGGCACAAAGGCATGGCTTTCCCTTCGACATGACAAAATAAAATCTCAGGGAAAAGAGAAGACTTAGGGCAGAGCTGTTAATGGTGGACAAGGGTGCTCAATGTGAAGGAAAGTGGTTGGGTTTGCTCCTGATCATGTCCTGGCTTTCACTGTGAGCTCAGCACTGAGTTTTCCTGCATTAACACAGCCTTCCAGTTCCCTTCTTGAGGCAAAGAGCCCTCTAACCTAACTGCAGAAAGGAAAAAGTCAGGTGTCTAATCCATCCTGAGTCTTGATACCCTTGATGCTCAAACCAGAGCGATGCACCCTGGGCAGGACAACTGATCCTGCTGCATCCTAAACCTGGTTTTCCCATACCTGAAGCTGGGCTCTAGCGCTCAGCCCGGGAAAGCTCTCCAACACAGGATACTACATCCACCCCCCAAATTTCTGATGCTTCTTGAGAAGTGTGAAGGGGTGGGACTGTGCTACAAACCCCGTGCTAACCATATGGCAGAGAGCAGCATCCTTCATGTGTGAAGAGGGGCCACATGCATTTCATGGGCCAGACTTATCACGAAGTCGGATGGGAATTATGTGCCAAAACACATAACAGATTTTTTTATTTTTTTCTCCCAAACAGCTCATTACGTCACAGTCTTTTGAAAATCTGTTGCTGCTTTTAGTGCCTGCACATGCAGCGTGACCCCCGAGCACTCGAAGAACTCCACACTCGCGCTTTTAAGAATCTGTCATTTATGTAAAAACTGGGGATAATGCATCTCCACCGCACAGACACAGATGGTGCTTGCAAGGCACGTGGAGATCTGCAGCAGTGTGTTTGTGTGGATGGAGTGCTGGAGGAGTGCTCGGGAGAGCTGATCGGACACAAGGCATGGGTGCAGATCTGCACCATGACTCCTGCACCTGGAGGATGGGAGAAACGCTGCTGACCTCCTTTGTAAGACACTTGGAGATGTGTCTGTGACAACAAGATTTGACGTGTGCAGTTGTTCGCTCTGAATATGCTACCAAAAGCAAGTATTTCTCCTTGTTACTTCTGGGATCTTCTGGATCCTGGATGCCTTTCTCAAGAAAAGGAGGTTTTAGTTACCTTTGTCACGAACAGCAGACTTTAAATCTCATTTGGAGGCTCCTACCCAAATATTTACATGACGGGTTTCCTAGGAAAGACGGGCTGGCAGCTGTTTTGCACTGCTGCACGAACCGCTCTGGCGACTTCCCTCCTCTCTATTCATCTTTGCTGTAGCTCCAAACTCTGGCTCGGAGCATCCTACAAACCGTCTGCAGCGCAGACCCAAAACCCACACCGCACTCTGCTAATCCCTGTGCTCGTGTCATCCTGCCACTAAATTATCAGCAACCGTCCGCACAACTGCTGCAGCCACCACGAACAGCAGAGACAACGGGAGGAGATGGCTCCAAAGGGAACCTTTCCCTTTCAAAACGAAAAAAAATAAAAAATCCTCTTGGTGAAAGCACCGTCGCACTAAATAACTCCGAGGCACCAAATGCAAATGCTATTTACAGTGGCAGTTCTATAAATACCCGTGGCACGTTTCATTAGCCGGTGACTGCAGGAATAAAGAGGGTACGGTGTATTCTTCCATGACTCAAATCAGAAATTATAATTGGAGGCAGGATATTTCCTAAATGCTCGCCGCATGTAGAGGAGGCAATTACTGTGCTGAACACACAAAAACCGGTGTCACTTTGCCTGTTGGTTGGACAGACCCGCTGAAAGGAGATAGAGAGAGATGACAGCCCACTGATTAAAATAAACTATTAGATTAAACGCCCTGCTCCCACTTGACCACTTCTCACTGCCTTCCATCCTGGCAGCTCCTCGGCTGGTGAGGAGGGAGAGGGAGAAAGTGATGTGTTGTGGGTTGGTGTGTGCACATAGATGTATTTTGCTTTGTCAAATTGGGGCTGGTCTTGCCCGTGGCTCTGTCACACTGACCAGCATGGCCCCTTTGGTCATCTCCTGTCCTTACCCTCACATTTTAACATGGAGAAAAGGAGCATCTTTGCAGCTCTGTTCACGCCTGCTTGCTTTCCAGGTCCAAAGCCCTCTCGCACATTCATTTTCCTGCTCTACCCTCTACTAGAAAGATCCAAATTGCTGCGGGCTTATTTCCACATGAACCTCGGTGGATGGAGGCTCTGAGGATGGGGAGACAGCCAGGAGAAACTTGAAGCAGAGGGACTGCCACGCAGTCCGAATGTGGTCCTCATTTCTACTACTCATTTCCACGAGCCTTTCCTAAGCAATAGCAGGAAGCCTGGTCTGCAATTTCTCTTTTCAAGAGGGAGAAAAGTGATTTTAATTTGGCAGAAGGCTTCTGGCGTAGGCTGCCTTCTAAAATATGACAAGGCAGAAGGACAAATGCTTCTCACTACAATGCACCGAAACCCAACACAGAGCACTGCTGCCATCCAGATTGGTTCCTGTGATGGAAAGGCTACTTGGTGCCCTGGAGCAGGAGAGGCCAGTTGTAAGCCAGATGCTTTTTCCTTAGAAAGAAGACCCAGCCATAACTTCAGAGGTTTGCAATCTTTTAGCAGAATTTCTGTAGGAGAACTAAGATGTCACATTTTCAACAAAATGGGAGCAACTCGGTAGCAAATAGAGCTTTGGACCCCAAAGCACAGGCCCAGGAGAGATCTTGTAGCTGTGGATAGCGGTGATGTGAATAGCGGCAGCGCTGTTGGTGATGCATAACCTGGCACCAGCTACTAAAGCAGTGTGGGTTTCCCTGGTATGGAAGTGTTCCACATCTCTGTGAAATACACACATGGCAAACAGCTGGATGAAGGGCCAGAAAATTATATTTTCTGCCAGCAATGATGCAGCATCTCCTTCAGGTTCTTTAGGACAAGAGGAATGTATTGCAAGCAAGACCTTTGGCTTTCCCTGCAAGCATCTTTATCCCACCCCTTGAAAAACCCATGACCATACCCCACAAATTAGGGAAAGGAGATGAAATTTCTGAAAACATGGTTGCATCTGCAGCTCTTAAAACCTCTCCAGCCCTTCAGGAGGGAAGAGCTGCTGTTCTTTTGAGGAACTTGACGTTACCCAAGGGGACCCAGTGTGAGCAGGATGTGTTTGAGAGGGGCAACCTCAAACGTTGCTATCATTTCTACAAACACACAGCAAAGGAGAAAGAAAACAACATCAGTAATTAGGCGGAAAGAGTCCTCCTCAAGAAGGAGGGATGGTGGGTACGTTGGGATGGGCTTGGTGTGACCCACCAACTGTGCAAGTGCCATCGGGGAGCGATGGGATGAACATTAAGGAGAGCTGCAGACTGGGTGACCTGGCGACTTCCCTGCTTTGTCCTGAGAGTTGACAAAAGAGTTCCTGGCCTGCCCAGGGGCTCTGAGCTTCCTGAGGGCTTCAGGCAGTGTTTTCCAGCTCCCAGCTCCCCCCCGGGACATCCGCACAGGTTGTTTCTCATGCCGTCTGCAAACAGCCATCAGCAAAAACGCTCTGATTCAGCAAGGCACAGAGCGGCGCACATAAATCCCTTTTATTTCAGTGTGACATAAGCAAGTGTTTAAGTGGCTTACTGTATCCGAGCTGAAATGAAAAACCGTTTCCTACGGTCCTTAAGTCCATTTACAACGTCAAGCAATAACTCTCAGGCGAACTTTAAAGCCGGGAACGCCGCTTCTTAACCTCAAAACACTCGGTGCTTGAGCCGTGTAGTTAGAATTAAATCTAATTCCAACGCCGCGTCTTAAAGTGAGCAGGGCAGTACCCAGCAGACGCCTAAATCACCGCTCCGAGAGCGGCTGGCCACAGAGGTCTGCTCTCAGCTATATCCTGAGATAAGAAAGCCCTTTCCTGGCCGGGCCGGCTTCCTCACTGGAGTGAAGGTTGTGCTGTTTTATGTCACGTATTGTTTTGTTTCTTTAAAATAATACAGATCCCAATCTTCTCAGATGGAAAGGAAACCAGGACACCGCGCACCCTCTCTGCTTTCTGAAGCTGATGCAGAGGAGGGCATTCCCAGCGCGTGCTGTTTTACCACGTTTGACTCTTTCTCCCACGTAACTCTTGCTGTTCCCTTTCTCGACTAGAAAATAACAATTGGCAGCTTAAAAATATATCAGCTTCTGAGCCTTGCCCCCACTGCCTACCAGAGATCGTTGAGCTCTGGAGCTCCCATAGACCAGGGAGAGGTGACCCAGGGCTTTTGATCTAGAGGATTCACTGGCCACAGATATCTTAAACCTTACATTTTGTAACCCCTCCTGCATTCAGAAAAACTGTTCTGCTCCTGTCTTGATAAACCTTGTCTCAGCTGGCCCAATGCAGACACTTGCTTTGGGTCAATGTTTTTAGGTCAAGGACATGCCAGAGCTCTTGGGATGGCTCTATTGTACAAACAAATTTTAAATGAGTCATGTGGCAAGCTGTTTGCACCCAGCATCGCAGAGCATCTTTAGGTGAGGTGAAACCACTTGGTCCATGTGAAACCATTGCAGCCAGACAGTCCCATCCTTCGGGAAGTGATGGGCACGCAGCTCGGGCAACCCACGGCTTTATCCTCCTGTACTGACTGTGGGATATGCTATTCATCCCTACTCCAAAGTATTGCCCAAGGGCTGCAAAAGGGGATCAAAGTGTCAGTATCAGCAAAAAAAAACCATAACAAAAGTAAAACTCCTTATCCATATGTTCATCAGGCATGACGGGTACACAATTTTCCTCGTTACAAGCTTCCCAGATAAAACTCCAGATAACTTTCATCGCATGCGATCTTCTCCTGGGCTAACTCGGCTCAGCTATGCTGTACAAAGAACATCTTTATTCACAGAGTCACAGGATCATCTAGGTTTGAAAAAACCTTCAGGATCATTGAGTCCAATGATCAGCCTCACCTACCGAGTGCCATCACTAAACCATGACCCTTAGTGCCATGACCTCATAAATACCTCCAGGGATGGGGACTCCACTGCTTCCCTGGGCAGCCCATTTCAATACTTGGTCACTTTCTCATGAAGAAATTCTTCTTAATACTCATTCTAAATCTCCCCTGTTTTATGTTGTATTTCTTTTTCCTAGGGTAAAGTTATTCTCTAGATATAAGCACTTTAAGGTAACGAATGCTCTTTCACCCCATGCATGCACAGCATATACTGGAAGAGCTCCTGCTCTGCTTGCTATGCACAAAGGACATAGTATGGTCTAAGGGAAAAGGATCTAAATTAGTTGTCAGGGCTCTCCTCTACCAGTAATGGACTTGCAGCCTTTTATAAGTCACACCAACCTCTCCTCGGGGACTCCTGGTCACCTTCTGGTTCACTCCCTGCTCCGTACTGCGGCAAGCACCATGAGTCATCAGCATAATAATGACTGTGCGGTACTAATGCACGTAGCAATCGATTATTACTATTTTTCCCAAAGATGTTAGAATGTCTGTTAAGCTCTCCTACATCTGACTTTTAATTCCTTGTAAGTATACATATATCTATATTTTTGGTACAGCTTCGCACTTCAAACGTGGCATATTTTCAGCAAACTGTTCCAGATATCACTCATTTGTGCACGCAGACAGGGTGGTAATTACATGAGAGCATCCAAGTCTCCTGGGAAAACATTTGTAGGAGGCTTAGTTTAGTTATGGAAGAGAACAGAGATTTATTTGTTACTGAAACTTGTGAGATTTGCTGCAGAAAATATATATATATATAAAAAAATCAATGTAGGTTCATAGGAAGATGACCGAAGTGACCCAAGGCACTAGAAAGCAGTAGTATGCATGAAATATTTTTAAAGGACAAATTAAGATTTAAGGCTTAAAGTGTCCTTTTAGTGCTTATTGAGTCTCTTGTACTTACTGTATCAACCACTACTTCGAGGTGTGAGCGGTGATTGCCCGGATCAATCGAGCCAAGGCACTGGGCTGTGCATCACTCAGCTGTTCTGTAGCAGAGCGGGTCAATAGTCTGCACTAAACAGTGTTATATATAATACATAATGGAAAACACACTTGCAAAAGTCATTCCAGGCATGAAAAAAAAAAAACTAATCTGTGCACATAATTGCCTTTTTTTTTTTCTTTTCTTTCCTTTTCGCTTTGAATAACACTGTGAGAACTGATATGCTTCCAGTGCAGGACCATGTCACCAAGTCGTTTCCAGCCATGGCTACTCAGCAGCCTTGGCAAACATCAGATTCTACAAACCAGGGCTACAGGAAAGGGACATCTTCCATGGACACGGGTGGGGGCATCTCCCCAAACACCTGGCTGGGTGCTGGGTCCATCCTGCCTTTCCCTGTCCTGACAGCTCCCAGCGCTGAGCTTGCTGAGGACCACTTTGGGCTCAAGCACCCCTAGGACACATGACCTGCACTTTTACACCCCCATTCATCTTCTGAGTGATTCCATGATTTTGCATCACCTGTGCTGGGAGTGCTTTGCCTGTTAGTGCAGAAAAACTCTAGGGACAGAGGGCAAGAGTTAGAAACGGGTCCTTTCTGCATGAAGACACCCATGGAATAATAAATATGGTCATCCTGTAATCTATGAAAGAGAGGAACCAGAAATAAACCTCTCTACCTGAGCTTTTCTCCCAGGTGCCTCTGCCTTTTAAGAGCAGGGGAAGGATGCTCTGTTCTGGAAGAAAACACAGCAGCTCTTTAATACTGTGCAGAATCGATGAAGAAGAGCTGAGATGAAGAGGGAACAGCCTGATGCAATGTCTGCAAACTCAGCGGCTGGACCCAATACCCCAGGGCCCAGCTCTCTGAGGATGCGATGCCCGTTTTGGAACAGCTTTCTGCCATGTAGGCAATTGGCAGTGCTGGCAAGGGGACACCAGGGAAGAGAGGACACTGCCCGGTACCTCTGCATTTACAAATCACCCCCAGATTCTCTGTTGGTGTCCCAGGAGCATTTCAGAAAGCGTTTCCTGGGGTGCAGTGCAGATTTTTTATTTATTTAAAAATTTCCACCCCACTTTTTAAGTCTTTCCAGTTCAGAGTAGCGAGAGGCTGTGGAAATTGCCTTGGCAAGCTGTTTGTTTTCCAGCGTGTTTCTACCCTGTGCTGGGTGTGTGTGCGTGCGTGAGGCAGGCCCTGCATCTCATTAGGCATCCCCTAAATCATCCGTGTCCCCCTGAGAGCACATTTCACTGGGAAACGCCAGCGCCCGGGCTCTCCCACGGCACACAAACACACGTGGCAGCCACGTGCTGTGATGATGGGCACCTCCAAAAAACCCAGCGGACAGCCAGGAGAGAGACCTTCCACACAGAGAAAGGACAAAACCAAGCTTTAAATATGGGAAGAGCTCGATCCACATCCTCCTCCTTAGGAGGGGTGCAAATTTCAGCTGCAGATTTTGTGCTGGCTCTCCGAGCTGCTCAGCTGGGGTGGTGGCTTTCCATCCTACATAAATTTCCTGGTGTGGAAGTAGCAGGGTCATTCTCCCGCAGCTCCCCCATCCACAAAGCAGTTGCTGGTGGCACCTGGTACAAAATATTTTGTCTCAGACGGACGGGATGCCAACAGTGCTGTGGTGTGTGTGGGGCGGCTGCAGCCGCGCTGGATCCCACGCGGTCAGGAAACCCAAACAAAGCCAGATTTATTTTGGTTGGGAGAGCTGGGAACTTCTAAGAAGGAAAAAAAATAATCCAGCCACAGAGCCTGAGCCTTGCAGGTTGGCAAGCCCAACAGCCATTGTTGAGACGTTGTGTGTTACACGTGGATGTGTACACACACAGGATTTCTGCTCGCCAAAATGGAAGTTTTGACCTCTTGCTTTTGGTTTGCAGCTTTCTAGGAGATTTTTAGTCATCCCTTTTAAACTGAGTTTAAGTAAAAAGGCTCATCTCACCTCCCTTTTTGTGCCCGCAAGGACTTTTCTAGAGATTACTACACTGAGTCACATCACATCCCAGCAGTGCAGACAGAGGGTGCAAAAGGCATTTTGCTACCCTCACCAAAAGCAGGGATGAAGTGGGAAAGATACCTACACCAGGCTCTTCTGCTCCCTGTCTTAACAGGCAACCTGTTGGAGCCAGGGAAAAAACCTCCAGGCTCCCTTTGACCCATGAGCAGGTGGGCTGCAAAGGTGGCTTGGAACAGAGGGAGGCAAATCTTTGTTACTCATCCACATAAAAGTGCTTCCAGAAGCTTGGAGCTGATCGAAATTCTGGCTGGGACCTCCTCTCAGTATCTGACTGGAGAGGAAACCAGTAAAAGTCATTTTGGCCCCCTAATGGCATTCATCTCCCAGAAGCCAGGGACTCCAACTCACTCCGCAGCTTTGGAAAATCATTTGTGGTTTTCTAGGAAACGGGACATACTGAGATTTATAGCGGTGCTGAGGATTAAGTTGTTAAAAACCTGGGAGAATGAGAAATAGCAAGGGGCGTTATCAGCTGCCGTTGTCCCCAAGGCCACACAGGACAATCTGCTGCTGACTTAGGGAGCCGAATCACTGGGGCAGCCTGGGCTTTGGAGCTGGAGGATGCTGGAAAGCAATTCAGCCGCTGCTTAACCTGGCCAGAGTGTGCTGAGCAGGGGACACTGCTAAGCCCTAAACCTGGTTGGGATGGGATCAAAAACCTCCTACAGCCTCCCTGTGGGACTCACATCTCCCTCACCCGACCCTTCCTTCTCCTTCACTCCCCTGCCAGGCTGGGTCTCAGGACTCCAGGCACTCCGCTGCTCCTCTGAAGTTCTCCCTAACACAACTTTTTTTCCCCACATCCATACCACGCAGTGGTACTTTTGCTGTCCTTGAAGCCACACGCAGACCTTCTGCAGTTACTCAGACCCTCAGCAACAGCAGCAGCAAGGGGGATGTGTGTGACTGTGGTAACCTGTGACTGTGTGGGATGAGACCCCATGACTCAGGGTGCCCTTCCTGGGCTTATGACCACAGTAACAGCACCCAGCAGCTGTCTGAAGCTTGGACTTTGCTGGAATGTGCCACGATCCCTGCAGGAGATCCTCCTTGCACCATGCGATACTGCAGTGCTGTACGGCCCCAGCGCCGTGACCACGAGCATCACCAAATATTGCCTCACACTGCCAGTGCAATAATCAGTGCAAATATACAACAGGACCTGAAAATATACTACAACAGGATTACCTGGCACTTTCTGCCATGAGAAATGGGAAAATAAGGGCTCTCCCTCCTGTGGCACAAGGCACATCCCTGCCGGACACCAGCGCTCGTGGTCCTGGATAAGGGGAGCCAAAGGCAAGAGCACCCCCACAGCCTGAGGACATCCCCCCAAGGCTTTCCCGCAGAACCAAACCCTGAAGCTGCTCTCGGGTAAAGGTTAAGGTTAGCACACACGCACACACAGAAACAGAGTTTGCTTTATCTGGCAGGGACAAACCCCAAACAACTCCCACGCACCAAGGCCAGTGCCTCAGCTGCTACAGATCAGCTTAAAACCTCCTTAAAATATTCCTTGGTGCATAATTTTGGAAGTTAAGGGTAAGTTGTACCAGAAAGGTCAGCACAAGCAGGCAGGCAGGCTGGTGGACCGCTGCCTGGCCAGGGTCAGCATCGGGGTTCAAGGAGAAAGGGGCTCAGTGTGATAGTTTCAGCTCCACCAAGACCTCTTTGGTGCCTGGCAGGCAGGAAAAATGCCACAGACACCCACACCAGCGATGTCCCCTTCCATGCACGGACAGGAGATGCTCTTCAGAGCCTGGGGAGGGAGGCAGAGGGGGCGGATGGGGACACCCCGGTGTCCAGCAGCACAGTGCAGGGCTGAGATTTCAGCCGGGCTCCATAGAGCCACCGCGTGCGCTGCGCGGGCACCACACCCCCTTCCCGGCAGAAAGGGCGAGCGGGGCCGGGGTTTTGTTCAGGATGAGGCTGAAAAACCCCGAACCGAACCGATCAGCCGGGAGGAGGTCAGATTTCCCCGCGACCTGGCTTGCCTGGGGAGGAGATTTCCCTGCTCGCTCCCGCGTCTGCGTGCGCCGTGTGGCTAAACCGCTGCCAGGGCTATTATTAGAAACAATTGTCTCCCCTGCAAATTTTACATCGGGGCTGGAAACAACTTTTCTCATGCCCTCCCCGGCAGCCAGCGGGCTAACAATGCGGCCGAGAAAGCCTCCTTTGGCGGAGCATGTCTGTGGGGCGTGCGGATACACCCCACGGGCACCGCTCGCCAGCACGGCTATTTATTTGTCTTCTCTCACCCTGGATCCGCAGCAACTTTTCTGCCCCGATTTAGCCAAAGGTGCATGGGGGAAGGGAAAATCAAGCCGGGGGTTAACCCCTTGGGAAGCTCCCCCCCCCCCCCCCACACAGCTCGGCATTAAACTTGCTGCAGCCATTTGGGAAGGGAAGGAGCAGTCCATCTTAGTGGGGACAAGCATCCAGATTGAGGGGGGGGGGGATCACACACCAGCCCTTCTCCCCCCCACCCTCTCCTTCCCTCCGCTGCAAAAATAAATAATAAAAATACACAACAAACCCACACCCAAAACCCAGTCGCCCAGCTCTCCTCCGTTACTCGCCCACCAAATTCAAGGCTGATATTTCTTGTATTTTATTTTATTCTATTCTTTATTTTTATTTTTTTGGAGGGGGGAGGAAAAAGGAGAAGGAAACGAAGCGGCAGAGCAGAGCTGCCCACATTTCTCTCTGCTTCAGATAAATGGAGGGAGGGGGCGTGGAGCCACTCGCACACTGCGGCTGGGCTTCCCGGCGGGATGGAGGGGACCCTGGGGCCACCCCATTGCAGACAAAGACCCCGTTACCTTCTCCCTGTCCCTCGGTAGCTCCTCAGCTCCTCTCCGGAGGCGAGAGCATCCCGCTGCGGCAGTGTCGGAGGCCGCGGCGCTACCGCCTCGCATCCATCTCCCGCACCTCCTTGGCGTTTTGGCGGCCCTGCCACTCCTTTCTGCTGCCCTCCAGGGGGTCTTCGGCCTCCCTAAGAGTGGGGCGATGGGGAACCCATTCGCCCCATGCTCCTCTCTGCGATGCCGCAGCCCGCTTTCCCTTTCCTTTTCCCCGCTCGCCGGCCTCCGGCTCCCGGCTCCTGCACGGCCGCCGCCGCGCTGTGAGGTTGGAGCTGGAGAGAGAGAAGGAGGAGGAGGAGGAGGAGGGGGAGGAAGGAGGAGGAAGGCGGGAGGAGGGCAGCGAGCAGCAGTTGGCGCTGGGTCATGTGGAACAGATGAACCCGGCTCGGGCCTGCCGACATCTGGGCTCCCCCTCGCTTCGGGGAGGAGGAGGATGGCAGGATGAAGGGGTGCGAGGAGGAAGGGTGCAGGGGTGGGGGCATTCACACCCCCCTCATGTCACCTAAAACCCATGTGTGGACACCTTGTGATGATGGGGGGGGGATGCTGCGAGCATCCACGCAGCCCCAGCAGGGAGGAAGAGGAGGGTGAGGAAGGCAGCGAGGTGCAAGGGTGGCCACAGGGCTGGGGGCTTGCACCCTCTCCTGGAGATTTCCCCCTGCCCCCAGCTGAGTGGAGATGCAGCTTGCGATGCTGTGAAAGCACTCGGAGCAGTGGGAGGATGCTACCCGGCTGTAAAGCATCTTCACAACCTCACGACCAGTGGCCCCAGCGCAAGGATATTGCTATTAAATAAAGAAATCAGTCAAAACAGACTGCAGGTAAGCAAAAAGTGCTGGTTTGTTGCTTTATGGGGAACACAGCAAGAAGCACCCACACCACAATGCCTGTGGTTATGGCTCTGACTTGCTACCACTGCTTTGCCCCCCCCCCCCCTCCCCCCCCAGCATTTTCTTTCTGGGCTTGGGGTTATTTTCACAAGATAAAACTCTCAGGTTGCCATAGTGCCATGCTCTGGCACGGGAATGGCCCCGAATTGGTCTGCTTTGGGAGGGGGTGGGGAGGTGAGTCCTTTCCTTCATTTGTTTTTAGTCAATGAGAAATGGGAAATTTTCTCTTTGCCCTGTAGGAAGGTGACAGAGCTGCACTCCCAGCATGGTGATAGTGGGTGGGCTGGGCATCTGATCTCAGCTGGGCCATGCCAGGAGATCACAGAATCATTAAGGCTGGAAAAGCCCTCCATGATCACCTCGTCCAACCACCCCCTACCACCACTGTCACCCACAAACGATGTCCCCAAGCACCACATCCAACCTCTCCTTGAACACCCCCAGGGACGGTGACTCCACCACCTCCCTGGGCAACCCGTCCCAGTGCCTGACTGCTCTTTCTGAGCAGAAATGGCTCCTCATTGCCAACCTGAACCTCCCCTGGCGCAACTTGAGGCCATTCCCTCTGGTCCTATCACTGGTTACCTGTGAGAAGAGGCCGACCCCCAGCTCCCCACCCCTTCCTTTTGGGTAGTTGCAGAGAGCAATAAGGTCTGCCCTGAGCCTTCTTCATACCAAACACCCCCAGTTCCCTCAGCTACTCCTTGCAGGACTTGTGCTCCAGGCCCTTCACCAGCCTCTTAGCCCTGCTCTGGACATGCTCCAGGGCCTCGATGTCCTTCTGGTACTGAGGGGCCCAAAGCTGAACACAGCACTTGAGGTGCAGCCTCACCAGAGCAGAGTAAAGGGAGATGATCACCAATGATTCGCCCCAGCTTGGTGCCATCTGCAAACTTACTGAGGGTGCACTCAATTCCCTCATCCAAGCCTTCAATAAGGATATTAAAGAGGATGGGCCCCAACACATGCCCCAGGGGAACAGCACTGGTGACCGGTCGCCAGCTGGATTTCACCCCATAAATGACAGAGATGCCACAAGCCTGCACATCCCCTCCTCTGCAACAGCCTCAGGGGGCTGCAAAGTGCTTTTGGGTGCAAATACCAAAAACCTGAGCACCAATACAGTTCTCTGTCCTTTCTTTAAGGGCACAGACACTAGAAAATAGAGATGGATTTGCAGGCACAGACAGGGCCCCCTGTCCAGCTCACTCCACCCGAGGGCTGGCTCTGGTTAAGGGGCTAAATGTAGAGGTAGCTCTGACCTCTGGCTGCTGAGGGACAAGACCAAGTGGCTGAGGTGGCCTGGCTCTGCTCTGGAGGTCTTCCAAGGTCAGGACACCATGGTAGGAGGCAGCAAAGTTGCCTGTCTCTGCCCCAGGAAAAGCAGGGGGCCAGGGGTATATTGCAAGGGTAAAGCTACATCCTGGTGGGGTTTGCTGGGCACATCCAGTTCGGGTCTGGATTGGTCCATGAAGTACCCATGAAGGGCAAGCCAGCAAAACACAAACTTCCAAACATCCAGGAATTTTAATCCTATAATTTCAGGCAGGGGCAAAACTTAAAGCTGCCTGCTGAATTCGGTTTTGCTCTTTTCCTTCAGCTGAGGTCACAGCAAATCTCCAACCGGTTCCATCAGCAGCAGCAGTAGCAAAGAAGAACGTGTGAGCCTGGCCCCCAGCTGTGGTTCAACCCAGATCCTGACCCCTGGTTAGTACTAGGGATGAAAAACCCACATTCCCAACCTGCCTCTCACTAAAACTGAAGGCAAAGCTGCTTCAAAGGAGTGCTCACCGTGCGGGTGCCTGCCTGTGCTTGCTGCGGTGCAGGAATATGCCAGGGCCCTGGGCTTTGCCTTTAGGGTGGGCAGATCCTTCGAGCAGCAGGGCCCCAAAGGCAATTCCCCCACCCGTCGCTGCATGGCACACGTCCTCCTCCCCTACACACCCTGCCCTGGCAGGATCTGCCCCCAAACCTGGAGCAGGGCCAGGGCATGGTGCAGCCCATGCAGCTGGTGGGGAAAGAGCTCACCTGGAGGATTAAAGAGGCTGCAAGAGATTGGAAGCCTCTAATTGGGAACTAATTTGTTTCATGCATAGTAGTAAAACCTGGAAAGCACAGCTCGCTCTGCCCAGAATTGCAATTTTCACATTTCAGTGCAGGTGTGGGGAGTTTCATCAGATTTGGCTCGGAATTACAGGCTCCGAGCAACAGACCAGCCTCTCCCTTCGACACAAAGCCTGGATAAGCAGGTATGAGTTTTGGACAAGTCTGGAGGCAGCCAGAAAGCATCCTTTCTGATGGGATGAGAAGAGCTGGTGTTACAGTGGGGTCGTCTACTGGAGGTGCCCAAAGAGCATCCCACCACTGTGAGGTTCTGACGGATACACCAACATCTTTGGGGCATTGGTTTATATTCCAGAGATGGAAGGACCTGGGTCACAGACCAATTTCATGTTTCCTTAATCCTCTAATTCATGATGAAGCATTTGTAATAAAATAAATTACCGCTTTGAGTGAAGATAATATCCTCTGGCTACCTGATGGGGCTAACAAAGAGCCTTGAATTGGGGCCAGTTTGTTATAATGTGGAAGGATGGTGGAGCATTGTTTCTGCCAAGTGTTCATCACAAAATCCTAACCAGAAAAAGGTTGTTTTCTCCTGGAACAGGCCAAGAAACTTGCTTTGGATCTTGTCTTTGGTTCATTGCACACCTCCTTCCCAAAGACACCCTGGGGCCTTTGAGTAGAGAGGAACATTGCAATGAATGCGGGGCTCACTGTTGGCTCAGCAAAACAGCTGCTGAAGCTCACACCAGCTTGATTAAAGCCTGCAGGGCAGCTGCACTGCAGTGCAGGGACAGCACCTTGTGCCACCCAGCCTCTCCTCTCCCCTTGTTCCTCTCCTAGACACACGTGCTACAATTCAGATTTCCTCAACAGCATCTTTTCAGGAAAAACAAAACAAAACAAAACACACACACACAAAAAAAACAAACCACACAACAAGCACCATTCACCCCATGCACGTTCCACTCTAAACCTAGTTATAATTCAGCAGTGGTAGCAGGAGTACTTTTCTTCAAGGAGGTTCCGCAATTTCACAAGGTCTCGGGAGCTGTCAATACCCAAACAATACGACCCAGTAACAAACATTTAGTCTGAAGGCAGCAGAGCTGCAGTCACTGCGATGATTAGAAGCAGGCAATAGCTGCCTCTCTTCCAAGCTGCTTGTATCGTGGCAAGACCCAAAAAGACAACAGTAACCCAAATATTTAACTTTGACATACGCAGAGGGAAGCCTCCAGCAAGCAGCTGCCTGTGAGCCAAAACAACAACCCGCTGATTTCTTTTTGTTGGTTCCTGATAAGCCAGGAAGAAACACCGTGGCCTTGTGCTGGAGAGCCACTGCTGACAATTCACTTCCACTCTCTTTAGCAAAGATTAAAGCACCAAAATGCTTTACAGAGAACGTGGGGATAGGACCGCGGGTGCCATCAGAATGTGCGAGCTGTTACATGAATATTTCTCATGTTTTCGGAAAAGCTTAATGAATATTGTCTATCCTGGAGCTGCATTAATTAGCACTAACGAGTTGGAGGAGACGTCTTGTCACCGAGCAGCGTTCACACTTACACGGCGATTTGCATCCGTAAGCGGTGCAGCGCGTTGCAGGAGTCAGTGCCGTTCCCCCGTATGGCACATCAGAGACCCCTAGGAGGTGAGGGAAGGCTTTCAAAGAACATTTAGGATATGCTGAAGGTATCTAACTGCCAGGCTTCCCGTGGGAGGTGTTTAAGGGCCTAACTCCCATCGATTGCCCAACCTGCAGTTTTTGAGTGGCAGCAAAAGATTCTGAAAAGTTCTGAAATTTAAAAAGCAACAACACGGCCCTAAGTGACTTAGGACCTGAAAAGCATTTTCAGAGCTGATATAAGCACATGAATCTCACTGTGAATCAATGAAGCTGGCTTATTCTCTCTATCAAGTGGCATCCAGCCCTAGAAAATGAAGATTAGTCTTAGAGTTAATTCATGCAGTTCCTCTGAAATTCTTGGTATAGCAAGCTCTTGTCTGCCCATGGGCCATGATATAGGTGGGATGGAGAAGAAGCTACTGTCCTCCCCTCTGTCCAGCTAAGACAATTTATATGCTCCATGCAGCAAATGTACCTTGACAAAGGGAAGAAGAAACTGGGCTGACGTGACCCATCTGGCCACCCAAGCCACTGAGCTGCTCTCATCCACTTCCATGGACCATGGCCAGCGAGAGCGAGATGAAGAGCTGTGTGTGCCACTACCAAAACTGTCCCCATCGGTTCTTTTTTCCTTCTAAATCAGACTGGGATGAACAATGTCCTTGAGATACATGCTGAGAGTTTTGGAAACCAGGTGGAGACCATGGTGGATGGATCTCGTTCAGAAATGTAAAATGCCATCACTCAGGAGCAAGACTTGACTCGTATAACTGGAAGAGCAATGCCAACTGTCACAGCACAGCACACTTCAGACTGGGAATATCTCCAAGGTTGCTGTGTGGACCACGAGATGTTTCTAATTAAGCCTTTCACTGAAGCGCTTCGCTTCAGAGATGAACCATGGGTGTTATTTCCCATGCCATACTTTCATTAATTTCCAGCACAATCCCTTAAGTAATTGGGGCACAAGAGGAGGGGGCGAATGGGAGAAGCAGGACTTTAGCTTTGGACAAAATAAGCCTCTAGGGCATCTGATTAATTTTCACACAGGCTTAAAGGATCTGGAGAGCTGAAGAGGGAAGAAAGCAGACCTTGACGTTCCCAAAGAGCCAATGCAATAAATCCCCATTCATTAGGCAAAGAAAGTGCATGCCGGCAGGATGCTGAGCTATTAGACAGCAAATGAAGCTGAGCTGGCCCATCTATAACCTTCTGCCTTCGTGAGGCAGCCAGAATGGATGGTGGGGACAATTCCAGCTGGTTGGTGCTATGACCCATGGGGTCACAAATCCTGCCTGCTGCCTCCAGCCCGGGGCTGGCATAAGAGGGACACGAGTCACGTGGAAGTCACCCGTGTCCCAGTTAGCTCCGGGTAATCCTGGCCTCTAAGAGGACAAACAAAACAAGCAGCTGAAATGTGAATAAAAGGGAATAAAGATGACTTAGGGATGCTGCCAGCCCTCCCTGGGTGATCCATGCCTCGCTGGGGTGATGCCAGAGGAAGGGGGATTCTTGTTGTCCCCAGTTCTTACACCAGTGATGTGGTACAGAAAGAAACAAAATGCCACTAATAAGAGGAAATCTCATTCCTACAAAGGCTAGTGGGCCACTTCCATGTCTGTGAGGGAACCACTGAGTAAATGGCAAAGGAGAAAATGGCAAGAACCTGAGAATAACCATGAAGAAAGGTGAGGTTCTGCTCCCCACCTTTTCCTCAGATGTCACAGTGCTGGTGAAAGCCTCCCAGGAGCCTTCTCGGATGACAAAAAGCAGCAGAGGTAATTGTGAAGGACATAAAATGAGTCAGCGGAGTGCTCTGAGCCCAGAAACACGCCTTCCGAAAGCAAAATCTCCATGTAGCTCTTGGATGGGGCTGCATAACAAAGCAGTTTCTTGTACAGAAGAGGAAAACAAACTAATTCTTATTTTATTTGGCTATTGTTCCCTTTGTATTTACCGTGATATCAGATAAGAAGAATATTTTTGTAGTTTTACACTGCCTTCCACTGAGGATCACAAAACATACACATGTTGGAAAAGCTTTGTATTTCAAAAGGTGCCTCATTTTGCAGAAATCCCGAGGACACTCCAAAATGGCATTGAATTAATTATTGACAGAATTTGCTAAATAAATAAATGAAAAAAATATATCAAAAGACGGTTAGACAATGCTTTCTAGACAGCGTCAAAAAAGCCTCATGGGGACTTCAAGTGCCTTGAAATGAAAGAACCTCAGCTACTCTACTTTCTTATGTGAAATATTTTTCCAGCCACCATACTCAAAAAAAGGATCAATATTAAAGTGACACAGCCAAATGACAATCTTAGCAATTGAAAAAAAAATGTGCTGCAAGCTTGCTTGCCAATTTCTATTACTTTTCAGGCATACTGCTTTGTTTCTTAAAATGTTTTTCTCTCATCCATTGCTTGCCCTCAAAACAGCACCAGAGAGGCCTCCTGACTATCGCAGGAAATAGCTGCTGTAGCCAAAGCTGATGTAGGTGTTAGCAGGGGGTAGCCTAATTTCAGATGCAGTTGTGATTTTTAAGGTAACCTTTTCTCCTTATTGAAAGTTTTCGCTGTCTCTGAGGCAAGATCATTACCTAGGTTGAACAGATGGGAACACGGAGGCATAGAGAGATCAATTTACCTGGGTAAGGTCCCATACCAAATCAGAGAGAAATCTGGAAATAAATCACATACCTTGTGACACCGAAGCCTTTGTGCAAACTCAAGGTCCTTCTTTTCCCCCCAGCTAATGAATTAGGGATTAACAAAGGCTGTTCCATTTCTTAGAGTTTAATCGGTGATTTCTACCTCACACTTTGGTTTGCTTTGGCTTTTTTTTTTTTTTTAAATCTTTATGAGGAAATCCTTGCAAAGAGAGGAAGCAAACAGAAAATAAATCTCAGAGCAAGTAAGCCCTCATGTCATAAAAGAGCAATGAATGGATCTCATTTGCCAGAAAATATTTATCTGACCAATAATGTTTGCATGTAGGCCCAGTCAATTGCTTTAATAGCAAGCGCTCATAGTATATTTAATATGAAAACATTTAAATGGGCTGAGCATCTTCTAAATAAACATAGAAATAGTCATAATTGTGCTCTGCTAGAGCCAAAGGCTCAGTGTTACTTGATTTATTGTTTAACTTGAGTCTAATTGCTGTGTATCCGACGTCGCTGGGAGCATGGACTTCTATGGCTCATCCGACCACAATTTCCTTTTCATTACTGAAGCATACCAGGAATAAAACCCAGCTCTCCTGATACCCTGTCCAGGGCGGTCACCACAAGACTATTAACCCTCAGCTAAGGCGATTGAAGCACTTGATTAATTCCCTCCATAAAGGTTGCTCATTTCCCCTCCATAAGCAGTGGCCTGGTTTCTGAGCACCCCGTGGTCTGCCCATTTTGCTCCTCAAAAAAATCTCTCCAAAGGTTCAGGTTGGAAACAAGGAGATATTTCTTCTCAGAAAGAACAGTCAGGCATTGTAAAAGAGAGCATCTTCTGCTCTCTTTTACAGCAAGAGATGGAGGTGCCTGTCTCCAGACAGTGTGCTGATTCCTAAAAAGTTAGTGTTAAATAACTAATACCCACATTGGGTATAGATCTGACCTGGCCAACACTACCTGAGGGCTAGGATTTGCAGGCAGGATGTTGGAGGTGCACCAAAGCACCTTTTCCCCTTGCCAACGTTCTCTCCCAGAAGCAGAGAGCAGAAGACACTTGGTCTCTGAAGACTGATCAACCCCATTAGCTGCTCAATTACCACTAAAAACACAGTTTGGTGACCACTATAAATGTAGTTTCTGCAACTCCACAATGTCATTGTAGTTTTTGGGCTACAACAAACTAGGTGTGTGTGGTTTTTGGATGGGGAATGATGGGTTTGTGATGAGGTCTGTTCTCTCCCACCCATTTCTCAGTGGCATTTTGCCTCTTGCTATCCTATCCTCGTTTACAACCTGCGTTTGATCATAGCACACTTGCCTGTCTCTTGGGAGTGCTGTGAATTACAGCTCATTAAACCTTGAGAAGTGAATATAGACTTTAGCATAACACATAAGTCAACACTTGCTAAGCTGATATTTCTTGCTCCTTGGGCTTGCTGTATTTCAGAAAAAGGGAGAAATTATTTTCAGATTAGCTATAGCGGCGTATGTCACTGGCCAGATAGGATACATGGCAATTAAGCTACACAACAAACAAAATAATGTTTGGCTTTTGGCTTTGCAGGAATGCTATGATGCTGACTCCAATCTTTGTTTATAACATTTTGAGTACATTTAAAACATTTTCAGATTAAGTGTGTTGAGAGGGTTGTTATTAAAGCGATTCAGCCGGCTTGTGTGCAGACATGGTTGGCTAGATACATATTTCTGGGTACAACAAGGCTCCTGGATTAGAGAAATGCTGATTTCCCCATTTCCTAGCTCGCCCACATTCACTACTTCCCCTCACCTTGCTTCCAGAGGCAGCTGCCTTTCTGCCGTGGCAGTGACCTGGTTCAGGGGTGCCAAATCTCATGATACATTCACCTGAAAACCTGCTCTTCTGGACTGCTTCCAGTAGGTGAAGGAGAAGAGAGACCAACTCTATGCTTTTTAATTAATTTTGTTGTTTTAGGGCTTTATACTTTTTGATCATTAGCACTTTTAAAAATGGAGCTTGCTTTGCTGGTTAGAGTGAAAGAATTAATTTGACACATTGACTTACTTTATTTATTATTTTTTTTTTACTGTCTGGTGATGCACACTTGCATATAGGAGACCCTCTCATAGTCCATTTTATAATACCAGCAATCACTTTTCATATAGGTTCACTTATTCTTAGTCCATGAAAGACTATTGTGTTTGGTGGGTTCAAAAAGTTCAGCTGCCAGCTTCACATGAGGCAAGGACTGAAATAAATGGGAAATAAATGAGAGGAAAATGGACAAAGCCAACAGTTAAAAGATAGCAACTCCTGTACAGGAGGGAAAAAAAAAAAAGAAAAGAAAAGAAAAGAAAAGAAAAAGAAAGTTGTTAATTAAAGCTTTTTCTCCATAATTTGCCTGGAAACACAGAATGAAAAGCTGACCTGGGTGGTCTTGTTTCAAAGGACATAAAGATGTTTGCTTTGTGGAATTCCTGCAGGAATAGGCAGAAGTTCTTTTCCTGTCCCAAGTGGGAGAAAGGAGTCAAGTGTGGAAACAAGCGTTGGGAGGCAGGGAGATGTACAGAAAGACAGGAAAAATGCTGCCTGTAAAACTCATCCTAGAATTGACAGTATTGACATCAATCAGAAGGGCGAGCAGTCAATGAGTTTTGTGCTGCTGATGGTGGCCCAGCATGGGGACAAGACTGGGTGTGTACAAAGCACAAAATAAAAGACAATTTTCCAGCACTGAGATTACACTTGCAGAGCACCCTCCATGCTCTGCATCCCACATCACACCGGCAAGCAGTATAATTGCAATGCTGATATATTAATGGGATCAGCCCCAGGACAGGATGAGCATGCTGGGGGCTGCTACTCATACTGGGGTGCCAGCCACCCAGCTGGGCATGAGCACAGAGAGATGTCATCCCAAGGAATGACTCATATTTAATCCAAAATTTAGCCCAAATTTGGGCCAGAAACCCAAGACAAGCCTTGGGCAACGCAGGTGCTGCCACCACTGCTGCGAGCCCAGACCAGAGACCAAAGGATGGGGACAACCCAGCCTAGCTTGTCAACCCAAGAGGATTAAATTGGGAAAACTTATCCAGTAACAAAATGCTGCCGGTATTGTCACTCTGAGAACTAATTTAAAGGGAAAAAGCTGCCTGTGCCTCCCAGTGCCCTATTTGTACATAGGTCTTCCCCTAAATTGTAATCACCATTTTCCTCCTCCTTCCTCTTTACGGCTATTATTATCATTACTGGAATTATTGCTGTACAAACAGAGTGTCTTTCCATGTGAGACGACAAAGTTACAGTTTCACTCCTAGATGGCAGTATAAATTATTACGCAGGCTACCCTATAATCTTTGGTCATGTTGTACGGCACAGTAATTGATTCCCAAGTCACTAAAGCTAACTAACCTGACTGTAAATCTAATGCATGAGCAGTGTTTGCTATTAAAAAGTCAACATCTACAATAGTTACTACACTGCAATTACTGGGAAAATGTTGATTTGCTCTAGGCTTGAGGCAAGGGATAATTGTAGACTCTCTTGAGACCTTGAGTGTGATCATTGGTGGTGAACAGGGGTGTTTCTCTGGGGGTGGTCACGTAGTGTGTGTCCCTGCACACTCACACCCAGAGCCTCACAGCATCACCATCCTTGTCAAACACAGCCACCAACGCTGGGATGGGTGCTTCCAAATGCATGTGGTCAAAATCAATAATAAACCCTCTAGCACACAAATTCAGATTTTGTACTGTTACAGATCTTTGTGGCTTCATTAAAGTGCAAATATTGCATTGATACACCTGATGGAAACCTGCTGCTTTCTCCTCCCACTTAGGCAGTAGAGTCAAGAAATCCAGTGGCCTCTGAATTCAGGCCCCGTGGTTAGATCCTACCTAGAAAAATGAATATATTTCATATTTAGGTTTCTAATTTAAGGGCCATACATTGGATATTTGCAAAGCATGCTTATGTTTATGCTTTGTAGATGGAGAGAAACTGGGGGAGCATGCAGTAGCCAATTCTTTGCTCTTCAGCCACAGTGGAGAAGCTCTGGGCACCAGGACTTGGCTGGTCTGTGTCCTGGTGGCTTTCCGTGGCACCACGAGGATGAGGAGAAGGCTACAAGGCTGCTGAGTTTCCCCACAAAGAGGATGGCGAATGTCAAGGCCATTCCGCTCATCTCAAGGCAGGAAAGCACAACCCGTTAGAGGAGCTGATTTCAATAGCAGGTTTCCAAGTACTTTATGTAGGGCTGTGCAAAATATCTGGAGGGAAATCTGGAAGTCATTCCCTTTCATGGCTTTCACTAGAAGTTCCTTTTTCCTGCTGATTTCCCCTTGCAAAGCAACAAGAAAGCCCAAGCAAATAAACAAGGCAATCCATAGGAAATACCCCATTTCCCTCTAATTTTTTACTCCCCCTAAAAAAAAAATAATCCTTAAACCATTGGACGGCTGAACAAGGCTTGCTGCTTATGACAAAGAAAAATGAGAATCTGCCACCCACTTTGACATAAAATTGACTCTTTTTTTTTTTTGCTAAACTAGTGAAGACAACTGATTTCTACATTACCAAGTGACCAGGGACAAAATGACATAAATTATGGCGAAGGGTTGTAAATGTCATTTTTATACACTCCCTGGCAGAAACAGCGAATAATAATCATAATAAAAAAACGCTTAGGAAGAGCGATTCATTTGACCCTACGGCTGAACGCTAATGAGCTCGGGTGCCAAAGCCAGCATCCTGCTGCGGTTAGCACGGCGTGGGCACACTGCTTTGGCCACATCTCCCAAACCCTGGCACCTGAAGGTGGGCATTCAAAATGAGCCTGATGAGCAGGAGAAAAGTTGGAGGAAAGGAAGAGAAAAAAGAGGGTGGTGAAAAAAGAAAAACAAACAACACAAAAAAAGAAAGCCAGATGTAAGGGAATAGTTTTTTAAATGAGTCCGTTTAGCGGTGCCTGTATTGCAGCCGAGCATCATTTTAATGGTGTGGCTGCTCGTACATCATCGTGCTAACGAGGTAATGAGTAACTAGGTGCCTGTGTGTTACGCGACTTTATTTCCACTGAACAACCTGAATCCTAAAATGTTTGAAAAGCAAAAACAAACAGCTGGGAATGGTGGTGAGGGAGGGAGAGCACTCAGAGCAGTCCCCTGGGCCGGCGGCAGGGTTTTGCCGGGCTCCTTGCTTGGCTGACACATGAGCTGGGCTTAGCTCAGCTCCTGCAGAGAGGAGGAGGAAGAGGCCCCTGCCCTGTCTCGGCCCCCAGCTCGCTTGGGAAACAAAAGAAAAAGCAGCCTGCCCTTACCACCGATTACCCTGCAACAGGCTGGGGCTGCACAGAGCCCCGCCACCTGCCTCCTTCCCACCAAAAATCCCCCCAAAACCCTGCAATCTGCAGCAGGATCAATGCCCAAGGAGCTGGGTGCTCACGGCGGGACCAAAATGTTAAATACCACCAGCGTGCTCATTTATTTATGACTTCTTCAGCCTACAGTAACTACAAGCAATAATTGGACTGTGCTTGGCGGAGCTGGATTGATTTGCTACTTAATAATAAAACCGGGCCCTCCGTTGATAATGGCATCCCTAGAAACCAGGAGGCCGGGTGAAAAATGCATTCAAGGCACAATGCTAACCCCAAGAGCTCACGTGGCTCCCCATGCAGAGCAGGACCCTTGCCAGATGCAAATTTTGTACTGGTGACTGTTAAAACATGCTCTTTGTGGCCTCCCGGGCCTTTGACAGAATATTTACCAACTTTGGCATTGCTGCTGCTTAGCATTTTGACAAAGGATGACCAAACACAGCTCCTTTTTTTTTTTTTTTTTCCATAGCTCATGGTTTTCTGAAGGTTGTGGCTCACCCCCGGTGCAATCTGCAGCGGCCGCCGGTTGCCTCAGAGTGAAAAGTGGCATTTAGAGTTAATTAGAGAGCAGCTCGGGGAGCCAGACAGCCCCAAACCCCTTCTTCATCTGCAGCCAGCGGAGCCTAAAGGGATGCAAATATCACAAACCTGGCCCCCACCGTGCAGTGCTCTGCAGAGAGACTTTTGTGCATGCATGGATGTTCTTCCAGAGCTGCCCCTTGCAGCATCCTCGGGGCATCCCGGCATCTTGAAGGGATGATACCTGGGACAACTATGCCTCAAATCACTCCAGAAAAAACACTTGAGACTGCTTTGCATTGGGACAGGCTTCAGGAAAGCCAAGAGGAGCAATTGGTTGCTCAACACATAAGTTAGGGACAAAATCAGCTTTAAGGTGCCACCTCCCCTTGAAGATTGCCCAACCTCATGTGCAAATAAGAAAAAAGCCAAGTGCTTGAGGCGTGCACACTAAAGGAGACAAGAATATGATGGGAATGAGAGCATCGTCCACCTCATGCTTGCCTCCATGCTGCTCTGGGCAAAAGCACACACTTGGAAATGCCCAGGACCTCTGTGCCCTCCATTGTCCTGCACCTGCAAAATGCTTTGAGCAGTCCCAGCCCCACAGCCATGTCACATGGGATCCACATCTGGTGCCTTTACACTCGGCTGGACCGAGGTATGTGGTGTAGTAAAATCAAAATGCAGCCATCACGTAGGTAATGACCCGTGCTGAGGCTGTGGCTGTGCTCGGTGCCACGGCTGCAAGGGACTGTCGGTGGAGGAGAGGCTGTCAGAAACGCTTTGCAGGAGCAGGAGGTTGGGGAACGTGCGCACTTCTCTTCCTATCACATGATTTTGAAAAGATGCCTCGCTCTTGTAATTGGCTTATCATTATAATGATGTAATTATGGTTTATAATTATCCACGGATAATTATAAAAGAAAGAGGGGGGTGAAAGAGGGACTCCAGCTGAATTTGGTGGGTTTTCATTTGGAAAGTCTCAGTTCTGCCCTAGTCCAGTCTCATGGTTGCACCGACCTGGAGGCAGCTCCTTATTGCTGGGCAGTTACAGAGATGGGAGATCCAACATTTTTTGAGTGTTGGAATTGGCTTTTATTATTATTAGTAATCATCATCATCATTTTTATTATTTTTTTTTCCTACTTGGATGGGGATCTTCATTTTCAGCACAAGAAGCAATGCCCTAACTCAGAACCCACCTTCCCCTCCTTGGATTTACACACACACTCAACTCAGTTTGCTGCAAGAAGAGTGGCAGTTTGCTTCTTGTTCTGTGGACCAGTTTCTCATCTATATGCATATGTAAATGGGTAAATTTGATGTATTTTTTGCTCTAATGATGCATACATCCGAGTGAAAACCAGTGGCTGGCTGTGTCAAAGCAAATTTGAAAGCAATCCTGAAGCTGCTGTGCTTTACGTACATCACAGTCTCATCAGCCCTTATGCACCAGAGATGGATGGGGTTGCCCAGCTGTGACAGATTGTATTTTGGTCATTTAAAGTTGTAGGACAGCTCCTTCCCTGCCCTAGACATCGTTAAATGGAAGAGAGTAATGCAAAATGCACAGTGATGGGGGACAGGTCCTTCCTGGTGAGCACCCAGAAGAGAGTGGAGAAGGAGAGCGGGGGGGAAATTCCTCCAGCCCCATCACTTTGGTGTCCCCTGCAGTGGGTGGGAGACACCTACTCTCTTTCCAGGGTTTAGGGAACCATGTGTGAGGCCTTCTTCATTTGGTTCTCCCACTATTACAGTGTCATCACTGAGGTCCTGCCAGGGAGATGCCTGGGTCAGGGAGTGGGCTCTCCTTCCCTGTCACCTCTCAGTTACCCTCAGGGCTGGGGGAGTAAAGGAGAAGCGTCCCCAGATGATGCATGGATCTTCTGCTGTGCACCACCTTTCCTCAGCTTTGGTGGCCAAAGGGGAGGGAGATGGGGAGGTTGTGCAAGAAGGCAGTCTCAGCAGAGAAAATACAGGCAAAGGCTCATGTCTCATTATCCAAGACTGTGGGCAAAGTGGAAAACCAGTCCTACCACTAAATCTCCTAGTTTGAGGGAATTAAAGCAATGCCCAAATCACAACATGGCTATACATCCTGGTGGGGCAAAGTCTGATCCAGCCTTGAGCTCAGCAGGACCCTCTCGAGTAGCTATCTTCACCTTGCATTTTACCTTTGGAAATTTTAGAATCACAGAATTATTAAGACTGGGAAAGATCTCCAAGATCATCTGGTCCAACCATCGTTGTCTGGTCCAACCACCGGACAAATGACCAAAATACAATCTGTCACAGCTGGGCAACCCCATCCAACTCATCACAGTTGCTACGAAAATGAGATTCTCTTGGTCTGCACAAAGCAGACTCTTCCATGGAGAATGATTGGAACAGCATGAATCTATCCTCCTTTTGCTGTGCCTCTAATGAGCTCAGCTTTTCCACAAATCTCCATCTCTGAACACCTGGCACGGGGGAGCTGGGTGGTAGAAACTCCCATAGCGTGAGCCAAGAGCTGCTTTATTCTGCAGATTTGAATATTTTGAAATATTTTACATTTTATACATGCTCCTTCAGCTGATGCAGATTATATATTATCTTCACATAAATGTGTATATTCTTATTCTTACCCTTTTATACGGAAACATAATTTATTCTTATTCTCCGCACAGGAAATGAGCTTCCTGAAACCACAGCTACAGGGCTCAATTTTTCGGCTCAGGTGGCAAACCCGGTGATATCAGCGGGGACAACGGATGCGACGCGTCACGTTGGCCATGTGGATGGCCATCCCAACAGGGGCGCCAGCTGCATCGTTACGATACCCTCTGGCAGTGGCTCAGCAGCTGTAAGAGCGTTCAGGATTAGTAATAAATTAAAAGCATCCTGTGAACGTTGTTGCAGGATATGATTAATTTTCACATGTGCCAATACCATGGCGATTCAGATCCTCTGCTAGCACAACGCTGATGAATTCTTGACTGTGGGACTTGTTGTGGTGTGTGCTCACTCGAGACTCCCAGCCAGTTTGCCCATATCAGCATATATTATACTGGCTCCTGCATTCAAGGTCAGATCCTGGTGAAATTAGCAATTTACAACAGGGAAAAGTTTGCCTTGCAGCAATGGATGGAGATTAATATGAGTTGCTTTGCATGTTAAGCACTGCATTTCAGGAAAACATATGAGATTTGTGGAACTGGGGAAAAAATTCCCAGGTTCTTTTCCGTTTTCAGGATTTCTGTTTTTCTACATTTTATTTTATTTTATTTTATTTTATTTTATTTTATTTTATTTTATTTTATTTTATTTTATTTTATTTTATTTTATTTTATTTTATTTTATTTTATTTTATTTTATTTTATTTTATTTTATTTTAATGAGAAACCTTTGGACTTGATTTGGTCACTGTTCCACTAAAACCCATCCTCCCCCTGTCTTCAGGCACAGGGAGCACAATTATCCTGCCATGAGGAATTGCAAAACAAGAGGAGACCATTCAGAACCAGAAGAGAATCCAAAATGTTAAAACATGAGTAACTTTCTCAAAATAGGATGGCCTATCACGTCTAGGTCTTAATCAGCATTGTTGGGAAAGATTTTAGGATTCCTTGCACCTCCTGAGCTTTTGGAGATAATTACAGCACCCTCCCTATGTTGCTCTCCTTCTGATGCAAAACCAGGAGAGTCTTTGCCAAGCTGCGATGGATGAACAGAGTCTAGACAAAGTCCTTGCAAGATGATGATGTGCAGAATAAAAAAGTGCTTCCAGATCTGAGGACCTCCTGCTGGATTATAACCTGCAGCATATTTCCAGGTGTTTTGAAAGCCTCAAAGTTTGAAGTTTCCATGTCAGAGAGTAACAAGGCAACAGCTAGGGGTGGGCTGGCTTCTCCCCGGGTCAGAAGTCACTGACCTGGGTCATTGGCAGGATTGTGCTCCATGGGGCTGGGGGCTCAGGACCCCACTCACCTCCTTCCTTCCTGACTTGCTCCATGCTGGGAGATGGCAATTAGTGAGTGCCCTCGGTCAAAGGGAGCTTGCATGGGTCCAAGCCACAAACCCAAGAGCCAGAAGAGACCACAGTGGGCAGAACCACTAGACAAATTTTGTGACTGAAGTATGTTTCGAAACACAACATCCATTGCAACATGGGAGAGTGTGGGGAGTGCTGGCTCCTCGGCTCTGCTCCTCACCCTGGTGCCTGTTCCCACACCCCATGGAAGCAGCTGACCTGACCCAGTTCTCCCTCAGCACACTGCAAACCCACTTCTGTAATGCACATTTACCCCAGGGCAACCACAGACAGAATTTACCCTTTCAACCTTTCCCATTTCCCATCCCACCGTCCTTTCCCTGGACTTACTTCAGCCCTGCAAGGGGAATGGGATGGATACAGCCCACTGTGGCTGAAACATCCTGGATAGGAAAGAAATTCCTCATCTCCCTCCATGGACACTTGTCTCCCGCAGCACCATCACCCATCTCTCAAGATAAAAAGCCATTTCTGGAGAGCTATGGGGTGGAAAACCTGATCTTTGAGGAGCAACTTGCCTAGGCAGCGTTCAGGCTGTGTTTTCCTGGTGCTTGGGAGGAGCAGGTCTTGCGATGACACAGTTGTGTCCCTGCTGAACTGTTGGCCTTTGCAGCTTTTGGGTTTCCTGGTGACTTATTGAGAAGGTCCCCGTTCACTCAGCCGTGTTTACCCAGCTGCCGGAGCCTCGTTGGGGCTGCCAAGCACGGGGGCCAGATGTAGCATCAGGGATTGTAGGACAGAGAAAAGCAAAAAGTTCAAGGAGAAATAAGTTCAAGGAGGATAAAAACCCAGGAACAAATCCTGTATTTACCATGGGATAGCCACGTGTATGAGATCCCTCATCCCTTGGTGGGAGCGAGGACATATTCCAGGTGGGGTCAGTGTGCTCGGTGGCCATGCATTTTGTTTTAGGACAAAATCTGGGGAAGAAACCTGCTGGAGACCCTACCAAATATGTAATTTCTCTGTACTCAGGTGATTTAGATTTTAGTGACTGAATGACAGAGTATTGGGGTTATAAATCCCAGCCAATGTTTAGCAGAGGATTTCTGATGAAGTCAGGGAAGTGACGCCCATCTAAACTCCCTGAGATCCACCTCAGCTTGCCTGGCGTACAAATATTGAAGGCTTGTTTGCAAGTGAGGGGCTGCCTATCAATGGTGCAGCTTCTAGCCAAGGTCCAGGAGAGGTCTGAGTGTCCTTTCCCTGGGACAGCTTGCCCTGGGCAAGAGGAAGGGAACACTGCCACAACCTCAAGGCCAACACTAATGCTGTTCCCAACCCTAACCCTAACCCAACCCAAACCTGATGTGTATGTCCCCTCCTGTCTGTTCACACACGGCCCCAGCTCTTTCCATCCCAGCTGTAATTCATGAAACAATTAAAGCTGTGTGCCAGGGCTGCTTTCCCTTTGAGGGTTGGTGGCATGAGGGCTCTCCGGGTTTGCTGCCTCCCCCGAGCTGCAGATCCGTCCCCAGCTATGGAGCCACCTCTGCACCCACACTCAAAGACCAAGTGGAGCCTTTTAGCTCCCACTCCAGAATATACATAAAGGGACTCCAGTGAGGAGCAGGAATAAAACCCATCTTAACCCCAGCAGCTTGGATTGTGAGTAAATCAGTACGGGGAAATCCCACAGATGTGGATTTATTTGCTGTGCTTTATGCAATTCCAGCCTTGCCAAAAGGTGACAGAATTCCCATCTCAGTGCTGGGCTCATCTCAGAGAGCTGGGGAGAGAGGCAAATGCCAGCGATATACAGTAACAGCTTTCTCTTAGAAGAGAGAGTAAGGAAGAGGAGCAGTAATAATAATAAAACAGGACAAAGACACACACTCAGCCCCTAAGGCTTATAGAAAACAGCTTAGCCTTCAATAAGCAATTCTTTGAAAAGAAATTAATGGGAAAGGTTACAAGCCCTCTCTTGAGCAGAGCCCATCAGGCTGCTCTTTCACATTGTTACTGCGAGTGGAACAAGGCCTTGGCATTTATTTCTTTTCATTTTGGGTGCCCTGAAAGGCTGTGTTACTCACTGGACCTTGCGTTTTTTCCTATCCCCTCTGCACCATGCACTGAGAAATTCTTCCTGCGTGATTCAGCGAGGGATTTGAGCTAAGCCTAACCTGAACACCCCGAAGGGCAATGAAAACGGGGCTGTCTGCTGGACTGGGAGCCCCATCTCACCCAACCTGGGTCCTCCTCCCAAGAAGGAAGCCAGGAAAAAGCAGGAAAAAGTCAGGGCTGCCCAAAGAGCACTGCGCCTTTGCCCACAGAAGGCAATAGCGTGGTAATAGTGGAAGGGAAATAAGGTTAAAGACAGGGTGGGGACATGAACCCCACATTTTGCAAAGGCTTTTTGAAAGCAGGGTCCCTATGTAGCCATGCTCAGTCACTAGGTGGTACTGTGCATCGCAGCTTCATGCCTGTGTCTAATTCCTTGCTGCTGTATTTGTGCATCCTCCCTGCTAGAGGTTTTGCTGGTAAATGTTGTGCTTTGAGAGAGGGAGCCTCTTGTCCACGTCCTCTGGTGTGCTTCCCACGCAGGAAGGCTGAAGGCAATAAAAACCCTTCTGACTCAGCTAACGTGCAGTGCTGGTGTCTGATTTGAGTTTGTGCTGTCAAACAACACACGTTTAATGCTGCCTTGCTGAGCCTTTTGGTGACACCTTTTGGCTCCAGATTCTCAGGCTCGTGAAAGGAAAGAAAAATCCAAACAAAACAGGAACAGTTAAAAAAAAAAAAAAGAAAAGAGGAAAAGGAAGAGGAAAAGAAAAAAGAAAAAGAAAAAGAAAAAGAAAAAGAAAAAGAAAAAGAAAAAGAAAAAGAAAAAGAAAAAGAAAAAGAAAAAGAAAAAGAAAAAGAAAAAGAAAAAGAAAAAGAAAAAAGCAAAAGCAGATGTGTGAATCTTTCTGTAATGAAACCTTTAGCTCTTTGAGAGATCTTTTATCAGTTCTACCACTACCTGGGAAAGGGCAACAGAGAGGTTGGTTGGATTTTCTTTGTGTTTCTTCAGCTTTCTGGCAACAATCCAAATTAAATTAAAGGGGCTCAAAAGAACCTGGAAAGGGCGATTTTGATGCCTTGTGCTGGTGAGCCTGAGCAGCTCAGGGCTGGTCACTGAGGGCTGTCCTGTCTCAGCACAGTGTCACGTCATGTTCCACACCTTTCCCTGCTGCCACCACGGGTATCCAGAGCCTTTCCCAGTGCCCAGAGCTGGAAGGCAGCAAGCCAACACGGCTTTCCTCCTCCTCTCAAAGGCTTCAAGCAGAAGATGCTACATGCCACCAGCCAGCACCACCAGAAATGTTTGTATCCCCTAAGGACAAGAGGGTGAAAGGGGTTGAAGGCCAAGGTGAACACCAAGAAGGGTTGTTATGCTCCTGATATAGATATAGACAATAGTTTCCAATCCTACTTCCACGTACATGTAGATGGTCTCAACCCCATAGAACAACTTTCACTTCTACCAGCCCATGATGTCGAAATCTCTCTCGTCTGTAAGACCTGAGCCCATGACACAGTCTGCATTGCCCATGTGAGCTGTGCTGCCTCACATTAAGATATCTGTTATGCTTATTGCAGCAGATATAAAAGTTGACTGTGTTATAAACTCAGACCATCCCAAACCAGATCTGAACAAGCGGAGGAAACACCGATGTGCAGGTGGTAGAGAACATACAAGATCCTAATATCTTACAGCCCCCCTGGTGAAGCTGGGTGCAGAGCCTACAATATCCTCATTTTGGGCCAGGACAGTGGACTCAAGGCACATCTCACCCGTCAAACTAAAAGCATTGCTCATTTCTGCATTTTCCCTCCTCCCTCCAAAATGAAGCAGCTTACCCACCACTTTCCAGCTACCCCCCAAAAGACTTGTCCAGTCCAAAACAGCCCCAGAAAAAGTGCTGATCTCAGGTTCAGCTTTGTCCCAGCCTGTCTCCAGACTTCCCACTGCTGTGATGTTACCAATTAAAAATTCCCTTTATTTTCCTGGCTACAAAGCTGTCAAATGATTTGTGATCCCGCAGATTTCCCAAACTGCCAAACGACCCAGTAAAATCCTTGCAGGTTATTATTATTATTATTATTATTATTATTATTTTATTTTATTTTTTTTATTTTATTTTATTTTTTTTCCTGAGGGCATTTCAATTTGCATGGAGACCTTCTGGGTATTTTGATGTAAAAAGACAGTGTATTGTGGGTGATCTAATTTAGGGCAGTGATGACTAAGATGGGAATCTTCTTCAAAGGGTCGTGTGCTCCACAGCTGCCGGAGCACAATGCTCCATCAGCTGCGCCCTCTCCTAGGGCGCACCACGGACGCGTGAAGCTGCACTTGGCATCCTAAGTGGCATTTGGCTTTTGCCTCGGCGGAGCTGGGAGCAGTGTCATCTTTAAAAATGCAAATTGCAATAAAATTGCAAAGCAATGCACTTTAATTTGCTTATGAATAGGAGGTAGGGTGGGTAGAGGGGTGCAATTCTGGGCAAGGAAAGCTAAAGCAAAAAATACAGAAAAAGAAGGGGAGAAGCAGCAGATGGGAGGGAAGCAAGTTGGCTGATTCTGTAAGAAGGCAGGTACGGGGTATTTCTAGGGCAGTGGAGCTCTTCAAGGTCACAGGCTGGTCAATACTTCAGGTTTATCCCCCTGTCCAGGTCTCATACCAGCTACTGAAATAGGGTCTGCTTGCACCAGGTGCTCTCTTTGCATCACCAAAGCAAATAATGTCTGAGAATGAAAGAGGGTCTGTGAATAGAAAGCTTTGGAGAAGGCCTTTCCTTCAAAAAAAAAACATAGGAGAAAATCCCAAGAAGCCATCCCGATGTACTCATTCCTAAAACACAGCCTTTGCTCAAGACACAGGAGCAAATGTTCCGCTGAGAAATACTATGGTTGGGCTACATTACCAGCAATTAGTCCCTGGAGACCTGCAAGGTGTCTGGAGCCCTGTTAGAGGGCGGGGTGGCTCTTGAACAGCGTCCGGGATAATGAGATCTACTGAGAGTGGGGTTTGTGAAATGGGAAGGGGTGAGGTAAGCCAATGGTTGCCAGCTCTGACAAAAATTAGCTCTGCCCACCCTCCAGCATCAGCGAGCCATTTCAGCACTGCGTGTGCTGTATTCCCTGCTGCATTTTCCTGGCCAGGTTTCAGATGCTCCCAACCCTCCCAACTCTAATGCGAGGAGGAGAGGAAGCTCTAAGGGTGATCCTTCCTTCGCCACCCACAGCTCTCATTAATAAATGAGAGATGGTGGCACAGGAGGAAGGCAGAGTGGGATTGGGCAATCCTAGACCTGTGCAGGACAGATGGGTCACTTCTGGTCTATTTTTTGTTCCAATTGTAAGGTGAAATGAGTCCAGCGAACAATTTTGTACTTGTTGAAGTACCCCCAGACAAATATGTGAGCAGTTTTGCTTTTATGAAGTGGTGTGGCTGGGAAAGACAGACTTCGGTCAGGGGATGGAGGTGGACAACTCCTTGGGGCCAAAGCTTATAGAGTGATGGGTCAAGGCTTAAGCACTCCTGCCTGGTTCGGTGCTTGTGATGGACTTTTTCTGTGTCATCATCACGTGTCAAAGTCAGCAGCAGCACTTGAACCCAGGGCTTTGCACACCCAGCCACACAACAACCCCCTCGCTACACATAGGTGCAAGTCAGGAGGAGGGCAGTGCCTTCAATTTTGGGTGGCTCTGCCCTTTGCTGGAGCAGACACCTGAGAATAACGAAGCCCTTAGACACGAAGGCCTTCGGCCAGGACACCTACAGGAATGTCTCCTCGCTCCTGCTGGGACATCCAGGCATTGTGATGATAACACACAGAAAAGCCCCAGGCAGCAGCAAGCCCCCTGGACCCACAGACGAGTGCTGTTGACACTGGCTCCTCCGCAGGAATTCAGGATTTCAGCTCGGTGCTATATTTAGGCTGCTCAACTACTGATATTTTCGAAGGTCCTTGGCCTTTGACACGTAAGCGTATTTTCTGGGAGGAAAAAATCCAGCTCTTTACTAAATGGTGGGAAAATGCAGCCCCCAGAAATGTGAAAGTTTCTGAAACCGGAGCCAGGAGCTAGGAAACGAGCAGGGGAGGCTGCGTGATAAATGCTGTCTGCGGGCTGAGCCAAATGCTGAAGGCAGCCCCGTGTCAGGGAGCCTGGGTCTGAGTTAGTGGGACTCAGCTGGCTCCTGACACTACGAACCTCCTGACTATTTACATTGCAGCTTTTACCACGGGAGGAAGAGGAGCTGTTGAGAGCTGATTGTCTTGGGACGAAGAGGGAAGAGGTTGAAAATGGGACACACTTCTTGCTTGAAACGTATTGTCTGCAAAGCAACATCTGGTGTTTAGGAAAAAAAAAAAAAAAAGGAAAAAAATCCCACTTCCAGATTCCTGCTCTGAGTGTATTACAGGACCGGGGTCCGAGGGGAAAAGATTTCTGCGAAAATGGCTTGAATGAAAGGATCCCTTTGTAGGAGGCTGTGACTGAGAAATTACAGGAATGTTTGTGATGTGATATAATAGTGGCAATTAAGAGACATTTCAGATGATGAATGCCTGAGAATATGCGATGCAGCACACTTCCCAGAACTCCTCTTTTTCCAAGATGAACAGTGACTCTGTTCTCCCCTTAATTAGAAACTATCCAACCCCCGTGCTGTGTTTTCCCCTTCCTTCTTCCCTACCTCCTCATCCCAATGACTGCTGTAATGTAATTTGCCTGGCACAATCCGTTCCTCGTTTGCAGGCTGGTTTTGCAAAATCCTTAATTGATTGCCTGAGGTTTTGCAAAGCCGAGCCCAGCCAACGCTCCTGCTGGCTCTCAGGATTGCTGTCCCAGCTGTGACTCCATGCACGATGACCTGCCTGACTCAAGGCTCCTATGGGGACCTAAAAACTATTAGAAAAATGTTAAAAAAGAAAGCAAAAGTGGAGTTTAGCCCAAGTACAGCCACTTACAGCAACACAAAATTCTCCGCCTGCAAGCAGCTCACTCTCCATCACACGAGCTGTTGTTTCGCTGGGATGGAAGTGACTATACAAACCCCTTAAGCACACAGGGCCCTGTGGAAGTGGAGCAGAGCAGGTTTGCAGGGGCTGTAAAACCCACATTTCTGCCCTCCCGGAGCTTTATGAGAGCTGCCAGCACCCCCGAGTGCCGGTGGCCGAAGGCTCCCACGCGGCACAAGTGGTCGCACGCAGCAGGGCTTGCAGGTTGTGCAATGCTGCAGACATCATCCAGCTCCTGCCAGGTGCCGGACGGACACTGAGCCCCCGTTGGGGTGCCAGAAGGAAGTTCACAACACGGAGGAATTTGACCTTGGATAACTTCTTGCATTTGAGACTTCGCTCTGGCTGCCTTGCGGAGCTCTTCATTGGGACTGGGGATAGGAGCAGCCCCCCAGTACGCTTTGTCAGCTGTTCTGGAGTCCTCAGAGGACTCACGTTGTTAAAAAAATACCTCCCAAACTGAAAGGGGAGGAACAAAAAAAGGCAGAGTTTGAAAACCCGTGATTATTTCCCTCCAGCTCAGCTCCATAAGCTTCCAATTTAGGAAAAGGACAACTCTCCTAGGAGAGCCCACGTGAACACATGCAGTGCGCAGTAGGTTTAAATAAAAAACATCAGAGATTAATCAAAATGAACAGACACTAAAAATGGCTCTTTATACTTAAACTACAGAAGTAATGAATGTATGGATGTCGGTAAAAGATTCGCTGTAGCCACTTGCTTGTGTCAAAGGCAGGCAGGGTTAATATCCTCCTTGGTCCAACCTGGGGGAGAGGGAGGCAGGGGAAGGGAAGCAGGACATAGCCCGACTTCAGTGCCTCCTGATACTGCCATTATGGCATTAAAAGTCTTTGCTCTGTTCTTTTTTTTTATTATTATTATTTCTTTATTTTTTTTTCTTTTATTTTTTTCTCTATAACTGCCATGCCCAAGAGCAGCTGTTTTCTCCAAACAGTTGGATGCTGCACAGGATCGCATTAATGGCACAAATCAGCTCCATCTTTGCTCCCTGAGAACGTCCAAAAGAAATTTCATCCCCTGCCCAGAGCCTTTGGTGGAGCAACGAAGGCATTTTGCAATGAGGAGGAAAAGGCAGGCTGTCCCCGTGATGATTTCAGTTTGCACAGAAGAAACAAGTGGAAACCTGATGGGAGTCGACCTATCCCGGGGCTACCCTGGCTCCCAAATTCAGGATGGATTTCTTTTTTTGGGGGAAAACACAGCAAAGGGGTTGAATCGAACAAAAATTCTCCAGAAAAACTCCCCACTGGTCTCAGTTGCTTCGGAGGACTGAATTGTTCAGAAATGTGTCTGTGGGGAAGGCAAAGCTCTTACCAGAAGGGGTTTCTTGGGGCATTCTGAAATGCCTAATTTTTGATAACTAAAGCAGCATGAGATGCTTCCCACCTCATGGTTCAAAATATTGAGCAGAAAATAGTTACGCCTCCGAATACTGCAAATGCAATACCCCCCTTGCCTTGCTGGTAGGTGCATATTTTTTTTCTAAGCAGGGGATCCTCCCTGGGGATCCTCTCAGTTTGGGAAGGCTTCCAAACTTCTTGTTGGTTCCTTGTGGAGAGCAGAGTTTTCACCCCTCACAGCCAAAAGCAAAGATGGGGACAGGAACCCCCAAATCATTGGCAATGGACTTCAAAAGAGCTCAGCTCTGGGTCAGATTCAAACCCATCCCTGGCTGGAAATAATTCACATCACTTGTGTCTGCAGCTTGGCTGTGGCCTCTGGAAGCTGAATTGGCAATCTTAACCCATTTATTAGTGGGCTACAATTAACACCCTGAAAGACTATGCCCGTGTTCATAACCCCGGGCAGCCAGGCTCCTCTCCCAAGAACAGACTCATGCTGGAGATTGAATGTTTCTGACAGAGATGCAGGTTGGAAAAATCTATGCTGGGACAAAGGAACGCCCCATACTCCTCCTGATTTAAGAGGCTGCTATTTTTTTGTGAGAAAAAGACATCGGTCACGAGGCTTGACCACTTGCTCTCCTCCCACGGCCACCCCAAGGCGATTTAATGACTCAGACTCAGGCACTGCCCAGCAAACCCCTGGCGTCCCGTCCCTGCCCTCCAGGAGATCCCTCTGACTCTTGCCTTGACCCACAGCTGCCTTGGAGAGCAGAAGGAAAGATGAGACAGCACGAGCTGCTGAGAGTAGGTGTTTGTGACTATCCGGGGGGCAAAAGGGCTATTGCCCCTGACTTCCAGATGTGCAAGATCCTCTGTGTTCCTCCAGTGAGCTCCACAAACACTTTTTATCTCAAAACCTCATCCTTGGGCAGGACATCCCAGCTATCTCCCAGGCTTCACCTGGGCTGAGTTGCTATTGCTCCCTTGAATGATGCAGTGTGGGATGGAGAGCAGCTCTGGACAGGCTGACTTGGTGTGCCTAGGGGGTGATTAACACTCATGCCCAGCTCAGGTTTCCTCCATAGGCTGATTTCTTTTTTTTTTTTCTGCCTCTTTGGATAATTTCTCTGGCTAAGATGAATTTTTAAGATTTGCGTTTTCATTTTCTTTTCCTTCCCCTGCCTGTCTGAGCCTCTTTGCTTCTGCCTGTAACGAAGATGGGGTGAGAAACTCTGCAAGCCAAAAGCTCCCGAGCAGCTTTTGGAAACATGCGAGGCTCATTAGCCCTTTCTGCAGCTCTGGGGCTTTTGGACAGAGGGCTTTTTCCTCTTTTTTTTTTATATATTTTGTGTGATTAGTGTCAGTTGCCATTGTTGCTTTCCTCTAAAGGAAGCAGTTCAAGTCTCATAAATGCTTAAATATGTAGCAATAAAGTTTGAGACTTCTCAAGGGCAGCCTCACAGCCCATGGACTAGCTCAGCAAAGTAATAGAGAAAAAAAAAATCACAACTGCCTCCTACTAAAGTGGGAATTGAGCAGGCTGCAAGCTTGGAGTGGCCTGACCCAGTTATGATACCTCAAGGAGTGGCTTTAGGGAGCCTGAATCCTCCTAGAGGATTCCCTGGAGCATCTCAGTGCCCTGAGGAGAGAGCATCCCCCAGCAAAGAGCTCAAAAGCCAACTAACCCATTGAAAAACCCTCTGCTTGGCACAAGAGGAGAAAGGATTTGGGTTTGCTGGCTTGAAGGGAGTTGCTTCCAATAGCCTCAGCTACACACTAAGACCTGGATAAGGTTTTAGCTACTCATTTGTGGATTTTGCTGGCCTTTTCTGCTGCCCACCCAACACTCTCACGCACCTAATCCCCCATTTCCTCAGCCTTCATCGTGCTCGGAGCTGACTAGATTAATGGGACATGCTAATATGTCAGGCCTGAAAGGAAAGCAAAGAGCTGGTTGTGTTTGAATTCCACATTAATCTACTTGGCAATGAAGCTATAAATCAAAACCTGGAAGTTTTACCAATCTGAAAAGATGTGTTTAACATTCCAGCCCTTTCCTTCCTCTCTGCTGCCCAGCATTGATTTGCAGAGCCATTTACAGCGGCATGGCAGGCTTGCAGAATTCTGCTTTTACTCCTGAGTCCCTAACTATTCATAGGCACAGTAAGCAGGATGAGAAATGACAGTGAGGCAAGAATGAATTTCCCAGATTGTTCCCTTATGAGCAGAAAGACCCCATTCCTGATGGCCAGTTCCCAGAAAAAGGGCAGAAGGGTTTGGGGCTGAAGCACATCTCCCAACAGCTGGCTGCTCACCAGAAGGCTCAAGCATGCTTGTCATTCTGCCGTGACTTCAGCAAGATGCCAAAGCAAATGGGTTTATTCCCTGCACCCTTCAGGTCTGCTAAACCTCTCCACGAATGGGGAGGTGTTGTCCTACACCTCATTTTGCTCCTTTCCAAACCAGGAGCTCTCAGTGAGCCTCTCTCAAGCTTTCAACGTCTGTTGGTGTGTCCTCTGCAGGGAAAATAAAATTTGTGGTTTGGGGTTGGTGAATAAAAGGAGTGAATTATCTGAACATCAGACCCAAGAAGGATGGAGGTTGGAGGCTGATGTGGCTGAGTGCATCGGGGTGGGAAGGATGGTGGCAGACAACCTGGGCCTCCTCTGCTGGTGGAGCAAGAAAGACAGAAACCACGAAAACCATCTTCTGGGCTTTGATACCTGCTATCTCTGGTCCAAGAGGAATAATGGTGTGTTCAAACACTGCAAAAGCACCCTTGGTGCTAAGGGGCTAAGAGTAATGGGTGATTGATATAGCTGGAAACCAGCTAGTGAGCTGGGAGCTGCAACCTGATCTTGCCTTGCAGCAACCTCCGTTCTGGCACTGGGGTGCCCAGAGCCCCCAGATGTTCCCAAAGGACCCTGGCTTCTCCATTTGTTCCTACAGAACCTTCTCCATCACTCCTTGGCCCTTTATCCTCCTGCCAGCATGGTGAAACAGTCTCTTGCTCTTCATTTCAGGTTTAATGTTCAATCCCTGGATGCTACAGCCCAGCTCCCTCCTTAATCCCATTACCTCGAAGTGGATATATGGGGAGCAATGAGGTATTGAAGGCAATTCTGCTCTCCTGTCTGTAGCCCCCAGTGAGTCATTTAGGTCGTCTCTGCCTCAGTTTCTAGGGCAGTAAAATAGACATGATGCTACTTAACGCCTCTGCAAAGTAGTTGGTGAATACAAAGCAGTGCACTACTGCGTGCAGGAATTAAACGGCTGCGAGGTTTGGTCCTGCAGCTCCTCCACAGGCTGCTCTGCATCCTGCCTGGGACTCGGTGGGAGCAGTTGGTGGGATTTGGAGCAGACAGTCACATAAACACATTTTTACTGAAGATGTAGGTCCCGGTCTGCTTAATGTTCTTTGACACTGCACAGGCAGGGCCGGGAAGCTAAAACATTTGTTGATGGATTTGGAGATTAAATAAATAGTGAAATATCTTCAGGATGTTAAAATACAGAGCTGACTGCCTGCAATAAAGCAGCCCTCCCCCAGCAGCTCCTAAAAGGGCAGTGTTTCCGCAGCAGCCAGCGCTGTGTTCATTCACGGGGCTGTTTTTTGTAGGTCAGAGCAGTCAGACATCTTCTGGGCACGGGTAAAAATGCACCCGGCAGCTCAGTGGCATCTTGCACAACTAAAAGCTTCAGCTGGAAGTTTAGTCTTTGCTATCTCCTTTCCTCAATGGGTTGCAATCACACAGTTGGAAAGCCACTTGGTGGATCACGAAACACAATTAAAATATAGCAAAGGTTCAGCACAACTGACCTAGAGCAAGTAGATACCAAAGGCCTCTAGTTCTCATGTGTCCTGAGTGCCACAGCATCACTTAAAGACAATGAGAAATGGTTTTACTCAGTACCTCCAAAATTAAAATCCAGCTTAGAGATCAAGAATTTTTGATTGTTTCAGTCTCTCTTATAACTACTGCTCACAGCCTGAGCAACTGCAGACTTGTGACTGCCACGTCAGTATGGATCTGAAGGCTGAAATCTGCAGTGGACAGGATGGGATCCTGATCAGCACACCCAACATCACACCCAAATCGCTATTCTATCTACCTCTGCTAGTGTGTTGCCACTGAATTCCCTACAGCCAAGAAAGTAAAGTCTCACTTGTTGGGAATACAGGGAAATGGTGCCCAGAGATGGGCAGTGACTGCAAGACCTCTGGGTTTTCTCTGTTTGGAGAAGGTAGAAATTCTGTTTAGGGTGAATTTGGGTACCTTGGGTTCTGATGACATTCATGAAGGAAATCCCATGCTCTGGTGGGAACCTACACAGATTTTCTCCGGGGCCACAAAGTAAACCCAGGTGTCATGAAGGTGCAGAAGGTACAGGCTATGCATGAACTGGCTGTGATGCAGACACCTACAGATCTCCATCGGGACAGAAAGGTGCTGAGGATGCTGCCAGGAACCGGACTGATGCTGTTGGGCAAAGCCAGGCACCTCGCCCTGCTCAGACCCCTTGGACCAGGCAAACCCACGCCTGGTCTTGATACTCACACCCACATGATCACACAAACATATTTCCCTATCACCTGCTCCTACCTGCTCTCTAAGAAAAAAGGAGAAAAAATGAGAAAAATGTTTTATGCTGTACCGACACCCCCAAGTCAACTTCAGCAAGGCTGAACCTGCAAGTGACTCCAAAACAGATTCACTGGGAAGAGATTAGATCAAAGAAGAAAGCATAAAAGAAAGGGATATGTATATAGTGGTGTATGAGAATATTTTGCTCAATTTTACTAGGTTATCTAATATTTCATTTTAGGGCTGTTTCAGTTCTGGTGCCAGGCAGAGGTGCTACAGCTGATCTATGCTCCGCTCTCAAGATGCAGCAGCAGCAGGGATTAATATATTGCAGCAACAAAACTAGCACAGTCAAGAGATTATTTGTTCATCTAAACACCAAACAATGTAAGAACTCTCTGTGTCCGGGTAGGAAGTTATTAAACTGTCAGGCTCTCTGTCCCGGCAATACTCCACTAAAATACTCTGTCAGCATTTAAGCAGGAGGATGCTGGCTGCTGGAGGAAATGTAGCTAGGATTAACATGCATAAATTCAGAGCCTGTTATCAGCTCATGCTGGTCACTGCTAATACCATTGCTTCTGGCTGGGAAGAGCAGCTATGAGATGCCTTTCCCAAGCAAAACCCCACCCATCAGCAATCTCCCAGTACCCGGCCCACCATTTCTGGCCCTCTCCAGGCTGGAAGCTGATGGGTGATAAGCAAATAACCTCAAGCAAATAAGGTGGTGTGGTTTTAATGAGCTTCTGCAAATGTTCACCGGTTCTGGCTGAGAAATGGGCAGCCACTCAAGCCAGTTTGTGTCTCATCCTCTCCGGTGAGCGTCAGGCTGCATCAATGCTCATGGGGCAGGAGGGGAGGCATCTTTGCCAGTCCCATTTTCCTGGTAGGTCTAAGGGAAGGGGGATAACATGCCATGGACATGATATAATGCCATGCAGGGCAGCTAAAGATGTGCATGTTGTAAGGCAAACAGTGCACTTGTGCAAGTGCTCAGTGCACATCAGGGTAAATCAGGTATTAGACCACCGATCCCAGGAGAGTTGTCACACTTCCATGGGCAGCAGCATCCCCCAGTGCCTGGTATTTAGGCTGGCATAGGAGATTTATAGTCTGAGCCTCGATGCATCTCCTGGCTATTCAGTTTTTAGGGGTGGTTTCACATGGGTAGAGAGTAAAGCGAGATTCAGCACTGAGCTGCCTTGCTTCCCCTTCCCATGGCCACGTGGGCAGCTCAGTTCACACGGGGCCATCACCTGATACATCCCAAGATGGTCTCAAGCTGTACCCAGGACCACCAGGGTTATCCGTGGGATGTGGGGTCCTTCTGGGCAATGGGTTTGTGTTATTGGCTGCAGGCATCCTCTAGGATAAATGAATACTTAGGATAAACACACTGCCCATGCCTGCTGAACTCCAAAGGCAGCCATAAAATCTATTCTTGAAGTCGGCAGAAACCAAAGCATGATTTGAAGCTGGTTCAAAACTTGCTGAAATTGCTCTAAGCCTTCCCTTGGTTTCCCTCGATGCAACACACGCAGTTTCTACAGGCTCTTAATCTGGCCTCTTCTGTATAACTTGGCTTCACACATGGAGACTTCCAAAGCACAGGAAAAGCAGAACACTAAGCAAATAGGAGTAGCAGAAAATGCCTTTTCCAAATGCAAACACCCATCAGTCAATCCAACGTCCAGCATTAGCCAAACCAGTGAAGCCGATAAATATTGTAATGGGTTTGTCCCTGCAGCAGAATAAACATCTAGCCTCGGTTGTCTGATTAAAAAAGCAGACGAGCTGGATGCCAGTTGGCTTACAGCAACCTTTCAACCTGGGCTCACCTATGGACTGGAATAAAAGTTGCTACTCAACTTGGCATCCAGTTCCAACAGCTTCGCTGTGACGTTAACACAGAGGATTTAACCCAGTTTAGTCGGTCCCAGTAATAAACACAATTTATTAGAGCTGTTAGCTTAGCTCTCCAGAGCAGCCAGCCCCAAAGCTCCGCGTCCGCTGCTCAGAGCAGCAGAGGGGAAGGCAGCCTCCATGCCACGTAACACATTTACGGGATAAAACAAAAGGTTTGGGCAATCAGATGCCTCAGACTTGCCAGACTGAGCAGTCGGAAGGCATTGCACAAGTCACTTAGGGACAACCAGTGCCTCTGCAGCTTAAAACTGACCGCGCCTGCCCATTTTCTACCAGCAGGTTACATGTCTCGAGGTGTCCTTTCCTCCATGCAAGTTATAAATCGCTTTTGTGCCACCATGGGGACAGCTCAAGGACACAGCCCAGCTAAGGCTGGCCATACTTACAGGTATAAAGCTTCATAAGGAGAGGGGACAGAGCAGGGTGACCCTTAATTCCCATTATTCCCCACCACGCTATGGGAAGGAGATTTGGGACCAGTGTTCAGCCTCAGGAACCCCACCACCATCCCCAAATCCTGCGTTTCTCCCCCACTTTAGGTCTCTGCCCCACCACCTGCAGTGGGACCCACAGCAGGCGGTAGGAGCAGGACTGGACCCCGTGTGGCTCTCCAGGAGGTTTCCCTGCTGCAGCACCAGGATTTGAAGGTCTGGCCTGGTGTTTTATAACCCTACCTGATAAACGGCTCTGGAAATGCACCATGGCTTCAGCATGAGCTGCAGGACCCTCAGATTTCCAAAGCGGCAAGTCCTCAGAGCCCGGGACGTCAGGCTCCACACCAGGCTGTCCCAGCTGTAGAGCAGATCCTCAAAGCCAAAGAGCACAGCAGCCATGCCAGCTCCCCCTGCAAAACGCCCGCGTCTCCCTGCTCGGGGCGATCGGCTGGTCCCCAGGCGCCTTTAGGGACTGCAAGGTTAAAAAGTCACGGCCATTTCCATCAAAGGAGGAGCAGCAAAAGAAAAGGAAAAAAGCAAAAACAAAACAACAACAACAACAAAAAAACACACAACCAACCCCAAAAAAATTCAAAACCACCAAACCAAACCCGACAACAAAAAAAGCAGCAGCCAAAATAAACTGGGGATGTGCCTTTCTCCCTTCGCACACACCCTTCAGGATGTGGTTTGTCCCTGCCTGTGTCTTCTCAAGGCGAGTTCTGCTGCACCCGGGGGCGAGCAGGGAAGAGGTGAAAATACCCCTCCTGACTTGGGGAGGCAATCGCACATCCCTCGCGGAGGGCTTCGTGGATGCACTGCATCACCTCCCAGCTCTCCGCGGCAGAACCAAGAAGCAAACTCGGATCCAAAGTCATCACTTTGAAAGCTCGGCGCTGGGACTCCATCCAGAGGGAGGAAAAAAGCCGCTCGCTCTCCCTCTGCCAACATTCCCAAGACATTCCAGAATGGGGCTTAACTCTTTCAACCACTCCCAAACAACAGCTGAGAAGACAGCTTTGCCACATGCAACGTTTCATCCTTTTGTTTTACACGTTGACTAGCCATTGCACGGTTACAATCCGGTCTTTTTTCCACCCAAATGTCTCTTTTGGAGCTTTTACACATTTTGGACCCAGAAAGATACTCGGTCTTCATGTGAGACTTATGTAACTGTCTGAAAACCAGCCTATTTACCCAAGGGATGATATCTTGGAAAGTTGCATGGATTAAACAATATCTATTTTAAATCAGTCTGATTCAGCTGCTGTGGACATATTTTTAACCCTTGCCAAGCTTGAATTAGTAAGGGTGGGTCTCATCTGAGCAAGCACAGGAGAATGTCATTCAGTTCTCCACACCTGAGCTGGACAAAAAAGTGCCTTTTTAATATGGTTTTGAAAATAATTTATCACCACAAGGCCTTTGCAGTCCAATTAAATCACCATAAAATCCATGTGGTTAAATCGCAACACTTTTTTTTTTTTTTTGACTTAATTCTTCTGCTCCTTGTCCTATGCTCTTTCCGCTAAGTTTTAATATCCAGGTGGGGAAACTGAGGTGGAATTGTTTTTTTACCAAAACCATAGAACAAATCAGCAATCTTGATGACAGCTGTTTATCTTCTTTCACTCGTTTCACTCTCCCTACAAAGAATTGTGGAGGAAAAGGACTTGAAGGAAGCCAGATGGGGATTGCCTACATGGAGGCATTTTTTAGCGGGTTAGACAGGACAACCCCACTTTGAGCTGAAATTATGAGGGACCTGCAAGCACTGAGTCCCTAAAACATCAGATGTTGGGTTCTCATAAAACAGAACTGAGAAGATACCACTTCCCCAAAACCTTCATCGTTTCTCTGATTTACTCTCTGGATGGGGAAGGAGCAGGGACATTCATTACTGGCTGGTTTTCCACAGCCTTGTCCCAAGCTGACCCCAACCATGGTTTGATCTGGAGGGCACGAAGTGAGCGCTGCATCATGACCACAATGTGAGGATGCTCATCAGCCCATTGACAGGGAGGTGAAGGGCCAGGAAAATAAAGCTGCAAAATTCATGTTTTCAACCTAATTGCTTCTTCAGTGCACCATTTTTAGAGTGGCATCATAAAAAAAAAATACTTCTTTCAACCTTATTAGATGCTATTTATCCTGCAAAGTGCTATTTTCTTCCCTCCTCCCTCTGACCCCATGTGTCTGTTTTCTTGGTGTCCAGCCTCTGCTCCTAGTCCCTCCTTGCTCATCCCCTTGACGATTTCTTTGCCTGCCTGTAAACTAGGTAACACACTGCCTCCGTTTGTAGCGAGGTAGACAAGGGACCAGGAACTATAAAGCCTCATTTGGAAGAAAGATATTTTTTATATAACTTGACAAGACAATATTTGCTCCAGGCTACAGCCTAGTGCATAAGATCTTTGCCTGGGAGCACAAGAGAGGAAAAGAAAATGTGTTTGATAAAGGAAAACAGAAGGGGGAAGAAACCATCGCGAGTGATTGCTCTGGGATGTGATCTAACCCCTTTGGTATTCTGCAAGGGGGAGAGGAGGGGAAATGGAGGATATGCCACAGGTTTAAAATTAGCTGCTCCACATGTGCATTTGGTCTTTCTGTGTGTTTGAAAGGAGACTTTTGGCCCCCTGTCCCAGCTTGGTAATTACTCAACAGATGAAGGCAGCTCTGAAGGAGCATTTTCACTCTGCTGATGACATAATCAGACTTTCAGAAAACACTTTCCCTACATATTTATTTAACTGATAGACTGGAGCAGGCTCCTTAGGAGTCACTTGAGTCTATAGGAGGCCCAGTGAGCATCTGAATGTGTAGATTTACCTCCATGATTAGAGCAGATTGTTTGGTTTCCTGCAGAGGTTTTCCTGCTGATTAGACACATACTATTTTTGAGGGGGTAAAAGCTGCCTGAATGCAGATTACCCGGCCCAGCTAGCAGCTTCCGAGGGAACTGCAGCCCTGGATGTTTCTCAGGCAAAGGCAGACCTGTCCCCTCCAGACCCCAGCTCCTCTGGACCCTGAGGGGGAAATTAGTCCTGGAATGAGGGTGCGAACTGCCTGATTGTGGATTGAGCAAAATAAGGTAGGTTTGTGATGAAATTCTTTTCTGGAAGCACAAAGGAGAAGGTGCAAATGTCTATCCAAAGAGGCCAGAAGTACTTGCTACAGGGAGCAGCAGAAGTGAGAGGAGTAATAAAAGAACAAGACTCAACGACTTGGCTCTTCTGCTGGAGTACATGCTAAGTCTCTTCTGTAAAATCATCTTACATTTCTGTAAAACACAGTTACTTTCACCTTTTCTGAGTTCAGTTGGGAAAAAAAAAAGGTCCTCTGCACTCTACACAGATCTATAGATATTTGCAGGTCTTCCCAACGCAGCCTCTCTAATTATGCACTGATTATTTCCCGCTGTCTCTGAGAAAATGTCAGGCAAAACATTTACTACGAAACCTCCCACGTTTTACTGACAGTCCAAGGGCTGTTACTAGGGTATAAAAATAGCTCCTTATTTTCCATGAAAAAAAAAAAAAAAGAAAGAAAAAAGAAAAAAAAAAAAAGAAAAACCCATTGGGCTGCTGCTTTGTTTCACGGGGCTGTCACGGAAGGCTGAGGTTGGGTTTCTCCACCCAACCCCATCACTGAGCTCCTCCTCACCGTGGTCCCTTGACAGCCACCCCAGTGCTGATGTAGGTTGATGCTGTCTGCATTGGGAGCTCGAGAGATGGGTCTACATTTTTTCCTTTAGGCAGACGTTACGTTTTGCCCTCGGAAGGAGAAGTGCAGCATTAATCTCCAGCGCTCTTTCGAGTAAGTCCCTACCCACATCTTTCCGATGGGTGTGGATGTGCCTGGGGGTGTTGACAGACAGACGAGCCGGGTGGAGGGCGGCTTCCTTTGAGCTTGCTGTGGATGTACCAGAAATATCCTGTTTCTGCTCAGCATATGGCCCCAACGGTCCCTGCAGCTCCAGGCCAATGGGCTCTTTTAAGTCTTATTTCAAATCCATTATCCTTTTTGATCTTTATTTCTCTATAATGTTAAGAGGATAAATGTTGTTAGATCTTCCTGTGTAAAGTTCCCTTTCATGTGGAAGCCTCATGCTTTCTTGTGCTGGAAACTGTTCTTTTTTTTTTCCAACAATAGTTTTCTTGGAAATCTTGTGTTTTCCGAGATGTTTAGCTAGCTGCATTTTCCTCCTTGTGCCTTAACGACACATCGTTTTCTTGGCTGATGAGACAGCATCAGATAGGGACGACCCACAGTCAAGTGAAAAAACACATGGAAAAGGAGCTACCCCCTTCCTTCACGTGTGCCTACAGCCAGGGCCTTTGGTGGGAGCTTACAACATTCAGCTCCCTCCCATAACTGCTCTGGACCACAAACTCTGCAGAGATTTCCAGACAGGCGTTGGGCTCCCAATCCCTTTGAGAGTCTGAGCCTCTGGGCTTGCCCTGTTCCCACCCCAACCAAGGTGGTCTCATCTCTCAAGTCAACCCATCTGGGCTTCTCCCTCTTTCCCCTGGCAAGTGGCCTCACTGCCACCCAAGGAGGGACCGTGGAGGGTTTCTGCGTGTTCAGGTCAGTGCAGGCCAGTTGGAGCTTCCCAGAGTACAAGGACTAGATACCAGGGGCTTTATTTCCAGTAGCTTTGCCAGGTTTTGAAGTTTGTATAAGCAAACGTTGGAGGAAAGGGTTTTAAAAGAAGCTTGGCATGTTTTTTTTTTTGAGTTGAAGAAGCAGATCCTCAGACTTTGAGGGCTGTAATAGACAATATATATGTTCTAGGCATAGGAAACGTACCTAAATTTTTAAAAGAGAGTAAAAATCGAGTATGGATATCTAGACTGGCCTGCTAAAAGCTTTGTTCAAATGCCTGTGACCATTAGAGCGATGAAAATGAAGAGTAACTCTGCTGACCCTGCAATCATTTTGGATTGCTGTAATATAATGACCTCCCTCTGGCTGGGCCATGAGACCTGGGCAATAATCCTGCTTGCACCCGTGCAGCATTGAACAGAGGGCACAAACCCTCCTAGTACCTTTTTTTGGAGCTGCAGGTCAAGAAGACACTTGTGGGATTATCTTCTTGGAGGTTTTCTGCTCTATGTAAATGTGAGGAACACGTCTGCATCGCACCTTCTAACCTCACCCATCACACGTACCCCAGCCACGGATGTAAAGAGCTTCCACCCCACACCCCCTGGCCACTGACAGCCAGGCAACTCTTCTGCAGAGAAAATGCCAGAAACCGAAGGCTTCTCTGCCAGTTGCATTTTAAGATGAACATCATGAGTCGGAAATCCTGGCCAATTTCCTCAAGATGTTCTCACGAGCCCATATGGCCTAAAATGTTCCATAATGAAAAGAACTGCTGCTTTGCAGCAATAACTGAATGAAAATTTACTATTCCAGTCATCCACCTTGATCATAATATCTCTAAAGCTTTCTGAAAATGTGAAGTGCTCTGGCAGTGCTAAGTATTATCGTTATGCGAACAGCAGCTCCTTCGGCAGCAGGCTGTACGTGTCCTCACTTTAGAGGGATTTTTATTGACTGACACAGGAGAGTATGTCATATCCTCAAATCATACACATTTAATTTCCTAAAGTAAGCTACGTTAGTGATTTAACAAGGTTTAAAAGTAAGCGAGTCCTACGAAGCTGGGCTCGTACTTGTCCCTAATGTTCAAGCTGCTCAAGTGATTTCACTTCTACGGTGCAGAGATGTGAAAGAGATTGTGCAGAGATTTGTTATTAAATCCTCTTTCTCTGTGAGCGCTGCAGTGAATGAGTCTGCAGGAGGGGATGTAGGTCAGAGCAATGTATTAAGTAAATAGTGCAGAACAGCCACGGAAAGTGAATGGCGAGATCTTAAATACGATTATTCACTTTGGAAACCCAAGCTTATGATTAAGTCCGATCCCGCTGGGGACGGCGACGTCCTGTGACTGGGGTGCCCAATCAAAGCCGTACACACTCCGCACATGCCCATCACTGCTAGGTTCATCATCGTGCTGCTCTCCTGCATTGTTTGCAGAAATGCTCAGGAGAATTACTTTTGGACAGAAGGAAAGATAAAAAAATATAAAAAAATATCCCAGCCTGCTTAGGAGGCATGTATAGACAGTGGGCAACGGAAAGCTCATCCAGCAGCTGAGCTGCTTTCCTTCCACGTTACTCACTGCTGTCTAAAATAGCCTTTGGCAAGGTTCAGGGGGAAGCAACGTGAACCTCAGGCAAGGCTGTGTTTGTGCCCATCAGGTGGGCGCTGAATTTCAGATGAGATTGAACACACCTGGCTGCTCACCGAAGGAGTCACACCTGTTCACTTACGCTTGCCTTGCTTCTAACTTTTCTTTATCCCTTTGGTGACTGGAGCAAATATTTGCATTCACGAGGGGTTCCCCAGTACCCATGTATTCACATCATTCCTAATTATACATTTAGCATGTGTTTCTCACCCCTTCTCAGAAAATGCTGGACAAGCTGTCGAAAGTCCATGGCCTTAGCCGTGGTTTGGAGGACACATTGCTGCACATTGCAGGTGTCTCCCAAGCGGCGCTATTTGCCTGGGGGAGAAGACAAATCTGGTGGCTCATAAAAAGCCAGTCTGCAGTTTTGCCCTATGGCAAGAAGGATAATTTAATGAAGGGCGGCCTTGCTGTCTATGTACAAATGTCCTGTTTCAGTAGAACATTTTCTTATAACTACTCCTGCAGATATATTTAAGTAGTCTGTCTGATTCAGACCCTGTGGTAACACTCACAGCATTCAGCGCCTAATACAAAGTCTGTTCTGTTCACAGACAAGAGCTGAGCGTTTCATTAAAAAGAAGGAGGGCAAAGGGAACATATTTTAGAAAATCAATGGACCAGATTTCTCACGTTTGATGTTGCTTATGGGTTGGAAAGCCTGCTGCTGTCTAAGTTAAAGCACATATGTTTAATTTATTCTGAAGCTCCTTATACACGATCATTTCAAATAAATGCCTGCTGCTTAGGATGTAATAGTCACTGGGAAGGGAGGAAGGATATAATATAAGCAGGTCAAATTTGACCTTCCAAGTAGCAATGAGAAGGAATCTGGTCCTCTTCCAGAAAAGTCATCAGTTTCCTGAGTAACATTAGACAAGTCACATAACTTTATGGGTCTCCATTTCCTCAGTAGATTAATTCACTGGCATTTGTCAGGTGCTATGAAATCTCAGGGGAGCTGTTTTACATTAAAAAATAAATATGTGTTCAGCCTGCTGGAAAGCCAAATGGTCCTATTCCGCAAGAATTATGCAGCAAAAAGCAGAAATACTGAAGATATCTTTGATCCATAATGCACTGTCTGTGTTGAAAGATCCTACACTGATTATCAAAATAGGTACAACCGTGGGTGAATAAATGATCCCCGGGGTGAAGGCTGGTTATGTACATACACACCCCCTGTGGGAGCAGCACTGTATACATCCAGGTGGTGCTAAATGCACCTGGGGAAGGTGCTGTGGAGGAAGGTGATGGCTCTGCTGACTCTGGAGTACAGAGGTCCCAGGGGAAACCATGGCCTGAGCTGCTAACACCACAAAGCACGATGCCTGCCCACTCATTCATAGCATCTCCAAGGGGCTGACACATGGGACTGGTGTGGTTATCTCTGTTGCCACAGAACAATTAATCTGCAGATGGGAAACTTGGGAGTCAGCGCAGGGGGATTAAAGCACTGCAGCAGATCTTCACGCAGAGAGCATCTCCCCAGCTGGGACCAGTCAGACCCTCTCCGCAGAGCATGAGAGCTGACCTCTACCCCGTTTACTCCCGAAACACAGACCCCTGTGGTTGATGCTAATGGAAAATCTCCATTTGCGTTGCAGGACAGTGCTGGATCCGTGCCATCTGAAGTGATAATGCATGCACAGTTGACAGAAGATGATAACTTGTGCTTACGTTGCTGCTCAACTTAAAACCCTGTACAAACACCAGTTTCTATTGCCTCACAATGCTCTGGGAGATTTGCATCTTTGATCTGCCACCAGAGCCGTGGATAATCTGGGACAAGGGGCCTGATGTGCCCGTGTGGGACAGCCAGTCGCTGTTTTCCCCTTTTTTCAGCTATTTTCTGTAGCTGCTGTTACACCCACGTACCCCCCAGCACTCCCAGACTGGGTGCAGAGCTCCAGGAGGTATAAATAGCAGCCCAGACTCTGTCTGCAGAGGTGGAGTGCAGTTAATCAAACTCCCCCATGCTCTGCCTTCCAACCTGATGATTTACAGCGTGGAATTCAAACTCACTGCCTTGCTTGTTTGCTAACACGTCTGGAAAATGGATCGAAAGCTGACGGATCGAAGCAGCGAGTCAGTCACCTCGTTGTCTCTATGGACAGAAGACTGAAGCTGTTCAGAAGTTAAAACAAAGAGGATTTACACTCTTGACTTGGAAATTTATGACTCATTCCCATTTCGGTCGTTGTTCGAAGCGGCTGTCATTTCCCCTGCCCCCAAAACATCCATGCCATAAAAAATAAAACCCATAAGCTCTTTGCTGCCCTTATCTCGATGCACAAAGAATTCAAATGTTCACGTTGCTAACTGAAACTTGATTTCCTGTTATTAGGAAGGACATCCTAGTATTTAAAAACATGAGATTTTTATTTTTTTCCCCTTCTTCAATCCAGGCAGAATGTCTAATGATTCTGGGGTTTGTTTCCTGCTTGTAATTAAGTAGGTCACAGCTGCAAAGCAAGAGAACAAGAAAATATTCAGATCACACAAAGCCAAGAATGATTAAATCATTTGCAGCTGAAGGATATGGCAGATTTTTTTTCTATTTTTTTTTTAAGAAGCCTCAAGTCTGAGGAAAACAAATGCAGGAACTTTTAAGAGAATGATGAACTTGGAAGTTCTGCCCAAGCGCCACAGTAGCTCGGAAAGAAAGAGTGATCAAAACCCAGCTAACGTTGTTCACAAGTCAAATAGCTTTCTGTGGTTGAAACGAACTCACTTCGTCACTGCTCAGGGCCATATATTCTATCCCTTCAGTTCTCTCTGAACCACATGTAAAAGCACCCTAATTTCTCCTGGGCAATTGCCACCAGGCCAGATGTGGCAGAGCTCTCCGTGTTGGCCTGAAATGCCGTGCTCTGCCTCTCTGGTGGGTCAGACACAGCACACAGACCCTGTGCCACTCCAGACACATTTTGGTCTCACCACAACCTCTCCCTGTTCTGGAAGGTCCCACGGGGCTGAAGATCTTTTGATCTGCACTCACAGCTCTTGGTGTCACCTCTTTTTGGCTCCCACTCCATCTCCATTTAGGATGGTGAGCCGTTCTTGTTGCCTACATGACTACCTTCATCCCCCAAGCAAGTAGTAGGGCATGGTCCTTCACCCTTAATGAGCCATTCACACATGGGTTGGAGAACCTCTAAGAGCAGGGTTAGGATCTGGGGTTCATCCTCATCCCAGACAGGCATCAGCTAACAAAGTCATGCCACAACCTGGCAAAGCAGGGAAAAGCTTCCACTGCGGAGCTGGGGTGTCCATCTGTGTGAACTGGGCACTTCAAGACAAAGTTGGTCCTATCCGACCTCATTTGGGTTATTGCAGGATTCCGAAGGGAAACAGAGAGATGAACATTTCCATCATGGTGCTTTTTGAGGGTGCATTTGCCTAGGCTTTGGTATAAACTCCTCCAAGACATTGTTCAGGCAAAACAGGGAATGGAGAACAACCTCCCTGCCACCCTCACCTTGCCCAGGTACAGTACTTGGGATCACTCTGCACGGGACAGAAAGGAGATGAAACAGGACACTCAGACATGAACATATTAAACCACTGCCTAGGTTTATAGGGCAGTGGAGACATGTCCCAAAAACACTGTAGCTCTAACAATAGGGTTGTTATTCTGGACAGTGAGAGAAATGGTCTTTGGGAGGATTTATGTCTGAAACCTACCAAAATCAACAACAGACAGGGCAGTGGTGCAGTCAGACGAGGAGCACTGCCTTGGGAGGGAGCACCCTGACTCTGATTTCAAAACAGGGCTTCAGTTTTGTCAGAAAAACGGTTGAGACAGCACAGAATAACAGCAACGAAAACATATCGCTGTTTCCATAAAACCGTGATCACAGGAGACACAAATCCCAGCGATTTTAAATTGCCGATGACCTCATGTTTTCTCAAGCTCTGACTGGGGAGCCGCGATGGGAACGAAAAGCCCACGTCCATGGTATTCTGGGCTCTGTCCCTGCCTGACCGGACGCGATCAGTTCACTCCGGGATAAGGGAACGTGGACTTTTATGTGAGCATTTCTTGGCTTGGCAAGCTAGGAACTCGGGGCGGGGGGAGAGACGGTCACAGCCTCCCTGATGGGTGATCATTACGAAACACAAACAACGAAGGGTTTCTTAGAGCTTGGTCCCTGGGGAATCTGAGGCCAGTCCTGCAGTCTCTCCTTGCAAAGCACTGACCTCGTGGGAGAGGGACTGCATGCAGGAGCATGGTGACACATATCGGGGGCTGCAGAAGATGCCTGGTCCAGCTTCATGTGATCTGGGACATCTGGAGTTGTGGCCTTCTGTCTGGAGTTTCTTTAAAAGATGCCCATTTTTAGAAAGTTTTGCTTCCTTCTTTCTGAAATGGGGATGGAGGACTCCTAGGGAAGGGAAGTTGTTGTCCTCATCAGCACTGGGCTCTGTAGGGAGTGTTCAGAGACCTCACAGCATCTCTTGGCCTTTGCAGGAAAACATTCATGCTACCCACACCCTTGTCCTGAATCTTTCAGCAATTTCCCTTCCAAATGAGGGGGAAAACAGACCCCATGGATTAGTACAAAGCAAAGCTCAAGGACGGAAGATTTTCAAAACGCTGCCGTGACTCTGAGCTCGGCCAGCACTGCACGACCTGCTGCGACTGATTTTTAAGGAAAAGGGGCTAAATCATCAACTGGCATCAGCCTACTTATCTTTTCTCTGGCAGCAGCCCCCAGAAGCTGGAATTTGGCCCCAAGGCCATTTTAACTGCTCTCCGGTGACTGATTAGATGCACTGGCATGTGCTAACATAACTGAGCTGACTGTGCTCTTAGAAATCAACGTCCTCTGTTTTTATGACTCTTCTTGGCCAGGTTCCCACGTGCTGTAACTGAAGCAAATCCTTTTTTTTTCATCTGCAGGAAACTGCCACTATTGGTGCATTTGAAAGTTTACAGGAGGATACTAGATGGCTGCGTTAGCGAAGGCAAGGATGGAAAAAAAGGAAGCTTTCCAACAATTCAGTGTGGAAATTATGAAAATTGGAAGGCCTCCTCCCAGTCCCTGGTGTGGTTTGCAGCACGGGCTGGGTGGAGAGATGCTGGAGAAGGAGGAAGGGAGTGTGGATGTGCATTTCCAGCCATCAGGAGGCCTGAAGCTTGATCCTGCTTGAAACTCACCTGGATTAGGACAGTGTCACCAATTCACCTTGGCTCTTACTCTGAAAGCCCCCTGGCTGCCAAGCAGGAATGACAGTACTGGCTGGGTCTCGTACAGTTTGGTGAAGATTAATGTCTGTAGAGCCCTTAGAAGATGGAAAGCCCTACATATAGTAAGAAATCATTTTTAAGTGTGGCTAGGACTGCCAAGCTTCCCTCTTGCAGTAGCCTATCTGTCATATTAGCCTTGACAGGTTTTCTTGGCTGGTATTTTCAAAAACTAGGAACTCCATGCTCTGCCCTTAGGTGGGCAAGGGTAACAGACTTGAGCTCAGTTCTGAGGAAAGGAGACCCTGTGAAACATTCAATACTTGCTTTTCTTGTCTTTCTCTGACAATCTGGACCTTCTAAAGAGGACACAATACCTGTGGGGTTTTAACTTTGCTACCTTTGCTACCTTTGCTACCTTTGTTGCTGAAGCATTCAGATTGATTAAGGGAAGACTGAAGGACAAAAAGTCACTTGTTGCTGTCCTCATTCAGCTTACCAAGGTACTCCAAAGCATGGTGGATAATACTACAACCCATGCAAGACAACCCTTGTGGTTAGGGGTTTACTATGGCTACTGACTGTGTATCAAAAGGATTAATTGAAGGAAGGTGTTGGGGAGCTTTTCGGCATGTTGTGGAGGAGGAAAAGGACATTGCCCTTCTCTCTGAAAAGCAGTCTTTTCCCACAGGTAATACTGATCAAGGGGAGCACACTGATCCTGTGCTCTTCCCCTGAGCATCTCAAAGTGCTGTTACCCAACAAAAGCTCAGCATCTGTTTCAGATGCAGTAAACATAGGCACCCATGCAGAGAAACTGATATGGGATACACATTGCTCTGAATGTCAGGATCTATCTATCCTATAATAAAAGAGAGGCATTTGGAGGAAGTGTAAATACAGAATCTGATCCCTTTCCTATTTCCCCAGCTGCTCACACAGGTGAGGTATCTGGCACTTTACCAAGCCTTCAGTAATAAAGTTGTGCATTTTCAATGATCATCAAAGTGAGGTAGCACTTACCTCAAGCCTGTAAGAAGACAAATGTGGAAGATTAACCCTGAAGATGGCCATGGGGCTGTCCTTCAGAGCAGGCTCAGGCATTTCCCCAGGGTCTCTGAATGCAAATGTCTCCTAAAGAAGCAGCAAGCACCACAAGCTTCCCAAGCGAGATGCAAACACAAAGACTCCCAAAACTGAATGACTGCTTCTGCTGTCTGTGGAGATGCAGATATGTGAGCCGGGCTAGCCTGGATGCCCCTACTGGATCTGGCCTCCAGGAGTGAGCATGCAGAGCAGAAATGGGAGCCAGTGTTCATCTCCTCTAAATGGAAAAACTTTTGTTCCCTCTAAAGCTAATGGGAGACGGATGTCAACACAGAGGGCAATTCATCCCATCTTAAATTGGTTTTGAAGATATGGGATGGGTTGTCATCAAAAGACACACATTACTCTCTTCTTTCTCTACTAAAGATGCCTGAAGGGGTAGTAAAACCTCTTACTGTTGCATGAGATAAACTTGTAAAAGTAGGCTGAATGAAGTTGAAGGCAGTTGATGTGGGGAATACAAACCAACCAACCAGGACATAAACTCCTGCCTTAAATATCTTTTAGATGAGTTTCTCCAAAGCACATCTCATAAGTCATCTGTTGGGAGTTAGCAGGGTGGAAACTCCCTGTGGTAGAAACTTTTGAGCTAAGGTCAGTCGGGTTCACTCTTGCAGCGATTTCTATTCTGAACTATATTTGTAGTAGTATGGTATTTGTAGCAGTATGGTATTTGTTCTGCATGTCAGTCTCCAAAGGGTGGATGCTTAGTGCAACAACATTAATTGCAGGTTATCAGTCCTTTGCTCTACTTTCACTGAGAGTTTACTTTATCTGTGATGATGCAAAACATGGAGAGAAAATAGACATCCTTGATCCCACACCATCAAGTCTTGGCGGCTTTTATAGAGGCAGTACTGGAAGCTAAGATGAATTTCAACCTCGGTTAAGAAGCTGGCTCACTTATTTCAAAGCCTGCGCAACCCTAATTACACCTTCTAAATATATTCCAGAAGTACAGCTGGATTGTGGAGTGTGTGAGGGTGACTAAATCACATCATTTGTGGCCCATTATCTTTTCAAAAGCTTTTCATGTGGTATCATTGGGAAGTGGAGACTAATTGCGCTCCTTGCCTGTGCAATTTGGAGAGTTTGCTACTTCAGTCCCAACAAGAAAAATTAAAGTGTAAGAATCATTCATATCCATCTGTTGGTAGAATGAAAAGTCACCATTTCTTTGACGCCATTAAAAATGATTGAAACAATGAAGATAATATATATTTCACCAGAAAATAAGCTAAGCTCAGACAGAAAGTCTGACCATGAGTTTTGAAGCATGTTTGAAATTTGAGCCCAACTTTCCAAAATTCTTGAATCAGCAAAATACAAAGTGCGTGACTGCCTTCAGAACAGATTTCTTTTTGGTTTGAACAGCCTCTTTTATGACTTTTATTGGGCTGGTTAGAGGGGTCTGGGTGTTTGTGAGCTTCACTGAAGCTGCCACTGTTATTTAACCAGCCTGGTCTGCACCAGAGATGTGCCAAGAGTGAAAATGGGAAAGCTCTATGAAGTCTGAGCTCTGAAGGCTGAGCTGGTGCTCATCCACCTTTCTTTTTCCATGTAAGACCATTTAGTACATCATGAACTAAATGGATAAAAAAGTTGATCAAGATAGTAAAGACTAGAAAAAGGCATGTATCGTACTTTGCATTTGATATCTGAAAATGCTATTAGTTCAGGAGATTGATCAAGGAACATTTAAGCAATCCCTTCAAAGGATCACAAATTGATTAAGTCTAGAGGTATTCTGTTTGGATCTTCAAGTCTAGCAGAAGGCATGTCGAAGTCTTTCCAGGGATGAGCCCTGGCTGGATGCTGAGTTAGGACTAGGTCTTCAGGATGGATCAGACTGGAAGCTCATAAATGAATCAGGAATTTCAAATACACAAGCTACCATTTTGCATTATCTTTTACTTGCTGACCTTGCACGAAACTCTGTCTTTGTATGGAAAAGCCTTTTTGGAGGTTTCCTGTAGGGGTGCAGTTCCTGCCATTTGGACTGTAGAACACTACCTTGAGGCAACCTGGTTTGGTGCTAAAACATCACATCTCCCAAGCTTTGGGCTGCTGTTAGGCTGCACAATCCAGGCATGGTACTAGTTGCAGGCTGGTGAGCTGGATGGTCAAAAGGTTCCATGAACTACTGGAGATTTTCCACAGCCGTCCTGCTCCAAACCCACATAACTAAATGCACGTGACCACCCTCTCCCTTCACACAGATCCAAAAAAAAAAAAAAAAAAAAAAGGAAGAATCAGCTCATTTTTGGCTCTGACCTCTGCTGCTTGCCCTGCTCTTGCTTGTCCCCTGCCCTGCCCTTGCTCTCCCAGGGTCTGGCCAACATGAAGGCAACAAATGCCAAACTCTAATGAAAAAAATCTTTTCATTTTCTGATAAAAACAAGATTCCAAAGCACTGGAAATTTCACAGAAGTGTCTCTGCTCATGAGGACTCCAGGCTTTGAGAGCTTCTGATAATTCAATTAAGCTCCAACCATTTGAAAACCAATTTGAGCAGAATCCCGGTTCCTAGCTCTGCAGAGTTCACCAGTCACTATCTATTAGCCTCTGCTGCACTCTCACCTCTTGCACTCTTAACCTGCTTAAATTTGGGGGGGATAAAGTCTGGCACAGCTCCTGATCTGTTCCATGAAAAGTCTGGTTTGATTTGTTACACCTTTTAGAAATGTCACAAAATATTACAACTTCCAGACACCTGAGAGCGTGTGCCAAGCATTTGTCTGTCTAGGTAGAGTTCAAATTAAACCAATTCCCCCCAAATACTTGTGAACAGGTCAGGAAAGATAAAGCTCAGATGAAGCAGATAAAATTGATGTTCTGGCAGTCACAAGTGATTATATCAGAGCATTATACAGGTGACAGTTTTGCTACTTAAGCTTATCCTCTTATTCATTTTTTGTTTGACACAATTATTTGTCTATAGGGCTAGTGAATAATTCATTGCAAATAAACTGTGTTGCAAAGTGTTGCTTCTTATTTTTCCACTGCCCTAAGTTTGTATATTAGATTCATCAACTTGAGACTAGACTAACTTCATGAGAAAAGCTAAAACAACAGGAGCTCTTTGCTTCAAGGTCTCCCTTCTCTCTTGAGCAACTTTACACTCAATTATCTACTGCTCTTTTGTTATCCACAGTACCTGAGTAATTCTGCTGTCACCTTGGCAGTCTATCAGATAGGTACTGATGCTGACAAGGTAAGAGGCATGTCCAAAAAATGTCACTGAAACAAAAGTCTGCAGAACCTGCATGCCAGGTTAAGAGTTTGCAATCAAATAGCGTGAACTGGAAAGATCAACTTCCCCTGGAGCACTTGCTTAGTTGTGGTGTCAGGGTGAGCGCTGGCAGCATCACTCAGAGCTATGCACGAGAGGGTTTAACAAAATGAGGACCACGGCACTGCGAATGCCGTGAGCTCTGCCTTGTCCCACCCCGGTGCAACGCTCACTACAGCCCTTTGTGTGAGAGGTTTCCAACCACTCTGCTCTTAAATGCACACTGGAAAATGATTAATAACAAGCCAAGGGCTGAATTATGCTTTGTCCAGCAGGAAAAGAAAATCAATAACTCAGTAATAATTTGTGCAGTAGCAATACACACCCCAACTCTTTTGCTGGGCTTGCTCGAAGGCAATCTATTCTCTTGCCAAAAGCAAAGGTCGCCATAAGCTGCAGAACAGCGTGGGAAAACCTGCCTCAGACTTGGCCTGCAGAGCAGAGAGGCTGATTTTTTCTTCTTTTTTATTTTTTTTTTCAGCCCTGGGTTCTCTCTTCTCAAGAGAAATTTATTTATAGGAGGAATGACGTTTCCTGCTGCATTCTTAACGTGCTTGCAGCTTGGGATCAGAACATGGGAGCTTTGTCTTTCGCCATCTGTTTTTTATGGCAGTAAATATCCATTTACAGATTTATCTCTGCCCGATGTGTTATAAAGTCATGATATGAATGAGTGTTCGTGGATATCCATTCAGAGCAGACGTGTCAAAGGTAAATACCAGCCCCGGCTCCGTGTAGATTTGCACATGTGTATTGGACAGTGGAGTTCTGGCTTGGGGCTGTGGAGGCATTTTTAATCTTAGCTTACCTTCTTCAGGGGGCACAAGAAATAAAAAGAAATGATCGAGACTGAAATCCTGCTGAGCTGCAAGCATCCATCGATATAGCTGGGTACAGGGCCTCTGATTTATTATAGCTGAGAGCTGGGACTTAAAGCTGGGGTGCAAACTGCAAGACCTAATTTAAGATGGCTTTTCCAGCCATCTCACTTCCAGCTTGGTTTATTTCTTACAGCACTTCATTTAGCCTGGAGATGGCCTCCTTTTTTTACACAGCATCTGTAATACCATCCTTTGGGCCTCGAAGGCAGAAGAGAGGGCAGACTCGTTCTTTTTTTCTTTTTAATCCAAGAAAGCTGCATGCTTTCTCTAGGTTCTCTAACTTGAAAAACAATGCCTTGTGTTTATGGTGAGAGACATTCCCGTGGCTGGAAAATAGCCAGCGAGGTCTTGAGAGAGGGAGCAAGGATCTGCTCCTCCTTGCCAGTGCCTCGCAGGAGCGGACGGCGATCTCTGAATGGAGCTCGGCATTTGTTAGGCATTAGCGGGCCTCTATTCATCTTCCTCTCACACACATCCGCAGCACATGGATGTAATAAAGATAGCTCGCAGGCACAAACCGTCTCACATTAATAATGCAAACGGAGAAAGGACCAAGTACTTAACGTCTGCTGGTGGGGGAAGGAGAACCGGAGAGGGATGGCCTGGTGGGGAGTGCTCTGTGCTGAGGAATGGTGTGTGAGGGGTGGGATTCATATCAGATGGAGTGTCCCCTTCTGACCACGGTGTCCTTGCACGTGCTGACCAAAGGGGAGCTGGCTGGGGCTTAAGATGTTAACTCAGCCAGACACTGGTGGTCAGGAGACCACAGCATCCTCTGCAGAGCACTTTGCCTCTGCAGTGAGGTGCTGGCCAGGGTGGAGATGTCTCAAAGACATCCACATTGACATCAAATGTAGGGGATCAGTGCCTGGCAGCCCTACCTGGTGGGTAAATGACAGGGAAAGGGGGCACGATGCCATGCTTTCACCAAGTTGACCGCCACCTCCTACCTCATGGGCCGTTTGCCCCATGGGTCAGCCCTGTGACAAGGCAGAGAGAATAATGACAAGAAAAGAGGTTTAGAATCTAGAACTGGTTGCCTAGAACTGGACCTGAGAGCTGGTTGCTAAGATGATTGTACCAAATTCCCCAGCACAACTCACAGGAAGGCTCCAGTGTTTGCCTAACCAGAAGCTTAAACCACCCCAACCTTAGGTCAGAGAGTGGGAAGGAGAGAAATAAACTGTGGAGGCAAGCGAAAATAAAACAACACAAAGCCCTCTAAGAGTAGAGGGTCCCTGTGCTGTGGCCACGTGCCTCTGCTCACCCACCCACCATAATTCCTGCCCCTGTTGAAGGGCTTCCAGCCAGCTCGAAACCCCTGGGGATGACGCCAGGCAGCGTGCTGGCATCGATGGCACACTGCCCCTTGCCATCTGTGAAGCACAGTGAGGATGAGAGACTAGTGTTACACATCAGCTTTAGCTGTCCTGTGTATGAGCTATGACTTTTGCCCATGTTTTGGCACTTGTGATTAATAGCTCTCGCTTCCTATACCCACACCCCATTTCTTGTCACTTGTGATTAATATCTTTCACTTCCTATGCACATGTCTATATATCGATGCATCCACCCATCCCTCTCTATTTGTGTGTGTATTTTTTCCCAATTTTGGGTGTATGACTGCCTGTGATGCAAACCACCACTCTCTGCAGTCCGTTCTTGCCTCCTATATAACTAACTGACCTTCAGGATCATCAGGTCCAACCTCCAGCCTGACCTACCAAATCCCACCACTAAGTCATATCCTTTAGGGCCATGTCCACATGTCTCTTAAATACCTCCAGGGCTGGGGGCTCCACCACTTCCCTGGGCAGCCTGTTCCAATGCCACCCTCTCCATGAAGAAATCCTTCCGAATATCCAGTCTGAGCCTATCCTGGTGCAACCTGAGACTGATCTACATGAAAGCGTGCTCAGCCTCCAGCTTCTCAGCTTGCCCATGGTGCTGGTTTCCTTCCAGCCAGGGAGGAAGCATGCTAGAGACTGTTGACCCCAAAGCAGTGGAGAGCTTGCACCTCGTGGGAAGCCACCTTTGAAGAAGACAGCAGATGCTCCTGCTCCCCTTGCTTGCCAGAGCAACCACAAAGTCACCTCTGGTGATCTGGATGAACAAAATCACCTCTGTGGAGTGCCAATCCCTGTACTTTTGGGTATGGGGGACACAAATAAAACCCCTGCTCCCAAGGAAGGGTAAGGCTGCAGGACGGACAGCCTGCCCTGGCCCCTCTCAGGACCAGCATCTTTGAACCACAAAGCCCACGTTTGCCAGGAGGGACATTTCTGAAAGTGCTCCAGAGCAACAAACAACAACCAGACAATAGCAGACCAAAGCTGTGTGAATAATTGATTATTTTTGGTTTGCTTGACAGACTGGAAAGGCAAAGAAAATATGTTCCAGGTTGACACAAAGTGATTCTGCTTCCCCTTCTGCCAAATGCAGAAGGAAGAATAAAAGAGCGGCTTTGCATTTAACTGAAACAGTCTTTGACCTGCATTGAAATTTTGGGTATTTTTTCCGATCCCTTTAGAAGGAATCAAGACGTTGATCTGAACGAAATTACACCGCTGGAAAGAAAAAGTGAAAAAGAATTTGTTTTGCAGCGCCCCGGGCCATACTTTTGCTGAATGACGCATGCAACACACTCAAAGTAAACTCGCAGGTGGCTTTGGCTGCCACGAAACTGCTCCCCCGCAAGACAGGACTGCTTTGATTGAGGGTTCCCCTTGGCTCTGCCTGCAGCAGCTTGGAGCTGCTCTGTCCTTGCAGGACTCCTGCAGGTGCCACCAGCCAGGGACCAGAGGGTCCAGCACCCTCATCCAGCCCTTTCCCTCGTGCTTGTTCCCTCCAGCCCAGCACCATTTTGGTGATATCATTGGTGATACGAAGTGGGGATATTGCTGGTGACAAGCAGAGGGGTGTGCAAGGTGTGCCTGTCCCCCTGCCAGCCCCCCTGGAGGCAGCGTGCAAAGCAAGGGCAGCCCCAAGAGCTGGGTTGGTGCCAGCCTTGACTCTCCCATACTACGGAGATGCTTTTGGGAAATTAATGACGTAATTATGACGCTTAGCCCTGCTTATTAATTGGGAGTGCCTCCTTGAGCCTGGGTGACAGCCAACACCACCCTCTGCAGCTCCTGAGCTTTTGGATGCTGCCGTGCCATGCTGAGGGAATGGTGTTCCCCAGAAGACATCCCCTGGGGAGCACCCCCACCAGGCACCGCCTGGGACCCACTGCTGTCCCCAAAACAGCAAGAAAGTGACAGCATTGCTTGGCTGAGCAGGGACTGCCAGCCCCACGGTGTCATGCTGGTTGGAACTGATTAGGGTAACACAGCATGCACCACATAGCCCATACTGCGCTGTCACCCCTCCTTGTTATACATCTCTGCTGGGACAGACCCTGGTGGGCATCTGCATCCCCGTTCATGTACACAGAGCCCTTCTGCATCACCCCGAGCTTCCCAGTGCTATTTGTTAGCTGACATTGTCATTTGCTCCTCACTGCTCCTGGCGGTGGCTGCCATGCGCCATCACCCTGCCTCAACAGGTACTGGTTCTCAGCAACCACCTTCTGAGCACTGATTGCCTCCAGACATCATCACGGAGCCTCTGACCAGCTGTAACGACTGCATGCTATCACATCATTCCTGCTGGCACCCATTAATGCCTTAAATTATCACCCAGCACCAGTACTAATTCCCCTACATCCCCATACGCGTCCCACCAGCAGCAATTTCTGTGCGCCGTGGCACAACCCCTATTAGCTCTGTCTGTTAACGGGGCAGGCAATTGCTATCAAATGGCACCCTCCTCCTTCTCTGGGCATGCATTCAGTACAAAGAAATCGCGGCTTACCCTCTCCACACTGCGTCTCCTCAGTGATCCATAGGGTATTTTGAATAAAAGTCTTCGGGTCCTACCCGGAGTCACGGCTGTCTGCACTACCATAGTGCGGAGCTAAACTCGTGTGTGTGTGTGTCTGTGCGTGTGTAAGAGAGAGGGAGTTCACAGCACACACACACACACACACACACACAGGCTTCCTTTGAAATAACTTACAGTCTCATCGAGATTTCCCAACTATCAAATAGCTGAGTGGGTTTTCACATCAGACCGTATGAGTCAAGATGTGGCTTGTTTGAAAGAAGGAGGGGGGGGAGAGAGGGAAAAAAGAAAAAAAAAAAAAAAGGAAAACCCAAGCCTTGTAACCTTAACAACATGTTTCAAGCAGCGTATCTTTAGCTCCCTTCTGTTTCTCAGTGTAGTTTGCTCAGCAGGATCGCTGTGCCACAGAGGTGGAAGAATTAAGCTTCTGGGGAGAATGTTCCAAAAATGTCAAGCTTGCTTCTCGTTGCTCCAGATGGTAACCAGGTCAGTTGTCTAATCAAAGCTCTATCAGACTTATTATACATTTTGTCATGTGACTGCAGACCCCTCTGGTTTGCTGTACAGTCGATCACATGTTCACCTCAAAAAGAATATCTGGTGTATCACCATCTGGTGCAGAGATTAATGATAAATCCTATGTTTGGATATTCCTCTCTCCTAGACGCTGGAGAGCACATGCACAGAGCAGTTGGGCTCTAACAGAGCCCTTGGGCTGCTCAGTTAGACACAGGCACTCACGGGTTAAGGCTCCACGCTGTGCACGGTGCAGCACAGCACATGCAGAAGTGCAAAGAGCACACATTGCACCGATTTTCACTCTGTGCACATCTATACGTCCGTGAGAGCCTGCTCAGTGCTGCCTACAACTCCTGTGTGTACCCACAGAAATTAGGGTTGTCTGTAACAGAGTCAGTCTCACCACCTAATTCTTTTTTTCTCTTCAAACACCCCATTACAGAATAGCAGACAATGACATTTTCTTTCTATGGAAGAGAAGTTCAAGGCTATTTTGGCACTTTAAGTTGCACACAGGTGTTTGGTACACAGGCAGCTCCTTTCCCTTCCCACAGACTTTGTGCAACACCAGGACCCCAAAAGCAACCCCAAAGCAGCCAGGTATGATTTTACATGTTGGTAAAAAGTGTGTTTTGGATGTTGTGTTCATTTTCATGCACACTGCAGGTACTGATCCAGATTTTTAGCGACACATTTTAAAGTGACTGTGGGCAGAGCAGGAGCTTCCCAATCCACCAGCTCCATAGTGCTGCTCTGAGCTTACTTAGTAAAACGGAAAAGATGTTGGCCCACTCTCCTTCCCTTCGAGCTGTCTAGCTGGGAGACCAAATTCTGCTGAGCTATGGAGCCAATCCCTTCCTCCGTGCATTGTTCTCATTTTAATGCAAAACTAAAAATACTTTGTTTTGATCGAAGTCCAAGAGGCAGGATGAAGGTGTTAGGGACATGACATTAAAGCAACTGTTTAGAATGGAGAAGAGAAGCTCTGTATCTGCTCAGCATATGTACATGCATTAAAACCAGGCAAAGAAAAAACCCAGCGGCTTGATGTGGGAAACTCTAAATATTAAAACAATCGGCCTTTGTTCATAATTAGTTCCATATGGCTCTTGCCAAAGAGAGTGAGAGGGACAGGAAAAGATGGAAATATCTTAAGCATGCCTGACTTATACAGAACCTTTATGTGGAATAGGTGCAGAGTAACACTCTTTGTTTCTTGCAGTATTTTTAATGGTTGTTAACTCCCCTGCTATCTCACAGGATGCCTGCCTGTTTATTTAAGACCCAGGTACCTGTTTATTTAAGACCCAAGTACCTGTTTATTGAATAACCATGTATATGTTTATTGAATAACCGGGTACCTGGCATCTCCCAGCTGCCCATGGAGAAGCCTCACTTGCACCAGCAGAGCCACTGGGGACCTACTGGTGGAGACAGGGCGATCTGCTTTACTGGGAGCTCTACCTGGACAAAAACTGAGTCAAGCCTGAGGCAGGACCTCAGTGGTGAGGTTTTCCAGTGGGAGCAGGGCAGCAGAGATCTCCCTGCTGCCCCAGTCTGAAGCCCTTGGCTGAGGGAACTCCTACTCACACCAGACCCATTCCCCAGAAGCTCTGGTATGCCTGCAAGCCGGGTCTCCTGCAGGTCCACTTCTTAAACCAGCCTTGTAGGTAGATCTTTATCCACTAGGGGGGATAAGGATCCATAGCATGCGTCTCCAGCAGGGTCTCTGAGCAATCAGTCCTGGGGACCAGGAGCAGGCAACCTCATGGTACCAGCGTGAAGCACCACATGGACTTTTCCTCCTTAAGGGAGAGGGGAGCTTTAGTTCAGTCTTTTGCACAGTCCACAAGTTCTTTGTGCAGGTTTTTAGGTCTCGTAAATGAAATGCAGATCTGCATATTGCTTAAGGCAGCTGAATAGCAATACAAATATTCTTTGCAGGAAGCCTCTGGTGCATGTGAGAAGTAGAAGGAATCTATCCATATGTATGGTACGGGAGCCAGTTCCAACAGGATCTCTGCTTACCGTGGGCCTGACTCCCCCTTTACTGGCTGTGCTGCACCCCAGACACAACCCTACAAGTATTCTCCACAGAACCACATAAAACTGGAGGTCTGGACCCATTATGACACCTTTTTTCTACATTTTTCTGTCTCATTCCTCACTTCTCAGTTGGTATGAACTTGGATGCAGGAAGCCAAACCAGAATCATGAGGACTGTGGAAATCATCTGGAAGCATGGATTTTGGTGTTATTTTTAGAGTTGTTCAAGACACATTGGTAGGCAGGTGTATAGGTCTGTTAGGATTAGTTTGGGAGATTACCTAGAGGACAGAGAACATAAAGCAGTCTCTGAAGACTGTGTTTCATGGGAATACAGCACAGGTGGAAAATAATCTTATTGAGGTCTGTGTCTTAATCTTGTTCTCCTTAGAGCCACAAAACCTAATGGCTCTCCCTGGGCTCCTCGCAGTCCCTGTTGCTGTTAGGATGTAATTATTTTTCTCCGAGCTTTTCAGATCCAAGTGCCAGAGCGGTGTGTGGGAGCAGAGGCAGGTTAAGATGACCAAACACCGCTGAGGCTGCATTCATCTGCGTGTTCTGCAGAGACCACCTCCAGCTGACCGGGATAGTAGGAAAGGAAAGCCAAACCATTGCAAGGGAACGTCCTGGCCTCACCACCACAGCCCCTCAACAGAGGCACGCTATATTTACTAACTGCTGAAAGACGAAACTCTTTAAAGCAGGGGATGCTTTTCAGTGCTAATTGCAGGCTGCCAGGAGCGGCGGTTTGTGGTAACGATGCATCAGAGGAGAGTACATTCCAATAGACTGCTATTTAGACTAGATTTTTTTTTTTTTTTTTGGTCTTTAATGAAAAGGAAAGAAGACTCATTTCAATCAGTGTCTGCTGGGGGAGATCAGTGAATGGAAATCGGTGACAGCCGCGGCACAGATTGAGGTGCAGCGTGCTGGATCTATCACATCTGTCAATCAGACACCGCTTTGCGAATCTGAGAAGTCACTCAGTATAGAAACACCCCGTTCAGTGCTGTACTCCATGAAGACACGAGTACAGCAACAGAACAAGGGAACAATGGTAGCTGCGGCTTCTGACAGCGCTTTCCATCCTGGATGATAGCTATGGTTTCTATCAATAGCAAGGCCAAATTCTTCCCTGGAGTCCCGATAGGGAAACCTCTTGTATTGAGCTCTGCAGCAGCTCTTATTCATTTTGTTGGAATTTCTTACTTCCCGCTGTAAGCAACCCTCCTGAGATGATTTGTTGGGCACAGCGGAGCGATAGGAAGGCAATGAGAAAGGGAGATACTCTGGGGCTACGCTCCCTGCGGTGACAGGTTTTATTGCACCCAGAACCAGGCTGTAAGGCAAACTGCCACTTTGGGAGAGAAAGATAAGCACTGGTTGTCGTTACAAATCCAGCTTGTATTAAAGTTTTTTTAAAAAAAGCAATTTTCCAGTCTTACACAGTGTTTTAGAGAGAAATATTGTGATCACTCTAGCCTAGGGAGCAATGTGAGAAAACACGCCTGGTGGTGCTCCCCTCCTGTATGAGCCTTCTCCATCACAGCTGGGAATGAAAACCAGCAGCCTGCTGGGGACAGGGGTCTGCTTGTGGTCCCCAGCCACAGAGGTTTCCTCCAGTCACCTCTGGACTCAGAGAAGTTCATACCTGATGTGGGTTGACATAGGTTAACCCAACATGTAACGTTAGATGTTTCTAAATTTCCACATTCATCGGTATTTCACCAGAAATATCCACATGTGGTATGAACACAGGACCCCAGGAGTAATAACTTTTGGGAACTCATTGATCCCGTGTCCTTGAGAAAATGGGTTTGGTTGACAAATCAGAGGTTTTTCTGACACACTGAAGTGTCAGAAAGCAAAACGTCATCTCCAAACAGAGCATTGTGTGCAAACCTGCTTCTGCTCTTGGAAGAAGCTGAGTGGGGTATGACCTCTGGGGAAAGTCCTAGGGCAGATGTAGACACTCCAGAAGGATGTCTTAAGGAAAGGGGGCGCTGAAATCTGCACCCTTCCCCTTCCCCTGCTGCTCTGGGAGCAGCCTTGGTCCCTCTTATCCCCCCCCCACTCACCGCCCCATGCACAGACCTTGTGTAGGGGAAAGTGGCCCCAGCCTCCATGCACCCAGATGTATGGGCTGCAGGCAAACCCCGGCCAGAAGACAAGCAGCAGACAGCAAGCGGGGCCTCTGCTGGATGGAAGGACATTTCCCTTGTGTTTTGGTGTGCCGGCAGGTCCGCTCTTTTCCCACACCACTCAGAGGGGCAGTAATTAATTAGGGAGGGAGCTCGCCTGACCCCACTACCCCGGAGATACGCCCCTGTAAACATCACCAAGGGATCGGAGGGGCCGCCGCTGACTTCCAGGGCTTGTGTAAACAACAGAGGAGATATTTGGCAGTGACCCGACATTCCCACATCGTGGATGTGCAACAGAGGCTGGATGCAATGCACAGGATAGCAGTCGTGCACTCAGCTGGGACTTTGAAATATTTCTGTCAGGGATCTGCTCTAAAGACTTTGCACATCCCAGAGACTACAGGGGAACATGCAGATGCTTGGTGCATCTCAGCACCAAGTCCTAAAATGCTAGTGGGTTATTAAACGTAGTGTTCAGCAATCTGCTGATTTTATTCAGTTCCTGGAGAAATTGGGGTTTGCGCAGCACAGCATGGGAGGTACTCAGCCTGGAGCTAGATGCAAGTCTTAAACAGGACCCGTGGCATATGGACTGTGTCAAACACGGGGAAGATAAATGCCTCTTTGTGCTGTGCGATTTTCTTTTTCTTTTCAAACTTCGTTCTTGCTATATCACTTTGATTAATTGTAATATATTGCAGGGAAGTGCTTGTGAAGTAAGGAGAGCATTGGTGCCCCCAGAGAAAAGCATGTGGACAGCAGAGAGGCCATCACATCCCTAAAGAAAGGAGGAAAGTGGAAGACTCCTGGGTGACTTTAGGAGTTTTTTTTAAGCTTTATCAGAACTGGTAAGCAGCCTTTCAGGCAAATTTTGTTTGTAGCTGAGATCTTGCAGGCATGGAGTAAAGACAGTTTTCTCTGCGTGAGGAGAACACTTTGTTTGCACAAAGCTGAAGGAGGAACTGATAACACTGGCAAAATATAAAAAGAATTGGTCATATTCTGTGCTTTGTAGATTTATATGGACAGATGAAGAACTGTGAAAAGTTTGTCTGGCTCTCTGGTCTGGTCCTGGAGTCTCTCCCTCTAACTCTTTTTGTTTTAGCTTTTCTATGCCTTCCAGTGGTAACAGCACCCTACCTCAGTTGTAAGGGACACCTGGAGTGGCATTTACCTCCTCTAGATTTGGCTGCCTTCATCTGAGCTTGTTGTCTGCACTCCTCTTGTCATCAGTGAGGAGAAATGGGCACTAGCAAGGCTTAAGGAATCATGCCTACTTCAGCTGCCTGCATGAGTGGGGTATAGATGATAAGTAAAAGTCTCACTGATTACAGAGTAAGTTTGGTAGCTGGCCACGCTTGATCTGTGTCTCCCAGCTATCAGAAGTTCTGCTGTATTTAATTTCCTTGCCTTTCCTATCCTTGCTGGCATTGACAAACCTTGACTCCCAGCCCTTCATTCTCACCATCTTCTTTCTGTGCGTTGTTCAGTGCAGGCAAGCAAGCCTGGGCTGCCCCACAAAGCTCTTCTGTTCCTCAGAGGGTTTCTGAGGGCCAGCATCATGACCTGACTCAAGTGAGGGTGAGGCTAGGAGTTTTCTGCAGTTGACGGCACTGTTCACAGGGCTGCAGCACAACACTGCGGCTTTTCTTCTGCTCCAGAGCTCTTCGTGGCAGCTGTGCCTCGTAACTCACATCCCTGGACCGTGTTCAAAAAATCACTTTGCAGATTCATAAAGGAATATCTACAGTGGGTTGCTGAGTCCAAAGACACCATTTCTAGGTCAGGAAGCCCCTGAATGCGCACAACTGGTGGTTGGATGATGACTGTGGAGCCTATGGCTACGTGCTGGCCCTGCTCTTACATTCATCTGTGGGCACCTGATGTTGGCTGCTGCCCACGACACAATGCTGGACTAGATTTATTGGAGAGACTTGGTATGATCATTTTAATACGCTCATGTTCAGAAGTGTCTCTCTGAACAAATCCTCATGAACATTTTCCTAAGGGGAACCTTTTAATGTCACGATATTGCTGAACAAACTCTACTTTCAATACAGGTCAAGAGACTGGCAAAATTCAGGCTTTTCATCTCCTGCAAACCAGATGCTGAGGATAAATTGGAGGATGCTGTAGTTGCCAGAGAGAAATGCCCATTACATTGCAGAGGGTGAGGTTAGCACACATGTTTGCTTTATGCATGATTTGTGCCTGCTCCAAGTACAAACTTGCTGCTTGCTCTTTGATTAGCAAGTCCTAGCAGCCTAGCAAAGCCACACAATTTATTAGTGTGATGGAGGTTAATGAATCACTTCACAAATTAATAATGTCTTATTATTGCATTGGTTATTAAGAACAATGTAGCACAGATGCTGGGAGATGATAGTAAATTCAGGAACATTTCTTTGGTTACAACAGGGAGGACGAATGCTGTGTGCAGGGTGCACTTGGTGGCTGAAGCAACCACCTTTTTACACCCTTTACCCCAAATTGCCCATACTGACTATGAGAATGACTCTTGTTTACCAGTGTTGATGATGTGAGAAAATATCAAGTTTAATGGTGTAACCACCACAAGAATGGACAAAGAATAACACCTCCCTATGCCAGAGATGCTCGGACTAGATGCAAAGGCACACACTTTGTCCTTGGCACCGGAGATGTGCACCCCAGACCTGGTCAGTTTGGATTATTCTGCAGTTGTGGTGAAGTGTTACAGTTGGAAGGGAACAAACCACCAGAACGGGATTATCAAAGTCAGATTTCTACTCCCTTTTTTAACGTGGGACAGGGGAGAAAGTTGCTGATTATCTTTCTTTTTATCCTTCTTTCTGGTTCCCTGTCTGTAAAGTGATGAGGAAAAGAGTTGGATCTTATCAAAACTGGTTTTTGTTGCAACTTCTGTGTTGTTACTAAATGCCACGTCACTTAAACGTCCCTCCCTTGGCAGTTCAGTGGCTGTAATACATGGGCCTGATTAGTGGACACTCCAAATCCTTGCTGGGATGTGGTGGCTTTGTCTGTCTTGTGGTGACATCCCCATTGCCAAGGTGTGCCACGGAGCCTTGCCTCCTCTTAGCACTACTCTTGTCAAGGGAGCTGACCCTCATTTTGGACTCTTCAGGGTTCGGGTTTGATGCCTGCTCCTTCAAACAAACGACTTAAGATCTGGCTGGAGACAGGAGTTTGAATCAGAGCTCAGTTCCCATTCACAACTATCTGTCAGAAGAATGAGCCAAACTACTTGAAGCATTCCAGGTATTTTCCTCTGACTTCCTCTGACTAAATTATGAGATTAGAAACAGATATTAAGCTTCATATCTTTGTTATTTTGTTGGAAGGGAGAAGAACAGCTGTTTCCCAGGGTGATGGAGGAGGCTGGAGCATCACTAATCAGTTGTTTTCTTCCAGCCCTGGTGGCTACATCCACCCAGAGCAAGGCGACCTCAGCCCTGCCACATGCCAGGAAGCCCTCATGAATGTTATTTTCATGAGGTAGCCTCCTATATATTCATTCTATATCTATACGGAGATATATGTATATGTGGATTATATACATGTAACCTGTGGATTGTGGTGAGAGGAAGGCTGAGTGGCTGGTTGGCTGTGGGAATAGGTAGCTACAGGAATATGGATGGAGAGGATGGTGGATTTGGCAGGCTTGGTTGTGTTTGCATGGTATCTAAGACCCCATAAACCATTGGAAACACATTGCCCATTGTTTCCCAGATTTTATTTGGAGTGAGCTAAGGATACAGTGCCCATGGTTGAAAGACTTCATCTAAGACTCACCGGGGTCACCCACTACATCTCTGTCATGCCTGCCTTCAGAAATCAGTCTCCTTTTTCATGCCAACTGGTGTTTGAGTACTTCAGGCTCACTTTTCTACCAGGATTACTATACATTTGCCTGTTTGAGCATCTCTTTCTTCCAAGCTTAAAGCTATGCCCATAATGCAAGGAAAAGCAGAGAATCATAGAACCATTTAGGTTGGAAAAGGCCTCTAAGATTGTTGACTTACCATAGCCAAGCTTACCGCTAAACCATGTCCCTAAGTACCACATCTACATGTCTTTTGAACACCTCCAGGGATGGTGACTCAACCACTTCCCTGGGCAGCCTGTTCCAATGCCTCACAACCCTTTCAGTGAAGATTTTTTTTTTCCTAATATCCAAATTAAACCTCCTCTGGTGCATCTTGAGGCCATTTTCTCTTGTTCTATCGCTTGTTGCTTGGGAGAAGAGATTGCTGCTTTGCTACAACCTCACCTGAGGTCTCCATTCACAGATCACACGGCAATAATTAGCCAGTCTGGGGGTGAGAAGGGTTTAGCTCACGGACAACTTTTGCAAGCAGTGAAATAAGCAGTCGGAGCCCCTATTTCTTACCCAGATCCCTTTTCTCCTTAGCACACCCGAGGGACCTGCGGAGCTTGTCCCCACACCACCTCTTTGCTTTGGCCCCGGCTCCTTGGCTGGGTTTGTGGAGGCAGCCAAGTCCAAGCAGCTCGGTGGCAGCCCGCCGGTGATGACAGCTAATTAAGAAATGTCATGTCAGAGGCTTCCCTTTTATCTCATCTCGTAGAGGCCAGCAAAGCTCTCCGACACCCTTTATTAATGGAGGAAAGGAAGTGTCAGTGCAGCAACAGCTGCCTTCCTGATAGCGGGCTGACAGCGCGGCGAGTACACCATGTCCTGGAAGGAAGCAGCAGCTCATGCCATCGGGATGCAAATCCCAGGGGAAACGTTAAACGTATCTGCTGCCAAAGCTTGCCATCCTTACTCTGAAACTCTGATGAATTCACTCCAGGTGAGTTCTTGCAGGAGCACTTAGCTAAAAACCTTGTGCAGAATAAAACTGCCCAAACCCTGTAGCATTTCTTCAGTCTGTGTTCTTGCTGAAGCCAAATCACATCAAGGTGGGTTAGTCTGAGCTGAGCTAGGGCTCGGCTTCTTTAGAAACCAGTGGTTGCTTCTCTTTTATTGTCTGCTGTAGCCTTTCTTTCTACACTGTGATAAAATGAGCTTGGTACAAGCTGTTAAAGCAGGCTTTGTCAATGGTCACTGGCCCTGTGGTGCAATGATCATTAAAACTAATTTTCTTCAAAGGATAAAAAAAAAAAAGGAAGACAAGACAAGGCTTCACAGACCACAGTTTCCCAGTTTCATAAGTAATTGCTTGGTTCAGAGCAATGGAGGGCACCGGAGAATTGGAAGAGGAACATTACGGTGATAGATCGCTCCACTCTGTCAGCAATAAAGCTCACATGGACAAAGATGCACGGTGTGGAGCAGCCTTTGAGATCATGCCCAGGAGGCTCCTGTCACCTGGCAGTCCACCTGCCTGCAGCTGGTCTGGCCCCATGCTCCTAACCCAGGTATTAGCCTTGCTGGTGGTAGCAAGGTGCTTGGTAATGGATCAGTGACCTCTGATGAACTGGGTGACTGGAATGAGCTATCATAGTCACAGCTTTATGTTTTGCCCTTCCTTCACACTGAATTTCATATTTTCTGTTCTCTACCCAGTTGTAGATATTGTTTTTAGCATCACTCAGTGGACAGGGGGTTTAAGATCAGACACAGCCACAAGGCAAAGCAATGCATGAGTAAAGCCTGAAGGTCGTGCCTGATCGTGCCAGGCAGAATGAATCCCCATTTGCAATATTTGGTCTCAGTTATCCAAAATTCTTCCTGCTTTAGCTCCTGAGTAATTTTTAGAAGAACCCAGGCAGTGGAAAACATGATTGCTCCTCAGGGAAAACTTATTTTCTTGATTTGCCTACAGGCTAGATTAGATTCACAGCCCTGATACCCAAAGCAAGCCATGAAGTCTGGATGTGCTACCACTGCTAAGTCGTAAAGTCTCAGCCTCTGTAGGGGGACAAGTGGGGGTAAAGAAGCACAGAGCTGACACTACTGCACTGTGTCCCTGCACAATGCTGCTCTGACACACACCCCAGCTCTTCCAGAGCCAGCTGGGGGCTCCGACGTGGCGCAGCATGGCACCACACGACACATGGCACAATGTCCCTTCGTCACTGTCTCAGCTGTTACAGCAGTGTCCCAGCTGGGGATGTGTCTTTGGGTTTCTGGAGTTCCATATTTAAATATTGCATATTTAGTTCAAAACACAACCTGAGAAGAGATCCATTGGTTTCATGGACTGAAGCCACCTGGAGAATTTAGCCCATACTTTACTTTGGTCTTCTGTATCCTCATTACAAAAAAAAAACAAGCAAGCAAAGAAAAAGAGTAAAAAAAAAAAAAACAAAAAACAAAAAAAACAAAAACAAAAACAAACAAAACATGAGGAAGACATTTGGGTGGAAATAAGATGTGGACATAAGAATGGCCAAAACCTAGACCCAGCTCCAAAACTCTGTGGATGATGGGACACGAAGGAAAAACTCCCTTTGAGGGAGTTTTTCAACAACTCCTATAGGGTTGGGTGGCTCCCAGCAGAGCAGGAGGCTTTTCTTGCCCTTCAAACACAACCACACACATGGAGCATTGCAGCTTTGGCTCTCACTGGCCTCAATTAATTCAGTCATCCTCAGGTTCCCAGATCTTGGCAGTCTCTCGGATCCTACCCGGCAATAAAATGCCTTTAAGCACCCACTGTTCAATGGCACCTGCCCCATAGAGGACAGGGCTCTCACTCTTCCAAGCTTCAAAAACTCAGCTTGACGAAGTGATGCCAAGTGACAAATAGAACAAGAGGCATCGTGGTGCCAAGCTCATTCTACAGAAACTGCAATAGTCCAAAGAAAGCATCATCCCCTCTCCACACAGAGAATCTTTCACAGTGTGCTGCTGTCACAAGATGTGAACATTAAATCTTTGCCTGCCACGGGGATTTACACTCTTAGGAATTTTCTCTAGCATGCATGGTACCCTTTGATGGGGAAAATGGTAAAAAGGCTTTAAATTGATTCATATCTTATAGCCCAAGGAATATTTTAGTGTTTCATACCCTACAGAGAGGCTTAGACAGGGCAGCCCCAGGTGTTTTCCTCTGCCCCCATCTCAGCAACCTGTGGGACAGGGGACAGGGCACTCCCAAAGGACTGTGGGGAGATGTCAGCACAGAGGGGCTTGAATCCCTTTCTCCCCCAGCACAGATGGGCACTTTAGTAGCTGGACCACAGGCTGTAAAGCTGGCAGGCTCTCCTGTTTTTTGCTTTTGTGGTTGATGCCTAAGATTCCTTATCAGTAGACCCTGAAATCTGAGGCATTTCATTTAAAAGATGCCAAAATGAACTCTTTTGAAAATTCAGAATGCCATTGCCTTCTTTTTTTTTTTAATAACTTGAATTTACAAAGTGTCCAGATTACCTTGGCATGACTTTTTTGAAGGAGATAAAGGACCTGACAACCCCTCATCATTGTTTCCCCCCCACAACCCCTCCAAAAACTTCCAAAACTTAGCTGACTCTGGCTATGGCAAACACCACCAAGCTGTGTTTGAAAAATTGGGAATCTCTTTTGAAATGTTTCAGTATTTTTAAGAAACTTTTAAAAAGAGATTATAGAGACAGATTCTTATCTCAGATGTGCAGAAGAAAGTCATACATCGCTTCACTGAGCTTTAATGATTTCTAGGAAGCAATTTTAGATTAACAGCAGTTTAAAGTGTGTGGCATACCCAGGAGGAATAAACTTGATTTTAATGAAAAGACTTACGCTTGTTCCTTCATCTCTTTCAAAACTAACCCAAAACTATAACCAGAAAAAGAATTTAATAACTATTAAAAAACTAAAGCCAAAGATACTTGATGCCAAGCTGTCCATAGGTTAAAGTTCTGTCAGTGCACTTCTTTTACAGAGACCTTCTTCAAACTGTTCTGACCAGATCTCTCCTCCTTTTTATGTGCTTCATCAATGTTGTCAATGATGCACAAAACCAATGCAAAATGCATCCTGCCCTGGAGTCACACTGCTCCAGTTTTACATATTACCCCTTGTGGTAGACCCTTTAGCTGTACCACAGCACACTGCTGGTGTGGGACGCACGGTTTATCAGGAAACATGAAGGAACGAAGCCAATGCAACACTTGGACACACCATTAAATTTGTATGCTGCCTTCTGGATTGCTAGCATCCCGCTTTAAATAGGAAATTGTAGCTTACTTACGAACACATCCATTAGTAGGTGCTCCAGCGTCACTTCAATATCCTCTAATTTAGCTGCTAAAGTCATTGTGAAGTCAAACGTTCGCTCCGGCCAGAGAAGAGCCCTCAGGAGTCCCAATCCAAGCTGCCCGTGGCCAAAGCTAACTCTTAAGCTGCAGCAAATGAGTTTTCTCACAGATAAAGAAAATCCGAGAAATCAAAACACAGCATCTGAGTGCAGCTGATGCTGGACTCCGTGCCGGCTGCCAGTCCTACTCGCGGGACCGAGGCTTATTCCATGTGTGCGAAATGGGAGCAGAAGCTGCAGCGTGCGTGCTGCTTCCCCTTCAGAGCTTCACAGTCAGAAACATGGAGTTATATCTGGGAAACCACAACAGAGGGAGGGAGAGACGCACACAGAGGGAGAGCGAGGGGAGGAATGGAATAAACCGCCTTTGACTATGACTGATATTTATAGGACTACTTGTTTTTGACTCCAGTCCATTTCTCTGTTCATTTCTGACCTTTCACAAATGGCTCAACACACTGGAGCGTATTGTAGGACGGGGGCAGCAGGTCCCACAGAAGTTGGCTGTGACCAGCGCTGGGCCAATTCACACAAGCTCCCCATCAATAGCTCTTTGTCAGCGCCTATCAGGCTCTGCGCTGTAGCTAGTGACAGAGGGGAGCACAGACGTGTAAAAAACAAGGAAACAAAAGTTGTTTGGATGCTAATTTTTTCCTAAGAGTATTAATAGATCCCCTTACCAGCTCCCCAAGGCATCAGACTACAGTAAGTGCTGTGGTGACGGCTGGGGTTACGTACAAAGGGGAATAACCTCACATAATCCTACAGGGTCGGGCTCTGCAAACTCCCTGGCACCCCCCATCCGAAATGTCCTCCAAACCTCACCGCATCCCCATGCAGGATGCAGAGCACTTCTCGGGGTCAGAGCGTTCCTCTTACTGTATTTGTGGGAAGTTTAAGGCGTGATCCTGAGTTCTTGGTCCTCCTCCACACATCTGCTCCTGCTTAAGTCAATGGAGAAGAGGTGACACCGCTGCTTACTTAGCACTTCTCGTCTCTACCTCTCACAGCGCCTCATGGAGCAGAAAGGTGCTGGTGGACCTGGTCCAACCAAAGCTAAACCCAATGGGAACACTTCAAGGATTTTGGTTAATGCTGGCTGGGAACCGAATAGAAAGGAAACTGAGGCACAAAAAGGATAAATACTGAAAGTCTTGGTATGGCAAGGAGTGGTGCTGAAATCTCCTGGGTCCCAGGCAGGGCCAAATTCACCAAACTGCCCTCCACGGTGTCCACATTCCTCTGCCAAAGTCTTTTATATTTGTTTAGTAAGTACACACAGAGTCTGAAATCTCAGAGTGAAATCTTGCACGTGATGTATTCCAGACACCAGGAAAAAAAAAAAAAAGGAAAAAAAAAAACAAAACAAAACAGAGAAGGCTGCCCTACAGGTTTCAGAAATTGAAGATCAGTATTATTTATAAAGGTGTGAGATGGATAGAGTTGATGGAGCTTAGAGGGACCTCAAGTCATAAATTTCAAGTAAACGTTCTCAGAGTTATAGCTGAAATCACGTTTTCAGACATCCAGCATCAGCATCCAAACAGGAGCTGCCTTTGATGGCTGAGTTTTACTAGACAACGACATGATAGACCATTTGGGACGCAATATGATGGATAGTTTCAATAGCAAAGAAGGGCACGTAATTCATTTTCCGGGTGGACCAGCTCTCATCCTCACAAGGCCCTGCATCAGATAATAGGTTAGCTGCTCCAGAAATAAACCAAGCACGAGATGCTTGTCTGCTGCAGGGAGAGCCTGTTCATCACGCACGTGACGCCCTTTCATTAAAGCTTTCACAAAGTGCTTATCTTTGCCAGTCTGAGCGAAGGGGTGTTTTAATGAGTAAAACACAAAGAAATGGGTTGGGAAGGTGTTACGGTGGAGGCGGTTGAAATTCAGGGGACCACAACGCAGGATGCTGGTGAGGGAGCTGGCATGCAAGGGGCCGTGTAGGTTTCCCTGCAAACAGGATTTCATGTGCTCTGTTCTATAGAAAGTATTTCCAGAAGAAGACCAGGCTGATGGTAAGCTTTTGTCTCACCTGACATCCATGGAAATTCAGAGATCCCAGGAAGCTTCCAGAGTTTATACACGAGCCAGCTGGGAAAGTAGGCTGGGTGCAAGGACTCCTGGCTTCCTTCTGCATGTCCCCATTTCTGCTCCACAACAAGCAGTGCTCAGGCTGGGTCAATACGAGTTAACAGAGGTCCACCAGGACTGAATCGTGCATTTGTCTGCCCCTAACTGGTACTACTGTCCGACCAGTCCAACCACAACAAGAACCGTACTGGGACCAAGCATGTGATCACTTCTTCCCTCCCCACACCCTTCACTTATTGCACAAAGGCCGTGTGTTAAATACTGAAATATGAGGCTAAAGATCTTTCTCTGCAGTATCTCGCTGTGCAATAGCACAGGGCAACCATGTCACTCGTTCCCCTTGGCTGTCCCTCTGTCTGCGTTGTGTTGGCCACAGAGACAAACAGCAGGGGACATCTTCCAGGGCCAGAACGCAGGGTCCACGTGACAGATCCTTTGACACAAACACAGGCCCATTTTTCTCTTCACAAAGATGAATTTCAAGATTATTTCATAACCAACGGAGAACGCAGTGTCAGGCAAAGGAAAGTGGCTTTAGGGCTCACATAATGCCTCCCCTGATTCCCACTCCAGAAACACCTGGCACTAAAAGCACCACGTGGGCTGCTGGTGATGGCAAGGAGGATGAAGGGGTTCACGCTGAGCTCTACATGACCTGGCCTTCCCATTATCACACCAGTAAATAACAGAGAGATGATTCTATCTGAGATACACCAGCTCTTGGACTCTTGCAGTTGCAATATTCAGCATAGCAATTCTCCTGCTGATCCATATTAACTGTCTTCAGCAATGGTCAGAAATTTGTAGGAAAGGGTGTTGGTGGAAAAAGTTGCTTTGTTGAAGTAAGTTCTGTGGAATTTTCCTAAATCCTATACAGCAGGTTATGTTGTACCCAAGGGCATATCACTTTCTGTTTTTTCATCAAATTCCAATACAAGTTTCAGGTTCATAGCAAAGCACAATGGGGGAACGGACTAAATTAAAGAAAATGTGCAGAAGATGAGAAGAGTTTGCCTCCTTGTTGTAGTAACAGCTGAAACAGTGCTTTGGTAAAAAAAAAAAAAAACAAACAAACAAAAAAAACAAAACCTTGTAGACAGCAGAAATAAGAATCACAAAAATGGATCAAATGGATCTAAACAGAACTTTTTCACACATATCAGTTCTCAGGGACCTCTGAATCTGTCCTGTTGACTGTCTACAAACTCTTATTTTAACTTGTTTTACCCCAAATGACCTCTATTATGGAAACAGCCACTTAAATACAATAAAAACAAACGGAATTTAACTGAGTTCCCTGGGGATTATTCCTAAACCTACTGTGCGTGTGTGCATTGCATTATAGGTAGACATAAATGAGATTGCATGTGATAGTGAGAAGCTCTAACTTGGGTGATTCTTTAATGCAGTAAATCTGAACAGTTTCTTTAAAAAAATCACTATTTCCATCTTTGCTAATTCCTGAGAATTTATTATTTTGGCCTTTGCGAGCATGAGACCTCTTCTATTTAAAGCAGAGTATCCATCTGACAACACACCAGGGTATTTGTGCAGAACAGGATGTTCTTCTACACCCACATTTTCCTTTCACTTCCTTCCTAGTTTTCTTCTACCATTTGGGAATAAGATACCAGAAGAGAGCTAAAAAGTGGTGACTACTGGAACATTATTGCCAAAATGAGAATTCAGCAAAATATGCTATTTTTCAAAGCTGAAATGTTATGTGGGGACACGGTTTGTTTTCTTAGGGCAGTTTTAGAGGTGGAGGTGATTGGTGACGGTAGGAAAAAGTCACTCTGTATCTGATTGCTCAAGTGTTGGCTTGCAAAGACAGTGGTGCTAACACCAGAGCACAAAGTTTAATGAGTTAAGCCACAAGCTGCTAAGAAAGGGTTAAAGAGCAGATCTGAGCCTAATTAGTCCCAGAATACCATGTTTGGGCTGGTCCAGCTTTCAAAGATGGAGCTGAGGAGTTTGGAGAGGAGAACAGGCAAATTGTCCTTGTATGAGGCTCATTGGTCATGGAGACCTCTAGAGAAAGGACCCTGGATCACCTCCACTGATTTATTAAAAGGTTCAGATCCTCAGTAAATGTGGATTGTGAACATGCACAACTCCTCTCCCCATATTTGCTGTTCATCATGACACCATATGGTATGGAATATCCCTTTGGCTAGTTGGGGTCACCAGTCCTGGCTGTGTCATAGCACTATACATAGCACTATACCAGCCACTATAAGGAAAATGGGACACTTTTCCAGCCCATGGGAGTGGGACAGTATAGCAGGTCAGCTGTAGCACGACAGGCCATGGCTCTACTTGAGTAGCAGAGAACATTTCTGAACTTCCCTACTTTAAATAATCGAGGTGGGGTTTTGAAGATGTCTGTTTGGTCTCCTACACAGGATTTTCTATGCTCTGTCCTGTTCAGAGTAAATAGGTCTGTTGCAACAAAATGTGAAGCTGTTCCATTTGGGGAAGGTGAAGACAGAGGTCCCATCCTCTTAATCAACTTGGATGACTGGAAAACACCAAGCTTTCCAAACCCTCCTTCCAGATCCTGCTTTCCTCCCACACAAGACCTTGGCTTTAGGAACCCATCAACCTGACGCCTCCAGGTGGATTGCAGTCATTCTCTGAATCTGGAACTAATGGTGACTTGTAGTAGGCTCCAGCTGGCCAAGGATACAGCCATCTGCCTTCATCATGGCTCAGGGAGCTGGAAGTCAACCTCGTCCTGCAGTAGTTTTCAATGTCAGCTGAAAGCCTTGGTTTTCCAATGAATGTATTAACTCAACGCTTCATCAAAAGGCTCGTCTGGAGGCATCAAATATTAGCTGGGCTCCAGGATGAAGTGCAACAAATTGATCTGAAGAGTGGGTCTAGCTATGACGATATCTCCAGAAGAAGATTCCTGTGAACCTTGAGTTTGTGCAATTAAGGCAACAAGGAGATGTCCTTTTTGTTTCTTCAGGGATCTGGGCCGGAACGTGTGCTGCACTATCTCAGAAAGGGTACAAGCAATGAGGGAGCACAGTTTTAAGATGACACCATGATATTCAAGGTAGCAAGGACAAAGGCCTGCAGCAAGATCTGATGAGTCTAAGTGAATGAGCAATAAAACAGCAAATTAAATTTAATGTAGCCAAACTTGAAGTAATGTTCATGGAAGGAAAAATGCTCTGAACTTCACATATAAAAATTATGGGCTCTGGGCTCACTTAGGAATAAGATATTGAGATATAATAGTTCTATGAAATGTCAGTTCATTGCTCAGTAGTGGTGGAATCAGCAAATTAAATATTAACAATTACCAAGGGGCAAGCAAAAGAGAGTGCCACTGAATACACTGAATAAAACCAGGGTTCACTCACATCTTAAATTGTGTCTCCTGACCCCTTTATCTCCAGAAATGATATAGTGACAATAGAGGTGATTCAAGGAAGGCCAGTAAAGATGATTCAAAGTTAAAAAATTGTCCCTATAAAGAAATGACTAAGTAAGCAATCAATGTGGGCTTTCGTCTGGGGAAAAAATGCCTGAAAAAGAAATGAAGGAGAACAACTGAATGATGGTGAGCAGCATGGAGAAGATGAACAGGGATTGACTGCTCACTATTTCTTCCAATACAAGAATAAGGGTGCATCAAATGAAGCTGGCAGGAGCCATGCTTATAACAAATTAAAGGAAGTGATTCAAAGACAGCTAATAGCTGATCTGTGGTATACCTTGCCAAAGAACAGCAAGGATGCAATATTTTATCTGGGTTCAGAAAAAGGCTGGAGAAATTAAAGGATGATAAATCCATGGAGGGATGTTGGATATCTAGAGGCTACATCCAACATAGGAGGTCCCTGAGTGGAAACATTTGGAAGGTGGGAGAATATTCAGGGAAAATATCTCATGGTTTTTCCAATCTTCTCTCTGCATCACACACGGACACTGCTGGAGACAAAACACTGGATCTTTGCTCTGAACCAGTACAACTGCTCTTGAGTTTCAGCTCCATATGAGATGCTGCCCCAAATTTATTATGAATTTTCCTAAATGCCTAAGCCAATTCTCCAAAGTTCTCAATGAAGAACTTTGGCCCCCAAAAGACAGAAATGTCAGAAACTCCATGAAAATGCCGGGCATTTAGATATTACTGCTGAGCTTACATGGAAGGTATATGCCTGCTCAAGTCATGGAAGTGGTGGTCAATAGCCCAAGCAACCCACAATTGCAATCTACTGAACAGGAGCTACCTGTCTGTCCAACATGCTTTTAAAAAGTAATGTTTTTTTTTTTTTTTTTGTTTTGTTTTATTATTTTATTTTATTTTATTTTATTTTATTTTATTTTATTTTATTTTATTTTATTTTATTTTATTTTATTTTATTTTATTTTATTTTATTTTATATTTTATTTTATTTTATTTTATTTTTTTTATATATCTTATTTTAAAGAGGTGTTTATGTATGTTTATTTCTCTTTATTTATAAGCCTTCCCGTTCTCCCAAAGTGATGGCAGTCCATGGAGGGGAAGCTACCTTGGCTCGTGGCCGTATTGGGAGCTGGCAAAGTTACCACGTGAACCTGTGGATAAAGGGGCTGAGCACAGGTGATGGCAACCTGTGACAAAGATTCCTTTCCTCAGCTGCACGGACCAAGACTGTGGGTACACAGGGCAGCGCTGGGTGGTTTGGGGACAGCTCAGAGGGCCACCTGGGACCCCATGTGGCCGTCCATCCCCTCATTTTTTGCAGCAGAAGGCTTTGCCAGGCCGGGGCTGGCCAGCGCTGCCAGATGAAGAATGAGCGTGGGAGTCCCATTCCTGACCTCTCGCCCGCAGTGGGATTGACATAACTCCATAACGGAGGAAAAATGCCGCTTCCACACGACAACAAGATAAACGTTTTTATAAGACAGTCCCCAGATGGGGAGCGCCAGCAGCCCTGAGGTATTAGAAAGAAAGGAAAAGATGAGTGGAGTCGAGCGAACTCCTGCAGGTTTAGCATCAAGGCTCACCCCAGCCTTTTCACAGCCTCGAGCATGGACATTTCTGTCTGTTTTATGAAGCCAGCTTCAGTGAAATGGAGTCCTGGATCACCCTGAAGAATCCCAGGTGCAGTGCGGTGCCCGGCTTTCTAGCTTCAAAATCTGAGCTATAATTTCTGTTTTATTGTTGCTGCATGTAGCCAGCATCTCGTCTCCTCCCTGGGCATGGCTGCTGCTCTCTGTCTTTTTTCACCACCCCCCTTGCATTGCTCTCTCCTCACTGGGTGGTCCCTCCTTCCCTCGTTGGCCTCACACCGCTGTCTGGAGCTAAGACATTGTTTTATTTTTGTGTTTTAACTGAGTGCCCCGAAAGCCATCCTTTTGGCTAGTAGGCGTCTGTCTCTTGTCCTTCTCACATCCACTCTCCTTTAAAGGCCACTCTGGGGAAGGGAGGGAAAAACCTCAACTTTTCTCTCTTTCAGACTTCCCCCTGGGCCACGCAGATGGAGGGCAGTGTGGTCCTTTCATCTGCTGCACAGGCGAGCTGAGCGGGTGATGCTCAGATGGGTCTTGGCTGGTTTAGCGAGATGAAGAGGGCTGTGCTCATGGAGAACATGGAGAACACGGAGAAATCAAGACCTCTACCTTGGTTAGTCTAAAGTATACCCAAATCTCAGCAAGTTCTGCAATGCAATTAATGTAGAAACACCATACAACGTCCCTTTTTCTAATCCTATTTACCTCAGCCTCACCATTCCATGTCCCACTGGATTATTTAGCTCGCTGGGGTCCCTCTTCAGCTCCCCTCCTTGATGCAGCAAATCAGCTGCATTATTAAAATGATTAAAAATAGACTGAGCTTGCCCGAGACTGCATCTATAATGGATCAATTGCTTTTTATACATTTTTTGGCTCCCTACAGTGCTGCTTTGTCATGTCGCTTGCACTCATTTGGGTGAGATCTTGAAATAATAGGCACATTCAGGAGATATAAATATAGCTGTTTGTTGCCTTAAAATGGGTCTGCAGACAAATCGCAGTCTCAGCTTCAGGTATTTGGAAGTTAAATCTTCTTCCTCTGTCCTTTTCCTCTTGCACCTGAAGCAAACACTGGGCTTTGCTGCTTGGAAGCTGCTTTATCTTAAGCTATAGGTACTATTTCTGCTGCATGCAATTCATCGCCTCCTAGGCCAATAATTTAAGCAACCCTTGGTGCTAGATTGGATTTGCTTCCAGTAAGAAATAGTACAGAGTTAACATTGAAAAGCTGCAGTACAGTGAAATAAAAATAAATGTGCTGCATTGTGTAGCTTAACAGGGTGTTAATTTCTTGGGAGCGCATAAATAGGAGGCACAGAGCACATCTGTTTGCTGGTGTTGGGCTGGGGAAGGGGAAATTTGGAGTTCTGCAGCAGGGACAGGCTGAACTTTGTTCCCATGTCTCGCAGCACTGCACAAAGTCTTCTCTGTAGAATAGCCAGTTAATTAAAAATGATATTTACGATCCTCTTGTGATGTGTGCCCGTAATTCTGCTATTAGGATTTCTACAAAATCTGGTACTGCGTGAGGGCTGGGCCCCAGTGACCACGCAATCACAGGATCACAGGATGGTTTGGGTTGGAAGGGACCTCAAAGCCCCCCCAGTGCCACCCCCTGCCATGGGCAGGGACACCTCCCAGCAGCCCAGGCTGCCCAAAGCCCCATCCAGCCTGGCCTTGGGCACTGCCAGGGATGGGGCAGCCACAGCTCCTCTGGGCCAGGGCCTCACCGCCCTCGGAGTGAAGAACTTGTTCCTAATATCCAGTCTAAATCTCCCCTCTTTTAACGTTACTAACAGCCATCCTCACCCACGTGCCACTGGAGTCCACACACGACTTCCTCATGTCTACGGAGGGGTTTTATCACCCAGCCACCCTTCTGAGTTCCTGGGTTTCCCCCAGAGAGCACAGGACACCCCCTCCACCTTGCTCTGAATTTCCCAGGGATTCTACAAGCAGAAGTGAATGAATCCACCCAGCACAGTGGTTACAACGCTCTCAGCTTGTGCTGTCACTTACAGCAAGGCACACAGAGGAGGAGAGGAAATTAATGCACCTGAAAGTGCCCAAATGATGTCCTGGGCTTGTCCCCTTACCTGCTTCCTCCTCCAGCTCACCTCACACACAGCTCACAGAAATCACCCCCAGGCACTGACAGGGTTTTTCCCGGGCACTGCTGGTAAGACAGGGCCTTTAGCAGCATTTGCAATGTTTCTTGCTGTGTGATTCAAGGGTTTTTAGCTTGCAAAGCTTGACAACCCCAGAAGAAGCAATGTCCTGAACTTTTAAACCATGCACACTACAAAATGTTGTAAAGGTGTCTGGGGATGGAGGAGAAGAGGGAGATTTTCAGTGATTTTAACCCCTTTTTTTACGTAGCTGCTCTGCAGCCAACGTGAGGAAGAGCTTCTCCAGAGGCAGACTGGAGCTGAGCCCTGCACCTCAGCTGGCCACAGATGGGGATGAGGGAGCACATTTTTCTGACCGCTCTCAGCAGCACCTGTGGTCTCCCACTTGATTTTGAAGTGACTTCAGGTATAAAATCATAAAATCACAGAATCAGCTAGCTTGGAAAAGACCTTCAAGATCATTGAGCCCAACCATGAACCTGACCTACCGAGTCCCTCAGTGCCACATCCACACCTCTCCTAAATACCTCCAGGGATGGGGACTCCACCACCTCCCCGGGAATCCCATTCCAATGCTTGAGCACCCCCTCCATAAAATCCAATGCAAAGTTCCCCTGGGACAACTTGAGACCATTTCCTTGTGTCCTATCACTTGTCACCTGAGAAAAGAGACCGACACGATGCCCTCATTACAACCTCCATTCAGGAAGCTGTAGGGAGCGATCAGGTCCCCTCTCAGCCTCCTCTTCTCCAGACTAAGCAGCCCCAGTTCCCTCAGCTGCAAAGTGATCTCGAAGCATTGGCAGCAAAGCAATTTCCCATTTAACCCAGCCAGAGGATGCCCCAGAGGTCTCCACATCCCGAGGAAGAGGTGCTCACCTCCCCACCCCTTTCCATCCCCTCCTTCCTTCGCCTTCAGAACATTTCATCCCTGGGAGGCCACCACGACTCCAGGACTGAATCCTCCCCTGCCCTCTCCCATCCACGAACACGGCACCCACCTCCTCCATCCCGACACCAGCAGCTCACCTTGGGCAGGGGGGCGCGGACCCTGAGCTCAGCCGGCACCCGCGAGGGCCTGCAGAGCCGCGGGAGCTTGCGCCGCATCCTCGCGTATTTCTTCATGCTCTCGTTTTGTGTAAAAGCAAATCTCCTCTCACTGCTGGCATCCAGTCGCTACTAGCTGCTCGTCCTAACACCTGGACACTGCAAATGGGTTTGTAAAACCCTGGCAAAAAGCAGTTTCAGCTGTTGAATGTGTAGCTGATATCACAGAGACTCCATCCTTACACCACCGAAAATAAAAACAAAAATCTCTTTAACGCTTTATTATCAGACCCTTCCCTCTATTCCTTCGTACACACTGCTGCTCGGCTGAAAAAAGACAGCTTCTGCTCACAGAAAAGAAAAAAAAAAAAAGATGATGAAAGCTCGAGAAACTCCTTTGCATGCTTCTTTTGGCTTTATGTATTTCACTTTGAATTGGGATGCCAAACCAGGAGAATGACACTGCAGACTTCCAAGGCATTAAAAAATCATGAATCATACCTCAGGATGATTTTTTTGGCTAAAAGAAAACAAAACAAAACAGCAACAACAATAAAAACAAAACAAAACCAAAAGACTCCACCTACGAAATTCAAAAATGAAAATACTTTTCTGGCCCTTCCTTTGCCTCCTAGTGTGGTAATAACTTGGTTGGAGGGCCTTGGGCTTCAGGAAGGGCTCAGGGACTGTGAGACTCCCAGAGGATGCCCTTCTCCATGACCTGAAGCCTGGTCCCTGCAAAGGGACACTCATAAGGCACTGTAAGAGGTGTTTTATTGGCTTGTGGGGGCCTTGTCTGGATCTTCATGGTCAACGGAGACCAACAAGGACTTCCAAAATAAGGGCACTCATGTTGTGGGCCTTCAGGATTTCCCTCTCCTGACTCCTGGAGGGAGCCTCGGCAGCTCAGGGGGATGAGTCCCCTCCTCAAAGCCTTGGCAAGGGCCAGCAGCAAGAGGAAGACCACCAGGAACCGCCTTGCTTGGCTCAGCCACTCCACTCTCCTGCCACTTGTCCTAGGAAAGACATTTAGTTAGAAAAAGCCAGAGGACATCTTTTTTGTGTCCCCTTTATCACAAAATACACAGATGCTCCGTCATGGACGAAGCTGGAAACTGTGGCAGGAGCAATCAAAATGCTCCTAAGCAATCAAAAGATGCATTAGTTGAATTTCCCAGATTGTTCCAGTGAGCAGACCGGAAGCATCAGGACATTATGATCTAGGGAAATTATTTTCTGGTGCCACATCTGGAGTTTGCTTTATTTCTGAAGGTGTGATCAGATCACACAAGGCAGGCACTGGGGAGATGCTGACAGCTCCAGCAGTGCTTCTGCATCACCTTACACCCTCCTCTTATCCCAGGGAGACCCTCAAATTGAGGTGACCCCAAATGGCTGATCAGAGAGAACCCCTTTTCTCCCTGTCTGTCCCCAAATTGAAAACTGGCTTAAAAGAACATAAAAATAACTTGAGGAGACAGCAATCTGCTCCATGGCAGTGCTTCGCCGAAACAATCAGCGGCAATCCCTCCCCGTGCTGCAGTGCTACGGGGTGGAATAGAGATGACAAATCTGTCACTGATTACGCTCCATTACATCCTCACAACACTTCCCGTGCTGCCTGCAGAAGAGATGTTCTCGCTTTGCTTTTTAAAGGATTTCAGGTAAAACAGACAGCCAACATCTCCGGCGGTGGCAGCCTGGTGCTCTGGCATTTGATCCTTCCCCAGCTCAGCCTTGGGGATGTATAAATGCTTAAAGGACACAGAAATCACCACTTGTCTGAATCATAGGGGCATTTATAGGACAAAAGCCTATTAAATTCACGTGGTATCTGTCCCCCTATGCAGAAATCCTACTGCAAAACTCTGGTAGGTACAATGGTAGGACCTGAACCATGTGGATCAGTGGGTGCCTGGTGTGGATGTAAGGATTTGGGGTGAGTACGCAGGGCTGGGTTGTCAATATGGAATTAGCAAATCACAAGGACTGAATGGTTATGTGCACGGGAGGTAACACAAGGTAACACAAGTCAAACACAAGTCTCAAGCACTGACTCCACAGCCAGTGCTTGAGAGCAAAACAGTTGCCTGGAACTTGTTGCTTATGCTACACAACAGCACAGCCCTTAATAAATTTGCTTCCCGCAAATGGAAAAAAATAGAAAAAAAAAAAAAAAAACAGCTGCCACTTCTTCCTCCTGGCTACTACTTCAGATGGACGTTGGGAGTTGAGCAGCTTGGACCTCATGTGTTTCTCAGGAGCTTTCTGCCTCCTCTTCCCCTCTTCCCCATGTGAAGCAGCACTCAGCCATCCTCTACAGCATCCCTGTGTGCCTGAAGGTTCCTGCCCAGGCTTTCTGCCCCAGAGCCATGTGCCTGCAAGCCAGCTCTACCTGGCTCCCTGAATGTCCCCGAACCACCCAAGAAGAGCCTGAACTCTCCTCGTTGAGTTCAGTGGGGGACAAGCTGAACTCATCGAGGAGATGAGAATAGAAATGAAGCTAACGCTCGCTCCGGGGTGACAGGTTTTGGTCTCCCGGGTAGCCCTGACAGATCCATCAGGAGGCACTTAGCTAGAAACCCCTGAGACCTCTGCAAGGGAATCCTTGTCTTGCTTCTGTGTTTATGCTGCTCTGAAATGCCTAGTTAATGTAAAAGCAAAAAAAGGCAACATAATGGGCCTCTTTAGAGGGGTTTTAGGCTCTTAATGGAAAGCAGGAAGCCAAGGCCTGTATAATTAAATTGCTAATCTCTCACCAGATCTGGCAGGCTACGTACGCTTGTTAAAAACAGGTTTAAGCCCTACAGCAATTTTTGTTTCAACTCTAGGTTCAAGCCAGGAGCCTTCATTCCTTCAGCCCTGAAACACTTCCAGGAGTGCTGTGCCCTTCATTAAAGAGCTGCCCTATAGCAAAGCCCAGACACCAGGCAGAGTCAAGGTGACCCAATTCTTGGTTAAAACAGAGACTATTAATAAGATAAAGGTGTTCATGCCCTCTGCTGGGGCCCCTCTCTCAGCAGTGTTCGCTCACACCTTCTTTTTAACGTTTCTTCTTTCTGTACCTAGGAAGCCACCCACATGAGGGTCCCACCGAGCTCATCAGATCGGTCCCTGCAGCTGTATCACTACACGTACCTGCAGAAGGGTTTTCTTGCTGTCTCTCTACCTTTGCACAGTTTCTACCAAGCCCCAGGTGTCCCCCTGGCTCATCCAATGGAGCACTGGGATAATTCTGGAAATGAAATAAGCTCATAAATTACTTGCTGTTACTTCCCTCTCCCTACAGCAATCGGATTTAATATATGGTCAGAAAATACATGCAGAGTACTGTCATTTTGCTGAGGAAAACAGGCAGGTGTGGAGGTATGAGATGGGTTATTTGGTTTTATTCACTACTTTAAGGAAAACGACCAAAGTAAAGTGAAAAAAAAATCCCCGTTCCTTTCACTGCCCTGGCCACAAACCTTGGTGTTTATGTTCCCCTACATCATTTGCCCACCTGGCTGGAGGTCACACAGTTGGAGAGGTTGTCCCAGGGAGTACTGGCTCACATCACTCACAGCTCTGAGCCTTCAAGGGCAGCTTTGCCCTGGGACATGCCTCATCCCCCAAGGCAAGAGCATGAGAGGAGTGTGGGGACAGACACAGGACAGAAACCTCTAAAGACTTAAAAAACTTGTTCTCTCTCCCTTTTTCAGCTGTTGCCTCCCCGTGTTGGAAAAGTCTTGTGTTCATCCTTCTAGTGTGAAAGGCAACTTTGAAAAAACAAAATGGGATGGGGAAAGGCAGCAGGTCGGATTGCTCAGGAAGGTCTTTCACAGGTGGTTTTAGACATACAGTTTCTGAGAATGCCATCTGAGCACAGGGAAGCAAAGGAGAAATGCATCCAAGCTTTAGATGCAGTTGCCAACCCTGAGTTATTTTGACTCTCTCATGTATATTTGGCCTGATTATAGCAAATGCTGAGAATCTACATTTCCTAAGGAGCTCTTTGACCACTAAGGACATCAAGGGATGAAGCCTGAGTACATTAGAGTAGCTTCTGGTCTACATGGCTTCTCAGAAAAAAAAAACAAGATCTGTGGCTTCTCCTGAAAGGTTTGCAGACTTTTTGGGATCTGTGAATCCCAGATAAGCAGGTCGGCTTAGCCCTGAAATGCTCATGTTCTTCAAATTTGGGCAAGGGGAATGTATCCTCACTGCCTGATGCTGCATCTTGCATTAAGCTTTAACCACTGGCTCGCTATGTAGGTAGGAAGCAATATCCTATGCATCAGGATGAAATAGATAAGGAGTATTTGGGCTGAGAAAGATGACAAAGGGAAGATATGATCAAAGAGTACAAAATCATGAAAGACACAGAGATGATGAATAAAGAAGGATTATTCTTTTTTGTTGTTGTTATTTTATTTTCTAATACCAGGACAAAGGACAGTATGAAGCTGCAGATTTAGAAGAAACAGCTTTTTTTTTTTAATTATTTTTTTCCACAGCATATGACAAAAATAGGGAAAGTATCACTGGAGGAAGCAGGGGAAGCCAATAGCATAAATGGGTTGGAAATAAAGTTAGGCAAATTAATGTAGGAAAAGTCCATAAAGGGTTGTTAAGCATGACAAAGTCAGGAAGTGGCTGAACCATTGGTTCTTGGGCAGTGGGAGGATGCTCTGATGAAGCAGCTCTCCAGCCTTGCCTTGGTTTTCCCTTCTCTGTGGTCTTGGTGGACGGCTTGTGGCTGGGTGTTGGGGCAGGTTTGACCTAGTGGAGCTGTAACATGACAGCAGGGGCTGTGTTATCAAAGACAGAGTCCTCCTGAATGCGATTCGGAGCAGGAGTGTAATTCAGCTTCTTCCCTCCCACAGCCTCCATGGACTGCAGAGCAGGGCAGGGACATCACAGCCCACTTAAGCATTAAATACATTAGACACCTGAAGCTGCTTAGCTCAAATGCCCTTCTTTTAAACCATGATTTGCAAAATGCAAGAGCAAATCAGGTGTCTAAACCCCACTGCTTTTAAGAGGCCTTGCATGCCCTTAATCTCCTTAATGTTTTTTCAATCTCTCCGTGAAATCTCAATGAAAATCAGGCCTAGAATGATCTCTCCCTTTTTATCTTCTGAAACGCAGATAGTACTTGCAAAACGCCTTGTTAGATAGAAGCTATAGCTTCTCTGCACTTTGCAACCATAATTAATGAGGCTTCTCAAACATTAGATTGTCGGAAAAAGGCATATTTTGTTTGCATGGACTACTTCAGCACATTTTCTTCTCACAAACCACGGACAGTGAATGCAGACACTCTGGTGTCAGCCCCATCAATCTCTGACTTTCAGAGCTGATCCTTATGCCTCCCATCTTCCTCGCCTCATGCAAGCAAGATGAGAAAAGAGGAACTTTGAAGCTTGGCTGGATGGCTTAGGTGCAGCCATGCCAGGCTCCAGCGTGAATCACATGTGCCAGCAACATAAATCAGGTCTGTAACGTGAGGCCACTGGAGGAGAACTCTGTTTAATGTACCTGACCTGTGTCCAGGGTTCATTTCCACGTGCCCCTGGTGTAACTTGCTTTATCAGCTGTAAAGAAAAGCTCGCCAGCTGCACATTATATTCACACTCCAAAGTCAATGGAAAAAGCAAGCAAAGTCCTAGAGCAGACCTGTGGAAATAGACTAAATAAATCCCTTCTAAATTGTTTTGCTTTCCCTGGTAGAACGGTTGAAGAGTTTATCTGTGATGGACCCAAAATAACATATTTCACTTAACTGGGGGAATGCTTTACAAAATAAAGAAATAAAATCAAGCTAAATTCTAAGACTTGGCACTCTCGAGTGATTTAAATGTTGAAATAATAAAATGGAGCTTTTGGAGCTTTGCTGGTTTGTCAAAAAAGAAAAGGTCTCCCTCGTTGCAGCAAAAAATATTAGTTGAATTCAGCCTGAGTCTATGGATAGTTTCAGTCAGCCTGGAACTGCATTTATTAGCAGCTAAACTATCCATCTGAAAAATGTTACCTAGTTCTACCCCAATTGTTCTCCCCACTGCTTAAAAATATCCTACTTACAGACAACGCTATTGTTCAGCGTAGATTTAAGATGTTGTGGTTCATTGTCTGGCGCTGCATCTCCTAGGGAAAGCAAACCAATTAGGCCCCTCTATTTCGGTGCCTCAGTGCCTGTTTGTGCAGTTATTATGTCATATGAAGGAACACAGCCTTATAGTCTTTGACAGATATGACCGCATTTCTTAAAAGAAAATACCATGTTTTCAGCAAAAAATACCCTGTATCCCAGCTTTGGGATAGAAGTGGTCACAACACAGCCCAGGAATTGCCAGCTGAGACCAATTGAGCATCCTGCATCCAGGTCTCTGCTAAGTGCCTGTCCCAAAAACTCATCCCAAACCTACAAAGCAGTAAAAAAAACACAAAACACGGGTCCTGAACCCCGTTATTACAAGCAGACTTATGAGTTGAAGCACAAGGAACTGTGTCCTTTTCAAACTTTTCATTACACAGCCAAAACCAACCAACCACCACCAACAAAAACACAGAAAAAAGAAGTGTGGATCTCCTAACACGTCTGCTCCTGGACCTGTACCTCCCCTCGCAGGGCTGGCAGCTTGCATTTCACAGGCACCAAACCAAGTCCACTCGTTTTATATTTATTTGACCCCCTCATTTTTTATTTATTTGACCCATTTTATATTTATTTGACCCGCTCGTTTCATATTTATTTGACCAAGCAGACAAAAACACATTGGCCAGTTTTACCGATTCAATGCCTTTGCTTTGTCCAGAGAGGCAGATGGACCAGGTTCACAGCTGCCTTGTGCCCCTGCATGACCAAACTCTGCCTCCTCATCTGCATCTGCTGGCTGCTGCCGACTCAGACAGGACTTAGTGTCGTGGCCTGTACAGGAGAAACCTCTCATTTTCTCAGTCTGCTGCCTCCCCGAAATATTTTCCAGCCATCAGCTCAGGAATGAAGTTAAAAAGGCAGGTGCAAGAGCACAGATTTGTAAATATTAGGTTTGCATATAAATTACTTGATTGGATGTGGCAGTGAAAGGGCTGCTGCTTAATCTGACTGCCTGGCTGTGGCAGCAGCAGGTGACACGGGATTTCCAGAACCAAAACCCATAGTTGTGTTTTTTTTTTTCAAACCCACTGAAATTACCTGAACTGCACTGCAGGAGGAAGAGCGGCTAAAAATCCACGAGCAACCCAAAAAACACCACAGGTAGTCTGTGTTTAGGCAAGAGGCTCCTAGTGGTCCCAGCTGGTACAGAGCTGGATTAACTGGGCCAAACTGGAGTGATGGGGCGGCACACATGGACTCGGTGTGGCCATAGCCAAGGGTAAGAACATCAGGCAGCCTGGCTGCTGCTTGCGAAGGCATTTCCCTTCGTGCTGGCAGTTTAACACCACCGTGGCCTTGTGTTCGTCAGGTGCAGGAGCAATGCACTGAACAGTCTTTGAAGTGCCACAGCTTCCTGCTAAATTAAAGGAAAATACCCCGAGCTCCCGCGTGCTGCAGGAGTGTGCACACAGCAATGAATTTTACAGAGCTCAAAATCCCCACACCGATTTCACATGTTCATTTAGAAGCCTTCGGGGGGCACGAGCCCTTCTTTAACAGCAGGAACACAAAGAGCCTCTTCTTCAGGAGCCACGAGTTTTCTTTGCCGTGTGAGGGAAACAAAGCCAACACGCCGCTCATCTGAGCGCTTTCCCTACCGAGACACGGGATTACTTTTTGCAGCAGTTTGCTAAATGCTCGGCCTCAAAGGTAGAGTGAAATCAAGCATTCAGCACGCTTAAAGCAGCACAACGGAGGGGGATGTAAAGCACCCTCCTTCTGCACCCAGCTGGCACCATTTGTGCCTGGCGTCAGCACACGGCCGAGTTTGTACCCCGAGATAATTCCCACCTTATTTTCCCCTCTCGATGGGAATAGCAGGAAGGTTAATTAAACCCTCCGAACTGCTGCTGTTATTCATCATTCCTTCCCTGTAATACAAGCAGCGCTATCTCGCATTTGAGCCCTGGTTCCCTATAAATACCTGCCCTCTGCTTTTACCTCCGTGCTAAAAGCCTTTCACGCAGCAAATGCAATTAATTTCCTCGCAAGAACAGCCAAGCCGTGTGACCGAAGTTCTCTGCCTACCCACAGCAGAAAACAACCCTCAATCCCTAGGCAAAAGAAATGTGCACCAGCACCAGACTTTGGGGGAACAGCACGCCCTAGTGTTCCCTCTGCTCCTCGCTGCCGGCTGGTTTGTGGGCTCCCTACTGCTGCTGCCCAGACTGAGCTCCCAGGAAAACAGGATTTCTTTCTGCAAACCCAGAATTTCTGTTTTGTCTCCCCACTGAAAGTCTTCATGGCCTCGGAGAAGGGGTCAACCACAAGCACCCTGGTGTGAACATGCAAGACAGAGGCTGGATCGGCTCTGCTCTGCCATCACCAACACAGCCAGGGAAAATCTGGGTAGCGTAGAGGGTAGCTGCTGACTACTGCTGTCCAGACAGACCTTAAGACATGCCTCTGCTTTTGACCAGGCCTGTTATTTGTCAATAATTATAATAATTCTTAAAGATCTGTCCTTCTCAAGACACATCTCCATGCTGGAAAAACCCACCAGGCTGTTTGCTAGAGACCTAGGATTGTGTGCTTTAAACAAAAGGCACTGGATTTGCAAAACAGCCTTAGCTGTGCACTGCTGCCCTGAGGACCAGTGCTTCTTCCTGACCTCAGGGCTGATCACTTTATTCCTTGGAGCCTGAAGATGCCCTAAAGTTTTTTGTTTGTTTATTTATTTTTTGTTGCAGTCAATGTAATTGCAAATGTTCCTGCTATTCAGGGAGCTCTAACAACAGAGGATGCTCCTTGCAGATGCTCCTCAGCCAACATCTGGACTGAATGCCCCATTAGACCAAAGCCAGACCTCTCTTCTGCACAAAATCAGATACACAGGGGACTGACTTCCTCTGTGGGCAAATTGTGAGTGGTTTGTGGATGCTGGCAGAGCTGGGAAGGAAAGGGCAGATTGGTTTGCAGACCATCATGGTTATAATGGGATGGTTGCTGTGTATGTTATTAGAAGAAGGAGCAAACAAGGACAGAGCAAGAATTTGGGCAGGGCTCTCAAAGACCCTGCAAAGGTCATCCCTGCTACACCCTGCTTTACAGAGCATGGCATGGGAGGCGTGTGTGACACAGCTGAGCTCCCAGCTGCTCGTCCTCTGGAAAGGGGAGCCGACCCATCTCTGCAGTGGCAAGAATCTCTCTCTCCTCTGCTGTATAAATACAAAAGCGAATAATCAGACCTCAAAGCAAGACCCAGCTTGCCTAACCTTTAATCCAGGCTGGAAGCAGCAGTGCCCTGACAGCTCCACTGGCACAGAGCCCCACGTGTCGGAGATCTGAGCCAGTCACCAAACGGGATGAGAGGATGGCCTGGCAGCAGATAAAAAGCCGTCTCCTTATCTATCACCCACACCATCTGGGAACCTCTCTCCTCGCCTTCCCAACCCTAATTATTTTTTACTGCTTGATCTCAAGAGGTGTTCATGGCATGACCCACAACCAAGCAAGCCTGCTGCTTCTTGCCCTCTCTCTGGCAGTTGGCTTTTCAGCCCCTTTATTACCATATTCACCTGTGAGTCAGATAATTGCTCATGTGATCCCGGAGTATTAGTCCTCCTTGTGTCGTCGCAAGCGCTCGGACATTCCAATTTTCAGGGGATTATATGCAAAGCAGAAAAGACATCAACCGTGCCTTTAATGCTTTCCCCTGGTCTCTCATTTCCCCAGGGACAACCCTTTTATCTCAGGGAGCCTTACAGAGAAATCAGCAATTCAATTGCACTGTTTTTTTGGCCTTCAATTTCAGATACTTATTCCTGTTTGATCATGTCATGCAGCAACTCACAGAAAAAGAATGAAATTGCTCCTCGTTTCAAATGCCAGTTGCTCACTAAAGCAAAAGCAGACTGCACTCTTTTGTTTACTCCACTCTTGCTTTGCTCACTCTTTCAGCCTGTCAGTCTTGAGCTCTGTTCCTCTGCAACAAAGACTTTAGGCTGCTTGAGCCGTGAGTTCACTGGGTCTGACCTGGCTTAGTTTTAAGCTCATACCGAAATCCCTCTGATGAAGATCACTGTGAGAATAGATTAAGCCTAGAAGGCAGCTTGAGCCTGGCTCCAAGCACTCTTCCTGCAGGACACGTTCTTGGGAGCAGATCACTTCTTACTGCTGCTGGTGATGCAGGAGTGAGGCTGCAGGCCCGTGTCATAATGATTCCTCCTAAGCACAAAACCTGTAGTTAATCAACGTGGTATATTAAATACAACCCAGCTCAAACTTGCCTCCCAAACTGCAAACAAACACGGACCTCAGCTATCTTCCATCCAAGCACATCCTTCAGGGGTGGTGACCTGAAAATGTTGTCACCATGTGTCCACTGCCCCCAGGCCACTGCTGAGCCAGGAAGGTGGCTTTGGACCCTTCTTTGTAGGTCTTGATGTGCGGAGGGAGGGTAGGTGATTGAACTCATGGGGCATCACCTAGTGCGAAGCCCTCCAAGACTGCAGCAAGAGGCAGGGGGGAGCCCTCTGCCGGGCTGGGAGGATGCTTGTGAGTTGTGCTTTGGCACGTGAGGGAAGATCAGCCAGCAAAACCCATCAAATCCTTGTGCTGAATCAGGGTCTTGATACTAGAAAGCAAAACGAGTTCGTTAATTACTGCTGTTACCAGTAAATCTCTAACTGAAGCTAAAATTATAAGGCAAGCAATTTATTTTATGTGCAGATTGTATCTATTTTAATGAGTTCCGAAAATAGAGCTTTAAAGCGGTGGCTTTAAGCTCTGACGTTGTATTGGGATTTTTTTTCCTTGTGAAATTTTCCAGGGTGTTTAGCGAGGCTGTTCTTTCCTAGATGAAGCATCTCTTTTTTTTTTGCGTTGTGGTGCACTGAAGCACACCAATGGGTTCAATCTCTCTTGACTGGCCTTGGGATGTTCTTCTTGGTTCTGATTCAGGCCTTAACTTATTATGGAAAGAGATTGTATTGGGGTGCAGAGGTACCTTTAGGATGTGAGGCAATTTCCAGCTCCATCATGAATTTTCATGCTCCTGAGCAAGAGACATCCCTGCCTCAGTTCCCCATCCAGAGTAAGAGATGGTAAAACACACGACAGTGCCACTTGGAGCCCTCTGATGTGCCACTTGGCTGTACCAGCCATGTCCCACTTGTCTGTAGGACTTTGTCCAGTGCTAACTGGCTCAGGAGATGCCCATTCCCATTGCCACCTTGGCACAGAGGTAAGGGTAGCCTCAGGGACAGTGCCACTGCTGCCATGATCCACGAGAAGACTGAGTTGCTTAGAGGTTGCTTCAGCGCCTCTTCGTGGAGGTTCCCATCACGTTTGGTCCCCAGGAGATGAAGCAACCCTTCTGCAACCAAAGCTGTGGCTGTTGGAAAGGGACTGCAGGCCAGGGGAAGGGATGCTGTGAGCACACAGACTGCTCTATCAGTGTGGCATCTGGGGATTTCTGGATGGGCATTCCCCACGCAGCTTCGTTAATATAATCAAGGCCAGGAGTTACTTAGTGCTCATCCAGTCATTGCAAAGGGACTGATTACAGGCTGCTCTCCTGGGGCATTATTTCAGGCTGGGACTTGATGGAGGAGTATAAATAGCATGGCAGCTTCACCGAGGAGGTATTCCTATGTGACAGAGAAGTTAAAGCCCATGTCGAGGCCTCTCTAATTGCTCAAATTATTGCTACTGTTAACAGGGCAGCGAATTATGTCAGGGAGCCTTTCAGCAGTCATACTACTCTAGCTACGGATGATATACACTCCTGGATTAACGCTGACAAACAACAATAAAAAGGGGTCACATTAATAAAATCTGAATGCAGGAAATAAACGTCGAATTAAAAGCAAACAACACCTGAAATATTGACTTTGGCAACATAAAGTGGTGCTAAGAGGAAGAGGAAAATGTTATGGTTGATCAAGAGCAGCGCAGTTATGCTCAGGGCAAGTTTTACGCAGCACACCAGAAAGTGAGCTGAGCCCTACCTGCTTGCAGCCAAGTTCTGGTCTGCACCAGTCGAGCTGCAAATGTCCTCTCCTGATAGAGCTATGGGAACCGGAGGAGAGGAGATCCCAAGAGCAAGACCCCAAGAATTCAGGGCTGGAAGTACTCTCTGATGATAATGGAATAATAAGTATCACTGATTTCTCATTTACATCCATAAAATTGGGACTAATGTAACAGCAACAACAACAACAATAACAACAATCACATTTACACTGGTTCAGGTCCAAACCAGGTGGAAATCTAGCACCAGATTTGCAGTTTCCCATCCCTTAGAGCTGGAAGAACTGAGTCTTCAGATCTCAGATCTTCAGGAAATCTGACCTGAGTGATGAACCCTCTCCTTCCAATTCATTCATTACAGCTGCCATAAGCCATTCAATTCACCTGAGGCTGTTCTTTTAATTATACTGTGTCCTTCTGTCTTCTTTCTATCAGAGTTTTTTAATATAAAAAGTACTAACAGTAACTTCCTCCCAAATGCACATAAATGTGTAGATGTCACAGCACCTTGAGAAAACTGCTTCAACACATTGGGATCATCGTACTGTAGAAATCATGATCTTACACTTGACCACATCTGGCTTGACCACCTGTATGTGAGGAATAAATACAATTAAACCAACACGGACCATGAAGATGACTCCTTTGCAAACACTGGGAGCTCCTGAACCAGGACAGACAGACCTGTCTTTTCAGTAAGACTGAGGGGAAGTGTGTGATCAAACAGACTGAATGGATCCAAAAGTCAGAAAAACTAACAGCAGGCTGCTGATGGCCAGAGAGTCGATCCCACACTTTCCCATAGTATCACAACTGGCATAAATAAGCTCCTGAACCATCATGTTGCAGTGAATCCCACTGCCAAATCGGGGTCATAATGCTTCTTTCACTAAGGAATGTATTTATGGACATTAATTGGGTGAGAAGTCTGTCTTTATTTATTCTGTGCCATCAAAAGACTTGGATCCAGGCTAACAAACATGTAGGAACATGCTGCCCTAAAGATGTTATGGCCCAAAGCACATGTGGCACATGGGATGAACAAGGGAACCCAGAGCCTCTGCTGGTTTTCATTTACTCCAAATCTAGTTTTGCTCTATATGAAATCCAGCTTGGTGCCATGGGCCATATGCTCCCCTCCTCTGCTGAATGATGCCATTCCAAGAAACCAGTGGTGATTAATAGATTCCCGTGAACATTTATGAAGTAACTTAGAAACTGACCACAGTGGAAGGGGGGAGTCTGTGGGCATTCCTCGGTGTGTGGACTGGGTTGTCCCTGTCAGGGGTTAAGCACTGCAGTGACGTTTCCGTGTAAGAGCTCACCTCTAATCACACTTCCCCTATTTTTCTAAGAACTCTTCTCAATGGCAATTTTTGGTCTCTGGAAAGCCTTAGAGTCTGTAATCTCATTAGCAAGCAGCACATCTTCCTTTGTAGCAACCTAAAAGCTTTCAGAAAACAGCTATTTGTAAAGAGCACCTATGAATGGACAGAAAATACTGATCCTGTCCATTTCTGGGTGGTATTCTCAGTTCTCTGCTTCTTTTCCTTTTTAACTGGGGTATTAAACTGTACCACATCTCTTTGCTTCCTTTCCTATACCAGTACAATCAATGGCTGAAACAATCCTTGCAGCATAGACCCGTGGCTTCGCAATAATCAGCATCAGAGTCTTGCAGAAGATGCAGCAGTCCACTGCTTGCAGTAACCTTATTTCAAGTTATTTAATCTTCTTAGTGAGGTGTAGATTACATCACCTCAAACCAACCTTGAAAGCTCGTGATCAGCCACATCAATAACACGAGCGTTGCAAGCAATCCCGTGCTCTGGTCTTGCTAAGCTCTGTAGTAGCAAATTAACACGACCCAGCTGGTGCTTTCAAAAGCCTTGCATTTGAGGTAACTGATACAGATTTGGAGTCCCTGCTGGGTTGAGCAGAAGATAGCTGTTCATGCCCAGGACTGGAGAGTCTGATAATATCAACATCAGTGTTATTGCTGAAAGTTCAGTTTTGCCTCTCACTTTAAACAAATCCAAGCACTGGTGTTACTTGCTTGTAGTAATTTTAAGAGGCTGAATAGCAATGTGGTTGAAAGATGGCTCAGGCCTCATGGGAAAACATCTCAGAGTTTCACAACAAGCATGTGCAAGGAACTGCTGGGATTAATAAATTTATTTCATTATCACAACTTCATTTTAAGTGGACGTATGGAACAAAAATGAGTCATTTCCCATTCCCTATTCTTGCCCTGGGAAGTCACAGGAACACCTCCCTCTATGGCTGCAAGGCTGCACGGATCTTGCACAGCAAATCCCCAGGGACAACCAGGATGCGTTTGGGAGTTGTTACCTCCATTAAACTAAGGTTGATTTTTTGCTGCTGAAAACTACATTGTGTTGTTCATCTGTATGACACTTCAATGTCCCTCAGGAAAGGAAGGATAATGAAAGGTGAGAAAATCTGTGCATAGCATTACCAAACTTGTAAATCAATTCAAGCAGCAAATACCTCATTGGAAATCACACTTTAGAAGGGACTTTCCATTCTAAATAACTTTCAAGGGCTATAATGAAACCAGGAAGACTTGGACCTTGCAAGGCTATTTCTGTTTGTAAGAAAAATTGATATGAGACATCTAGCCTTGTCTTTTGGATCCATCTTGCCTCAGTCAGGCATTTTATCACCTGAATGTGAAGTGATTAGCCCTGAGTAGGTCACCTAGCACTCCTAAAATAAAAGTCCTTATTCCCCTGAAACTCAATGGGGAGGGGTAGATCTCTCCTGAGACCTTTCGATTAGGGACACTGGATGTGACATGGGAGATTGCAGCTGGTGTCCATGAAGAATGGTCCCAGTACCAGGCTCCTGGGCTTTCTGGGTATGGATGCTCACATGGATAATGGATCTTCACTTGTCCGTGAATAAACAGTCCCAGCTAAAGGAAGAGAAATGTTAAGAGAGACTCTTCCCTTTAATTTGGAAATGCTGGGGACTCACTAGTGTTGCATTCCAGACTTTGGTCCTTTAAATCCACATTAGCTCATCACTAAATTGGATATAAATGAGAGCAGATTGTTCTTTGCAGCTCAGCAGACCTCCTTGTCTGCTGCTCCAGTGAGCTATGTGGTGACAGAGCCTCAGATCATTGCAAGCTTTTCCTTGCCTTTTTCATCTTAATTCCAAAATGTGAAATGTTATTTAAGCCTCACGTTTCCACCTGGGAGACCCTACTGTATTCCCTGGGTACCCTGTGTCTTCATGGCACTGAGGGGTTGGGTTGCTCCTTTGTAGGGTTTATGATGAGAGCTGGCTAGAAAAAAAAATCCCTTTCAAGTAAAACAATGAGGTTTTAACTTTAGGTTTTGTTGAATTTTCTACAGGAGATGAAACTTGAGAGACCCCTGGCCCTTCCTGCAGGAGCCTGGAGAAGTGGTGTCCCCTGGTCAGCAGAGCAAGGCCTGACAGGGCCAGAGCACCATGTCTGATCCTCCTGCCTCACTCCTCCCTGCCGGCTGGCCTGGGAAGCCTCCTGTGGAGACTTTTGTTAAAACAAACGTATTTTGACAAATCCTGCCTTTGACAACCCGCCTTTTCTGACAGCACATCCCACGGTGACTCCTGCCTGCTCTCCTCAGCCTGCTTTGACAATGTCTGCGGGGAACCTCCAGGGAAAAGTCTCCTGGCAGCAATTAGCACCTTCTAGTCTGATATGGGTTCGCCTCAGATATCCCCACACGCTGTCTGACACGGCAAAGCAGCCCCCAGGTGGCACACACGGTGCCTTGGCGTGACTCCTGGGCACTGCCACCAAATTGTGCCACCGAGGAGGCAAGGGAGAGGGGTAAACCCGGTGCCCAGCCTCAAATCAAAGGGTTACAGACACCGAGCTGAGGGCTCCCCACCCCAACCAAAGGGCAGATGCTCTACGCCTGGCATGCAGAGACCCTTTGAGGCTGTTTTGGCCCTTTACACAAAGATGGGCTTCCAAAGAATTAAAATAAGAGCTGACAACACCAACCTGCAGAGACCGAGGCTGGGAGGCAAGCTTTTGTATCCCTGCAGCAGAGCTGGCAAAGGCAGGAGTTTTTCAGCTGAGTTTTAGTGTCCTCACAGTCACAGCCTTCCCAGAGGTTGAAGAGACACAGTAAACAAACCCTGATCTCTTTTAGGAAGCTGCTCCTTCAGGGAGCTGCCTCTTATTTTGGGCTGTAATGGGGTAAGCAGCTTGGTCGCTGAGGTTTTTCACTCAGTCCTTCCAAAGCCTGGTTTCTAACTCATTTCCCTTACTTACTTACTGCCATCTAGTGCAGCTTGCTGGGAAGACAATTGAGACTCCTCCACCCTCTCCCCTTAAAAACGAACCAAAACAAAACCAAAAAGCACATTAAAATGAGAAGCACTTCTTTTAGGCAATAGCCGTTCCAGGCAACTGAGTGTGTAGCAGCAAGATAGATAAGAAGATGCTTTGCATTTCATTTCTGAAACTTTAAAATGTCTGAAAGCTTTACTGACTGCAGAGATTTCAGATCAACAACTGGTTTAAGCAGCTGTCCTGCATGACTTTTGCTCGTGCAATCATCCCTGTGCATCCCTCCAGTATAGGTAAATGCATGGCTCATTTAATTTAGCCAAGGGGGGAGTTTGGTGTGGGGCTATGACAGTGAAGGAGAGCTGACAAAAAAAAAAAAAAAAAAGTTTGTTTTCATGAAACAGGTTAGGAAGATGGAGCTGGGCTCTCCTTCGTTTGTGTTTAATCTCTAGAATACAATTATGGACATCAGTGCGGTCAAAACACAGGGAAAGATCTGGTTGAGGGATGTGAATAGCTGTAGCACAAGCAGTTGTGTGCTGAAATAAAGGGCTACAAAAGCCAGACCCAAAGCAGGGAGTGATAGGCTGGATAAAAAGAGTTCTGTCTGAAGAGAGCAGTGGTGCTACCCTGCTGAGGGCTAGAAGATAGCCAGAACCTCAGTGTCTCAAACACAGAAAGAGATGTTTGCTATGCCAAGCTCCTGATCAGAAAGTTTTTCTTCTAAAAGAAGAGCTTGGCAAGCTATATTAAATCATAGACAATGTGCTTTGCTTCTTATATATAAAAAGATATTTATTCACCATACTTAAACAAGAAATAGCTAATTGTTAAAGAAACATGGCATTTCTAACTAGCCTTTGTGCTGAATTTAATGCATCCTGAAATTCAAGCTGCCAACTGTCTTTCCCCTGCATGCTCCCTGAAGAGCATAGGAGCATCTCAGATCTTCCAAGCAAGGCAACAAGTAGGGGTTCATTTGCTTAGAAAGTATACAGCCAGTGATGTTTTTCCACAAATATTGGTCAGGCTTATGTTCTGCACATTGTGCAACTGCCCAGGCTGCAGCAGAGTTACATGACATATTATCCAAAACTGTGGGACAGGCGAACTTCAGGTAGAGATGAAAAGCCAAACAGGAACAAAATAGCCCCCAGAAAAGTCAAGAGGGAGTTGAAGGTACTGAGGACCTTCCAGGAGATATTTACTTGGCCAGATCATGCCAGGACTGGTTGAAAGCTGATAAGAGCTCCATAAGAGGGGCAGAGGAGGGGATGTTCGCCATACTTAGTTCTCAGCTTTGAAGAAATGCCCAAGTCTTGTGGTCTTGATAGTGAAGGTTTTGAGGCCAAGCTTTATCTTTTCACGTGGTCACATCAAAAGAAGGGGTGACAGCTGAGGTAGAGGGGTAGAAAGACCTGCTGTAAATGTCCTACCAATTGGGCCGAAGCATTCTGGCATTGTAGCTGATTTTGCTTTGTTCTGTTATTTTAGACAAAGTCAAAGATACTCAGATATGAGTGCCCACAGCAGATGAATACATAAATAAACATGATCAGCATCAAACAAATGTGCTTTGCTGAGTTTCTGTGCTGAGTTTCAATGAAGTAGGACGGCTAAAATTTCTCTAAAACCAGCAGCTATCAGAGACATCACTGGATGATGGAAGGAATTTACAAACTCATTCTATATTAACGTGTACGCAGCCCTAGCCCTAGCCAAGTATTGTAAACATGGGTTGAGGCCCATAACTCAGTCCCCTTACAGTCCTTTCTCACTGGAGATGCTTTGCATGTTGCAGATCCCTCAGGATCAAGCATTTATGGCAGTGCTAATGCCACCAGAGAGTCTGGGGAAAAGAATATTAATTCTTTGGATGCTGAGCTTTCTTTTAAAAGCAGCCCCACCATCTACAGTTCCAATCTGCATAAAGACTAACCATTCGGCCCGTGTGCATACTGAGCATGCAATTAAATACGTATGAGGCAGTCTTCAGCACACTGACTTGTACTTCAGGTCCTTAATTACACCAGACTTGATTCTAGTGGATGAAGATATTGCCCTTTGGTGGGGCCTAAAAGCACCAAAGGGAGCTGCTGCAGCCAGTTCTTCATCCCGATCAATACAGAGGGGAGGGACAGTGCGGTTACTGGTGGATTAAATTGGAGACAACAGCAATTTCATGATGTACTGGGAATTTGGAGCATTTCATCATGAGAAAGAGAGAGGAAAAAACAATGTGGTAAAATTACTTTTGAGAGAAGAGGAATGGCTGCATTCTTGGGATACCATAAGGATATTTTTTTATAGACTATTAAAGCTCCAGTTTGACAATTTTCATTATTTAGTCTGACCTATAGACAGCAGGCTATAGAATTTCACCTCATCATTTTTGCTTTGAGAGACTATTACCATTTTTAAATTAATTTAGAGGCAGAACTACAGATAATTAGAAAAATTTCCTGTTCCCACAGAAACATTTTGAAGTGTCCTCTAGGAAATATTTTCTAGAAGCTTTCCAAGGCATTTTATGTTCCAGAAGCACTCAAGTTATGACCTTTTTGTAAAACCCTATCTTGGAAGTAAAATAAAGACACATATTGATTTCTGAAAAATAACCAAGTCTATCTGCAATTTTGTTTAGAGTTCAACAAAGGGATTCATCTCCAGAAGGACATAAAAAGTGGTAAATATGTTAAAATGTTTTAGCAATATACACAATATATAGTTTTAGGGCTCACTACTGCCTCTGTCATATTTCAATAACTTCAAAATGTTCCATTACTTGGAAGTTATTATAATATTTGGGGTCACCATCTTTAGTTAAATTGAAGGTCATTGTATTTTCCAATATGCCAAAATTTTTCAAAACTTTCCTCTCTAAGGACAGTCCAGCGTGTTTCCTTTGACCTGACCCTTATGTAACATCCTTTAAGGGATAATTCATCAGTGGCCTTAACTGTACCTAGGAGCAAAATAATGTGTCATTAATAGATTTATTAAGAAATAGTGGCTGAATTCACATCTTTGCCTCTTTCAGTGTCACCCCTGTATTTCTTGACAGATGTTTTTCTGTTGGTGTTACAGCTCTAAAAGCAACATCTTTAATGAACTGACAATATTTTTATTATCTGGAGCTATTCTGGGAGCGTGCTTTTTGAAAAAAAGCCTGAAGAAATGTCATCTCTTTTCTCTGCATTGCCTCAACCTCCTTTTGGCAAGCCACAGCATTTACAACAGAAGGTGCTGACCCTGCTAACCCCCGCAGATCTGCTGGGGACCTCGTGTAGGGGAGAAAGACACTGATTTCATAGACTGCAACGAGACAAACAGCTTCATCAGTGCTGTAGTCATCTCCCATCATTTGCTTTTGGAAACACTGCTGTGGGGTGCAAAACCTGATGTCTTGTGCTGCAGCTCATCTCCATCACCGCCTGCTCTTCACCCTCCGCTGGGAACAGCTCCCCGTCTCCGCTAACCTTGAAAAAGCCTACTCAGCACAAATTCCCCACCTTCATTTCACTGAGAATCAGGCAATACAGAACACAGATAATAGCCCATTTATGTTGACTCTTGTTTTCCCATCTTGTAAACACCCTCTGAATTTATATTCACATCATTTTTGCTATAATGCTGTTCCCCAAGCCATAAAAAGAACAATTCTGAGCTTCTTGACAGCTAATATTTCTGTTGAGCGATATTATTGCATTGTGAGTCTGACCTTAATACTGATGCACCGCAGTCTGATCCTACTTGGTACTGAGCTCCTCCTGTGCCTCTTAACATGCTGTGATGTTTGTGGAAGGTGAAGGTGCTCAGCAATCAGCAGGATCAGACTCCAAAGCCGTGGTTACAGCACAAAACAGACCTAAGATGCTTACTGCCTTTCTGGTGTAAAGGTGAGATGCACTTGCAGGAGCTAAACTCTGCCAGGAAGGATTCCTGGAAGAAATGGCATCCCCTTGGGATAGATCTCGGCAAGAAAATAAAAAGCTTTATATCTTCATGCTGCTTTGGGGAAAAGCAGCAGTCAAAAGCGAGATCTGTGTAAGGGGTAATTCTAACTGATCACCAGCGGGCCGCATGCAGAACACGTCCGTGAGTGAAGCTTAGCTTTGGGTTTCTTTGGCTGTATGATTCATTTTTATGTTAATCATTGCATCTGCAAGAACAATGTTCCTAATAACTTAGCAATGTTCATGCCGTGTGAAAGCCACGATGATATTTGGAATCACACTTTTAAAGAGCAACAGGCATCTGTTTAAAAAAGGATTATGTGCTATAAACACACACGCACCTCCACATCTGCTGCAGCACACCCGTTTCCCCTCCCAGGTATCCAAGAGCCATCTCAAATCCCAAACTGTAATTTATGCACGGATACATCTCAGCCTGGTTTCATCTCAGTGTCTGTTGGACTAGTGGGGGCAAAAGCCTTCAGAAATGAAAGCAGAAATCTTGCTTGGATGATGATATACAAAATTAAGCCCTGATTATTCATGCTTCGTTTGATTTGGTGCAAAGATGTCCTAAAGTTCTAGAGTTGTGCACTTGTCTGCAAGCCATGATCATGGAGAGGCTGGGGACAACCAAAATGCAGAGTGGTAGGGCCAGGCTGCCCTCTCGCTTCTGCTCTATCCTTTTCCCTCTTTTTTCTTCCTAATTTTTAGCATGTTTCAAGCCCTGAAGACTCTGGGTAGGAAGGCAAAGCCAACAAAGACTTCCCTGGAGGATTACCCCTACCTTCTAAAGGATCTAAATGGAATCAGAGCTGCTGAACGTAGCTTTGTTTCCTGGCTACTCAGCATTGACTGATAAAATTCATGGAGATAATGAGAAGTTCAGCCACACGAGACTCAAGATTTCCATCTGTGCTACATTTCAGGAAGGTTGGCTGTGCTCTACCTGTTGCAAATCCTATCCACAGAAGTCACCAAGGCCAGGGGAGCAGAGATCAGCCTCCCCCAGAGCAGCTCCCTTCATGACCACCTTTTGGGTGCACCCCAGGTTCTGCAGATGAGGAAGCTGATAATGGAGATTAAAACCTGTATTTTCTGCTTGGTTATTTTTCTCATCTTGTCACTTCACATTTGAAGTAACGCCCAAATTGACAATTTATTACAAGCTGCAAGCTGCAGCCCAGGACTGATACATGAGGGTACTTTGGAGGAATTTATGGATTAAGTCCAAGTCAGAAACACTGGAGCGTTCTCCCTTCATATTCTGCAAAGTTAAATCACTCCGGGCAGCGAGGCAGAGCTAGCATCTTTACAAAAATGAAACAGAAACTCAACTGCAATATTCTCAGACCTCCAATACAGATTGATAACACTTTTGCTCATGTAACCTTTACAGCAGCAACTTCTAAGCTGTGCAGAGAGTGAGAGGAATTGGGGATCATGGTGCCACCATGACCCCATGTTGCCTCTACTGGAAAAAGATTCAGGGTAGTGGGGTGCCATGGTAATGGATCTGGGAGATGGAAATTGCAGGCAGAGAGGCTGGAAATGTGGCACACATTTCTGACTGGGAGGGCTGCTGGCTGTGGGAATGGGTCTCCCATGGTCTCATTGTGGTTTTGCAATAACAAGGCTTATTTATTTTGTTCAGAGATCACTGTAGCTTTTTCTTAGAGAAAAGAGCATGATCTCAGGATATATCCTGAACTATGAAGGGACTCAGACATCTAAGAGTCTTCACTGGCCTATGTCTGACCTTACTGAGCAAGTAACATGTTGGGGAAATACATTCTTCTTTTTCCTCATTAAGCCGGGCCACAGCAATGCTTACCTACTGACAAAGCAAGGAGCAACTCAGCTTGATTTTCATAAAAGAGCTGCCAGCCTTAAAAATCTGTGCCTCTGTAGTGAGAGATGGCAGCAAAGCGAAGGGATGGATGAAACCAAAGTGGTTCAAACCATCATACCTGGCTTCATACACGTGGCAGCAGCACTGACAGAAGGTGTCCTGGTCACCAGAAGTGTGCCAAGGCAAGAAGGCAGTGAGCTGTAGTCCTTTTCCTTTTGATATAGACACCCCCTTATACACACAGAAGATAAGGTCCGTACTTGTAGCCCATGGCTGCCTTAGGCTAGACATTTAAATACATCCACAGCCATCTGACTGGCAAATGTTCGCACACACACGATTCATGTGGAAAAAAAGTGGCAACCTGCTTTGAGAATTACCTTTCTGAGCTACAGGCTAAGCAAAAGACTTTGTTTAACATCTCTCAAACACTTTGGAAAACCCTTGTTCTTGTCCTTTTTCTGCCGAGTTTGAAGACTTCTTCTTGGGTTTCCGTTTTTATTTTTATTTGTATTGATTTGTTTATTTTTATATTTTTTATTTTTAATGATTTTTTTTTAATTTTTATTTTTTCCACAGGTGCTCTGGATCACACCAGCTGCATTTTACTGCAGCTTTCTCTGCTGTCACTGCTTATTCCCTGGGATCCTCAGCCGGAATGCACAATTCATGTTGTTATTGTATTAAGTAAAATTGTAAGTGCTGAAATGTCAACTGATGTCATAGGCTCATAGAATTATTTAGGTTGGAAAAGATTGTTGCAAATCGTTGTAAGTTAAATGCTTTGTTGAACACATCCAGGTCTCTGGGCTTAGTTCCCCTGGGATCTGTGCAGGACTCTGCTGTCCTGAACAACGTGGAGCAGTTGGCTCTCTGCCTCGTACCTGGAGGCAGACGTGCCTCGCACTCAGCTTTGTGATCCTCAGAGCTCTCCCAGAGCCAGGAGGAGGCGTCCCATTTATCTCTCACCTTACAGGAACAAGGATGTTGGTGCCTCGTACAAACTGGATATGAAAATTCAGTGGGTTTATTTTTTAATGCTAAGATGGCTCCATTAGAGTATCTGATTTGTATGTTTGCTGAAGCCTTTTTGCATCATTTCTCCAAGCTAGGAGCACTCATAGCTACAACACTGAAGCCCAGAATACATATTCTAAAGATTTTTCTTGTAAAAGAAGCATCTAAGTGTACCACTGTCCACACCATGCCATTGCCAAGCTAATAGACATTGGCTATTGGCCACATTCTCCGTGGCAGCTATTTCTGGAAATGCATCTCATGGAAGGAAAGAGAGAGAATGAGAAGCTGAGAAGTGATGGAAGGAGAGCTATGGCTGAAAGCCTTCATTAAACCCACTGTGGAGACACACTGTGCCCTGCACTTAACTGAAAACCTCATTTCAAGTTTCCCATGTACCATGTTAGAAAATTAAGCTGTCAGATCTGCTTATGGGCAACATGCTATCCTATAAAACACATTTTCTCTGCTCACCAGCATACTGCAGTTTAGCAAGCCTTTTTTTCTGTTATTCCCTCAACTTTATTGACATTCCTAGAGCAAAACCCATCTTAGCTGAGTGGGGTTTTGAGGTCTGATACTCAAGGTGCTCCCAGTTGATAGGTAGTGATAGCACTGTAGGTTAGAGAGATGCCAAAGATCTACATCAGAGTTTAATGCCAGATCTTAATCTAAAATTGGGCAGACATATATTGAAAAATGAAGCACTTGTGGTGTTCAGTCTAACTTCTACTTCCCTCCCTGCTGTGCCTGTCTCTCTCCATACAAGGAGCCTCCCGCACTTCTAAGTTAGGTATTCCACATACTAACAGCTGCAATCAATCCAGAGTACAGCTGTCTTGTGCTCTTTGCTGAGGACAAAAATTTACCCTCTTCTTGGAAGTGCTGTGCTCTTAGGACATTAAAGTTTCATAGTTAATGACTTGCTGCACACCAAGGAGCTGTCCCCCTCTTTGATTTTTCTATGCCCACGTTCATATTTATGCAATGCTACATTCATGCTGCTTTCCCTGCACAGCTCTGGCATTCCCCAGGTTCTCACAGAGGCAGTTCAGACATCCAAGTCAGCAAGAAACCAAGCTGGGGGAAAGAAAAAAAAAAAAAAAAAAAAAAAAAATAAAAATATATATATATATATATATATATATATATATATATTTTTTTTTTTTCTACTGGTTTAGAGCTCTGCACAGGTTCAGTTGCCTGGTGAGAACCAGAGCGACAATAAAGAGGCAGAGGGGCTTCAGAGCCAGCACTGGAGTGGAAGAGGGGTCCTTTTTGGTAGTAGCAAGACATTAAAACTCCAGCCACCTTGAGAAGTCACATTATGGTGTAGCTCAGGTGAGTTCATTCAGATCTGGGCCTAAACCTGCTTATGTACAGGTGTCTGGGTGGGTGCTGCCCCTGCTCTTTTAACAAACTGCATAATGCTGATGGCATATCTAACTACAACATTGCCAGTTTTCTGTTTTGAATGAATAAATAATGAGTAGATCTGTTATAATGTAACTAATGAGTAGAAAAAAATCCTACCTGCACTGTTAGAACCCCTAAAGCCTAAAAATTCTTTCTCCACCTGCCCATTGCAGTGCAAATCTTGTTGATCTCAAACAGGTCTACATTCATAGGAAGCAGAAAAAAAGTCTAATTTTGCCAAAAAACACTACACCAAAATACATTTATCTCAGTACTTCTTCCTGCAGGTATGATTTTCTTCCAGCTCAGCAACCTGTACTAGAAATCTATCTAGAGCTCTATTTTGTCCTGCCAAAGAAATGAAAATTACTGTGCCAATGTCATTCTTCTTATCAGCAAGTTAATGAAACTAGACAGCCCCAGCTGTAATGAATAGAGGGTTGTCAATGAAGACTTTTCAGCTGAGAGAATCTTGGTGTCAAAGGGAGTCCTTTCTGGAGCAGGCTGGGTTGCAGGAGGGTAGGCTGAAGGACTCAGCATCACATTACTCTTTGTGCAGAAGTGTTTCAGGAATTAACAGGTGTTTATGAATGTGCTGAATATCTAAGAGCCTGAAAGACATTTAGCATGAATAATTCAGCATCACTTGTTACTTGCTTTCTGCTAATTTCCTTTTAGAAGGAGAAAATAAAAAAGATCATTGCAGCTAATCAAGGATGTCAGAACTTTGAGGGGAGATCCTCCACTGGTGTAAATTAGCTGCATCTAACTGCAAAGTGGCTGCAGCAGGGTCTGTGATGAGAGTGAGGCCCCTTACAAAGGACTGATCGACTGAAGTGTGTTAGCATGAACTGATGAATACTTGAGTGTAAGTAATGCATTGCTGCAAGGAAGAGCAGACCATGATGACCTGACCATGGCCAGCATCCACAATGCTGAGCAGAGACATCTCTGCAAGATTTGGCACCATAAAAAACACTGAGGTGATGGATGGCGCTTTGATTTGGTTTGCAGCCTCTTTGCTGTAGCCCTGTCCAGTAATCTCAAGTAGATGACCTCAGCAATGAGGTGATGCTGTCTCTGATCATGGGCAAAGGCGTGAAGAAACTGTCTGTATGTTTTTTCAATATAGACACCCATCCTCAGTAATGAATTCAAAGATGGCATCGACATCACTGCTTCCTAAACACCCTGATGTGACTTTTGACTTCGCCAAGTATTACCACCAGCACCAGGAAGCAGAGAACTCAGAGAGGGATAGGAGAGGTGCTGCTGAACCATTCTGTACTATGAAGATATGATTCCTGCCAAGACAACATTTCAGGAGCTTGCATTAGAAATGTGCAGATCAGACTATGAACAACCTGCGGGCTTGGAAGGAGTATAATTTTCACACAGACTTGCAGAGCATTACTTTTAAAGGCTGTGGGCTTGATTTCCTGGATTTTCCTAATGGGAAAATAATCTTGAGAAGAAATAATCTTTTTATTTAATATGCTTCTATCTTCTCCTCCTTTGGCTCAAATGCCACTGAGACATCTGGTGAAATGTAGTTTGCAGACAAGCCCATAATGAATTGGGGGGATTGCAAGCTAATTTTAATGCCTGCGGGCACATGGAGATCCATGCACTCAAAGCTTTTACTCTTATCTGCAATCCTTTGCAGAGCTCTCTCTGCCAGGAACTATTAAAAGTTTGTTGGTTATAAGTGAACTGATAATAAGAGCGGTGTTCCCCAGGGGTCTGTGTTGGGGCTCATCCTCTTTAGTATCTTTACTGATGATTTGGATGAGGGAATTTGTGCACCCTCAGTAAGTTTGCAGATGACACCAAGCTGAGGGGAAGTGTTGATCTGCTGGAGGGTACAAAGGCCCTGCAGAGGGCCCTGGACAGGTTGGGTCAATGGACAGAGGCCAACAGGATGAGGTTCAACATGGCTAAGGGCCTGGTCCCTGACCAGGGAGGTGATTTGTCTCCCTGTACTCAGCTCTGGTGAGGCCACACCTCAAGTGCTGTGTTCAGCTTTGAGCCCCTCAGTACCAGAAGGACATCGAGGCCCTGGTGTGTGTCCAGAAGGGCGAAGGGCCTGGAGCACAAGTCCTGTGAGGAGCGGCTGAGGGCACTGGGGTGTTTAGGCTGGAGAAGAGGAGGCTCAGGGCAGACCTTATTGCTCTCTGCAACTGCCTGAAAGGAAGGGGTGGGGAGCTGGGGGTTGGCCTCTTCTCACAGGTAACCAGTGATAGGACCAGAGGGAATGGCCTCAAGTTGCACCAGGGGAGGTTCAGGTTGGCAATGAGGAGCCATTTCTGCTCAGAAAGAGCAGTCAGGCACTGGGATGGGTTGCCCAGGGAGGTGGTGGAGTCACCGTCCCTGGGGGTGTTCAAGGAGAGATTGGATGTGGTGCCTGGGGACATGGTTTGGTGGGTAATACTGGTGGTAGGGGGATGGTTGGATCAGATGATCTTGGAGGGCTTTTCCAACACTAATGATTCTGTGATTCTATAAGAGGGAAAACATACAAATAAATTTTCTTTCTGGGGAGCAATCATTAGCTTTTATCCACCACTGACTCAGCCAGAAGATCACATTGCATACAGTTCCTATTGTTCACATACCTGGTCCGAAAATTCATGAAGATAGGATAAGTATTACCATTAATTTAGTGGCTTGTGGATCAGCTCTGTTATTATTTCTAGACCTCAAGTGTAAAATGAAGACTTTTCATCTTGAGTCCTTTCTATGGGTTTTAAGAGACCCCGTTCCCATTCATCTCCAGTCTCTTCATTTATGTTGCTTCTGGCTGTTGACCCTGAAAAGGAGCAGACTGAGACCTTGGCAAGATCTTACAAAGACTTTTGTTTCCGCATGTGGTTGAACATTGAGTGGCTCACACACGCAGCCCATGAACCTATACCTGGAATTTCCAGGCCAAATCTGGGTGAAGAATTGATTAAAGTTCATGCCATTCTGTGTCACAAGGGCATCCTGTTGGATGCTCCGGTTCTGCATTCAGTCACTGGCATAATTATAATCATTATGTGGAACACACAGAGGGGTTATTAAATAGCCATACTGTTTAAGTACGCACTAATTATATAAAGCATAGTACAAGGACAGCATGGAATGTCTCCTAATAAGAGTGGCCTGCATCTCTGGCATCCATCTAAATTAAAAACCTTCTCAAAATGATAACCTTAAGTAACTATGCACTTCAGAGGCAGCTGTGAAAGAGTTAGAACTAACTCAATCAACTAAATTATGTGTAAATGGCTCCGTTTTTATTAGCGGTCTCCAATGTATACAAATTTCAGTGGTAAAGCAGCCACAACAAATGGATGAGTCCATTATCTATTATCATCCTTGCCTCTCTGTCAAAACATTTCTCCAACCCTAAAGACCAGCTTATGAATTAAGAAAACAACCAAACAACAACAACAGAAACAGAAAACCAATCAGAAAAAAAAAAAAAAAAAAAAAAATCCCTGCTTAAAATTCCGTCCCTTAGTTGGTTTTCTGGAAAATAAAAGATGCACTTTGCACTGAGATATTTGCAAATGCTGTGGAGGGGAAAGCAAAAGGCCATTTTTATTAGGCACACTTTGGTAAAAGCACTCCAGACAATTATGATACTTGTAAATGTAATCTACTCCAAACACTGCTTGCATTAAAAATACATGGGAAATAGAAATCCCCTGTCAGCTTCTCTTCTTTCTCTAAATGCAGGCTGCTGTGCTTTTTAGCTGAAAAAAAGAAAAAAAGATCAATGCAAAAGAAATTGTCTTTGATTTAATGGTGAGTATGGACCTTCAACTGTTTGGACACAGTCTTCACATGATAAATTTTATGGTATGGCCAAGGATGGGGAACTATGGGGCTGATAGCCCAGGCAGTCACTATGTGCCATAATGGAGCGATATGGATGTAGTCTAAAGATGCCTGTACAAGATGAGAGGAAGAGTATCATGAATGAGAATAAGCACATGATGTGTCCAAACAATTTTAGTTGGAAGAGAGAAGAAAAAAAAAGTCTGTCAAACTCAGTATAAGAATTTAGCCTAAATTGAATCAACAGTCAATGAACAGCCTCAAGAATGAGGCTGGTCCCATAGTGCAGCATTGCAGTAGAGTTTGCCTTAGTCAGTAAAGGTTTCCAAAACAAATTGAACAGATGACCACTCTGAAGCACTGAGAAGGATCCGTGCTCAACCATAGTAAATGTACAGTGCTTCTTCACATATCTTGTGCCTTAGAAGCCAAATTCAGCTCCAGGAGATCTGTTTGTGTCTCCCACTGTGTAGAGGACACCCTGGCACAGCCGTGGGTTTTGGCCTGCAGTTATTTCATGGTTTTCCAGGACAAACATGTTTTAGATGTCCCAGAAATGAGTCTGTGATGCAGAAAAGCAGACAGAGCTCAGGTCTCTGGGCACATGCGTGCTTGCAATGGAAGATACCACAAACATCCTTGAATAAATAAATGTTTTACAGCTCTCACTATACCTGATGAATGGGTTTACAGGCTCTGTGCCTGGAAAGAAAATATTTGCATACACAGAAGTACATTCACAGCTACTTCCTCCACCGTTTCCATTGCCAACTAAGGTCAAGAGCCTGAAGTTTTAAATGAAGTCAGCCTGGGAAAAGTCAGCACAGAAAGTAGGCTCCAGTCCTTGGTAGACCTGGTATGCTGCATTTTTTAGTGTTTCTTTTTTATTGACTTTTCATGACATACCAATCCCTCTGAGCTGTCCATTATCTAACTCATTATCCTGGGAGATGAGCAGTGAACGTTTGACACCTTCTGACAGAGGCAGAGATGAAAACTGAACCTTGTTGCTTTCTTTCTTAGGAGTGTAACTGTGTAAGATGAGAGGAGAGATCTTTTCACAGCCATAATACTTTTCTTTAAGCAAGCCCTTTTATTTTTGAAGGGAAAGCTGCAGATAACTACTTACATATCAAATTTACAGGTGTAACTCCCTGTCTTCTTTATTGTCTCCAGGCTAGCTGCAGGTGATCACACTGGGGACCCAGCATCCCTACTGTTTGTTATAAGCCAGGTGTTTTGCTAAGCTGGAGCCAAACACTGAAAAATATTAGGGACATGTAGTTGAGGTTTGTGATATCTGAATATAGCTCTGAAAGTGTGGACTTCAGACAGTTCCCTGCTCAGCCTGCTTCTAATTTCTATTCTGAGTTGCCCAAAGCTCCCCTCACACTGTATAGAGAGAGTGTCTTGGTACCCAAATTAGCACCACTTTTTGCTCAAGACATCTAAGTCCTTTCTCAGATCTGAGTCTTAGCCATAAAACCATTTATTCTGGGAATACACAGAGAACATGTAATGGAATTCCTTATACATTTTTGGATGGTGGTTTCATGAGTTAAGCTATAATCTTTGCATAGGGAAGGAACATCCTCTGGTTGACACTAGGTTCTCTGTAATTTGTATAGATTTTCCAGACTTTTCCAACACAGACTTGTCAGTGACTGCTAAGCCTTTAGAGCACTGAGATGCCACTCCAAAAATGTGCATATTCTCCCTATAAAGCTGTAGAGTCATCCAGAACACCCAAGTGTAAAAAGTCAAGGTGAAGCATAAGAAAACTGGCTCACTGGAGAGCTTCAATATCTGTGGCAATTATGACCAGCAGCTCTCTTGAAAATGACTTTTCTATAATCTTTAGTTTCTATAATCCTTTAGTTACTTCCTTCACATTCAGACAGGAAACAGGGAAAAAGAATAAAAAATAAAAAATAAAGGAGAGAGACAGAAATATATATAGGGGCTCAACCTTCCCCACCATCCTGGCAGTAGATGGGTACACCTGAACTTCCCAAACTTGTTCACCCGTTCTTTAATGAAATGCTGGCTATGTTTTCCTGTTATCCTGTGAAAACTTTGTGCACTTCACTCCTGGTGGGTTCACCAGGGCTTCTACTTTAAGACATCTTTCAGGGTTGGCCTATAAATGGCATGATGATGTCCTCCAATGGCTGGAGTATGCAACTAGGAATGAGGTAACACGTCTGCCTCTATTGGCTTTACCGAGGATTCACTTTGTGACCTTGGACAGGGTATCTTTCTGTGCTGATCTCTGCTTGTAAGACACAAATAATAATTCTTCCTATACCGTACATCATAGGGTTGTTGTGATGCTTAATTAAAACATTTAGAAAGTCTTTCAGGAGCAGCAGTCTATAAATGTTAAACGAGGCTGTTATTCTTCTTCTCCCTTGGTTACCATCAATTGTTTTATTGATCTAGTCCATTATAGACTCGGAAGAATAGTTGTTTATTACAGCGAGAACTTAGAGCTGAAATATTTCTGTCCTCCTCACTAGACTCAAAACTTGCTCCAACAGATATTTTTAATCATCAAACATGTTGGCTTAAGCCTACAAAAAGGGGATGGAAAATACTGGATATCATCCCCCACTAACTAAAAGGCTTCTTCAGATATTCCCACAGCAGACGTGCTCGGTTTATTGGCATCTACTGGGACTTTCATATCAAAGTACTTAAAGAAATTCAACAGAAAAAAAATGTCTTTGCTTTTCACTTGCAGCTGGATGAAAAAGTAGTTGATATCAATAGGAGGCTTCCCACTACTACACAAGGTTTTGAGTCAGATTATTAATGTCCTGCAAGCCAATGGTACATAAAACCTCAAACGATTTCACTGAGAACATTGCATGCAAAGAAATTGCAAAATCAGTCCTCAGTACATAAATACTTTCAGAACAAGTGAATTGATGCCAGTGTAAAGGAATGATTAATAGCAGCAGATAATTTAGCTACACACACTGGCAAATTTTCTTCCTCGTTACTCTTAATGTATTCATGTTAAAAATCCAAAACATGCTGTACTAGCTCCATGCAAAAGCAGCATTTCCAAGATGTCAAAGTATGTTGGCAGTCCAATTATTACTTATTGAATCCCTGAGAATTCTACATACTTGTGCTATTCAAAGAACTATTTTTAATTAGTTCACAAGTTAGGCAGCAGTTGATAACACAGCATTTAACATTTCAGAGAAAGACGAGCAATAAACAGGCACTTGTTGCCGCGCTCACTTCTTTTTCAATTACAGAGACAATAATGTTTTTACAAGGAATCCAACAAAGGTTAATTTGCAATTAGAGCTTTATGATTGGAAGAGGCTCTGTTGGTGAGTCCTATGACTCACGAGTCCATCACTGAGACACAGAAAGGAAGCAGAGGTCAAAAAAATACTCCGTGGATATGTTCTGATGCTTGTCCATTGACTGGCTATTCCCAGCTCAGATTAGGTTCTATTAGTGAGGCACTAAGTGTGCACATCAGAGGTGGACCCTGCAGAGTGAAGATGAAAACTCACCTAAATAAAATAAGGATTAGGAGAAAAAGTGTTATCTTTTTAAAGTGTCATACCACAAAGTGTTATGACAGAGATGGGAAACTGTGATTCACCAAAAATTGCAAAAGAAATAGGAACAGAACACCAATCACTTAGCTCCTAGCTTGGTGTCTCTTTTTAAGCCTTCATTTCATGTGCTTTCTACTGTGGTTAATCTGTGGGAATGGCCACTTTCTGTGGTGTACTGAAGGAAATAAGGAGGGAGAGAGACCACAGGTTCAGGTATTTGCTGGAGACCAGCTCAAGTCAGTTCACATTCCTTACCCCTAGTAGCCATACCAGTGCCTGCATGGCATCTAAAGAGCTCTATACATACTGGAGTCTGACGTGATACTTGGGTAACTTCAGTAAAGTAACGCTGCAAGACTGATGCTCAGTCATTCCTGAAAATCAGCTGTGTTCAGAGGAAGAGGAAGGTTTGCCTTAGAAAGGAAAAGTTGAAAAGAAGTTGGGTAAAGACACAGGAATCCTTTGTAATGGGATCACGGGGTCTACTCTGTCCTTGGCCAACACAAGCTGCCCTTCTCTGATCTTTATGATAGGAGGACTGCTGTCAGTACAGTAATGAAAGGTGATCTTTAACTCTTCTTAAAAGGGAAAACCCTTGCTCCGCCTGACAGACAGGACACACATCCTTCTGCTGCTAGCAACATGCTGGGCGATCATCCTTACAGATAACTTTAAGGTGCTATGGTTAAAAAGTCTGGGACTCTTGAATTTTCTACAGTAACAGGAATCTAATCACCCCCCAATTTCCTTATTTTATAATAAAAACTGAATAGATCTTTAGGACTTCCTTACTATTCAACTACATGCTTTTCAACAGAGTTTTGAACATAAAACCAAGGCATATGTTTACCTCCAGGGCAGCCCAGGCAATTTTGGATATTGATTCTTTTTTTTTACTATCCAGCTCTCAAAACACATGAACAATGATGAATAGCAAAGGTTATCCCAGCCAATATCAGGTATGGACACACAGTGGTATGCAACCCAATCATATAGCATTTATGAGGATATACAGCTCTGGAGATGGATAGCTTCGGCCATGAAAAAGGAGTGTACAAGTGCTCCAGATACCTTGACCCAATTGCTCATGACTATCTCTACATACCTAAGCCTTTGAAATTCATCATTAAATGGAAAAAAAAAAGAAGTACATGAAAAAAAAAAAAGATTTAAAGTTTGTATATGCCATCTGACTTTCATGCCTGTAATAATCCTTTGAGCTTTACTGTTAAGCTTCTCTTAACAATCACAAAAGCTAAAGTGTGCTTTAAAAAGAAATCTGGCAGTGACTTCCAGTATAACCTGACTCTGGGAGCTAAGGATCTAAAAACAATTCCAACAGCATAAGGTTCATTCTAAAATTATTCTACAATTATGGGAGTTGGCAACTGCAGTCAGATAAACTGGCATTTCTCTAAGTTCTTAGCAGAAGGCGGGGAGAAAAAAAGGAAAAACCAGTCTGCGCCTTGGTTGAAGCTCACACCTACCTACCCCTTCCTCACACCTCCCTGCACCCCAGCAAAGAAGGATGTGTTATAGCCCATGCATGCCTGTTCCTTGCCTTTCTGAACCCCCAACCTGGACTTAGTGCTGAGGAGTTAAGGAAGCAAAGTGACTTCTGCTTGGACGTGTAATCTGGGAGCTGAGCAGATACGATCAGCCTCGTGGCAGCATGACAAATCACCAACGTCTCCGGCAAGCACTGCTGACTGTGTGCATGCTGCAAGCTTGTCCTGTTCTCGAGTTAATGAACCGTGGCGGAGAAGGGTTGCATGCAGCCACTCATCCCAAGCTCCCAAAGCAAGCAGAGGGATGAAGAGGGTCAACCATCCTTCAACCGCCCTAAGTCAATGCTATTTCCTGACCCTTCCTTGCTGCTGAAACCCATGGTGGGTTTCAAACGTTGGTGATGTGATTTGGAGAAGTGGCTCTGGGCTCGTTTCAGGAGGAGGCTGAAGCAAACCACAGCGTGGCCCGATTTGGGATGCTCTGCTGGTGCCTGCAGTGATCGATGGCCCCAGCGCGGGGAGGGGTCACCGCGGCGCGGCACCTTAAATCAACCTGTCTTCCTTCCCATTTAAAACTTCCCCTGATTAATGGTGCTGAAAGCCTGATAAATGAGAATCGGCCGAGTTGTGCATACAGATATCTGGGCAGATTAAATAATTAATCATACTGTAATTAATAAAGACAGATCCTGGCTTTTTTTGAACTTTCCCTCCTTCTCTCCTCACACAAGCTTTCAAAAGATTTTTGACAAAAATAACTACAGACACGAGCAGCTAATCCTGCTTTGGGGGGGAGGGAGAGCCTGCTGCTTCGTTAATGTAGCAAAAATCAGTGCATACATTTGAGCAGTAATGAGATCTCCAGGGCAAAGTATGACATCTGCTCCAGAACTTCTAAAATACAGGTTAATTTACACCAGCCAAACCTCTTTGAAGCCAGGCAGTTTGATTTTCGCTTGTAGACTTAATGTAGTAGCAACTGACAAGCATCCAGGCCTCAAAGGCCTTGCCATTACTTAGCTCCTGGTAAACGAGCCTATCAAAGCACTTTATAAATAATACAACCCAGTAATCCATTGGTGGAGGAGAAGCAGAGTCCTTGGGCATCACATGAGTGGTCACTTGCCCCAAAGGTGGCCATGTCAGTAGGGCTGCACTGAAAGCCACAGAATTGGCATTATTTCTATTACAGTCATCATGAAACTCAAGCACACAAGGAATATAATGAAGAAACGACATAAGAAAGTACTGATAGTGATGGGAATTAAAAGAAGAGGTAAAATTGGAAGCTGGAATTTTTTCTTCCTCTAGAGTAGACTCAGCTAATTACACCCTTTGCTTATGTGGCCAAACATAGCCTTTTCTTCTTTGTATTTATTTGTGCATTTATTTATTTATTTTAAAAGGAAAACAGGAAGGGTGTTACAACAAAATTATCAAAGTATTTTCAGTGCATTTAGTAGGCAGACTGAGGTAGACTCATCAGCAGGGATCATTTGTGGTGGGTGATGGGTGAACTGGGAAGTTGGTTCAAGTGCCTTAAAGAAAGGCTTCTAAATCCATTCCTGCTGGTTCCCTCACCACTTTTTTGCACCTTGGGACCCTGCAGTTCTGGTCCTGGTGGAACTAGAAAAAGCCCTAAGGTGAAACACAGCGGAGGCCAAACTGGAGTCAGAAGCTGTCCAACGAGAGTTGATATCCCCGCGCCCAGCAGGACTGCTCACTTCTGTTAAGCCAGTTTATCTGAAGTAAATTATCCCTGGGAAGGTTAAGAGATAACTCGATTATGACCTATTAGCACTTGCATTAGAGGACTTCACATGGCACTCAGCTCTTCAAGCTAAAGTAAAAGTCCTAATGAGATCTAAGGGGTTGAGGGTGAGTGATTTCAGACTGCAAATAAGGATCTCAGCTTTTTCCTCATTTTTTTTTTTTGTTTTGTTTTTTTTTTTTGTTTTTTTTGTTTGTTGTTTGCTTTTGTTGGTTTGAGAAGAATGGTGACTAATAGCTAGAACAACTTAGAAGGAGATACAGTAGTTTACTGACCAGCTGCAGTCCTCCCAGCAGCTCTTTCTAAACGTACATGCCACAGCCCATTGAAAAGTTAAGGTCTTGGTGCAGAAATTACTGCATGAGTTTCTAATGCAAAAGACTATATGGTCCTCATGTTCTGTTTTTTTAAAAGCTGTGAACCCACAATCTGAATAAGATAAAGAAATTGAATAACACAGGCCACCAGGACAAACAGGGAATGAGACAGACCCTGATGGGTCTAAGACAAATCATTTTATTTCCCCTTGTCTGAAAAACCCCTCCAACAAATTATTTAATGAGATTATTCTAAGTCTTTTTTTCACAAAAGTCACCCTCAAATCTGATTTCGGAGATTACCTGCTGTAGTAATCCAAACATAATTCCTAAAATACACTCAGGAATGCTGTGGGGTTGTGTAGGAAGCATCTAGAAGAGCTGCAGGAGGTGCCCCAAGAGGTCCTGCTCACTGGGAGTCTCCAGGAAAAGGAGCTGTGTTATTTTGCATACTTGCCAAACGCAAATGAGATTTAAAAAAAAAAAGAAAAAAAAAAGGAAAAAAAAGGCACAAAATTAATGGAGCAATATGGACACTATCAGGAATGCAGCAGGAAGTAATCAAGTACAAGATCACGTTGCTTGTGTGACTGTTGCCATGACATTCAAAAAGCACTTGCTATTATCGCAGACTATGAATATTCTGTTGGCTGATTGATAGTCTGCGCCTTTTTTTCCTTGTAAGCAAATGCAATGACAATATTAAGCAATTACTGATAATGTCACCCAGCTGCTTTCCTACTGCCTGGGTGACGGGATTTCTGAGCTGCAGAAATAAAAACAAATTTATTAAAGCAAGGTATGGTCTCTCTCCCCCTGTGCTCACTGGCATTACACATCTGACCGGTGATAGCACAGCAGAAGGTTTCATTACAGCAAATTGAAGAAACACGTCCTCAGCAAACTTTACTATGGGAAATACCATGGGGCTTATTTAGCTCTGATTAGATCAATGAGACTCTCTAAACACAGCAATTAAAAATACAATTGGTAGCATTGCAACCTGCTTTAAGGCATCTGCATATCTGAGGAGTTTATACAGGAATAAACATGCTGAAGTACATTTCCTGATTAGTAAATAATCAATATGTCAGGTACTTGGTAAATTCACAGAGAACAATGGCAAGGACCAAATTTTCCTCAATTAAACCTTGTGCTTGCAACCTGCCAAGAGCCATTGTGTCGGGCTTAATTTATGGGTGATTTACCAAATTGTGGCCATCTTTTCCCTTAATTATTCAGCAAGGACTATACGTCCCAGCACATGACGACTTACCACGAGCCAAGCAGAAGTTCAGGCTTGGCTCAAAGGCTGAATGTTGGCTCCTGCTGTCATCAGGTGTGATGGAGCCACTGTAAGCATAATGAGAAGGTCTGTAGCCAACCCTGGTGTGGGATTTGGGGTTGCTCTGGCCACAAGCCAGACATATATCTAGAACTTATCAATAAAATATCAGCACCTCATATAACTACTTAGAACGCTGAGGTTTTGGAAGATACCTTTGTTATTTCATGCTTGAAAGAGGGAGATTTATCTGCATTATTGTGCCAGTTTTTTGTCATTTGTTGTGGAAAAGATAAATCAAGGTCACACTGCAGATTTGCAAACATTTCTTCTCCTCCCATCACTTGTGCTGCTCCCTCCTCTCATGCACACGGCTCATGAGGTGTGAGAAGATCTGGCCAAAGTGTCAAAGTATGGTTTTGGTAAGACAACACCTAATCTCAGCTGCACATGGTGTAGCCCTAAGTACAGTCTCTCCAGCTTGCATTCTACATTAAAAGCTGGCTCCTTGCTTGCTCTGAATTAATGAAGCTAAAATGAAGTCAAAGCAGATATGGCAAGATACACAAGCTAAAATTTTAGCCTTAAATTCATAAGGTTTTGTTGGAACCTCCCTAAAGGCCTATCAAATGTAACAGAGATGAATATTCTGCTCATGGTGTTTTAAAGTGCTTTACAGCAGGGCTTTTATTTTATATTAATTTTTATAGGATGCTGAACATAAACCTGTAGCAATAGTAACATTTTCTGTTAAATTTTATAACACTTTGCCAATGAAAATTGGCATATAGCTAAGTGCAAAGAGAAAAATATCTGAGGCTGGCAAATTAGAAAAGATGTGAAAGGTTTCACAACAATAAAAAGCAGCTGTTTACTGGGAAGTTAAATTTCCATCACATGTAGAATATAGCTTAGGTGGCAGCATTTTGAATCCCAAACTGCACATGACTCAAAAGCATGATGTTGTATTGCAATAAATAAATAAATAAATATATAATAATAATAATAATAATAATAATAATAATACAGAAGATCTCATCCGAGGGATATGTTCAAGACGTAACAGACATCTATATGACCTTGAGATTGTGTTCAGATTTGGACATCAGCTCCTAAGAAATTATTGGACATTTTCAGGAAGAGGGCAATAAGAATGATTATGGTTTAGAAAAAGTGACCAACAAAGAGAGGTTAAATGATGTAGGTTTCTGTGGTCCAGAGGAGAGAAGCCTGGGGGGTCGTGAAGCAGTTTGTCACAACACAGTTGTAGATGGGCAGGGATTAATTGCAAGAGGAGGAACAATCTGGCTTGCTCTGCAGCAAGAAATGAAGTGGGCATTAGAAAAGCCCATTTTGCTGTAAGACTAATTAAGCACTGGAAGAGGAGCTGGTTACCTGGGGAGTCAAATCTCCTGTGCTGGAAGTCTTGAGAATGGTTTGGACAAATTCCTACTGCAAACAGTGCAAATGCAGCTACGTTGCCTCCAAGCCTGAGTGCCTTCCAGCCCTATTTTTAATAATTTTACTATATACTAAGAGTGCTTGGCATATGCTGCTTCCCGAGCAGTTTGCAAACAAACAGAGCTTCAAAACATTCTTTTGAAAGGTGAGTAGGTGGGCAGGTATCACAACTTCAATTTAGAAAGCTGGGGGGAGATAAAGACAGAGATTTAACTAACTTCCCTAAGGCCAGGGAAGCACCTTGCATGTGAGGTGAAGTTCACCTACTAATGTTGCTGAATCCAGCAATTATCAGGAGCTCACACCCACCCTTTCCCCCTCAGAGGATCTGCCTCTTGGGGCCTGATTTTCATCTGGCTCTATCTCATGCAATTGCCTGGCGGCTTCTGTGTTGTGTTTTTTTTTTTTTTTTTCTTTTTTTCTTTTTTTTCTCCTAAGCTCTTTGCTAGCGACCACGTTAATAGTTGCTTACCCTAGTCCTGTATCTGCCTTGCTGCAGGTGAATGCAGATGCTAACCAACTTTCAAAGCTCTGGTGAGCTGCAAAAAAGACTTTTATGGGTCACTGCTGGTACTGAGAGTCTCAGACCATGACCTGACCACCACTGGAGAAGATGCTGCTTTCTTGCAGAAAGCACACGGCAAGAGCCCTGGATGGCAAATCCTGGCTAACTCACAATTTCAAAGGTGAATAAAAAAAATCCTTTGGATTTAACTTAATTAGCAAGACCACTAGAGGTGTCACTTCAGACCTGCAGCCATTGTTTTTTTTATTGCCTCATTATTTATTTATTTATTTATTTATTTATTTATTTATTTATTTATTTATTTTCCCAATTAAGACATCCACGGCCTTGGAGGATTAGGAGCAATCACACTGAGAGCAAAGCGGACATATTTTTCACCTATTCCTCATCAACACTTATGTGTTCATTCACCAAAACATCCTTCAGCTTTCTTCTGCCTTTCTACATAAGGCATGAAACATGTGAACTAGGTATTAATTAATCTCATTGTCAGCTGGCTGAGGGACCCTATTATAACCGCGGTTTCTTTTGCGTTCGAGTCAGTCCAGGAAATCTTTATGCCTTGTGCCCATGGATTAATACCAAACCCTGGTGGACTTCTCGGTGGAATTACTTCTTGTATTTGAGTTAATTCCAGTGGAGACCTTCCCGAGCAGCACCAGCATTGCACACACCGGCAGTCGCAGCTAATTGGTACATATGCTTCCATTGGACAGGCGCCATGCAATTAAGAGGACGCCCTCCAGGCGTTAACATTTCTCGTCTCGCAGTAAGTGCGGTGGGAGAAGGCAGCAGAAGTTTATAGGGTGTCATCCATGGGAGCGTGTTATTTCAACAGTATTTCTATGAATCTGTGAGGATGTTTCAGAGCTGGGCAGGGAGCCAGCACAAAGACGTCTCCGAGGCCACGGAGGAAATCTCTCAGTCCCTGCTTGCTGCAAGATGATGCAGCATGGGACAGTGACGATGCTTCTACAGTGGCCTGTTCTTTCTGGAACCTGGGTGCCCTCCCTGTTTAGAGCCTTTATAACCCCTCATTTTCCTCCTAGTCCCAGCAAGATGCCCATCAGCTATATCCCTGTGAAGCCACCAAACCCTGTGCTGAATGAGGATTAGCTCCCCTCTTGGGTTCTTTGCAAGCTTCAGAGTTTGGAAACCCCATGGGACCATGGAGGGTTGATGTATCAGGGCCAGTCAGCTACTGCCCATACGACAAGAACTGCGGGACCGTGCTCATAAACCATACTGTGACTATGCTGGGTCAATCTTTGTGTGCTGCTGAAGCGCACCTCAGCCATGATGGGAGCAGAGTGCAGATGAAAAGGATGACTTCCTCTGCCTTATCTCCATCCATTCAGCCACCAAGGCTCCAGTAGAGTGATGACAGTTGCTCAGATATGGGTCTGTCCATTCCTGAGATTTTGTGTGTCTTAAGTGGTGCCACAGCCTAATTAGTGTACTTGGCTAGATCTTTTTGGAGGAAGCACAACAGAACAGGAAAGCATGAGTCACCCTAAAGCAGCAGAGCTTCACCAGTACACATTATCCCAGATATGAATTTCTATTTTCAGTGAGCCAGCCTAGAACTTCAGGGTGAGGTCTGCACTTTGGATTTCCTCTAAGTGCCTGTTTCAGTGCTCACGAGCTCTGAGTGTCAGCTCCATGGTAGGGAATATGGAAATTAAAAGAGGTCTAACTCTGTAAAGGGTATCAAGTACTTCACTCCTCCTGGGAAAGAGCCGTGACATGCTTGCCAGAAGGACACCAGTGCTCATGCACACCTGCCTTTTGCCAGGACCAAGCCCTCACCATGTCCTTTCCACTGGAGAACTGCCTTGGTGCAGGGAACCTGTGGGTGAATTTCCTTGGGTAACCACAGAGCCTCTGATCCTGGTCCACCCTCTGTATATTCTGTGATGATGGTGAAACCTTGATATAGATTTACAGAAACTCTGAGCCTTACCTGTTTTGACCAAAATATCTTGGAAGCAAGCACTCTGAAAACACTTGGACAGGGAAATCTGAAGCCACATCTCCCCCACTATGTGGCTCTTGGGCACTCAGTGAATCCCATTACTACCTGGCAGAGGGATCCTGGCATCACAGCCCATCCCAAGCTGTGTCCAGACGGCCCTCTCTAGGACCACTTTGGAATGACAAAAGTCTGCCCTCACAAGTCTGGCATTAGCTGGACTGTGTCTATCCTCTTAGTCAACGTATTACAGGGAGGAAAGCTCTTGATCCCACTCCTGTTTTTCTGTCTCTCTCCTATACTTAGAAAACCCCAGAACATATGGAATAAATTTGTTCAAAATATTGCACTTTCAGCTGCTCTGGTTTGAAGAGAATGAGATTCACCTCCACCATCAAAGTGTTTGTCCCCAGGTGCTAAAATGATGCACATCAAGGCTCCAGTGCCACTGGCTAATTTAGGAGTGTTGTCATCATCATAAAAGGAAGAAAATCAATTCGAATCAAAAGCCCACAACAAACTATGACCTTATTCAAATCAGGAAAAAAACAATCCCAACCTCTGACAGCTATGGTAGGATGCCAGAGAAGCTGAAGAGCCACGCAAGATGCATGGTATTGATTACTGTGTAATAATGATTTCCCTTCAGCCCACAAACCCCGCAATATTCTTCATTCTGCATTCCAGAGCACGTCTCTGAGCATCGCTGGGGCTGGGAAGTAACACACACCAGACATCGCTGGGGGTTGCAGGTTAAGTACTGCACTTAGGTTTTATGGAGCAGAAGAGTAGATAAATTCCATCAAATGAATGTAAATGCTTAGCATTAATTTTCACTTCTGGGAAACTTTAACCATTTCCTTATGTTTTTAGAAATATATTGAAGATTTCTCATTGTCATGAATTGTCATGTGTCTCTCCTTGGTTCTGAGTCTCGGTTTAGTTTGATTTTAATTTTGTTAATTGTTACTAATGAAAATATTCCTGATACTTTGCTAAAAATTTCCCTGGCTTGTCTACAAAGAATTTACCAGTCATTCTATAGGATAAGCAAAAATTTTAAAGAATTCCTAATTCTTGGTCCTTATTCTGTGCTGTCTGGAGCAAAGACAAAGGAGTAGCCACTTCCCTGCCTGAGTAACAACTGCCAGAGTTCATTCAAGGTAGGTGTTATAACATGAGCTTGCATTGCTGAGCCTCTGGCCTGTGCTTCACTCCCTCTAGGTTTGGTCTTTTCTCTGCTGACGCTAATTCTTCTACACCGTATGTAATAGGCAACACAGCTTTATTTCATCTCCCTGTTATTATGGTGGGTGATATCTCCAAGGGAAGATTAATGGCTAAAGCTGATTTAATGGTGTACTTACTGTTCACAGAAACAAACAAACAAACAAAAGAAAGAAAAAAAAAACACAACCTACCACTTTTTCGCTCAAGATTGAAAAATATTATCTTTTTTTTTCTTTTTTTTCTTTTTTTTTTTTTTTTTTTTTTTCCCCCCTTTGGTATTTGTTGTGTTCCAGGCTTAAATGGTCTCCCAAACAACTTTACCATCTTTCTGTGCATCTGTGATGTTCCCATATTAATGTGAGTCATTCCCACAAACAAGCCTGGGACTTGGTTGCACGTATGAGAAATTAAAATTTATCTCCACCAAGTTTTGGGAGTTATGCCAGCAGAGAATCTGATTCGGTGTAATGTAATCTCGGTAACTCTCTTGTTCCACCACGTCTCCCTTGTTTTGGTTTTGGCTTTGGTTTGGTTTGGTTGTTTGTTTGTTCTGTACTGGGGAGGAACATCAGCTCACTTTGTAAAGAGGTTTGTGATGTCTGTGAACAGGGTTTGAAACATTTGGCTGACATCTCCCCTTGAGTTTGCTAAAGCAACAGAACACTGCTATCATCAATTTAAGAGGATATTCAAAAAAACCTTCAAACCCAGGCACATTTCTCCATGAAAAAACTGTGGTCTAAGCAAAAATTATATTTAGAACTTGAAGAGAGCTCATTGTAGGTTAAAGAAATGTCAAAAAATCACATTTTCTGCTTAATCTACCTGACAGTCTACCTCCATAACAAAATTGTGCTCGTTAATTACAAAACCTACCCTCAGCGAGAAAGCAAATGCCATCAGTAAATGTGCAGGAGGGATTTAAGGCAGGGTAGCTGCTCGCATATGCAGACACATATTTCCAAAATGAGTTGCAACACATGCTAAAAGTCACACCCATTTTATAAAGCTTTCTTCACCGCCCTATCAAACAAGTGCAATAATCAGATACAGCTCCTCATATGTAATATGCAAAGAGATTTATTCCAGGCAAAATGGCCCTTGGAGAGATGCAAGGGGAAGAAAGTAGATTCACACCCCACCCTCGGTGTATGGCTTTGCCACATTTTTATTTTGTGCTTTCACAAGCTGCCTAGCCTTTCCATACAGGCAGCTCAGCTCTGCTGACATCTCACACAATTGTCTCTTTTGTCAGTCTGGGTTATTTGGGAAAGGTGCGAGGAGGAATGATTAGCAGCAGTCAGTTTATCTTGAGTTCTTAGAGGGAAATAACAGCATGGGTTTATATTAAAAATAGCCACATGACAACAGCCATGTGCTCATTGGTATTATGCACATGAAAACTGCTTTGGGTGAACACCAGGGTGAAAAGCTAGAAGATGCCAGGTGTAAGTGGATGTTCCATGATGAAAGTTTTAATTGCGTGATCATACGCTCCCTTCGCCCTAACCTCTGCCCCGACGATTTCCTTCTTCCTTGTGCAGGGTGGAGCTGTGGTAGGGATGATTCAGTGAAGGCGTCTGCTTTCCAAAGGGCTCTTTGGCATTTGTGGAAGCCACAAGGTGTGCAGAGAGCGAGGCTGAGGAGCACTGCAGAAGATGAAAGTCTTTGGGTGAAGTCAGTTGGTGATAGGCAATTTATACAACCCAAACTTTTACTAATGATCCCTGACATCTACTAATTATTTTGGGGTTTGTGAGAGACACCCCCAGCACATGGCTTGAAGAAAGCCTGGGCTGTGCCAGAGGCAAGTGGCAAGGGGCACAGTGAATACAGAAAGTCGTTGTATAAAGCTAAGGATGTGGAAAAGTCAGAAATGGCCCAAAACTGGAGGAAACCTTTAACAATTCTTTCATGCCTGAGTTCTGCCTCAGTTCAACAGACATAAGCCCAGAATCTGATTGCAGGTTTTGATGAACTTTGATACTGTTGCAATTAGTGCCACAGGAAATTAATTAAAAAAAAATAGAGAGAGAAAATGAATAATTCCGTTTTCAGGCAGTGCTCAGTAAATAAGACCCAGGGTTACTCAGTGAGAAAGCAGGAGAATACACAATAACGAATAGCTGCTCATTATCTGAGCACTGACCATCTTATGCGTGAGATGAGAAGGAACCTGTGGAAAAACAGCGTGGGGCTGCATAATTAAACAGGACAGGGCTGCAGGGATGTCCCTTGCTCTTGTATTTTCCCACTTTGTGTGTTGATTCTTTGCATAGCAGCCCTGCACACACGTGTTTTGTCACCAGAAGAAGGTTCTCACACCATGGGTGCACATTACAACAAGCCCCTGTCTTTCCATCCCTCACTCACCCTCTCCCAAATGAATCTATCTAGTTCTGGTCACCACTTCTCAAACAACTTATCTCAGCCCTGTTCCTCTGTCTGCATCCTCCCCTGGCTCCCTGATTGTTTGTTCCAGCTTGGATTTTTCTCCACTCCACCTACGCCAGCCTGTTGCCTTATTTTCCATGTTGCTGTAGGCATTAGCAGGGATCCTGGGGATCCAAAGCAGGCTCCCTGCCACTGAGGAGGAGAGATATCACCAATCTGATAGAGAGAGGGGCAGATCCTGACTTAAATCTCAGAAGAGCTGACTTCAGTTGTTTTTGAGCATCCCTACCCCATTGGTACCCAGATATGAGCTACCCAACAGCCAGCAAGGGGTGAGGGGAAATGTGGAAGCACTGGTGCTGTGGGGTGGTGTCATCACAATATGGAGACACTTTTAATCTCTCGTCTCACCTGGTCTCTCTCTAAAGATGACAACACATTAGGGAAGGGGTTGTGCCATCCGTTATGAGGATGAATATTGCCTTATATGTACAATATATTTCTTGGGCCAGATCACGGAATATTTACTGAAAAGATTAGTCCTGTAAGTAATCAGTCTTGCTGCAAAAGTGTTTCAGTGGCACCAGATAATACTCTAATTCCTTCTATCCAAAATAATTTAATCTCCTCTAAATGAAATCCATTTTTCTAAAGAAAAATGACTTCCATTGCATTATTCCAAACCTGTCTGTGGAGAGATCCAGCTTTAGATGAAGCAGTAACAATTTCACCTAACTTCTTCGTTCAGCTCCTGAGCTACCAGAATTAATTGAGCGTGTAATTAAGGAAGGGTTTTCTTACCACTATGATCATACTTATAATTAAAATCTCACACAAATGCGTATGTGGAAGAATAGGGCAGGGCAGCGCAGGCATGAGACCAAAGTGTCTGACAGGTTTACATCAAAGGACCTGAGCTCCAGCAGCTCTAAGCCAGAGGGAGGGGAGGAAGGGAAGCCAGGACGGGCTGATAACTGACTTGATATATTGTTTTTGACCTCCTGTCTACAAAGCCCCAAGTGGTTTGAGTGTTGTCTACCCAGGAGATTGCTTCTACCTTTCATGTTGCTTCAGCAGATTCAAGCTTTGCAAGTGTTGGTGCTACCATGCCCCATGTGAGCAGAGGAGCGATGATATCTGCATGGCTAGAATGGGTTTGGCTGCTGCATCATCAGCACTGTGCCCAGGGGACACTGATCTGCCATTAGAGCCACCGTTTTCCCCCGTTTTTTGTTGCACGGGAGACCCAAGACCAAGCTTTTGTTAAAAGAGGAGCAGTGAGGTTTTATTACTGCTATTTATTCTGCATTTACTATCAAACCAGCCTTTCATAGCAGTGTTTAGCCTGTGATGGGTGACCCAAGGCAATAGCTGTGCCCGGGGACGGCTGCATTTTTGAGAGTTTTGGTGGAGAGAGGCAGGGAAAAACAAACAAATGAATAAACAAAAACAATAACAATATAATGCACAAAAGGGACAAAAATATTCCTTAAATAGCTGAAGAAAAGAAGGGCTTGACTCCCTTAGCTTGCCTGTCAAGTGTTGTGATAACTTGTGACTGGATTAGGGAGGGAAAACCAGCTCCCATGTGGTGCACCCAAACCAAGGACCAAGGCATCAAGGAAAAACATGGGTGTGGATGGGTGTTGCATGTAGGAAGGCACCTTGAGCAGAAAAATGCCCTCTCATTTGTTTTCGTTTGATTCTTGCTGTGCTTGGGGAAACGGGACTTTGTAAGTTTATTGACATTATCATATGTTTATAGAAGGCATCAAAAAGACACCTGTATCTGTCCTTGGGTCTCCTCCAAACTGGAACAACCTACAGGGCCTGGAATTTTTGCCTTGCTGGTTGGATCCCAAACAGTTGTAGGCTTGGTGGGGTTTATATTGCAATGTAGGTAATGTAGATGAAGGAGCAATGAAAGGAAAGTTTAAATACATTAAGAATGCATCCTCAGGAGGAAAGCCCACATGCAGAGCTGTACACATATTCCAGCATTCATCTAAACCCAGTACGAAATGATGAGGAAGAGTGTCAAATGATGATATTGAAGCGTGTGCTGAGGGGCTTCGAGCCACGCAGGCATGCAGTGAACACAGACCAGACTTCTTGTAGGTGAAATACACACTGTGCAAGTGCTTCACTGCATTTCAGGTCGTCCCAGACATTAAACAGCCCCTACCGATGCATTTCAGACTGATCTTGTGTATCAGGCAGCCACGCAGGAGTGCCGTTTTCCTCCACAGACAACCACTACGCTGGTATTTTGGAAGGATCATCATTTTTGTTTCATAGTCACCCTTGCAACTTTCCCATTGCTGCAGCAGTTGTGACTTTACAGCCTTCCCCTGTGGATGCCTGCGTAACCTGTGATTCACAGCTAGCAGCGGGCGGCACTGTCTGGATCTTGCTTTTGAAAAGCATGGCAAATTGCCTTGCCAACAGCTGCCCATTAAGCAAACTGCTTAATGAAATGACTAGAAAGATGGGTGTTCACCAGTACGTCTTATTAAAAAAAATCTGAAGCTTGTAACCCACGCAGTGATCTAGTGAGATCTGTGCTCTTCATGCCATCGTTGTCGCTGTTCTTTTACTCCTCCACTCCATGCCTTGTCCTTCTGTATTTTAAAGTTTATTATCATTATGTTACTGGTGTTATTTTCTTTATTATTATTGTTATTATTACTATAATTCATTTTAATTTGGCATTGTTGTGGTCTCTGCGTAACCTTCCAGTGCCTGTGATTTTCTCTGATGTCCCATGGAAGCCAAAAGAAGGTTCTCTGGGCACTTTCAGACAAATTCAGCTACATGAAGGTTTTGGGGGACCTGAGACGTTCCTGAGCACCTCTGCTACAGCCTGGGCTTTGCACTGTGATGAGACATAGGGAATCAAGGTCAAGGTGCAGGATGGCTTTAACTGGGACATGGTACATGGACAGTGGGAGGTGGGCAGGGCACCTTCTTTCTATTCCCTGAAAGAACCCAGTGACATATAAATGTTTATAAGATCTTTGTTCATCAAGACATGTTGTGATCATCCCAGGCTCCAACAGGACAGGGTGCCAAGCCAATTTGTCCCCCCCAGCAACTTGGTCCTGCTGCTAGACTGGCAGTAGGAGAGGAGGGACCTCAACCAGGTGACCGTACTGCTTATGAACAGCAAAGCAGCCCCAGTGCTGAGTCCATCCTGGCCACATCTCAAGGGCTGTTTGGTGGTCAGCGTGGGAGAACTCATCAAGAGCTGAACCAGCTCAACCCAGCATGAACCCAAGGGTGCAAAAGGCCTAGACTGGGCACAGCTGTGCCACTGAGGGTGCTGAGAAAGGACGGCATCACCCAACCGTTGAATTACAGGCAAGATATCAGACAAGATACCACAATCTTAAAACAAAACAAAACAAACAAAAACCCACAAACAACAACAAAAGCAGAAGCAAAATACCATCCTTTCCTCCCAACCCTCTCTAGGGAGCTTATGGGGCCTTCTCATCACTTGTTTGGCCAGCACGAAGCATGTGAGACCCCACGCCAGACCGTGACCTCCCAGTGCTACTGCAATGCAAGTCATTTTAGCAGCACAGCATCCAGCTCCTACCCAGGTGCAACAGTGCTTGTGTCATGCCTGGTAAATAACCCGCTCCTGCTGCAACTGTGCACAAGGACAGAGACCATTCAGGCATGGTGGCTTGCTGCACTGATACAAAGCACAGCTGGAGAGGAAAAATAACCTTTCGGTTTTATGTTCAGTGATATATTGTTCTTAAATCTGCATGGATTTAGGAAATGTTACGGAAGAACAGAAAGGGCTCTGCTCCTCCAGAATCATAACATTATGGAAGAGTTATCCTGAAACAAAGCTCTGCTCTGAGTTATGCCCCTGCAACCCCTCTCCCAGGTATTTATAAAATCATGATTAACAGTAGCAGACATAAGACTTCATCATTTCTTGAACTACCTTCCTTTTTCAACATCTACCAGCTCAGAGAATTACATATGGCCTCATTAACCTGAGAGTCAAACTGCTAATCAGGCAGGGAAGGAGGAGCCGTGCTATGCTCCTTGTCAGGCTGCGTGTGCCCTCCTGAAGGGCTGCTGAGGTGGCACCAGCACTTCACAGCACATGCCATGGACTTCATGTGGCCAGCTCATGGGAGCTTGCACTTTTGGGAATTACTCCAGGCTGAAGGATTGGATCTCCCAGGTGATTTTTGAAATTCCCAGTCTCTAAGTGTTGTTAGCACTTGTGTGTGTCTATGTCAGTGGGATGTTCAAAATGGGAATTCAACCTGCAGTGGTATTGAAACGACGATCTAAGACTCCAGAAGAGAAAAGTGCATACTTTTGGGGGATCATACACCCTCTTTTGCCATTTTTTCCCAGGAATATTTTCATGTAATATGCCAATATGTCAATATTGGCATATGTCAATATTTTTTGGCCATTTTTTTCCACCAGGAACGGTTTCATGTCATATGCAAAGGACTTATTTTGCCTCTTGACTTGTGTAAGAGTGCCATTTTGTTCCTTTAGATGTGTAGCTCTCCATGTAGTGCAGGATCCTAACTTTTACTTCCACAGGACAACTTCTGAGCTAAGAGTGCTCAAGTGCTTTGCAGGATTCAGCCTCACAATATGATAAAACAGCTGCTTATGTAAAGCTCTTTTTAGCTACCATCCAAGGGAGTGAAATACTGCAGCAATCCCATCTGTAGGTGTAATCCAAACTCCAGGCTTGCCTTTCTCTGGGGCAATTTTCCCTTCCAATTTCCTCCTGTGACAATCCCAAAGGCCAGAAGTCCCAGCCCTCTTCTATTTAAGACTCCCAGTGGATGTAGTAGGTCCCAAAGTTTCTCGTAGTAGCTCCCAAAGTTTCTCTGCTTCAAGGAACTGTGAACTTCAAGCCAGGCACAAAGGACAACTTAACCACTCTTATTGAGAGATCTAGCGGTCAAAAACTAAACTGCTTTGAAAATAGAGCCAAAACAGTTTAGCAAGTAAATAGTAACACCATGGGAGTCCGCTAATCCCCAGAATCTATAATAAACAGATAAAGTTAATAAGATTCAATAACAGAGAACAGCACCATTAATGTATTAAGAACACTATCTAAACATTACACACATTATTTGCTCAGTTCCCTAGCTGAATTCTCTGTGCAGAGGAAAACTCAAAATTCATTATCTTTGGGTGCAAAGCCTAGTAAATTCAATGGTAATTAATCTCCATTTACCCTCTAAGTGTGTTTGTGAACAGACAAAAACTTCATTGAAAAAGTTCTTTCAGTGGGTCTGAAAGAGAAGCAGAGCTTTGATAAACAAAAAAAACACCAAGCACAGGCTTCTCAGAGGAAAATAGAGCAGCTAGCCAGCTCTGCGTGGTTCAAGCCAGGTGCTCATTGCAAATTCAGTAGCATGCACTGGCAAGTGTCAGCGGCGGAGAAACCGAAATTACTGAAATTCTTATGCCAGTGTAATTTGCTGAAGGCAATGCACTGAGGGTTAAGGAAAATTGTGCATGTGTTGAGGATTATAAAACAAATTAAAATGGAGGCTAACAAAAGGAGTGCAATATTTATGCATTTCTTCATTCTTTTCACTCCATGGTACTCAATCAACTTCACAATCTCTTAAGGTGGCATGGGGACATTGCTATTGTGTACACTCGTTTGCTCTTAAAAACGGACTCAGACATATTAAGCTACATAAACCAACTGATTTCGGTAATGTTTATCAGTATCATAATTAAATCACCAAATACTTACATCCCATTATTACTTCCAGCCATATGAAATCTAACCATCAATGCAAAAAAAATGTAGCATAAGTCTACTGTGCAATGAGTTCCACCTATCTGCTTCAGTTTTGATATGCCAGCCCATTTTACCATATATTCCTCCACTTTCCCTTAAATTCCTGCATTTGTACATCCCGGTTATGTAAAAGTAGAAATGTATTAACCACCCATGACTTACTGCAGTGGAGTCCATTACATGGTGTAATGCACTTAATGCTCGAGATCCAATTTAACTCAACAAATATTTTAAAGAGTTTCTAAGTTATTAAGCACCCCACTCTGTGATCATCCAGCATGGCCCAGTAACCAAATGGGTTATCACTTTGCGGAGTGGGAAATGAGGCCCCTATGAAGTATGTTCCTGGCTGCATATTCCCAGCTTCATGTTAGCAAACCCTGATGTGGAGCTGCCTGGGGAAACAGAGGCATGTGTCCATGCCTCCAACTCACCATGCTGTGGCTGCCTCAGCTCCCCCCCTCCTGTACATTGACCCTCTGCAGAAGGGAAGGGAGTTTGCAACCTCTACAAGAAAAAGGGACCAAAGACAGTCACATTTTTGGTTGCCACCATGATTCTTCCAACTCCAACTTCAGGGACTTTGGGCTTTTTAGACCTTTGGCTATGGCAGGCAGATGCCAGTTGTCCTCACCCCTTGGTGACATCATGAGCTGTGCCCACAGTAGTCAGCCCTGACCCCTAACTGCTCATGGAAGCAAAGCAAACTTGAGGATGTTTTGATTTTTCTGTCTAGATTTGAGCAGATTGAACACAGCTGTCTGGGACACTAGAGATAAAGTTCACCATTTATTTGCATTTTACCATATCGTGGGGATTTTCTTATTCAGGATAAAGTCTGGGAGCCCACAGATGCTCCAGGCTTGCTCCAGGCAGTGCTGCTGGAGGTGACCAGGAACTCCCCATTCTACAAACCAAAGGACAAAAAAACTTCCAGCCCACCTCAAACACTTGCAGCCTAAGTGTGAAGTAAGTGATAACAGATGGGAGAAGACAGACGGGGGAGTAGAGGGGAAAAAAGGAGGCAATATTAGTGAGTGTGACAGGAAGGGGTCTCGGCACATCGGCAGCCTCGTCATTGGCAAGTTTTTTTGAAGGCATCACGTATTAAGGTTGTATTTGGAGAGTTATAGATTTTACACTTGATTTTCTGGCAAGTAAGCAGGGAGCCTCTGCCAACTATGAAATATCTTGGAAATGAGATTAGTTTCAGATCAATTCAAGTGATTTTCTCACTGTTATTTCTTTGAAAGGTAAAGACACACGGGCCCAATCCTGATCTTTATTACACAGAATCTGTTTGAATATCTCCAGCACCTGCCACAGAGCCACCCCAGATTAACACCAGTGTAACACCAACATCAGGGTCTGGACCTTCACGAGACTCACACCAGTTTTACACCACTGTAATCGCTGCTTTAAAATCTCATTGCTTTGGCCTGAAAGCAGATTGTGATCCAAAGAATTAAGGCTATATTCCTGAGCAGATTCCTCTGTAGGTTCAAGAAATAACCTGATAATGGTAATTGAGATTACACTTTATGAATGGCATTATTAGGATTTACATTCCAGCCGCAGCTATGAAGCAAGTCAGAAGAACAAACATAATATCCAGTCCTGGTCCGCTTCCTTTACTCTGTCATTTTTATAGCTGTGTGCATGCTGCAGGTGCTGATAGTACACACATCTGACTTAATTCACGCGTTAACCTGATAGCGCACCAGTGCCGGGAGAGACTGCCTCCAGCAATCATTTCAAGCCTGGTTAAAGAAGCAGAATGGAAACATCAACTAAAATGCTGGAAGTTGCATTTTCTAATGCTGAAAGGAGATCTGCTGGGCTTTTTGTTTGTTTGTTTTATTTTCTGTGATTTAATAACAAAGTAGTACTCAGAAATGCCTTGGAAAGACTAATAGTAATGTACGTATTCCTCAGTGACAAGGGGTATGGATGCCTGGTTCTACAGCCCCTAATAAATCTTTCATTTTATCAACTGCCCATTAGCATTATTCTCGTATAATGAAGAGCTATATGAAGTTGGTAGGTCCTTTTTTTAATGCCCAACTTATTAGGCAAGACAAAAAGGAGCTGAATTAAAGTGGGAAAAAACACTCCCCTGGAGAATTACAGTACAGCAATTTGCTGGCAAATTATTATTATTTAAATCACTTTCCTGGCTTTTAATATTGAAAATACATTCAATCGTTGAAGAGCCTTTAATTTAAGATAGTAGATGGCAGAGATATAATAGAGGAGACCAGACCAGCCGATCTGCCTCTGTACAGGGGCTGGACCAGACGATTTCTCAGAATCTTTTCTTGTCTTGCATTTATATGAAACAACTCTGGTCCAACTATACCTTCACAATTGCTTGCATTTGAGACGTATGAAGATACCCTTTTGCCAGTAATAACTGCCATTGAATTCCACTTCTCCCAGTCCTGAGATACAACACAATGGGGCTGCATGTGGTGACAGACCAAAATCAGAGAGATTTACGCAAGCTAGATACCACATGGGATGGAGGCAGTGACCAAATAAAATACAACCAGGATTCAGTCTGTCCCCCAGGACCGTGCAGAAATAACAGTACAGAAAGACATTTTGCAAAGCAAACCATCACTGTATTTCCCTGCCTGTGGCTTTTCCCTGCAGGAATCCAAGTTTCTTTCATAACGAGGATTAATGGCAAACCTTTGAAGAGAGTTTGGAGCACGAGAAACCAGCAGGCAAGTGCAGGAGTCGCTGAGGTCTGCACGCTCACTTTCTCTTTTACAGCTTTTTGTCTGGGTCCACACCAAGAGGTCTCCCCCCCTGGCAGGTTTGTGGGGCACAAAAGCACCCTCTTTGTAAATCCATGCACCCCTTGTTGCCAAAAATGCCCTGCCCAGGTAGCCCAGCAGCAGCATCCCTCCCCGCGCCGCAGGTACGCTTTCCATGAGCCGCTCCCCGGGGAGCACACACAGACACACAGACACAATGAGAGCCTCCGACTGGAAATTCAAACAAAAATATGGCTGTCTACTCCAAAAAGGCAAACTCATTTACAAAGGTCAGCTCTGTCGAGGAAGAGTGATGGGTTACTCCCCTCTCGGAGGTGACTGCTGTCGCTCCTCCGCCGAGTTGCATTCACGAGTTTTGAAAAAGAAAAAAAAAATAAATAAAGGAAGAGGAGAAACAGAGACAAAAGCTCGGCAAGCCCCCTATTCACAAAGCTAGCCCCGCACCTCCCCTTCCCTTCCTCGGGTAAAAACAGCCTCAAAAGCCATTAACATCTTCCCCTACCTTCGTTCTCATCGGAGACAGAAGCCCTTCCATGTTGCTCCGATCCTCATGCCAATCCTCGTCCCCCAGCTTAGCCTCTGGTGCCGTCCTCAAGCATCCCACACGAACAAGAGCATTTCAGGGGCCGTTGGCCACCCCCTGATGGCCACTCGGCCACCCGCTCACCAACTTGCAGCCCTCAGTGGTGCGGAGCGGGGTTCCTGGAGAGACCTTCCTCCTGCTCTCCCTTGCGCTCCTCTCTCTCTCCCTCTCTGCATAATCTGCCTGCAGCTATGTTTGTACCATCGCGGCTGACAAACGAGCCCAGCCTTACGTAATGCGTTCAGGACAAGCCATCCCAGCCCTGCCGCTGGGATCGGGTCAAGCAGGAGGGATGGGACCAGCCGCTGCCTATTGTGCCCGCCGGCTTTTCACGCCGGGCTTAATTCAGCAGCATCCCTGCGCACACGGGGCTGACGCACGACAGCTAGCTAGGAAATCACCACCGAAACTTCGTAGAAAGGCTGTGGATTCCCCGGGATTTACTTTTTTAAAGGGTGTATCCCTCATCCCCCGTGCCGGCTCGGGGTTGGCAGCGGTTGGAGCATTTTCTGCTGGGCACGCTGGCTGTGGGCGAGTGACCAAACCCACGCCAAAAGGCAGTTCCTTTCAGTCGTCAGCTGGGAAATGAGGGGAAGAAAGAAAAGAGAGGGAAACAAAAGGAATATAGTGCTGCGAAGTTGCTCAGCCAAAGATACTCGGTGAATGCCTTTCTATTAGCATTTTAATTCAGATCGGAGCATGCCTTTGTGGAGAATCCCTAATTGCCCCTGCTTGCTGCATTTTGGCTCCCAGCACAGGGTGATGCAGGGAATTAATGTCTTTTGGGAAGGGGATTCAGCCCTGCACCCCACATACTCCAAACACATGGACATTCGGTCCCTGGGGATGGAACAGAGCAGTGTGAAGCAAACCCCCCCTGAACCATCACTGCCCTGCTTCCTAATGCAGACAGAAATGGGGTTCCCCTTCCCTGACCCAGGGGATAATCTTCCACACAGCAGTTGTTTTTTTGAAAATGAAATAAAAAACCTTGCTAAACCACCTTATCAAAACCCTTGCTACACCACCAAGGTGCTAGAAAATGATTGCCAGGCTGACTGGAGAGTATCATATGTGGAAATTTTTCATGCCCTTTAGCACCAGCTCTTTGAGGCCCCAAAGTGACATGCTGAGGAAGAGTCACTGTGTGATGAAGGTGCTGGTCTAGCATTCAGTAGGTCTGGTTAAACTTCTGCATATTCCCTGAATAACTATGGGGTTTCACCTCATTCAGCTTTCATCATCCAACACTCTGCCTCCACTTTGAGTCAGCCTCCAAGGCTCCTGCAAGGCCACCAGAAAGAAAGGTTCCTTCCCACGGTGCTTCACCCCAAATTTCCAAAGGCACCCCTCCATAAACTTCTCCTTTTGCTGTGGCTTCATGTTTTTTGGGAGCGGAAACCACCTCTGCCTACACACAACCTTCATGCTCCACACAGGTTTTTGGAGGCTGTATCCAAATGGAGGTGGTGCAAGGGAATCTGTTCATGGTGGTGCACATGAATGTAGGGTGGAAAGCCTGGGATGAACATGTAGAAATAAAGAACTCCTGTCCTGGCAAGCCCCAGCAGAAGTGCACCTAGACAGGGAAATGGATGAGGGTGTTTGGCCCCACACATACTTTTCCTCTCTCTCTCTCCCTTCCCATCCTTTCAACCCTGTAGATCTTGCAGTTCGGGGGCATTTTTCTTATTATTCCTTATGGAATAAATCCTTATGGAGTAAAACCAGGGAGAGGAGGTGCCCCCTAATGCATCACTAATATTAATTTCAAAGTAATTAACTGTTGTCAGCAAAACTCAGCTCCTTATTAAATGTGAAGGAACCTGATCATATCGTGTTGAAGGCAGTGATAAGTTTTCCTGAGCTAAAAAGCCACTGTGCAACCTCTGGCAGGCTCATCTATTTCTTGCTGGGTGTATAAAAATATATTTTGCTATTGGTATTTACAGGACTTTAATAAGTGGCCGAATAAATGGCAGCAGGAATTGCAGGCTCCAGAAAAATATAGTGGTTGTATTTTTTGGTGTACAATGGGGTGTCAGACGCTGGTGTGAGGTTCACAAGCCTGTGCATCTGTGAAACAGCCTCGCCTCCAAGCCATCAGAGTAATTTGATGCTCCAAAGTGCCCAGAGGAACCTAATAGAGAGCAGTATTGGGGAATTTCAGAGCTCTCAGGCCACGTGGGCACCCTGTAATGCAATATAATCATGTATATGGTACATTTGTGATAGCATGAATGCTCAGTTCTCTTTTAAAGCTCATTCTGCTTTGAACTAGGCTAAACCACAGTGCCTCATGAAGTTTCCTGTGTTATTTGTTTACAAAAAAAAAAAGAAAGAAAAAAAAGATGCTTTTCCTGAAGGCCAGAGGAGTAATCCAGCCTGGGACCAGAAAAGCAAGCCACGGCCTTTCTGGTTCAGCAGCACTCAAAGACTCTGATGTGAACGGACCAGGGAATTGCTGATAGTGCATGAGTCAGAGCAGAGCCCAGCCCAGCAGGACGGGCAGGAATGAGGAAGAGGATGGGGCTGTCTGAGCAGATCCACAGCTCAGCCTGTGCACTGGGGACCCTTGTCCCTCCATGCCACTTCCCAAAGATGGTTATGGGCCCCATAGGGATGCTGTGTGCCACAGCTGCAGTGGTGTGTGACAGTGAGATCTGTCCACATCCACCTTCAGCAGTGGGACCAGCAAACCCAACTGGTTCTGCCTGGGTAATTCTGACGTGGTTATCTCAGAAAGCACCAGGGCAGGTCATTTCCAGCAGATGTCAGAGCAGGAGTGGCAGCAAATGGATGGGGTCATGTGTCCTATTTCATCCTCCTCTCAGTCTCCAGGCACCAAGTAGGACTTGAGCTCTACCACTGTCTGGGCCAATGCTCGGCTTCAGCCCATGCAGCCACTGACCTGTCCTTTGAGTGACCAGCAGCAGGACCACCACCCTCCCTGCACATATCCAAACCTTTTTGCAATCCCCCAGTCTCATTCAGAGCAACGCCTCTACACCTGTTTGAGCCAGAGATGTCTGTGTTTGCTTTAACACAATGGTTTTAGCCATGGTAGCCAGCACAGCAGTGCTGCGATAGCACGGGCCATGGTCTGACACTTCGTTCCTCCCTTGGGCCGCGACACACGGCGGTGCTCAGGTTACCACAGACTTGTTCTACAGCCTCTCTTCCTGCTGTTTTCAGATCAAAGGCACTGCAGAGGCAAAAGGAGCATGTGAGCGCTTGCTTTCCCATCCTTTTTTTATCTGGGGAGGAGAGCAGCATTTGACTCAGAGTCTGGTCAGCAGCACCCGGCCTATCTCGGGTTCTCCACCTACCGAAGAGGGGAAAGAATCCATTCAACCAACTTGTGCTAGAAGTGTTTGAGATGGGAATGTAATTACTCTCAGCTCTGTAACTAATCATGGGAGTGAGATATGTGCCTTGAAAGCCCCTTATATTGCCATAATTTGAATGACCGATGTAGATGTCTGCCTTGGAGCCAAATCTCGTTACAGGCCCTGCTGACTGCACTAAGACACCTCCACAGGCTTGAGAGCAGAGAGATCTAGATGACTTTTAGTGAAGTAAAGATAAATGTCTGAATTCCAGTGTCTGACTCTGGAGTGAGAGAAATGGTCCCAAAAGTGTTATATTCAGCGTTCAGCTCTTGGCCAAGGGGCCTGGAAGCAGCTGGACCCTACGGTGTATATCTGAACCCTCAGCATTCCTCCTGCTCACCTGCTGTGTGTGCACCCAAGCCTGAATAAAACTTCTGTAAATTGAAACCCTTCCTAACCTTTGGGGTGGGGATCCCAACATAGGGGAAGTTACAGTGCCTGCCCTGAAGTCCTGAAGGGCACAAGGCGTCTGGATCCAGACCTGATCTCCACTGCTCTCAGAGCAGCCATCAGATCCTGCCCACCATCCTCCAGAGCTGCTGGTGGCCAAAATCTCCTAGCCCACGGTCCCACTTCCCTTACAGAACACTGATCCACTTTTTGGGGCTGCCAAAATCCACTGTTGCATCCCTGACCACAAGCTGGCCAAGTAGCTATCCCTCAAACTAAATGAGGGAGGGAGAAGCAGCAGGACCCTGTGTGTTTTTCACCCCTGCCAAGTCCATGGGCATTGCCCATGCCCCCAGGCAGGACAAAAGACACCGCCATGACTGGGCAGCATCCCGTATACACGCTGCATGCCGGCCTCACCCCTGGTCATTTCATCTGGCGAACAAAAGGTAGCATCAAGGTGTTGCCATGGCGACTTCCCCACCATCCGAATCGCTCTGGCATCATATATAGGAGAGGGAGGCATCCCAGCCATACACAGGGGCTGCGCTGAAACGCATCTTATATTTAGAACACGCAGCGTAGGGAATACTAATGAATATTTAACATTTGGAGCGCCTTCCACCCTCGCTTCATTTTTGTTGCATATTTTCCATAAGTGCAACATTTGCCTCCAAATGTTAGGGATATTGTTGCTTCTCTCTTCACTGCTTCTCCAGATTTACCCTGCTTTTCATTTCTATGAATAAAAGTCAAAAGCAGCAGACTCTTAAAAGTACCATTTGTAAATCAGAATAAGTGCCTGCAGAAGGTTGGGGCTTGGCTGGGGAACTGGGAGGTTTGTATTTAGGTTGTCACTCTTGCTACAGGTCCACTGATAGAATAACAAAGGCAAACTGTTCAGGGGTTACCTAAAAAAGGGTCAGATTTGCTTATGCCCTGCAAAGACCAGCCTCTTTTAGGGATTTTTAGTCTTTGCTTTCTTGTTAAAAATAGCTGCTTTCAGCAATTAATTTCTCTGCTGTGAAAAAAATAAATAAATAAATCACAACACCTGACTTTGTTTCATTCATCCAGACAAAACACACATTTGAAAATGTCCTGAAATTCCTTTCTTCCTTAAAGGCAAAACAGACCAAAAAAAGAAAAAAAAGGAAAAAAAAAAGTGAAATCACATGGAATTCCAAATTCTGAATTTTTTCATGTGCTTATTTATATGACGCACTGTCAAAAAGTGTAAAGATGCTGGGCACGGTGGTGAGTACCACTCACTGCTGCCAGAGCTGTGCACCCTGCTGGTTGGGGGGCAGACTGAGACCTCTGAACAATGAGGAAGCTGATTTTTTGAAAAGTGCAAGGGGATGCACCGGAAGCCAGGAAAACCCACTCTGGCTGGAGTGCAATGAGCTGTAGGCACTCACAGCTGCCTCCTGCATGGGTATCCCAGTATACGAGAGGTGCAGCATGGGCACAGGTTGATGGTTGGGTGCTTCCTACCTGGGATGGCACTGCTTACCCAGGCCCCTTTGCAACTATAGATTGAATTATAAACACGGTTTGAAAAAGTCATCTTTGAGTTCTCATTCTGAAGCCATCTCCTGGCATATATAAAGCTTTGCTCTCAGAAAGGCCATATTCTCAGCAGTGATTTTTGGAGTAAAAACATGATTTTTTACTAGCTGGTGGTCATGTATTGGGGCCTTTTATTTATTTATTTTGTGACAACCAGCAGTACAAAAGCTGCCCAGCTCCTGAAAGCTTATCTCTATGCTTCCTTCTTGGGACTGCTCCAAGGTACCAAGGATACAGGCGCAACTCAGCTGGCAGCTCTGTCGGTGATGCAAGGGGAGGAACAGCACCGCACTGGGTGTGTTGTTTTGGCAGCCCTGAGAAACTGGAGCCGTGTTTATTTGTTGCTGGTTATAGGGCGTATTTTCAAATCAGAGAAGGGAGGTTTTCCCCTCCGAGGCTGCTGGCTGCAGTCCTTTGAGATCCACCCTGGGGCTCCGGATGGAGGCAGAGCTGCCTCCGGGGAAGTAAACACAGGGCAGCCCCATGCTCTTTGCAAGCTGTTCCACTGATGCAGCATTTGCATGAGTAAGTGGTGTCAAAATCGCTTGCCAACTTACCCTCATATGGCTCTGGTTGTAGTGAGGGCTGGAAACACCAATTACTTTTTTGGAGCTCATCTTTAAGGCACTAATGACCTGCTTTTTTCCAGGACAGTTATGCCTTTTCCATGAAAGCAAAGCAAAGCAATGAATTTTAAGGTCTCAAGGCATTATTAAGATTGTTTTAGTTGCCTTCCAGATTTGGAAGACAGACATTAAAAAAATCGTATATGTATTTACGACAAAGCCAGTTAAGCATTCTGCCATCAGGGACTGTCCATCCTTCTTTAGCAACTATAAGGCATTTATCTTTACAACACATCAAGAACCTCGGCTAATTATTATTATTATTATTATTATTATTATTATTATTATTATTATTATTATTATTATTATTATTATTATTATTCCTGTTAAGTCAATGTGGTAGTTCGGGAAAGAAAATCTGCCTCTCGACATGCAAGAAGATCACCCCAGCAGAGACGTGGACTCCAAAGCCTTGCCACCAGCTCAGCTGGGTCTCCAGGGCCAGGCTCTGACCACCCTATTTCTCCTTCTCTCTATCCCAACACGTCTGTGTTTTGACAATCTATAGATGAAAAATAGGAAGCTGTAGAGATGAGGCTTACAGACTAAAATAATTTCTGCCGTCCAGAGTTTCTGCCCCAGCAGAGAAGATGGCCTCTGGCTGTCCTGGCTCCCTGGGTGCAAAACCACGAGGCTGAACTTCATGTTCAGTCTTCTGACAAAGCATGTACTGGAAATATGATAAAGCTTTCTTCCCCACACAGTATCTGCAACTGTATTTTCCTTTCTCTGCTAGGTGTATTTGCTATTCTGGGTGTTAAAAGTCAAGACACATTCAGAGCCTTTTACTAGAGCATTAGGTCGGTAGATGCGTTTCCAACAGCCAGGTAGATGATTTATTCATCCACTTCAGTAACCATCCAAACAGGGCACAGCGTTTGCTCCAGTGTAGGAAGCAACAAACACTGAGTGTGTTTGGTTTGCAAGAACAAATCAACAGAACAAGATAACAGAAGCTGTTTTTCCAATGTAAAGGACTCCACTGCCATCCCTGTTAATATCTCTGTCAAATTAAATGCCGTTTCCCCAAGCTGCAACTCTGGTAAAGCACGGCTATTATGCTCTCAGTTAGAAACCTGATTATAGCCATTTTATGTCTGTAAAAACACAACTTCTGATGCAAGGTGACTCCCAGATACTCCGCAGATTCTCATAAATGCACTTGCTGCTCTATAGACACGTCTGTGTGTGCATTGGGAGAGGAGGTTAGCTCTCGCGGGGCAGGAAAGGTACTCAGTAAGAAATAGCCATTTCTCTGATGGACAATGTCATTACAACTGTGCAAATCCTGGACTTTGGTCATTTTGGCCTGTAAAAAAGGAAATGGGAAGGGAGCGAACACAAAGGCTTGCGATAAAGCAGAAAGAGAAGATGGACAGAGAGAGCTGGCAAAATACAAAACAATTATTTTTGTCTTGTCCCAAAGTAGTCCTGTAAAATATTGTGTCATGACGAGGTGCTTTTGTCTTCTTTGAAGTTTGGGTTAGTTTTGAAGCAAATTAGAACCCAAAATGAAGAGAGCAGCTGGAGGCCATCTCTCCTCCAAAATGTCATCACGGTTTTGGCCTGCCCAACTCTAGAAGATAGAACTGAGTGAAAAATGGCCCCTGTAGACAAGAGGTTGGCAGAGTCTGAGGAAGATCCTGCATGCCCCTTATTTAATGGAGACAGGCTGCTTCACAGGGTATGATCATGTGCCTTAAAGCAGAACCTTGGGAAAAACAGGAGACTGTTTTTCCCCATGATGTGCCCACATTTTCTTTCATTTACATATTTTTATCCTGGTTTGTTCAACCCTTGTGGTCCATGCACTGTTTGTAAGCTTGGAGTCATTGCCACCTCTGGCAGATCTATCTTCTGGAAGAGTTGACAGCCTGCCCTCTGACACTCAAGTGGGGGGCCTCTGTGGACCCCCCAGATAAAACCCTTGTCCAACTGATGCCAGCAGCATGTGGCTGCTTTATTCTGTAATGGATATTGCTGCACGTGTCCTCCTGATTCATTAGGTGCCTGTAAGACCCTCCTTATCTTACCATCCCATGAGCTCCCAGCCTCCCTGGGTACTCTTTGTGTCTGATCAGCTATCAGTCCCTTCATATCCCATCTGTGACAGTTTCTGAGCAAATTTCCTTGGCTTTGGGAAGAAGGTGAGGACTACATGGTAAAGACACACAGAGGTCTGGATAGCCTCCTGCTTTCTTGCCCATCTGCTTTCCGGAGCCCTTTCAGCTCATTTAAACCCTAGGTCCTCTCAAACCTTTTAACCCCCTCAGACACATCACTTTGGGGCAGGAGATCTAAGTATCTGCATTTGTGTTACCCCCATTTGGGTGCTCCTTTCACTGCAACAGGCTACAGAAATATTCTTCTCCTAATACTGCCGATTCTAGGTCTCCCTGCTGTTTAATTTCTCCATCTTTACTGGCCTAATGGGACATTTATTCTGTCTCCCCGAATGTCAATAAAGATGCAAAATAATGATGCCAGCACTACATCCCCAGCAAGGCACAGGAGAGCTTCTACATATAATGAATACATATCATCAGCCTGTTTTCGGCTTAAGCAATGATCCCCACTTACATCAAAGCCTCATCTGAATTAATATCTGAAGCTGGAATTCACGCCACTATTAGATGCTGTTAAAATTCAGGGACCCCAATTTTTCTTCAGCTGGAAACAACAACAAAATACGCGGATCAGGGTCAATCTTCAGAGGTGGGATTTGTCTCAGACAACTTCAAATATCTACACTTATGGCTGCCTCCAGCGCAGCTGGTTCATTATCATTTCTTTATAGTATGTGGAGTGAACTGGCACTTCTAAGGCTCTATTCCCTTGACCTGTGTTACAATAAGGTGATGCGTGTCCAAGCTGCCTAACAGAAATGCATTTTTTATGTTTTCTCTGCCATAATCCTGACAGAAATAAGGATGAAAACACCTCATTATGGTTCCTGCTCATTATCTTAATCCTGTGATTGCTCATCTGAGTTATCCGGCACACAGTAAGGCGGTAGGCACTATGATGGTGGATCCAAAATTTTTAAATAAAGGCAGACAATATGTGCATCTTGGGACAAAAGCCAAAATTTTGGCTTGGGGAGATGGGGTCAAAATCATACATGTTGCCTGAAACCTGCCTGTTGTATGTGGCATTTTCAAATGTATGGGACAGCAGTTCAGTAAGTTAATCAGCTAATTCATTTTACACCAAAGTCTTAACATCACCTGGATGTAATTTCTGCTGGGCACCCAATTTTTCTAAGTGTTTCCTCACCTGATGTTTATCTGCTATTACATTTGCAAGGTGCTCACCATTTCTTACCAGTCCTTCTCTCTTTACCTTTCTTTGTTTATTGGAAACAATTTAAAGGCCGTTCAGCATCCTTCAGCAAACACAATTCAGAGAAAGAAATCTGTTGTGGGTGGTTGTTTCCTATTGACTCGAAGGAGACTGATGTTTATATTCTATTAGCCCTCATAGGATCTATGCAGATGTAACCCAAAACATGCATTATGTGTCTCCCTCTAACCAGCAGCAGGTAAAAGTCTCTGACAGCTTCCAGGAAGATAAAACTCAGCCGCACGACCTGAGGACTAAGCTTTGATCCCCTTGAAGAGCTGTAGCCAGGATTGTTAGAGACATTGATCTTCAAAGCTTCAGCACAATCGATGCAGCTGGTGCTGTGGTGAAGTCATTGACTCTGGGATGATTGAAAATAAAAGCAAACCACGTGAAGGTGGTTATGGCATTTCCCCACTAGCAGCTCATCCCTCAGTACTCATCCATGGGGCTAGAGTAGCTCGATGCCTCATGCCCTGGCCAGGCCCAACAACTACTTGCTGAACATTTTTGGCAGTTCTCTGGTCCACTGGGTGTAGCACGTGGTGGCATGACTTCTACATCTCCCCAAGGAGAGGGAGCCTACCTTGGGTTTGAGGAGCAGGGACCAGGGCATCCCAGGTCTACTCGGCCTTGTAGTCCCTTGAGGGCTCAGGGCAAATTGAACCACAAACCCTTACGCACTCAATTTTATCACTCTGAAAGCGGAGATAATCTATATCTCACAGGAACATTGCATGGATAAATCAATTAACCATGAAATCACAGATGGAAGATGCAAAAGAAATGTAAAGGATTCGTTCTGCAGAGCAATCCTTCCAGGCACAAGTACATTTTTAGATCCCTTTTTCCCTCCTAACTGAAAATCAGTAGCAAGCTGCTCCTAACAGCCCTGCTTAGCCTGTTAATGGGGCACCTGCACCAATATCTGCTGCACCTGTAGCTGACTATGCAAAGATGGGACTGAAGCCATCTGGGCTCAGTACCTTCACCCAGGGAGCTTGTCCTGGCAGGAGGTCACCAGTGGGCTGCAGAGACCCTTTCTCTACAGCCTTTGTCCAGCAAAATACTACAGATCCAAGGAACAACAATGGTTCTCCTCATCTGCATGGACAAAAAAATAGGCAGAAAATCAAACCAGGATGCAGAAAGCTCCTTGCTGGGCTGCAGAGGTGGGCTGAGCCAAAGGAGACTCCACATTTGTGACTTGCTGTAAATTTCTTGCTCTCTCTGGGCCTCAGGGTTAGTTTAGGGTATGGGCAGGGTCTTGCTAAAAAGCTAGATGATGCTCCTGAACAAAGTCACCTGAGCAGATAAATTACAAGAAACCATCACCAGGAGTTTTTAATGACAATCTCTTAATTCCCTTGGAGCTCCTCTTCCTCCAGCCACCCTCCTCTGAAGCCACCTTTCTGCTGTGCTTGTGGAGCTGGGCTCCAGGACCATGCTGGTCTTGGGGACACCCCTCGGGGGTATCTTTAACAGCCAGGATTTTGAGAAACTGTACAGGCTATATAGATTTTCTCTAAATCAGTGCCCAAGAGATAATTAAGTGGTCCTCATTTTAAAAAGCCACTTAGAAACACCGGCAGATTTATTACCCACTAAGTGATAAAAACCCAGGAGGTAAAAATATCTCATCCTAGGAAATCTCATCCTGCAGCAAGGCAGCCTGCAAGCACAAGCATCAGGCATGCCCGGCACACTTGGTTTTGTGTGATGATGTGTCTAGCAACAGCAAGTTGAGGGACCTCTGCCCTCCTACAGACTCCCCAAACCCAAATCCACCCCCCAGCCCCCATGCCTGGTGTGCCTGTTTATCTTGGAGGTGGCATTGGATCAGAAAAAGTAGTCTCAGCTAAAAGAAAAAAACGTGCAAGGACAAAAAGGTGAAAAAATGAGGTTTATATTATTTGCCCTGTGAAGAGCAGTGAGCTGCAGCAGAAGGATCAACCTACCACGAAGAGAAGGTTTTCATCTTCTGATACAGAAAGTCTATCACGGGCTCCTGTTTCTGCATGAAGTGTCACTTTTCAAATCATTGGTAAGAAGTAGCTCTCTGTATTTTTTAAAATCATTTTTTTTCTTATAGAGACAAAGTCCTTAGGCATTTTTGCACTAGCAAAATAATGCTTTTGCTGGTAATCTATTTTGCTAGAAAAACTTCAGTAAACTACATCAAGACAAAAACCTTTTTTTGCCCTGGGCTGCCCAACCCAGGAGGGTTGGGCTGTAGATCAAACCTTTACCAATAGCTTTTAATAATGCAGACTAGGCTATTGTGCTGATCCACTGCTTTCTTGAATTTGACGTGGAAAATATGTGTTTTAGAGTTCTTATTCCAGCCTCAAGTACCGAGAAATTCAGCATCACTTTGTCTTCTAAAATACCCGAATCAAATACTTTGTTGGTTGGGTGTTGATAAAGTCCACAGTGTGTATTCACACAGTAAGGACTCACTTAGTGTTGAGCTAGTAAGCATGGCTGCAATGGGAAAATTGGAAAATATTCCAAAGTGAACAGCCTGTAGGTTAGCCTTGTACTTAATTCTCTTCTTGAGTTTGCTGGTGACGTTTCCAGCAGGCATGAATACCCACTGTGATCCCAGGTATATTAGCTTAGGCCTGGTGATGACATTCCCAGAGCAAATGTGCATTCCTCTGGAGAAATATCACTGCTTTCTTGTCAAACCTACACTGATGCAAAGGTGGGAGAGTGATCATGGTCCAAAGAACAGAGTCCAAAGACTGCCCTCTCAGTTTCCAGGATCTGGTGGATTTAGAGCAGAGGACCAAGATCTTTTTGGCCTCCAGGCTGACTGCAGCAGGACACTGTCAGTCCTGCCTTAATGGGGCCCAGGTTGTGCAATGCTTCTTTGCACTGAGAGAGCAAACCCAAACATAAATGACAAGGGACTGTGTGGTGTCTGCAGCAGAGAGATCACTCCAGATGCTCAGCCTCCAGGACAGTGCTGAGGTTGATGTGACTTTTCAGGCACTCCAAGCTCAGTTTTTGAAGCAGTTGCTCGTACATTGTACATTGGGTTAAGGTACAACCTGAACACTGACCGAGTCTGTGGCAGAGGGAACAATCTGCCCAACTCCTGCGTACAAATTCAGATTCCTCATTTTGACCCCCTTAGAATGAAATGTGCTTTACAATCTGTTTTTTTGCTCTGATCTGTTTAGGTTCAAAGCCAAGAGTCTTCCACTGAAGCATCCCATCCTCCCAAGTATTTTTGTTTCCCTTTCTCTCCTGTCATGTTAGTACTCTAACAACACCAATAGATCCTCTCTAAAACCATGATCCCATCACGCTAGGGGAAGGTTTCTTTGCATTATAAATGTTTAACAAGACATAGAAAAGTGGATAATCAACAATCCTGTCTCTCAAAAATGTTCTTCTAGAAACCAAACAATCAGATACATACATTAATCCTAACTGTGTGCCACCATCACTTGAAAAGCACCTATGGACCAACTTTGCATATTTCAGCTCTTTTCTGTTCCCTCGTCTCCTGTGGATAAATAAGATTTGGCTGCAATTACGTGTTAGAGCAATCTGGAAAAAAATCCAGCATCATTAGCGTGTGATCGTGGCAGGACTTTTATAATTTAAAAACAACATCTTTCTACCTATATTTTTGACAAACACATTTTTAAAAACCAAATTAAAACCTGCACGTTTCTCTACATACGGGTATTGTTGAAACTGTCACACCTAATAAGAGCACGAAAAGAAAGATGAAAGCACTGTGCTCATTTCTGAGCAGCTGGGAACGGCACTGAGAAAAGCACAGCAATTGAGATTAAGAGAGAGCCTTCACAGTGCAAGATAACCCAGCTGCTTGGAAAATCAAATCTATTGAACATACAGATTTCATGAACAAAACAATGCCTTGCTGATAAAGGAAAATAACAATGCTCACATGGAGTTGTATAGTCTTCTATTTAATTTGAAGATAAATGTGCAGTCCTATATTTTTCCTCTTTAGAAAAAAACAGATTTGGCTTCCTAATTATGACTGTTTATTGTCTCTTTTAGTCAAATCTGAAAGATCAGCTCAGAAATTTTCATGTGATAATAATGTACCCTGCGATTTACTTGAGAGTGTACTTGTACAGGGACTTAGGATGTGCAGCTTCCTTTCCAGGGTCTTGCACAGGCTCTAGGCACCTCCTTCAGTTCTCCTTATCCTCAGTCTTCCTGTACCAGGGAGACATCAATGCATTTGTAAAATGTTTTGACTTCTCTAGAAAAGTGTTATACCACAAATCCATCATTTCGGTACTCCCATCTAATTCATGCTAAGAAGTCAGGAGAAACACAATTTACAAAGCTGATCAGAAATTTTATTTCCCTCTGATGTAGGTTGTGTGCATCATAGGATGCTACAATTTTATCTGAGGCCCATTTGGGCCCAAATGTTTAGGTTTTCATGAAAAAAAGTTTGGATATTTTCTTCTGGAAAGCAACAATTTCCATGATCTTTAAACCTTTGGTTGAAAACTACATTTCCATCAAAAAGTGATTTTATGGGGTCATTTTTGATTAGCTGTTGCACAGCAAGTTGCTCTATTGGGATGTTAAGTTTTCATTGGCATCCAGTTAGGATCCAAATAGATTATTTTACCCATGGTGTGAATTCTTTATCCAAAATATTGATCATGCCATCCATTCTCCATTCCTTTCATTTGCACTATGGAAACTATGAACCCAAATACACTTTTCCAGAAATAAGGCCCAATCTTCCTTCCCAACTCCAGAAATACATCAAACACTGAGAAGAGCATTAGAAAAAGCTGTCTTTTCCTTACCTTGAATAGACTATATTTTTGGTAACCTTCTAATAATCGAAGAAAGTGTAAAACAATTAATTAATAAAATATTAACAACATTTCTGGAGTTTCAGTTGGATTTCAAGGAAATATAATAGTTTTAATTCCCCTAAACAAAGCCTTTTATTTATGCATGAAAAGATGGCTAATATGTTCCCTGTGACAGCCTTTTATCAGGCTTTTGGTATTGTAAGAGCTAACTAGTCATTCCTGCTCTGTTTGTTGACCTGGCCAGTTTCTAAATCAATGGCACAATACATAATCTTTCACCAAATACCTCTGGTTTCCTTAACAGCCTTTGTGAGAAACTTCGTCAAAGACCTTGCAAAGTCCAAGGAAACCATTGTTGACCAGTTTTCTTTCAACCCATTATTGTACTGGTGTTGAAAGAGTTCAAATAGTTTGGGGGAAGGATATCATATTCTGCAGAGCAAGCTGTTTAAGTTACAAGCCTTTAATTTCAGTAGAGTCCCCTACAGAAAGCTACTGAAGGTGCCACAGCCAGAGCTGCTCCCTTCTTCTGCTTAGACCAGCAATAATATACATTACAACTTGTAGCCCTGAAATTACCCTCCTGGGATGAATTCCTAGCACCACAAGTCCTTTCTTGAGAGGATATAATTAACAATGTTTTGATTCTCCCTCCCTTCTTCCTTGCGGACCTGGACTCAGGCCTTTACATCTTTGCCTTGCTGTCCTCCAGCCCTTGTGAAAATGATGTGAGTTTTGGCCTTAATAACAAGCCGTGTAAAATCTACATAATTGACCCCTTTTCTGAAAGTAATTCAAAGCTTTCTCTTTAATCTTTGAATATGCATGTGTGAAAGGAATGCCCTCATTTCAGCAGACCCCTGTTGCATTCGGCTGCATTCTTACTTCCATACAAAAAGAATAACTAGGGAATAGTAAGAAATGGAGGATTTTGCCTCCCAGATGCCCTACTTTTTCATTATGTGTGGTTTTATGAAAAGGAGCTCAATCTCTTTTATTTCTGTGCAAAGTATCCATGGCATTACTGCAAATATTATAATCCACATATCCAATCAGGCCGACTGGATTCCATGTGGAGATCCAGGGGCCACTGGTGACCTCTAGGGGTAAGGTGAGCAGTCTGAAGCTGGTTAGCAGCACCATGTAGGATGGAAATATTTCTAGGCCTGTTTTCCAGTACAGTGAGGTCCCCTGAGCAAGTCTTAGGGGCGAAAGCTTGATCCTTGACCCAAGGAGCTGGAAGCTGATCATCAAGGAATGAGAAGTATTTAGGCACTTCTGCCTCGGTCCAAGGCATAAGCTGCCAACATGACCATTTTCAACTATGTATCATCTTATTTGACTACTTTTAGTGCTACCTGGTCAAGCTCAGGGCTAAATTCTGAGGGCTGCTAAGTTCAAAGTCCACTGAGTCCACAGTAGCTCTTCATTAATCTTGGAGGAATGTTATTTGCAGAGATCTTCAAGCATTGCTTCCATGTTCCTTTTCCAGGACTGGTGTCACCATGGGAATGTTGTGCAACAGGGATGTGATAGTATCTGGCATTATGAATAAAAGAGAGAAGATTGCTGTACTTTAAATGGCAAGGAGGTAGGGGTCTGCTTTAAGAATTTTGGGAGAGGGCATTAAGGCTGGTCTATCCATATACAGCTTGTGCCAAAAAAACCTTGAGGATTCCTGGGAATCCATCCATAAGGCATAGGGAGATTCTTTTTTCAAGCACGGGAGGAAAATGACTGTCCTAAGTTACTACTGTTTGTCTTTCTCAGCTTCTTACACCTATGCCTCACCAAAAACTTTTTATTATTTGTTTATTATTATTATTTTTTTAACATTTCTGTATCACTCAGACATAAACTTCAGCTCAAGTACCAGACCATGCCTTACCCACCACTTGCTTACATTGTTCTATTCACCATCCCTTTTCCATCAGTCCACCTAAACCACTTCCTTTATTCTTCATCCTTTTATGAAGCCCTATGGTTCTTGTATCTTTATCTGCCAACAGACCTGAGACAATGGATGCTGATCGTTTTTTTCATATCTGTGACTAAAACTTATCTTACCCAGTTCCAGAAAAAGATGTCCACTTTTCCACCCTTTGGAGCCAGTCAGTCCCTCCACTTGCTAAGAGGCAGCTTCTCCAAGTCAATAGCACTCACGTGTTTATTCAAAATCAATACCGCTTATTACAGCTTCTGCAATTGTGCCTCACTATCTCTGTCACCTAGTTAGCTCACAGCCTTCCTGGCAGACTCCGAGCTCACTGTGGAGTCTTGGAGTTGCAAGATGGAGAAAGAGATCATAAAGTCAGACGGAAATTGAGACCTGCTGACGGGGGATGTCACATCAGACTGGCTGCCAAGAATTCCCTCGCCTGCTTCTCATTCTCTCTGTTCAGACACATGAGGCCAGATGAGAGACAGCCATAATCTTTGAAATCTCTGCGTTACTCCCGGTTTCTGCTTCCCCTCCTAAACAAAAGAAGCGATAACTCACACCTAGTTCTAGGGTCAAGGCAAGGATCAGCCAGTGCTCAGGATAAAGCACCACCTAAACAGTGCGTAATGTTTTTATACCTTGATGCTGCCCCTGCCGAAGCAGATGGCAGGCTCCCATTGACTTTAATGAGGCCATAAAAAGCCCGTTGCATGCATGCAATATGTAACAGCTACAGTGCTCCTCTCGCAGCCCACACGCCGTGAAGGCTGCTTTCCCTTTTGTTGTCTCCACGTGCTCAGCAAGACCCCTGCAGAAGCCAGGCACCCTCTGTGTAAGGCTGGACAAGTATGGGGGGAAAAATTGTATTTTTCAAAGATGTTTGGCCAATTAATAATTGGTAGAAATGGAAATGGGATGGGTAGAAATGAAAAGGATAGAATAGATAGAAATAGAAATAGAAAGGGAAATAATAATTGGTAGAAATAGGAAGCAAAACTAGGATCAAAGGTTTTTGCACTTGAGGAAGGGTAATAACAGCGTCCATGCTGGCACCTCTGCTATCCACCCTGCTCCTAACCGAGACTGGGAAGGAAAGGCACTGAAGTACCATAGCTTGCAGGTGGCACGAAGCGTTCAGGAGGGCCAAGTCCAGTGTTGACCATGGGGAGCTATAGAAGGACCTCAGGGCACAGGGTTACCTAGCAGTAAAATGCCAAGATGAAATTCTGTCTCAATTAGCACAAAGTGAGACACCAAGTGAAAAACTAAACCTATCTGTGTGTCTTCTGAAAACACCGTCCCAATCTGAGCAACAAAAAGTTAAATGAACATTAGGGACTCTAAGAAAAGGGATTGAGAATAAAATACAGACTTCATTATACCGTTGTAGGAATCTCAGTACACCCATATTTTAAAGATTCTCTGTTGTTCTGATGACTCAAAAAGCTAAAGAAGAAGGAGAGAGACGAGGGGCAGAGTCGAACAAAGGTATAGAAGGCCTTTCACACACACAAAAAATAATAAAAGAAAGTGAATAGAGAACTTATAGGATCAGAAAAATTATAAAAAGGAGCTAAAGATAAATGTCTTTTAAATCATAAATAGTGTAACAAAGAGGAATAGAAAAAGAATGCTGATCTGTTTCTTGTAATATAGGAAGGAGTAGGCGTGCAGCAATATCATCAAACATTGGTTTAAAATGAACCTAAGAGAGCACTTTTCATACAGCACATCATTAAACTGGAATCTATATTGCCCACAGATACTGAGGAGTCCAAGGTATAAAAGATTCAGAAGGAAACATAATTTTAGAGCAGTTTAGTCCTCTCAATGGCCATTAAACACAAGGGGTTGAGCAGGACTTTTAGCTTAGGAAGAAAATTTATTCATTGCTGGGAAGCAGGATGGTAAACAATCCTTCTTCTTCTCTTTACACCCATTAGAGGACAGAGAATACTGACTTCGATGGCTTTTTGTCCTGTGTTTTTGTGGTATCTTACACCCCTGCACACACTACAGGCCCTGTCCTATGGGGTAGCACAACTGCAAAGCACAGATCCCTGTGACGGAAAAATGAAGTATGGCATAAAAATACAGCTCTTGTGTCACCAGCAGGCTTGCAGATCCCTTACAGCAGCAGAGGATTTGGCTCATGGGTGGCTCATGAAAATAACTGCATTGTGTAGTAGTTTCCAGTGAAAACCTCTGTACCACGTGTGTGCACAATGCAGGGATATACACACACGTATGTAACCTTTCTGACTTTGAACCTCCTTTTTCCATTGATTAACTCAAAAATCAGGGGCTATTTATACACATTACAGTCTATAACTGTCAACCTTGTGACAAATCACCCACCCAGCGCCTTGTCAATGGTGTGGAAAATAGTGGCCACGCAAACAGACCAAATGAAGTGGAAGGTAGAGTGTACAATGGTGTCAGAGCATAGCCTTTGATCTCCAAGGGCCAGAGGTCAAATTTGTCTGCACTGAGGAGTAAAAATGACTTTGGGAGCCCAGCCTGGTACACAAGAAGCGATGAACGAGCATCTCTGCTCAGGAGATGTGCAGAGATAGAGCCTGGGGAGGGTATGAAGTTTGGGGCTGGGAGTGATGGACTGTAATCAGTAATTCTGGTGGTGCTACAGGAATATTTGACCAGGATTAAGCTTCTAGTAGGAAATCTGCATCTCCAGGAGAAGGCATACAGGATACAGAAGAGAACTGTGAGGAAAAGGTGCTCCTCTACATGGCATGTTTCAGTGAGTGGGTACCAGCATCCATCCAGAACTACAGCTGGGCGTGTCCCCCTTGCTGATTTTAATTTGTTTGTTTTGTAGCAGTTGGGTTTTATGCAGTCATAGTAGAGCACTGGACAGGGAGCAATCTCAGAATGAGTCTCTTTCTTACTACTTCACCTGTGTTTTCCTGTATAATAAAATATCCTTGATTACTGGGGAAGAAATAGGTGATTTTCAGGCTAGCAAAAGCACTAGCTTTTCCATCCCACCCAAGGGACCATCCCACTTATTTATTTTTATTGACCCACTATGCTTTTCCCACTTGATTTACAATTTGACAATTGCCTCTAACTGCACCTTTAACAGTTTCTCCTGGCTGCTTTCAATGCATGAAAGTTAAATATTGGGACAAGAAATACATTAAAAGCCATTGCAATTTTAAACCCTGGCAGGCTTGTGGGTTGGTTTTTTTTTTCTTTCTTTTTTTTTTTTTTTGTAAACCTACCAGCCCTTAACCGTAATATTTTCAACTACATTACCTCTTGCATTTGATAAAAATGTATTTGCTTGGATGTTGTGCAGAGCTTGCTGTGTAGAGCAGGGAGAAGGGAGGGCAGGCAACACAGTCCTCATCCCCTACCACCACTGCTGTTGTGAATGGCAGTGCTGCCACTGCTCCCCTGGGACATCGACCAGCGATTTTATTCTGCCCTGGGTGAAGCATCAGGGGTGCACAGGACCTCAGTGCTCCCCAGTTTTGAGCCCCCAAGGGGAAGCTCAGAAAACCCATTGTTCTGCCAGAGCAGCCAAAGCTAAAAAAAAAAAAAAAAAAAAAAAAGTCATTTTTTGGATGCCAGACTCTGTGGGGGTAAAGCACTTGTCCTTCTGCTTGACAGCAGACCACCTGTTCTGCTACAAGCCGTGAATAATCAGCTCTGCATGATGTGCATTCGCTGCCCGAGATTAATCCTCGTGCGGTCACGTGTGCTTGGACTCGGCAGCCAGGTACAGCTGCATCCTCACCTCCGTTGTCATTGCTGCTTATCAGGTAGGAAGTTCGCAGCCTCTGATGATGGCCCAGGGGCTCCCAGCAAACTGTTCCTTCAGTGATGGTGAAGTTGATCTACGGTGCCAACACGGAGCAGCGTTCAACCATCTGGCTCTGCAGATGCAGCGGGGCAGAAAGGAGCACCTTGTGTCACCGAGGGACCCTACAATTTATCTTAGTGCCCTGCCTTTTTCATGGGATGCAGACCAACCTGGCAGACCCTCACCCCTATGAGCCACTGTGGCTGATGGTAGGAAGAGCTGCTCCCCTACTCTGTCCCTCTGTGGAGCAGCACAAAGCAGTGCCACAAATCACAGCTCTTGGTAGAAGCTGATAAAAAAAAGGTCCCCAAATTTCCCTATCCTTTACCTTATCTAAAAAAAAAAAAAAAAGTGGGGGGGGGGGGGGGGAAGGAGGGGGGGGACACATATATATATATATTTTATATATATACATAAAAAATTTAATAATAATATGCTCTGGGAAGACCTCAGATGTCCGAGAGCTTTCCCGAGTCCAGCCTGAAGGTGTGAGTTAGCCTTAGTCTGAGTGAAAATAGTCATTAAGTGAAGCATTTCTCTCAGCTGAACTCAGACTTGCTGAAGCCAGATGGTTAATTTCAAGCTAGTCACCATTAACTGAGTTTCCTCCTAGCCACAGGTGACCACAGGCAACTTGTCTGATCTTAGAAGCCAATTTTGGGTTAAGATGAATGACCTGTTAGAGGCGCCTACTACTTTTCATCAATTATAAGGAGAGAGTAGGCTGATTAGCCCAGAATCAGACGTCTACTTTTCAGATGTCCTAAACTGGGGCAGAAAAATATCCTCATGGGCAGGGTTGAACTGCTTGGGCCAGCGTTCAAGGGACACGAGCACAACCCAAGTGGGTGATGGCAGCAAGTGAAGGAAAGTGTTGGGGTGCTCTTTGCCCTGATTGGGGTGAAGGGGAGTCAAACCTGAGTGACCTCGGTGACAGATCCAGGCTATAATCAAATGGGTTGCACTAGTTTGGGGCTCTAATGAATGCAATCTGAAGATGATAGAGCATTGAGGGCGGATAATGTAGCAGAAGAGAAGCCACTGGGGATAATTTGTGTGCAGGGTCATGATATGGTCTTTTATTTCTTTTCACGTGTTTTTACCAGCTTTGTGCCTGTGTTGTCTGCCTTGGGTTTTGTAAACGAGTGGTGTTGTCTATTTGCAGCTTAACAAGCAATGCGTAAAAGGCATTTCAGGGATAATGGGTAAACACAAAGGACTTCATTACTTTGGGGCAGTATAATGAAAGTCAGGGTCACGACTAACTTTACTTTTTAGTATGTTGTGTTTTATATAGAAATAAATATGCATATATGTGCATCCAAAAAGCAAGAGGAGCCATTTCAACATCATGGTCAGCTCCTTGGTGACTAGCAAGGGCAGATGTATGAAGAACAGCAAATTCTAGAGAGCACTGTCTGCCTGGCAAGCTCTCCAGCAGGCGAGAAGAGAGCAGAAACCAACCCTAACATCCTCCGTTGGCAAAAAGCTTGCAGCAGCCACAGAGAGAGAGGCTGCAAAGCAGAGCTCATGGGAGTACATTCATCTACTCTTTCCCAATCAATTGCTTCAGTGAGATTATCACGACCATGATGGATTGGATCACTTAATCCAGTTGGATGGCAGCTCAAGCGGACGGGTAAATAAGGGGAGCCAGGACTCCGATGGCCTTTACTGACCTGGAATAGCAGCTGATGCAGGTGGCAGCTTTCAGCTCTGGTCTTGACCTGCTTCCCAGGATTGACATTGCTAACAAAAAGCACGTGAGTGCCACCAAAGCAATATGTAAATTCAGGCAATGCATTTGCCATCAGAAGGCCAGGTGCTGGAAAAAGCTGCGTTAGTTATTTTTTCTTTACTTTGTGCACCTTTAGAAACAAACAAGCAAAAAAAAAATCTTTCTCATTCAGAAAACTGCAACAAAGAGAAAGGAAGATGAGGCTTGAAAACCTCTTTAGCTAATCCTGTGCAAGGCAGAGGACAATGCTTTGAATACAGGACAAATTGGTGTCCATAATGCTGGAAATGGGGATTGCACCACTGGATTTGGGAGCGTAGGGCAGCACAGCTGAGCTACACTTAATGAGGGTGCTCTGACAGCACTAGATCTGCATGGCAGCCAGTCCCTCATGCACAAAGTGCAGTCGTTCCTGCCTGGTGATACTTGGTACTAATCAGCACTCTGCCGTAATTAAAATTTAACACCTGAATTAGAAAGATTTTGATCATTAATGACTGCATGCAATGCCACACTCAGCAGGAACCATCAGATAAGCATTTTCATTTTGTGTATGTAAATACTGCAGCTGGAAAAGGCAGTATTTGGGATTTATTTTTTTTGCTTTTAATTGAAATAATTTCACTCTTTAGTCCCGGTAAGACCAACAAACATTTTATTCTCCTTTCTAAGAGAAAGAGAGAGAGAGAGAGAGAGAGAGAGAGGGAGAGAGAGAGAGAAAGTGCTCAGTGAAATAAAAGCACGTGTGTTAATATAATATAAGCAATTCATTATGCTCTGATCAATGATTAGACGTGACGTTCGACTCTGCCCTCTTAGTAAGTTTTATTTAATGGGAGAATTAGTGCTTAAACTGGCAAACAGGGGAGGGTTAAGATCTAGAGTCCTGTATCTTTATACTGAGTAAGCAGACATCAAAGGACTTCTCAAGTAGGTTGTGGGTGAGGATTTTGTTTTAGGAGGGAGAGAACAAATCTTCCTTCAAAAGCTGAAAAAGAAAACGCACGGAAAGAATATGCATTTTGCTGACACCAAGCATTTAAATGTTACAGTCAGAAAATTCAACTAGAGCCAAAAAAGAGAAAGGAAGAAATAGTCAAAATGAATAGCAAATGTCCGTGCTCGTTGCATAATCACCACATATATGTGCATATAAATATACAAATACATATTCAAACATACTTAGCTTACAGATGTTTTCAAAACTTAAAAAAAATAAATAACAGGTTTTTATAGTCTTGCAAAACCCTGTATTTTCAGATAATTAAGCCTGATTGCTTTCAGAACTGCCTGTTAATAGGCTTTCTTTACTTATCAGGGGTCATTTAACATTCACAGAGCACAAAACATTCCCCCAAATTATCAAGCCACTTTCCATGAACAAGCCTGCTTAAATAGATGACATTTTGGGTCTGCGTTAAGCCTCTCCATGGCTCACGCTGCCTGGTACCAACTGCTCTATTTTCCCAGCAGTTTCCATGCTGAACATGGGAGCAGCAGCTCATTGCAGGGGCCTTGAGCTGCCTTGCCCTTAAAGTTCCCCATGTGGGGATCTTTCATCTCTGAGGAGTTCAAAGGTCGGTCAAGGCTGTCATCCCACCTCCTTATAGTAGGGACCATGACTTGGGTAATATGGGCAAAGTCACTTGGTGAAACAAAAGCTGGGGTTTTCTTACAGATCCCTCTCTGTGAGTCTTTCCTCCATGTCAGCCCTGATGGAGGGAGGCCTCTTCCAAAGCAATGCCACCCTTCAGGGGCTGAAGCTGGTCAGAGGAACCAGCAATTGTGGTGGTCTCTGCCAAGCAAATCCAATGTCCATGAACCTCAGAGACTGCAAGATTTACAAGAGCAGTGGCTGATGTGAACAAGAGGGGTTGCAAAACTTATTCTTGGTGATGTGGGGACAAAACTGTGCTCAAATCCACATGCTAAGAAGGGGCTACACTTTGTGGCTCCTCAAGTGCATTCGTTCCCAAGTGCAGCCAGCCCAGAGGCAATAGGAAGTGGACGTTTTGTGCAATTATTTCTTCACAATGTATGTATTGTGGGAGAGGGTATGAAGAGGTGTGATTCCTTGAAGAACCTCTCATGTGAATAGCAATTGGCAGTAATTAAATAACTGCAGACTGTTTCTTGGGGGAAAATTCAAATAATAAGCTGACAGAAATGTGAGTACAACAGTTTGCTTCCTCTCCCACAGCCACAGCTCTTCTCTAATGTTCTGGCAACGCTGGCTGCAGAGTAATGTGTGAACTTCCAGTTGTTCAGTGGGTTTTGTCTGAAAACCTCACAAAATCTGGCTGTTTTCTGAAACCAACTTGTGTCTTAAGCACCTTAATTTACCAGCTCTGCTCAGCTCCGTGGTTTGATTGCATATGTCAAGTGTAGAGCAAAAGTGTCAGAGGAATAGTAAAAAAAAAAACAAAGCCAGAAATAATGCTTGACTCTAAGGGAGGGCTGTAGATGAGTAAGAGATAGAGACGAATGAGACTAAACTAAAATAATTTCATACTATTTCAGAACTGCCAGCTTCCATCTGCAAATCCTACAGCATTTCTTTTTTTTTTCTTTTTCTGAAAGCCCCAGAAAATACAAGACATAAATGTCTCATTCTTGCAAGAAAAGCAATGAAAACTATTGCATGAATTTAAAACAAAACACACACACACACACACACACACACACACACACAAAAAAAAAAATACAAACAAGAAAACAAGCAAACAGAAAAATCAACAGAACACAAAACAAAACACAAACAAACAAAACAAATAGAAGGTGGCAAGTAAATAAGCCTAACCCTTCCCAAAAATTTTAACCCGCTATCCTCTTCCCTCAGGATTTATATGTGGAGTTTGGCAGCTTGAAATGCATGATAGCCAAATTCAAGTGCTATCCTAGAACTCTGTGAAAAGAGAGGATTAATTGCAAATTACACTTTTTGAGCATTTTTGCACTGATATTTAAGAAAACGTGAGAGTGTTTATTTAGTTTGGTTAAAATGCAAAGTCTGAAAACCAAACCAGTTGACGAAAGCTTTAAAGTCAGGTTTTAAGTATGCAAAAACAAACCCAAGAAAACACAATCATGTTTTATTTAAAAACACACACATGCACCCTCTCTGATGAATAATATAAGCTCAGCGTAAATCACTTACTCTCGCTACTACAAACACTGAAGTCGTGGGTTGGGTGAAACAGTCTCTGATCCCTCATTCTCGTAGACCATCAGCTCTGGAATCCCAGCTCAGATGCCTGCAGACGTTTTTAATGTTTTTAATGTTGACATCTCTTGGTGCTTCCCTTACAGACCACTCGGGAGCCCACAGTCCCAGAATGGCTGTAGCTCTCTCTATTTAAGGACAGGTAGCAATTAAAGTGTCATTAAGCTTCAGAGTTAAAATCCCCCTGAGTTAGGGCGGTCAGGCTGCCTCTTCCATGACACTGCTTCTCTCTAGGTGTTGTAACGCGTGAGATCAAATCTCATCCATAAGGTTTTCTTCACAAGGAGACAGACGTGACATCTTTTAAAGGAAGATAATTCTGCTAGGACTGATGAGGTCACTAAAGAAATACTGACACAGTGCATTAGCAAGGGCCAGCGTGATCTGACCTCTGCTGTACCACTGAATATTGTGGGATTGCTTTTAATATCGACTGTTCTTCAGGGAGCAGGGGGTCACGAGCTACATTTTTCATACGGTATGTGAGTGGTTTGCGGATGACTGATGCCTGCTGATCTTTGGGGCTGCATGGATCACTTGTAGTGAGAGGCACCACGTGTGATTAAAAATAAGTCTTGGGCAACTCAGGATTGCTGTGGGGCAAAAGGTTATGCAACCTGACTGAGCTTGTTACTGAGATTGTCTAGGGGCATTCGTGTGATCTGTTAAGGTAGCTGAGTTTGGGGGGTAGAGCCCAACAAATACAAAAGCATCTTTAAATTGCTCTGAATACATCCCTCAGAGTGTGTCTACATTTGAGATAGTAAAGCAGACATGTAGCAGTATGTCTTCTCCTCTTCTTGCTTTGGTCTGGAATTCACTGCCAGCCTCTAAATGTCCCTTTCATATGACTATCAGTTTGTCCCAGTGCTGCACCTGACAGGGTTTACATTGCAAACCCTTTGTCTTTAACAATCTCTAACATTCATAAATTTAAGATACATACTCCCATAAAACACTGACAAAGTTCCATTCATTTGTATTGTACGGTCAGGGGAAGCAGCGTATTCGCAAGGAGATTACAATAAACCAATTTCCTCCAGACAGTAAATCTGACTCAGGAAAGCAGAAAACCTAATTAATAAAGGTATCAAAATCATAGCTCTTGAAGGACCATAATGGCTATTGAGAACTGTATGGAGGTGCTAAGGTCTTTCTCAGCATCTGGAGAGGAGCCAGTCTAGAGCAGATGAAGAAGGAATGTTCCCCTGTGCCCAGGTCAGCTGAAGTCTCACAGCAGCCTGAAATTATTGACAACAAGTTAATTCGTCCTCAGTGACCTGGCCTTTGTCAGTCCAGATGATCTTTGCCCTGTTTTATGTCCCTCTGTCTCAGCTACTGTGTAAGCTAGAGCAGAGGACAGAGCTTTTCGCTATTAGGACAACTGACCAAGGTGATTTCTCCTACTTTTGGTTTGACTCTGCCCATTTCTAGCCTGTTCTGGGCTGTTCATAAATACCTTAGTAACATCACTCTCTGTGAGATTAACAGGACAATCCCTGGTGATTAACGACACCTGCTCTAGCAACTCTCATGTGTGAAGCCATGAACAACTCAACCCGGGAGAAATCCTAACAGGAACAGCAGCATCTCTATCCAGCCTGGGGGCAAGCAACAAGCCAAATGCCAGAGCACAGCCCCTGCAGCTCTGCCACAGAGCACAAGAGTGGAGCCAGGCCTCTGCCCATACCAGCCACGGCACCTTTCCAACAAGCATCAACACAGCGTGGGCAGCAGGGCAGGGAGGGGATTGTCCCCCTCTGCTCTGCTCTCCTCAGCCCCCACCTGGAGCCTGCGTTCAGCTCTGGGCCCAGCACAAGGACAGGGATGGATCAGAGCGAGTCCAGAGGAGGCCACGAGGATGCTCAGAGGCTGGAGCCCCTCTGCTGTGGAGCCAGGCTGAGGGAGCTGGGGGTGTTCAGCCTGGAGAAGAGAAGGCTCCGGGGAGACCTCCCAGCAGCCTGTCAGTGTGTGAAGGAGCTGCAGGAAAGCTGGGGAGGGACTGTGTGTCAGGGGGTGTGGTGGTAGGACAAGGGGGGATGGCTTTAAACTAAAAGAGGAGACATTTAGGTTAGACACTAGAAATTTATTCACTCAGAGGGTGGTGAGGCCCTGTCCCAGGCTGCCCAGAGGAGCTGTGGCTGCCCCATCCCTGGCAGTGCCCAAGGCCAGGCTGGATGGGGCTTTGGGCAGCCTGGGCTGCTGGGAGGTGTCCCTGTCCATGGCAGGGGGTGGCACTGGGGGGGCTTTGAGGTCCCTTCCAACCCGAGCCATTCTGGGATTCTGTAATTCTACTTGCTATGGAAACCTGGCAAAAGACTTCAAGCACTCTCATTCCAGCATAAATCTCATTATTTGTATGATAGGGTGGTGTTCTGAAATGGTTTGATAACAAGACATCTTTACCCTTTTGCAGAGAAGAGGATACCAAGTCAAAGCACAGGTCCAATAAGACAGCACATCCATAACAGCTCAGCCTAAGAGGCACACATGAGATGCTCATGAGACCAGCACGGCAGGGACCCCAGATTCATACACTGACAAATGTTAAATCATTTGTTACTGCATCTTCTTTGTTATTCTTCCCCCAGTTATTGCAGAAGTGATGCACAATAGCTCCCTTTTGTTGCTTTATATAGCATTTAAAACTGTCAAGGACTTTCCAAACATTTCAGAGGTTGGATTAGTCAATCAGGTCTGGATGTCAACAGACTGAAGTGCTCTAGACTGGTGAACATGATAGAAAATGCTGGTTTCAGACACTGAAAAACGAGGGGAAGGGTGGGCTGGTGAATGACTTGGGCTAAAATATAGGGCAGTGGAAAGTTCATTGGGGAGCTGAGAGCTTTCCTGTGCACAGCTGTGATAGCTCCATATGGTCTGTTATGGAACTGAGTAACATAAACAGAATGTGGGCTATATACAGTATACATCAGGCATTTTATTTGGTGAAATTAGTATGGAATTGCACTTATTTTTGACACATCATCTGGGCCCCTCAGCCTCGTGGCTTTTTTTTTTTTTTTTTTAAACCTAAGCTCTGTGAGACAGCATTGAAGTCCCCAACCTTTGATCTTGAAGAATAAGGCATCAAATCTAAATTTCCAAAAAGCAGCAGGAAAAAAGAAGAAAAAAAAAAAGAAAAAAAAAAAGAAAAACCCTTTTAGTAATATAATTTTTAAGCTGATATCATTATGGAAGGAAAGTGACTCATGATTTTGAGTGTATGGAGCTGGTACTCCTTTATAGTGCAAAATTTAAATCAGCCCATTCTCATATGGTAGTTCATCTGTCTGCAAAAGGAAGCACAGTTATTGTACATGCAGTGTTAGACCCTGTATGACACTCCGTAGAAGCATGACTTAAATGCAATTGAGATCTGCGGAAAAATAAGACAGGGGAAGTTCAGAGGAAAAATTCAATTTCAGTCTGTCTGTGGTCCAAATCTGACCCCAGGTGTCAAACAAGCCATGTAACAAAACCTGCAACAATTCAATAGGCCATCTATAGCCAGAAGGGGCCCACAGTGGAGAGAAATTGAAAAATTAATTCCATGCACCTCTAAGAAAGAGGGAAATGTCACTGAGTTAGGAATAACAGAGAAGGGGTCACCGCCGAGGTGTCTCAGCACACTATCTGTTACAGTCTAGGACATGATTCACAGATATGGATACATCAAGACTTTTCCTGCATCTTCTCTAAAAACATACTTCATATAAAAAAATATTTATCTCCTTGCATATCCTGTCCAGTTTGGATCCTGCCTGTTTTCGTATCATAAATTCCTGCTTCCTTATAGTTTGTAGTGATGACTGATGGAAACTGTCTGGATGCACTTTCCCAGTCTGGGTGGCTGTAGCAGACTGGTTAACTCCCTGAGTCCAGGAACTGGGATATGAGAGATCAGTGCCTTCATGGGGACACCTGAACCCAGGTGGGATTTTAGAGCACTTTCAAGCAGCATATTACTGGCAACCTCAGTCCAGCCCTCAGAGTATTATATCCACGTCCCAGCCAGGGTTCCAGCCAAGGAGCCCAAACAGCAAGCAGTTTGGAGGAAAACCAAGCATTAAATGCAGGGAAAGGTGGTTCATATCTCCCTCTGGAGACATCCAAAAGCACCTACCTCTCTGCCAATCATATAGGGATTTTCAGCCCTCCCTTCTGGGATAGGGTTGCTAGGCACTTAAATTGTAGATACAAATTGGGAGCTTAAATTAGGCAGGCTCAGTCCCACACCTGGTACTTATATATTATTAAACAGGCTTTCATTACACATTCACATGTGTTTTATTCTCCCCTGAGAAAAATCATTTAGGACGCAGAATGGTCAATCACTGAGGATGAATCGAGGCTGAGTAATCTGGAAGGGTGATGCTGCAGGACTACTGAGCCTGGGGAGTATGCAAAGTGTGCCACAAATGTACATGGAAACAGAAATGTATTGTTTAGGCTTAATGCAAATGAAGTTACTTAGACATAGGGCTGAACAAGCGCTGTTCTATTTTACACAAGTTCAAAATCTGAATTTTTTTCCTTGTTTAGCTTAGAGAAAAGGAGGCTTAGGGGAGACTTCATGTACTTTACAATTATCTTAAAGGATGCTATAGTGAGGTGGGGTTTAGTCTCCTCTCCCAAGCACCAATTGATAAGACAAGGGGAAATGGCCTCCAGTTGTGCCAGGGGAGGTTAAGGATGCATATTAAGAGAAAATTCTTCACTGAAAGTGATGTGAGGTATTGGAACAGGCTGCCCAGAGAAGTGGTTGAGTCACCATCCCTGGAGGTCTTCACATGATGTGTAGATGTGGTGCTTAGGGATGTGGTTTAGTGGTGGACTTGGCAGTGCAAGGTTAAAGGTTGGACTAGATGATCTCAGAGGTCTTTTCCAACCTAAATGATTCTATGACTCAGTTTCCTGAAAGTGTTGTTCAAGCCTGCTAGTTCAAACACTCCTTACTTTTCATGGCCACACCAGCTTGCATTTCAACTTTGCTAGAAATGACAAAAAAATTCCAAGCAAAAAAAAATAAATCAGTTCACAATGTAGAAGAAACTATTCAACTGAAAAAATCACATTTACCTATTTCATTTATTTAATTTTTTTTTCCAAATGTGAAAATATGTTCACATAGTCCTTTTCCATTAAAACTTCCATTTTAGATAACTACCATTTTACCTGATCATGACATATTTTCCCAGTGCTGTTACGTGTTCCTGCTAAACACACAGGGAACACCTGTATGCTACCTCGACCTCAACTTCTACCTCTACCTCCACCTCCACCTCTTCCTACATGGCACTGGGAACCTCACTCCCTTTCTCCAGTCTGTAATCAAGAGGAAAGCCTGGAATTTGATTTGGTATAATACCGAGCACAAAAATCCATTTTAGTAGTGCTTTACAGCTATATTGTGTTGTACAATGTTTGGAAAAATTGAGTTCTGGGTGTTTCCAATAATGTAGCTAAATTGAGTGGACACTTTTAACCTTAAACTCTCTTGTATAGCAGCTCATCTGTAAAATGGTGGTAATAGCATCTTTGCTTCTCATAGAGGTGTTTATAAAACTGATATTTGTGAAGGTCCCTGATAAAGTATGGGGAGCACATTAAACACACCCATGAGGAAATTTATAGTTCTGCCTTCAGAACTGTATGTGAATAGTACTTAGTAATAGTGTGCAGCACTTTACACATGTTGGTTTTTGTTTCATTTTGTTTTGCTTTGTTACAACTCCTGTTTTATTTTTCAGTGTCAGTCAAACAGCACAGCATAAAAGTTTTTCTAAGTAAGTGACATTTTTCTATATTCAAATGAGAACCAAGCTGGCAAGGAAATTACATGATCCTAATTATGCTTTGTGCATATAAATCAGCTGTGAAATCGTTTGAAACTCTTGTGTGTTTGGGATCTTTATCAATGAGGCAGAATAATTATCAACAAACCTCCATTAAGCCTCACTTTGAAAAGATCTCACTATTAAATATGAACACAATTCTGCACTTCAAAGTCAAAATGACTCCCCAGCGAACTGGGCAGATATTAAGGCTTGTATACATCAATGTGCGTATCTCAAAAAATAAATAAATATATATATATATAATTATTTTGTTTTTAAAATATGAATTCCTGCCTTTACTTTTTATCAGAGCAAGAAATTGCTGTGACCTAGAAACAAAGTTAAGCTTGGTGAAGTGCAACACAGCTGTCAAATAGCCAGTCTAAATGCAACGTCAATAAACATAAAACAAGCGTTGATACAATTCTCAATAATGTATATTTGCAATAAGCATGGAATATTTTATCTTCCCAAGTACCAAACCATGTATAGATCAAGCGATAAAAGACATCAATTTCACTCTTCGATCTGGTCCAGTAAACACTGATAATAGATCTTGCAAGACAGGCTGAGAAAAGTCTATTACGGAACATCAGCGATGAAATGTTAAATTAAAAGTTCCCATAAACAGATTCAGAAGATAAATAACTACCTCTCCCACAGCTCTTTTCAACAGCACACTTTTTGAAGAAGGTAAATGATTTTCCTTGGTTTTTAAGGTGATCGAGCTCATGGGGGTGAGGCCACCTGCCCCAACTTGGTCAGAAAGTTGCTCCCTCACTGCTGTATGTCCTGTTCATGTGTGTTGGCCATAATCCACTTTACTTGGAGATTTACAAACCCCCACGTTTACCCTATAAATTGCCCATTGGAGTAAGGAGGCACTGCAAGAGCTGCTCCTATAGACACCCTATGGACAGAGGCAGAAGCCTGCATATTTAAATCTCAGTTTCCTCCTATTTTTTTGTAATTAGTCACTCATTTTGCAGATGAGCAAGAGTTCCCCAGAACACAATACAGCCCTGGGCTGCAGATTCAGGACGGGGAGGACATGGGTGTGATCCTGGCTCGCAGACCCCATGGGAAACTCCTGGTGTCGCAGCTCCCTCTGTGGGCTCTTCTTCAGGCTGGTTAAAAGCATCCTCCCTTGGTGAATCCAGCACACTTTCTGAACACAAACCATGCTGTACACACAGTATGGGGTCTCCCTAAACACATTTAGGATGGAAGTAGTGTTTTCATATGCCAAGCAGCACGGGAAGCTGCTTGCAGAGCTCCTCACCTGCACTGGCTGGTGGTTAGAAGGAAGATTGTGGCACTAGATCTCTTTTTCTCTGAGACATTTGCTTGGCTCTGATAATAAAAAAGCTCCCACTTGCTCACAGCAGAGGTGTTACACAAAACATCACTCATGATTTCTACAGAAAAGAATGTGAAGGTGAAAAATGGTAGCAGTTATAAATAGGTGGTCAAAATCAAATACAGGTGTATATTAACATGTCCTTGTGGAAAAATTCCAGCTGGTATTCCTTAGCTGCCCCTTCATGTTTACTGAAGGTGGTTTAAAGCAGTGTTTCATTGAAAGGCAACAGTTGTGGATATGGACAGTGAGGTTTCGGTGGCAGAGACTTTGTGCTACATAAATCACTGGTGAGCGGAGCCTGTTCTAGCCCAGCTCTGCTGCTTCACCAAGCTCAGCAGCCTCCTGTTACAACAGATATTAGGACTTTTATTATGCCCTGGACAGAGAAATAGTGTAATAAAATGAATATCTTAACTGTCTGGATATAATACTATAAGTCCTTCAGGGGAGAAAATAAAAAGAAACTGGTAGTGAGTGGGACTTCATTTTGGTACCCAACAGGCCACTTTAGAGTCAGGATACCAAACCCTGGGGGAAAAATGAAGCATGGTATGTTTATTTATTTTTAGTCTCAACCACCTCCAAGCGGGAGCAAGTTTTATACACTCTAAACACATTGAGTTGTGAGGGCTCCTGCTCTACTCCCTTGCGGGATCAGTGCTCTCCCACTGAGGACACAGGAGGACACTGCACTGTACCTTTGCTATGATGTCCAAAAAATGCCTGTTAACACAGGATCTTCATGTCTGTGCTCTGGAAGCAGGCTAGCAGAAAATAAGACATTGCCTGTAATGAGCTGGTGTGACTGGTGAAGGGTCTAGAGAACAAGTCTTATGAGCAGAGGCTGGGGGATCTGGGGTCGTTTAGCCTGGAGAAGAGGAGGCTCAGGGCAGACCTTATTGTACTTTACAATTACCTTAAAAGAGGCTATAGCAAGATGGGGATCAATCTCTTCTCCCAGGCGCCAAGTGATACAATGAGGGAAAATGGCCTCAAGTTGCACCAGGGAAGGTTTAGGTTATATTTTAGGGTGGATTTCTTTACTGAAAGGGTTGTGAAGTATCGGGACAAGCTGCCCAGGGAAGTGGTTGAGTCACCACCAGCATTCTTCAAGAAACATGTAGATGTGGAACTTAGTAGGATGGTTTAGTGGTGGACTTTATTACTGTGTAAAAGTTTGGACTGGATGATCTTAGAGGTTATTTCTAACCTCAATGATTCTACAATTCTATGAGCAGAGGTTGTGGCCAGCCTGGAAACTCACTCCAGGCATTTTTACCCTAGGGAAGTTGTATAAGCAGCAAACAGCCCTTCCTCCAGAAAGTCTGGGGTAGTGCCTAGGGTAACCAGGCACATCCCTCCTCGTGGGCAGAAGAATGGGTAAGAAAGTTGCCGTAGCACACATGCATGATGAAATTATTGCTGTTTTGTGCAAACAAGTCTTAAAGAGATGAGCAAGTGAATACACCAACCACTGTTGCCCTGTATTCTGTGGTGGAAGACGATTGCCAAGCTGAAGGCACCACATCCAGGATTTCATACTTCTCCTGCAACAGCTGCAGCCTCGGAACATTCAAACGTTGTTTTGTGTGTCAGAGGAAGCCAGGCTGGTCCTATTCAGCCTCTTTGGCTCCTGCTGTCACATACTGATGCAGAGATGCTTGTGGTGTCGACACGCTCCACAGCTGTGCACAGTGCTGACAGCTCTGTCACTGGCTTGTAAACCCACTCCGGTGACACGTGCCAGCTTCTGAGCCAGCAAACAGACAAAAAGGATTTGATGCTTCCCTAAAATGGTCTCACGTTCCCAAACAGCCTCACCTGGTGCAATGATCTGGGGCTTGTGAGGACACAGATGCTGGGCCAGCCTCTCCTGGCTGCCGTGCCACATGCCGATCCAACACAGGCCCTTCCTTCAAAGTGTAGTCCACGTATGATCATGAAACCCCTGCTCAGCTAATCTTTAAAGACTTGATGTTTGAAGGAATCTTAACACTCCCATTGCAAAGGTCTCACCGCTTTGGTGGTTTCAGCAATTACATTTTAAGCACTTAATTTCATTACTGAACCTAGCCCAAGGGTCTTCAGACCGCGCTCTCTGCCTTGCAAGAATTGATCTGAGATCTTCCTTCCTATCTTGGAGTAAATGTAATTGAGATTTGAAACAACTGGGTTTAGCCTATTAAGAAGCATTAATGCTCTTTGAGGATGGAAGTTCCATTACTTTAACATCTCAGGGCTGAAATTCCCTTGTAGCTGTTTATTGACCTATAAACAGGTGACACAAATGCATCCTTGACATGAATAAAATGGTGAGGCAGCTATGACATTTCTCCCCGAGGCAGCCACTGCAGCTTCAATTATCTTATCTGCAGGAAAAGTGGCTACAGAAACCTAATCACTGCTTAATTTACTTATAGCCGGCCAAAAAAAAAAAGGCCACTCAGCAACCGTACTTGGCACTCTGATCTTGGCCCCAGGAAGCGCTGCCAGTGATTATAAGGTGTGCTAACAAGCGTTGCACAACCAAGAAGGGAATAATTGGGTTGCATGGTCATTTCTGTCAAGTTGGCATTGTTTTCTAACCTGACACAAAATTAAGCATTTGGTTAAAGACACCACACCTCCACCAGCAAAAGTCCTGTCCCTAAAATGTCGATAATGATTCTATCAGTCCTGAATTAACCTGCAATCTAACACATCATATGATCCCCAACTTGAGTGCAGAGATTATATTGATTAGCCAGATTGGAAGGGGTAATAGTAAGAGGGAAATTAATATTCAGGCAGTAGTTAAAGCAAAGAGCTGGAGGAGAAAGTAGAGGCATGGAGATGCATTCCCTCCCCCTTACATAGCCCTCTTCTAATTACATTTAGCTAATCCATTCAATTAACATTGATGAATTTTATGATGAAAAGCATAATGAATCCATTAAACACAAAACAAGTATTGGCATAAACCCTTTTCACCCCAGGAAGTGAATTATATCAGGAGGTCTACAGTAATTTACTAATAAAGTGATCTAATGATGAAAAGAAGCCATTCATTTTGTGGCCAGTTAAGGTTTAGGCCCGTGGAGGCTGGATCCTCCAGGTTCGATGCTGATGCTAAGGGACTCGCTCCTCTCCTAAACTTCAGCAATTGGCAGCAAAATTGGGCCAAATGGATACGTCACTCGCTGCCACCTAATCATAATGTTATGCTGACGTTGCCGGTGCTCTTCATCCCCTGTCAGACTCTCCTATAAAAAGCCCGTTTGCTAAGCAGTTACTCACTGCTTTATAATTCATAGACTCTCCCAAAAGTTTTAATGAGAAACTAGGAAAGCGGTGAGAGGGAAATACAGGTGGAGACAAGCACTGAAAAGCCACAAATACCCTGCTATAACGCCGTCTCCTCTCGCCACGTGCGCGTTGCGTTTCCATCGTGCATGCACTAAATTTATATGTCATGCATCCCCTTAACAAGACTACTCATACAACTATGATAAATAGGGCCATAATCTGCAGCGATTCCAATCCTTCTGTATGCCGGCAGGAGTCTCTTAGCAACAGTTGCTAGTGGCAACACCAGCATCCAGCATCTTTCGTCGAATTCAGTGGCAAGCAGGCTTCCACGGGCTTATGGTGGGGGCTCCAGCTATGCCCTAGAGAACACAGAGTCTCCCTTCCCCCTTCCACAAGCCCACGCTACCAGGAGAGAGGCATTGTGCGGCGGGTGAGGCTCAGCAATTATTGAAAATTATCGATTTAGCACGATCCCAACGTGGACGTGATGCATCCCGTCTTCTATCACACGAGAGGACTGTCGGCTGGTTTTGCGAGAGTCCAGCAGCCCTGCCTTCTCCCCGGCCTGCTTAACATTTGCCATGTTGTCTTTAAAGTGGGCTAGGGAACCTCTGTAGTGTGGGACAAAGAAACCCCTTTACTGGTCCCCTGAGGAGATGTGTCACCGAGGCAACTCCGGAGCGTGGCTCGATGTGTGTGCCTGTGAAGCACAGCCATGATCTTAATGCTCCTTTAATTTTTTATTCCAGCTGTAGCCTCGTGCCGTCTCCTAATTGCTCAGCATCCCCCACAAGAGGAGCTGCTATGTTGCATCCATTTTTACAGGATGCTGTTTGTTTGTTTTTTTTTTCTCCTCAGTGACAACACAGCCAGTCCTTCTTGTCCAGGACTCTCCAGATGAAGCAATGCTTCCGGATTAAAGGAGAAAAATATAGCTGGTAAAATCCCCCTGAAAAAGAAGATGGGGGTCCTATGACAATCAAACCAAAGAGTGTATTGAGTAATGCCAGCTTTAATGATGACATCTGTGATACAGGCTGAGAAGGGTACTGGGCCGCCTCTTCTCCAGGGAATATATGAATATTTCATCCCAAATCAATTACTGAGTTGCTATTCCCACTGCTGTCCTTAAGGCTGTCAGCCACCTCAGTCTAAAAGTCTGAGACTGTTGACATCTCAGTCTTAAAAAAAAATAAAATAAAAAGTAAATATACCTCTATTCTGAAATTTCACATCAGAAGGGCTTACCCTGGAATCACATGTTTTGATCAATGTCAAACTTTTATTATTTAAAAAATAATTCCAGCACTTTTCACATACCTTTTTGCTCATTTGCATTTAAATTACTTCATTAGGTGGTGTGCCATTTTCCCTGTGTTCTATTTGTCTTCTAGGAATAATTTCTCCCCTCTCCCTTTTAAACTTGCAAATATTGCAAATACTGCAAGTTTAACCCAAGCCCCACGTTGGAGCAATGCTTAGATCCCAATCAAAAAGAGTGAGATGTGTCAAAGTTGTGTGTGACACTCTTTTCTTCATGAGCAGTTGCACAGCTGTCAGATCAGTAAAGGAGATGAAATATTATTTGCCATAATACTTTGGCATCGCTAGTTGATTTATGGATCCTATGTCAGACGTAAATTTGAATTTCCTTGTTTATCCGACGGTTGAATCATGATTGTCTTGTTGCTCCCTCCCATGAGACCTAGTCAGGTATTTCAAGCTCATGTTGTATTTGCTGGACAAGGACTTGTTCAGCTCAGCTTGAAATTAGCATCACTTGCTCAACCTCAGCTGGTTAAATATCCCCCTGTCTCTCTCAGCCTTGTAGTCCTGATCAGACTTTCAGGATTCATCAGTGAGCTTAACAGCTCCTCTTCAGAGGTTTCAGAGGCTTTTAGGTGAGGAATCTTCTCAACTCTCTTATTTTGCAGCACTACAGTGTAAATGTTATAGCCTAACTCTGAACCAGGCATTCAACCCCTTCCCAGAGTCAGTGGAAGGAGTGAGATCCAGCAACCCACCCTGCGGGTGAGCTGGATGTAAAGGGAGATGACGGGCCCTTTCAACATTCAGGTGTCAAAATTTAGGCCTTTACAGCTGAGAGGAAGAGTGGGACTGTGATAAAAAATTAACTTTGTGCTGTACCTTGACCTTATACAAGCAATTTAGGGTTAGCCACAGCTCTTCCCATTTGGGAAGATATTCCAGTGTTCTCCCTTTCCCAGCGTCTGTCTTGCCTTCAAGAACTGGAGCTCTTCTGGGAGGGAACCACGCTTTGGATGTGTTTGCACAGCACCCAGCCCCAAGCAAACTCCCCCGGGACAGATTTTAGCATGATGCTCCGACAGAGCCTGGGGCTGAGCCCAGCCCCTCGCAGTAACACAGACCCCCGTGCGAATGAGGGTGAGAGATTATCTGAGAAAAACAACATCTTGCTTCAGCAGGGTACTTCCAACACATAAATGTCAGTGTGGAGGTGATGGGAACAGCAGAAGCAGCCTATTAACCCCTCTTTCCCTGAATGTTATGAGCAACTGAAGGGAGCAGGGGAAGGCACTGTGTTCACTTCTGGGAGATCAGAATCATGTGCTTGCTTACAGGATGCTCACAGGTTCATTCAGCCTTCGTTGCAAAGCAATTCAAGTCCTGGGGAAAGAATGGGATGGAAAGAATGGGATGGAAAGGAGGAATAAAAAGAGCAAGAATAGAGAGAGGAGAGAAAAAATAAAAAAGTCAGAGGAAGAAAGACTACACTTGAAAAAATATCTTGTCAATACAATGAGATGATGGGAGCCAGATATAGAAATGACTGAATGGGCAAGGAGCCTGTTTAACCAGCTTTGGAAAGAGATGCCCTGCCTTGAGTGGATGGGGCTGATTCACCCAGTGTGCCCATTGCAGAACCCTGTCTCTAGATGCCAGAGGGATCCACAATATTTTAAGTATCCTGTTAGTTAAACACCCATACAAACTGAATTTGATTTTAAGGATGTTTTTGTTTCTGACGTTTCTGGGTACATGTAAGTTTGAGAAGACAACAGCTGATAAAATACAACCTATACTTACTGGTATCCCTACTGCTCACTGGTACTACCTCTTTGGTACTTTAATGTGGAAGACCTTTCCGTAAGCCCATGCATGCTCCCAGTTGTATCTGACTTCTTGCTTTTGACATGAAGAAGCAACCTTCAGGAAACTGCTAGCTGTAGGTTTGCATTAACTGTAAAACAGATACAATTTCGTTTGTGACTGGAACTAATGCGATCTGCAAGAAAATCAATGCAGGTTCACGGGGAAATAACCAGAGACTTCTGAGAGTGTGCTGCAGTCTAACAGAGACATGGTCTGCTAACGCTGAAAAATGCTCAGTAGCCGTGCTTTGATCTTCCTGCCTTCACATTACAGTTAAGCCTTCCAGACTATCAGCAGTGTATCTATCACAGAGCTTCCAAACATATCAATCTTGCACTCATTTTTACTGTCTGTGCTGGTGTCTGCATTATGAAGACGGATCTGATTATTCAGTGCTCGGTCCAGAAGTGAGTATTCTTTCTACGTTCAGCTGGGTTATCAAGATGAAAGTAAAAAATCCTGGCAGAATACAGACTAATTATTTTAAACTGGTTTTGGGTTTTGTTTTATTTATGTATTTATTTTGCCTTACAAAGGTGCTGGGTCTACTTACACCACAGCTCTGGTCCAAGAGGCATCTCTTCCAATCTGCAAATCAGAACTTCTTTCAAGGCATCATGTTTGTGTGTGAGTCCTAGAGCTCCTTTCTATACTCACCGTAGATGCAACATTGGTGTGGTTTTGTGTTTGTGTTTGTTTTTGTTTTTAAACAGTCTCAAAACAAATCACTCCTTATAAAGCCTAAACTGGATGGAAAGAGGGAAAGGAAACTGGTCCTAAATCAGCAGGGCAATGCTGGAAGAAACACACGTGTCCCAGAATAGGATAAAAAGAATGTGAAAACAAAGAGTGGAATTCATGCAGAGCTAAACATAATGCTGGAAAGGTGGAAAAAAATGGTGCAATGTAAAGAGAGGTTGCTTGGTTGTATTTAGGCAAAAGGAGTATAGCTGACACAAAAGGACTCCCTCCATAGATAGGACCAGATGAATGTCGATATGAAAAGCCCAGAAGTAGAAAAGACATTGCTGTTCATTCAGACTGCCTATATCTGAGCTGTTATGCACTGAGGATCTGGGCAAAGGCCTGGAGCCACTAAGAAAAAGGTCTGGAGGACAGATCTTTGTCTAGCTGGTCAAAGAATATCAGCAAGGACCCAACAAGAGAGGAAAACTGGGATGGGATTAGACAATTAGTGATGGAGAGCAAGGGGGAGCAGGGAATGAGGGTCAGTGGGTCATGGCTGAAATCAGGGATGAAGAAGTAGGAGGAGGAGTGGGAAAAGAAGCACACACCAGCAGGGCAGGGGACAGCAGAGGACAACTGCTTGCTCCAGTTGCACAAGGAATCTTGAAGCATTTCCTAACTTTCAAATGCATGACCATGCTGCTTAATATTGCTCTTCCCATTCCTTTTTCTAATTACTGCATTAAAAGCCAAAGAACAAAAGAGTTTCTTGAGGCAAAAGCAAAATCTCTCAAAGAAATCTCCCAGGATTTCTTGCAGGAAGCCGTATTTAATACTGTGATTACTGATGTATGAAGATGGGTCAGCAGCAGGGCAAGAATCAGCGCACGTTGTGGATCATGAAGAAGATGCAGCATGTTTGGCATCTAGCACTGATAGCAGCAGCAAACTCACAGCAGGCTGTTGGAGATGTGGATGTATCCTGGTACTACCTAAACCCAAAGCTGGTTGGTTTTATCCTCTGTGGTTCCTGCCCCAGAGGTGCTGAGCAGCAGAGCACTTGTACTGCCAAAGCAGGAGGTGACAGGCTGATCGATTCCCCTTAGCAGGTACAAGAACTGAGGTGAAGATGAAGCTGACACTGAACACAGTAATCACACACTCAAAACAGAAAGGGTAGGGTTTCTTTTCTCCCGTTGGAACAGCAGTTGAATAAGCGGTTTTTAAGATAAAATATGACAAGGACTGGGGTCCATCAGAGCTCACCGTGGCAGCCTGTTCCAGGATATGGGGTTTATAGACAAAATATAGCACGTTTGCTGCCAGCTCAGCAGCCACCACGGCTTGAGCAGTCTGCATGCAGACACCTTCTGGAGTCCTTCTGGCTTTGGGCACAAAGCATGACCGCAGACAGAGTGATGCATTGAGGGCATCCTAGCACCTGAAGCAGGATTTGAGAAGTAGAGAAAGATTATTCATTGCTGGGTATGGATTTCAGTTCTGAGAACATTAACTAAGCAGTACAGATCTTTCCGGGAGTGAAGAAGTGCCAGAGTCTGATCTGAATTCCAAGTAGGGTACGCTTACTCTCAAGGAATTACTTGAGAAAACTTTGAACTAAGTACAGATGAAAGACAGCATCAGCAAGGCCAGTTGCATAAATATCTGCAGCATCGCTACCAGAAGGGATTTATGTGAGGTCCCACAATTTCATTAGGACAGAAGTGGATAGCATCAAGCTGGCCAAGCTGTGAACTGCCTCTGTAGTCACACTTCTCCCAGCAGGTGGCCGTGACCTCGGACCACCAACACCTGGTTTAGTACAAATTGAAAATAGAACTGATTTTTTTTTCTGACCTAGGGCAAAGAAAAGCAGATACACTCAAGCAAACCAAAACCCAGAGCTCAACAGGCAAACAGATATGGGAGCAAGCAGACATAGATGTCCTTCAGCGGCAACAACTTCAGCAACAATATTTTAAGCAAATCAATTTGAAAAGCTAAAACTGCAGGCTGAAAATGGTGGTGCCTACTGATTTGGGTTCCAGCCACCAAACTGGGTGTCTTCATACTCAAGTAAAGAAATTGAAAACGTTCTTTGCCAATGAAGGCTTTAGCCTCCATGCCACCAGCATGGATGTGTGCTGGGGTGGTGCTGTCACAGGCAGGAACTGTGACAGGAACTGTCAAAGAGCCCCCAATTCCCAGCCATGTCTGGCTCCTTGGTTCAGATTGTAAATTCTGCCGTGAAGCACAGCTGACCTTTAATAAACGTCTTTTCCATATGCACAGTGTCAGTCACAGTGAAACCCCCTTCCTGGGGTCTGGTTGGTCTCCAGCTATTACAGTAATAAACGTGATTAACTGCAGCTATAAAAAGCAATTTTATTCTGACTGGTAACCTCACAAAAATAATTAAAAAAAAAAGTTAAATAAACCAAAGAGTGGGCTGCAATATATGACATTTTTACATCCCTATTGTTTTATCTTCTACCTTTTGACTGTGAACCTGATTGCTTGTGATGGGAACAACGTCTGCTTTTGCACGGTCAGCATTTGCCATCACTGGGAGCTAATGCAGGCAATTTGTGTTACAAGAAGGGAGGGAACTGCAGCCTTTCCCCAAGACTGAGACTGTTGTAGCCATTGACAGGCATGGGTGACGATCATTTGTTAACTAGCAATACAACTGGGGTCCCTTACCAAAAGAGCTAAAAGCCATTCTTGCAACCTCAGGTGACCAATAACATTTGCTGAATGAGCAGAGCTGCAAAGGGCAGGGCTGGAATTAATCATGAATTTATTTAATCTAATTTATTTAATATAAAATAGAGGAGTAGGTTGCCAAGGCTCAGAGCACATAATGTCATGAACATACATACAGTAGGAACTTTATGGAGTACATGGCCTCGTGTAAGTAGTTTAGTTTTCAGAAAACTTCAAGCAAACTAACTTCAAACATGTTATTTGTTATTTTCTTTTCTTTGTAGACTTTTAATCACCAAGAGAATATAATAAATCTCTTTGATCATCTTGAAGAATTCACTCAACAAAAAATAATTCAATTCAGGAGCTTTTTGATTTACCAGGAAAGAGTATAACAATATCCACTGGCCAAAAGCTGAGGTTTGCAATATTGAGGTAGAGAGAGGTGTATTTTTAACAACAAGAATTCTTAATTATTGAAACAATTTACCTAAAGATGCAGAGGATTCATCATCAGCTATACCCTTTCAATAATATCAGATTTTTCTGAAGGATTGGGCATTTCAATGTCCAGTGTCTAAGAGCATGGGCTACACTGGAGTCATTTCCTATGACCTGAGTCTTTTCTCTTCTCTACAGATGGCATCTTCTCCATGTTTTTTTTTGTAGTTTTATAGCCCCATTTGCCAAACTCTGTATGCCATTCTCTTAATTTTGCAAACAAAGCTGCTTTTATCATGTCCTAAATTAAAGGGAAACTTGAATAGGTGGTTTGTACAAAATATTCACAGCTGCATAAATCACCTCAAAGAGGAGATTAGTTGTTTATTAGCAAGAAGGCATAAGCTATAAGAGCATTCTTTGTACCTTCATTTCTTTGTGCTTGTGTTGTCAAACATTAAGGATGTCCTAGGATGTGAGGTAATTAGGTAGATAGTGTATTACAGGCAAATAAATGCCACATAGTCCCTCCTCCCTGGACAGCTTGTAACTCATTGTTTATTTCCTCACCACAATATAGGTGTTTCAGGAAAGGCTGCACTACTCTGATATGGAAGCTGTAAAAATATTTAATTATCAGAGTTTATGCTGTGAAGATGCTTGAAATGCATGTGAAGGGATGTAATCAAAGTTTAAGATGCACAGGAAACACACAAAGAATGAAACAGGAGCCAGACAATCTTGGCAATGCTCAGCATGCTTCATACTGCTAAGTTAAAAGCAACAGAAAATAACCAGACACGGCAGCACAAGGGTCACTGTCTGCATCACGTCAGTGGTGGGGGAACATGAGATTGCCCACTTCAGCATTTTGAGACATGGGACTTGAAGCCTACTTTGTGCATCCCCAGCCTGGAGCTGTGGTCTGTCCCTGTCCTCTGTAAGACGTCTCCCATGGCCTTGCTGCCTCCCAATCCCATCCCAGATTTGGGATTTCCTCTTCAGGGAGACAGCAACGAGGAGAACCTATGGCCAAATGCTGTGATCATTCACATGCCCTGGAAATCCTTCCTATAAACTCTTCCCACTTTTTATCTCTCATGGAATCCCAGAATGGTTTGGGCTGGAAGGGACCTCAAAGCCCCCCCAGTGCCACCCCCTGCCATGGACAGGGACACCTCCCAGCAGCCCAGGCTGCCCAAAGCCCCATCCAGCCTGGCCTTGGGCACTGCCAGGGATGGGGCAGCCACAGCTCCTCTGGGCAGCCTGGGACAGGGCCTCACCACCCTCAGAGTGAAGAAATTCCTAATGTCTAACCTAAATCTCTCCTCTTTTAGTTTAAAGTAATTCCCCCTTGTCCTACCACCACACCCCCTGACACACAGTCCCTCCCCAACTCTCCTGCAGCCCCTTCAGGCCCTGGCAGGCCACTGGGAGGTGTCCCTGGAGCCTTCTCTTCTCCAGGCTGAGCACCCCCAGCTCCCTCAGCCTCTCTCCAGTCCTGAAAGGTTTTCACAGGGGAATCTGTTTCAGCTGATGCTGCTGTGAAACCTTTCAGGTGCTTCCAGATCAGCTTCTGTTAAACAACAGCAGGCCCCTGCCAAGTGCATTGTTGTCAAGGCAACGTTTTCCCTGAAAAACTGGACAACAGCAGAGATCTTATCGTTTAGGGAGATTATGTTTCCTTAAGTGATCCTCTGTCATTATTTCTGCATTGCACTACTTACAAAATTGAGCGTTGAACATCTGCAGATAGATTTTAATTGCTCACCATGGCTCTTTCCCATAATTTCCACCTGTTTAGTTAGGATGGCTTCCCGGGGTGAGCATGTGCTCCTCAGCAGTGGCACTTTTGGCTTTTCTTACTTCCCCCATCTAGCCAAATCTGCACAGAGACTACATGCTCAAGAGGAACAGGGATGGCTAATGTAGCGGAGACCCCTTTGGCCATCCCAGTAAAGCCCCTCTCAGATACGCGACAAGGTGTCTGTTAGACCAGCAGGTAAAAAGACCCCAGAAACATCAACAACTAAATATCTACGCTAGAACTTTGTAGGACAACTTACAGATAGACCTGACCTCACATACATCTATGAGTTTATCTATTTGTGCACTCAGGTATTTAAGGCAATTTCAACTCATCACCGTTATCAGCATGAATTCGTTGGTTAAAAGGGTCTAAATGTCTAAAATCCTTCCCTTATATTTTCGGTCAGGTTACTTCTACACCATCTGGATTTCACAACTGGCTACAGCAAAGAATTTTAATGAACATTTTGAAATTAAAAGCATGTTTGTCTCGTGAGCAGTGGCTCAGCATCGCAAATGAGAGGCTACACCCAGAGTGCCCTCATGTGTGGAGGAATTGAAAGGTCTGTCCCATTGTGGGTCCTTATGCCCAAGCATTTTAAGGCCAGGAAAGAGCACGCTTGATTAGCCAGAGAAAAAGACAGGAAGGCGCTGTTCCTTCTTAGTCAAGAGCTTCTCAAGAAAAAAAGAAAAATATAAAAAAAAAGAAGTAAAAAAAAAATCAAATCTGTATTTAAGCACAGAAAGCACATGCACATCAACCATATCTCCACAGAAGGTGCTCCTGTTTTAGCCCCCAGCATGTACCACCCTGCTGTTAGTTTCTGTGTGATCAGAAGCATCTCTGCAGTCCAGCAGCGGCTGCTGGAAAATCAGAAACAACATCATGCTTGTAAGACCCCAGATGCCCTTCTTAGGGGAGACCTCAGACCCCTTCCCTCAACTGACAGAATCAATAATCTTCATTATTAGCCTCTTCAAGGTCCTCCTAATGACATGGGAAGACATGGGGCTCCAGGCAGATGCCTCAGGCTCCCACCCCAGTGCCTTCAAGAATGTCATCTTTTCATATCTCTTCACTCAAGCAGCTCAAACTCTCTTGGAACAATTCAATACGAAGGAAACTTTTCATTTATTTATTTATTTTTAAGAAATTATTTGGCCTCTTTGAAAAGAAGCCTTTAAGAAAAGGAAAACAGAGGAGAATTTTGAGGGAGCTTTCAAAGTATTATAGCCAAAGGTGCTTCTTTCCATGCTTTCTCACACCCCACCCAAAAAGTCTGTTTCCAGGATGTGCTGCCACATGACTTTCTTCAACATTTACCTATGTTTTTCAGCTTGCGAACATAAAAATGTCAACTGTAAACACAGAGTGACCCTTTCTTCCCAGTCTATGACAGCTTGTTCCTTTTCTGTAAAACACATTTATTGTAAGAGTAGTATTGTGGTTTTCTCTTTCACTCTCCTTCATTTCTCAACTACTCTTCTTGTCAGAGTAGTTGAGAAATGAAGACAAGGTAAGGTGTGGGACTAAGATGTTGATTTTTGCTCGTGTTCATATTAGAGAGACCCCCCACACTTCAATTCTTCATCTATGTTATTGCAGTATTTAGAAGAAGCTGGCATGCTGCTAAGACACTAGAAAGATATGTATTTTTAAAGTCTGTGCCCTGCCAAAAACTGCAGCTGCCCTGCATCAGTGCACAGCCCAACCTCCAGCGTTGACAGTGCTCCCGGGGGAGACCTGAAGGTTTGCTGATGGAGAACCTCAGAGTCTGCACACCGCATCCCTATCAGACACAACAAACGCGTTTGATGAACTACAATGAATTCTGCCAGCAAATTCAGAGCTTTTGCAATGTCAGTCATCGAGGCTGTTGTTTCTGATTAGGAAAACAAGGGGTATTGCTTTTTCAGCAAACCCAGCCCCTGAGATCTCTCTTGCTCTTCAGGCAGTAGAGAGGATGAGGGTGGGCAAAGAGGTCAAGCCGCAAGGCACAGCCATGGTGCTTCCAAACCGAGGCTTCCAGGTGTTGATGCCTTTGCTCTGTTGGTGAGTGTAAGCCATCTATTGAAGGTTATATATTAACATTTCTCCCCTGTTCTCCATGCAGCTGAATAGAAATACCCTAAAAATGTGTGTGCTAAAGTCTTTTTGTCAGTTATCACTTGCAGAAGGTCACTGCAGCTGAAGCAGTGGCTGGATCACGTGTGGTTGTGTGGTTTGTGATACAAAGAGAGAAATCTTGGCTGCAGGGAAGGATTTTGGCTTTCCAAGGCTTGTCGATGCAGGATTGCAGATCTTTTTCATCATTGATATCTGCCTTTGTGATTTGCTCCACACAGGATCAATATCGGCTTCATTTATTTTGCTTTCACATCCAGGACAACTTAAAAAACAACTTTTGTATGAAACGTAACTGTGCAAAGATAGGACCTAAAGGACACTAAAGGCAAGACTGGGCTTTGAGTGGACTCTACCTTGGAAGCCTTTTCAGTTGTATTGCCGGCTGACCCAGCATTTATTTTTCCAAAGATATCCTTTTCCCTCCCCTCCATTTATTCCACCTGTATTCTGAACAGGTTGTGCTTTTCCTAATGCAAACTAATAAGACAGATTTTGGTCTCTGCTGCAGACCAATTTGGCAGTAGGAGACAGGCCAGGTTTCTCTGACAGATGCAAATATTTACACCAGATAGCAAACATGTCACGAGGTCAAGCAGCAGAGAAGCTTCAATACCAGCATAAAGCCACATAATGTTCTCTTTGGCTCCGGGTTCACATAATTGATTGAATCAGCAGATAATCAGTTACACTAAACACCCACTAAATCTTCTCTCTGTCAGCAAAGATGCAGCTTCTTACAGAGAGAGACATTTATAGGATGAGATAAAGCTGTTTCCTACAGTTGTGGGTAAATACAAGCATCGTTATTCAAAGTACACAGTGCACACTTCTAAAATACCCACTGTGGCTTTTGGCACAAGCTAGCATATTCATAACCTGATTTTCTCCTTAACTGCCATTAAATAAAGAAATAACAATTTTGTACTGCAAGTCTAGAAGGGGATGTTCCCAGCTGGGACACCAGAGCTGGGCTGGCTGCACAGGCTCCCCCTTCTGTTGATGGAAAGAAGCGTGTTTGAGTCATGAACCTGCTTGTCTGATTTTAGCTAAACTGGGATGAGTCAGGTCCTCTAAACATCTGTTTCTCTCCTCTGATAATACAAAGTGCTGGGGTAAATAGCTCACATGTAAGCATATATGTTGTAGAGACTACACTGGGAAGACTTCCCTGCTCAGCATCAAAATTAGCCTCACTAAGTGATGGTAGTAAAAATCTAACAGAGAATGTATCAAGCTTCTAGCTTGGTCAAAATACTCAAGTGCTATAGAAATCTGTCTTCCTTGACTTATTTCTCAAGTCTCATTCCACTTGGTTATCCAAATTTCTGCTCTGGTTTATCCCACCTTTCTGCTAAAAACCTACCCCCTGAATACATTTGGTAGGCCCTCATCCTGTTAGTCATCACAAGAACTCATTCCCTTCATGCTCTCAAAAGCAACACTTATTGATTTGTTAAGGAAAACCCATTATTTATTTATGTATTTGTTTATTTTTATTTCTTATTGTGGTTTCTTCTTTCTGACAGCTGCCAAGCAGTAGACAACTTGTGGTCCAATAGTCTGAACTTCCTAGGGCACACTCCACCTTTTAAGAGATGCCTGGAAGACCTTCAACATCCCTACAACACAGGAGTAATATATGATAACAGTGTGAGCATTGCTTGCTGTAACACCGATGAAACTGGGCCAGTTTACAGAAGGTAGTACAGACACCTAGCTTGAGCAGTTTTGTTCTGATGCCTTTTGGGAGATTCCTCTTCAGAAGAAGGCCTTAAATCCAAGCATCTGTGACACTCCCAGACAAGAAAAGAGATGGTGTTTTTTATGGCTCTGGAGCACAGCTAAATGCTGGGATTTGTTTTAATCTTCTGAAACGGTTCTGCCCAAACTGTAAAAATGGAGCACAAAAAATTCCTCCAAAATATGCTGACTTCTGAGAGGGGCAGGTTGGTGGGAGGGAATTGTGCTGAAATTGGACTTTGCATGCAGATCAGGGAGAACGCTTCCATGCAAAGCCATGCAATTGTACCCATGAGCCTTTGTTTATATTCACACATATTTCCCAGTCTCCAGTCTTCCTTGAAATTTGTTTGGCTCTTTCTGTTGAGGAGACTTCCTCTGGAAGCAAATGTCTATGTGAGCAATGAGAAAGTAGAGCTTGAATGGAAGGAAAAGGGGATGAAAGACTCCCACTTTGCAAGTTCACAGATAAAAGGAGGCCTGAAGGTTGCTTTTGAACCTGTATCTTTGTCTCCCCAACCCTTTCCCTTACTTACATAATCACAGTAAGAAAAATATGCTCTGAGATCAGCTGAGAGCATTTCAGTGATGCTGGGATGCATCTATGTTAGAGAGATTTGAGGACAGCTTTGCAGGATGTGCTTCCCCTTAAACGTAAAACAGCCTCCCCATTAATGATGAAAGTTACCTCCCTGGAGAGCTTGGGAATAAAGAGAGACACAAACTGTGCAGTCCCTTTATTGTGCTTCACTGGGAGAAAGCAGGGTGTCAGCTGATGCTATCCCACAACATTTTTCTTTTGCTGGCTAATCATTTGAGCATCTCTGCTAGGAACAATAGCGTAAAAGGACATTAAGTTAAAAAAATGAATGAAACCACAGAGTTTAAATGTATGGCTCAACATAAATAAGTCATGAGCTGAGGAGCTCATTGCAGATTCATAGAGAGGTAAATGAAAGAAATACAGGAAATAAAAAAAAAAAAAAGTCTGCCTTTATACAATAATCTTTATACCTCTCTCAGGTGAGAAACCCTGGTGATTTCAATGGAATTGCACCAGGGATGGATATGGTCCCATATGTTTGCCTTAAAGAATTTATCTGCCACAAAGCAATAGGTTGTCCCCGAGGACGTGATCAAAGCTCTGATGTGGATAACAGGGGAGGGTTGCTACTTTGCCACCTGAATTTAGCTTGTATCAAGACACATGAGCGTTCAGGGGAGGACTCTGGAGGAGGCAGGTTTGCAGAGCGATGCTCCATTTTATAGAAGCAGCATGCATTCAACTACAGGCACGAACTGAACACATTGCCTGTCTTACTATTCCTTCTGCCCTGGGAGATGACTTCAGGGCAACTAAAATTGAGTAGTCTATAAAACTGAATTGGGACTTGAACACCTACTTCTGGTGTTCCTCAGTGGGCCCACAGAGCTGTCAATTGCTTCCATTTATATATATATATTTTTTTGTTTGTTTGTTTCCAGAGCAATTTGACCAATCTTTCTCATTTTCTCTGTGTCATCTTCCATCCTTCATCTTTCTTTCAGTTGTTATTTCAGTTTATCAAAGCTCCTTTTTTTTTTTTTTTTCACTTTTTCCCCCTTTTAGGGTGCCCAAGACACAGAAGCTTCAGGCCATCTTGGCCTTCAATTTCAGTCCTTTCAGCTTAATGATCTGCTGGGAGATTTAGTTCTGAAGTGACTAGGGGAAAGAGTAAAGGCAAATCTGAACCTGTTATTTGCATTTTGTAGGATGTGGAAACCACAGCTGAGACATGTACAAGGCAGTCACAGAGGAGTGGGCAGCTGTGTCCCCAGTAGGCTTACAATATAAGCAGAAAGAGGTTAATTAATACTAACGGATAACAAGAAAAAAGAAATAGCTGGTGTAATTTGGTGAAGACCATACCAGTGTCTGGTGTCAGAAACAGAAATTCACACAAATCCTACTCCATTTTTTAGTGATGTTTCTTGATCAGCCTGAACAGAGGAATCAACTGCAACAAAACGAGAGGTGAGAGGAGACACAACCCAGGCAAACCAGAAAATGGCTTGTACAGCGATTGCCTGGCAAAAACACAGCAAGTTTAATGAATTCTGTTGCTGCCCCTGCAAAAACACCTTTGTCTCCATAAAAGCATTGAACTATTTTAATGGTATTGATTTTGAAGTGTACAAGCTCTCCAAAGCAGACACAATTATGTTGCTATAAAGAGGTTTTATTTCAAATACAGGAAATCAGAAAGAAGAGTAAGCAACTTTTCTATATATATATGTTCGCTGTGGAGATTATCCTGGTTTAGGTTAAACTTTTCTTGCATAAAAAGATAATCTGAACTAAAATAGTTAAAGCACTACATAAAATATTAAACCACTACAAGACTAGGACTAAATACAGATGTTTTTCTGTTTCTTGAAATGTCATTTCAGCTAGCGTTAACTAGATTTTAAACTACAGTAGTTAAATATATCCTCCGTCAGGGTGTCCAGCTGGGAGACTCACAACTCCTGACAAAAGGCTCTGCCAACGTAGCTACACCAATAGTCCGGGTTATAACCTCCTACAAGTGGGAATGGGACCCTACATTTTAGTGCAGCATTTATAAAAGACTTTAAGGACTGATTTCAAGAGGAACTGTATACATTGTCTTGCAGATGAACAGATTAAGCATCCCACATTGCCTTTTCCTCTGGCTCTGTTGTATAATTCTCACACAAGGGGTTGTCCTCTTAGCTGATGGAGGCTATTTGAGAGCTGTACTTAAAAGAACAACATCTGGGTCAGGCCCCAGCACACTTACAGAAGGAGATTAGTGCTTAATGGCTTAGACTGTATCTTTGAGACTTGGGAAAAATAGAATAAATAATATATCTCTGAACCAAAATCTTATTTTCAGCCCAAGAACCACTAAAACTGTTTTGTAAGACTCTCTAAGAGCATAATAAGTGAGATTCAGAATACATCCCAGGGACTCTTCCTTGCAAATAAATAAGCCAGATGAGCATGCTGTGCCACACTGCAATTCATAAAGAGAACCAGAGGGCAGACTGCAAACAGAAGGAAATTACAAGAAGGCCAATAAAACGCAATCCTGATCTCATACCATCAGCTGGACTAGGCAACAGGGATAAATAAAGTCACAGACTTCTATATTTATGATTCCTTATTGTTGCAGAGCTCCCCTCAGAACAAAAATGAGCCTGGAAGGGAGGCGGTCATGCTCCTTTCAAATGGCAATGTTTAAGAAAGGAGAACCATATGGTTTTGAGTTGGCTCGACTGCCGCAGCCAGGAAACTAATCCACAGATTTATTAGAGCTGGCATACATAACAGAGTGGCAATGCTCCTTTCATTTGCTGCCAAGAAACCCTCTGTGGTGCTGAGCTTTACCTTGAACAGCAATTGCTTACTGGGCATATGGGCCTTATTTCTGCAAATGGGAGTGGAAGAGAGTCAATTTGCAAACCAAATTGGAATTCTTCTCCTGCCGCTCCAATTTACTACGCAAACTTTATTCATAGTTGAAGGAGCCTGGATTTCTGCCTCCTTTTTTTTTTTTTTTTTTTTTTTTTCTCTAATGAACTTGTTCTCTTGATTTAGGATTTCCAAATGGGAGGAATAAGATGAGGAGAGAAGAAACCATTTAAATCATTGTCACTGACCAGATAAAAGTTATTGCAATAAGTACTTTACCTAATAGCTTATTACATCGTGCCCAATTGCTAGAAGACCCCTGGCTATAATCATTAGAGTTCCTGACATCCTGATTTTCTTGAAAAGGTCATAAGAGAATGGTGAGTGACAGATCAGTCAGGAAGCTGCCTAACGTATATGATCAGCTGTTAGAGTGTTTTTTCATCTGGAGTATGAAGCACGATAAAAAAATTCCCAAGAATCCTTTGGGCGTATTCAAAGAAAGGTTTTCAGAGTTCCCTCGGGCTTTCTCAGAAAGAGGTATCAAAGGCTTGACTTCTGAGAGGCAAGGTGGCAAGGGATGATTGATAGGTGAACTGCAAGCCCTTACAAGTGCAAATGCAAACACGGTTAGGATTTGAAGTCAGCCCCTGTCACTTGGGGAACGCACAACCTCACGTCCAATGTCTGCAGCAAGGCACGAGGTTTCTCATGGGGAGAGATGCACTAGAGCAATATTAAATGCATTTCAAAGATTTTCTATAAGCAACAGTTAAAGACACCATGAAATGAATATAATTTCTCTGAGAAGCTATTCCTGGAAACCAGGCTGATGTATTTTACAGTATTTACAGCACTATTTTCTTTTCTTTAGCAAAAGGAAAGAATAACAAAGGAAAATGGGAACACTTTGTGCAGTAAGATCAATCATCGATCCTACCACAGACCTGCTCTCTTCACTGTGCTCGATACCAGACACATCAGGGAAAGGTAGGAATGGCCATGATGACCGCTCATGGACAGCTCTATAATATACCTCTCTCTAGCAGAACTTCATGCCCAATTCCCAAGGATACATCTTAAAACCTTAGTGTACCCAGTAGCTGCACTGACTTGTGAATATAACAACTCCACCGGCCCTTGATGCTAACCAGCAGAAGTCTGCAATGGATTAGGGGAATAAATTATTTTGCTTTTAAAGGTTAACATTTGCCATCCCTCTTTGCAAGATGACTCCTCTGTGAAACGGAGTATTGCTCCAAGCACAAAAATATTATTGAAGAAGTTAAATTGTCTCTTGACAACTCTGTTAAATCTGAAGGTGGCATTCAAATTAATTATGCATTGGTTCAGGGCAGTCAGCAAAGACAGGCTAAACTGCAGGGACCCTCACAGGTCACTCAAGCCTGTTGTGGTCCGATTTTGGTAAATCTCTTAACAAAAGCAGTGGGAACAAGGGTTCTCTATGGCAGGTAATTGAGGTACTCAAAGTTTCTTCCCTTCATTATGTGCTACAGGAAAGAGGGCAGAAATATATCATTAGACATGGACCCAAAGGAATTCAAAAGATATATATAATATATAAACAGATATTTGAATCTAGAGGTGTACAGGTTCAAGGAGGTGTAAAGGGGTGTTCGCTTTTTGCCTGCCAAAACCACATCATTCAGCACACATAATAATACAGAACTAAATGCAAACAAACACCCTGGTTTTCACTGAAGGGCATTAGGTGGGCAGGAATCACTTTCAAAAGGACAGGAATTTATTTCTGTAGTGCACTGCGTGGGACGGGTCGAGGCAGGGATTGCAGCGCTGAATCCTCTTCATAACTGAGAAGTCTCATCACTGTGTTGAATAGCCCAGAAGTAAAACTACTTTTTTTTTTTCATTCTGCCTTCTGAAGAGGTAATAAAGAACATATGTGCACACGCAGATGATGAAAAATTAATTACATGGGAAATAATTCCACGTTTTACAACCTGAACTTATCGCTTTGGTACAGTTGGCAGTAGAACTTCTTCATTTTGAAACAAGCATCTATACACACAAATATATTACTCTATGTATTTGCATCATTGAACTAAAGTTCCATAAAGGAAGATTTCAATCATCCACCTCATGAAGTTAATGTTTCTTTCACCATATAAATGATTTTATTTCAAGAGGTGGTTTTTGAAAATAAGTATCCATAACAGTCATAAGCCATCTATGTCTGAATTTGTCTGCAATTTCTATCATGAACATTATGAGCACAGAATGGTAAAAAAATATAAATAATCAGATATCTGTCAAAATAACTCTGCACACTATGCAGAAAATGGGAGGCAGAAAGCAGTCAGTTCTATCCGTACATCACTGAAAAGCAGCGCATGAGCTAACTCTGACCCCCGGTATCCATAATACCATGTCCTCATCTGAAAGATGGAGAACAAAACCAGCCTGATAAATTCATGAGAAAGGGGTATCTATGCATCAGTGAGAGAAGATACAGACACTGCTATGTGTCCTTTGAAACTGCTTTAAAGATGATGCGAACAGACAAGAAGCCTTCACATTGCCAAGCAGCAGTTAATATGCCTTCCCTCTCTGAACTAATGGATTAAATCATTTGGAATTCAGAAAGCGACTCTACCAAAATAAGATCAAGATCGGATGAAAGGAACAAATCGCTTTGTGCATGCGTGTGGTGAGGGTTTCATTCCTTCTGCCACAGAAGAGTTGTCTTTAAAGCAGTGCCCCCCTCCTAGCCTACCCCTGGGGTGAAGAAAGAGACCCTTCTGTTTCTATGGGGTGGTTGGGAAATGGACATTTACTGCCTGTGACTTGCGTTGGCTTTGATGGGACTTCTTGCTGTCCACACTGATGCTGTGAACCACAACAAGCCCAGATTATGCTATGATTCCACTGCATGCACTGAGGGGTCTATCAGACATGGGGAGCACTGAGATAATGGAAAGGCACTGCCCTGGTGCAAGAGAGCTCCTGCTTCCCTGAACCACGCTACATTGCACAGTGTGACCTGGGGTTTTCTACGGGGACAGTGTCACTCCAGGTCTCCATCAGGGCTGGAAGGTAGTGAGATAGAAGGGAGGGAGTAGAGCTGCCTGCCCAGCCCCAGTGTTCCCTCAGTAAGCACAGATCTGCAAAATCCCACGGATTTTACTCTTAAAAACTCAAGTTTCACAATCTTTTCCCAGACTGTGACAAAGATGGAGATGGAGAGAGACAGCCCTATAAAGCAGCCCTTGTTGGTGAGGCTTCCTCCTGCCGTACATACTCACACCTCCCATTTTACCTGTCTGTTTAGATATAAAGTCCTCCGGGGTTTTGACTACCACTATGAACATGTCAGTGAGCAGCAGAAAGCTGGGCCCTCTGGAGGTAGCCTTAATACGCTATTGCCAAGAACACTTCTTTGCATTAGGTAACTCTTTATCATGATATTATTCCAGCATCCATGGCTATAATTTGTTTTTGTTAACTATTAAGCATAGATCTGTCAAACAGCTAAGCAAGAAATTTACTGTCTGAGACATTAAGTGCATTATTTGAATTGCAACCTTCTAACTTGCCAAAAATGTCAGGTATTGGTCTTGCAAATGCTATAGTGAGCAGTTCGCTTTGCAGCATGAATAAATAATTCTGATATTTCATGCAAGGAAGCCTTTTAAAAAAAAAGGGGGGGAGTGGTGCTTACAAAGACTTTCCAAATTAAAGTTGCTTGCAAATAATAAATTAAAAATAAAATACAATTAAATTAAAAAGCCTCAGAGCTTCCAAGAGATTTCTCTTGTCTGTTCAATCCACATTTAAAAAGAAATAGCTTATTTCAATCCACTGAGTCTTCATTTCACTCTCTCAGTAAAGGAGAATGGTTCCTTTCAGTACTATGCAAAGATGTCTCCCACTGATGGTTGCAATCCATAATCGAAACGAATGACAGATCACGCAGCAGGATTTTTGTTTGCAGATCTCTGAAATCAGTGAGTGCATCTTAACACCTCTCATCTGTATCACTTTGTCCCAGGACCTGTTTGTTCATTGCAAACAGGCCTGAACACCTTGATTTAATAGATTGCGGAGCTCTCCTTTTCGCTTCTCTGTTCATTAATCTTCATAAAATAATGTGGCAACCAGAATTGCTGGAGTTCTCCCTGCACTCCCTGCTGCACTCTGGGCTCTAGTGAATAAATGGAGAGTATCTAAAATGTGGAAAGAAAGGTTTAAGTCTGTGTTCTTTTATGTATTGGAATATCTACAGCCTCTGTCCCCATGGAAATGTGAAGCTTTGTATAGACTGATTTGCTATGCAGTGTGCATAGAGCAGGACCATCTGAAGGCACGTTCCAGAGGAGTTAAAACAATGAAGCGAGTTACAGGTAGCACAGTGCTTTGTGCAGTGTATAAATCAACCTATGCCACATGATGAAATTCTTTTTATTTTTTTTTTCCCTTAGGCAGTGGTTGCATTAAATATATTTCCAAAGGGATTCTCAAAAAATAATATTTTTAGACCAGCAAAAAATGTATCGCATTCTGCCTTTTGATGCCACAAAGGCATCTGCAGCTTGCAAAGCTTACTCCTGAACACACATACCATGATGTCCTACATCTCAGAGTGGCAGAATGTCAGTGCAAGCCCCAGGAAGATGCTCTCAGAAGGGAACAAAAGTATCAGTAGATGTTCTCAGGAGGATGCCAAAGCAGGACTCACACCCTGCATCCAAAGCACAAGGTTGGTTGGCCTCAGGATGTCACCTGAAGCTTTCTTTGCCCACTGAATCACAGCATGCATAACATGGGAAGGCATCTCTAGAGATATCTCATCCAACCTATGCTCAAAGCTGGGTAACCTTCAGACACATCCCATTGGGCTTTGAATATTTCCAGGGATGGAGACTCCATGAACAGTCTGGGCAACCAGTTCCAATGTTCAACAACCCCCATAGTAAAAAAAAAAAAAAAAAAAAAGTGTTTTCCTTGCGTCTAACTGGAAGTTCCTGCATTTCAGCTGGTGCCTGTGGCTTCTTTTGCCACATGAAGTTCTTCCAGGTCTTTGTGTTTCGCTTGGCTGAATGTGACGAGGTTGCCAACCTATTTTGCCAAGGTGTTGAGCTCCCTCTGAAAGGCAGCACAACTAAAATGGGGTGTCAGCTACTCCTCCCATTTTTGTATTGCATGCTCCCTTTGTAACCTGACTAGTGCCAAATTAAGAAGCACAGTTGTCTGGCAAAAGAAATACATCTCATTCTTGGTATTATTTGATGTATGTTGCATCTATAGAGTTGGCAAATGTTTATTTGTACAGGGCATGGCAGCAATTTCATGATCCTAAAGTACTCACATTGGACACGTGAACTGTGGCAAACGCTAAAGATGTTGAGAACGTTTCAACAATTTATCAGTGTTAAAACTGTGACATGTCTTCTGTCCCAGTTTAAAGAGAGCGCTCTTCATAGACTAAGTCAGATACAGACTTATTCCCACAGGAAATATTGCTCTGAGACATAAATAACATTGACTGTCCATATTGACAGGAGGTAGCAAAAGACTTGAGAAAGCATTGACTAGCAGTGCTTAGTTCAAGAAAAATTACATATTGAGCTATATTGGACATGTCCTAGATAGTGGTGAGATAAAGATAACTCGCGTGGTATCCATCAAGCCACTTACACATTCCCACGTGTAAATGGCTCTTGCTTAGCTTCCATTTTAGTTAGAAATATGACCTCAAATTCATCACATCTTAAAAAGGCACATCAAATGGCCAGGCTGAACCACAGAATTGTAGAAAATTTGAGTTAGAAGGGACAACCATGCTCCAAAGTTGCCTATTTCTTTGCCCTGTTGTAAAGGGAGGTCAGAGCATCTGGATAAGGTAAAGACTTACTATGGACACAACTAAGCCTGGCCAGAATATAAAGGCTGATATTTCTCCAAGGACCACTGAACACACAACAGCTCTTGCACAGCACGAATGACACCTTGTTAAGAGAGCAATTTAGATAAGGGCACTATCATTTAAAATCATTTTCTCTGAGATTTCTTTGTTAATGAATGGCACTTGGCTTCATGAGGGTTGACAGACCATCTGCTGCCCCTCAAAGAAACAGAGATGAAGGTGCTGAACTGAACTCAGACTTGCTGAGGTGGTGGCACAGGACTACAGCCCACAGTCCTAAAATGCAGGGGAAGAAACATGGATTTCCAGATCAGCCTGATGGTGATTCTGAGGCTCAGATCTAAGGGAGCAGAACTAGAGGGGAAAAGAGGAGAAAAAAAAAAAAAAAAAAAAAAAAAAACTTGAAAGAAATATGGAGAGGGTTTGTGTATATGCAAGTGCTCTGGCATAGGCCCCAGATGAGTGTCATATATGTGGAAGAATTTTTCATCCATGATGGAAACACTGAAATGGGATATTTCAGTGGTCTTGCAATTGAATATATATTTAAATAAAATAAATGCAATCAAAAATGCCCCTTTCTTGAACAAGGAAGAAAAACGAGCTTTGACTTTTATAACTGTACTATAAACTGCTCTGATATGAAATTCTCGGTCAATAATAATGTCATAAGAAACAAGATCTTTCCTACTGGTGCTCATTTTGAAAAATGATTGTAAACCAATTCAGCTTGCTATTATCAATATATACCTTATGTCTGCATCCAGACTGAAATTGAGAAATGTTGTGGTGTGAAGTTTTCAGGATATGAGCCTGGGATTCTCCTGCTTGCTTAGCACAGAGTTTAGGCCATTGATAAAAGGACATTTTGCATTTCAAAGCTTTATGTATTTTTTTTTTCCTCGTTTCCTTTGAAATAGCTCACAAGGAACAAATAACAATTGTATTTCTGACTAGTATTCTCCTCCCAACATTCCCTCCCTCTCAAGCCCTCATTTACTCTGCACCTTCTTCAGGGTATAGCTTGTTTGTTTGAACAAATTTAATTAGCAAATGTCAATAACCATACATGTGCTCACAGCAACAATGTATAATCACTGGGATTTCCTTGGAGCATAAATGTTCTTGGGATGAACAGAAGAAAAAGTTTTATGCTCTTAAATGTGACAATTTGGAAATGGATCCATCAAAAAAATAAGTATGTTCTATGTTCAACATGAAGATTTTGTTTCTAAGAAAGCTGTAGTTTTAGGAAATGTATCATGTTCAGTCTTTATTCACTTCTATTGCCAAGATATTGTGTACTTCTAAACTGGAATTAGCCAAATACTTAACTTCCATGGTTGTGCTGAGACCAGGTCAACAACTGGCAAGTTTAGGAGGGTTTGGATGCTAGAAAAAATGATTGTGTACTTCCTTTCCACCCCTCCATCCTCTGAAGCAATTTGGGGAATGGAAATTCATATCTAAAGCAAAAGAACAAAGATGACAGAAGATTTAGAAAGGACTCACAAAAGAAGAAAGTAAGCTGTCAAAAAATGCGAGAGGAAGAAAGAGGAAGTCAACAAAATATGTGGAAGGTCTCATTCTCTAGATCCAGACTATCATTTGATCAGAAAGACAAGGTGGAGTCCAAGGAAGCAATGACAAATCTATTGCTTGGGTATTTGTGTGCACACTTGTGCCATGCTTTGGAGGAGTTAAATTGGAACCTAGATTAGCACAGAGGACAACACAACCAAATCTCAATGTCACCTTTTCTGTACAGATACTGATAGAGGATTTCTGCCCCCAAAATGGTGTTCCAGCATCCCAAACAAGCAACAGAGTTGAGGTACTACCCAAATGAACACTTAAATCATCTCCATGCCACTGGGACCAGCCATTAGGGTGACTGAGTGATGTTTGCTATGCTTAGATTTTGGGGTATTTTAAGTTTTTCATTTTCATTCACACAAAGAATAAGACCTGGTATGGAAGGAGAGGGTTAATGGCTGCAGACAGGTCTGTCTCTGGAGCTGGACCAAAGCAAGGAGAGCCCCAGGCAGGTGAACCCCAAGCTTGTGGTGCTCTAGTAACAAAATCCAACAAGGGCCTTGGCCCCACAGCAGGGCTTGGGCATTCAGCCTCATGAGTTTGGAGAGGGGAAAAAACAGGCTGAGGTTGTGAACAGAAGCTTCATTTCAATCAAAGCTCTTTTCAATCAAATATCACAGAGGGGAAAGAAAAAAAAAAAAAAAAAAGAGAGAGAGAGAGAGAAAAGAAAATGGGAGGGAGGGCAGAAGAAAGCAGGGGAAGGAGTGAAATCTTGATGTGAATTTTACAGCTGAAAAGTCCCCTTAAGCCATTTCTGTGATCTGCCCTTTATTAGGTAGCACAGGGCAGGACGACAGGGTCTGCTCCTGCTGTTTTAACCTTCGCTCACTGCCCAGGGAGCGCAACTCAAGTCAAAGGTTACTCATAAATGTCAAGCTCACCTTTGAGAGAGACCATGGGCTGCAGGAGAATACTGGCAGCACAGAGCCAGCTCGGAGTCTCTCGGAGGGGCTCTGATCCCCTTCCCAATGCATGGTTCCTTGGGATTACAGCCTCCTTTTTTCATCCTCACTGCTTCACAAGAAGATACAACAGCAGCAGCACAGCCCTACACTGAGCTGGTGGACCTTAGCAGCCTCTCGTTCATCACATGGATAACAAAATATTTTCTCCAGCAAAAATGGATTCGTTTGACACTAAAACTACGGTGTACTGCCCCTCAGACAACAGCCCGAAGCTGTACCCCGTATGTGCTTTATCCCCATCTTGCCAAGATTGGCTTTATCACAGTTAACACGGTCAAAACTGCCTGCATGTTGTCCTGTGGCTGTGTTTTTCACTCAAAAAAACATGAGAAAATGAACTTCTCATCTTTATAGATGGATAAGGATGGGAAACAATATGTAAAATAAAAAGAGAGATTTAGAGAGAGAAGGAATCAAAATCAGGAATGATACTCATAATACTCCTAATACCGTTACTCTCTCACATAGGTCTCAATCAGGCCTGGACTGTGGATTCATTTCATTTTCACATGTTGACTACTCATATCCTGAGCAAGTATTGGAAAACAGGGAAGTGGATGAGAAAAGCACTTACAGAAGGTGTCAAAGGCATAGCATTTGAGAGGTTGGATGAAGTCTTTGCTGTATTCCAAAAGAAAAATTGGATTTTCATATATTTTCTTCATTTAAAAAAAAAAAAATGGGGTATTTGAACAGGGTATTTGAACATTGATAGCTTTGGTACTTCTTGCAAACCCAGATAAACAGAAATGGGTTTTGTTTGTTTGTTCTTTCTTTCTCCTGTAATGAAAAGCTATAGAGTTTCCGTAGTTGATGGAGAACTCTTTCAGGTGTGAAGTTCTTTGTGAGGAATCAGGTCTAAATTTTATGACTAATGAGGTCAGAAACCTTGTCATCTACAAATCAGGATAGTTTCAGTAAATTCAAAGTAGTTATGCTGGTGTATGTTAGCTAAGGACACAAGTAAATTCTTGAAGGAAGAAAATTACTCTTTGAAATTACAGCAAGACATATGCGAGCTGTCTATAAATTAAGACACCTTCTTACAACTCACAAATAGAATAAATCTCTTAACAAGTGTTAAAAACTAATAGGGAGAGCAGAGAAGGAGATCAAAGCTAAAGTAGATGCTTCAGCGAACTGTCAAAACATCGACAGAAAAAATCTTTCTGCTTTAGTTCATAAGAGACCAGAAAAGCAGTTCCCCTTTGGTGGAATGAAGCAGGTTTAAATCAAATAGAAGAGGATTTGAAATGAAGTGTCGATAAGGAAAGAAGTCTCCTAATTCTCCTCCTAATGGGGAGAACTTGCTTGATCTGAAATCAAAAGTTGTGAACTGATCATCCACTTTCTCACCTGAAATGTATCCAATTGCCTTCAAAGCTGAAGAAAAAGGATGTATGTGAAATCCTTTAGGTCAAGAGGCACACACTTACAAGCAGAACATGCACTTACAGCTGTAGAATTATCCTGCCAGGATAAAATGATTTTGGAAAGAAGTTGTTCTAGCTGCAAGTCCCACCTTTCAAACTGCTCAAGGCAGATTTTCACTGTGTTTGTTCAAGAATAAACTTTCCACCATAGACTGGCCTTGTGCTCGTTGTTCCTCATCTTGATTTACTTGGCTCCTGGCACAGTTGTGTGATGGGTGCCATGAGCCATCCACTAACACCCCAGTACTGCTGCTTTCTTTCTAAGAAAAGTACCCTCAGAGATAAGGGTCAGGTCAGCAAGCGTTGGAGAAAAGGACTGATCATGACCATGAGGTATTTTAAATAGCATAATTCAGGCTTCAAAAATACAGTGAGGAAAAGGAAGGAACTGTTCAGCCCCTCAAAGCTAACCTCCAGCGACCCTCAAATGGTGTTCATCAAACATCTTGCTGATGTTGCAGCTACATGTCACGTAACAGCAGACACAGAGCAAAACCTTTGTGATGACAGAGATTGTACCTGGGTCAGATAGGGATTAATGCAGAGATCAAACACTTTGGCAGTCCTGCAGAAATCCAGATGTTGGGTATCAGCCCAGGGTAGCCATCTGAGCTCATGCTGTATCTGGGGAGAGGCTAGTCCTCAGTGGATGGTTTGACCCATTTTTAGACAAGCATCTAGAGCAGAGGACCAGTCTCCCTGTTTTTCTCTCCACTGTCCATAAGCAGAGTCCTCCATCAAAGAGAAGCTGGAGAGCCTGGTGCTGGAAGAGAGGAATCTCACCCCACGCAAATTTCTTGCCAAAGTCACATAAGCAGCTTATTGCAAAGAAGGTTCTTAAATTCGAGTTTAGCTCAGGCACTTCTTTATCACTGTTCCCTGGCAACAAGACAGGGCCCAGCTCCCATTTAGCCTCGCAGCCTTTACACGCACGGCTGGCGGAGAGACCCACGCAGCCTGTGACAAGCCTTGCAGCATGCAGACAAGCCGGGGAAAGATAAGGGCAGGCCACGGAACACATCTATAATTGCTTTAAAGAAAAAAAGAGAGAAAAGAAAAAAAAAAGGTTCATCTACATCTTTCACAGCTCTCAGTAGGGCAGCTAGACTTTATTTTAGATCCATCCTCTCAACAAGTATCGTTTTGATTTGTATGAGCAGAGCAGAGGCAATTAAGCTAACAAACAAACAAACAAACAAAACCACCGCAGTCATTCATAAAAATAACCATGGACTTATTTTAACAGCGAATAGTATTTTTAAAGAGGTGTTTTAACTTCCATCTTCCAACCAAAGGGCACATTTCCTTCTGCTAGAGTTATTGACGCTACTCCATTTTGAGGCTACTAGTGGAAAACAAATGACAGGGAGTTTTCCTGGAGCACATGTCCAGCAGCTTTCAAGACATGCTGAAAAGGTAAGAGTTACTGTCCCTCTCCAAGCAAGGAGCAGTAATATACTGCACAGCCCATGTCTTTTGGACAGCCTGACACAGTCTAGCTCCACTGAACCCCTTCTGATTTACACCACTGCTAAAAAGGGGAGGGGGAGGGAGCAGTCAGATATCATAAATCTTTTCACTGAGTGGCATTTTGAAGGGCTCATACATCACATTGAAACTAAGGTCTAGATTCTCAATACAGATGACCTAAAGAATGGCTTATATGCCCCAAAGACTATTCTCTTTTCCTCAGATATCATTTGCTTCAGAAGGTATTTATTCTCCCTGCAAAGCCTGTCTCACTGGAATCTCAATAGCATTTAGAAGCTAAAGACCCACTGACTGTAAGGCTAACACCTCCAGGATATTTATTTAACACCATCCAGTAATATTAAAGGGACTACAATGTTTTCACAAGCTACATAGCAATTTAATAGCCTGATTTTTATTGAGCACCAAAGGGATATGTTTTCTGAATCACTTGTGAAAACACCAACCTCTATAGTTCATTTGGCATCCCGTAGGAAAGAAGCAAGTATTGGCAGTCCATGACCTGGCCATGCAAAAACACAGCTGTGGAGCATTACAAGACATGTTCATTATCATGCACTCAACAGCTCTGTAAAAGTCTCTGAACAAGGGACAACATGAATCTGTCTTTTGTTCAATGCAGCATATCCCCATCTCCCATGGTGTTGGAGATACAGTATTAAAGCAGATGCAATTCCAGCTTGCCCCAGTGCATGCGTTGTTGATTTAACAATATCAGATTTGTTGCCTATTTGCCATATGCACCTCCCCTGCAGCTTAACAGTCCATATGGATCAGAAAATGAAAGGAGTAACTTAACAAAGTGGCTTCTCCAGATCTTTTCCTAGCTTTGATTCTGTGTGATTGAGACACATAGAAAAGACTCACTGGGCTGAAGAAAGGATGCTGAGCATCATCCAATTCAAAACAGTGTAAGACCTCAGGTTTGAGTATGCTTTGGGGCAGAATTCAAAGACTTTCTTAGGATGGGGCTTTGGCATCCAGACAGTCATACGGATACCATGAAAAGAAAGGTGCAAGGCCTCTTTCAACAGAACACAAGGAATATTATATTGAGCGGTGCCATAATAATGTGCAGCTTTAATGAGTTAATGAGAGGAGAAAGAGCTTCCAGTCCAGTAATCTTATCAGTGATAGGATCTATGTCACCTAAGATTACACATCCACACTGTAGAACTGAGCATCTGAACAAATGTCTGAGGCTTCCATCGCAGTACACAAAGTCGTCTCAATGGAGTTGAGGATGAGACTCATGTAGCCAAAAGTAGGCTGCACTGACAAGTCTGTATTTGAATATAACATATTATAAAGGGATCCTAGACATACTTGTATTTATATCTGATAGACACCAGTTTTTCAGCGGGATCCCAAGCAAGTGTCCCAAGCATCTGAAGTTATAAAGCTATACCCAGTAATTTCCTGGGTACAGAAAAGGATTCAATTGATCCAGCTTGAATTACCCGATATAAAATCAAGGTGAGGATAGAGTTAAGTCCTCGACCACACAAGCACATATTGCTTTAAAGCCCCCAAAATCCACCAGCTCAGAAGCACCAACACAATCATCAAAAACGTACTGATATATTCCTGCACAAGAACTACAACTTGTGAGGTTAAAATGAGACTGGAGGTATCCCTTATCCCTAACTCAGACACGAGGCTGACACGCTATACTTGACCAGATGTCAAATTCAAGCTCAGAGGACTTATCTAGTGGTGATGATAAAATTACTGATCTGTTGGTGACAACTCTATCGGTCCTTAAAACTGCATTAGCAATTAGCCTGCTGAAATATTAAAGATAATAGTTACAGCTCTAACAACATACCATTATATGGTGATTCACAGACTGAAAGCATAACTAATTATAGACTGAATTTTGCAGCAAATACATTGGTAGGGCTTAAGACAATATTTAAAGGCATGTGTGGGCAGTTACAAAATACTTCCAGAAACCTGAACAAAGACTTTTGCAGAGGATTATAAAACCAAGCCTTTGAAGAGCAGAAGTAGCGTGTTAGCTGTGTCCTTACCTCAGACCATATTACTACACTGTCACTTGCTGAGCAATGGATTAAAGTGCTTTGTACTGGAATCCTATTAGTGGCTAACACCAACATAATACAAATTCTGGGGCTTGGAGGTGCAATGTTGCAGTTATGTCCTGCCTGCAGCACTGCTGTAGAGAGAAGGTAGGAAAAATATTTTATAAGAACAATGAATTTGAAATATTTCTGTACAATCTTTAAAGAATGTGTCTGTTGCTGCCATTTTATGGCCACAGATTTCCATGTTACTAACAGTCTGTTCAAATCTAATAAACACACACATATAAAAATGTTAATAATGCCAGGGAAGAGGGCAATGAGGGTCACCTGTACTTGCTTACAAGGGCTGAGTTGTGTCATTAGGTACAATCCCATCCTCCCCAGGGAAGGGTTAGCATTCAGGTGACCTGCTCCAGCAGGGGACTGAGCCTTAGAAACACTGCTATATCCATTTTTCCCCTTAGGAGCAAATTGCAACTTTTATCTTCACAGTCTATAATTTTCCTGACCTACTTATATACGTGATAGAATGAGAAGAGAAACCAGCAAAACAGTCATTACTCCCTAGGTCTAACCTGTGGCAGACATGCCCAAGTATTGCACAGAACCAGGCTGCAACCTTGCCCTGAATTACTGCAGAGATTCAGAGACGCACATCAGCACTGATCTGGCAGAATGGCTCTGGTATCCTGCTCTGGACCCCAGGATACGGACTCGAGCCTCAGCCCAGACCAAAAGGCTAGGCTGACACAGAAATGTACCTGCAGGTCAATCACCAGTAAACTCAATGCATCTCCGAAAATGTCCTCAAAGCTTTATGGTCAACAGCAAGTTTTCAAAGCCTGAGGTTCCTCAACTCTCCCTTTACTACGTGGTGTCCAAGTAACACAAGCCCCTGGACACACTTCAGAAGCACACACACAGGTGTGTAGGCCAATTTGACCTGTCCTTTGGAATTTTGTGCTGCAACTCCAGAGGTCTGAAGATGTGTTTCTGGTCACATTCTGGGTCACATCCACCAGAAATAGGTGTATGTATGCTTTACTTATCTTAAGGCATCTCGAATGAAGCTGGGCGCCTATGAATGGGTCACTGAATCTCACCCTTTGAACATTAAGTCGGTGGGATTTATTTCTTCCTAAAGCAGGTGCCTTCTGATGCAACCATGTCTCAACTCCACTGTCCAGATCTTCACAGATGGGAATAGCATAAACTTGTGCTGTACATGTAGGTATCTTAACTGAGCATCTGAATGTGTGAGCTGCTCCCTAGGGGACATGGATACCAGCCTAAGGAACTTAACATGGTGCCCAACAATCGATTTTTCAAATCTCTTTAGATTTCAGATGCAAGTTTTAATTGGGCCATCATGTACAGCAAGGGCCACAGGCTCGTCCTCCAAAATGTGTTAAACTCTGTATTCCTTTATCACTGTCACTAGCATATGTATCTTACTGAAGGTGTCTCCTTGCTGAACCTGGCCTCCTTTGGGAGTTCATACTCAGGAATCCTGCTTCAAACATTTGGAAAAAGGCTATTCTACGATCTTTTTTTTTTTTTTTTTTTTTTTTTAACATTTCTGGTATCATTTCTCTGCTTCATACTTGTCAAGGTAGATTTAAAACAAAAGCCTGCAAGAATCAAGTCAATCCTGGTGGTATTTTCTACCAGTAGCCACCCAGATTACTATTTAATTTTAGCCACAAAATAGTTTTCACAGTACATTTCTCAGTGGCCTTGTCTAAGATTCAAAGCAGACAATCTTTTATAACTTGGCTGTCTGCCACAACAATGTTCCTGGTCCAGTTTCCATTTATTAATATTTATTGTTGCTAGTTTTTAGCCTCTTCGTAGCAAAATACAGGCTTATAAAGAGATTAAAAGTGTCTTAAGAGACAAAGGCAACATTATGAAGAGTAAAATGGTTCTAAATTCCCAAGCAGTATTCTATATTGTACCTAGAAAAAAAAAAATAAATAAAATCCCTGATGTAGTTGCATTTCACAAGTAATAGCATTAGTACTTACAATCCCAAGTGTCATCATCTGATTTCAGCTGTAGCATATTGTTTGCAAAAACTCTAAAGAAGAATCTCTGGGGATAAAGCTTTCCTCTGTCTGATAACTTAAACTTCAAACAGGACTTAGCTGAATCATCAAGATCTGTTGATCAGACTTCTTAATGGGCTTCAAGACTAGATATTTATTCTCTGCCTTCTAAAATTCACATATTTTATCTCAATGGAGTTTCTTCTCTTCCTAGTTATTCATGATACCATAATTTTTGTATGCACATACCCATACACCAAACTAGTCAAATTACTTGTAACTAGAGATGACATATTTTGGACTGATAACTTCTTTCTGAGCAATAAATACTGGAATTATTGGTTAAAAACTCTGTTGCCTAAATTTTTCAGAAGGTCAAGCTGCACTAGCGAACTGCTGGTTGGCCTTATACTCCAGGAATAAATGTCAGAACTGGGGCAGTGCTGCAAGTGATGCATCTTGGTGGTTTTACAAGATAGTACCTCTACAAAATTATGTCCAAAAGAAGCCAGGGACCGCATCCAGGAATCATCAAATACAGATTAATCTCCTTTAGCTGTAAGCCAGACCTTTACATTCTCTTTATAGTAAATGAGAGAGAGCTTCAGAGATCTAATTCCTCCAAAACAGACCAGTGCACCACACTAACATCTCACAGTTACTGCTTTCTTAAATTCTTCACAACTTATACATTCTTAACAATCATCCTGCGCATATTTTGCCCGTTACTTCTACCAACTATCATCCTTATCTCAAATTCCTCGAGCCCCACGTTGGGCGCCAAAAAGGACTGTCGTGGTTCCGCTCGAGTGGGCAGCCGAGCTCCACCACAGCCGCTCTCTCACTCCCCCTCCTCAAAGAGGAATGGGGAGAAAATATGTGAAAGGGGCTCAAGGATTGAGATAAGGACGAGAAAATCACGCAATAATTAGTGTAATGGGCAAACCAGACTCAGCATAAGAAGACAGATAGTAAGATTTATTGCTCATTACTAACAAGCTAGAGAAGTGAGAAACAAAGGAAAGAAACCAAAAGCACCTCCCCCCCATCCACCCTCTTCCACCTCCTTCCCCCGAGAGGCGCAGGGGAACGGGGGAATGGGGGTTATGGTCAGTCTACAGCACTTCTTCTCTGCCGCTCCTTCTCGGTCACTCTTGTCCCCTGTGCTGTGGGGTCCCACCCACGGGATGCAGTCCTTGACGAACTGATCCGGCGTGGGCTTCCCACAGGCAGCAGCTCTTCCAGAACTGCTCCAGATATGGGTCCGTACCACGGGGTCCATCCCTCAGGAGAAAACTGCTCCAACCTGGCTCCCCTACGGGCAGCAGCTCCTGCCAGATCACCTGCTCCTGCGTGGTCTCCTCTCCACGGGCTACAGGTCCGGCCCGGAATCTGCTCCGGCAGGGGTCTTCCACAGGCGGCAGCCTCCGTCGGTGCAGGGCCACCTGCTCCACCGTGGTCTCCTCCACGGGCTGCAGCGTGAAACCCTGCTCCACCGTGGTACTCCATGGGCTGCAGGGGGACATCCTGCTTCACCATGGTCCTCACCACAGGCAACAGGGGACTTCTGCTCCGGCGCCTGGAGCACCTCTCCCCCTCCTTCTACACTGACCTTGGCACCTGCAAGGCTGTTTCTCACTCCCTTGACTCTCCCGGCTGCTGTGTGGCGCAGCAGTTTTTTCCCTGTCTTAAATATGCTCTCACAGAGGCGCAAAACAACATCGCTTATTGGCTCAGATTTGGAAAACAATGGGGCCCTTCCCAAACATGGGGCAGCTTCTAGATCTTTCTCACAGAAACCACCCCTATGGCCCCCTGCTACCAAAGCCTTGCCACGTAAACCCACTACAAATATATATCCATCTTCCTTCTTTGGCTCACACAGAAAAGCAGGTGACAGCCCCAGATGAACCCAACACTGTGAACATTTTCCCTACCCAGGGTCAAGCAATGTTCACAGCCTAAAATCTGATCCAGCCAGGCAGATTCATTTGCTTTTTGTAGACCAGCTGGGGTACAGAAGATCAAAATTTTCCAGGCTCCCAGCTAAAACAAAAAAGCATTTTTATTTATGCATTTATTTTAAACATTCCTCAGGACCTTCCACCAGCAGGCTCACAAACAGAAATCAGCTGCTGGAGGTTATGATGAAAACCTGTCCAAAAATGCAATTCAACTTAAATAAATTCGTTTTGGTTTTGCTTGCAACAGGTCACGAGGGATCTTTCCTATGGTAGGGGTGTCGTCACTTGTCTTTTACCCTCAAACAACCTCTGTTTGTGAGGATGGGCAGCTAAGGCAGCCCATATCATAAGCTTATAGTAGGACAACTTGCTTCAGGCTTGACTGGAATAGGAATCAATGCACTGATCCTCCAACATGAATCCAAAATAAAGATCTGTGACAACCATACAGTAAAATTCAGGACAGAAGTTCGTGACTAGATGGGCAAGTTTCATGTTTACTTCTAGGTGTTAATTCTGTAAAAAAAAATATAAATAAATAAATAAATAAATAGATAAATAAATTGAAAAAAAGACTAACTCATTAGCTGCTAAATCTCTTTTTACTCCCACTTAATTTCTGAGTCCTGAGGTATTTGGAAAGGGCTTAACATGACAAACAAAGAAACAAAAAAAGCTAATACAGCATCCTTTCATTTGCTTTTGGTGTGGTACATGAAAATAGTCCCTATATTACAAAGCTTTTTCTTCATGAGTCAACACCATTAGCAATCAAAGAAACAGCTACGAGCACCAAGTGCAAATGTTTGAACTTCTCTAATTTGCATGCCATTAATAAGGGGCCTGGCACAGTTTGGTCAGAAAGTTTTCTGTGGAAGTTCCCGTTGCTGTCACAGCTTGAATCATGGTAGCAGTGATGAGATGCCCAATTATGGCTAATTTAGGTTTTAGGGAGCTGGGAGTCACATCTAGCACCTGGGGCTTGCTCGTTGCTGCATGAACCTCCACTTGCACAAATATCCCTCAGGGAGGAGGCAGAGTTTAAAACCACTCCAGCAAGATCTCATTTTCCCCTATATATTCATCGTTGAGCATAGGTCAGCCACCCATTTTATTTCTCCACATTTTTGTTATCGGATTACTGGACTTTTACAAAATCCCGTCCTCAAAATTCAATTCTTGTGCCCTGAGGTCTGGGAAGCAAGAAGTAAAAACAGGCAGCTGTCACTGAATTATCTGTAGATTGCTGTTGGGAAGCAGAATAAAATACTTCATGCCATACAGCCAGAGACAGAGATGATGAAAAAAAAATAAAGCACAAAACCAAAAACAAACAACAAAAAAAAACACCTAGTTGACTTGGCTAGCCAGATTTTGCTTATTTTCTACCTCTAACATTTGTGATCTGTGTAGTTATTTTCATCACCTTGTCGATTTGCAATAATCAGCAGAGTGACACAAACTGAACCGACAACCAGAGAAAATAACTCCGACCCTTTTGATTAAAAATAATCAATAATGCAGCATGGACGGCTTCAGCAAGTAGGTCCTTGATGACTCAAGGACCGTGATGGGAAAGGCCAAGCGAGTGAGAGGCTGAGCGGGTTTCCCCTCCTTTCCCGTGGCTGAAAGCAGGAGAGCGGGGACACGGCCGCGGTTCGCGGGTGAGCGCAATAACTCTGCCCAATATTGCAGTCTGCAGTTTGCTGACCCCGAATGATTACTGCACATCTCTCAGGCGTGCAGTCATTTTCCATCCTGATTCAGCAGGATTCCAAGGGGCAACCTAAAGAAACCATAGCCCTGCTCAGAAAAACAAACTAAAATGTGAAATCACCACTGCCTGATTCCCCATGTAAGTTTTAGTGTCATGTTTGAGAGTCGGTTTTAAAATACCTTTCAGATCTAGCCACAGGAGTGGCCACCTCAGCAGTTCAACTGTGAAATGGCCTCATCCATACACAGGATTTAGGTAATTTAAGACAATATCCTCCAAAAAAATCTGCCAGCAGACAACTTCTGCACACTCTTCTGCCCCAGCTCAGAGAGGTGCCGAGGGACAGGTTGGGTTCCCTCAAATCATTCAGGTGCTCCCAGACCTTGCAGAAGCCCTAAAATCCCAGCTGTGGCCAAGCAATCAACATGACATTAAGAAAAAGATGTGTCTTCAAAGAGAATAAACCCACAAAATAACCAGGAGCTCCAGGAATTTTCACAGGTAGAATTTTTATCAAGTAGGCAAAGTTTAAATGGTATGTTTTTTCCTTCATTTTAATTGAAGAAGGAAAAGTGGGTGTTGGGGGAGAAGAGAGTGACCCCAAAGGTACCCCAAAAAAACACTTTGCTTAATTGTTTCCCAAAAAACTTTCTTTGCTTGTTTTCCCCATTTAAAGTCATCCATGTTGCTTAAAAACTTAAGAAAATGTCATCAAATGTGTTTTGAAATGTACTGGCCACAGGACCTGGGATCATAACATCCCTGGAATTGGGAAGCTGTGACAACCCACCCTCATGCAAGAGGCTCCAACCCTATTTATTGTGACATTCGGACCCATGTCCAACTTTCCAGACCACTCAGGCACACACAGTCCCTGGCACTGGCAGCCCTGTGGTCCCCATGAATGTCCCTTGAAGTGGGACAGCAGAGAAGAGAGAGATATCTCCTGGCAGAGCTTGGACTTGTGCCGTCTGGTGTGTAAGGTGTATCAAAACACTAAAAACTCCTCAGTTTTTACTCTGGGTGCAGGGGGAGCTTTTCAGCTGTTACCTTGTTCTCTAGGCTTGCTGGTCTTTTTGTCTGATCCAGTATGATCCCACCGGTACCAGTCAGCTGGCAGGCTCCAAACACCACCATCCTCAAACAGCCCCCCTGGCTTAGCCCCGGGCCAGAACGGGGCTGTGAACAGACCCGTAATTGTTCAAATATTCCCTGCATGAAGCAAATTTTACATGAATATTTCATACAGGCAATTTTCAGTGGAGAGTAGCAATTTAGTTAAATCTGCTCTACCCAGAAGTTGCCACCTGGGCTGGCCACCAGAAATTACAGAAATAGCGTCGGTCTTCCCAACACAAGATGGATGATTTATCCGTAGTTTAATATTCTCCTCTCCTGTTTTTACTGCAGGCAGCAGCATTCTCTGCTGTTGACACTTCAATCCAGATGAGTTTTAATTCTGTTCAGCTACACAAACATACACACTTGTTCCTCCAGCAGTCAGCAACAAAAGCAAAACAGACTCAACTTTTATAAGCATCAAGCACAGCCCACATACTCGAGTTACATAAAAACGTTTGGCACAGTACAAAATTTATGGCAACCCTTTTAGTACGAGATGCATCACAGCAAAATCTTGCTTTGACTAACTGTTTGATATTCTCGTGTAGCCATTACTGCTAACAGGATTCATAAGTCACATTCCTTTAGCATATGTAACTTTAAAGAGGACCATTCATATCATATTTAAATCTTACTATAAATTTCCCTAGAGGAAAAACCTGCAGAGGATGCAGTCATCCTTACCCACCAAGGGAAACAAAAGTCCAATTTACAATATTCCAAAAGATTTGGACTCTAGGATGAAAAGGAAATATTTTTATTTTTATTTTTTTAATGATATTTGTGGAGTTTCTGTTAAAATAAAATAAACTTTGTACCTCCGATAAGAATCCAGATGCTGTACCAATGCAAACACACTGACAGCATGGTGGCAGATAGAGGTATGACTGGGAGCAAGGGAATAAGTTTCAGGTGATCCTGGCTGATTGCCAGGATGTAGATAGGGAAATAAGAGTGGTGAATTCCCAGCAGGAATCTGATTCATCTTCCTAAGTGGAAAGAAAGAAAATTTATCAACCACTGTCATCGATGTCCCATCCTCTGCTAAAAATTAAGGCATACCATCCAACCTTGACACTTCTGCCATCTTAGATGATGGCATGAAGAGTACAAAAGGGGATAAGCCCACCATAACTGCCAGAGCTGAAGCAGCTGAGGTTGCTGTTCCTCAGCAGATACCTAGAAGTTAAATTTTATCTGCTGCAAAGCAAAGGAAAATAAATGCACCCAAGCTGTCATGGAAGAGCATGAAGAACAGGCAGGGAGCATCCACAAGGCCAGATATGGCTCCTCAGCTGGGAAACCAATACCTCCCATGCTGGCTTGATCCCTTGGATGGCAAAGATCATCCCACTCCACATTCCCTCCAAGCTTAATGTTCAGATAGAGTTGCTTTCCCTTCTGTCCCATTAAGACTTTTGCCCCTGTTAGAAGAGGTTATTTTTAAGAAAGGAGGCAGAGACCTCCCAGGACAGGAGAAACATCTTTTTTCAGCTTCCTAGCAAAGTCTTTCAGACTGCTAATGGAAGATTCCAAAAATAAACCTTCCCCCAAACTGCAATATTAATATGCAGAACCAAAAATAAAGTTTGTTTCATAAGAGGACTGCATCTTGAGATATTTTGCACTGGAATTATTAGACAGGAATACTGCCAAACCCGACTTAACCCAAAGAGGGAGTCAAGGATCTAATCCGACCCCTCTTCCACACACCAGTTTCAGACACAGCACAGCTCATACTTGCTGCTTGCCAGCGGGACACCTTCAGGTAACTCGATTCTGGCAATAGCACTTTTTCTAATCACAGCAGCCTCCCCCACCAGACATTGTGCCCTGGAAGCCCTGGATGTAGTTGTTCACACTGTGGTGCCTTCATAAATGCTGCAGCTCATAGCTGCTCTGTACAGGAATACAGGATAAAAATTAAGACACTTTATGTGAAGCTTTGAACGCTGCTCCAAGAGGAAGCTGCTTTCTCATTTAGACTGGCAGAACCAGAATTGAAACTAATGAAGCCGTGGTGAAAGGAGAAATGGGAAACAAGTGAGGAAGATAGAAAATGTGTCTCTTCCAGGTCCTTTCAGCCTGATGCCTGGAGGATAGAGGAGGTAACTAGTCGCTTACATTGCTCACACGATGTCTTTTTGGAAATTCAGTGGAAATCACAAGCTACGCCTTGTTAACATACAAATAAACTGAGCAGAGATAAGGGAGGGCCAAAGCAATTTGAAAAGCCTCTGGTGGCCCTGTATTGTCACCTGCATGGGACCTCTTCAGAGGACTAAAGCATCGCCTCTGAATGGCTATCAGGCATGGTCCAGCATCCCCAAACACATTGCTTTGTTACCATGGTGGGACTTTTGCCCCCTGAAGAACGAAACCTCCATCACTGGATCTCCCACACCTGCAGGGACATGATCTCTCAGGAGAATCCATACCTAGGTGTCCCAGAGCACATTCCTCTCTCCTGCCAGAGCTGGACCACAAGGAAAGGAAAGATCCAGAAGGCAAATTGCCATGCCCCTAAGTGTCCTGGTTCTGGAAGCTCTCAGCTGGGTGGCAGTGGTCCACATCTTTGCACCCTGGATGAGTTCTCCACCTTTGCTAGAACATGTTTTATGCAAACACACATGCAGTGCTGGAGCTGGGTTGGACTCCCCCTGCATTCCTGCTCTGCTCTCTTAGTCATCTGTGTTACTGGAAGGAAAGCAGCCCCAGATTTTCAAGTCATTTTTAATGAGTTGTGAAACAGTTAAGTATCCAATGAAAATGAATTTTGACCCTTTGTAATTATAATAAACATTGAAAAGTATTGTTGAAGTTTGACTTTCAAGCAAGCAAATTAAACAGTGACAGAAAATGCATTTTGGTGACACTCTGTACAAATAGGAACTGAACACTTCAGCCAGTCAGTGACTGATATTCAAAACCATTTTCTCTATGGCTGATTTGCTTACCTGTAGTACAGGTGACTAAGAGAACACCGAGTGTTTAAGTTGAAGGGGTAGCAGTGAGACAACTGGTGCTGAGTTAGCAGGTGGATGTCACACAGGAGATGCTCAGCCTGCTCCTCCCAAGGTCTGGGATCCCAGCTCCATGCTGCCTCCATGTCTGTGCAAGCTTCCAGCTCCCTTTAATCACCGCTGTGTCCCCTCTGCTTATCCCTCTCTATCAGGCAGTCTCCTCATTTCCTTCCCAGAAAGTATGTACCTTATCACCTGAAGATGAGCCTTTATACTACAAGCATATCCAAAAGCTTGTTAGAGGAACTAGAGAAAGATACTGGAAGTCAGAAACTAAAACAATCACACAAGCAACAGTATAAAGTTTCTATCCTTCAGATGTCATCACTCCACATTCAAGAGCCCAAGTAAACCTCAACAAGAAGATATACGGGTACAATTAACCATTCATTGTGCTTTAGCTGCATTTCTGCTTGTTTATCCCAAGGAGCACCCATCATGGCTGTGATTAAATGTTTCATGGAGAAGTTCCTCTCCTTGTACAGAACAGGCTTGATCTGCAGTTTCCTGCAGCCCCATTTCCTTTGATTTCATACCATCTCCCCAAATCCTTCCCCATACCCTTTGCTTTCCTTCTGCAGCATCCTTAGGCCCTCACTTGGTCCTCTGCTTATGCTGCCCCCTGAGTTAAGGTCATCACAAGCCATAACCATCAGCCACAATGTCCTTTAGGTACAATTATGCTGCTACCAATAAATTCACTGAAATATGAGAGCAAGTGCTCAGCTCTGGGAAGACACAGGGGATTCTCTGACATTATTCTGGGTGCCATGGACAGGCAATGGCTTGTGAAAAGGGAACAAGTTGCAAGAAAATGGACCTTGGTTTCTCCAAGTGCCTAGAGAACTGACTTCAGATTTTTCCTGGCTCAGGAAATGATTGCTCTCCACATCACTTGCAATGCAGTTGGATTCAGACCCGTATCACCAATTTTGCCTTCCTTTGAAGCTGAATGCAAAGCCCTGGACAATCACTGCTGCTCCATAGTGAGTTTAACTGATGTGAGTAAAAGCCACTGCTGTCAAAAAGAAAGGCAGCAGTTTAAAATAGAGCTGCTAACCTCCTGCCCTTGCAGTTACTGGTCACATTTCCTTTTCTTTCAGCATGAACAGATTCAGGTCTAGAGTACTTGCAGAAGGAAAATCTTAGAAGCCAGTCATACTTAAAATTAAAATCAAGATTTTAGCAAATGCATTCCCTTTAAGTAACAGCAGACCAAAAAAATAAATTAACACATCTCTCTTTTTGCATGTGTTCAAAATTCACTACTGTATTTATTACCTCTATTTTTTTTATTTAAATAGTCTTTGCTGTGGAGAAAAGAGCCCCTCTGATGTTACAGTTGACCTCTGCGTTTACTCTACATAATTTTCTTTTCTCTGAAGAATGTTCCCAGCCCTGTGAAAGATGTAAAAATAAATAAATCCCTTTTCTGTAATCTTAGAAGCATCCTACATTTATATCAGTGTACAATGGTAAACAGATTTGCGATCAGCATGTTAATTTTTCCCAACAAGCTTTATTGTATTAAACCATGGTTCTTCAGGAATAAGACACCTCCTCCCCCCCCCCCCCCCCCCCCCCTTTGAAAACTTGCTCCTAAGTCACCAGACTCCTGTAAGATTTTGGTTTAGCTAAATGTAAATTATCTTTTAATGAATCCACCTTCCGAGTATTAGGGAGGTAGTTATACTTCTGGTAGGGAACACGTGAGGAGGAAAATTCTCACATGGGTATTTAGGATCATACTGTATAAACAATTACAGCATTCAATGTCTGCAAAAAATCAAGTGGCAAATCAGCAGTGAATATCAATTATACATCTGCTGCATCGCAGAGGCAGATGGCACTTTAATTGTACATCAGAAACATTATGGACAATTTTCCCCAACCCAGCCTCATTGAAATAGTGGTTTTAACACCTAAAATATCAAGGCAGGCTATGCAACGCAATGACTCATCACTAAGAATTCATTTCTTTTTGAAAATAAATATTCCACCAGTAAACCACTAATCATCTGCAAGATTTGTAACTCTCAGGCAGCAAATCCTGCTATCTTGATGTAGGTAAGGACTCGTATTGATGAAAAGCAATAGGGTGACTGCATGGGTCACATCACTCAGCTCAGAGTGTGAAATTGTCTAAGCGCAGAATTTGGAAGAAATGTCACAGAGATAAGTAGAATAATATGGATTTACACTCCCTTCCCCACTTGATTGTAAGAGAACAAAGATCAAATCCTCCTTCTTCAGGCAGGAATAGTTTTCTGCAATGGTTCAAGTTCTATGGAACTTAAAGAGACTCAATACTACAACTATTGACCATGGAGAAATCAATTGACATGAGACTATGTATGGAAAGAATGACTCTGGCTAGCCAGAGGCGGTTGTATTAATGAACAAATACCCAAAGTGTTGTGAATGCCTACTTAATTAAAGATTATTAAAAATTAAAATTGACTGTTCTCTTACTCAGAGATGACAATTTATTATTCTGTGTGTATACGCTTTGACAATAAAGCTACCCCTGCTTTATTACACACAGTCAATCATGCAGAGTTCAAAGAGAATTTGTTTTTTACTCCCATTATATACAGAACTCTTTCTCTTTGTTTGTTTGTTTGCTTTTCATTGGTTGCTTGGATTTTATTTTATTTTGTTTTGTTTTTGTCATCTATTCACACTCATTAGTTTGCACACTCATGCAATCTTAAAAATGTCCAGTAAACCTCTGGCACTGGTTTACATTTCATTGTGCAAGTGAATAGCGCTGATTTCCTCCTCTCCTCCCCAAATATATTTGGGGCTAGCTGCAACAGACACTTTCTATCTGCAGTGTGAGCACAGATACATTTTGTTGGGAGAAATGTACGATTGCAATGCCTGAAACCTGTATTTGGAAGTGGTATCTCAGGGAAACCCCTAAACATAAACAAACCAAAACAAAACGTTCAAACTAGCATCCATGGCCAAGACAGCAGACACCCTCTGGACTTCACAGCAAAGGCTTAACTCCTGCTGGTGAATCAAAGCTTTCAGAGAAATTTCTTATGGATGATTCTTTAATTCCTCAAATTTAAATGATGCTTCAAAAATGGGAAGCTCCCTAAAATGATATAGGCACTATCTCTCCAAAGAAGCCTAGAAGTAAATCTGTTGAAATAATGGCTGAGAATATTCCCATGATAGAAAATCATTTGTGTTGGAACCGATGCAAGCAGCACATTTTTATTTTTATTTTTTTCGTCTTGCAAGGCACTGGACAGCAAAGAGGCTGTATCTGGTAGATACAGAGGAGGAAGAAAATTCAAGAGGAGCAATACTTCAGAAGTAGAGGATTCCGAACCAATAAGCTTCTGCTTAAATACTGCAGTACAGATAATGAAAAAAAAAAAGGAGTTTCTATAGCAATGATAAGGATAATACAGGTTTCTTCTTAAGGAATTGTTTCACTCTTAACTCCAAAACAAAATTTCAAAGAGGGGGAACACTGCTAGGAACTTTAGCAAGTTAAAAAACATCTCCATCATTTTTCTTGTGCCATCACTCTATCTCCTGCTGTCTCTAATTTTGTTTAATTAGAGCTGAAGTGGTTCCTTGCAATCTCATGAAAGCTTTCAAATACTGATTCAAGGACGTTGGTTTGCGTGAAATACTCACCCTTGCTTTAAACATGATTAAAGAAAACAGCATTCAGCATAAACCTGTATTTAAAATAGTAAGCAAGTAGTAAGTGCTAGTGCTGTTGTCTTTTTAAAGGAAGGAACTAAAATGTATTTTTTATTATTTTCCTTCATTAGCAGTTTCTTTGTCTTTAACCGGCAAATAAGTAGTTTTCACCCACAGCAGTCTGCCACGGGAAGAGGGACAGCAAAAAGTAAATTTCCCCATAACTCCTGCCTGAGCTGGAAGTTAGAAGCCCTTCTGTGGGCAGTAGGATAACTAGAAGGCTGGTTTTTATAAGGAAACTGATTTTAGTCCATCAATAAGAACTTGAAGGCAAATAAATAAGTAAATAATGAAAAAAAAAATCAAACCAAGCCTGAGATATCAAGACACAAACACCACTGATCAGACACGCAGAAACAAGCTCCCTGGGGTGCATGCCTTGCTGCTAAAGAAACAAACAAAAAAAAGGAGTGGAGGGGTTTTTGCTCAGTCCTCATCCCCTGGGACTGACGGCAAGAACACAACCTGTGCTGATCCTCTGGAAAGGCTGGCATTTTTAGCTCTGCAAAGCTAGATGATCATCCTCTCAAACACTTCAGCCATTTGGTCTCTGTTTTTCAGAATGTGGGCAAACTCTACTCTTCTAAAAAAATCAATGTCAGTGCAGAACAATTGAGAACAGTCTTGGCTCCCTGATCACTGAAAAGGGAACAGAATAGGGAAAATGGGTTTTTGAAGAGCTCACGCCAACTTTTTTTTTCTATTTCAATAGCTTATATAACAGCAGTAATAATGACCTTCACTAGACATTTCCTTGAGTACTAATGACCTGGGGTTAATGGCCCAAAGCATAGTTTTATGCAGTCAGCTATCACAGCCAGCAATTAATTACCAGGAAATACAATGTGCTCTGACCACTACAGCTCAATTAGCCTCATATTATTCAAAAATGAAAAACATCTCAATCTTATTTACTGTGAAGCTGTCCCAGATTTTACTTTAACATATTAGTGAGAAAAAAAAAATAGCTAGAACCTATATTAAGCCAGACATATGTTCTACAACACTCCTCCATTAGCTTCAACCAAATTACAAATTACAGGGAGCCAAACCAGTGTCTTGCAATACAAGGATCATCGCTGTTGGCCCACAGATGGAAAAATATTGTGGAGCAAGGCTCTGGGTGCATTCTGCTTCTGTACTAACAAAACATCCCCAGAAACCCAGAAACAATTTTCAGCTGTCTGGTGGCTGTAAATGGGCAGAGAGAAGGGAGGCCAGAGGAGGACTCACTGCAGAGAAAAACCCTTCAGTGGCAAGGGGTGGGCAGTGGGCACTGGGGGCAAGTAAGGGAAGGGATATTCTGCTTTTACCAAGTTGCATGTTGATCAAATATATCTGTACCAGAAACAGATTTATAAAGAATGCCAGGGTAGATAATGTTTGCACCCAGCTTTATGCTCTCCTGGCTTCCTTCCATTCATTACATTTGATTATTTCAGTAACGTGCCCTGAAAACAAAGCATCTTAGTTTCAAATCTCTTTGTTCCTGGTTACTTGTTGGGATTTTAGCATTATCACTAGTTTTTTGGAGTCTCAAAAGACTAAAGCCAGACACTAGGGCTAACAGTAGGAGGTATTGGTTTTAATCTGGGGATTCCTAGCTTTAATCCCATGAAGGATGTAATAAACTGCTAACATTTTGTGTATAGGTTTGTCCCTTCAGGCCAAGCCAGAAATTCATTTAAACAAAAGAATTCATACCACTTGAAGGTAATGTTGGTTTGGGGTTAGTTTGTTACTCACCGCCATTAAAACCTCTTTATGAAGTGACTGATTTTAACCCCCTTCTGCAAGTTTCTCTGCTTGTTGGTATTTAAAAAGGGATATGGGGGGCAAAATGGATATACCTCCCTGAAGGGCACTGAGGAGATATTTATCTGTAGTTTGCCATTGATGGCAAGAATGGAAACACCCATTCCCTGGCAGTAATTACAGGGGTTATGTAGAACTGGGGAGAGTTCACTGGATGGAGAGAGCCTAAAACTTGGTCCCATCCCCCTGCCCACCCAATATCCATCTGGGGGCTTCTGTTTTCAGGAAGACACACGGAAAGAAGTGGCTGTTGCAGTTGTTGGTGGAGTTGATGAGTACATGTGTGACCAGCCACCTGAGCACGACAGCTACAGGCGCCAAATCACAAAAATTTGCATTTTTGTGGGATTTACTGGGGAAGGATCCATGTGGGATTTGTGTAAGTCTCTGAGCCCTGATGTGCTAACCACATTAGCCTGGCGGGGGCTGGATCTTTGCCACGCTGAGAAGTTAAGAGTTCAGTAATTACGGAAGTATGACATTCATAACCAGAAGGCAAAGAACTGAATAATTGCAATTGCCCAACGTTACAAGTCCTTCCTATGTATGAGTAGCTATTCATAGCCCTGCGTATTAATTATGGTAATTACAGCATTTCTAACATTTTATTTTGGTTTGATGATATCAGTCAACTTTTCCATTACGTTTTATTTTTTTAAAAAATAAAAGAAGTAGTGACGCTATTCTTTCATATATGTACAAAAGGAGTTGTCATCTTTAGTGATCTATTCAATATCCTAATATATTACTTTCCCCCAACCGCAGAAAGGCTCTAATTAAACTTAATGATCATTTACTCAAATGCCCACTAATTCACTTCCACAAATAGCCATGCTCTATACCATGATACAAAAATAATAATAATAAAAATCAATGGCTGTGCATTTCTGACAAGATAATTTTCTCAGACATTCAGAATGAGCAGCTGGAATAAAAGGCACGGGAATATTTATAATGAAGAAAGGAAAAAAAAAAAAAAAAAGATAATAAACCTGTAATCCCTCTTACTCTTGTTTTAAAGTGTGGTAATAAACGGGATAATTCAGATGTGCAAGCATTATGGTCTGCTTCTCCTACAAGATTTCAAGATTTTAAAAAAAAACTTGTGTGCAGGGGAACAAGGAAAAAGCAAAGTGCTGGCATGCAGCACAGCAGAATTGAAGGGATAATGATTTTGTAGTCCTTCAGCTCAGACGGGTAAAAGGTGACAACCACCACAAGGAAGCCAAGAGCAATCCTGGGAGGTGTTTAATCTCATTCAGCTGAATTAAGTCACTGTGTTTGAAGTGTTGCTGTGAGTTTACAAAGGCACGCAGTGTAGTTCAGGTACAATTCAGTGCTGCAAGTTCAGATGCAACTCAGAATAATTTATCAATAAGAAATCTCTAAATTCGTGGTCTGTGGTAGCAAGCAGTCACCAAGGAGGAATTGCTGCATCCTCCAAAAGAGCAACCAGCACAGCTCAGCCATTTACTGCTCGTGAAGCCTATTAGAAAATGAGTGCCTTGATGAAATGAGGAATGAGATGAGGAGGCAGAGACATCTGAGGGCACCGTTCCTCCCCCAAGTGCCACCACACATCATCGTCTCTGCCACAGGCCTTCAGGAAAGGCTGAGGTTGAAGCCCACACTCCTGCATGGTAGAAATATCTACAAAAAGAGCACAGAGAGGGATGTATAATATAAAAGATCTCATTTTGGACGTGAAGCTGAAGAGGGCCTGACATCAGCTGTGCGGCCAATCCCTCAGGGATGGTGTGAGTCGCTGCCAAGCAATCCCACTGCCAGCTGACAGGCCCCACAGCCTCAGACATCAAAAAGGAGCTGTGTTGTCCCCAACCCCACACAGGGGTAACCAAAGAGTGGGGTTTGGTGTAGTGGAAGGAGCATGCTAGCCGCAGCTCACCTCTTATGGGCAGCACGGCCTGTAGGTGAGCCAGGAGGTTTGGAGGTCGAGAGCTTTTGCATAAAGGCAGAGATAATTTAAGGCTGAGGTGAGGCAGGCAGAAAAATGACTTCATCCTGCCACTGAAACCTTGCTGCTCCCCGAGGCTCTCATCTGATCCTCCAAGCCCAGCTGCACGGCTGTGGATCTGTGTGGAGGTTTGAGAGGAAGAAAATATATTGCTTTATTTGTTTTGTTTTGTTTTTTGGGGGGGGGAGTAGGGGGCAGGATGTTCAGTCCTCTGTTTAGGAAAATACAGAACTTCTATGCTCTGCTTACCTTGTTTCCCCATTTTGCCTTCACTAGGGCAGACTTAAGGCATAAAAAAGTATTTAGCAAACATGAAATATTTTATGAAATACCCAGAATGTTGTCAAGTCACCTCAGAAGTCAACAGAGCAGGGCACTTAGTAGCATTACAGATAATATTTATGAGTATTTTTAAGGGAGATCCTACAGGGTTTGGTGTAATGTTTCAGGAGAATGGTCAGGTTAAAGATATTGATGTTGTTTTGAGGACTCCAGTTTAGCTTTGCTTGAGGAAGGATAACCCAGACAAATCTCCTTTAAAAGGGGAACTGGAAGCACAGCACTGAACTGGGATTTTTGATGGTCAATGGCACTCAGACACTAATTATTTATGTTAAAGTAACGTGGGGTAATTTTCATATGGCCTCCTGTTGCAGATTCTGCCTTAGATAGACATTGCAAAGCCTTCAACATGGGAAAATAACGAAACTGAGGCAGGCAGCCCTCACCACAGATCACCAGGTTCTCATTCTTCATAATGGGCATTGTAAATATTATGGCATGAGATAATGCTCTGAACTCCCTATTGGCAGCCTCTTTTTCTCCTGTAACTACAGAGGTAACCAAATTCGACGTGGTTAGGTCACCTAGGATATCTTAGATTCACCTTTGCTCCAGCCTCAGCTTTGAATGTAACTCAGACACAAAATAATAGTTTAGAGTGTGAAAGCATCACAGCGTACTCTGGAATGAAATATGCTCCTCCAAAGACAAACAGTTAGCGTTCACTAAGTGCACCTGTGTTCTAAATTGTATGCTGTTATTTCTTGAAGGAAAAAAATTATATATACAGACCAGAGGACAAAGCTGGATTATAAACATGGGAAAGCTTCGATTTTTATGGGGAGGGTAAGAGAAACTAGCTGGGGCTAACTTTTCTGAAAACAGAAAACCATGCTGCTCTTACTTACCATTTTAAGAACATTTTGGACTAATTGGCATACACCAAGCTGTATATCTTGTTCATCTGAACCTCTGCTGTCATTTAATTAGTGTTACTGTTACAACCCACAGTTGTTAGATGGTCAAATCCTTAAGATCTGTTTTTATGACAAGCGATAATGTTGTCTTGAGAGACACCAGTATCATAACTTACTGTGCTGTTAAAATCTGTACAATCAATATGTCTGCAGCGTTAAAATTTTACAACAGACTAATAAGATAGACATAAAATCCTAGTAGTATTGCACTTGCTCCCATCAGCGTTAATGATCTTAACACAGCAGGTGTTTTCATGCCTAACAAGGCATGGTAGGTGCTATTGTATGCTTAGATGCTCCTTCCTCTTGGTTCACAGAAGCTGAGGAAGCCCCATTTTATTCATTAGATAATGCTATGAGCAGAGCCACTTTGGATACAGTTCAGCCCAATTTCCCCCATGATGAACCAAACTGTGCCCCTCGTCTCCTGTGATCTCTGCAAGGTAGAGGCAGGAGTCCTGCAAGGCCAGGCACAATCTAGAGTTACTTGCAATAAAAGTCGTTCACCAGAAAGGACAAAATGTGGTTATATTTTCCAATTACAGTCTTTGTATGAAAACAACATGTTAGGAAAATACATGTTTAAGAATCAGGCTCTCCTTTACTGAGACTTTTCTCTAGCCTAGGAGAAAAATAAAATAAAAGAATATAAAAGAGAGAGAAAGAAGAATCATCTGAATGGTGAAAACAAGACCAAAACCAAAACAGATTCAATCCAGATTAATCAAGGCCTTTGGATCCTCAATATTTATATCACTAAACCAAAGTCAGAGCCATCCACTTAAGGCTACGGGTTTAATGAGATTCTGCAGTGTGTTTATGGCTGCACACAGGAGCAGCTGGTCTGGGAGCTGCTTTAGGCCACTTCAGCAGCATGTGCTGGGTAGCTCATAGCAGGCACAGGCAAGCTGCTGTGAGCTGTCAGCATGGCTGGGACTCGGAAAAGCAGTGCCCTTCCTTGTGCAGCTCTCTCTGCTGGGACATGCTGATGCTAGATACCTGTGTCCTATAGGTGGTCCTTCTATAGGAAGGAAGCCGTGGAGATGCACCTCTCTCTTAATTGACCAAAATGTAGTTTTGGATGAGCAAATTCCTAATTTAGGTCACTCAATTCAACGCATCTAATTCCAGGAAAAAGTCAATTAATGGCTCTGTAACTTAGTCTCTTTACCTGCGAAGTGCTTTGCAGCATCCCATTGAGAAGAGGATATTTTAAGACTGATGCAGCACTGCCAAATGCTGCTGCCAATTACATCTCATAAAAAGCAGAGGGTTGGATGCATCTTCTGCATGCTACTGCAGGGGAAATGCTGTACTGAAATATTCCTCGATGCTAAAAGAGTTCTCTCAATGGAGAAAGCCCATCAAAGTATTAAAAGGTACTTCTGTGGACTTCCCGAAGACATCTAATCCTTTAATCTCTGGAGAGCAGCAGTTCTAGAAGAGATGCCATTATAGCTGCTCACTATGGGATGAATTATGCAAGAATTTATTATTGATTCAAGGGGAGCCTGCTCAAGCATGCAACCAAAGCCAAGGCAGAGCAGAGGGGAAAGAACCAGGTTTCCATAGTTAACTAATCTAATTCATGGCCCAAGAAAATTCTAAGGCAAAAGAGGGGTTGGCAAAGTGAAGTATTTTATATACCAAATCACATTTTGGCAACCATAACAAGCTTCTAGTACCAGACAATCCTGGAGCAGAGCCTAAGGAGTTACACAAGCCCTCTCCCTCCCCAGAATTATGTCCCCACCACCTCCACCCCAACCATCCATGGGGTGGGAAACCAGAACCTCTAACCCAACCCATCTGCTGGGGGCTGGGAGGCCACAACAACCCTGTCCAGGTCCATGCCCAAAGGTGAGGAGACCCAAGGGGTCCAGGCTGTGGGTCAGAGCTGCAGAAAGACCCAAAATACCACAAAATGTTAACTGGGCCAATGCCATGCAACCACAGAAAATCACATTTTAAAATAATTTTTTGGGGGCAGCTTGGCACTGTACCAGAGTTTGACAGGGTCAGCTCAAGGAATACGTAGGTGGGGGATGGAGAGAAAGAGAGGTTTAGCTTGAGATTAAAAGCATAATTACAATAAAAACATATACAGCCCAAAGAATGGCAAGGGGTGGCTGGCACCCGTTAATTTATCTTTAAAAGAGAAAAAGAAAGAGGTTATTTAAAATGCCGGGAAGGCCAGAGGTAAGCAGGAGGAAATAAAATGAACATGTACAGCAGGTTAGTCCCTGGCAAGTATAAAACAAGCCATGCAGAGGTTTAATAGCATGTTTAGCATTTCGAGTAATGGACATAAAATTTGCTTTTCTCAACTTGACCTTTGTCACCAGCCCCGGGCACCATAAAGCTATTATCCTGCAGCATGCCCTTGCAAAACTCATCATGTCTCTGAGTGCTAGGGACCATTTCCTAGTGCAATCGAAAAAGAGATCAGTGATAATAATTATATATAGAGAGAATAAATATGTATGCATCCATGCACACACACATGCTCTTTGCTTGTAACAGCTCTCCAGCAGAAACATTACGGTGACATTTAGGCAGAAAAGCATCCAGCAGAGATATTACACTAAAACTGTCCCTTGATGCTGCTGCATAGAAAATGGCAACAAGAGTTTAAAAAAAAAAATCAGTAAAGCTAAATAACTCTCTAATACCCCCACCAAAAGGTTTTATTTTAATTGCAGCAGGACAGGGACATGTTTCTGGACTCAGCCACGTGTTATGCTAAATAATCTTCTTTGGAATATTATAAATATGCAGAAGTTTGAGAAGTAGGTCAGTAGCTCAACACGTTGTAGCAAATACCTCAGGTAAATGCTGGTCATTACTGCAGTCTGCAGTCAGCAGCAGGGCTGACATGGTCTGCAGCGAGCCAAATGGCAATTCACTGCATCAGAGGACCGGTCCCCAAGTGACACAGCACCAAAAGCACCTGGCTGCAGCCAGCAACACGCCCGCCGGACAGAAATCAAGGTCTCTGGCTCTGCGGGTAAGTGGCTGCACAGTCAGCAAGGGCAGAAAGAGGGAGAGCAGCAGGACATGAAAATTCACTGATATGAGGAGCAAAATGAAATATCTACAGCTCAGGATAAACCCCGAATGCGAGCACCAGCTGTGTCAGAAAGGAGACTTCAAACACCTGCCACAAGTGCCTTGGTCAGGACGCATTAAAACCCATCAAGGGATGAGTGCTTTCACCTGAGTCCCTTGCAAAGTTCCCCAGGACCTGTAAAAGCCAAGAGGTGGCTCAGGCAAAACCCTCGTGTGGATTTTGTGCCCTGAATCCGTGCGGCACAGCATCCCTCACCCCCCCCTCCTTCCCGAGCGGATTTCAGCAGGCACTCACCATCAGCAGGCTCAGAGCAGCCTCGGGAGCACGCTGCACGGCCATCGCCTCTCTTCCTACGTACAAATCCTCCCTGCGACGTGCTCAGCCCTCGGCCCTCCGTCACAGCACGGCATCCACAGAGCCCACGGCTGGCTGCAGGGAGAGAAACCCCAAATCGGGGTCGGAGAGCGTTCGCGAGAGGAGGGGAGGATGGATGAAGGGGGTGGGGAGGAGAGGAGGGAAGGGAATAACCTTCTCAGCCAGGGAAAGAGGCTTAAGCTAGGCCAAATTTTACACTGGAGAGAGGAGGGAAATGAAATGCAGAGCCTGCTGGAGAAACGAGATATCGGGAGCTGCAGGATATTTAAAGCTCAGATGCACGCCCGCCACAGCGAGCAGCAGCAACAGAGGACACATCAAACACCTACGTGACAGGTTAGGTCCATGCCATCCTCCCCCTGCCCCAGCACACCGTAATTAACTGTTTTTAATTGCCACTCTCCTTCCTCCACCTACATAAATGCTTAAGTCGAATAAGCCTGCTGTGCCCCTGCATCTTCCTCTCTGCCCTGGCAGTGCTAGCGCAAAAGCAATGTCAAATATCGCAACGTACCGCTTCCAACAGGGGCAAACCTCTTCTCTCTTCTTGCCAAGCCCTGCTTCGCCCGCTTGTGAAAGCAGATGCCTGCATAATACAGACACGAGCAAGAGGAGCCCGACCCGGGGAGCACCTGGCGTTCACCTGACAGCAGCGATTACCTTGAGCATATTGCAGCGAGAGCCACGTTACTCACTGACCCCTTTCACCTTACCACCCAAAAAAAAAAAAAGTCTCTTCCTCCTCCTCCTCCTTCTCCTTCTTTCCAGACTCAGCTCCCCGTGGAGCTAGCACACTTCCTAGAAACATGTAATTACACAGCCTGGTCTGTCAGCGTTTTGATCAGGCTGCTGGCACCGCATGGAGACGGCAGCCAGGCACCCTCCTCCCTTCCTCCCCTTCCCTCCCCTTGCAGGGCTGCACGCTGCAGCTCCGGAGCCCGGGGACAGCAAATTGGGAAAATGTACCATTTAAGATGCCCAGACAAATTAGCACCTGGTTTAAATATTAGATAGAAGATGGATTTCTTAAAGCTTTTAGGAAAAATAAGCAGCACCCCCGTGGGAAGGCCACCACTGTCACGTCGATGTGGCAGAGTATCTGGGGATTCAGCAGAGCTGGAGCATCTGGAGCGCCCTGCCAGATCTATAGGAGTCCTGTTTTGTAGGGATCAAAAGCATCCTGCTCTGCAGTGCACCAACTCTTGCATCACGCCTCTAAACAAGCAGAATTTGGGCTTTATTTCTTAAAATATTAGGCTTCATGTAATGCTAATGTCAACGCAGTTTCCAGCTCCCACCTGCATGCTCCTCCCCTCCCCCACCATCATTTTGGAACCCAATTCAAAGTTTCAGGCAAATTCGACTGGAGAGAAACTGTCTCTGACGCACGTCATTCCTGCTAGTGCCATAGAAATTGGTACAAAAGAAAATCAAATTGCTGTCTCCATGAAGGCAGGCAGCAGTATGCCAGCCCTCGTGCTCTGCAAGCCACATCTGGCAGGTCAGTTAGGGTACTGGTGTCCTTGTTTGCCCAAATCTCTCATTGCTCACCAGTCACGATGTTTTACTGACGTGGAGATATGGGAGAATTGCAGATATTGCCCTAGGAAGGTCATCCAAGACATCTGCTGCAGACCTGTGCCTCCTAGCACACTATCCCATAAGCCAGGGGCAATCCTTCTTGCTTTGCACTGCTGTATAGAGGATCTCAGTTGTTTCCACGTAAATGCAGAGGTGAGTGAGCTGCTCCCACCCTGCAAAGCTGTGCCACCAAGCCTGGGTGACACAGGGTGACCACAGGGGCTTGCTCCCCTGCCAGGTTCTCCACCAAGAGCAGTGAAACACACTTAGGGCAGCAGCTGCAGTTATCTCCGCACCTGGAGGCAACTCATCCCTACTGATGCAGGATGGAGTCCCCACTTCTCAAATGCATTATAGCACCAAAGAGCTCCGGGCTTCCGCAGTTTGCTTCCATCAGACCAGAGAGCTGCAGCAGTTTCCCAGTGCTTTCAGACCCACAGGGCCCATCTTAGCTGTCTGCACTGAGTTATTCTTCATCTCACGCTCATCCGAAGCTATCAGCTATCAGGCAACACAATCCGCTCCCTTCCCTCCGAAGGGCTTCATCTCCCCTCTGACAATAAACAGGTTGCTGGCTGTTAGAAAGGAAGGGAGAAGCGGGCTGCTTAAATGTCTCTTGAAAGGGGAAAATAGGCATAACAAAAGATGAAGGCAAGTTTTAAAAAATATCTCAAGGCATCAATTTACAAAATATGTAACTAAATCTTTTCCAGCAGTACCATGACAAATATCCCCAGGCTATTACTTTTTTTTTTTCTTCTTACATTAACCCAGGCTGAAGTGTTGTGAGGAGGTGGTTGCAGAAAAGTGTCATTCAGTAACTCTCATATCTGACAAGTAAGATTTCTCCTTTCCCAAGTAATTTCAGGGGACTGATCTGTCCCCAAGCTTTTGGACTTGGCTAAAATGAAGAATCTTGAAGTGCAGATGACTCTTCCATCTGTAACTCCTGAGTTCGTTATGCAGTTGTGTAGGGTAAAATCCATGTCAAGCAATAGGCTCTAGTTATGATTTGTGGTGTCCTTGGAAAATTCAAGGTTTGTCCTGAGCTCTGCAAGTCTCGAGGTAATGATCATACATAGGGAACCATCTGTGCACAAGGACATGATCTATGGCTCCAAGGTACATTTGCAAACTTGCTTACAGGTTTGCCACTTCCTATAATTTAGGTGAATAAATTTCATAGTACAAGAAGAAAAAGAATTAGATCATTATTCACTTCAGCTTGTCCAGAGATAAGAGAAATCTTAAAATTGAACTTATTGGATAGATGGTTAAAACTGCAGCACCATGGTTTTGTTTCAATGGCATTTGAAGAAAAATAGAGAACAAGAATGAAAAGAAAAAAAGAGTTTATTACCTAGTAAAAGTAACTGCTTACAATTTCTCAAATAAAACCTGTTCTGATAAGCACTGGATTAATAGAAGAGTTGATACCAGTAAGTAGACATAAAGCACTTGGAGGCTAATATATGGAGAGGGATCCTGTTATTGCAGACATTCTGTTACCATGGACTCTGTGGATATGCCATACCATGGCATGGTGGGTCACCATCATTAGAGCTGGTGGTTGCTGGGGCTGGAATTTGAGGTTCTGGTGCTGCAATGCAGTAAGAAAACCCTCAGCCAAGAGTACATTACAGTGACCTCTCATGGGCACACAGAACCTGAGAGGCACCTATCATCCGCAGTAGGAGTCATTGCATTGGAGGCATCATTAATGGCATAGACACAGGCAATACAGAGCTCGTATTAATTGCAAGACTATTTCAGCTGGTATGGAGCTTATATTTCTTATTAAATTTATGTCCTGTGTTTTTCTTCAATGAGCAAACAGGAGCTCTTGTTTCCAATGGAGTCAATGTAAACTTCTTGTACATTGCTACCATATATATTTTAACCACTAAAAATCAAAGCTTTTCCTCCAGTCACCTGTGAGGGGATCCAGATTTGATTTTTAATTTGCCTTCTTCCATCAAATGTGAGTGAAATGCCCAGTGAGATGACAACTGCCAGGAGGTCACTTATTTAAGGACAAGCATGTCCCTAAATAGGCTTGTACAAGGAATATTGTTTGATCAAGAAGAGTCAACTTTTTAAATGCAATTTAAAAGAACATAATTAAACAAATCATGTTATTGTTTTGGCAAGAAAATAGTCAGTTAAGGTTGATAGTACTACTACAAGCACCAATGTGACCAGAATCACACACATTTACAAGAACCTTCCCACCCAAGGAACCAGGGGAGAAGTCAAGAAGCATTTCTTGAACTTGACATACATCAAAGTTTATGCCATGCTTTTAATTTTTTTTAACTTATTTTGAAAGATGATAGATTTCCAATGGTATGAAAGAATAGTTGATGTAAAAGTATGGAAAGCTGTCAGAGTTTATTGAGTTTATTGAGCATCTAAACTGTTTGCTGGAAATTAAGGGATTGGTTTCAAGTACATGTTAGTGTCAGAAACCAAATTTGCATTAAGAATGGCCATGGCAGAAGTGCTTCCGCTTTAATCCACAAAGGAGGAACCATTTCATACAGCAAACTTCAACAAAGCAACACAGCTGGGATGTCTAAGAGGCTGAACCAAGCTATAGAGAATTACACAAAAAGATATTTTCATATAATTCAAACAGACAAATATTTGGACCTATGTTTTGCTTGTAGCATATCTCCAAAGAAGATAAAAGGCTGATGTCAACAAGTAATTTATTCATTATGAATTACTCTCTCAATTTTAATAAAGATCTGGAAAGAAGTTAATGTGTTAACTTATGTCCGTACCTCCTGTGCTCCCTTCCATCAGTCCAGTTGCTCTAAAAATCACTTGGCATGCCCCACAAACAGGTGCCACCAGGGCTGGAGCTGTTTCTCTTGAAAACTGTCTTGAAGGCTGATACTTACAATTGCAGTGGTAAGGATTATCCTCCAAGCTGCCAAAGCTGTACTATGTAGGAACTACATAGGAAGAGAAATGGAGCCAGCAGTTAACTGATGCTGCCTGCTGGCTGGAGAGGGATCATCTCTGGGAATCATTTAAGTTGGAAAAAGACCTTAAAGATCATCAAGACCAACCATCAATGTGACCTGACTTACAGAGTCCTATCACTAAACCATGTGCTTTAAAACCAAGCCTTTTTAAGACACAGGCTAAAAGAATAACTGATTTGAAACTCATCTCTGATTTCCATTTTATGTGTTGATTGGTACATTTGCCTTGCCTTACTTTTTTTGGCAACTCATCATTAAGAAGATATTTCAGTCATGACCGGTATAAACCAGAGGCTCTGCCTCCATCTGAGTGCTTCCCTGATTGAACCTCTCCGGATCATTTGTCCTTACAGCTGTGCAATCAATCCACGGGCTGCTCATTGCTAAGCAGTCCCACTCCCGGGATGACTTATGTCTGAACGCTAATTAGCTATGATAGGTACTGCTTTGGAATAATAACAGTTCCAGAAAATTATTTTTATTATAAGGACAAGGCCTAGATAGCACAGAACTTTCCTGTTATATCGCCATAGCTAGAGGCAGAGAAAACTGCTGGTACCCTATGAAGACACTTCTTCCTGACAGTGACAATGGGTAGAGAACAAGACAAGGTGGTTGCACACCTCTTCCACAGGTGTAAGGGTGAGACCCAGCAAAGCAAAATGACTTGTCCAGCACCCCCCAGCAACAGCTGCCTGGGCCAGGAAGAGAACAGAGGCTTCTTGTGGCCTCTGTGCGAGTCACAAAGCAACGCCCAGCATTAAACTACTTCCAAGGGGCCAGGGAAGTCTCTTGTACGAGTGTATGGACTGGAATGTCCAGAGGGAGTTATGAGTGAAAGGGCTGGAAGAGCCCTTCACCTACAGAAGTACATCGCAGTCACATACGAGAAATATTTGGTGGAAGTCAGGTGGCTTCCCATCAGAAGAGGTGAATGGACACTGAGGTAGGAGGAGACCCATTGACTGCTCTTGCACATGGCCAGCTGAATCAGGTACTACAAGGTGAGTTTGGCCTTCTTTTTTTTGTCTCTGTATATGAGAAATATTTGTCTTCCAGGTCCCGCTTCAACCTGTGCTGGGTGAGACTTCAGGGATCCGAGTAGTCTGCACCGGGTATTTGGGAGGCAAAGCTGAGCTCTGGTCAGTGGGAACTGACATCCAACAGCATCTCCCAGCCATCAGTGCCATCCTTCCACTCTGAGCTCAGCCTCGGCATGCAGGTCAATAAGTTATTGGTGTCCTGAATGGGGTGGGGGTTACAGTTCCTTTAGTCTGACCTAGAGTCTCCCTCATTAAGAAGCAGCAGCTGCCTCATCCCCAGCTGGGCTGACCTCTGTAAATGCTTAGTATGCATAAATCTGAGACCTATCTATGGTTTTTGTCTGAGCACCAGTTCCCCAGTACATCCCCACCCAGTCATCACAGCCAGCAAGCAAGCCAGAAGTACACTGCAGATCCAAGCAAAACTCTGAACTGCCTCTACTTTACGAAACAGCCTGTAGCATTTCAACTTTTTTTCTTTTTCTTTGGGTGATGGAGGGAAGGTAGATAAAAAGAAAACATTAACATAAAAAAGCATTCAAAAAACTGACCTATAAAGTCCTTCCAGCCTATATTCTGTTTAATTTAGTGTACAAGAACTTAATGCTAACGGTGCTCTGGGACATCTCGAAATTAAAAAAAAAATGAAGGTTAATAACTAGAAAATAAACATATCATAACTTAAAGTATGACTTAATAATGGCATAGTAATTAACATTCAATAACCATCTAACTCAATTTAAAAACCCTGGGTTTCATATTATCATTGTTTAATATTAATTTGACATTTATAGGATGGTGACCTCAGCAGACTGGGATAGCAGGAGGCTGGCTGAACTAGTCCAATAAAGGGTGTGGGAGCCTGCAAGTCTGCATCGCTATTGCAGTTAAATTTGTTTTCTGAAAATGCTTTCCCTCAGTGCTATCACGTGAGCTATTGGGCTTCTACTTGTGCTGCTCGACTTGATTTGTACCTGCGCTAGTGCCATTTTAGTGAATTAAAAGAGCATTTTTCAAATGGTTCCTTTCTCTAACTATTTTTTCTAAGTATCCATTTAAAAGAACTTAATTGGGAATGTTGTGGGGGGGAAGTGATCTGTCATCAGCTAGGCTATTTCTTCTACAGACAGCCTCTGCATAGACTGAATCATGATGAAAAGCTTATTAGTTTTTGTTTTACCATGCATTTTTAACTTTCAATCTACAAGTATTCGTAAACAGTTATTAATCTTCGTGCTGACACTATATTTCAACTGAAGCAGCTCTAGCTCCTAGCAATTTATATCTAGTTATACTTGAGATAACCAAATTTCTTCTGCGCCTTTGTTTAGCCATGTGTGGGATTCCTAGCAGTCTTCCATGGAAAAGAAAAATCATAAATCCTGTACAACCCATACCAGCTAGAAATTATCTTCCCCGAACAGCACTGACAAACACTATCTACCTTATTTCTGACGTCTTCACTACACTATGCCACATATTTGTGGGCATCAAACAAACACCTTTTTGTCTGGGCCAGGCTGGAGCATTTGAATCTTTTTCTATTCTGTGCACCTCATTCATGTTTTACCACGTTCAGGTTAATGTATTTCATCCTTCTTTAGGCCCACCCAAACCCTAAAATCACAGCATGAACAGGGATGAGTACATATGTACAAGACTATGTGCATATGGTTAAGGCTTTATGAAGGGTGTGGGACTTAACTTTGCCCCTCTGTGCTGTCCAAAATACAGCTTGGATCTGAAAGGGGTATTCAACAATTGCTAATAAAACATGTCAAGTAGACCAACATTCAATGTCTGGAAACTGAAGACTTGAAGGCTCTACACCTTGAACTTGAGCTCCATTGGTCCATTTAGGGCAGTCTATGAGTTGCCCATATTCTCAAAGAGAGCCTGTAAAGTAACAAGAATGGGACATCCATTTCTTCAGTCCCACCTATGTCCCCTGTGAAGTGCCTTTCTTCTCCACATATCTTCTGCCTATCAGCCTCAGAACAGCCTCTGCCCAGTGAGGTCTCATACAGACTTGGTTGACTATACACGTACATTAAGTAAAGTTGCTACTGCCACAGACTGCCTTAGGACAGGAAGAAAAACAAGTTAAGCAAATAGCACCTGCCTGAATGCAAGTGTTACCTAGAACAGCCAACTCTGAGCTTCTGTCCTTGGACCAGGAGTCAACTAACCTAGTATACACAATTTATGAGTAAGATGCCTAGCCAAAGATAGCCCACTAAGGCTCCTTCACCAGCCAGTGTACTAATAAATGCATCTCCAGAGGCAGGTTATACATCCCTTTAATTTGCAAGTGGGATGAGTGCTCTTTGGAGAGCCTGAACTCTCCTTACAGGCTACTATAAAATCTTAAATGACAATTTTAATATTGTCAGCAAAGCTCAGCTAGAGCATCAGCCTTGGGAGTTACCCTCAGCTACCAGCACTGCTGGTTGTGTGTGTTGTGAGTGTCTCAAATCAGCTCCAGTGCTGGATGTGCAAAGCACAGGCTCAGAATGAATCCAAGCACTGGAGGTCACTGATCTCTCAGGGTGCTCCCAGCATCATTCTCAGCTTCCAGAGGCTGTCTGCACTCCCTGAGGTTTATCTTTTCCTTCTGCTGCAGCTTGGGATAAGCCCAGAAACAAACAAAAGTGATTTCTAGGAAGCTTCTCGTAGGGGAACAAGAAAAAGTATGAACAGCTATGGCAAGGGCAGGGTGCTTGAAGGGGTAGCTTGCTTATCTTGGACTAAAGAATAAAAGTAACACCAGCTCACCTGTGAAAGCATGAACGACCACTCATGATCCCCTTGTTGAAATTATTTATTTATGCCATAGTTGCATCTTGGATGTCCATCAGAGGTTTAAACGATCCAGCAGTGCTGGGCATACTGTACAAGTCCAGGGATGTTATCAACTATTTATTAACACTCCTGTGTCAGAACAAATCGTGTGTACTCACCTGCTTCAGAACAAAACCTGAGCTTAATAATAATAATTTTTAAAACTGATGAATATCTGCAAAATTTGTTCACCTGGCTTCCAGCAAAGTACTGTAACATTTCAAACTATCGTGGCTATTTCAGCAGTGATTAGTGTAGCATGACCTAAGTAAGATGTATTGCTCGCCCTGAAGAGTTGAAAATCCACAGCAAGATGGAAAGAACAAGAGCAGTGGTTTAGGAAGGGGAGGAGGGAGGGTGTGATTCCACTCACAACAGTAAGAAGCAAAGGTTTAATGCATTCAGGGTATTTACAGTAATCTATGTATTGATTGCCAGAGTAAGTTATTCAAAGCATTAAGACTTAAGCATTCAGTAGCTATTTCGCAATGTAGTCAGAGTAACAGTGCCATATTTAACAGAAGTCAGCTTTAAAATGAAAAGGAAAATTAATTTTATTTGCTTATGAATTACTGTTACAAGCAACTAATTTATAGGAATAGTAATAAAAGCAGAACTGTGTTCGCTAGGTAACGACCACAGTCGGGGAAGGGTATGGCCATTAATAAATAGGAGTGCAGAATTTTAAGTACCTTTCCTCAGCCTAGAAATATGTTCCATGAAAGCCTCTCATAAGGGAGTGAACAATTCAGTTCAGTCCATTAATTGCCCTAAATATCATGGCTGGTAATCTGCAAATTAGATTATAAAAACCTCATTGCATATAAACAAATGCGAAGATAGACTGCCTCTGCTTTCTTGGCAATTAGTTTGCAAACAGTTACTGTATTTTATGTTTAACTGCATTAAAGAGCCAACAGTGATTTCACAGTAAAGCAGCTTCATAATGAATATTGTTTTTATGAATCCTAAGTCCAGTCATTACTTTTTTTACGGTTGCCCATATAACTTAATTTTTTAAGTTACTTCTGCTCTTCATTTGTCTAATCAGCTCCTCCATACAGCACTTCTGGGCAGCCAGGAGTTGGGCTCCAGGCCCAAGTAGGGACATTGTATGTCTTTTTTTTTTTTTCTAGATGTGCCCTCTTTTTCTTTCTGAGGAACATCAGCTGGTGGAATATTGAGAAGTTACCACGTTAGCCAGGGATTTCTGGACATCTGGTGTCTCTGAGAGGTGAGGTGGGTGGCTGGGATGACCTACACCTAAAAAGCAAGGGTGAACTTAGTGCACATACTCACAGCAGTTTTCATATTTTTGGGGAAGGAGGATTTAAATGCTTTTCCAGACCACTGCAACTAACAGTTTGGTCTACAGAGAATCCACCCAGCCACTAGTTACTGGCTCCTACCTCAGGACCAGAGACCGGCTGCAGCTACCAGATGCTAGCATCAAGTACTTGGCACAGGGATGCCAACAGAGGGCTGGAGATCTCAAATCACATAAACACAAGGGACGTCACTGTGCTTTTAAGCTTCCTTCCGACAGCCCAGGACTGCCTCATGGAGGGACAGCAGGCCCGGAGTTCTGAGCAGAGGAAATGAAAAGTTCTTCCATCTGCCTGTCCTCGGAGATTTTGGCATCCAACCAGGCTGATGTGCAGCCTTCCTGGGCTCAGGCATCCTGGCTGCTCGTTCAGAAATTCAACAAGTAGAGAAGGACACAGATGAGGCAGTTGCTTCAGTCAGTTTCCAAGAGCGAGGCCATCCGCAGACTGTGTAGAAAATGAAGGTCTGGTGCCCACAGCACCATGGGACTTCAGACTCCTGCATTAAGTTATTTACCAACTTTCTAGAGAGCATTTAACAACAAGGTGGAGGTGGCAGAGCTGCACTTCACTCTCCCAGGAGAAGAACAGCAAAACCTACACAACAACGGCACAGGACATGGCACTGAGCATACTGATGGCACGCTGCCTGGGAGCATCAGCGTTTCCACACACACACAGCTAACCCTGCTGCTTTGTAGTGCTGTTCTGTTGCATTTTGTACCTTGATTTTCCAGATTCAAATACAGTGTTAACACACCAAGTTCTCCCCCAACTCAGACACAGCAGTTTGATTTGCTAAATACCATACAGCTTGGACCAGCAGTTTAAGTGTGCCACTTGGCTTATGCAGGAGGCTGAAAAAAATGCATCATTTATTCCTTCCAAGGCAAATAAATGGAAAATAATATTTTATTCTGCATTTTTAACTATGCTGGTGTCTACTTTAGATTCCGCTGAGCTCAATGCATTCTTCTGATGAAATTAAGGAGGATTTAGAATCAACTTCTCAGCGAGAAAATATATTTCAGCTCTTCTATACACAAAAGCAGCTGGTAGCTCAGAGACATACATTTAACTCGGCATGCCTTCTCTTGAATAAAGCAGTGCCTGTTAATTTCTGAAATGCTGTCACTCAGCATGCCACACATGCTTGTGCTGAGGACAGTGTTATCTCCCTGATATTGCACTGTCCCAGTGCTACTACACCTAGGTGCCCAGATGTGCAAAGGCCAAGCCCTGATGCCATATTCAGACTATGAATTTTGCACTATTATCACAACTCAACGGCTCTCATTTCCCCAACAGACAGGAAAGGTAAGGAAGAAAGCACAGAATTCCTCTGCATCGCACCAGCAAACAGCACCAAAAAGGGATGTGCTTTCAAGCAAAGAGCCAGTGAATTCCCACTGTACACCACCTGGATCATCACATCTGGAGGCTGCTGGGGGACTGATGAAATCAGCGTCCTGCAGAGCCTCAGCTCAGCTCTCGGTAAGGATGTCAAGAAATTTCCCACTCTGTAGCTAACGAACTTAAAACAAGAGCAAAGTTTAAAAGTATGTAGATGGCTTCTCTTGAAGGCATTGAAGAAAGCATCCACATCATCCAGACACCAAAAAAAGAACACAGATCCAGAATGACTGAAGGTATTCATAAGTCAGAGTCACATTTGGCATGAGGTTTCCAGGAGAAAATTAATGGGAAGGAAACAAATTAAGATTTCATTTTAGTAATTTCTACACTTTATTATGAGGTTATACTTAGAGTTATAGCTTATATTGTTCCCCAATGATAAAGATACTTGTGGTTTGTAGGGTTGTTTGATTTAAAATTAATTAATTAATTCTGCTTTTTAATATATCAAAAGATTACTTCTTTTCCTTCTACTTCTGAATTCAATCAAATAAAAAAAATAAAAAAGTCAATTATATACTAAGCCTTGTGAGTGGCACACACACAGAAACAGGTAATTGAACTTCAGCCTCTTGGATTTATCTTTCCATCCTCCCTTTCTTTAGAGACAAAGAACACTGACTGTTTTCATTAAAACACAGTTAAATACTCTAATTCTACTGATGCAAATCTTTTCAAGTATATTTTGTAATTTGAGGAGGTCTCTTTACAAGCGTGTGACCTTTTACAGCGCTGGATCTAAGCAAAATGAAAACAGTTTTCTTTGCTGCCATTCCAAATAGCTTTTTGTGAATTAGATAATGACAATTTCCTTTAAAATGTCAGATTAACTTAAATCAATTTAGTCCTCCCAGCTTGCATTATGACTCAAGTGTTCTCAGGCAAGTTCTTATCCAGACAAGATATTTAATGCTATGTTTACTGCAAATGGCATAAATAAAGCCCATATAGCTCATATTAGGTGGTGATGTTTGTTAAACAAAAATGTGATGCATTTGTTTTACGTTCTGGGAATACATCTAGAAAGCAATTTGTAGCCTTGATATTACCAATGGTTGAACAATTGCTGCGCACGCGTAAGTGCCATATGCCTTTTAAAAAATAATGAACCTAAATGTCTTTATTGCTTTGCTAATTAATACAAAGTTTAGTTCAGGGTGCTAACATAGCATGAGATGTCATGTATTTCCTTAGCACTACAGTGACTGAATTTCACTTATTGAGATGTAAAGAGAGGGAAAACATTTCTACAGTATTTGTAGGATATTCTGTGAAAATCAATCGCTTGGCTAAAGCTTTCTATAATGAGTTGTGAAATGGTGAAAGGGAAATGGGGAATCATGTCATTGCTACTGCATTTTGAGGGTTTACTTTGAAGTTCTCAATCCTGAACATTGCTAGGGTCATCTAATAAGAAGGCTAAAAAGGGGGGATGGAGGGGAAGGTGAAAGAAGTGTTGAGAGAGATAAAGAAAAAACAAGTCTGAGTACATTTTTCCAAAATAGTTTAAAAAAAAAAAAAAAAAGAGAGAGAGAGAGAGAGAGAAAGAGAGAGAGAGAAAGAGAAAGACATTAAGACTTTGAAAGAACAAAAACTGAAAAAAAGGTTTTTAGCAGAAAAATATGGATTTGGGCTGTTGCTTCATCCATAAGTGTTTCAAATCATCAGCACCAGTAAGTCACCTGGCCTCAGCTGATGCTGGTCAGGATGCTTTGAAGGCATTCTGGTAACTTATGTGTTTGTGTGTGCCAGATATCTAATAAGAGGGACGTGAAGAAAAATAAAATGAGCTCTAGGAGGTCGATAAAATGTAGCCCTCTGACCTTGTGGGTGATCCCTGTCCATTTGTCAGAGTTAGGTGATAAAATCAGTGCAGAACAGGGTTTTAATCTGCCCATTACTGCTGCCTCGTGCCTGTGAACGTGTGTATTCATTGGCCGTGGTGATCTATTTTTAAATATAGATATAGTCCCCCTAAAGATGAAACCAAATTCCTGATTGGTATTAAAAGTGGCTTTGATTTATACTCAGATTTTTTCAGTTCTCAAAGCTTATCTCGGGAACAGAGAGGGCACTGTCTTTTCTGCTGGGAGGAAAAAAAGAAAAAAAAGAAGACAAGATAATAAGAAATGGAGCAGATGGAGTAAATTTTCAAAGCTGTGTGTGGGAGTCAAGCATTCAAATTCTATTAACCAATAACAGAGTCAGAGGAGCAGACTCCTACTCACCAGGCTCTGAAAACACCAGGTTTGCGTTTCTCCAGTTTCCTTTGCTCCTTACATGTCCCTGACGCTGTCCTGGCTCCCTCCTGGCAGGCTGACATTTATACAACAGCACAGGGCCAAATGTGAGCTTACATTTGGGGCTGGGCTCCTTCTCTGGGAGATAGAAATAGAAATGCGTGAAGTATAGACGGGATCTTATGTATACACCACATGTGCGTAGGGCTGTGGTATAGAGAAGGGCCAGAAATGATCCGTGGCAGCATCCCATGCCAAGAAACAAGCCACACATCATCAGTAGCATGCTGTAGGCACCCCCAGTAGGCATGGCTTACTTCTTTAGGACAAACAAAGGGTGAGAAGCAGATAGATGGAGCCAGCGTGGGTGTTCAGCGATGCTCCAAAGTCTGTTAACAAATGTAGGGTTGCATACATCAACCCTGCAACTCCTGATTCATCAGAAGTGCTCTGCTCAGGCCAATGCGAGGACCTCTGCGGGAAAACAGATCCAGTGCCAACCTCCTGCACAGGAGATGGTAATGAGCACAGCTTTTGCCACTTAAGATCATCTCCTGCACTCTGTACAAAGAGTGCCACGGCCCTGCATGTTCAGCTGGGACCAGCACATGTCGTCCAAGCCTCAACTGCTCCTCTGGATCCTCTCCAGTTTTCTGCTGTGTAACTAAGCATCCTCTTCCGCAAAATCAGGTTCTCTGTCCTGGACAGCTAATGAGAAGCGACTGTCTTCAGCTCCACTGCATTTTATCATGGTAGTTTTATTCTTAACTGACATTAATCACCCAATTATTAAGAGTGACACAGCACTTACACCCTTATCACTGCAATCTAATTAACTTCTGATCTTATAAATCAGTCTTGTACATCAAATATGTAATATCTATGGGCTGAATCTCTTATTTGCTCCACAGGGACACCAAGCAGCACCAGTTACAAGCAAAGTGTGGTACAAAAGGAGAACAAATCAGCGCATCATAAAAACACTTCCTTTACTCCCCCCTGCTGAGCTTAAAACACCCTTTTCCCACAGAAGGGCAGCAAAGGCACAATCACCTGGCACCCTAAAACTGCCACAGATATGGAAAATGGATGTGTATGGGATTGTTTATTTCTTTGAGTGTCGAGGGTTCAGCAAAGTCAAATTTGGGTGACTCGCAGCATGAGGCTTGAGGTGTGTGTGAGCAGCAAATGTCTGGTCTTGGTCTTCAGTCTGAGCTAGGAAGGAATCTGGGGTCACACCTTCAGCTGGACACACCTTCAGCAGCATCCTCAGAAGCTCTGTCTTGGGCTGACAGCACCCTGCAAGTCCTGCAGAGATTTTAGCAGCAGGAACAGCTGCTGATTTCTTTGTAAAAACACAGATTTTCCCACTGGGAAGTTTATAACAGACACCCTGAGGACAGTTAGGCTCCTTGCCCACTCCAACCCTTCTAGACATCCCTGCATACCAGATGCCTCTTCTTCCTCTTCCTGACCCCTGTGGGTTCGTGCATGAAGGATGTCTTGTCACTTCCCATGCAAGAAGAAATATTCTTTAACTTACATTAAGGTAAACTGAAAGAACAGATCTTTATTCACCCACATGCAAGATGCATGGTAGCCATCAATATTTATAATAGGCATAGCTCGAAGCAACGAAAGAACAATATTGAACAATCTGATTACAGGGAGGTTAATTCTGCCTCGTCTCTCTCTGTCTTCCTCCCGCTGCATCCCAATGACTTGCTGCACACGCCATCCTGACGCATCCTTTGTCAGGGGCTCAGTCTGGGCTGCATTCTTCCGAGCACCTCTTCACAGTGGATGACACTAGATTTTATAGATAATTTCCTTTTTGGATCCCTCAGGAATGTCTGGCTAGGTTTAATCTTTCCTTTTGAAAGATATTTCTTTCTAAGGTCCTTAGAAGAAAACCCCGATGTAACTTTAATAACAACAAGCACCGTTACACTTCCTTGGAGAGGCGAGCACAGCTTGGCCAGTGCAGATGTCACATCCTGAACAGTCCTTGACTCACTGAAAATTTCCCTCCATCCTCTCAGTATGGAGCACATCCACCATCTGAACCTTACATTTGATGTTCCCGTGCACAACTGCAACATGTATATGGTCACTGACTACAAGCCTCTTTCTAGGGCTCCGGGTGTGGGTGCAAGAAGCTTCATCCATCGCTGCACCGTGCTCTGCTGCAGCCCGTGGTGGCTGTGGAACTGCAAGCTTCCTCGCTCCGATCACACCCAATGAAACATGACGGTCTCAATGAAATTTATTTTGCTTCCCCTGAGTAGACGATCAGTGCTCCCAGCAAATCTGACAGTTTCAAGCATCATCAATTACTGCTTTCACTATGCAGTGACTCCTTCTGTGTTGCACCTCCTATTACAGAGACCTTTGAGATCTGCTTTGTTTAGAATGGCTAGAACCAAACCAGAAAAGGTGATTCCTCTTTTCAGACCAGTCTCCTACTAAAAATATTGCACCTTAACGCTAGGAACCCAAGAAGAGATTCACCTGATGTGGGATTTCTTCCTCACAAAGTTCTCAGGCTGGCTGTTGGAAAGCTGTGCTCAGAAATTCAATGCTATAACCCTTGTCTTTTGGTTCTTTACAGATACTGACCAGAGCAAAGCCACTGGAGCAATGCCCTTGTCAGCAGAAGAAATACCCAAATCTGCTAGTGTTCATGGAGAACCGTTGTCCCCCAGCTCTTTGGGTTCTTCCATGCCAGGTCCTGATGCTGCTCGTCACAGGAGCAGAGGGGTTGTGTGAGATGACTGAGCACAAGCTGTCCATCAGGACAACAACCCTGTTGAGCTCCCAGTGCTGCACCTCCATCCTGCATGCCCACAGACCAAGTGGCTGGGCCTGCAGAGTCCCAACTCATCACCATGCAGAGGCACCCACCATGCTCTGCCTGCTCCAGGCCACTTTCCCAGGCAGGAGAATGAGACCTTTGCCATCAGCATTGAGGTGAACGAGGACTGAAGATCTGGTTTCTCTCAGGATGTGCTGAAGGACTTCACAATTCCCTAATTCTCCACATCTCCATCCCATGAACAAGCACTGGAGTTAACCATGGCTGCAAAGCCAGGGAATGTGCCAAGGATGGGGCAAAGCTGAAGTCTGAAACAAATCTCCCTGAGAGGATGCTACGGTCTCGGACAGCAGCAGGGTGGGATTATCTGCCACCACAATTGCTATGCGGGAGATAAAAGAGCTTCACTCTTGGAAAATAAACATTTGCTCACTCCAAACAAAAAGAAATCAATTAACACACTAAGTCAGAGTATATAGAGAGATCAGAAGTCTCCAATTTAGGCTGAGCCGAGTTAGGCATCAGAAGACCTAGGCTCAGCTTCTGGCAGAGCCACCAGTCTCTGAGGGGACCAGACCAGATGTTTTGCCTGCTCCGTGCCTCAGTTTCTCTTCCTGTGGAAATGACCCAGTGGTACTGATGTGATGTAAGCCCTACTGGTGAAAAATCAGATATGAGCATTGGTATTATTATCATTCCTCACCCTAACGCAAACCGTGATGCTCTTTTTAATTATCCTTAGCAATAAAGACAATGTGATCTTGTTTATTCAGTGTAGCTCTGTATAGAAGCATTTTGTGACAGTTTGTCTTCAGAGTGACCTCAAGTACTAAGATCTCTTTGAAGAATGTGGTTTTCCTACTCATTTATTTCCTGCATAAGGACTCTTCATGTCAGCAGCCAGTGTCATGCTTTCCCATATACACTAAGGAGCCACTGGCTATTTCAGACTGAATGACATTTTATTTCCTGGTAGGAAGAATACCCCAAAATCCAATAAGGAAACTCTACCAGGCAGGACTGCTCTCTGCAGCTGAACAAACCTGGCAGCTGCCTCCAGCTCACCAGCTACCTTCCAGCAAAATGATATGCAGCACACAATGCACATGGGCAAGGCAAGAGAACAGGAGCAAGGTTCCCAAAAACGGTTCTGCAGTCTTATTCAGATCATGAAAGATGCACACAAAAGAAATCTTGAATTTGTAACAGTCTCCTTGGAAGTGTCTTTCAATGCCTTTATCTGCAGCTCATACTTAGATCCATACCTGCCATCACCAAGGATGCTTAAAGGCTGTGGTTAAGACAGGCGTTAAGCTTTGCATGTGGGACCATCTTCCAAACACTACAAAGTTAGACAATTAAACAGCCTAAATCTTTGGGATGCTCAGGGGCCTGAACATGTCTCCAAGTCCGCGTTCTCCTTCTGCTGTAGGAGGCTACAGTTTTGTCTGATGCATGCAGAGCAGGAAGCTTTGCTTGATTTCCAAGGCTTCCACTAGCCCACAAGTCTCAATATAAACTAATCACGGTGCAATATTATGCCACTTGTCAACAGTTCGGGAGGAACTGACAGATCCTGGTTTAACTATTTAGCTCTGCCAGGGGTAATGAGTTCTCTCATGCATTAAATTAAAAATGACACTTGAAAATAAGTACATTATGGACCAAACACAGCACACAAATAGGGGGCAAAGATTTAAACTGCTGCCTGGTGGAGAATTGCCAATGAAGCAACATGCATCTCATTACCCAAACTTGCACCACTCACATCCACCACGCAAGCCCTTTGCATATAGATGCATTTGCTGTGGGCAAATGCTGGCTATCAGCATGGACAAACACGTCTGTTTATTTTCCATTCCAACAGTGTTTGAGTTAGAAAACCTGCTGAGGGCTCCTTACGGTGGGCAAACTCTGGGCAAGGCGGTCTACGCTCCTCTGTCATTTTTGGATTGTGCCCCATGGCTTGTTTGCAGAACTCTCCTTCCCTTTGCTGCTGTCTGACAACCAAGGAAAAATACTGAGTGGTTGAGCTGATAAGACACACTTAAGCTGATAGAAGAAGCAATAACATTAATAAAGACAGATTTTACTTGTAAGTGGAGCGTATTTCTTTCAGAGAGAAGGGAATTTCTTTACAAGATCTGGGTTTGATATCCTTGATGTCTCCTCCTGCCACTGTCACTGGGGTTTCTCTGTATGTCTGCTATGGACTCGTGGCAGCCCATGTGTTTTCCTCCATTCCACGTTTTCCTTTGCAGCACTTCTTAACCCATAGCTGTTTGGTTTTGCACTAATGTCTACAGTTTCATACATAGCTACATAGCTCTGTTCAGTGCTGAAGCACGTTTCCTGTCCATCGTTAGGTAGAACTGTAGAATCCCACAAGGATCCAACTCCTGGCTCCATGTAGAACTACCTAAAATTCAAACCATATGTATGAGAGCGTTGTCCAAACACTTCTTGAACTTCAGGTGGGGTTTTGTGCCCCTTTATCCAAAACTGTAGTCAGCTATGTGAGTTGGTCTCCTTTTTAGTCAATGAAGAGTAACGGGAACTTGTAAGGAACAACTTGTCTGGTCTTTTCGAATAAAATGAATTACCTGCTCAGTAAGTAGGTCTTAATAAACTGAGTCGCTCCATATTTTTCCAGGTTGGCAAACAGCAGTAGGAAGGGAGGATTGTGATAGAAAAGACTACTGGCAGCCTGGCCAGCTGGCTCAGGTTTAGTCATCTATCCTGCAGACTCCTGAAGTTAGGAAACAGGAATCCCCCCACGTAAGTTATGCTTTTAAGTGAGAAGACACCTCAAAAAGGAAACTTTGGATGAAGAACATGTGAAATACTCAGGGCCATTAGTATGAGCTGAAAAGGAAGAGGTGAAAGGAGATATAATGAAGTCTGAAGTTTGCCAAAAGCTGAGAGCCATGGGCTGGAGCTACAAGCATGCAAGTACCAGCTCTCATAGCCAGGATGGCAGCTGTGACAGCTGACACAGGTATTTATATACTTCCCAAGGCAGGATGTAGATGTACTGCATTGCTTAGGCACTGCAGGCAGAAAGCAACCCCCTGCAGGAAGGTGAATGAGTGTGGCTGTGCCCAAGAGCAGCCCAAGTCCGATGTAGGATCCATGCTATGCCCATCTGTCCCAGGAGGATAAAATAAATGTCAACATTTTATTCTTGTAGTTGCTGCTAGCTTCATATCTTGCATAATACAGAAAGCCATAATACAGAAAGTGCTTTGAAAAATAGTTGCTCTATATTTTTAGCAAATTTGCAGGTTGTCAATTTGCTAAATGTATACAAACTCATTTAAAATTCTATCACAAATCTGTCCTCTGGTATATGGATATGGAAAATTTTCTATCAAAAATCTGTTCTCTAGTAAATGGTGGGGATTTGTAGAACAAAGTTCTTACTGATTGGACACCCTTTCAATTCTATGGGGAATAAGAAGAAATTATCTTACTGAAAGCAATCCTAATTACATTACACTGCAGTTGTAAGAAGACATTGGGACATTTTCTTTGACCTGCAAGTAGGTAAAAGGCATAAATGGGTGTTGTAGGGTCAGGCCCTGCATGCTGGCATATATGCTGAATGGGTGAAGATATCCATCTCCAAAAGAAATAAAGACGTTTATTCCCACAGACAGTAAAGGTTGAAGTTAAAAATATTTGGGGGTTTAATCAGGGGCTGCATGGATTGGGTTTAGAAGTCTTCCTCCAGAGACTGTAAAAACACAAACCCACAAAACATGGGAAAGAGGAAAACGAGCAGAAGTGAAGTATCCACAGGCAAATGTCAAAGAAAGCCCCACCTGAGGCTTGTTCTCATCCTTTCCCACTCCCCAGATGCAGGGGAGCAGGTATTTAGAAGAAAGAAGAGAGTGGTCCCACTCATTTTCCCAAAGCACACAGAAAACTGAGTCCTCTCCCTCTGGGAAACCAGGGGGGGCACCCAACTGCCCCCTCCCAGCTACATCACGACCACATTTTCTAAGCTGTCTCATTCTTGCTCCAGCAGAACATCCCCAGAGCCTGGCTCCTCCAGGCTGTACCAGCTTCATCCCGCAGGGATGTGAGGGAAAATCACCTTATCTGACCGAAAGGGAGAAATCAAGATCAGTCTTTTCTCAGCAGTCCTGCGTGTCACAGCTCAGCTGACTGCTGCCTCAAACAATGCCTTAGGTGCAAACAAAATTCTCAGAAATCCTTTCCTGGATTGCTCAGAGTCATTCATATTCATTAGCAGTTATCAGCACGCAAACAAGGCCCACATTAATTAAATATCTTCGGCATTTGGGAATTGAGGAGTTTGGTCGTGTTTTGTTTAAGTTTGCTTGTTTATTAAAAGAAGTTGCTTATTCTGACCTAACTTTCCCTGAAATATTTTTCAATTAAGGGCAGACGTGATTATAAAGTATTGGAAAGTGCATAACAGACATGTTGGAACCAAAAATTCCAACCTCCATTTTAAAAAACTCATTTTACGGCATATATGAGAAAAAGAAAACATGGGGGAAGTTCTTACCTTCTCGGCTGCTTCTGAAGAAATCATTGCACCAAAAATGCTAATTACCTTTGAACCTGAATCTAAATTAATCACTTCCATTACCAAAATAATTTCATAGACTCATAGAATAGCGTGAGTTGGAAGGGACTTTAAAACTGGTTCCAACCCTGCTGCCACTCCTCCCAGCAGCCCAGGCTGCCCAAAGCCCCATCCAGCCTGGCCTTGGGCACTGCCAGGGATGGGGCAGCCACAGCTCCTCTGGGCAGCCTGGGCCAGGGCCTCACCGCCCTCTGAGTGAAGAATTTCTTCCCTGTAGCTAATCTAAATCTCCCACTTGTAGTTTAAAGCCATTCCTCTTGTCCTACCACCACACCCCCTGACACACAGTCCCTCCCCAGCTCTCCTGCAGCCCCTTCAGGCCCTGGCAGGCCACGGGGAGGTCTCCCCGGAGGGGCTCCAGCCTCTGAGCATCCTCATGGCCTCCTCTGGACTCGCTCTGATCCATCCCTGTCCTTGTGCTGGGCCCAGAGCTGAACACAGGCTCCAGGTGGGGGCTGAGGAGAGCAGAGCAGAGGGGGACAATCCCCTCCCTGCCCTGCTGCCCACGCTGTGTTGGTGCAGCCCAGCACACGGTTGGCTTTCTGGGCTGCAGGCGCACATTTATGGCTTGTGTTGGGCTTCTTGTTAACCCCCAGGTCCTTCTCCTCAGGGCTGCTCTCCATCCATTCTCCACCCAGCCCTGTTTGTGTAATCTGTACATGCAGAGTTACACTCACAACACTTACACAAGACAATTAGCAGCATTGTGTTTGCAGGTGTGAATTACAGGCTTGTTGTAAAAGGCAGACACCCTCGTTCAAAATCACCATTCTCACAAAGTTCGCTGCCTGGTTTTATTTTTTAAATAGCATCACTCTTCATTGTTGCTAACTCAATATCATTACCGAGATGGCCTGCAGGGTCACATTTCAGCAATAATCCTGCAGTGACTGCATCTGGGCATTGATTTATTCCTTCATTTTTGTCCAATAGAAAACCTTTCTATTGTAACATTTCCCTTGTTTACTGAAGGGTGGAAAAAAAAAAAAAAGAGCTAAATTGTTTCAAAAGCATGAAGCAATTTATAACAGGTGTTATTCTACTGATATGAAACAACTACTCCGATGGGGAATGAACTGCAAATATATATATAAATTAATAGTTGTACAACTTTGCATCACAAAGAAAACCCCATAGAAATCTTTCCACAAAAAGAAGCTGGAGCTCTCCTCAGCCTCAAAGTCACAGCCCTGTCATTAAAATCCCTTGTCTCGCACAGCCGCAGCTTCTGGAGGGGCTGAGGAGTGAGAGGAGGATGGAGACTGAAAAAGATGAAAAAGTGATATATAAAAATATCCTCCCAATGCTGCTGGACAAGGTTTCCACAGCAGATGATGGACAATGCATGGGGAAGAAGGAAAAATGTCTCAGCCTCAAAAGGAAGAGCAGAAAGCTGAAGGTTTGGACCATGTGAAAATCAGTGCTTTTTCCTTTCTTTTTTGCTCATACCTATCTCTGCAGCTGCTATACTATTAGCACATGACACTTTAGTCTAAGCCAGGAGAGTTACAGATGTTTTATACATTTATTCATAATGAGGTGGAATTTTTATTAAACTTGTCTGTGGAAGCTATTGTGGAGCCTGAATTTTATTTACTTCAGTATAATAAATTTCCAAAGCCGTGGTGACACCATGGTAACAATATTGCTAATGTAATTATTCCTGCCTCTAAAACAGAGTTAAGTCTTTGTAACATGTAGCAACACTATACAATAATTGAATACGATTAGGTTTCCTTTTTTCTAAGCAGGAGGTGAGGAACTGAAAATACACTTCTCTGTGGTAATTTGAATCAGTAATTATTTGCAGAGATCCATGGGAGGAATTACCCATTCACAACCACTCCGTTTTGTTGCTTTTCCTAAATCAACTAAAATTGAGCATGGAGTTTTTGATCTGTGCATCCTAGCGATTCAGGAGTAAAGTAGGTTGTTCAAGGTGTACGCACACACAGAAGCACAGCTTCTGAGAATACAAATTTTCACAGAGATAATCAAACAAAACCTTTTTTCATGGCTTACATTTGAACATTGTGTTGCAAATTTCCGGAATATAACAAGGGAGGAAAATCGTATTCAGGTAAACCACACATAATGATGAAGTGTAATTGCTTAGCTGCACTGCCAAAGTTAACCTTCAGATGGAAATACCTGAAATAATTTTCTAGTGCTTCTTATCAGTACTGGAGAAATGTCTGGGTGAGGATGATCTATGAAATAACACGAGAAAAAAATGTTCATCTGTAAAATGACGAATGTCAATAAAACATTTTGAAGTCAAAGGTAATTTTTTACTGTCCTCATTACACATCTCTCTTCTTATGATGAAAAGGAAATGAACAAGTGGACACAGAAACCCCTCAAGAACCATAAGCTCTGTAAGCATGCACTTACTGAATGGCTGCTGTAGCTACTGTGCTCCAGATACATTACTTACAGATACGTTGATGTAGCTCAGCTGAAGCCAATTGAACTCCACTGTAATCTGTGCCAAAAGATACATCTCCCTCCCAGTGTTTGCTAACAAGAAGAGAGAAGTTATTCTAACATTATCCTTGCTAAAATTAAGTTTCCTCATTAGTTTCCCCTGTATAGTTAGAAGGCAGTTGATGGAGTGGAATGGAAAATATCATGGAAAAGGACTTGGGATGTGGATCTCAGACTGTTTTAATTCACTTTCGCTGAATTTATACCTCAGCCTCAGAAACAGTAGGAAAACAAGCTTATTACTGTGACTGTGAGTACAGGAAGGAGCAATATCTCATGTAGAAAAAATTTAGTCCCTTGAGCTCATTGAAGGTATTTGCTGAATTTTAGGTGTATTCAGCATTCACCTTTGTCCATGCCCGTTGCAAAGACTGCTCAGCATTTGCCACACCACTGGAAGTAAGGTCAGGAAACACCTAAAGGGTGGCAATAAAATAACTATCAAAGGAGGCTGTTTTTGCCAAAAGACCATTGCAGCGATTAGCATTACTTGCACGCTTAATATTAAACATGTTCTTAAGTGCTTTGCTGGACAGAGGCCAGGAGGCTCAACACTTTGCAGAAATGAGCTCTAAGTGAAGCTTCCCTGAGGCCTGGTTGTTCTTCGGCCTGGTTCTCCTTGGCCTTGTCAAGAGACCTAACACAGGCCCACTTCTAAGTTATGTCTCTTCAGAAAGGACTTAGCCTCTTTGCTGCTGTGATGACAGATTCTCTAGAAATTCCTAAAAGATAGAGATGTAATTAATGTATTTGTTAAGAGAATATTAATTTGGGGCAGGTTTTTTTTTTTTTTTTTTTTTTTTTTTCAGATCTTTTGCCCAGATCAGTATCATTTCTCAAGCTGAGGAGGTCTTCACTTCTCAAAAGGACTGAGCACATCTCAATCTTATCTTTTTGAGATGCAGATGGTGTTGTAGCGTGCTTCCTCTTTTCTTTTACTCCCCAGCCAGCCTGGGCCGTAGGAGACTTACAGTCAATGTATGTACCAGGACAAAGCTGTCTTTCACAAAATAACCCCAAGAATAGTGGCAGAGCGGTGTCTGCACCATCCTCCTGAAGATGCAGGGTCACTGCAGCACAAGACACCAGTCCCAGGGCAGAGAGAAGTACTCAAGGCCAAGAAGAAGCAAGTAAGATCCAGTAGGAAGGCATTGTCCTGGGACTGACAAGTCAGGACTACTCCTGGGGTTTGTTTCATGTAAGATATATGAAAGATGTTGAGCTCAGAGCCAGCCCAGAACTTGTCTTTTTCAGATACCTGTGTTAACTACTGAGCTTAACTCTTGTGAGCACACTTTGGTGCTTTGTTTTTTCAGGACCTAAATAAATAGAGACACTGAACTACTTTTGATATCACAGCTGGTGGACTTCAGCAACAACATGGTTGAAGTGGTGCTGAATTTGAAATCCTATATTTAGCCCAAAGATAAAATTTCAGGAGTCCAGGTACAGGTGGAAGAAAATGAGTCCCTTGAACAACACTTTATGCTGAGAGAAAAGGGTGAAATAAAAACTTGTTTGCAACTGTAATAATAATAATAATAATAATAATAATAATAATAATAATAATAATAATGTTGGGGTTTTTTTGTTGTTTTTTTTTTTTCTTACCTTAAAACCTTGTCCTTTAATTTCTAACCCTATTGCTGTAGTGCTTCAGACAGGGGCTGTCTGACTACAAAGATAAGGATAGATGTGATGACTGGTCTGTACAGTTAATGATACATACTTTATTGTCAAGCTTGGTGCTGTGTAAAGTCAATAAACCTCATAGCTATTGATCATGCTGGAAAAGGAAATTAATGTGGACACGACTTGTTTTTGCAATATGATAGGTATGTCTGCATGTCATCACCTAACAGCCTCAAGCTGTTTGTGCTTGCTTGAGTTTGATGGGACGCAGCTATCCAAAATCTGGATAAATAATAAAAATCAGTGGTGACCTTTGAGGAACTTCAGTTATAAACATGAAGTTGAGGGCTGCATCTGGGAAGTGACTTACAGAGTCTTTTTTTGGTCAGTGTGGCATATTAATCAGGGTTAGAATAAGCACGGTGAGATGTGCAGCAGCCAGTGATCTATCTGCCCGTATGAGCTCTGCTTTGACATCTAAACAGAGAGAACTAAATCCAACTGATTTGCAGGTCTCGTCCACTCCTTTTCAGGACTTTACCCTTTCTTTGTCAATAAACATAAGGAAACTGCTCCCTATTATTGTCAGGGATAGACTGTTATAAACAATGTGTGGATGCAGGGGGAATAGCACAGCTCATTCACTGAGGGCTCTCCTGGAATGAGCTCTCCATTCCCAAGCCCCAGCCCGACTCCTCTGACATGCTCGTGAGTCAGCAGGTCCTCCCCAGTGGTCAAGACATTTGGATGGATGGATGGAAATTCTCCCTCTGCTACCACTGATATCAATCACACTGTAAGATGGGAATGGTTTTCATGAGTCTGAAAGACCAACCTTTGTTTCTGTAAACTTAATACGTGGGGCTTTGCAGTGATGCTTGGAAAAAAAGTGCAGTTGCGACTGGGCTGTTTCTAGCACTCAAGCTAGGCATCTCCAAGTAGTTTTAGGGTGCCCAAAACCAAGCTGCACTGGGGGCCTAAGCAGATGCAAAATGCCCTAAGTTCATTAATTCATTCTTGCACTTCATAATAGCAAATTGTGGCATTATCCTCCTTCTACCAAGTCTCATATAGACAACTATTTTTATGCCTAAGCGGATCTATATCAATGCCAGCTGGGGACATAAAGTTTGCAAGTCACAACCCTTACTTTGCTCCCTGTGACTTTATTTAAAAAATGTTACTGATATTACTGCAAAGTTCCTTGCTGTTCTCACACTTTGGTACATTTCTCCTGCAATCCATCACTAGCTATGGCAGGGAAAAACCCACAAAACTTAATCGGGTGGAAGTGGTTTGTTTTTTGAAGGAAGAAATTTCCCCTGCACCACAGTGCATTATGAATTTTCAATCCCTCGTAGATCGACGGAATGATATTGGAGTCACAGTGAGAAATGGAGCTGCATGGTTGGATGAAAGCAGTAAAAACAATCAAGTGCCTTGCTGAGCATGCGGCGTTGCTACTCTGCTATGCTCCATCTCTCCATGAGTTACTATCCATTTTACTGCATCAAATGAGGGAAGACACTCTGGAAAACAACCTCACAGAAAGGTCTTAGCTCTGCATGGATATTTGGACTTCTTCAGTAGGTAATTTAAATGCAAAAAAAAAACCCACATTCTTCCAATTTTTCAGCCTACTGGCTTGCGATTTCTGGTTGGTATCACACAATCTGCAGACAGTCAGTATATACACACTCAAACCAAACCGACAGAAACAAGTTGTTCCATCAGTGCTTGTATGCCTGGAGTTTTGCTTGCTGATATTTACAGCAGAGGTGATGGCATCAGCAAAGCCAGCAGTAAAGGAACCCTGCTACTGCTCTTTGGAGTCCCGCTGCTGCCCCAAGGCAGGATCCCTGGTCCCTTTAATCTGATTTTTCAGCCCTGACAAGTCTCAGGCGCAGAGCAGCTCTCCACAGACATGCATTTGTCCCGCAGCTGGATCTGCCCTTGGGTGATCACACACTTGCCAGGGATAAGAAACCTCAGCCCTTTGGATCTGGCTCTATTTTGGGTCAGGAACTTGCTTCACAGCAGGGCCCGTGGCTTCAAGAAGTGCTACAGACAGGAAGCCTGGAATCATCATGTGCTGATAATTCTCATTTACAGCCCTTGTAGCAAGCTTTAATCTTTTCTAAACAGCTCTCTATGGCTCCAAAGGGACACATCTGAATGGCCCTAATAGGTTGTCATCATTTCACTAATGGGGGTTTAGTGCTTGACTTATGGACAGAGACCTAATTCCACTTCTCACTGCTGCCCTGCAGAGAGACTGGTCCTGCTTTACATTCCCCCTGCTGCTGTCCCTCTGTGGACAGGAATGACATTAGAAAACAAACTTCAGAAGGAACAACCCGACACCCTTTCAAAGTTTAACTAAACTGAAAACTTCAGCCTTTGCAGCTTGGAGCAGAGATGGGTGGGAGGAGGTTTGAAATCTTGCCATGGAGAGATCCATGCAGTATATCTATTGTTTGCTTCAGTGCTGCTCCAGATGCATACAGAAACCACACACAATGGGATGCCCAGCATCCTGCTAGGTGCAGGCATGCAATGCCAGGAGGTACAAAGGAGAAAAAACCCTATTTGCAAAGCACACTGAGTGAATGCTATATGCAGAGGCTCAAGAGGGAGTGGATTGGGCTTTTGAGATCTCCCTTGAAAATTTGCTCCCTGTTCCCTGCAGGTCATAAATAGCTGGAAATCTTTTACTGACATCACATCTAGCTACTATTGTGCCTGTGGCTATTTTCAGTATTCTCTAAGAACCTTCTATTGGAAGAGATGCCAACATTTTCTGGCATTAGGAAACAGAAATATTTTCAGGCTCCAGCTGCCAAAACCTGCATTAAGGCTCCAGGAGAGCACATCTGCTACAGGATGCCTCAGGGCTGTGTGGCTAACACTGGGCCAGTGCAGACACTCATTTGTCTCAAACCTCTTGGTTTAAGCTCTTAAACTACCTGTATGAGAGGTTGTATCCCCTCCCTCCATAAATGCTTTGGTGGAGGTGTTAGGAGGCTGGGGTTTGGTGTTATTTCTAATGGTGAGGATATAAATAGACAAGCTGTTCTCATGTCCTTCACCATGAAAGATGGGCAAAAGGTACTGAGCAAAAGCTGGAACAAAGAAAGGTCCGATTGGTCATAAGGAAACAATTATTCACCTTGAGAATAATTAAGCAGTGGAGCAGGATGCCCAAAGAAGCTGTGTAATCTCCATCCTTGGATATTTTCAGAACTCAGCTGGACATAAAGCTCCAAACAACCTGACCTGATTTGAAAGTTAGGCCTGCTGTGCACAGGAGGTTGGACTACAGACTCCCTGGGGCCCCTTCAACCTATATTATTCAGTAAGACTATGACTCCATAGGTGGTTTAGAAACTGGGCTGCCAGAGTTAACACATTCAGAATTATGGAACATCCTGACGTTAGCTTATTCTCTTAACTTCAACCTAAATTTAAGATAGAAAAAGCTTAATCATAAATCCAAATCTCAAAATAAACAAAGAAAACCAAACTAGCTCTTATTCAAAGAGCAAATTAATTCATTTATCCTTTCTGTCCATCTGTGAAGCTGAAGATCTAACTCATAGTTAGGTCTGTGAGTCTCTATGCATATAGTACATCAGGATGCAATTACAGATGAGAAACCATTTAACTGAAGATCTTTATATTCGGTCATTTTACTGGTATCTCCTAGGTTTCCATTTCACACTCTTCTTTCCACATCAGTCCTTAACTTCCTCAGCAGGCAGGTTCAGCAATGCCCACTCCAAACATGTAGCTGTCCTCACTTTGGAAATGTCTGTGCTCCTTTGGGCAGAACAGACCTGATGGACTTCATATAGTACCGGTGAGGATTCACTTCCATTTGCTTGGGAAACCATGTTAATATCCCAGTGCAAACCTTTGCTATGCATGATAGTTCATACCAAGACATGAAACAACAACAAGACTTAAATATAAATGAAGAATTATATTGTACATCTCATTGCTGATGCTCCTTTAAATCAAGGCACAAGGGTAGTAAGAGTTGGAGGCCATACTAGGCTAGACACAACTAAGCATAGTGTCCTCTCCAAACCCTTCTTTGAAGGATGTCTTGATTAATTCCTTAATTTAGAGGATGTGGCATATCCCACAAGCAAAATCTGTAACTGTATTGCATTTCAAGTCAAAAAAAAAAAAAAAGAGGGAAAAGGTGGGTTATTACAAATACCATTAAATGTAGAGGCTAAGGGTGTTAGTCACTCTCTGAAATGGCAGCACACTGCTCATCATGGACTAATTGACCTAGTTTTTTAGCATCACACGACTAAATTACGCTAGAAAGAGTGCCCTGACCTCACACCTTCTGCTGGAAGAGAAGTCCTACATCAAACCCACATCCTGCCATGAATTCACTAGGGGCTCTTAGGAGAGTGCAGAACATATTAACATTAAACAATGCTAATGCACATATGTTAACCCAACAGTGGGGATCAGGTGTTGAAATGTGAATCCAGAACACGAGGCGTAATTGCCAAGTCCTGCCTATGCCTCTGATTATCCCAGGTCAAATCATTCCCTAGGCTTCCACCTGTAATTTTACCTCAGCTTTCCCAGCTACATTTTTTGCAGCAAAAATAAGAGAGGTTTCTACCCTGTGGAACAGGCTGGGGAAGCTGTGGTTATCCCATATACACCATATGATTTGATTTTTTTTTTCTCCTAGTTCTGTGACCCCGTACTCTTAGTTCACTCTGACATCATGTTTTTCAGCTGTACATATTATGAAGTGTTGTGCATGATTGCCTGGAAAGCACATCCATTTTCTTTAAAACACCATACACTACATAACACATGTATCAGTAAAGAAAGCAATTTCACTGTAAAATCTATGTGTTTCATTATATGCTCCACATGATGTATATATTCTATCGTGAAACGTTGCCCTCTGTTTGCTACTTTATGTTACATTTCTCATGAGGTTACCTTGACTTTCATGTGGCTGCTATACCGGATTTTTTTATGCCCACATAACCTTTTAAGACATACATGTTTTTTTTTGTTACGGTACAAAAGGAGTTAGGTTCACATATTGCAGCTTTTATTAGTGCTCACAGAGAGGTCTGAAAGAAACAATAATACCTGCTTTAAGGCAAGGTTTCATCTTTTCAATGGCCATATACGTTCCTATTGTCTGCACAGTAATTTTTTTCTTTTGGCACTGAAACAGGAAACGCTCAGTGAGAAAAAGGGTCTATTCTTTATTGACTTCACATAGTATTTTTTAAATCAGTACAAGGGATGTAAACCATTGCAAAGGCAAACTTCACATTGGTGGTGGGAGCAGCAGTTTATACAGCCAACAGTCCTGAGACTTTGCTGTTGAAAAATCAATTCTGGTCCATTGGAGTCAAAAGCCTACAATGGTATAAATGAGTGAAGCAAATGACCTATTTTCCTATCACAGCTTTTCTAAAAAGACTAATTAATTGGCTCATGGACACCCTTTGAAGTTGCAACCCTATGTTTTCCATCACCTTGTCCCAGTTTTATGCCGTTACATCACCACCAAAGTCACACCAGTTAAAACAGGAGCAATGAAGTGATGAACTGCTGTCACCAAGTCCATAGCACAGGCTTGGATGTGACGTCCAAGACAAGGCATAGTTTCACATGGAGGAAAGGTGTGATCAAACTTGATACCTGCAGCAGGTATCCCTGGATACCCTTTGTGCATTGAGTAGCATCATGCTCTTGTAACAAGAGGTGACTGGTATGCATGATGTGTGATAGTGGACAGCCCCCAGTTACAAGGAGCTCCTAAGGGATCTGCCTGACATATCTTTTTGTAGAGCAAAATCATTCTGTCCAGAGCAGGATTGCAGTGCAGGAAGATGGTAAGCTGTTTGAATCCATGTTGTGTAGCCACTGTATGTTATTTCTATCCTGGTAGTTCTTACAGCTTCACAAGGATTATTGCATCCAACTCGTGGCTCCACACAGGACCACCCGAAAACCAGCCCATGTGTCTGAGAGCAGTGTCCAAACACTCCTTGAACTCCAGCAGCTCGGTGCTGTGCCCATTGCCCTGGGGACCCTGTCCCAGTGCCCGACCACCCTCTGGGCGCAGAACCTTTCCCTCACCCCCAGCCTGACCCTCCCCTGTCCCAGCTCCATGCCGTTCCCTCAGGTCCTGTCGCTGTCCCCAGAGAGCAGAGCTCAGCGCCTGCCCCTCTGCTCCCCTCGGGAGGGAGCTGCAGGCCGCCATGAGGCCTCCCCTCGGCCTGCTCTGCTCGGGGCTGAACACACCGAGGGCCCTCAGCCGCTCCTCACACATCCTCCCCTCTAGACCCTGCACCATCTTTTTAGCCCTCCTTTGGACACTCTCTAATAGTTTTATGTCCTTTTTATACTGTGGCAGCCAAACCCACACACAGAGTTCGAGGTGAGGCCGCCCCAGTGCAGAGCAGAGCAGGACAATCCCTCCCCTCGCCCAGCTGGCCATGCTGTGCCTGAGGCACCCCAGGGTGCTGTTGGCCCTCCTGGCTGCCAGGGCACACTGCTGGCTGTGTTCAGCTTGAAGTCAAACAGAATCCACTGATCCCTTTCAGCAGGGCTGCTCTCCAGCCTCTCAGCCCCCAACGCGTACAAATAGCAAGGAATAACCTGTCACACATGCAGAATGCAGCACTTGCTCTCATTAAACTTTATATGGCTGGAGATTGCCCAGCCATGTAATTTGTCAAGATGTCTCTGCAAGGCCTCTCTACCCTCAAGGCAGTCCACCACTCCTCCTAATTTAGTATCACCTGCAAACTTAATATACATTCAAGTGCTGCATCCAGATCAGTTATAAAAACGTTGAAGGCAAGTGGCCCTAAAATGGCCTGTTGAGGCATAAGTACATTGCATTTCATACACTGAGTGAAAAAGATCTGAAGAAATGCAAAATCACTGCACTGCATACTGGAAGCACGTTTTTGAAAAGGTAGTGAGAGTGCATATGAAAAGGGGAAAAGTTAAGATTAACACAGTTATCCTAATTTTGTCATTTATTAACTCAATTAACTCCTGAGCTTATTGTTAAGCTTGTCTGCCCTGGTAAGGGGAAGAGTTTTGCCAGGAATATTAATAGGAAATACAGTTTATTATATCTGTGTTTAGGGTCATCTACTATCAGTATTAATGGGTTAAACAAGTGCAGGGAAAGTAGGAGGAATGGGAAGAGACAAAGAAAAGGAAAAGAGAATGGGAAGGAATTTTAATATTCAGATGTTAACTTTCAAATGTGGCCTTTAAACACTGGACTGTGTTTAAACGCTGCCTTTCACCCAAATGGAACCTAGCATCCTTGAGTTTCCCTTGTTTTTCAATGGGTACAGTCACTGTATAATCAGAGAAACATTGCCATTCTTATAACATGTTTTATGATCATTTCATTGGAGTCATCTACCAGAGAAGATGAGAAACAGAAGGAAAGCTCTAGCATTAAGAACAGGATTCATATCTCCATATTGATGCTTACACCCATTAGGACTTTAGCCATAAAGAAGCATTTCTAAGCAAAATACTGCAAGCAGTTTAAAGTTGGTGTTGCTGAAAATGCCTTTTGTAGGAAATTCCTGTCATGTATTTACAAAACCCCTGCCCCTACCAGATAATAACAGATTACAAATTACAAATGAATGCAGCTGTATTTCATTATTAATTGTAACAAGTTCCCAAGCTGTTAAGTCTCATGGTCTGCTGATCATGCCTGACCCACAAATGGAAGTATGCAGTGCAATAAAATTTCACACACTCTCGGTGTCCTTTCTAATTAGCGAATGAGTCATGCCCTATATCTGCAGAGCGGAACCACACTTCCTAAGTTCCAAGAGCATCGATAGATGGGCGTGTAGATGTCAATTCAGGCTGTGTTGCATACCACAATATTGAAAGGACCAAAAGTTTGGAAGCTGAGTTTTACTCCAAAATTTAAGGCACCTAAAGAAGTCCGATTTTGGAGCTGGCTCTTTCAAAAAGTGGTTTGGGATTTTGTTTTAATCTTAGGTATACTTAGGAGGTTTGGGTGAGCCTGAGCGTAGACTAACTCTTTGCTTGTGCTTTTGTTTCTGTGTGTGACAGTACAGTGTCCTTCAGCTGGAAGTGGAAGCAGGGAGGCTGTTTCCAAGGGTACTGTCAGAACGTCACCACATGGTGTACACAATTAGTTGTGATGTACAAATTGCTGCTCTAGTTAAAGGGCTCTCTGCTGACAGTGAAGCTTGCTCTGCAACTGAAATAACTTGCTGCCACACAGTTCTGCTGTTCAGGAAAAAGAATAAGCTAGTTTAAATGAGGTCATTAAGTCACTTGGCCAAATTCCTACCCCAGGCATTTATCCTATATGTCTTCTCCGATTCTGTAGCACAGCTGTTAATTGAAAGCTGGATTTTGCCTAAGAGTAATACAAATCTCACCCCTCCAAGCAATCTGAACCACCAGGAAATCTGTAATTCTCAAAAGCTGGTGGAGGCCAAAGTGACCCTTTTCCCATAATTTGTATTCCTTAAATACTCATTAAGTTATTCCAGCAAAAGCCAAACTGCCTTCTCTACCAAACCCTTCCAGACGGGTTTCATCTTATACCTGATCAGAAAGATGATTGTATTTCTGACCAACTGGCTGTCCTTCCTTTCTTCATGGCTGGCTGAATCCCTCTCTCAGCCTGCCACATGGATCTGAGGACAGTGGCAAGGACACAACAGAAAGGGAAAAGAGCCCCAAATGACAGATTAACTCCACTCTAATCTGATTTGCTGGACAACAGGAGCTAAATTTCTCCAGTTTGACAAGAGAAGGACAGTTACTCAGAGTAACATCTGATGGTTATAAACACCACTAGTCTACAGGGCAAGTGGATTTTGCTGCTGGCCATTCTCCCAACACCCAAGCTCTGAGGACATGAAAACTTCTGAGAAGAGCTGTAGGAGCACACAGCAGCTTTGTCCAAATGGATGGCTTGCCCACTGTGAAACTTCCATGCAAGTTCAGAGAGCTCAGCTGTTTTGCTCCAAAGGAATTTGATTTTATGATCTCTAGGCTGTCCAGGATTTGAATGGTACTCACATAGATTAAAAAGTTAACTTGTCTTCAGTCCTTTTCTCCCTGCATTATTTTGTTCTAACAGATCTCTTACAAAATTCCTTATTAATCTAGTTGTATTTCTCTAGGCTCAGTGAATTTCTATGTTGGAATTACCCTTCTCATTATCATTAACAAGTTCAGGCTGAAAGAATGAAAGAACAACAGTGATGGCATGAGGCTGAAGTGAGTTTTCACATGAGGTTACCAGGCAGCATCACACACCCCTGCTGGGTTTACAATGACTCATGGATGGTTCATACGTGGCTATGGCCCACACTCACAGTGATGGGCCTCAAAAAGAGCACAAACTGCAGAGAATTGTGTAGCCTGTGCAGTTTATATGGGTGTTGACTGGACAGATGGGACAAGAAGTAATAGTGTTCTTCATGTGAAAGGAAGAAATTTGGTGTCTCCACTTGCCTCAGTCACTACCCATTATTGATCTTTACTAAAACCCTCATCATCTCAGAATGTCCTGAGAATGGTCTGACTCATGTAAGTAAAATGCCCTTAGGTCATCTCTACTTGTCTTGCTTAGAGCCACATATAAAGAGTAATCAGTGCCTTCCCTACACTGTCCATATCTCATCATAAGCAAGAGCTTGCCAGGGGATTTTCTTTATGTCATCTGAGAAATAATTAAAATAAAATAAAATAAAATAAAATAAAATAAAATAAAATAAAATAAAATAAAATAAAATAAATAATAAAATAAGTAAAAAATGCGGGGGAATGGCATGTACTGAAACATCTTACCAATACACATGAGCAATATGTCTTGCCATTTCTCATTGTGTGAGGACACAATCACAATTTCCCTGACAGTAGCAGAGGCGAAACAGCTGGTTCTCAGAATGAAGAGGGATAGATGCAGTAAAGCTAGACTTAATTATACTGTAGTCAATCTAGTGCTGAAGCAATTAAAGTCTGCCGAATTTAAAGAGCCAGTTCTCGAAAGACGTGCCTGGAAGCATCTTCTGATGCTTCTGCCAGGCTTCTGCCAACTAACCAAAACCTTCAGTAATACCAGTAAGAGTCCCACTCATAGCTGAGGACACCAGGTTCAGCATGTAGGAGCTCTGGGGGTTGGATAATGCCCCACTAACAGGTACTAATTCCAAAGTTTTAATACCACAAGAACTTTACAGAATGGAGAAAAGTGCAGAATTTGGTATCAACTTGGAAGATGCTTTCATAAATACAAAACTGATATAAGGTGGAATTCGCCCCCCAAGTTCACAGAAGTAGCAGCCTCAATCACATTATGAAACTTAGCAGTGCTTAATAAGACAAGTCGATGAATAAGCCCATTATTTCCCACTCAGATTTTTTTCTTCAACATTAAAGGAATGTAAGTTAACTTAGGAACCTCCCCCAGCCCTAGAGGATCTTGTACTGTCAGTGCTGGATGAGGAGGTGTTTTTTTGTAAGGAAGGCTGGCTTGCAGTCACTAGTGAAGCTGCAATTCAATCAGACTCCTAACTAAAGGCTAAAGGTGGCTGAAATTAATTCCCCTTTGGAAAAAAAAGGTTGACATGAGTTCCTCATTTTCCTAATGAAATAATAATACTGCCATATCCCATCAGGAGCTGTGAGGCATAGTAAGCATTTTGAGGTATTTTGTTATTCTGGCAGCCAGAACCAGCTGTGCATGAGAAATAAGCATCATATACACCCCTTTGGAAAAACACAGAGGAGCTTCATATCACAAAAGCACAGACCTAGTGGACAATTTAGGTTTGAAATACTTTCAGAGGGCTCTAGGTCCCCTGCACAAAGGTGGGCTCGCTTCCTAATTAAATGGTCTTGCTCCAGGCCATGGCAGTAGTTTTGAAAGTCTTCAAGAATTTTCTTCCACCTAGAATGTGCCATTACATCTCTGTCTTCATCTGTCTTCATCTTCTGTACAAGCCACTCTAGTTCTCAGAAAGCTGATATTGCATCCTTGCTAATCTCCTCCAAGCTAAAGAAGCCCAGTTCTCATTGCTTCTTGTCTATATCATGATCCATCCCCCTGAATACCATTGTAGTCCTTGGCTTTCTCCAGTTTACTAATAAATCATTATCCTGGAATAGAAATACAAGGTTTCTAAATGCATCCAAGACACCAGACTTCATTCAGGTCTGCCATGCAGTAATGTGCAGGAAAGCCAGTTTAAGTGAGTTTGTCAGCTTCCAAATGTATTAGCTATATACTTCTGTTTTAACTTTCTTAATTCATGTAATTTGGACACCTGGTTTTGCAGATGGTCAGACAGTAAAAATATAAATATATTCCTGGTACATCTGTTTAAACATTTGCAAAATAATGTCTCCTTAAAACTTATAGCATATGCAGCCTATTACTAATATCCTAATTTAAAATAGTATCCAGCGGCACCACACACTCAGAGGTGATGCTTTATGGGTGCTGCACTCCCTGCGGGGCAAAACAAGCTTGTCTTAAAGAGGTTAACCCAAGGAATTTTCAAACTATACTACAAAAATTGCAAGAGAGGAAGGAGAGGCATGGAAAAGGGAAATTGTATATATTGTTCACAGAAATTTTCACCTGAAAAACAAGAAATAAGACTCAAATCTTCAGACTTGTAGAACACTCTTCTATATACATCTTTTCTTGTTGCCCACCTTCAAGGTTTTATGACATGCATTGAACAATACTGACAGAAGTTTTCTGAAGCCTTCGGAATTCACAAGAATTATAAAGTATTAAGTGGCCATTACAGTCTTAACCCATTAAAACCTTTATTTCCTATCTCACCATTGTGTATGTTCCTGTTGTGCACTCCTTCCTCACCCTATTCATGCCAAGCCTGATGCTGAACACCATAATGCTACCCTAATTTCACTCATTTGGAAGTGGTTGAGGAAATCACACTTGGATTAATTTTATATATACAGATAAAAGCAAGATTGCTGACCTGCAAAATGAAACTTCCTCTCAGCAAAGAAGACTGTGAGGCCAAAGACGGAAAAGCCAAAGCAGAATGTGAGGCCAAAAGGGAATTCAGCAGGAAAGTATTAGCACCAAAAGTCATCAAATGGACGTTCAGCCCTACTTACAGGTGCACAGGACTGAAGGGACTCCTCAACTCACCACCTGAAGACAGGCATTGTTCCAATGGGCAATCGTGTCATATAATTTCATTCCAAATTTCAAAAATTTTCTCCCTCTTCCTTTACCAGCTCCCTTTTAGGCAACTAAATTGGGTGGAGGAGAGAAGCCCACCTAAGCCAGAACCTTGCTCAGGATCACTGGGTATGCAGAATGGGACTCTCCATGTGGCTTTCCCATGCATGCTTTGGCAGGGGTGTTGGACCCGATGATCTCTTGAGGTCCCTTCCAATCCCTACAATTCTGTGATTCTGTGGTGTGCCTGTCTACATGACAAACCAGTTAGTTATCTCTTGACATGTTCAAGAAGTCTGCTATTTATAGCACATAGTCCCCCCATCCCAGCTTCGTGTAATCCCTTCATCCCCTGAGAAAGTCTGACATATTTAATCTAAATATATTCTTCTCCGTGCAGAGGAGGCCTCAAAATGCAGATGGCTGCTCAAATGCATATTGTCTGCTGGTGTTTCAGTGAGCTAATGATTTCCCTGCATCTCCTGAAATTCATTCTCCCAGCACAGGTCCCCCCATTGCAATCACGGGACACCTTCGAGCCCCTCAAAGTGTCTTATCCTCTCGTGTAGCCCAAGGAGCCCAGCAGTAATTAGAAAAGCTCTTCTAAAAAGTGGCAGCTCATACAAGCAAATGGCAGGCTGGCAGAGATCTGCTTAGGGTGTGGTGGATTTTAATAACTCTCTCTCCTACCTGTGGTGCCAGCGATTGAAACACAGCTAGTTTAATGGGAAGGCAAACCGCAGGCGGAGCAGGTAGGGACAAGAGAAACAAATCTATTTAATCTATAAAATAAAGCTTTTGATATTGTGATGCCAAATGGATTATCCCGAAGAACGGAAAGGAAAGGAAACAAGCATCTCCCCATTCAATATTTATATATCCCTAGATAACAGCCTTCATTGAGATGGATTTGTCAGAGTTACAGTGCTGAGCATCCTTTTATGGTTAGTTTCTCAATTTTATGCCTAGCAATAAATGGCAGTGATGCTTTCTATTAGCAATGCACAACAGCTGGATTTGGCATGAAGCTCAAAGTCTGATTCCAAAAATGGCAGCAATTTATGAGGCTTTGACAAAAATACATAAACGCAATAAGAAATATTGATTCTTCTGACTTCCGCTTTACAGATTTGACACTTGCACTTATGGCCCAATATAAATGAATAATAACAACAGTAGTAGGGATTAATTTCCTTCTCAGCTTTCAGTTCTCACCTTTGAAACTCTGCCTGGCTTTGTCTTACTTCCATGACTGTAAAAATTCCCCCACGTTAATCTTTTTTTTAGTATTATTGGCTATATCTCCAGAGGTTGCAGCAGTTTAAGGCTTCATTGTAAAAAAAAAAAAAAAAAAAAGCTTATTTGTTTGGTTGCCAACACATAATGTCTCCATACTGAAGAGTTTACGATTTTATTACAGGTAAGACAGAAGCAGTCAAACATATAGAGCATGAGAACATTTCCCATTGTCTGCTGTAACTTGCCTTAATCCTTCGTTTCTCTCTTTTATTTATCTTGTCATAACTTGTAGGGATGTCTTCGTATTGTTGGTGTCCAAGATATGTGCTGACTGAATTCAGACCTTCGCTTGAAGTGCAGTTCCATGTGAAGCTCTTCTTTGTCATCCCACCAAATAAAGATTTCCTGCTGACAGAAACATTTCTGCTAGCATCGTAAAGGTGGGTCAACACTAAGCCTGATCCCCAGGAACAATTCATGATGGCTGGTGTCTGTCTTGGCATCATACCTTTATCTGGACAAGAGCTTGTTTGCTCTACGTATAAGATGTATGTATAATATGAATCCGGAGTGATGTTAAGAAGAAACATTGCTTCTTGCTCTAGCCACTTGCTTTGAGTGAACAAGCTGAAGTCTTAGAAATTTGCATTATTTTGTCAGAGATGGCTGAGACCAATTGGCCTTGAGTATTTCAGATGATTTAAAGAAAGAAGGGAGAGTTTCCATCATACTTCAGATCAAAGAGGAACACTCAGAGATGCAAGTTAAGAATGCACAGATGTGAAAATCCAAGAGATATAATAAAACCAACTCTTATTTATGAATTGTTTTTTAAAATCCTCTTAATCCTTGGGCCTCTGATGTTTTCATAATTTCATAGATCTAACAGCATGGAAGTCAGAATCTTGGCCTAGGAATCCAAAAAGGACTGGTAAAAACCTGGGATTTGTTATGACCTATGCTGATTTGGAGACTGCACAGACACAATGGTGCATCGAATGTTCTTGATCAGTGTTGAAAGAAAGGATGTGCATAGACATTCCCAGAAGATTTATTTAAAGGAGAGCATGGAGCTCTTTCCAACCACAGCTGAAGAGTTTGGAACAAAGTCTTGTCTTTTTAGCTAGAAATTATGGACTCTTGTAAGCTGCATTTTATTAAACAGTCTTTCAAAGTCTGGAAAATCAACATCAAAGACAAAAAGCAAATGAAATGCCTAAGAGGAAAGATGATTTTTAGCTTTTTAAAACACTACTGAAGTCCAATCTACAGAATACAAATATTGCCACCAGGCCCAGGACTTCTGCCTTAACTTTTCTGTTTGATTCCCTTAATTGCCATTCATACACCTGAGGAAAGATTGCTCAGAAAAAGCCTTTGTTAGATGTTATTATGTCCCTACCTTTTTAATAAAGGTTAGGAAAAGCATAAAATAAACATCAAAGTTTGCTGGGTCAATCTCCAAAATCAAAGAACACAAGTACTTTCTTAATGTATCAAGATGCCAACAAGTCTTTTTTTTTTTTTTTTTTTTGAAGACAAATAAGACAAAAGAATTTCCAGATCTTTTTTCACACACATAGGGAAGCAAAGGATGGAGAAAAATTCTGGTTAATTTCTTCCTCTGTGAATTACACTATGGCAGAATGCCACCACTGAGGTGTAGAAGACAACTGCATCACATCTTGTCTGCTTTGCTGGTGTTCATGTTTTCTTATTGCTCCCCTGTTAAGAGGGAAAGCAGGAGACGGGAACCTGGAAGTCAGCAGCTTTGCCGTGAAATTGCTGTGTGTCTTTGGACTTCAATCCTAAGTCATTCTCATCCACCTCGGAGTAGGTCTATTGATTTCATCCAGTGCCTAGGGATTATTTGTAAGGTGCTTTGAGCTCTTCTGACTGAAGGTACTTCTAGAGTGTATAATATTATTGGATTGCCTTTTGGAGGCAGACGACTGCAAAAAATCTATGTTTTAAACTATGATTTTAGAAAGGGAGAGAGATAAAGACATGAATCAGAGAAATAAGTTAATCATACAACTTGCAGCAACAGCGTTGCTTTTTTTTTAATACATCAAGTCTTTGCGGATATTTCTGATGGATCAGTTTATTCATTGGTATTCTGGAGGGGGTCTACAGGAGTTCAACTCATATTTCTTCTGTCAACACCTTTTTCAGCAACTTCTTAGCATGTCTGACATATTATGAATACGTGGTTTTGGAATCAAAAATATATCAGGACCAAGACATACACTTCTGACACTTGCTATAGACACTGAAGGCACCTTGCTCTCATAGGAATCCCGGCATCCTTTTTAGAAATGTCAGTCATAAAAAAAAGAGAACCCCGCATGTTTCCTTGAAAGCCTGTTAAATATTAAAAAGAACAGTTAAACACATATTTAATTTCCTCTCAATTTCAGTAGTTTGTATAAGGCCCAATTTGATTAGAAATTTGCATTATTTCACTATAGGAATGAGGTTTGCAGTGCTGCAAATATGAAAACAATAAAACCTTCTGTTTCCATTTCCATACTGCTGCTTTCCAGAGAGCTCACCTCTGGGCAGATCCCCTATCCTTTTGTCTAGGGAAATGAAGGTTTTTTAAGCAAATTTACCATCTGCTTTTCATAGAAATAAAAGCTTTTTTTCTTAAAATTCAGTGAATCACAAATTTCCTACAGAAAAAAAAAAATACATATTGTCACCCCCTCTCAAATTAGGGAAGCTGGGGATGCAGGGAGAAAAGCTGGAGAGAAAGGGTGGAAAAATGATTGCCTGATGGATGGAAAAACGTTTTTAGAGAAATGCTGAATATTTTGGTTTTATAATACAGTACTTTCTTCAGAAAGGCAAGGCATTTTTAAAACAGGCTTCCTTCATAACAAGAACTGTTTTTGTGTCTAGCACTTAGAGATTTTTGTGCAGCTTGCAGAAATGCCTATGGTTTGCTAAGGGAAAATGAAATTATTCTTGGTGTTTTGGGCTCAGTTTGGGCAACATTCCCTTTGTGGGAATTTTTGTTCTTCCTTCCCAGAGGTGGCTGGGCACTCAAGGAGACAAGCTGGCTGCAGGAGGCTGGCTCCAGGTCTGCCACAAAGCTGAGAACTTAGCATTTTAGCTTAAACTGGGGGCTCAAACTGCTCTCACACCAGGCATACCACATTCAGACAGCCCATAATCACTAGCATGGCTGCACCTATGTCAAAACATCGTTCACCTCCCGGTTTATTTAGGCTGGAGTAAAATTCCCCAGCATGATAAAAGCTTGGGGTTGTTAAAAGGAGGGTTTCACAGGATGGTCGTCACAGCAACTATCTTGATGGGCTCATGCAGTTTAAAATAACATCCTCTAATGTGGTCTGTTGAAACAAACATGGGATATTTGAACAGCCCTAACAATCTGGACCAAAGTTTGTCTGACCTAGTTTTGAAGATAAGTTTTCAAAAAGAGATAAGAAATGGGGTGATCCTTAGCCCTGGCACTTCCACAGAGCTTCTCATCACTTCTAAGTCGCATGCAGCATCAGGTTTAATAGTCCAGGGTGGATACGTTTGCTGTGAATTTGTCCTGCCCCTCTTCAAACCCATTTTTACTCTGATAACTTGTTACAAGGACAGATTTTCACTGGTGTTATGAAAAAATCTACTGCCATTGCTTATTTAAAGTATACTGCTTGGTTGTTTTGAAGACAACTCCTCAGCACTACACAATAAAAGCATAAGGATGAATACGTGAGTCAAGAATAAAAAAAAAAGGGGGCCCAGCCTGGTGCTCTCTGACAGTGACCAAGAAGAGTTTTCATGAAAGAAGACAAGGGTAGGACACTGAAAATATGGTGAATCTCTGAAATCTGGTTGAAAAGCTCCCTGACTCAGACTCAGTGTCTTTGTATTTAATCATCTTTAATGGGTTTCCTTCCATCAACTTGTCTAATTTCTCTTTGAAGCCTTGCAAATTTTCAAGACTATCCTGTGGTGAGCAGTCCCGTAATTTTCCATAATTTTAAGTCTATGTTGTGAGAAAAAGCAGCACTCTTACTGCTGTGCACTCTCACGGTACAGCTGTTCATATGCTTTTAGCTTTTTTTTTTTTTTTTTTAAAGCCTGGTGCTTGCGGGTTTCTTTTGGTGCAATTCTTGATAGCAAAAACCAGAGGAGCTGGACCTTGGGCACCTTCTCCTCCAGCTTTGCTCTACCCTCAGCTCCCCAGACACCTCTTTTCCAGCCAGGACTGCTCAGTTATTCTACACATCCTCTCTGCGAACCTTGAAGGGCTCCGACACACCTGCGATGCACGATTTTTCTCTATAAAAGTCACGTATATTTCCCCAATATATTTTTTCATGTGTCCGCTGATTATTTTATATTACAGTTGCAGCAAATTTTCCCGGTGTGGAATTCAAACAAACCCATCAGACACTCTAGCAAACTGACACACTTACACAGGTACAGTAAATAACTCTTTCGGCCCAAGTAATATTTCCGTGGCTCCCCAGAGTCCTTTTTAATGCAGAACTGTTTGTTCTCTGCTAGTGCAATTGATTCCAGCGATAGGCTACACACCAATGCAGGTAGTTTAGCAATTTCCTCTCTGAGTTCCTTTAAACTGAAAACCTCCTTTGGCTTGCTTCCACCCAACAACCCATCAGAGGGAGTGCAAAACTAGGACCTGAGACCCACTGAAAAGTACGGGGTCCTCATGCTAAGCACAGGGTCCTCTTTGGACCAAGGCAGCTGCTGATCAGCATAGAGGAGAGCAATCAGGAAGCACCTTCGTCCACTGCAGGCATTTAGGACCCAATTACTGTGTTGTTGTTTTTTTTTTTTTTTTTTCCTTTTAAGGCTTCCTTTTCAATGACAAATAATTCAGCATGGTGGAAACAGATCCCAAGAAGTAAGCTGAAGGCCCTGCAGCCATACTACGGGCATTTCAGGGCAGTTTGATTTAGTTTGCTGCCTTGCACTGCGTGTTCCCACCACGCTGGATGTCTTAAGGGCAATCATTTGTCTTACTGGAGCCGTATGTCCCCATGAGAGGATGGAGAGCAGTAGTAGAGCCCACGTGTCTTTCAGAAGGAATTTAATCGATTCACACAAAACCTAATCCAAATTCTGCATGGGGACTGCTGGGGGATTTGTTTCAAAGCCTCACCAAGGCTCTGAACCAGTTGGCTATCACGGATGCAGCTACGAGATTTTTGAAGTCTGTATCTTACCCTGATCCTTGCTGGGGTCTCTGTGTGTTACCTTGGTACAAATTGCTGTCTTCAAAATGCCAAACTGTCCTTCAGTAGTAATGTACAGCCCTGGTTTTGCTTCTATTTATGTAACCTGAAGTTGTAAGAGCATGAAAATCTCCTGAAATAGAGAGGTCGGCTCGCACCATGGGGCAGGCTGAATCCCTGTGTGTAGGAGATGTCAGGAGGTTCCTATTTCTCTTCTTTTACCAGGCAGTGACTGATCAGCTGTCAGGCTCTGGAGATCCAAACAGGAACCTGAACACAGATGGGTTTTTTTGGATCTCTTTTGTCATGTCAGAGGGGGATGCCTATATGTGGTGCTGAGTTCAGCATGGACTGCCTTCTTGGTTAGGGCCTCCAGGTCAATCAGAGCAGAGCAGACACGGTAACACAGGGACAACCTCCTCCAGAGCACTGCAACAGGACAAATCAGCTCAGTAACTGAGCTAGAAAATGATTCTGATTTTCCTGCTGCTCCTCCAAATCCATACAAACTCTGTGATCTCATTTGAGGTACTCCCAGCCTGCACCAATGGAAGGATAATTTGGGATTATTGTGTCCAGCCCAAAGCTCCATAGAAGGAGGAAGAATCTTTGCATTGACTTTGACAGGTATAGCACTCTATCCACCACAGCAATCTCTAAAGCATAAAATACATTTACAGCTCATTCCTTGCTATGAAGAGAAGCCATGTTGGTTGCATAGCCTAAGATCCTTCACAAGGTATTTTTCAGGCACAGCGATGCAGCTGAAACCCACAGGGATACTCCCCAGCCCTCTCCCAGCCCGCAGTGGTTGAGCTGGGGTGGTACCAGTGCGTATCACCAGGGATATATGTAATCATCTGCTTGCAGGAGCTGTGCCACCGACCTCTGGAGATTTCCAGGAGGTCATCACAGTGGTCATACAACATCCCAAAGGCACTCAGAAAGCAGTGAGACACCATTCAGGCTCGGTTCGGAAGCACAGACCATGTGTTGCGATACTGATGGAGAAGACAGCTTTGAATACATCTCTTAGGAGCAGCTTGCTTTGGCCAGACACAGGATTGTTCTGTGTGGCATTTATTCGTAGGAATTAAATGGCCATTTTCCCAAGGATACACCAGTTTGTGGCTAGGAGATAAATCTGTTGCCCTACCGGGGAGGAGAGCCCATGGCTGCCCCTCTGCCAGAGAAGTTCTTGCCTAGAGGGAGGATATTCCTGCTGCTGTCCCTGGATGCCCCTGCCTGGCGCTGATATTTGGGGATGTGCCAACAGAAAGGCCAGCTCTAGAGGGCCAGGCTCTAACACAATTAACCTGTTTCTCACACAAGCTCTGGTGGTTACTGTAAATAATAAAACACAGATGCACCAAACAAAAGCGTCCATGCAGTGGCAGGGAGCACTTTCCAGGAGTGAGGGATGTGTGTGCCACCATCCACAGAGAAACCCTCGGCATGGGAGCTGTCCTGGGGACACACGGGAACAGAAGCAGGGGCAGGAGCCAGCTCTGCAGGGCAATATCCAGCACCACTGGTGCAGGACCAAACCCCAATCACCTTTATGGTGGTTGCCTTTGCAGGGTGAGGTGCCAGCAACAGAGCATCCCTCGCAACCCAACATAACTCTCCCGAAAGAAAGCATTATATCCACACACACACTGTTTTGGTTCATAATAATGCTAATTCTGCCCTCTCCTAAAGGCAGATGCCTGATTTCTCCCACCTAATGTTTCAAAGCTGCTGTGATAGATACCTGCAGGAGCTGTCTACGAGCACACCTGTTCGCCTGGCTCCCAAGGACAACGCAGACGGGGCTGCCTCCTTCAGCCCCGAAGCAAAGCCGGTGTCCTCATAAGAGTAAGATGTTTGGAGATGACAAATAGGGGAGGGAAAAAGGGAGCGTAATGGGGGAGGAGGTGCTGGGGAAACAAGAAAGCAGCACTGCTCATTAAAGGCATGGGGAAATGATGCCTTTCATACCTGCTTTTGCTCCTTCCATTCTTCAGACAAATGAGATGCCCACGGTGCACGCGGCACACCAGCGTGCTTCCTCAATTATTAATGGGGGATGCTTTGTTTTATTTAATGCCACGGTTTTGATTAGCTCGTTCTCCTGGGACATGCTTTTTTTTTTCTCCCCCCCTTACCTTCTTATTTGCTCCTTCTTTCTCTGGTCTACCGTTAATCCCTTTTTTTCCTGTCTAGCAGCTCTGTACCTTTGCTGATGCTTCTGCCACCAGGAGTTCTGCTGACCCAGGCTCAGGTGAGCCGGACAGGCAGGGTGGTTCTCCAAAAACTATCTACTGCCAGAGCCCCTTCTTGGGAGAGAGTGAGGCTTGCTGGAAAATAATGAGAACTGGCAGGTCTGATGATCCAAAGCCAAGAAACATATGCCTGGCCTGCCTCTTTCATCTCTGTAATTGGGTTTTCCCACTCCTGTCAATTAGGGCTTTTTTTCTCTTCTTCCTGCCCCGACGTTTCTCCTTTGGCAGAGCAGGCTGTGCGTGTCTGAATGGCTGATCACAAGGGGGGGCCCTGGGGGAACGGAGAGCGGGGCAATGCACGGAGGTAGGCTTGTACAGGATCACGGGATCCCGCTATAAAATCCTGCAATTACCTTGACAGGAGAGAGGGGACTTTGTCTGCCAGAGGTAGATGACATCTTTCGGCTTTATTTTCCTGCTTTCAGAACACCCTGGATGCTACGTGCTGCTAAAGACAAGCTCCCAACCCCATGCAAGGTTTTTCCCTAATTCCAACCATGGGCTAATCTTAACCCAGCCCCTTATCTGCTGCTCCAGTGGTAAAAGAGGGACATAAAATAAACAGAGACTCTTTTGGAAGAGCCATATCTACACTTCTCGTCCCCCTCAATTTGACCTTGCATCTGGGGCAATGGGGCTGGAGACTGCCCCTCTCCAGCCTGGATGTATGCACCATCCCCCTCATGGCAACACAACAAGCCAGGTGGAAATCATATTTTATGATATTATTCCTGTTTCTGAAGCCTTTTAAAAATCGCTGCCTTCTTTACATAAACGCAGGAAAGCGTCGAACTCAACAGCTCAGAAGTTGGTGAGAAAGGTGAAGGCTACGTGTTAAATCCTGCCAAATAATTCAAAGAGAATATCATTGTGTTGAAGCAGGGCAGTAGCCCATTGCTTTCATCTCCCATCGCAAACACCAGCTCTTTTCAAACAGGAATTTGGAGCTGGGGACCCCAGCTCCCAGTTGAAGGCTGTGACTCGGTGTTGGCTGCACTCACGGCTGTGGTCACCAGTTCAGTTCCCAGTCTGCTCACACTGTTACAACTGGAAGGGATTGAGTTTTTTTTCCATTGAGTGGGTTCAAAGATATGTTTGTTCTACACAAGAAAGGGAGGCAAAAGCTATTGACTTTGAAAAGTACTTCAAATTTCACATTGCTTAACACCACCATTTTTCTTTTTGTTTCTTTTTTATTATTATTATAGGAAAGGTAGTGTGAAAAAATGTTTTTTTCTTATTTTTCATTTTTCTTGGCAACTGCAAAACAGGTTTCAAATTGGGCTACTTAAAAACGAGTGTATCCAAAAATTCCAGCCCCCTTCCTCCTGCTTGGTCCCAGCCTGTGCTTTCTGTGCATTTTGATCTGGAGGCCAGAAGTCTGCTGAAAGTGTCCAGTGTTTTGTGACCTGGGGTGGATGTGTAGGGAGCTGCTGTAGGGTGGCTGCTCTTCAGGATTCTTCATCCAGTGCTTGGTGTTCACCACTGTGGAACCAGCAGCTCTGGACCCAAATCTCCAACAATCCAAATGAGAGGACACCGATTTTCCAGAGAATAGAGCTATGTTGTAGATAATGTAGCTAGAACTTTCCCACTTCACCGAAGACAATGGGGTCAAAATTCAGGCTCCAATGATAGTTTTGTATGGTATATAAAAAATTCTGCATGATATTTTTCTACTGGATTGTCCCCAGAAGGAGCAAACAAGAGTGGTTTTGCATGTCCGTGTGTACATCTGTGTATGCAGAAAAGGAGGCAGCGCACATGTTCTTCATATTTCACCCATTTTTCACCTGAAAAAAATGCTGAAATAAGCAAATATTGCAATATTTGATATAATACCTTTAACCAACTAACTAGGTTTATCTGAATTGATAGCAGCATCAGAAGACTGGAGGTAGTTATACATCATCTTGTGTCGCCAGATTCAGGAAAGTCAAATTATTTCCCAAGCCTCAACGCCAATTAAATCCGTGCTTCATTTTCAAGTGATATATTGCAGGGACCTACCCGAGGAGTGAAGGGCTTTATTGCTGGCTGTCTCCTTGTCTGTTTATTTGATTTTTCCCCCAGTCTGCTCCTCATGTGAAGCAGTAAGTGCGACACACCAGCAGAGGAGCACTGTTCCCTTCCCAGATATTTCCAGGGACGTGCAGCTTTCCCAGCAGTTCATCCTGCGTCCCACCATGCTGCTGGATTTAATGGGCACCGAGAAGAGAAAGAGCAATTCTTGGGAGACGAGAAAGGGGCTTCCCGGAACGGAGCAATTAACATTTCTGAAGAATAAACTCAGAGGAGACTGTGGCTGGGAATAGAGATGTGCTGATGTGTCTATTTAATCTTAGCAGAGAATTAAACATATCGACGGATCAAACTCTACTTGGATGCTGCGATTGAAATTGCACTGGACTCAGTTGAATCCTGATGAATTATTCCAATATTTTAAGAAAAAGTACCTTATTTGCGGGGACTGATGCCTCTCCAAATCTCATGGGAGCAGGAAAAAATGAGAGAAAAAAGCTGAATATCACAGCCGAGATCCTCTGCTGATACATGGCAATCTAGTTAAGCTAAAACCTTTGAAGCTATCTCACAGCAAACCAACTGCTGCACATGCTGACCACACTACCCAGCCACCAGAAACCCAAAGTAAGAGCCACAAAATTGGGTTTTAACCTGAACCTCTGCAGATGTCACAAAACTGTGGCTTGAACAATAAGCTCAACCTTAAAGCTTCAGCTGGTGTCACACTGCCAACCCATTCTTTACAAAGTGATGATAATTAGCTTAGACGTTTTGGCAACAAAACAGACTATATCAATGGAAAATCTAGCTCTGAATTTTCTTTGAGAGTAATTTAGGGCATGTTATTACCTGTATTTATATTATCGGGCCTGTAGATCATTTGCACCTTTTAAAATACATGTAATATTTTGATAATGTCTTTCATTTGTAGCCCCTCCCAAGCATTCTCATCTATTTCCTCTTCTCTTCCATCTCAGTTATCATAGAAAGTGGATAAACATCAGCAAGAGCAGACCCAGCTTGTGACATCTCTACATACTCCAGAGCTAGGTGGGTCCCAGTGGAGGAAGGAGCCTTGAGGTCATTGCAAATTTCCAACAATGCAGAGGAGGGACAAACATCTTCCTCAGAGTCAGATTCCTGTGTTTTATGTCTGTGATGCCTTTCTGAGAGCCCTCATAGAAAACCAGCATAAACCTCCTTCGCTTCTCACCAGCTCCCTTGTTCTCACTTGTCCAAGTGCTGACCCCAATCAAATTCTGACCCCTAGGAACCAACTTCAGCCAGATGGGTGATATATGAAATACACAGAACATGCATCTTTGGTAGAAATCAGGGACTCTGCTATCTCTTTCATCTGTTGCCTACTGTTGCTGAATGTGATTCAATGTATGGTAACTATAAAAATAGCAGAGGTTGATTCCCACCATCCCTCAATGTTTATCTTCTATCCAGCTTGCCCGAAATCCAGTGGTCAGCCTCACTACATCTTGACACCTGCTGGAGCAGGGGTTGGACCAAGAGGACTCTTCTCTTCCCACCTGGGCCATTCTGGGATTCTGTGACAGCTCCAACATCTCTGTGGCAAGAGAAGGGGCTGGCTGGGAGAGGACTTTTTAATATATATATATATATATTTTTTATTTATTTATTTATTTATTTATTTTAAATGATTGTGTAAATAAAGAAACAAAAGGAAGAATCAAACCTTAAGATTATGTTGCATGGCTGCTTCCCTCAGAGCAGTCATTAATAATAACGAGCTCAAGGGGTGCTCTTTGGATGGTCACACCTCCGTGGTGCACCCAGCCGTATCCTGCTCTACTTACTAATTGCAGCTCCTAATTGAAATCTTCCTCATGTTCAAAGGCAACAGGGAGGGAGCTTCACAGAAGGAAAACTCTCCTACTTGCTACTGATCCAAAATTCAGGGAAGCCACCTAACCCCCTTCCAGTCTTTCTGACTAGCTGTAGGGCAAAAGATAAAGAGCTCTTCCAACAAGTTCCCAAGAACCTGGACTTGTGGCAGTTAATGGATATTCTGCAATTATTTGGGACAGAAGAAAAAGAAGCAAGAAAAACAAAAATAAAAGCAGTAGGAGGAAAGAGATTCTTGCTCTATTCCATAAGATTAGATTTATTTCCTTACAGAGATTTGAAATTCAAAGTAAAATATATTACTGAAATGAGAAATATGTTCTTGAAATGAGAATAAATTTAAACCTGCCTTTCCAGATGTTGGGGCATTTAAAAAATAAATTTATAAAGGGAAAAGGAAGGTACTAAGTTCCTTAAACGAAGCCATGTGTAGCTGAGATCATTCTGTGTTGCAATAAACACAATGGCTTTCTTTCATATCTTCTCCTTTCAGCCTCGAGACCAGAAAAGAAAAAAATCCCCATTAGGTGATGAAGGGTGAATCACAGCTGTTCTGGTGCTGGAGCCCAATGCATTGTGTGAGATTTTAAGGTCATCTCACTACACAGAAAAAAAGAAATGAGTACAGGAAATATTACGCTTCATGCTTCTGCAGCTGGATTAAGTGTTTTATTACTTACCACTGAGGACACTTCTGCTTGACACAAATATATTTGTTAGAGTATTTTATTAAATTACACCAAACATCTGAATTCAGAGTGGAGCTATTCAGAAGCTAAATGTAAAAAGAATTGACATTACAGTGTCTTAGCAGCAGTAAAGCCGTAATCAATTTTGACAGATATTGCTCATGTGCTTGAGGCTCAATGAGAAGTTGTTCAGATACCACCAAGGTGAGGCAGAAAGGAATGAAATATCAGGAGCTCTGTGGAAATGCAGCACTGTGGAGAAAGACTCTCCAGAGTTGCTTCTCCCTACTTTTCACCAACAGAAAAAAAAAAATATATATATATATATATATATATATATATAATTAGAGGGCTGTAGGTAAATAAGAGGTATACTAAATACTTTGGTATATCTAAATACTTTGGTATTTAGAAAGATTTGGCATATTTGTCAATAATCTGGTCTCCTGACCTTTAATGCTGCATGGAGAGCACATGTATGGCTTTAAAACATAAACTTCTGGCCCCAAATCTGCAGAAAAATCATAAGTGGAAAATAAAGTTTTCTCACTGGGTGTTTTTAAAGCTATGTTTTTTAAGACTTTTTTTCATAAGTTTCATAATTCTCATTTGCTTTTTGAGTGTTTGGGATCAATAACTTTGGGTCTTTGACTTAAGCTGTCTCTGGGAGGAGAATTAGGAAGAGATGGCCTCTGGTGCCTGCTCTACCCCAAGAACACCTGCAATGACCTGCAAAAGAAACCTCAGGTAAGGACAGCAGAAGGGCACTGTCCGGCTTTGCCTTTCTCCCTTTGATAAAAGATGCAGGAAGAGAAGTATAAAAAATCACTGGCATCTCCCCACCAACACTGGGGGATCAGATGTAAGTCATTTTTAATGCCAGGCAGGAAGGAAATTACATTCAGCAACAATTACAGCAGTCGTTCATAACGATGTGGGGTGCAATATGGTCCCATTTTATTGCTAGCTCCCACACAAGAACTACTGTGCAGGGAATATTTTTCACAGCCGCAATCTGCATTTACTGGGGTTAAAATCTTCTTGCTTAGCACAAGACAATGAATTTCCCAGAGGAATGGCCTCGGGCTCAAGCTTTATCCCCCTCACTCTGCTTTATAATCCTGGGAGTCATTAGAGCACAGGTACATCCCAAGTCATTTTGAAATACCAAAGGAGTCGCACAGCAGAGATTACTTCCTCCCTTTAGCATGCAAATCATCCCAAAGAGTTTTCCTATAAAACAATTCCATACATTTTTTCCAAGGGTATGTGCTCCTTAATTCGTCAGGGATCAAAATGCTTACATGAAGATGCAGGAGGAGCTATTTAAACCTAAAGCACTTTGAGGCAGAAGCAGTTTTTTATTTTCTGCCCTTCTTTTTTTTTTTTCTTCTTCTTTTTTTTTTTTTTTTTTACATTTTTTTTGCCCATTTGTCAAACCTTCACTGTGCCAGAGGATGGGAAAAATCTTTAACTGGTTGTTCAATGCCTTATTGTGCTGAAAGAAGGCAGTTTTTCTGCAAAATTCACCCAGGCTCCAGCTGATTGACCGTGACTTCTTGTTGGGGATGAGTTTTTCCTTCATCGGCACGTTGGACTTCTCCCTGCTCATAGCTTGCATGTAGCCTCTTGCAGTGAGCTCCATCCCACCTAGACTCTGCAGGGCAGGATTATTCTGAAATGTGTGCTACATTTCTGTTGAAGTTCCTTGACCTTTATCACATCCTTAAATTCTCCATCCAGAAATGCTGAGCAGGCACCAGATTTCTGAAACTGGATACTCCGCATGAAAAATCCCCTTAAAATATCCATTATTTTTTTTATAATCAATAGAAAGAGGAAGATGTTTATAAAGATTTTCAGGTATTAAACCCAACTGAGGAGATAAACTTGATTGGATCTCTCTGAAGGCAAGTGATCTCACCCATGGTGGTCTCACCCATGGTTAAGTGTCCTTCTAGATGGTGATGTTAAATGTATACTCATGTCTCGGTGATTTCAACAAGAATTTAAGGCCCATGCCATGGTCACAAAAAAATCACATGCACCAGGACTGAGATTTACATAATGAAGCAAGAGCGTTGGTGTCTAAATGTACAACACATTTCCAATGTTCTAATTGCTGCTGAATTCGAGCAGCCTGTCAACTCTTTGCGTTGGGTCTCCTGGCCCGTGCCAAACGCGCATACTGTGCTCGCATGGAACGAGCTGTTCCATTGACTGACTCCATGGGGAGTCCTCCCTCCAGACTTTGTTTTGTTTCTTCATGAAAATAAAACCCTTACAGTTCAGCTTCTAGAAGCCTCCCTCCAACTAAAGCTGGCTGATGAAGCTGTGCGTTGTTTCTCTTGGTTTCAGCCATCCCAGGCCAAAGACACTGGAAGTGACATCTGGTAGGTGAGCTCAGGGGCCGAACACAACAAAGGACCTGTGTGTGCAGCTCTTTTTCCCCCTCACAGGAGCAAAGACTTATTTTTTTTCATTTTTCTCTCTGGAGAGACCTTTATTTAAAATTCTGTTTTTACATCTTTCTTTCTTCAGTGCCTCTGGGCCTTGAAAAATCTGAAAGCTTAAGGATTCAAACTTCAAGGAGGCTGTTTAGAAAAACTTCAGCATGCTACAGCCTTCCGTAAGCCTCAGATGCAGCCTGGTGCCTTTGATTATTGATACACACCAATCAGATTGTGCCTCCACCAGACATTTTTATTTTTCATGTTATTGGGTGAAAAATTCCCCATCCTGCAATATGCCTTATGAAGCAGAAAATGGTAATGTTTGCGTCTGTGGCAATCCACCTGCAGGAGGGACAGAGGCTGTGTGCAGGGAAATCTTCATGTTGAAACCCCTCCTTTTCAGGTGGAGGATGCACCTATATTACTGTATAAGTGTATAATCACTGCAGGTTGGATTCAGCGGAGAATAAAGAGCTTAAATTTATGGCTTGCCTGCCTGTGGTTGTACCCTGCAGCTCATTTGACTATTCATCATGCTGCATACCCTCACTCCTCCGTACAGCTGAGGATGTCATCTATCAGAGGATAAACCCTCGGTCATGTCATAAATTTAACATTAAACATTACATGTATATATATTATTTTATTACTGACATAAGAAATTTTTATCTGCAGCGTATATTAAATCTCTAGCACATCTTGCAAAGAGATTTTGTCATGTCCTGCTCAGTTTGCAGCTCCAGGAATTATGTGATACTCCTGCCATAACGAACCAGATTTTTAACTAATTAAAAAAGACAACGTCAATTGTCTCATAGCCAGTGGAAGGATGATTGATCCTTGCTGGGCATGGGGAGGCTGGGAAACTGTGAGGCCACAGACATTTTGACCTGGCTACAGATAGAGAAGATGCAATATCAGTTTGACTTCATGGCTGGCCACAAGATTTTGTGGCCATGCTCTCCCATTGAGTGCCTTAAACATCTCTGAAGCTGTTTCCAGAACCTATTTCTCAAAGTCATGACCACAGATGACTTTGCCAAGCATGGTGTTATCAGGGATGCTCTGTCACTGTCCTGAAACAGGACTGAATACCAATGTTCAGTCAATTTTAAATCGCCAAGTGTCCTTACCTAAACAAGCCCAAAAGGGGAATACAGAAAAGCAAGAGAGGTACCGAACAAAGACCAGGATGAGGCCCTGGAGCAGGCTGCCCTGAGAGGCTGAGAAATCTCCTCCTTGGAAATATCCAAAACTCAACTGGATTAGGCCATGAGCAACCTCTCCTGAGGTAAAGAAAGGCCACAGCATCCACATCGCCAGGTAGGAACTGAAAACAAAACACCAGAAAGGGCAGAGGAGGTGGCCAGGAGCAAGGAGCAGTGACCAGTGACCGAAATGTAAATGTGAGAAGCTGAGCAGCCAAAAGCAAGTGGTTAAGATTGCCTGAGGCATCCCCAGCTGGGAAAAGTTGGGACAAGGCCTACAGGCCTACTGTGAGACTGCTCTGGCCCCACCATCCCCTGGGGAGGGATTTATGTGCATCCCACCCACTGGCATGTTATGGGTTGATTTTACGGAGAGGAACCACAGCTGAAGAACAAGTGTATTTATGTGATTTTTCGTTAGCTAGGCATAGAAATAATTAATGTCACTTGAACTCTCCTTTCGCTTTCCAATTTTACATATTTTTCACAGAAGGCTACTGCAATTTAGAAATATTTCCAGGCAACCTTCCAAAAATCAGAAAGTAGAGACTATCAAATACCATTTTCCCTCTTCTAGACTACCTAATCAATTTAATCACTGGGGGATACATCTTCAAAGTGGCACTTAGAGGCAGACAAGCCATGTTAAAAAGCACCAGGATTTGCATCCCTACATCACCACGACCAATTTAAAACTGTGACCTGAAGGCAGCTCATTTTTCTGTCCAGGCAGAAGACAAAAAGCTCTGGGTACAGGAACGAGTCTGAAGCTCTTGCCTAAGGAACCCACTTTCTTTGTACATTTCTAGGAAAGATCCCAGAAGTGGCTGGAACCCATGTACCCAGTCCCACATCCTCTCCTGGGCCTGTTTTTGTCACCAGAGTCTCTTTGGCTTTTTAACTTAGGGTGAATTAGTACAGCAGGATTCTCCATAAATAAACAATACATCAGCCAAAACAACATCTATTTTTTTCATTGTTGCAGACGAGACATTGGCTTAACCGATGTTCTGGATGTGTGTTCTCATGCTGTGCTTTTGTTTTAATTACAAAATAACAACAAGAAACCCAGATACAAGTATATTCATCTTCATTTCTCATTCTTATTCATGTTTTTTTTGGTCCAGGTACGTGATATATATGACATCCTAACACCAGAACTCCTGGCACCCGAAGATGAAGGCCCAAAGACAGAAGCACTCAGACTCCGGGCGTCCCACTGACATGGGCAGGCTTCTGAGAGCCTACACAGGAGTCAGGAGCTGCAATGGCTGGCTGAATCAGAGCAGAAAGGAGGAGGCCAAGACCACACAACAAGCTAGAAAAAGTGCCAGGAATACAACCCAGGAGCTTTTCGGCTCTTTTTTCCCCATTCAGACAACAGAACCAGGCTTCCTCTCTCTGTTGATTTCATGTAAAAGTAAATAGGGAAGCAAGAGATGACAGCTGCAGGCTGCTCCCCGAGTATTTGTGTGTTATTTGGAGGTGGTCAGAGCATCTCTGTATTCACAGTGACTGATGCTGCAGGTAAACTACAGGGAAAATATTCGAGGAGAGGGAGGTAACCAAATCTGAACAAAGTTAATTGTGAGAAATAACAAAGTGGCACAAAGAACAGGGTTGAAAGCTGTGATCTAAAAATAAAGAAATACGTAGGTCACAATATTATTTGGTACAGCAATATGTGATCAAAACAGTGGACTTCTGAAGGTGTGATATTTGTAGGATTTGCAGGAACATAAACAACTTTGTAAGAGGCTTAATTTCCTTCAATGCTACTGAACCCCCTTCCAAAATAGATATTTTTAAATACTTGAAAAAGAACATCATATTTTGTACTGAAGGAACTGTTACAGTGGCCATTCACGATACGAAGACACTCACTGAAGCTTTTTTTTTTTTTTTTTTTTTTTTTTTTTTTTTTTAACAGAAAGGAAAAGAAGAAACTACAGATGTAAAAAGAACCAAACATGCCTCTCCACTTTTGTTTTTCTTAAGGCGCTTTTCCCCTGGCACACACACAAAATCCTGCCTGAGCCGTGGTTGTACTGCAGTGGATTCAGGCCACATTTAAATACAACGGAGAGAGCTGGAGCTGCATGTGCTCGGAGTGCTGGCCACAAACATCTCCAGCCCTGCTGCTGGCACTTCTGAAAAACACAGACGTTTGCTCTGCTTGTCTTGAACTGGGGTATTGCTGACCTGGCTGCAGGGATCTCTCCATCAGCTAACCACTGCCTCACACGAGATGAAACACCACGACCAGTCATGGCAAGAAGAAGAATCATGAATGTCTTCTAGTCCCATTCTTGCTACGTTTGGGATAATCATGACATTTGCAAGAGAATGAGTGATTTTTTGGAGCTTGCTTGGCTGAATCCTGGCCTTTATGAAGACAGCTGCTTTCAAGGAGTGCTTCATTAAAAATGTCTTCACTGAAAATCATCACTTAACTATGTAGGCATTTTCTTAGATGCTTTCCTCTTATTTGGAAGCTTAGACATCCCAAATATCCTCAGTTTTAAATTAGTCTAAGTACAGGGATGCCACCATTGGTGCACTCAGTGGTAACAAAACCCAACTACAAACTCAGAATTCAGAATAAAATGCAGTAGACTGTTAAGATCCTAAAGAACTGGAATAACTTGATAAATCTTTTTGTGAACGCTTGATTGCACAGATTCATCTTCAGGTGAGAAAAAGCAGATTTGGGAGGTCTGCTTTGACACATCTTAGTTGATAAGGGCCTGTAAGGCAGCTTTCCTGAAGCATTGCTCAGACCTGAAAGGTTGTAGTGAGAGGACTAAACAGGCATGTGAGCTACTGGAGGCTTAACACCCTTTTATTTTCCTAGCACTGGCCCTACACATCATGGCGAATAAAATGCTGTGAATGGAAGAAATACACAGCCTCACAACAACACATGTAGCCTGGTGTTATTGGAAGCGTCCTTGTTTTGTGATTTGGGGTATTAAATAGCTGAAACTCATGTGGATAGTCTCTGGCCAGAGGCAGATTCTGGCTGATTCTTCCTGAAAAGCGAGGCAAATGTAGAGGTCTCTGCTAATGCCCAGACTGAAATAATGCACCATCCACTGCTGGTATGTTCAACTTCGTCTGACTGGGGCTAGAATTAAAGCTTTAGAAGAAATCAGGGACTGACAGAGGAATAAATCATGGACAGACAGAAAAACAGGTCATGTGTTGGAGAATAGGAAGCCCAAGATTGCTATAATCAAGAAGTGTAGAATGGGTCTATGTGGGATTAAATCCTTACAGGAGACAGTGTATGGGAATAGAAACATTTATCTACAGGAAGAGGTGACACTCAGACACTTTGTTCTGAGATAAGACACTCCTAAATCTAGTGAGGAGCAAAGAGCCTCAGGTTATGGGGAAATAATGATGTTTTTAGGAAGTGCCATTTTCTTGCAAAGGCCCTTGAAATGGTAGGTGGAAAGCCAGGAACTATCATACAAACCTTTTTGGATGGGCCCAAAGAAAGAATGATACTTTCTCCAGAGGAAATGTGTGATGCGGGATCACTGGTGCCAGGTGACCTGCTGCTGGGATTTCCTCCATTTCACTGGGTAAAGGAACTTGGGTCAAGGGCTATCTTCTCTGTGGCACACCATATCTCTCGTTGGCACTATTGGGACTGAAATCCCAAGCACAAATCCGGTTGGGTGGAGAATGGATGGAGAGCAGCCCTGAGGAGAAGGACCTGGGCATGTTGGATGAGAAGCCCAACACAAGCCAGCAATGTGCGCCTGCAGCCCAGAAAGCCAACCGTGTGCTGGGCTGCACCAACACAGCGTGGGCAGCAGGGCAGGGAGGGGATTGTCCCCCTCTGCTCTGCTCTCCTCAGCCCCCACCTGGAGCCTGCGTTCAGCTCTGGGCCCAGCACAAGGACAGGGATGGATCAGAGCGAGTCCAGAGGAGGCCACGAGGATGCTCAGAGGCTGGAGCCCCTCTGCTGTGGAGCCAGGCTGAGGGAGCTGGGGGTGTTCAGCCTGGAGAAGAGAAGGCTCCGGGGACACCTCCCAGTGGCCTGCCAGGGCCTGAAGGGGCTGCAGGAGAGCTGGGGAGGGACTGTGTGTCAGGGGGTGTGGTGGTAGGACAAGGGGGGTGGCTTTAAACTAAAAGAGGGGAGATCTCTGTCTGGCAAGAGAACCCACAGTGAGTGCTGGCTTCGTTAAAGATACCCTCTCTTGTTCCTTTACAGATGACAAACTCAGCACACAGGGGCACCAACCCCGCTGTCACACGCTGCCTCCCGATGTAGGAGTGGTAGCAGCATCTCAAACTTGTCTTGAGCCTTTTCCCAATTATCAAAACCAGGCTGTGTGAAAGGCCCATCTGTACACTCAGCCAAAAGCATCCTGCACCTAAAAGGTGGTTTTAAAAAAATAGGTAAGATCAATAGCTTTGGATTAAGGGTGCTTTTGAATCCAGAGATCGAAGCTGAACTGAAAGAACCTTTTTTTTTTTCCTTTTTTTTTTTTTAATCCAAAGTTACATATATAAAAAAAAATAATGTTGTATTGAGGTCGACGGCACAAAAGCACCAAAAATACCAGTCGCTGATACTCGGTTCCAGCTGCAGGCAAGACTATGAAAACAGTTCATTGCTACAAGCGACAGGAATTGCCCTAAGTATTCCAAGCTTGCTTTTTAATTATTTGGTTTTGAAGTGATTTCACGTCGGTTTTGTCAGTGAGCACCAGACACAAATGCCGAGGGGCTGGAGAAGTTAAAAACGTTGCTTTGGAGGCTGATTTTTTGGGGTTTTGTTCCTGTTTTGGATTGTTTGTTGTTTGTTTGTTTGGTTGGTTGGTTGGTTGGTTTTTTGCTTATGTTTTAGACACGACCTTCTTTGAATGCCAGCTTTCAGACCAGGACACAGCTCAGGCCATACATTTTTTTTTTTTTCACCATATTTCAGGCAATTCTCCCATTCATTGTGTATTTTATGGGCTTCCCTCAAGCATCACCAGACCTAAGCCCTGCACCGCGCTTGTCCAGACTGAGCATTTACCAGAACTGCAGTGTGTGTACTTGTAAATAGCTATGTACAGATCTGTAAATATATATATATATATTTGTAAAGCCAGCTCCTGAATTACCGAAATCTTGAAATGCATTCAAGGCTTTTTAGTGTGATGTCTTAGTGCAAAGGGACTGCAACGGCATTGGCCTAACAAAATCGCTAAATAACCCTGCCTTTCCCCAAAAAAGCACCAGTTTATGGTACAGCGAGCCCCCAGAGTTCGGCAGGGGGGGATTTCAGGAGGAAAACTTTGGAGGAGGGAGGAGGGAAAGCCTTCCCTGTGCCCAGGAGATGGCAGCAGCGTGTGCGAGCTCTGCGCCCCTGGGAAGGGCACATCCCTCCCTCACCTGCGCGCTGAAGGCATCATTTAGGGCGGTGTTTGGGTGCTTTCGACGGGATGTTTCGGCCTTGCCTTGAGATGGTGCCATATATTTGAGGCTTTTATCACGCGGTGTGCTTCATACAGCCACCTTCTCGCCTCTGTTGGGTTTTTACCATCACAGTGTTTGGGTTTTAGTGGGGCTCTGAGACCCAAAATGTAGTTACAAGCATCCTGATTGCTCTGTCAGACATCAAATCTGAATTTTCTCCACCCTTCCCTCTTTATTTATAATCAGTTCTGTCTGCTCTGTGCCCCTGCAGACCCAACAGGTCCCATTTTCCCTCCCCACGCTCACACGTGCCCAGGGTTGGGGCTGGGTTCCCCTTGCTCCGATCCATCCGCTCCGGATCCATCCCCAAAAAATTCCTCACTAATTAAATGCCTTTCGTTACAAACCCTGGGAAATTATCCAAGGGCAGGGAGGCCTGAATGGGCAGCAAGAGCTTGGGTGAAAGGGAACAATGGGGAGGGAATGAAAAGCACAGTGAGGCTGCAGGGGGAGGAGAAGAAAAATAAATAAATAAATAAATAAGGAGGGAAAAAAAAAAAAAAAAAAAGAAAAACCATATGGTACATTAGGTTTTGCACGGGGCTGTGTTCTGTCCTCAGCTTTTGAGACAGGCTTGGTGCCTAACCTTGGGTACAGGGTGAAAATCTTCATCACCTTGCCAGTGCCCGGTCCTGGGGCTGCTCTCCTGTGCCAGCAGGGCCCTGGGGTGCTGCAGGTGGCTTGCGCTTCACCTCTGGACCGGGCAGGAGCCTGATTGCCTGGCATCAGCTGGGAGTTCACGGTGGAAATCAGAAGGCAATCCCTTGGAACAAGAAAATTACCCTCCCAAAAATTAATAATTGTGTTTTGAAGAGGTTTTACTCCTTTGTATTTAGGGAGTTAATTCATCGCAGTCGCCAATTTCTCTGATGAAGTAGAGCTCTGGAAGCGCAGGTACTGCTCGGATGAGCACATTTCCAAAAGCCACTTCTTTTTCAGCAGAGCCTTAGCTCAGCTTTGTGAGTCCTAAAACACACAGTGGACGACTCACCTGAAGCACGAGCCCAGAAATCAGCTGACTGTAGGCAAGTGCCGAAACTCTACATCAGGGGAAATTATTACGGTCCGCGGCTTCCGTGATGAAGGCTTGACAGCCGAAGTGCAAGGAGCCTCTCTCTTTCCCTGCTGATGAAAGCAAATTCCTCATCAGCCTTTCATCAGAGAATCCTTGAGGCTCCATCTGCCCGAAAGGAGCTCGAAGGCAGACGTCCTGCTGGATGGAACACCAAAAGCCCCCCCACGACCCCAGACAGAGCCATCCCCATCTGCAGGGACGGTTTGGGGTGCGCTGGGCTGTCGAGCTCCAAGTGGGGCTCAGCTGAGCACCCTCTGCCCTTTCGTACCTGTGGTCCCTGCTGCCAACGAGCCCTCAGTAAGGGATCTAGGCTTGCTGGCTGTTCTTTAATTTTCCAAGCATGACAAAGCAGAGCTGGCGTTTTAATTCCATTATGGAAGCGGTCTCACAGCAGCTGAAGAGGGGGCAGGAAGGACGTTTCTTCCTCCCCCCTAATCAGACTGAAGCTTCCCGGTGCCAACCTCAATCTGTGTTCAATTGCTCGTGCCATCCAGCAGAGAGAGTGGAGTTGGGTACGTGGTAGAAGTTAATTCGGAACGTGATTCCTCAGGTAATTAAGTGCTGGAGATGTAGTGAGGGAGCAAGCAGCAGCGTGATGGCTGAAGGCAGCCTTTAGCAATATCTACAGCGTTGGCAGACAGTGGACCATGGAAGACAAGCAAGGAGTGGAAGTCAGAATCTCTCTTACCACCACGAAATGCTTCCTCTGGTCACGGTTTCCACCACGGAGAGCCATCGCTGATGTCTACAGGGGCACCACAAACCTTTCTCTGCCAGATCAAAGACAGTTTGAAGAGGCGGGGTGGGGCAAGAAGACGTCTTGTAGCTCTGCTCCTCCGGATCTCATTACCCGTGGGTGTTCTTCCCATCACTGTGCTGAGCATCCAGCTCCCCACACACCCTGGAGATGTCAGTTCTGACCCTACAGATACGGCCCCACCGAAGCTGTCCCATCCCCAGCCACCTTGCTTGGTTCTTTATCACTGCTCTCCCAAGTGCCACCTGCCCTTCTGAGCTATGAGAGGCATCTGTGGCTCCTGCAACAGCAACCAAGACCCCTGGGCAGCAGGCCTGTGCTTGCAAAGCCCCTTGACAAAACATTTTGGCTCCATGCGATCCGAAAAAGCGCACAGAAGGAAGATCGTCTTTTCCCCTGGACCTGCAGCTACAGCAGATCAAACATCCTCTGCTCCGTTTTCTCTCTGGAGCTGGGGTGAAATATCAAAGGATAATTCCAAACAGGTTTGGCTGTGCCTGAGCAGCCTCAGCAGAGCAGAGGGCAGTCTCTCCACCAAGCCCCAGAAACCCAGAGGCAAACCTCCGCCACCTAATTTTAGCAACAATTTTGCATATACAAACACAGTTGTAAGGACCCAGAAGCCACCACGCTCTTGATACTCCTGCCTGCACACCGTGGTTTAAGGAAGTTGGGTTATTTCAGGGCGGTCCCCAAGGTTTTGGGTTCAGCAGGACGTGACAGACAGCACCGCACTCTCCGAGCATGTAGTAGATTTTATTAAGCATAGCTTTGGTTCTAAGTGTTCCTCGTTTCTGTAATACTTTTAGTTAAAAACAATTATACAAGAGCAAATACAAAAAATATTAAATTATGAAAACAAATCCATTAAGGCTCCCTTTTTATATTTATATATATTTATATATGTACACTCAAACAAGTGCAGATATTAACAGAAGGTTAAAGCCACAAAAAGTTCTAAAAATTTACTACCGTACTATCAAAAGCGAGAATTTTTAAAAAGTTCTGCCTTATTAGAGGCAAAAGTGGTAAAAGTGAGCCATTTCCAAATCGCTGAAGTATTTGCAGGATTGCTACAAATCCCACGGAGCTAAAGGGCAGGCTGGGGATCGCTTACTGGCAAGGGATTTCTTGAGGAGCTGCACAGGACACTCGTGGTGTGACTGTTGGGTTGCCCTTTCTAGCCTGATCCTGACTTTAAAGACAAGCTTTTGCTTGTCAAAATGATGTGGGTGGCTTGATTCCTACACTACAAGGTCAGCAGGGTTCAGAGATGCCGTAGCAGACACGTTGATGTTGTGGCTGTACGCAGAATTAACTCCAAGTGAAAACAAACAACAAAAAATCTGCTTCACACTGGATGTACAAGGGAGTTCTCTGCCCTCCTGTGTTTCAGGAAGAGAAACTCCACCTGAATCACGAGGTGATGAGGAGAGAAAGCAGCAGACTTTCAGCCTCGAGCCCAGCACTCACCAGAGTTAAGGAGCAGCCGGCATCCCCACTGATTCTGGTGGCATGTGGATTGCACCCACCTTCTGCTGTGCCTGCACAGGAGGACAAGGGGCTGAGAAGAAATGGTCTTCTCAAGCCAGGGGAGGGTTTCCTCACTGATTTGAGACACTTCCATGCTGAGCAGGAGGTTAACTGCAGAGTGGAAGCCGACAGACGTGAAGTTTTTTAGGCTGGGGATGGCTAAAGGTGAGTGTGGCAAGGAAATCCAGCACATAGCACTGCCTCAGCCATCAGCAGTACGAAACGAACTCCATCAGTGCAAGTGTTTGAATAACGTGCTGCCCAGAAAGGAAAATCCTCTCCTAACAGAGGAAGCAAGGGAAGGAGGGAGGGAGGGAAGCATCTGCAGCACTCCGGGTGTTCCTCTGTTGAGAAAAGCCGTGGAAAAGTCTTACATTTGGCCTTTGTCTGCTGCATGCCCCTGATCAGAACGGCCTGGGAAAGCATCTTCACGTTTAATCTCCCAGACGTGAGTCACGCTGCAAATCTGAATCAATGGCAATACACTTACTGCAATTCAATTTGGTGTGATCTGATTATGCCCTCATAACAAATGCCTGGATCTTGACAAATTGAAGCCTGTAACTAGGAAACATTGCTAATTATGAGCATTTCGTCCCAAGTGCTGCACTGAAATTGTATTTAAAACATCCAATACTTACAGGAAAGGCAAAAGAAAGCAAAAAACAAACCAACAAACCCTCCCCCCCCCCACCTTTACAACACAAACACGCCACTGTTGATATCAGGGAAAAGTGTTCTCCGACAGTTATGCCCAATGTAATTACAGAGTAGAAATTATTTCGTTTAGCATCCTAAGGCAAAGCCCATGATTAGATCCCCAGCTGATAAGGATGAGCACAGCCTCAGCGAGAGCCAGGAATACGCCAGTCGAAGAAGAGGAGGGTTTTTCCCCAGCCTCTGAAAATCGAATATCCACACCCAGCCACACCAGGTGAGAACCCAGCCCTATAACCCTATGTGAGTCACCTGTTCCCCTCTCCTCACCCCAGGCTTCCCTGGGTGTCTAGTAGTCATAAGCATGAAGGATCAGATTCTGCCATTCCTCTGCAAGCTGAGGAGCATTTATTTAATGGCAAGTCACAGGGGCAACTCGCAGAAAGGCAGAAGGTGACAGAACTGGACCCGAAGGCGCAGTGGTAACACATTTCCCCTCTTCTTTTAGGACGGGATAAAGTGAGGTTCACTTTATGCCTCGCTTTAGGGATTTTGTTTCCGTTTTGGTAGATTGCAATGATCAGTTTGGTCTGGGTTCAACACTGCTCTGTTGCAGCGATTGCAACGAGTTCCTGCATCAACTGAGCAGGGACTGAGGGCAGACCAGACTCCTCATTTCAGCTGAAGACGTCTCAGCGAGTAATGTGCTAACACCGCGTTCAGGCCAGCGTGTTCTTGGAGGAGAAAGGCCACGACAGCAAAGTAGGGAGGATTGCAAAACACAAGGACAGAAGACAGGTTGTTTTGCATTGAGAGATGAGAGAAGTAAATACACAGGTAGCACTGCACAGACCTTCACACAACATTTCAAGGGAGAAGTTTGAAGACACTGAGAAATCAGCTTCTGGATTCTCTCGGGTGAGAGGATCATCAGATTTCTGCTCTTTCATAGCCCAAATTCTGCACATTCAACAGGGAGAACTGGGCTTTAAGGCTGCTCAACAGTTCACTGCTGGTGAATTTTAAGCATTCCCATCTGGCCTACGCCTGCCTATCCCGGTGGGGATGGGCAGCAGCGATCGTCATACCTCATCTCCTCCAAAACTTGCTAAAAATTCTGACCGAACACAAATTATTGTGATACGCACGCAGGGTGTAGGTCTGGATGGAGGAAATTTACCTGCACAGAAAAGTTTCATTAAGATACCACAGGAGGACTTTTGTTTTGTTTTAAAGCAAAATATAATCTGTGTATCTCCACTACACTAGGATCACAAGAGATAAAGCAGTGCAACGCTGAAGAAACTTCCCTAGTATCCCTGGTTAAAATCTCAGAGTGAGCACTTCAGAGCAGTCCGTGACACTGAACTGACAGACAGACTCCTCATCCGCCAATCTCAGGACTGCATTTGGCAAGTCGATCCATTTCTGTTAAGTCTTTTTAATCCACGCTTCCCAGGAATTGAAAATCTCATCTTCAGTGTCAGCTGGATGCTGTTCTTCTCCCTCTTGACAAGGAAATCTGAGACAACTTGCAAAAGCCTCTCTGCAGCCACCGCAGGAAAGCTGGAAGTCTTAGCAGGTGCTGGCTCTAGGAGTCTGGTGCTTCTGTTGCTTCCTGGACCGTCCTCCTCAAGTTGCCCTTGACTTTGACAAATTCAGGTGCATTTTCCTGCTCTTCCTGTATCTTCTGTTGCTCCAGTTCCAGCTGAAAAGGAATCCGCATGTTAAAAAGCGTATAAAGTAGATCATTGACATAAAAGGCTAAAAGCTAATGGCTTCAATAACTGGCCATGCATAACAATTTAAACTGCTTCCTTTCTTTCTTTCATGGAAAAGGTAAAGTTGTATTTCTTTGGGAGTATCTGTTCTCATAAACCATCAGTCTTTTCAAATCCTTGTCTCCAGCTCATTCCAGCAGGCCTGCAAATGCCTTTGCCAGATGGACAAAAACTCTGCTCGTCCAGTAAGAGCATAAGATGAAGCATTTCTGAGGAAGTTCTTGGACATCTTCATTTAAAAAAAAATAAAAAATAAATTCCTTTCTCTGGCTTTCAGAACAGGACGAAACCAAATGTGCCTTGTGGGAGAACACGTGTGAACAGCTACTACTGAGCACACTTGCAGAATTTATTTCTGAGTGCCTAGGTATGGATTTCTGTATCTAACTTGACCATCTTTTGGTAGATCTGCCTTCTCTATCACAGAGATCAATACAGCTCCTCCTTGGCCCTTAGCTTTTCATTTTTTGAAGTCCATTCACTGACATTTTTGACCCAGCTGAAGCTCATGCTCTCAAAGTTACCCTGTGAGGTCAGACTCTCTGCACTGCAGGGCAAAGCTATGTAGTGCCAGTACAGAGCATTACCCACTGCACAGAGTAAGGATTGCTTGGCAATCCTCAGTGAAGGCAGACAGGTCAGGTCACCAGAAAGGAAGAAATAACCCTTCAGAAAACTAACAAAAGCTCCTGAAAGGAGCTTTTTCTTAGAACAAACCAAGGTCTCCCTGATTAATGGGGCCCATGTTGTTGGTTCTGTTTAGCTCTCTTAAATAATCTCTCCTTTGTCTCTGGTTTGCGGACAAAGAACATGCTCTGTTACATGACATGCTCATGACATGCTCATGACAACATTCCTCTGTGTGTCATGTTAATTAATGACATTCCCATAGCGCTTACAAAGTCACAACATTGTTTGCAGGGGACAGGCTTTTCCTCTTCTAAGAGAATTCTCTATTCTACATATGTCCTTGGGTGGCTCAATTCCAAATCAGGCATCTTTTGAAGCTGGCCTTATCTTTCTAAGAGCAGAAAGGACCAGTGACAGGACGATATACTTCAAATTACAATACCTTTCTCCCTCCAAAAATATTTCTATGCCTCGTTAAAAACTATAATAAAAAACACTAAACCTAAACATTGATTTGACTACACCTCATTCTCAATAGAGTTACTCGATTTAATTGATTTTTGTCGAGAAAAACTGGAGATCCTGTTCTAAAGCGTTCATTTATTTAAAGGTAAATGCAATGTTTTATGCACACTGACTTGTTTGATGGGATGTTTCACTGAAAAAAATTTGCCTCTCAAATATGCAAAGTGCCTTAAGAGGCACAGAGACCTTTGGCTGGCCCTGTGCTTAGCAGTAAGCTTCCCAGCAAAAGGTTGCAACTCCATATAATCTCTCCACCTGGGGTCTGAGAATGTTTTCCTTCATTTGGAAAAGCCAACAGACTCATTCATTCAAAAGAGCTTTTGCGGCCTTAAAAAGTCACGTAGTTTTTGTACGCAACCCAGGAGAAAGAAACAATCGATGTTTTATTCATCAGGCATCTAGTTTTGATGCACTAGAGTCTCACATCCAATCTCAGTGATCAACTCTTGATATAAAGGCTACAGAAGTTGGCTAATTCACCACAGTTTCAATGGTTACATGTGGCCAGTGCTCCACAGACACTGCTATTGTTCCAAACAGGATTCATTTGACCAAAGGCAGAGATCTACATGGAGTTCCTATATAATATGTGAAAACAAAGGGGTAATTGTAGAGTGTGATTTGAGTCACTGTAAAAGAGGTGCCTGCATTCAGTCAGAGGAACCGCGCCAAAAATCTGCTGCTGCTTCTCTCCTGTCTACCAAGGGAGCATGGGGTGCTGAGCTCAGAGGGAGATGTGTAACGTTGGTGCTGTTTCCCATCTTACCTGCTCCAGCTTCTGCTGCCGTTTCAGTAGCTCTATTTCCAGGTCAGACTTCTTCTTCTGCGCCTCCTCTTCTTTTTGCTGTTTAATAACTTGATCTCGTTTTCTTTTCTCCATCACCTTTTGTAGCTCTGGTTTGTTCTGAGGTGCAAGACCCCTTAAAATTAAATAGGAGGAGTAGGGGGGCAGGGGAAACAAGGGAGAAAGAGATCACTTTTAATACGCGTAAATTCACACAGAACTGTAGGCAGTTTTTCTCCAGTCAACTGGCTGCCTATGTAGGCACTTTGAAATACAAATAATTAATTAAAAGGAAAAAACGGGCAGAAATTTTATTGGTTTCTAATCTAAATCCTAAACTGAAATTTAAGCCATGTTATTATTGAGAATATTTCCCTGCAACATGCATGCTAGTATTTCTCCTGGATAATTCACTGCCATGGCTTTCATAGTCAGTCTTCCTTCTGCTCTCTCCATTCCAGAAAAACAGATTAAAAAAAACATCAAAAATCAAGACACTAGCAGGGCTGGAAACAGATTTTGGAGGGGGAATAAAAAAGAAACAACAGCAAGGATAAAAAAAGCACTTCCCTTGACAGCTGATAATTCAGAGAGATTGTGTTCAGCCAGTCCTACACAGGGTACTATGTGCAGAGAAGACTGCATGGGCAGAACTAAAACACGGTGTCCCTCTGGATTTTGTCACATTGTTCCTGGAAATCATGAATTCTGTCTTTCCTTGGAAATACGAGAGCTTTAGCCATGCCTGGCTGCCAAGTTATTTCCGTTGAGAACAGTGAGAGCTCCCAGGCTACACTAAGAATCACACAGAAAGAGGCTAAGACAACAAAAACCCCAAATAAAAAAAAAAGTTGCGGTCACCTTGGAGACCAGACAAAGGACGGAGGATCCTTCCTCTCACAAGATTTCAGCTAGTACAGCAACTGAACGCTCTGAGTCCCTTCAGCACAAAATATTTTCCAAGCCAACTACTACAAAAAGACCCAACACATGCCTGTTCTTGTCATCTTCCCCGTGACGATTATTATATGAATACATCTGGCATTAAGTTTAATCAAGAAATTCAATAATCTGCATAAGCTTTCAAAAACCAGTATTTATACCCCTTCCCTACTTAATATGTGGGTGCCTAATTCTTCCGTAACACGTGTATCTGACTGCGTGTTTAATAATATATTCAAATGCCATTTTATGGTGCCATCTCTGACCGACTCCATATATTATGTGCCACTCTATCACTGTACATCTCCTGGCAGCAAAATCAAATATTTAGCAACACCAAATGCTGCTCCATATTTCTCCTAATATCTCATTCCCCAAACGCAACAGAAGCTACAGGATTGTGTTAATATTTTATGTTCCGTGCTAATTTGTAATAGCTAAAATATAATTAAAATAAGTCAGGTAGAGAAAAGCCGGAGCAATTTGATTTTTGCCGTTATTATTACTGCTGGGTAAGTGAGAGCTGGATCAATGGGAACTTCCAGGCTGGTGACTGGCAATAAAGATAGCCATGAAGCAGACAAAAGCTGCTAAGTAACATGACTTTTTCCTGATTTAGATGTGCTCTAGCTATAATAAAGGGGACAACTAACACTGGCAGAAGACCCCTCAGCCTGATCAAATGGGATCGGCAGTCAGATCTGTGAAAGATATCTGAACTTGCTTTCAATCCCATATTTAGAAGGGATAAGCAACAAATAGGCTGCTACTGGATTAACTGGGAGTCTTGAATCACCTCTTTATGATTTTTCTGCTAAAAAAAAATCCAAGAAGTTTAGTCTAGACTAAACTGTGCTATACCACAAGTTAGAGCTGATGGGTTTAATGTCCCTGCAAGAGGCAGTCTGCAGAGCTAAGGCCGAGTCTTAATAAATAAAAATAAGTTAACATGAGTGACCTATGCCTTGAGTTACCACTACCTTGATCTTCACATCTCCAAAACATCTACCACTTCTGGTAAATAACGACTAGTAAATAACTACATCGGCTCAAGATCCAACAGACACTGCTTACAGGAGGCATGAAGAAGCTATGTTGGCATGGGGAAATACCTTCTACCATTAAAAAATGCATGGCATAAAGCACAGAAGCCTAACCCTGTTTTCAAAAATATCATTTTTTTTCTGCTGGTGAAACCCTCAAAAAAGTATTGCATTTCTGCACCAATAAATACAAGTCTCAAATTAACAGCTGCAGCTCACCAAAACCACAATAAAAGAAGAGCAGATACTGAGGGCAGCACAACTGTTTGGTGTAATAGGATATTCTTCTAGAAGAAAACAAGCTCCACAGTTTTCAAATGCTTTATACCTTCATGCACTTTAAAAGGAAAAAAAGACAACACCACAGACTTAATTTAGTGAAGCCTCCACATCATTCAGAGCAAGGTTGTAATTTGGGGAACTTTACACCTTTCTTTCTTTCCATGCCTATAAACTTCGTGGTGCTAGGAACTGACTTTGAAGTTTAATCCTATTAACAAAAAAAATAGGACGAACACCTATTTAGGCCACTTTCTTCCAATTCAGTTGATATTCTGTAAAACATTTCTACTCCTTCAACACTAAAGAAATGCTGTTTGTTTAGAATTAAGTATCAAAGCCTAGCATTTGTGAGGATTTTGCTATTAGAAAAAAATACTTTTTCTCCTCTCAAAATACCACCATAGCAGATGGGAAAAAAAAGAGATGTTTTCAGAATGAGACTTTTCTGACGAACACACAAATCCAGCTGTGCTGGAGTAGCCAAAGCAACAGCCGTAATCCTCTTGACCATTCAAGTTATCAGAAGAGACGTGAAAATGGTCATTAAATGATCTACTCTTCCACTAGATGCAACTGGCCAAGGAACATGAGTTCCAAGGTCTAGATTAGGACTCAAATTATGTATGTTATTAATGGATTCATAAATCAGATTCATGAATTGTAAATTCCAATTCATCTGCCAGAATAGGTAGGAAGACACCAAGTCTTCCCTTATTGTTGCTAGGATGGCCATGAAGGATTATGCTTTTGACACCAAGATAACAATTAGTATATTGGCATATCACTCATTTACATAGATGTTTGTTTCTGTTTGTTTAAATGGAGGAGTCTCACAGGCCTGGAGGTTTTTTTTTTTTCTCCTTTGTGTAGTCAGGTGCTTGTTCTCGTAGTATGTTTTTCAAATGAGTCCTCCATTGTTGGAGAGATTTAATAACAAACCCTCAGCTACCTCGAGGCTGAGTCCCTGCATCTCAGAAGTTGATGAAATCAAGTTCCAGCTCTTTACTTCTACAAAAGCAATATATAATGCAACAGCTGTGCATCCCACCCCGGAAAGGAGGAAGCACAATTTGCATAATATACAAAGAGACACTTGTGCGGCAGCAGAGCAGGCCCCCGACTACCACACCGCATTGTAAGAAAGATCAAGTAACCAGAGAACAACTTCATCTGAAACAAAATTTAGGATTTCTTTGACTAAAGAAAATGGTGAAAACTTGCAGATTTGATGATCAACATCAAATGTTCAACAACTGAATTTTGTCAAATACCTGATAAAGTTAAGAGTTCAGGACAAATTACAGTGCCTGAAATAAAAAATACGATAGGGGAGAACTGAACTGCTTCCTTATTAAACCGACCCTTAGGGAGTATTCACAAAAACAAAGTGAAAAATCTTTTACAAGAAGCTTTTACAGGGCTTCGCCTTTCAACAGCTGATCTTGTGTTCAATATCCTCTACGCAGTCTGGTGGTGGACCAAACATGGAAGGCCTACAGTTGGATCAACACCTAGATAAAACAGTGGGGCAGTCTACAGCTTTCTTACACAGCTATTATTCTACCATTCTTTGGATTTTTTTGGCCTACACAGGTTTGGCTGTGAGTTTGCAAGTACCCCACCTGGGGCTGGTGTAGGCACCACTGATTGTGCAACAGGAAACAATCAAGGGCCAACATGGGCAAAGCTTTTATACTGAAAATAATGATCCAACATTACAGTGATAGCAAAGATGTTTGAAAATAAAATTAACACTTCAATTGTTAATTTAAATTAACAATTAAACAAAGAAAAGAAGGTAAAATTATCACAGAAAGAAGGACCAGACCAATTTATTAAAATTCAAGCGAATACCATGGCTAAGAATCAGTCTTTTCTTCTACAAGATTTCAATCAACAAAATGCACCTGCTAGGTTTTGGGTAAAATGTGTCATTTTGATGAAACTAAACCTCAAGCTGTGCTTTTGGGGTCAAGGGATGGCGCACATGCGTTTTAGGCTTTTACCTTTTCTGGTTCATAAGCAGCTCTCTATGGAGATCTTGATGATTCCGGGATGACTTCACAGGATTAATTAATTTCTGAGGTCTAATTAATTCAGGATTGTCATCATCTATGTAGTCTGGTTCAGCCATAATCTTTCTTGGAGTGGGATACGGATCTTTGGGTTCGGTGTCCTTACTCACAGTATCTGCAAAACAGGGGGAAGGAAAGAACTATGGTAAATCTCCACCGAAAGGCTTTTAAAAGATGTCTTAAAACACATCAAGGCAGCATTCCCCACTGATAACATTTATGCTTTTATTTTTTTTACACAGATTTTGTCTGTAGTAAGTGAAGGTGCTCAGAGCAAACATCCTTTAAAATAGATGGCAATTTCATAAGGTTATCTTCGAAAACCTTCATCCCTTGATTGGATGCGCAGATTCCTTCCATCCTGAGAACCAGAAATACTTGAGGTTAAGCACGCAAAGAGCCCTACTGATTTTAATAAGTCCACCAGATGAAACATTTTTGTGTCAGCAATGCTAAGATCCAAAAGATGTTTTAAATAGTGACTATATCAAATACCACGAATGCGTACCAAAGCCATACGAACACTCATTTTCTGCCATCAGTCTCGTGCCAGCTATGGGAAAATACCTTGTGTCGGTTAGCCCTGAGCAGTACCAAACTAAGCAGAAGTTTCCAGGTGAAAATTGCCAAATTTGCCATTGCTGGGATGGGGGCTGGGAATTTCTGAGCAGAATGGTCGGGGAGAAAAAGTTGGATGTGTCTTAAGGCCATGTTTCACCCAGTGAAAGTCTACAGAAGTCCACTGATCTGAAGCCAATAAAACCCTGATGATTTATGTCATTTCCCAATCTGGCATTTTCCTGTCCTAGCATGGAAAATGTAAACATCAAGTCACGGCACTTTTAAGCAACAGATGACAAGCAAGCACCTACCTGCACAAAGGCCAAATATCCAGAATCGTTGGAAAATTCATGCCTGAAGAAACTTGGAAGATTTCTATCAAATCTAATTTAGGTCTAAATGTTAGGTCCCCAAGGCTGTCCCGTGAGCAAGCCCAGCACCCTCAGCTGCACCAGCCCAGCGTGGTGGCCCTCGATGAACTGTCTCAAATCCTAATTGCATGTCATGTGAAAAAAGCCAAAAAAACACCCAAAACACAGTCTACATCTCAATGTACATCACTTAGCTCCATGCCATGAACAAGCGTGTGCAAGTCACACATCACCAACTCTGAATATTTTTTTTTTCAGCAGTTCATATTTCCTTGGTGTTCACGTCAGGCTTTTCCCAACTAAAAGAGCTCAAATATTCAGAGTGCAGGTTTGTTTTGGATATAACCTTTGGTTTCCCTGTGCTCCCCTCTCACTTCTCTTACACTGAAGGAACTGTGACTCTTCCAGCAGGCATTCATCATCCACAATTCTTCATAAAAGCACACCAGGAGATGACCTGCTGCTTCTTTCAGACAAGCTTAGATGGAAAACAGAATCACCCACAACTGTCCTAGACAACGTACTGCTCTTCCAACACGAGCCCCCAAAAAACAATTGGATTCAATCATTTCTCAGAAAGCCTGATGTCATATTTTGCAGCATGTAGATCAGGTTTTGGCAATGGCTTAAAATGAAGCCTATTTCTTCTCCTTTCTTCTGCTCCATCCCTATTTTTAAAAGCATGTATTCAGCTCTGAGGTCAAGAACCACGGTTTCCTAACGTAACGTGAACCCTCCTAGCAGCAAATGTGAATGAATAAAGCTCCCTGGAGGACTGGGGATGCTTTTCACGTGTGATTGGGCTAGAACTGATTTCAGCTAGGATTTCCAAACGAAGCCAGCGAAATAGGGCACCCGGCTCCCACTGGGTGAATCCCCTCACACCCTCTGCAAGCCTTAGCTTGAGGATCCTTCCACTCATCTACACATCAACTGCGAAGGCACAACCCATTTTGGTGACTCACTGCTTACTCCAGCGCACGAGGACGGAGACGTGGATCCGGGTCTGTTTTAGCTGAGCTTGTTTCCAGTTTCATACGCCCGCTGATTTGGCAGGCGCTCCCTCGGTGCGTGTTCTGAATCAGCTGTGGCTGCACAAGCAGCACAAAAGCATCCACCTGCAGCGTCTCATCCTGCCTGAGTAACTCACTCAGACTTTGTCTCTGACTTCCTGGAGATGAGGGTTTTTTATTTTTTTTAATCTAGAAAGAATTAACTGGGATCCTGGATTCTGAATTTTGATTTTTTGGGGATTTTGGAATTTTGAATCCTCAAACAGAATGACAAAATAACTTCAATATCCCACCAGGCAAAGAAAATATCCCCATATAAAAATCACCTCGAGTAGCCTCCCAGATAGAAACGTAATGTTTTCAGATGCCAAGATGCTTTCAGAGCAATGAAGAAGAACCATAGTGACACCTTCACCATGGAAAGCCAGGAATAAGCCATCACATACCTGTTTTCCAAGGAAAATACATGAAATAATTGCAAGTATGCTCGGTGAGAGCAGCAGAGACCCTTCAACTTGGTAATACTGAAAGAATGCAAAGAGCCAGGGTGTGCCAGAAGAATGCGAATTCCACATGGGGGAACATCTCCAACAAGCACATCGGCTTCTGATGTTCTTCATTTTTTATTCTACCTAAAGAGGGTGTTTTTTTCAGCAAAAGTCCCAAAGTGATAGCAACGCTGCAAGATGCATGCAAAGAGAGCTGCAGACAGCCCTCAGAATTTTTAGCAGACCCAGAGCAGCCCTGAACAACAGCGGGTTAAGGTTCCTGCAGCTGCCAGAGCTTTTGCTACAGCAGAGCTCGTATGGCTTCACGACGAGAGGCGAGCCCATGCCAAGAAAACCCCAGTGTTTATATGGCATTCAGGGAATCGCATTTATTCGCTCTCTGGTATTCCTCATCCCAGAAATCGCCCTCCACATCTGGAATCTGAATATAAAAATCCCTGGGAGACACCATGTATTTCTATTATTATACTTATATGTGGCATTTTCACCCTTCCAATGGTTCCCACAATTATTTCCAGCTGTGCAAGCAGAGGTAGGCTTGAGGCCCCTCAAAAAGCAGATAAATAAATGCCTAAGCATATAGGCGAACATCAGAATAACAGGATCCAAAAATTACATTAAAGCTAAATTCATGTCATTTCCTTTTTGTCTTAATAAAGCCTGGAATTAATATCTTCCACAGAAGCGTTAGCTCACACACGGAATACCTCCCGAAGAAAGATTTTAGTCCTGAAGAAGCCTGAACATCTGCTCTGTGCTGTACGGCCAGCCATCAAACACCATTTTTAAGGCTTACATTTTTAGATCTTTAAACTCCTGCGTAGCCTTGCGGTTTGTTACAAGCAACCCAAAGGCATTCGCTGGGAAGAAAGAGGGTTTTTACTCTCCCCATCTTCTGATTTTGAGAGGAATCGGAATAAAATGTTTTTGGCATTTCTCTGCTCCAGCACAGCGAGCTCTGCCCTGGGTGGAAAGGAAAAGGGCTGCTTCGATCCATGCTGCACTTCCCGGTCACCTCCTCAGCACTGTTTGGACATGAAAGCTCACTGCCACTATCATCTTCATCTCCACGCTCTCGGTGCAGCGAGAGGCACTTGACTGGAGAGATTTACTTGATTAATCCGTGATTACCGACATCATTAATAACTTCCCACGGTTCAGCCTTTAATTCAAAGTGAGAGCTGCTGAAAACAGAACGCAAAACACTCTTTCCTGGCAGGATGCTGAAGCCAGCCGCTGTCCCAACAGGTTGGTTTTCATCCAGCCAGTCTTTGGCGGGTGAAAGAGCTGGAGAGGTTTGGGTCGAGGCAGGGCACGAGCACAGCCTGCCCCTGGGGGAGAGAGAAGGACAGGCAGGGTGGGCTGGAGGTTTCAATTCCTCCCAGCCCTTCATGGTTTGCTCAAACAGGCTGCTGCCTTCCAGTAGCAAAAAATTTGCTTCTGGATCCAGAGAGTGCATGAACCTGCAGCAAAACTGAACACATAAAGGGCTGCGGGCACCCACTGCGCCACAGGGATCACTCATTTCACATCCTCCTGCTGCCCGTCACTTGCTGCGTTACCATCCTGCCGACAAACGAAGGCTGGCAGACTTTTTAATCCTCTGGCTGCTCTTGTTTCTGTCTCTGGCCTTGCCTTCCTGATCCTGGGCACGTTATTTCACCCTCACACCCCAGCTCTCTCCTCTACAAGAGAAGAATCGTAGTAACCACCGTGAGCTCCTTGCAGGAACAACCTCGCTGCTCTTTACCATGCACTTTAAAATCTCCAGACTCCAGCAGACCAAATGAAGTAGCAAGCCTGAATTTCTTTTGTCCATACGATGCCAGAACACTTTAACTAGGAGCACCTTCCTCACACTGAGAGGTTCATGGACTCTCTGAACTCACCCAATTTCTCTCCTCTGCTGTTAAACACAGAGAGAAATGGTTAATTTGTTAAAAGTACTTTTTACCCTCCTCCTTTAATGCACTGCAGTCTGATGGCAGGTCTTACAGCAGCGTTCCTAATAAAAAAAAAAAAAGTTTGAGCCTAATGGATGACATTGCAATTAGGCCCACATAAACACAATCACATTATCTCCGAGCATTTGCTTGATTAGAATGGCAGTGAGCAGGGTCAGCCGGGCTCCAGCCTCAAACCTAGGGAGCAAGGTGATGGTACCAGCAGTGAACAGTTTATTTATTTACTTACAAGGCTGCCAAAAGACTGAGAGACCACAAAGACTTCTGCTGCTGCTCCTGCCCACTCGACCAGGGCGGCCCAAAGCAGTCTCAGGGATGACAAGAACACGGAGAAAAGCAGGGCTCACCGGCCACTGAAACGATTCCTATCGTCGCTTTAGAGGATATGAAAATGAACTGCAGCACTCCAGACCTCGAGGATATCCAGTTAACATTCATTTGCTTCCCTTATGATCTACTGAGAATGCAACGTCAACAGCTCACAGCGAAAACATCCACTGGATGACAAACCTGGAGGCCAATTAAAGATGTTTGCGTTGTCACCGAGACAGGAAAGGAAAGAGCACAAGATTTGGGGCAGTGCCCCGTGCTGTCACAGTTCTTGAAGGCAAAGCCCTGCCTGTGGCTCTCACTAGGTTTGACCCCACCAGCAGTCTCTGGTCCCGTGCTCCGAAGTTCAGCCAAGTTTGGGTGCTGAGGGGACAGCCACAGCCCCACCGAGGCTGAGGGACAAAGAGCACTGCTGGTAATGCAGAGCCGCCCATCTCTCTTGGTCTCCAGTCTACCAAAAGAGATGCAGAAAGAGAGACAAGCAACGTTAAGGCTATTTTCACCTTTTGGTGAACTCACACGAACCAACGGACGGGAATTTACGGCGATCCAGGAGAATTCTCCCTACAGCTGCAAGCTCTGTGACGAAGCTCTCTGTCAGCAGCTTTGAAAGCAGCTGAGTGAACACACCAGCAGCCCTGCACGGGCGCGTTTCTTCTCTTGCTCAGTTAAAAGGCTGGAGAGGTACCAAGGAAGCTGCGCAATTAGAGGCTGGAGAAGGAAGTGGCTCTCACAGATCTGCAGACACAGGTGGCTGGGAGAGCACAGGGAGGGAAGAAGGAAACCTTGACTTGTTCGCCCTCCCCTTTTTGCCAGATAGGCAACACTCAGATAGGGACTTCCCCTGTGAAACCACTTAGCATCTGATTTTTAACAGAGTGCAGGAGGGCAGAAAGACACAGGATAAAGCCTAGCAGGCTGTGAGGGGCACCCATTTCCCCTAAATGCCAGTCCACGCCCAACCCACCGGCACATCATGGATTAACAGCAAATAAAGCACACTGTGCACCTTGTATCCCTTCCGGTCCCCCAAAGCCCTGCCTGTTTATCGAGGATTTCTATTCTCCATATCGATTTATAACCAAGGTCCCTGTGCTGACTGAAATCTCTGGATTCCATGGGGATGTGGAAAGTTGTTCTGATGGCCAGGAAAAGGTGCTGCATGTCCTGCACCTCCCGCCTTGCTGCATGGCCTCATTCCACAGCACGCCACGTACACACCTCCCTTCCAGCTCTGTCATCCACCTGGCAGGGATAAATCATCACCAGTACAGGCATGCAGCTGAACACACACACACCCAGCACGCTGCACAGGCAGTGGCTGCACACCGCAGTAAACACGACGTCCAGAAGTAGGTCACTGAAATTACGCCTCCTAGGAAACAAACTCCACTGCATAGTTGGCAGCTCGATTCACCCCAAAAGGCAGCCGGCAATTTACTGACATGCAGGTCAACAGTAACACAGATGCAATTCTGAAATGACCCATTTTTTTTCCAAGAAAATACGAGTTTCAAAAGGCAAATAAGATCAGTTCATACTCCCTGCAGCCACAGCGCATCAGTCAGTCTGGAGCACCACATTTAAGACCGGGTCAGATTTGGTCGAATGAAGTTTAGCTAAATTAAAACACAGGATTTCATACGAAAACGAAGTATTGATTCAAAATCAGAAGTCCAAAGAGCCAGAGGACAGTTTCTTCAGGACTTTGCTGTTGCAAATGTTAAGAACTATCAAACAGTGTCACCCAGTGGTAAAGGACTTCCTACAGACAGGAACAGAAGCCATTGCCACAGAGAAGGCAGGGGGGGAGAGAGGGCCTAAAATCCATGTTTTTGTACAAAGCTGTTGAACTTCTGGGCAAATAAACAAAAATCTCACAGCTTTTTGCAGAAGTTCTATCTTACTTTTAAGATATTCCGTTTGCAAGTATAGCAGCTTTACAGGCCAGTCATTCCCCTGTTATAGAAAGGTTTAACACTAAGGAGAGGCATTTCTGGTCTGGAAGAAAAAAATAAAATAAAAATAAAATAAAACAGAGCAGCCAGCAGCAGCTTATTAAAATGGAGGGTCACACTTCAAACACCTAAGAAGGGTTGCCAAAAGGAGACTGGTGAATCCTGAATGCTCTTCAGATCTAGGTCACAAGATTTCAGCAAGATTCTTCCACGCAGGAGAGCAACGTGCTGGCGGTGGTTGTTTCTGCATTTGTTTTGTGTTTTGTGCTCCATGATCTGGTGAGCGAGGTGAGGGAGCAATGCACGTCTCAGGGAGGCCAAGCAAGGGCCAGGAGCACAGGAAGGTGAGTCGTGCTGCCGAGGGGGAAATCCTCTTCTGGATGCCATGAGGATGAGAACAGTGAGGATGACCAAGAGACCTGGTAAATATTTACCCAAACCAAAGCACAGGACAGCTGAAAGGTAAAATAATATTTGATATATCTATAAAAATAGGTATATAAAAGAGAAGGCAGGTTACTTGGCACCCCTGTAAGCATGACCGGCACAGCAAGCACAGCTTTGCTATGTGCAAAACAAATAGGATGTGAAAAAGGAAGCGGAAGAGCAACAACATCTAAGAACTGGAGACCACGCTGTGTATTGACACAGCCAAACGAGCTCAGTCCGCTCGGTTTAAAAAATGGGAAGATTAAGACGATTGTGATTATCCTACAAGCAACACGCCCGATTTTTGATGCATTTCAGTGACAGGAGATGGGGACTAGACAACTCAGCCCGAAAAGAAGGCACACATGGAGGGAAATCAAATGCTCAAGTTACTGAAAGACTTGTGCTAAGAAGTCAGAAGCAGTTCAATTGCGTGGAGAGAGCAAATTACAAGATCATAATTATCTCTTCTAGTCTTACAAATTGTAAATCTATGGATGCAATTAATAAGCATATGAAATGGCAGCTGAAAATGAAAATCTCCGCATTAATCAGGTAGTTATGCATGAAGTGGGAGCAGCAGCGAGGACAAGACCATGTGAGCTAAGCCTTTCACATGCTGCTTCAGTTAAAGCTGTAAATCTCCAGGTCTTGCCTGTTGAAGTATCATGGGTTGGTGCACCTCCAGACCTCGCTATGTGCCACGTGCTGGTCCTGGGGGCACAGCAGCATCCTGCCCGGCACGATGTGCTGGGCTCTCACGCCTCCCCTCGTTAATAACGGCCCCACGCCGCTTCCAAGCGACAGCTCAGAAGAAATTCTACTGCCCAGAAAATTGGGCTGTTTTCACCAAATTTTTTTAAAACTGACATAATGAAAAACACACAGCCCACCGCAGTGTGCCAGTTCCCCAAGCGTATCCACAGGTACTTATGCAAAGCCTAAGTACTTCTTCAGATCAGGCAGATATGAATTGATTGCCTGCCAGCTCAACCGCTCCAGTTCCCTTCATTTTCTAGGAAGAAACCCCTTCCCTAGCTAAAGGAAATAAATTAATAAAGAAGATGTGCACTAGTGAAATTGCTTTTTCCAAGTTCTTCTCCCTGTGCTGGCAAGCAGCTCCAAATGGCATCCAGCTTCGCGTGCTTAACGCAGGGAATATCCTTTCTTAGAAACAGAGAAAAGGAAACAAAAAGGAACACTTTCCTTACACATCTCGTTTCCCCAAGCTCATACACTCCCAGCTTACTCACAGGAAAGAAATAAAGCCTTCACCTCTGCAAGGGAGTCTTGGCTCTGGCAACTACATCCACATTCCAGTCTGCAGTGTGTCCACAACGAGACACCCTTCCTTGCCCAGACCTGTTTCTGTCTGCTCTCAGCTCTCAGAGATGTTTTTTGGGTATGAGGCTCCTTGCTGTGACTCGGTCGGAAAGGGCACCACTACAAAGGCAAGGAAGAAAAGACCTGAAAAGAAAAGGCCAAAAGGAGAGCAGTAAAACTCATGACCTGATCTCCCTACAGGGAAGCAGAGTGAGAAATTAAAGAGTAGGCTGCTTCACACCCTGCTCGTGACCTTAACCCAAGGTACCAGCATTCCCTAATGGATTTACAGGGAAACAGTGGGTGGAAGAATGTATGTCAGTCAGAACAAGCCCTTGGAAAATGTCTGATGCGGGAGCCAAGGCACACATCATACAGCTTTAGGACAGCCAAGTTAGATACACGTGAAGTTATTAAACTGCAGGGGTGATTAACAGGAGACCCGCAGAGAACATGACATGCCACGGGGCGTTTATTGGAGCATCACCTTTTCACCCTTTGACGGCAGGAGTGAGAGGCCTGGAAAACAAGAACTTGGGAGAAAAGAAGGACTGTAAACGAAATAAAGATAAATGTTGACACTGGGCCACGTCTATCAAAGCCGGTGCCTTTTTACACGGTCTTTATGAGCAGCTACAATCAGCAGCTTCCAACGCAAGCCCATAAATCAGGAAGCTCTGACAGCGGGGCAGGGCTGAGCATCAGCTGGGATGCAGCCAGGGCAAGGACAGAGGCAGGGCGTTGCTTTCCAAAGCAGCGTGCCCCCATCCGAGCAGCACACGGATGTGCTCCACACCGAACTGAGAGGCTTTGGCCTTTAGCCTCGCTCGAATGAAGAACCCAAAATGCCAGCGTCTAAACCCAAAACAGTCACACCAGCTCTGCAAGTACACAGGTGAGATTTCAGCTCGTACTCTGGTATGGTGATGCAGGACTGTTTCTAGGACGGTTTCTAGAACATTAATGCCTTTTTTCAGTTCCTTAGGAAGGCCTGGGGAGGTTTGGGAAAGGAGAAAGAAACCACTGCTCCCTAATCCCTCCCGAAAGGAACTGCTCCACCAAATCCAAAGAGTTAATGGAGGAAAATAAGAAACCAGAGGGATGACCCCAGTCTCTCCGCGAAGGGATTGTTTGTTGAGCTTGAGAGCTGGGGGCAGGAAAGGAATTTCCTACAATTGTTGTTACCTTGCTGCTTGACAGACCACCTGAGGGGAGTCCCGGGCTGCTGTCCCCCAGCAGCACGGAGGAAGGGGCCAGCCGTGCCACCAGCCTCAGGACATCCTTCAGCTCTGCCCCTCACATCCTTCCCGGGGGGTTTCAAGAGGATGCTCCCTTGCTCCATGTGCTAGTGGAATGGAACTGGGCTGAAAGCTGAACTGGAAGAGCTCCCAGATACATAAACGGAGCAAAATGCAACCAAAAACCTCAGTAGCCCTAAGAGGCACTGCGAGGATCTCCAGCGAACTGTCAAAACAACCCCCCTGCAATCCCAAGTCACACTCTAGTTTACAACTGTCTGATAAAGGAACATAAAATGGGTGTCTTCCTGCCTCTTCTGGCTCGTGTAAGAAAATAAAATAAAAATAAAAAATGCAAAAGCCAGTCTTTGTTCCCCTGTTGAACGGAGGACTTGGGCTCGCAGCACATACTGGGCCTACAACCAAGAGGGAAACTTTCAGGCCAGCAAACGATATGCTGGCAATAGGATTCCTTAGGAATGCCCTCCTGCATGGTAGGATTCCTTAAAAATGTCACCAGACTGTGTCCCCAGCAGGACGTCACCTTACTGTCTGAGATATTTGGAGAACAAAGGAAGAAGCGTCAAGTAGTGTTTCTGCAGTCCTGTTCCTGCTCCCCCTCAATAGCTAAAAGGGCTTTTATAAAACACAAACAGAAAAAAGCTGCAATTAAGATTCCACCAAGCCTATATGACCATGTTTTTTTTAAACACATGCCTCTGTTTTGGAAACAGAAGAGACTGCAACAGTCACTGGTAAATACTCAGAGCACTTCAGTGAACACGTCGTGCTTGGTCACATCGGGGGGAGGCACCTAGAGGGTTCTTGGTCTCTGGAGTTCACAGAATCACAGAACTGTAGGGGTTGGAAGGGACCTCCAGAGATCATCGGGTCCAACCCCCTTGACAAAGCAGGTTCCCTACAGCAGGCTGCCCAGGTAGGCGTCCAGATGGGCCTTGAATATCTCCAGAGAAGGAGACCCCACAACCTCCCTGGGCAGCCTGTCCCAGTGCTCCGTCACCCTCACCGTGAAGAAGTTCTTTCGCGTGTTGGTGCCGAACTGCCTGGGCTCCATTTTGTGGCCAGTGCCCCTTGTCCTGTCCCCACAGAGCACTGAAAAGGGGTTGGGCGAATCCCTCTGTCTCCCACACCTCAGGTAGTTGTACACATTGATAAGATCCCCTCTCAGTCTTCTCTTCTCCAGGCTGAGTTGTGCTTCTCTACAAGAATGGAGGTCTACAAATGCAGCATTATTTTATCAATAGAGGGAGGTGGAAGCTTTTTTACTTTACTGTAAATTCTTGCCCTGTTACTAGTCCCGTAAATGGGGGTGAACACTTTAACCCAGCTTGCTCAAGCTCCTACACCTACCAGAGCTTGTCCATTTCCTTACAACACCATCCCTTTCTCAACCTGCTTGCTTAACAAATATTGCTAAAGCGGAAATTTAACATTTCCTTTTTTTTTAAGATTATTTTTTTTTAGATTAGGCAATCATTATTTTTACCAAGTTTCACTGAGGAAACGCGTTTTAAAAGCGCAAAAGAATTGCTGAGCAAGGGGAAAATAAAGTGAGACCTGTTCATTACAATGGGCTTGGTCACGGCAGCAGCTCCGTCGCTCCGAAGGAAAGCTGCCCCGTAATTACAGCGAGGGACCGAGCTACAACAGAGGAGAGAGGCTCTATTCTCAGCTCCACCAAGAATTGGATTCGTGATGCCGAGCGAGCCGCTTGGGCCCAAATTCAGCTGGAACAGGCTGTGGCTGTCAGCACAAGACATGTCGGATACCAAATGCTGAGAGCACAAAACAGGCTTTTTTGGGTGAGCGGAGCAGGAAGAAACATCATAAATTAGGACAATGCTATGCTTTGTTCTATTATAGGCAGCATTTTGTCAAAAGTTTTGGAGCCGTTTCATGCTAAGCACTCTTTTTGCTTTTTTTATGCTGGAACAAATGCTTGTTTTAGAATCGAAAGGCATAATCCAAGTAGGTAACGTGCTGAATGGCGTTTAGAAAACAAAACTGATGCTGTTTAAAATAAGATGAGAAGTTAAAGAAAGAGATTAGAGTTAGTAACACACAGGCTGTGAAGGTTTTCTTGGTGCTGCAAAAGAAATGCCAGGGATTTATGGCTCCTGTGCCCGAAGGACCAGTGCTGACATTTTCACTCCGCGTCTATTTTTATGAATTTTATCCTTCCCGAGTTATTAGCAGTCTCTGGCTTTTTCTTTTTAATTTTCTTTGTTGCTGTTGTCGTTATGTGTCTATTGATTTAACATTTAAGCAACAACCACAGTCACATAAAAGACATGTTTTTTCCTAAGCTGCACTGGTAAATACACTCTCAGGAACATCTCCAGGATGAAGGGCCACAGGGTAAGGCAGGAATCGGAGCTGGGAGCCTGACGGCTTTCCTACCCCACTGGTGAATACAGCACTTTCTTCTCAAGCATGTCAGTAATAAGACAGAGACTCATTTATCAAAATCTGTCCTCTTCAGAACAGCATGCACTCTTCAGCAATCTCAGGGCTCAGCAGGGTGCAAATTTTGCATCTTCAGACACTACATCAATATGAGTTTACTTTCTACGGTAGCGTCTAAGATTCCTGTTAACGTTTGCCACAGTTAAGTCCCATTTCATCACGGGAATGTTAATAACCATCCTGGGGAGTGAATGCTATGAAGTCAGCCTTAATTTACTTTATTTTTCATTCTTTATCTCCTAGATATGCGATGCTGTACGCAAAGAACTCCTTCCCACTCTATTTAACCCAGCAGCCTGTTTGCACAGGGGATGCTGTCCCACCTGCTTTAATATTGATCCAAACAAAGGTATCAGAAAAAAAGGTGAAGAAACACACAAAAAAAGAGCATGTTTACTGCCAGACAGCAAAGGATCCCCCAACAGTTTTGCAATGCATTAGCTATGAAAGCAAACAGGCTACCTGAAGTCACCCAGGAGCCTTCCCCTGCACACGTCTGCCTTTAATTCTTCTTCTTCTTGTCTCACCTGGGCTGCCAAGGGCGATGTGACAGGCACTGCCTGCACTAAACCCAACTGGGAAATGTTTGAACACAGTGGATGTGGTTTGAACTGGGTGTAGCTCAACCCGACGTGTCTTAAAGATCTCTTACTGCAGATGACAGCTTGTTCCAGTCCCAGATCTGAGAAACCTTATCACGGCCAGCAGCTGGTGCTGCGCCCAGGCCCTGCAAGGAAGCAAAACCCCCAGCACAAAGAGCTGGGATTGTGCAACACAGGAACCCAAATCGGCACACAGGTCTACTTGTAGCACTATCAAAGTTATTCCAGACTGGGAACAGCTGTGCCAGCACAAACACAACCAGCTACCATGGGGAATCGTGCTATTTCAACACGGCAGACAAAGCAGTACGAGTTGTAGGAAAAGGGCAGGATTCCTGTAATGGCAGAGATCAGATTAGGAAGTGTAGGTGGGAAAACAAAATCTCTCTACTAACGACATCATCAGGAATGAGATGTAATATTCCAGCTCCTTCATCTGTGGTGATTTATTTAGGGACGAGGAAGGGGTTACAGAAGGCTGATTGGAATGATTATTATTGTATATTAGATTATATATTCCCACTCGTGTTTTAATACCTGTTTAGTTCAGATTTCCCAGTGAAAAAAAGATGTCAGTCGACACCTTCACCCCCAAACCTCCCCTTGCCAGCACAGCCCACGCACACAGCATCACTTGGTGACAACCCCCCTGTTCCAGGCTCAGCACTGATCTTTCAAGAGCCATTTCCCCCTCACCTGACCCCACCTGCACCTCAGGGCCTGCAGAACAAACAAAAAACCTCTGTGGCTCTCCAGCAGTCCGCATTTTGAGACGGGAAGTGTAGGACTGCAAATTAATTTTCATTCACATCCTACTGCGCTCGGGGCTTTCCTACGGCTTCTACTCAACACGAACACTACCTCTGAAAAAAAAGGAGAACAGCGTTTGTAGTTAAATTCACGGAGTGATAAAAATGACAGTAGGACTGTTAGAAGTCTGGAGGAAATGGATGAATTTTGAAAGTCAGCAGCAGCGGGTTTACTAGAGCATGTGTCCACCACCAGAAGTCCCAGCCCCTCTGCCAGGGAGCTGAGCACATTTGCTAGCTGTATCCCACACGGCCAAAAATGAGAAGTTTGTAGAGGCTGGAGCACAGGCTCTTATCAGGGAAAAGAGATTTATGCGACCTTTCAGAATCCCTTAATGTCAGCTGAGGGTTATTTCCGTGGCCAGAGGGTGCTGTCATCCATTTTAAAGGAAATAAAATCCCTTCCCCAAAAAATCTGCCGTGGGACAGCTGCGTTACTCCACCACATGTTTTGCCTGCCAGGAGGGGACAGCATGCTAAATGAATAAGGCCGACACGTGCAAGACCAAGGCAACGGGAATTTCCTGCAAATCCTCACGTCTCACTCTCCCCTGCTTTCCATCAGGGCAAGAAATACTTCCAATGGCTCGGCGTGGTGCAGCCACCTTCCATTAATCTCACTCCAGACCTCAGCTAAAAATTGAAGGCATCAATCATTTGTCACCGTCTTGCCCAGCACCTTTTATGCACCCCACTCTCTCTCTTGTTTACACCATTATGATATTACCCGATCATAAACAAAGGCTTGATTAAAACTATCCATATTTATAGGAGCATTCGTGTCACCTACCTTCAGGCCTTCAACTGCTGTAGCTAAAATAGGAAAGCAAGCTCCTTAGGGCATTAGCATGGTTATCCAGAGGGCAAACCAAAGCAGCTATGCTGAGTGCTAATGTCAAATATCAGTGCTGTCAATCAGCTCCCTGAGACACTCACCTTCCCCCAGGGGGGTTACGGGGCGTTTAGGGAGCCTGGGCAGACTCCCAGACCTGATATTTAGTAGTAGTGGGGAAAGTGCCTTCAAAAAATATCCATATAGTGAGAAATTCCACCCCAAGTTTCATAAATTACAATAACACCGAACAAATCCAGCTTGTCACTGCTTCCCATCGCACCTCCAGCATGCCAGCAATTCCCAGCTTCTCGTACTCTCTACCAGAAAACCGTGGAAATGATTCAGTTTAATCATTTCCTGTATTATTCAGCGCATTGTCCCCAATGCCTTGTGGATTAATTACCTAGATAACAACACGGCTGCAGCTAGCAGTCACTTGTCAGGCTGAAGGAGTCACCTGAAGCCCCAAAGCGATGTGCTCCTGAGATCTGCTGCAATAAGGAGGAAGCCGAAGCGAGGAAGAACCCTTCCCACCTGCCACACACGGGTGACAAAATCCCCTTCGTCCCCGTGCAGGAAGGTAATTAGACCTTTATGCAACCGTGGAAAGTCCCCGTGATTGGGAAAAGAGGAGAGAGGAAAGGGCTTTCACGCCTGGAAAACAAACTGTTCGAATAGAGGGGAAGGAGAGGTCACCAAGTGGAACACATCTAGTTTTTCTTCATCTGAAATCCAGCAAGGAGCCCGAGCACCTCATTAATCACTACGTTCAATTACGAGGCAGTAAGAATGGTGAAAACCATTTTTTCAGTCCTTTACGCAGAATCCCAAAGAGCTGTGCCATGGCGTCAGTGGTGCTGAGCTCCCCAGTACCACCAGTAACAGGACGTGCCTGCTGCTTCTTCCCAGACCCACACCTGGCCAGAAGCTGGGACATTGTAGGGTCAGGCTGGGGGTTAGGGAAAGGTTCTGCACCCAGAGGTGGTCGGGCACTGGGACAGGCTCCCCAGGGTGGTGGGCACAGCCCTGAGCCTGCTGAATGCTTGGACACCGCTCTCAGACATATGGCCTGGTTTTTGGGTGCTCCTGTGTGGAGCCAGGAGTTGGACTTGGTGATCCTTGTGGTCCCATCCAGCTCGGGATATTCTGTGATCCTACAAAACGCTCAGCTCCTAGCACAGAGGGGGTCAGTCAAACACTGGGTGCAGGGCATAGAAAATGGGGGTAAAAACACCTCGGAAAAGTCATCGGCTGTGACTCACTTTATCCCCCGTCAACAAAAGGACAGAATACCCGGGCTAAACTGGTGCTTTGGGCTGCTCTGCGCCAATCTACACTTCTATAGAAGCAAAGAGAAAAGACAGCACCTCCAGGAAGTGACTCGCCCCACTTATCTCAGCATCGCAGAACCGTGGTTTCCAGAGCATTTGTACTGATTACCAAAAGCTGCTCCACGCTGAGAGGCGCTGAAAGCAACAAGAAGGGGCCCTCCTGGACCCTCGCGCCTCTGCCAGCCCCTGAGGGCATCCTTCCCTTAAAAAAAAAGTGGGCACCTACCGCCAGCAGCTGAAAATGTCCCACTGCCCCATCCCGATGAGCCAGCAGGCAGAGATGTCTGTCTGCAGGCAGCAGGAACTGCACGGCTGGAAATAACGATGGAAATATTTCTGCTGTGTCCAGCCCGCTGAACACGAGGAGCACTTTATACTCATCTTACTGTGCTGGTTTTCAGCTGGAGGACCGCCTCGGAGAGAAGGGCCTTCCTGAACGCATACCGAATGCCACTGAGCACAGAAGTGCCAAAACTGTGGCGCAGCGAGCTCCGTTTTGGGATTAACTTCAGCGTTTTCTAGCTTAAAAGGAGGAAAAAAAAATGAAAACAGAGGAAAGGAGGAAGAAGGTTTCTTCTGTGGCATTTGTCTTTCTGTGAATAAAGGAGGAAATAGGTGTTGGCACGAGCAGAAAGGAAGCCAGATTTACATCTCCTGGTTTCAAAACAAAGTGCTATCAGCTAAAATACTCGATTATTGATGTGGAGAGAGAGAGAGAGAGAGAGAGTGGGAGGAAGTTGCAAAGCTGCTTAACATTTCAAGAAGCTGTGAGGCTTATTGCCGAGTGCTGGAGCTGGGGAAAATAAAAATATTCTTCGAGTAGGATTCAGTAACTCAATAGCAAAGTCAAACAGATTAAATGCTGCATCTGTTGTTATAATTAAATTAACAAAGTACTGATAGACTCCGGCTTGTTTTCCCCTCGTGTACCATACCCTGGGCAAAGACAGGCTGCAGCTATACATATTTCCTGTGCTAGAAATTAAAGCACGAGCCAAAATCACCCTTCCTGCAATGCTATTAAAATCAAGGCAAATCACTCCGGGGATAAATCTGGCCCCGAGATGTTTTTCAACAAAGATGAGTTGCAGAATAAATGCGACCAAAACGGGGCTGCGTGGAAATACTTGAGACGTTTTCACTGCCGTTCCCTGAGCACTTGTTTAAGAATGTATTGGCACAGAGAGTTCCCAGGATGAAATAGGTGGAAAATCCGAAGGCAGCATTTTACACTGCTCTGTTTCCAGAGTTGATATTCTTAAAGTCTAGGTGTGGGGTTTATTTAGGAGGCTTTTTTTCTTGTTTTTGTTTGGGCAGGATGGATTTGTGTTTGTTTTTTAATACAGCAAAGCGCCTGCTCTCTTAAATGGAGACCACTTTACCTGCAGCTTAGCTTGGGTACCAAGGATTGAGGAGCTCAGAAATCACAGGGCTGCTTGGAGGAGAGCCACGCGTTGCAGAAACTCCAAGTTTTCACATTGAGATTACACAACTAGATGAAGACCTACTATAAATAACGTAAGGTTAGACACTCCGCTGGCGCGAGCTGGAGCCAGTCTCCCAAACTCAATTAATCTTCCTTGGCTTATCTGCCTCGCCGATGGAGCGAGCACAATTATTAATATCACGGGTCCCTGGGGACTTACATCTGCAGAAGTGCTGGCAGGAAGGGCAGCGGCCTCGGCTGACCTTCAGGTGCAGCAGCGTGATGCTGGAGACCTGCACGAGCACACCCGGCACGCTGCTCCCACCCGAGTGCGTTGACTGAAGGCAGGAAAACAGCCGTAAAGCACGTGGGGGCTGCTGAAAGCAGCTTCTCTGCAGCAATTTGCACAGCTAACAAGCGTCGTAACCTCATTTTTTTTTAAGAATCGTAGAAAATCGGGCTGGAGGGAACTCCAAGAGGTCGCCCGGCCATTCCTTGCCCCGCGGAGAGCTGTGGCAGCACCTAAGTGCTCCCAACATCTCCGTCCTCACAAATTCCTCAGCCAAAATGTTTCGTTCTTGATCTCGGTCCAAAAAGCTGGGTTTTAAGCCTGTTTTAAGCTCCAGGTGCTTGGCCTTTAATGCTAATATAATGCCTATCTTCCATCCCCTGGCCCTTAAAAGCTCCTCTCGAAGTGCCTGTGTGATGGCACAGAACTCAGCAGCCCTCCACTGGCCCACACCTCCCTGGCACGGCACCGCGAGGGCCCCTTTGGAAACGTCTCCGCTGCTTCCACCAGTCCCGAGCACAACCTCCTGCATGTACCCAGCTTCTCTGTGATTCTGAGCCAGAATACGCATTTCTCCTTCTTTTTTCCCCCTCCATATATTTATTTGCAAGCAATTACTCAAGCAAGTCATACTCTTCAATCTCCTGGCACTCAATTTTTCCCCAATAATGAAGATTTTTTCCCCTCTGCTGCTCTGTTTTTCAGGGTTTTTTGGTGGCGTTTTTTGTTTCGTGCGCGTTCCTTTTCCAGTTACACGGAACCCAAGGCAAAAGTGTAATAAAAAATGCAACAACTCTATTGCTTATTTTTGCAGGCTGACATTTTCCTTTCATGTCATAATGAGTCTAATCAATCTCTCCTGCCTTACGCATGTATCATATTCCTAAGCACTAGCAATTAGAAATAGATATCCGATTTCTTTCTTCCAGAATTGCAAGAAAATTAATGTCGCTTGTCACAAAAAGGGCTCCGACTACAAAAGGCAACACACAAAACACCGAGTATTTTAATTTGACATCGCTCTTTATGCAGTTCTCAGATGAAAAGCAGCCCTGTTAAGTTCTATTATTGGTCCTCCTGCTTGGATCATCGCTCTGAATAGAGGCACTAAGGAGACGGAGCCCTGCGAAGAGCTTTCGTAGAAGCAGTAACACACAAAATCAAACTAAAAAGGAGCCATTTGGTTCTCCGGGTTAAAAATCTCCAGAAGTACGAAGCAAGGAGTATTTCCAGTGGCTCCATTCCTTCTGTACAGCTGGCATGCGAGGCGTCCCCAGGGAGAAGTACGAGAGCCCCTGGTGCCCGCAGAGATGCTGCACTCATCACTGGGGTGCGGGAGTCGCGCTGGCCCCTTTCCAGCCCAGGGCTCGAATTCCCCATGAGCAAATTGTCCCAGCTGCCTGCTCGTGGCACCTTCCTGCTCTCCTCCAGCACGCCCGTCCTGTCTGCGAGAGGCAGCAGAGGCTGTCCCAGCGAGGCAGGAGGTGCCTGCCCCAGCAGCACCATCCCGGAGGTCTCAGCGCTCGATCCCCAGCAGCTGCAGCGAGGACAACTGCTGGGCTGCCCCGAGGAGTGGCAGCTGCTGCCCCAAACTGTGCAAGTGGCAAACGGTGACATTTCTTCAACCTGGTCACAGAAATCTTCTTCGTTACAGATGTCATCTTGGCTACAGAAAGTCGCCTTGCGTCTCCCCTGGGAGCGCATCCCCGTGCGCTGAGTTTGCTCGCTCCACGTGCCTGGAGCTTGCTTAGAAAATAAAACAGGTGGGAAAAGCAAAAGCAAAACAAAAAGACGCAGAAAGTGGAGTGATACTGAGCTCTTCCTAGCTGCTCCTCAGTGTGGTACCAACATGAAGGGCTCCTCCTCAAGATCCTGACCCGTCCGATGGTGACTCGGAAGCAGAGACCGCAACTAGAACAAAGATGCGCAGGGAAAACCAACAGCCCGGCCATTCAGCCCAGCTCTCAGACTTGTATTGGATGTTAAATTTGTTCCATAAAACCCCTGCCTGTTCTGCATCCATGTTAACTGCAGGGAAATGGGGTCTTGGAGAGGTGCAGAGCTTGGACAGGCACAGAAATGATGGTAGAAACTCTCACTGCTGCGAAAGACGGGGGATTTTCAGGGCAGCTTTCAGGCAGCCTCATAGCTCATCAGCTGTAAGTAAAACCCCATTAACAAGAGGCCAAAACAACACCAGGGGATCTCTTCTTAGGTCCTGACTTGCTGTTGAACAAAGTAACAGGGCAGGCAGGACCCAGGGGCTCTCCTGTATCTGAGTGGTTCCCTTGAGGCCAGTTCCTCCAAACCAGAAAGCAATTTTAAGCGTTCAGTCGTGCACCACCAACCTCGCAGTGCCAAAACCCAGAATTCCCAAAGTTCCCTTTCGCACATGAAACGCTTTCCTACCCTTCTCAGTTCACGAATATGGACGGAGATCGCCTTCATTTCCATATTACCAAACTAAACACAACCCTGACAGTTTGAAGTGAAATAACAGAAACCCATGCAGACTCGGAGTCCTGGTGGTAACATCACTTCCCCACAGACATTTGCAGGGATCTTCCTGACTCAATCAAAATCCACCGACACAGACAAATGGGGGCAGACCTCTCAGCAGGTACAAGTCAGCGTGGTCTGAACAACTCGCCCCATGTTGTTAGGTTGCCAAAACCTTGATGAAAAGAACAGAGTAGATGCCAGCATGTGCTTCATGTAAACCAGACAGGAGGAGCTTTGTCGGATGAGAATTCAACTAAGCCTCGTAACAGGAACTGCATCGTACAGTTAAAAGAAAACCAGGCTACAAACTGTGGGACTGTGTTATGTACTGCATGCAGGGCATGCCAAGAAGACACAAAAACCTGTGCGTTCACGGGAGCAGCAGGTGGGTGTGTGTGCACAGCTCGCCACCGCCAGCCAGAGCTGGGCATCACAGACCAGCACTCAAGCAGTCTGCAGTACACAAAGATGCCTGCAGCCTCCACGTCTGCCAGTTTTCTTGCTGGATACCAAAAACCCACCTACAACCAGTCGCCCACCAGCAGCCGTTCCTTTTCCTGCTTCAATCTTCTGCTGCGCAGCTTCATCAGATCCACAGGGCTTGAAAAATAAGAGAGCGACGTGTGCTTTTTGCTGGGAGAGTGGGAGAAGATAGCTGATAAACTGCGACTTTAAAAAAGAAAAAAGAGCATTGACTAAAACCAAAAACCGGTGCCAAAGCAGTGACTCAGTAGGACTTCACATGCACACACACGGTTTTTGCACATATTAAACTAATCCTACCTAGAAAAAAAAGCACTTAACTTTCCCCTGAAAAGCCCATCAAGCAAGCAGGTATCTAATAAATACAAGAGGACAATTGTAGCCTGGTACAATTCTGCAATTTCAACCCCAAATCTTGCTGGCATTGCGGCTGCAGCCACACATTTTGCAGGAAAGCCACCAGCCCCCCCTCTGGTGTGAATCTTTAATGTTGAGAGCGAAGTGCGAGAATTCAGCGTTGAGCAGCTCTTCCCTCGGCAGCACACGCTGTGCTCTTGAACGCCGCCTGTTTCAAATTAGGGTTAACCAACTCGCAAGCCTGCTCGCAAGACCTCCAGCCTCTCCGACAGAGCCAGAGGAGCTCAGTCAGAAAAGCTGCGGACACCCGGGATTCCCAGCCTGACTGAGAAGTGAGAAGTCTGTCAAAAAGGGCAGGAGCACATCACCATCTGGAAATTTTTTTGATTTGGTACGACTGAATATAACATCCCGGTGGTTTGCGTTTTCCCCCTTTCTTTCACAATAATCCAAACACACACACACACCTCTGCTCATCCTGTTTGATACCAGCAGGCAGAGCAAAGTCACCTCTCGCTCAAAGTTTTTAACACCTCAGTGCACGGTTGATGGCACCAACGGGTGGCTGTGAGCACTTTGTTCCCAGGAATAAAGGAAGCAGCAGCACTGCAGCCACGGGGAAGGTGCCAGCACGTGCAGGGAAGGTAGAGGAAATACCTACGTGTGTCTCTCAGCCCTGTGGTTTTCATGGGTCTTGTCAAAAGAGCTGTGAGGAAGCCAGGATTCCCACGCAAATACAAACTGGAGGGGAAAAGACTCACATTTGGGGATGTTCATAAAGAAAGTGGCGTTGAGAGCTGGAATTCTGAGCTAATTACACAAGAGCATGGGAAATCAAGCAGAGGATCTGCGTGATGTTGAACCTAGGTGGCAAGGGAGAGAAGCATCTATTCCACCCCAGGGAGATGCTTTATATTCACAGCCATCACCGCGGCGGGGAATAAAGCACAGGGAAGTGTCGCTGCTCCTGCCTCCTCGCATCCTCTGCTGCTGCACCCTCTGGCAGCCCAATTCTCCCTCCTCTCGCACCTTCACAAGATGTCAGCACGGCGACTTTCGAGGAATTTGATCCCCGTTCAAGAATCCCCATCTGCTCCCGCCGGAGCGGGATGAGCTCAGCCTGTCAATGCGTGACAGACTCCTCGCGAGGAGACACGCGAGCACGATTTGGACGGGTATGAAAGTCGGCCCCGGCTTCCTTCATTCAAATTAAAAACTTCAGGCTCGCCTCTGCCTCTGTAACGAAGCATTCACACGTTGAGTTCATCACGGGTTTAGGTTAAACGCGTGTGCAGGCAAGCACTCTCAAGACACTTCATTAATCTACATTTCTCTTAGAGATGTTTTCGAGCTGCAGACGTGCACGCACACGATGCGTTTTTGGAGGCTTAAAAGCAATTAGGTTTCGAGAAAAGCGGCTCTGCTGGTACGTGTTCTCACAGTTCTTTAAATCAATTCAAATCATATGCACGCTGAAATCAGCGTAAGACTTCTCATTAGACACCAGCTTCCCCCCCGCCCTCGTTTTAAGAGCCTTTTTTGAATTGCTCCCCACTCCACGCTGAGGAGCATGTACTTGTGCGGGTAGCAGCGGGACGGCTCCCCTTGACAAACCCACACGTGCACGCACATCGAGGACACGGGCTCAGAAAAGGATTTAGTTTGTTGCTGTAGTTGGTAGCACGACAGGAACCTACTAAAGTCAGCCTCCAGCTCATGAAGTGCTGCGAGAGATGCCCTTCACGTGAGCGCACCCATCCTTACCAGGGCGTTCAAGGAGAGGTTCAACGTGGTGCTTAGGGACGTGGTTTAGCGGGTGACACTGGTGGTAGGGGGGTGGTTGGACCTGATGATTTTGGAGGGCTTTTCCAACCATAACGATTCTGTGACTTGCAGGAACAAAGTGCAGGAGCAGAGCCGACAGGAGGAGCCCACGATGAGAAATGCAATGTGGTGCTGCACCCAGTGCGACCCCGGGTCCCTCTCTGCACACCCAGGCACACAGTGTAGAGCAGCCACTCCATTAAACAAGAATAAAGAAAGAAATCCAAACTCTGTAAGAAGTTAGGAAAATAAAGGCAGATCCTGCAAGCCCCAGCTGAGCTCCATGAGGTTGGCCCTTCTGCGTTTGGCCATCTGGTACACCTCAGGACGTGCAGCCATTTAAATCCTGCCTCTTACATTTTCAATCCTGCCTATTCATCCCTTTCTCACAGAAGAGAGCTTGGATTTTCCATCATGGGAAAGAGACGCCCCTACCTCCGGGAGGGCAGACCAGACTTCTTCACGATCCCAAGCCTCCCCCTTGCGTACATCTATTTATTCTCCTTTTAAGTCCAAGATGTTTGTGGCCAAGCAAAAACAATGTGAGCCCATTCTACATGCAGTTAAAGCCTGCAGCCTGCTGCTTTAAACCACAGACATACACATATATACATGTGCATTTGTATCTGTATGCATGCATAGCTTGTGTGAGTAATTGGAACAGTTTTTAATAAATCCCTGCTATTTGATTTCTTTTTACAGTAAGTCTTGTTTAGAAGCGATTTCCCAAATGTGCAAATCATTAAAAAATATGTGGGGAAAAAAGTCTGAATGGCAGGCTAAAGTTGTTGGCTAAATCAGACTTAAGCCTGCTTAGCATCAATACCAAAAGATCCCCTCTCCCTCTAAAATGCGACCTACTGTTTGCTTTATTAGCCCTAACTCAACTGCTCATTTAATTTGCACTAAAACCAGGAAACTGGGGATGAACACAGACAATTTACATGTAGAAGTCATGCAGACAGAGTGCTTCTTTGGCACTGTCCCCCACGATATCCTTGTCTCTAACTTAGAGTGACGTGGATTTGATGGATGGATAACTTGGTGGGTAAGGAACTGGCTGCACGGTTGCACTCAAAGGGTTATGGTCAGAGACTCAATGTCCAGGTGGAGATCAGTGATGGGTGGTGCTCCTCAGGGTCACTACTGGGATTAACACTGTTTAACATCTTTATCAGTGGCATGGGCAGTGGGATCAGGTGCACCCTCAGGAGGTTGGCCAACAACACCAAGCTGTGTGGTGCGGTCGACACACAGCAGGGAAGGGATGGCATCCAGAGGGACATGGGCAGGTCTGAGAGGTGGGCCTGTGCGAGCCTCGTGAGGGTCAACAAGGAAAGGGCAAGGCCCTGCAGCTGGGCCGGGGCAATCCCAAGCACAAATCCAGGCTGGGTAGGGAATGGATGGAGAGCAGCCCTGAGGAGAAGGACCTGAGGGTGCTGGTGGATGAGGAGCCCAACACAAGCCAGCAATGTGCGCCTGCAGCCCAGAAAGCCAACCGTGTGCTGGGCTGCACCAACACAGCGTGGGCAGCAGGGCAGGGAGGGGATTGTCCCCCTCTGCTCTGCTCTCCTCAGCCCCCACCTGGAGCCTGCGTTCAGCTCTGGGCCCAGCACAAGGACAGGGATGGATCAGAGCGAGTCCCTAAGAAAGTGCGTTTAAAACTCCACAGGCTCTGTCAGCATCACAAAACACACACTCTACTGCTGCATACCCCCAAAACAAACAAACAAAATAATTAAGTAGGGTTCAGCACACTGGCAACTAACTACTGTCTCACCTGCCTTGTACAGCCCGTGGGCTCGTCGCTATCAGGGCTGTGTCCATCTCCACGCTGACAAAGAAGTAGAAGAGGAAGAAAAAAAGTCTATGCTAAGTTAAAATCTGGTTTTGTGATCACAAAAAGAATGAGGGAACAACACCAGAGTGAGCAGAAGGAAGTGCAGGAAGGTTACTACCTTCTCATTGCATGCTCGTTATTCTTTGCACTCACACTTGAACACTTCCCCACTTCTCCAAACCGGTGAGGACATCCCCGTCCTCATTTCTGTGTCGTTACCAAACGAACCCTCGACTGGAGAAGGCTTAGAGCTTCAGTGAACGTGAGCTAATGAACTTAACATTTGGGAATTCAGACAGTCAGTGCGTCACCATCACTCCAGGCACACAAGAGACAAACCCAGATGTGGCGAAGACACAACTGTGTTATTTTGCTAAATCTGTAGAACACTGGGGAGAAAACTCATCCTCAGTGAGCTTCTCAAAGTTATAACCCCCCGTTAACAGCCCTGATGAGGACTGCTGTTACGAGGACAGAGATCTCCAGGACATTAGCACTGGGTTAAGTCTCATTATTAAAGCTGGGCTTCCATCTAAAGCACTCTGTGCTACTTAAGATTTTTATGAGCAAGGGCCAGGAGACCTCACCCTATTACAAATGTGCTGTAACAGCCCCTGACTTACCCTGTGTTTGCACAGTGTGTACAACAGACCATAAAACAAAATAATAAAAGAAGGAAATGGGAAAGAGCTAATATGGGGAAAAATAAGAGGCCGAGAAAACCAAGCAAGACAAGAAGAGAAAAAAGGGATGTTTTAAAGAAGCTATTTGCACGCCCAGTTCTGAAATTAAAACTCCCAACTTCCCTATCACACTGCTGCGCGCACTGTGGATGGAAAAAAGCAAGGCAGAAAAACAGGGCCACGCTGCCTCTTTTGAAGGGAAAACTCTGCCACCACGAAAAGCTAATAAAAAGACTAAAATATAAAAGCAACAGGCAAGACTAGGAAGGCAGGGAATGAAAAGAAATAATATCGATTCGAGTGCTTCATTTTTTATTCATGGATATTCTTTGCAGTGGATATCCTAGAAGCATATTGTGCTTAATAGGTGCCATCGCTGTGCAAATGTTTTCTGAAATAATGGCTGATTTATTCTGAAGTACACCAAAAACAACCACAATTCTCTATCAAGTCATAAACGGCCTCGGTCCCCCCAGGGAGCCTGCACAGAAGGACACGTGTGAGAAACAGCAGAAATATCTGCAAGTCCTACAGAAAAAGGTCATCACAGGAGACAGGCGTATGCAGAATTCAAGAACCCAAGTGGCATGTGGGCCACGTAAAACAAAAAGAAACCTTATCCCCAGGGAGAGCCCTTTGAAGGGGAAGCAATGCAATAGGAGCTGGGTGCTACGGAGGCTGAAGCGTTTGGCTGCTTTCAATTGCAAAGCAAATTAACCAAGCTTATCAAACAAAAACATTTTAATTGGTCTATCAGCGGTCCCTGGCTTCTCAGGGAAGTCACATTTATTATTAACCACCCTTCAAAGAAGAAGAAGAAAAGGAAAAGAGCATTCGGTGTCCTCCAAGGGCAACGGAGAGCTTTGCCCTAAGCTGTTGGAGGACTTGCACTGAACAGCAGGAGTTCCTCCCACCTGGCCCAGCCACCTGAAGTTGTAGGGAACCCTACAACAGCTTTAACTTCAGAAGCACTATGTAGAATCAGACTGTACTGAGGAAATCATTTGATTCATTTGAAGCTGAAAACAAATCCAAAGCAAGTCTTGAACTACTGTTTTAATGACAGAGCTTTTTATTTTACTCTCTTATGCAAAATGTTTTGTTAAAAATGTGACCTTTCTCCCTTGGGATCTAAAAATGTGAAGTTAAAAAATAGGAAAGGCTTCTCTTCAGATAAAGTGTTGTGTTTTGTTTGATTAAAACAATGATTAAAAGAGAACCAACGCTCGGTAATCCAGATGACTGAGGGAAATAAATAAATGAAGTCAGTCAGATGCACTAGCAACACCTTATAAAGAGAGCCCCGAGCTGCTTCCTACCTCTCCCCCTTCCTCCTCCTGCATCTGGCTTAAATGCTTTCAGTATTTGCGTTTTGAACGTTTCTTCCCAACTCAGACTGTTTCCCATACGCTAGCCATAAAGCTGCAATTCAGCCAGCAGATTAAGGCCCATTGCTGAAACTATAAATTTTAATCCTTAATTAATATGCAAACCCGGGCCTCTTCGCATTCCTCTTGCCTCATTTGCTCTCCTCCTTCGGCGGAGAATTTCATTTGGGGATGTTGCACGCCGTAATCCCATTAGCAGCCTGTCTCCCGCGCCCCCTGCCATTGGGTGGCTTTTTTTTTGGGAGATAAAAACTGCTTCCAACGCTGCCTGGCAACAATTACAGCAATCACATCCAGATGGGGCTGAAAACGCTATTTAATCTACTGCGGTTTTGTTAATATCAAGCGTTCAGATGAATATTAAGGGGGGAGGAAAAAATGCTAGAGCCCTGGGAAGGACGTAAGGCACTCAATACCCATTTCCTTTATTTACTGAGCAAACGTGCGAGGAAGCACGTGCTCCAGCGAGCCAAAGAGGCAAGTGAGAGGGTCACACGGACTGGGAAACTGTGCAGGAATTGCTCCCTTCCTGCTCCTTGGTCTCATGTGCAGTACGGGATGCTGGTAATGACACGGGAAGGCACAGACCTGAAGAAGGGTCCCTTCTGCTCCTCGCTGTTGTGTTGTCCTCTGTGGTAGCAGTCTTCAGAGCTGAAGGGAATGAGGAACAGGCTTGTCCAGGAGTCTTCCAAGTGGTGCTGTGAAAGCTCAAAGGGTACCAGAGAGAGGCATTGGGATGGGATCGGCAACCAGAGCCTCACTGGGGCAGCTGAGGGACATCCTCCAGCTCAGCCTCAAAGGCCTAGCCACACAAATAACAGGCCTGTTAGAGCCAACCGTACAACAAACCTGTGCCCATGAGCACAAGTCATCTCTTCGCTTCTCCTCCTCCATCACCAGCCCCAGACGCACAGTGGATGGCTATGAAATGGGTTTCAGCTGCTCCCAGACAACATCTGGTTCTGCTCGCATGCAGCCCTTTGCAGACCGGCCGGTGTCTTGCCAGAAGCTGACGGCAGGTGACCATTTCCTGGCTCTGGTGGCAGTGAGAGATCCCAAGTTGTATATCACCAATGTCACTCTCACCTTTGAAAGCCAACTCAGACCAGCTTTAAGACTTCCTTCTCATGACTAATGCCCTTTACCTAGGCATCCATTAGGTCTAAGAAAGAAGGCACAGCAAGCTTCGGTTTTCAAACCTGCTCTTACCCAAGGTAGAACCTTGAAAGACCGCAAAGTTTTTCACGATCTGCACACCTGAATACATTCACGCATGGCTGGGATGACTTCTGCATGTTCGAAGCTTGTAGCCCGTTGATTTCAATGGTTTACATCGAGAGCAGAGTGCACACGGGCTCAAAACAACCCCATTTTCCACTTCACTTAAAAGGATTCGAGACAACATACCAGGGAGAAAACACCAGTGTTGGTTTGTGTCCTAGCACTGAACTGATGCTAAAATCAAAATGATTTCAGCCGAAATCTTGACTGTCAAATATTCCTCACTCTTTCCACATTTCAGCCATACTCTGAAAAAAGGGTGCTGTAAAATGAGCCTTGTATTTGCTCAGCAGGCAGGTAAAACACATACTAATTGAGCAGGAATTATGTGTGACCAAACTCATTATCACAGCAGAGAAAACGATTCGGTTCTAACGTCCAAAGCAAACACGTTTTCAGCTGCTACTCATACCAAGGTTGCACTAAGGGAAGCAAAGGCAGGGCAAGTTCCCAACATCTCTATCACCAAACATTTTAATTACTTAAACAAAGTCGCCTGACGCAGACCGGGCATGAAATGCAGCAGACATTTTGTTTCCAGATCAAATTTATAAAACGAATGAAGTTATCTAAAGCTAACAACTTGATTATTTTTGTCACTGTTCCAGATTTGGAAATTAGTAGAGCTATCCTAACCACGTTCCTGGCTTTCTAAGCTGAGAAAGTGAGGAGTTTGGAAATACTTACTGAATTGGAAGAACTACTTACTGAATTCATGAAATGAAATGAAAATCAAGACAATGTTTTCCCTGAATTCGACAGAAAGATTCCTGACAAGTTTTGCTTGGTTCCCACAAAAGTTGGTTCAAGTCTTCTAACCAGCAAATTCCAACAGGTCACAGATGCTTGTGGGGGGAGGGAAGCCCCATGCTGCTTGGATCAGGGGTAGGGAATTTAGACTGAATGTTTCACTAAAATAAATCCAAAATTTAGCCACAAACATATTTGTAAACAAGATTTTTTGCCCTTCATTACACTTATGTATTTCTAATACAGTTGAACTTCAGTGTTTCAATCTCTTTGATGCCAGAGAGCTTCCCCCACACGTACATTCATCCTAGAATGACTCTGTGCCAGGCCTGAATTTACAGTTAGTGGTTACGCCTCATATCCCCAGCAGAGGATCTAAAGTCTGCTCCTGACCTGATCCTGGACAAGACTGGCTCCTGCATCACCACACCAGCAGGACGCTAGGCCTCTGTTTGCAAAAAGTACAAACCAAACACGAGGTCGTGTGCTTTCTGTGTGAGCATCAGGATGAAAGAAGGCAGAGATGGTCAGAAAGGGCTGTAAGTGGCTGCAGCAGCTTTCAGCACGCGTGTAGAAGTGAAGGGGAACATGCCAGAGGCTTGCAGACAGCCACGGCAGGTTTGGTTCGAGGAGGCAGGATAAGAGGCAGGAACAGCGAAACCTGAACTGGTTTATTTGGGTCCTTCTCCTTATAAAATAGTTATAAAAAGAAACATGAGATTACAGGACCAGCTGAAACTGGAGTGCTAATAAAACACAGGAAACCATTGATCTCCATATGAGTCATTTACAGAACGTGGACACAGCACCGAGCCCAGAGGGCTAAAATGCCTTTAAAAAAAAGTACAGTACCTTGAGAAATTCGAGCACAACTGGAGAGAACCCACAGATTGCAATGACCACGGGTTTGCTGGAAACGTGAAGGTAGAAGATAGAAGTTTTTCCTGCCAAAACGCCAGGCTGACTATTTCAAACTGTTTTTCACAACCTGCTGAAATAACTTGGGCAACATCGTGCCATTTCAAAACACTCAGGAAACGTAAGGAGTTCAGAGAAAAGCTCAGAAGTATATTTTTTCCACCTAAATGACTGTGCAGCTGAGGTCTCCTTAAACTTAAGCATCACCAGCAGATCAGCCAGCAGCACGGAAAGCCAAAAAGCAAAACAAGAACACAGGAGAACATGGAATTTACTTAAGGTGTACAATAGACCCTGGCAGATCTCAGCCTCAGGAAAAAAAAAAAAAAAAAAAAAAAAAAAAAAAAAAAACAAGAGAGAGAAGGTACTTTCTGCAGGATTTTGTAAATATGGGACAATATTTACTCTCGGTGTTGCATGTGGTTGCAAAAATCTGCTCTGTCTCATGAGCTCCTGCATATGCACCCCAAGTTACAAACTCATGCAAGCCTTTGCCAGATACAGTCAGACGTTTTCCTTCAGTTCCCCAGCTGCTAGAAAGTATTATCACATCCATACTTTCTTATGTCCAAACTTTCCTGGCTTTTGCAATGATCCATGCTTCCTATTTAAAGCTGGAGCTGGAGTGGATGGTTAAGTCATTTCACAAAGGGCTTGGTTATGCATCTCCCTCTATACAAAATTTAAATCATTTAGCTGTGAAGCTGCATCTTTTCAGCCCAAGAAGCTACTCCAGCAGCAGTTAAGTAAATAACATGAAGCAAAAACAGGGGAAGGAACCAAAGCGCCCCATAACTAACACAGACGAGGGTTTGGGTTTGTTTTCATAAAAGTTCAAACAGAAAAAGTTTTATGACTTAAGTAAAACTAGCGCAGAATGGTTGAAAGGAGGAAGGTTTCCATTAAAGAGACCTGAATGGGTTCGGCAGTAATTGGAGCCCTGTCTGAGCTCACTTCTTGCCCTGCCACCATCAGCAGCGGACTTCAGCAGGGAAGTCAAAATTTCAGAAAAGTCTGAGAGCGAGCTGATGACAGCTGAGAGGGCAAGAGGCCAGCTCCGAAATAACGACGAGCACTACACTGCAGCCGGCCATAGGAGAGCATTTCCCACTTGTTTAAAGCTGAAAACGTAAACAGGACTTAAAAGGAAACGGTACTTGAATGGTGGACCAGGAAATGAAGAAGTGGGCTGGAAAAAAATAATGGGTTTTCCTGTGCCCCAAGGAGCAGCACCGGGATGTCCCCGCTCTCAAGAGAGAATCCCACGTAAGGGTCTGTCTGCACGGAGCGGGATTTCAAGATGATGTTTCCTTTCCCTCCCTTTGCTGGCCATCACTGGAGGCTGCTCTCTCTGGAGAGAGCTGTAGGGCAGCTCAGGACAGCTCACACGCAGTAGACTTCAGCTCCTTTGAGGCAAGGAGAGTCACTCTGGTTTAGGGAGCCATCCTGCATCTGCACTTTTTAAAAGTCACATCTGATTCATAGCAAAGAAATAATTCTGACAGAGAAAAGAAGCGCTTAAAATGCTTTCTTGCTGCAGTGATGCCAACAGGAAAGCAGGGCTGGGAAACTCTGACAGCATCTGCAGCTTACTGGAACAGAGGAGCAGGCGCAAGGCAGCCAGAGCAGCTCAGCTGCCTGGAGTTCAGCTGTGGCCATCAGCATCCGCGCTGCCAGAAGACAACCTGAGCACGAAGCCACCCATCTGGGCAGCAGGGCCCTTAGAAAAAGGCCACCACAAGTACAGGCCAGCATCATCCCACCCAAGGATGGCTCCAGGAGAGGCAGTGTGCACTGGCTCATGCAGAGCAGGTGTTTCAAGTGCCACAAAGTTGGGCAAAGGCTGGATTTAGCCTTCAGCAGCCAGGTCTCAACTCACGCTTCAACAGGGAGAGGATGCTGCCATCGTGCCCTTCCCTTGTGCACTGCAGGGATCTCAGGAATCTCCCCGAAGGTGACACAGCTCACCCTGTAAACGCTTGGCCTTCATAGCTGCAGCTGCAGCACACAGTGCTGTGGAAGGATGAGGTGCTCTGGGACCAAAGCTGCTCTCACAACGCGTGGCTTCCTGACAGGGAGCTAACAAAATGATGTTCCATCACAGGCAACGCAACCTAAATGCCAGGCTCCCCTCTGACAGCCTCACATTTCGTCTGCAGCCTCCACCTAATGAGCCCACTGCTAGGATCTACAGTTAAACCCCGTCTGCTGAGGCTGAAGATTAGAGATAAGAAGCAGGAGATTCAGGAACAAAAAAGTAAACAAAGGCAGCAGCAGCTCTTATTTCCTTCCTCGTTAATTCCTCACTGCAACTGCGCTCAGAGGAAACCACCTGATGGACAGACAGACAGTCCTTACCAAATTCAGCTGCTCCTAGAGAGGGGGGCAGGCCAGCATCATTTTTTTTTTTAATAAAAAAAATAAAATAAACATGATCAGAACTAGGAAAACATCGCACAATGTGGGAGCAGGGGGCTTGGTACCTCCTGGGGGAACACAAGCTGCTGTCTGCTGCTGCAGGCAGCCCAGCTCCAGCTCGGTGGTGTAAATCCTGACTTACCAGGCTTGACCAGGAATTTCCCTCTCCACGAAGTTCTGCAGAGGGCAGCCACATCTTGCAGTGACTCGGGACAACCCCGGGCAGACCTTACAAGTGAAGTCAACAGGAGTCCTAGCACAGATTTCATACGTTGCATGCACAAAGGCAGTTTAAACACGGGACAGCTCGGTAACAGCGACCCTTTAGCACAGCAGTGCAAACACACACAAGTAGGGAACCACACAACCCGAGTCATCAAGATTTCTTGGCATAGAGATACTTGCTGGGCAATATTTTTCAGCTCCACAGTGGGATGGAAATGGAAACTTAAGTATTTTTGCTAACAAATAATGACTTAGGCGAGTGTCTCTAGTCCTTCTTTATTACATGGGCAGGGGCCCAGACAGAACATTTAGTTAATTAAAGTTTTATTGAAGGTAGCAAGTAGCATGTTTCTGACATCTTTCTTTTTTTTCCCCAGTAGAATATAGCCCTTAGCCTTCCTTTCATGCACTAATAAAAAAGAAAATTGAGAAAAATAAAAGCCTATGCAACTCCCTGCAAGGTCCAAATAAAAAAGCTGCTGCTAAAATTTAAAATAATAATAATAATAATGCAGGAAAAATGGGCAGGAACCTTCCTTGTCTAGGTTGCTAAGGGTAAAAGGTAAAATTTGGTGTAAAAGGCAGGAAATAGGATAAAATAACAAGATGCTCATACTCTGGGCATTGGACAAACGTATCAATTCTGGTTGTATTTGTTTGTCATGTGTTACTCACTGGGCTTGTTCACGCCCTGGGAAGAATCCCAGACAAAACAGATGGTTAGTGGCCAGCAGAGAGCACACAGCTACGAGACCCGCTCCTTAACGAGCACTTCCCATTTAGCAAAGATTGATCCTGCGTGATGTGACAGGCCAACGACCCAAAGAAATTGCTTTACAACACGATCCCTGACTGCAGAACGCACGGCCGATGTATTTTCCGTGGGCTCACCGCGTTTCCTACCGGTGTGTTTGAGTTTCCATTTCATGCAGAAGCAAGTTCTGCTTTTTTCGGTGACACAACCCAGCTGCACGTCAAACCCGACTGTTGGGCTTTCAACCCAAAGGCCTGGAGCTGGTTTACAAACACGTACCAGTTCGGAATAACAAGTTTCCTCCTCCCCGCTCAGCTTCTCAAGGTGTCAGCGAATCACAGGAACCGCTCGCTCTGCTGCAAAGGCTTCTAGAAGGCACTGAAAAAGGAGCCTTAAATCTTGACAACGGTAACAGGACGAGGGGACAGAAGTGCCTGGGGTTTCCCCACCCCTCTTCAGCTTTACTAAGTTTTCGTACGGTTCATTGGGCAGAAAGTTAGCAAGAATTAAAGCCTAGCCAGCATCTCCCAGCGCAGCTGCCCACAGGATGACAGTTTAGATTGTGCCGGAGGAAATCAGTGTGGTTTTCTTTACGAAGGTAGTAGCCACATCGTACAGCAGCTAGACACGCCGTAGGAAGAACCTAGAGTGCTGCTCTGGTAACGTTTTAGTTAAATCAGCAAAACCAGGCTTCAAAAGGCAGGCTGCAACAGCCACCGCGGGGAATCCTAATGGAAAGGTAAGCAGCAGAAATACGAACAGAAAGAGGAACTGATTCATAACCAAGAAGCAAATAAAGGATCAGGTCAGGTAGTTAAGGTAAATGCCTTTCTTAGACGTCTCCTCTGAAATTTTGGCTGGTTTCGGCCTAAATTTTCAAGTTTTTGAAGCTTTGGAAGCTCCCCAAGATTTCCTGTAAGCTGGTGGCTGAGTCAAGAAAGGCTCCACCCAGGCGGGAAACCTGCCAGGGCTGGTTCCGGCGCTGCGGGACGGGACATGCACGCGGCAGCCTTGCGAAGAAGGTTAACACTTAAAAAAAAAAAAAAAAAAAACACAATTCTGATGGAAGAATTCAGATCAAGAGGAAACGAAGCAGCAGGGAACCAAAATGAAGGTTTCTGGAAGGCCTGCCTGGAGGATCCACATGCTGAGTGCAGGTGAACGGGATGACAGGAGGAATTTGGATACACAGCACAGGAGGCTTCAAGCTTGTGATGCTGGTGTGAAGGCCTCCTGCAAGCTTATCTCCTGCAGATCAGCCTGAAAGTTCACAGCTTCAGCTTGTAGCGAAACTGCATTTGGTACAAACAGAAACACCTCAAAGAACGATTATTATTTTTAATTTCTCTCACCTCCTTTTCGTTCCGGGCTTATGTAATAAGCTAGTCCCATAACCTGACTCGCCTTCTTACCCTGCCTGTGCTCCATCTGGAGGGAGGAGCCTTGCAAGATACCTCTGGCTTCTGTGGCAGATTTGAAACACACGAGAAGCCCAAATGATTTGAGCTTTATGTACAAATATCTTTCCTACAAGGAAAAGCACGCCAGCCTGCTGGATATGATTGAACTACCATCCTCTCTCTGCTCTCACTAAATACTGCTCCGGTTACCTTCATCCATGTTCTTGCAAGAAGCAGTTTTGGTCCTTTTGCAAACTTTGGTGTCTGCCCATAACTGCCACCTGTGCTCCAAGGCATCTTTCACTTAAAAAACTGTAATAAATTGTCTTATGCTGGATAATGCAAAGGTTCGACCCTCCTGCAGCAAGAATAAACCGAGATCAGTAACTGAAGGACGAGTCCTGCCACTGAAAGCCTTTCCTCCAGCTGCTGTCTGCTTCGCCTTTACTTCTCTCGCTTCTTCTGTTCATGCCTGGAGCAGAAGCAGGCAGGGCCCCAGCTGCAGCCCAGTGTCACACTGTCTGGCTCTGGAAACCACAGCAGCATGCAGCTTTGCCCTCTGCTTTACGCCCTGCCTGTGAAAATCAACACGTGGAGTCCGGAGAAGGGCTGGGAGGAGAGAAAGCGTGCTGCCGCCACCAGCACCAGCTGCAGGGCAGATTTTTCCATGCTGGTATTTAGGGCGCCCGTATGTGCACACCTTCACTGGATGTCCGCCAGCTCTGAAGCTGGGATTTAAGCTGTGAACAGCTGGCTCCACATTAAAAGTTTTATGCTCTGAACAAAAAGCACACAGGTGAAAGGGGAGAATTGCACAGTTAAATTAAAGGCTCCCATTAAGAGACCCAGCAGGCTTAAACCCAGCCTAGGCTTTAAATGCCCTGAATTGTCTCAAGCTTTTAAACTTCTTTCACTCTTCTTTCAACAATTAGGTTACAGAAATATTTTACAATCATTTTTAAGAGCACCATGGTTCACTGCAGGACCTCCTGATTCCCTAGCACTGCCCTATCACTTATTTACCTTAGATTTTCAAATTAGCCAAGTGCTGATGAGTTCACATTCAAATGAGCCACGAGCACCAGAGCAAACCAGGCAGTTAAGGCAAAGGGAGCTGACTCAAACAGCATCGAGCACAGAAAACATTTCACTGTCCAGAAAACTACAGAAAGTTTGCTTTGCTTCTTAACGACTACATTTAGAAACAAGAAATGCTCATTAAGAAAGTCCCAAATTACTGCACAGAAACACCACGAAAAGCTCCCCACCTCTTCGTTTCCATCAGTGATGCAAACATGAGGTACTGGAATGAACCACGGGCCTTCCAAATGCTTCTTTAGAAAAGGGGGGAGAAAATCCCAAACCCCGTTACAGGACCACACTGCTCTCACAACACAGATCCTGACACACGCAGTGACTGCAGGAGTGCTACCACCCCTCCAGCATGTAAGGTAGGGAAAGAAGCAAGTGAGCTCGTGCTGAGATGAATCTCCTTTTGCATTAAAAACAAACAAAAAAAACAACACATTAAGGGTCATGGCCCCTGTGATCCAAAGAACTTATCAAAACCCAAAAAAAACCCACAATGTTTATCCTATGCTCAGTCCAAATCCTAATGAAATGTAACATTTGGCTGGGACAGAGAGAAATTCACTGCAATTTAATGCATCTGTAGCTGGTGCCATCCCATAAAATAATGCCAATCACTCGCCTTTGACTCAGCTACGTTTCCACATTTAGCACGACTGCTTCGGGTGACTGACTCACACAAATTACCTATCTGGGAGATGAGCAAAGAAAATCTCCGGCATGATTCTGCTGCAGCTTTTCAAAATGAAGCATAATTTGCCTGCTGCTCCTTATTTGAACTTCAATTATTTGGAAATTTGATTTGAATTCCCATTTGTCTTAAGGAATCTTCTCAGAAGCACCAAGCTTATTCAGGGTAACATAAGGGGCACAGAGCTGGCACGTACAGAAGTGACCACGACCTAACCAGATCCTGTTTTCGCGACGCAGAAGCTTTTTAGGCTGCCTACTTGCCTGAAGGCCTTCATAGGAAGAGGGTTTCTGTCTCGGGTTAGCGAGTTGCTGCCTGAAATACAAAGTTTAACGTGTTTATATTATCCATCCGTTCTGTTCCTGTTTGCAGCATCTCCTCCTGTTTGTTTTTCCTCTTGCTTCAAAGTCCTGAGTTAAAATTCTAGCCTTGCACTAATTAGTTATCGCTGGAGGCAAGACGATTCAGTCTTTGTTTCCTCATCAGCAAAAAAAAAACAAAAACAAAAAACACAAAAAACAGGACAACAATAAATATTTATCTATTCAAATACATACTGGAACAATTTGTTTACCCTGACACAGTTGGTTTTTCAAATACACAACAGCTCTGTAAAATTCTAAGCGGAGATTCCCTGGTTGTGCTACACTACATAAAATCAGGATCATTTTCTGCAAGTGGCTTGTTGAGTTCTCACTTCCTGTTTTTGGAAGGAAACTGTGTCTTGCACCGCACCTCTAAGCCTCCTGTTTTGCAAACCATGGTACTCCAAGGTGAGTTTGAGGCATCTTAACTCAGAGAAACTTTTAAGAAGAGAAATGATACCTTGATTACAGAGACTGTAAATCTTTAGAATCTGAAAGGCTGTATTAAAAAAAAAAAAAAGAAAAAGGCATTTTTCCAGTCCACTTCCTGAAGGAAAACACCCAGTAAGAATGGGAGTAGGCGCTCCTTCTTTCCTTGTTTTTACAGTACTGAGTTCTCTCTGATATCCAGTATTTTGTTGGCCAGTATGTGTAACGTGGTGCTTTCTAAATCCAGCTCAGCTTCGTGGCACTCTAAACATCTTAGGGAGCAAGTTAACTTTATCTGTAGTTGTTTTAGCAGTCAATTAATCAACTTCCCATTAGAAAGAAAAAATACCTTCAAATGAAGTGTGATGCTGTAGATAAAAGAAAAGATGAATCTTAGGTCTGGTGGACTATCAGATCTGAGCAGGGAATCACTCGAGGCTTCTGCACCATTAAAGGTTAAAAAAATAAATAAATGAACTCATCACTGAAACTTTAACATTTAATTCTACCAGTCTTCTGCTGCTAGTAATAAAGATATTAAGATCCACTGTTACAAATGGGAGGAAGGCATTGGAATGACCCCTCAGAGCAGTTTGCTCAAGCAGAGCAATCTGTATCCCGTTCAATGGGACTCGCTGTTACCTGGTTTCCAGTTGATCCTGGCTCTTCAGAAGCACACGCTCCTCTAGCCCAAAGTTCATTACTAAACCCCTGCCTTTCCGTGCACAGAACAGCTCCTTACAAACGCAACCCTCCCCCTCACACTACCAGATGATGGAAGTCAGAGGAATTAAGCACATAAGTCTTACACTGATATAGAGAAACACAGAAAAGTAAAACAGCTTCAGCAGCTAGACTTTTTTTTCCATGCATAATTCCAAGAGGGGTAAAAGCAGTTTCATTGAAAGCTGATCCTGGGATGCTTTGATAATGAAGGATTTCACGTGGCAGCCACTAAGAGCTTAATTAGCACGGTATTCTAAAACTTGGGCATCCCGGGTGGAGAGCTGAGGACATCCCAAAGAGCTGCCCACAGGCTCAGCAGCACAGAAATGGGAAGAAGCAGAAGTTCCTGTGGCTGATGCTGCCTGCAGGCATGCCGTGCCATGCCATGCCAGCAGCAGCACGATGGTTTTGAAGGAAGGAAGTGAAGAACTAGATCACTGTAGGAAACCAGGGCAGAGGATTAGGAAGAGATCAGGCTGACACCTGAATTACGCTTTGGACAGGAGAAGTGAGCTCCATATACTGCTGCCAGAGCATCCAAGAAGTCTCCCAGGATTTAAACACTTTCCTCTCTTTTAAAGTTCTTCCCCTAGGTCCTTTAAAAAGCTATCCCAGCCTCACTGACCACACTAACCTCTCATTCTGCCCCTAGAACTGACCCTTCTTCTTTGAGGGGTCTGCTGGAAAATATCACAATAAAAGTGACATCTACTGCAGAGATTTTCCAGTGAAAAGTACTGCTCTGGGGTACTTTAAGTCCTATTTTCTTTTAAAATGGACTTATTTTATCTACCTGTGCTCCTATACAGGTGTATATGCACTTATATGTCCTTGCAACAACTTTTGGCTGATGCTGGTAAATGGATTACCTTCAACTAAAGGAGCGTGTTGGGTCTTGGATCTGTCAATCCTATGAGTTCTCTGGATGCAGACAGCAGGTTGGGGAGATGCCTTTTTAGTACTTCTACAGAGAAAAGTAGATCTGAAGTGTCTGGAAGGTATATGGATTCCTGTAAGACAGCTCACAGAGTAAGAATTATTCTTGTAATGCAATGAGCATGAGTGAAAAAGCATTTTTATGGAGATACATAAAGATACATCTAAAATCTGAAGTCTCAGTAACAACCTGGCTGTCCAGCAAAGCAGCCGTATTCAGTGCAAAACTGATCGCAAAAGCAAGAAATATTTTTACTTCAGGTTTGCAAAAACACAATGTTAGCATCACAAAAAATACCATAGATCATCTTTTTGCATTTCTGATCACCATTGGCTCGCTCTCTCTTCCCTATTTAAAAACTCCTCAGGGCAGAGAGTGTCTCTAGAAGTGGCAGGACAGTACTAGGCAGGTAGTGCCCTCGGGTCCCTGGAAAACAAAATAGCTGGCACACTTATTTGCTAACTTGAGGTAGTAATTTTTCCTCGCATCCTTGAGCAAGGAGATTTATTTTGCTTACTAGATTAAAAAAAAAATATATCAAAGTCCCTGAACATGCAGTAAATGCATGGATTTACAGGGAACTTTGAAGGTATGGCACTTCAGCGTGATTAGGAAAAGAATGCAGCACATAAAACAGCCACATAAAACTCTCTCTTTTCACTCAGTCACTAACCAAAGAGGAAACAAACCAGGCTCACGAGCTTGGATTTGATTTTTCTCAGAAGACAGAATGCTTTGATAGAAGGACATCTGTAACGTGTTTCAGCTGTTTAAACTAAAAGGAAGTGACTGGCATGGACATCCACAACTACGGTCTTCATAACAAGCTTCAAGGCTGGATCCTCGTTGCTGAAACCTCAGGGACGTTTTTGTGCCTCTTTTTGGTGCAATACGGCACCAGCCCAAGAGATGAATACTTTCTGCTTTTCAGGGATGTAACATTTCTTAAATCCTAAAGCTAGCTTTTAAAACTATTTCCTGGCAGAAAAAAAAAAAATAATAATAATATGTTTGTGTTTTACAGAAGTTTATGATTTGTTTGGTCTCCTTGAACTTGAGAGATGTCGTGGGTAAATGAAGGGCCATGGGCATGCCTGGACTGTCTTTGGAGGGCTCCACAGCTGTAGTAACAGAACTGTTAAGGACAACACCAGGCGCTGCCAGGGCTTCTCTCCAGAACACACAAAACTCCCCGTGCCTGGGCGTTTCTGCTCAGCGCGTCCTTGCACAGCTTACTTGGACAAAAGGCATGCCTGGAGGCTACCGCAGGAAATCTGAAGGATGCACCAGCAGCACTCGGGGATGCCCAGCAGGTCATCTTTTTCCCTGGTGACACCTCCAAGGGGACTGAGGTAGCAGAGATGCTTTTCATCTGAAAGAGCAGAGCACTGCATGTATAGAACAGGCTGCTCAGCAACTCGTCCTGCCCGTACAAAGAAAGTTTCCTTTGGCTCCAGCTAAACCCCTTGCTCTCCAGAGGTACCAAACAGCAAAGCTTGTCCTCTACATCATATTAACATGCAAAGTGACTCAAGGCCATCCATTCTGATCCCCGTCCCTAAGCACTGTGCACTTCACCCACCTGACAGCACGAACTCCAGCTCCTCTGAAACCTTTTCAGGCTGTTGAGCAGCACCCAGCACAGCCCCCGGCCTCCATCAGGAGAGCATTTATACACACACGAACGGTCTTGACCCACTTCTTGTCACTTCGTCTGAAACGCTCGGAGCTGTGAACTCCATTTCATCGTTAGCTCTAGAACAAAGGCCTGTGCATAGCCACAAGCTCTTATGAATGCCCATTCACCGCACATGCAGGGAACAAAAAGAATCACTCTGTTGTTTCCCATCCTCCTGCTCCTCTGGCCAGCCCACCAGGAGACCCACTAAATGCCAGCCCTGTGGGAATACCTTCGACTGGCAGTGCTGGGCTCCCCGTCTGAGCAGATGACTTTAATTTCTGCATGGAAGATAAAGCCAAGACCTATCATGGAATATCCTGACTTAGAAGGGACCCACAAGGACCACTGAGTCCAACTCCTGGCTCCACGTAAGATCATTGTCCAGCACATTCCACACCTGATCATCCTAAGCTCTCCAGAGGATGCTTAGTGCAGCTCTAAACGTGTCAGGCTGAGATCTGCTAGAGGACAGACCAGGGGTTTAATGGTTTATCCTGCAGGAATGCTGCCTGAAGTTTCAGTTGAAATGTAAAATAAAGAAACCAAGCTGAAAGAAAGGAGTTTGTTCCACTGTTCCGAACTTACTGCATCATTCCTCTCTTTGTAAAGCGCGTATCTGCACAGAAGGCAATCTTCTGGTTCCGTGCTGCCCAAGAAATTTTAAAAATGCAAGGAAATCCAGGAGGTTTGTTGGTAGGGTAAATAACCTTTGCTTTATTTAGCCCTATCGCATTGGTACCCCCAGCTCTCACCATGAAGCTAGCAGCCCTGTCCCATCCAAGCAAGCTGATGACCTGCTAAAGGCTCAATTAAATCCAAGCTGGATTAGATTGATACTGGAATGCAAACTGCACCAAGACCTGCTTTAGACCCAGGTTAGAAGAGTAACAACAGAGCTGAGATGTGATTTAACAATATTAGGCAGACCAGAGGCCACAAATGCCCCCAGGTCACTGGGGCTTGTTCTTTTAAACTCAGAACTTGGAGAGGCTGCTCTCTCACCTGGGATTTTCCTAGCCTTCATTGCACAAAACATTACAATGTTGGCATAAACACAGAAAGTAGACCCAAAACATGTTTTGAAATTAAACCGAAGGCCACGAGGGACTTGGCAGCTGGCACAGTCACCAAACAGCGCCGCAACCAAGCGCCAGTTCAAACTTCAGCACTCCCAGTGCCACCACGCAGAGGCAGCAGGCACCCTCCTGTGTTTTCTTCTGCCAACACTCACTCACCTGCAGCTGAAGGACCTCCCCAAGCAGCACCCACTACATGGAGGCAGGTGTAGAAAGGGGAAGAAAAGTGTTTTTACCGTTCTGCCTCCCGTGTGTGCTGAATGTCTTAGCTAAAGGACTTACAACTACAAAACCCTCCCGTTTTCCATCGCCTAACAAAGACAGCAGGCATGCTGATGCTTGAAGAAGCAGCTGCCCACTAACTGCACCTCAGACAGGTTACCAGGTTGTTTTTCATAACCCTCTGCTCAGCCACTTTGGACCGTGCCTCTTCTCTTTTCTTCTCTTCTCTCCATGTGCTCTGTGCAGGCGGAAGGAAGCTCTTTCGTTTCAGCACTAGCCAGCAGTTCAAAAGACCCAAGTTCAAGCTTGTGCACCACCGCACATTTCCTGTGCAATCACAGAAAAGCCAGTTACTTTTTTTTGCACTTTTATGCTCCATCTGCAAAGGGAAGGAGTCTTCCCCGCTGCGCAAAGACACAACACCTTTCCCCTCCAGCATCATTTTGAGAGGATTAATAGAACCGAAGAGTGCACTCACAGAGATAAGTCCGACAAGAGCATTAAAGATGTGGAAAAAGGAAGATAAGTTACCTGGGTAGGACTTCATTTCACTCTTTCTTAGCAAATTTGCATCTCTATGTTCAGGTTGTTATGCGACCAATTCCCTTTCCACAGTCTAATCTTTTTCTGGCTTGGGTTAGAATTAAACATCAAAACCTCGACTTACACTCTCTTTGGGTAAGTTTAAATAATAATAAATAAATAAATAAATAGAGTTAAAGAGTTTCAGGCTCTTTGCAACATGTTAAGCTTCAAACTATACTTCAGAACTTGTCAGGTCTGGCCAAAGCAGAATAAACTTCTGACTAGTCTCTGAACTGAAGAAGCATTAAGCACAGTGGTGGTTTTTTTGCCCTCCAAAGTTAAGACTGTGTGTGGAGCTTGTTCTTTTGGTGCTTGCTTTTTCCAAAAACGTACATCAGAACAGTATCAGCTGGGAACTGTGTCTGATGTGCTCTTTTTGGATACTTAGGAGATGCAAACAGACAGATCCAAAGTTGTACCGTGCTAAAATGCCAGATATAAAAACGGTCCATCAAAGATTCTGTAAAGCTGAGTATTGACTCGCTCTCTCTAAAGCTACCACAGTGCCAGAACAGCCTCACCGTTGGCCAAATGTATTTAATATTGTCAACTGCATACAAAGGTAACAATTCTGGTCAATAAAATCATTTTTTGAAACTGAGATGAAGCCAAAATTCTGTTAAGGCCAATTATTGGTTAAACATTTCCACTCTTCCCACAGCTAATAAGCAAGAATGTTGCTTCTACCTTTACCAAGTTTCTTCTGCTCCCACTTGAGATGATTTTTCTTTCTTTAATGCTGTTACACGGCTCATGTTTTGATGTTACTCTAAAACAGGTCTGTTTCTCAGCACCACAAGCATGGCACTATGTAAAAAGTTCTGTGAATCCCACACACACACACCCTGATCTGCTTTCTCAGTCCATCCCAAGCCTGGCTGTTACACTAAAGCAACTCTGTCGAACAATCTGCCACTTCAGCAAGTGCACTGACTATAACCATGCACAAATCAGCTTGCAAAGAGGCCTGTGCATGTGTGAGAAACGAAAGGTCTCCAAACTACTGCTGCGTGCAGTTCTTCACTGACCTAGCTGTGCGGTGTTATTATAGGACAGTTCAACGCAGCTAATCCCAAAACCTTTAAACGCTCAACTTGAGCTACAGAAACTTCTGCCTTTCGAAGAGAAGTCCTGAAAGACCTCGAGACTGAAAAGAGAAGGAAGATCACAAAGTGATACAGAGCAAAAAGGAGAAAGCAAGTTGGAGAGTGTTTAGGAGATTTGAGACTGTCTCACTTCTACCCCTTACCTTCAGGGAGCATCAGCGTTAACATTTTAATTAGCAACAATTCAATGCTGGAGATAAAGTAGCAACATTACTCTGGGGCATTTTGGACCCTGAAAACACAAATGACACTTCACCTGCCAAAACCATCCCTGGCAAAACTCCACTGACATCAGTGGAACTAGCCCAACCATGAAATTGGCCCACAGTTGCTTTAAGACAATAATGGCTTTGTTTTAGGAGAAATAGGGTATCTGTGGTTGTTTTTAATAAAGCCTAGCAAACAATTGCGTATTGTTACTAAGCAAATCTCACTGACAATAAGCAAGCAGCTATCACATTTGCCGTGCACACTGGCTGTCCATTTATTGCTTAGGAAAACAACCGTCAATAAAGGAAGAAGATTCTCGGTGTCCTATTCAAATCATGAGGAGATTAAAGACTGACTGCTTCCCCAATTGCCCACAACGTCCACAAGTAATTATTTCCATTGTAACAGTGTTCTTCCACGCTCCTAATTCACTGCCAAGTCACCGAAAGTTAAACATCCCAGTTTAGAAGAAGTTAAATATCCCAGATTTAGCGCACATACCCACGTACCACAGCGCTGCCAGGGAGTTATTCAACAATACCCCCACCGCAATCCCCATCCAGCAACCACATTATGCTCATTCAAACGAGTTTTTTTTTCCTCATTTTGTTGCGTTTTTGTCTGACTGTGCAGATTCTCAGCAAAAAACAAAAGTTCTCGTGCTCCTGGCTTCTTCTCGAGCGTGCCCTGAACTTGCAGAACCGGCCTCTGCTCCGACACCAAGGCACTGCCATACGCCAGCACTCCTCAAACTATTAAAGAACATTAAACAGAAGGAGGAAACACTTGGTTAAGTCACACCGACCTTCTACGTTGCACCCCTCGCTCATTTGAACGCTGAAATTCTCCAAAAACACTGCACTGTGCAGTCACGCTAACCAGTCGGGAAGCCTTTCAATCCAGCACGTAGGGAAATGGAGGCACTGGGACCGTCCAGGGAAACTTTTGACAGAGCTGCAGTTCGAGGGGTGGAAGCACAGGGAGAGTTCGCCAGCCTCTGAGGCTCGCAGTTTGACCAAAAAGTGGGGGTTTGTAGGGAGAAAACCACTCCACACACCCAAAGCTCAGCTGCAGCCGCTGCTCCGAGCTCACCTTCATCGGGACAGGAGATAAAAGCAGTCATCCCGCCATCGCAAGGCGAGGGGATTGCTTCTCCTTCTCTTCACAGAAGAGACTGTCTTTCCTTCTCAGCCACCACAACCACCCCAGGAGAGAATAAAAGTTACTCCGCGGAGCAAAACCCCCTCCGCCAGCCCCAAAAGCGAGGGGAAAAGCACCCGACACGGGCAAAAGCCATGCTCCAGAGCAGCCCGGACAGAGGGGCGCCCTATAATTTCACCCCCTCAAGCTTCCCATCCTAAAAGAAGAGAAATTAGGCAGAGGGAGGTGTCACCCCGGGGTCCCTCAGCCCCCTCAGGCAGCCGGGGAGCTTCGGGGTGTGCCCTGAGGGGATGCAGGGTGCGCCCTGAGGAGAAACGGGGTGAACCCTGAGGGAAATTGGGGTGAATCCTGAGGGAAATGAGGGTGAACCCTGAGGAGAAATGGGGTGCACCCTGCGGGAAATGGGGGTGCACCCTGAGGGGGCTCTCCCCCGATCCCCGCCGCCCGGGCTGTCCCGCCCCGCCATCGCCGCGCCTTTGTGTGCGGGAGATCCCCGGCCACAAAAAAATACCAAAATAAAAAATAAAACCTACCTCGGCGGGGACTGCTATCCCCGAGCCGCCGGGAAGAGGCACCGGCAAGAGGAGAGAGGGACACCCGGAGGGCAGGAGGAGGGACAGGGAGCCGGAGGGAAGGCGGCAGCTGCCCGCTCCGAGCCGGCCCGGCCTCGCCTGAGGGGAGCCGCGGGGCCGGGGGCGGGCCGGGGGCGGACCCGGCGCTGAGTCAGCGCCCAGGCGGCTCCTCCGGCCCCGAGCACGGAGCCGCCTTTGTTGTCGGGCTCCCTCAGGGCGAGGGGGAGACGAGGGGGAAAGCCCGAAAGAGTGAGGGGGTCAAAGGGGGTGGCCCCCCAAGCCGGCAGGAGGCTGCCCCTGGTCCCCCGCGCTGAGGGGGGGAGAGGGGACGGGCCGCTATGGGCAGCGGTCGCGGTGGTTTTGGGGCACGTGCTGAGGTGGTGAGGTCCCTCAGTGGCTTCCTTCACCTGCAGGAGTGACTCTTTTTCCCTCAGGAGTCTCCAACTGCTTTTTTTCACTTCCCCGTCTTCATTTCTTCTTCCTCTCCCTTGTCCCAAACCCCTAAAACTCAACCTTGTCCCCTATGGATATTCCCACTAAATCAGAATCAAGAACCCCAGTCTGTGCATGAACCCATGCAAGCACAATTCACTGGCAGAAGAAAGGCCAGGCAATCACAGCAGTTAGTCTGAAATGGTGAGACGTGCCTCAAAATCTGTTTCATAGCAAGTAATAAACGATGCAGGCATGACAGAATCTGGACCGTAACATAGCGTGCGGAGGCTTTGGGTATGGACCAGAAAATGACCCTTGGGGATGAAATGTATGTTTATATATTGGTGTGCATGCTTGGATTGAATCAATTTCTTTTGTATATTTATCACCAGGATTATTCTGAGTTTCTTCGGAGCAGATGACTCGCATCACGGCGAAGTGACAGAAGCGTCTTGAATCGCCCCAGGGATGGAAAACTTCTGGGCCCATCAGACTGGAGCTCGAGGAGCATTCAGCATAGTTTGGGCTCTGGAGACTCCTCCAAAACCCCCAGCCCCAAGAAGTCCTTGTAGGAAGGATGTTGGTGCTCAGCAGGTGGTGCTATTTCCACTGACTCTGTCCTAAATAATCCACTGCCCCAGCTTGTCCTGGGGAGTTAGTGGGTACGGAGAAATACATTTTCTGTGAGGGAAAGCTGAAATCGTGAGTGCTGGTGTGTATTAAAAGTCTGCTCAGGTCTTTGTGTGTGGCTGTTCTTTCACTAGGAAGAAAAAAAGGCAGCTGCAAAGTGCCTGTGTGAAACGTAGCAAATGGATGACAACCAGAGTGTGGGTGGCCACTATCAGTTCTGGTTCAATCTAAGTCTGCTGCCAAGTGCCAACGTAGGCAATCAGAACTATGCTGTGGACAAATTAGATGTTACAAAATCCACTACACTCCTCAAAAAGTCACTAGCAGCTCCACAAGTTGGGACACCCATTGGTGGTGTCCACGTTCACCCTTTCAGCCCTGATTATGACTTGCCTCATGCCCCAGGTGACTGAAGATAGCTGTGAGATACATTTGTTCCTGTATGTGGAGCCCATCGATACTACACAGAGAAAAACCTCGTAAAAATTGATTATTTTTTATTAAATGCAGTAAAATAATGTGCCTAGAAGGGTGAGGGAGTATAAATATTGAATAGTTCCCTGTTCTGTGAACAACCCTCTGTTTGAAGCAAGCAGGGAAGGAAATGGTGTATGAGCAGAGACGTGCAACCAGCAAAGGAAGAAAATGAACTGCAAAGCCAGCTGGAATGCTGGATTTCCCTATCTTTTACATTCTTGACCTTACAGACCTCTCCGTATCATTCTGCATGTAAGCATTAACCATTCATATCATAAAGGCGCTTTGTAGTCCTGATCCAGTTTTATCGCCACTGCTTTAGACACTGCACAGGCAGTTGTCCCTGCTCTGAAATCTGACACTTTACATTAGTGTTTCCCAACCCTTTCTGGGCTCAGACAGCTATTTTGCTGCGATATGTACCATCTCCACAACAGATACCTTACATCCGCACCTTTAAATGGAATTTAACACTTTGATGAGGTTACTGAAAACACAACGGTGGTCAAATGATAACTCCGAGTCAAACATCTCACAAGCAAGTTAAGGGGTTGGCCTGTGTCACCTCCTTGCCAGGCTTTGCACAAGAGCTGCTTGGTATCCCAAAGCCTTAGATGGGGAGAAAGCAAGTCAGCCCAGCTCAGCTCCAGCCCATCGCTGAGGATGGGGTTTTGTGAGCAGTCAGTATTCTTTCCCAGCCATGAGCCACTCAAGTTCAAGAGTTCCCCTCGCTTCTTTGGCTCTTGACCACATGAAAATTGCAGTGCATCATAGATATGATAAGGAAATTTGGCCACAACTGCATTTTACTCATGACAAGCCTTCTTCCTCCAGCACTGTGGATACTGAAACTCCAAAAACTGCTTGAGAAAGCCTCAGGGATCTTTCTAGATGAAAAGCACTATATAAATGTAAGCCATTACCATTTTATTTTAGATGAAAAGTGGTGTATTGGAATCCAAACCGTGAATGAATTTGCTGCACTTTAGAACAAGTCTCAGGCAGAATGATGCACTGGAAATACTTAAGATAAATCCCTTTTTCATTAACTTTATAGCCAAAAGTGTATAGCCATTCTATTGTATAAGTGTCATAGGATGTGACTGGTTTGGCCTTTTGGCATCTCATGAATCAAATCTCTATAGTATGTATTTTATTTGCCTGTTGCTCTTTATATTTCTTTTCAGCCAAAGTGCAGAATGAAAAGCAAAATCAACCTTTAACTACTTGAGTTGATCTCTTTGTGGGGTAGAGATGCAGAGATTGAGATTTACTCCATGCCTGAACCATACCTGGCCTTTGAGTGTTACTGTAATATAACCAGAAATAATAATAGTAGCTTTTTCTTCTTTTTGTGGCAGAAACAAAGTGGATTAATGAGTCAGCTGCTGTGGGATTCCCCTTCTTAATTTCAGCTATCTGAAAGCAGACATCTAGTCTAAGCAGGTCAGGCAGGGTGGGGGAGAGATAGGCACCTCCAGAGGGAGACTTGTGGCTCCTTAGGTGTCTGTATTAGATTTGGATTAATTGCTTCTGGAATTGCCTCTGCTAGTTATAAAAGGCAGCAGCCTGACAAGCTTCACCTAGATGCCTTCCTCATAAATTCTTTAACTGTGTGTAATTCCTTTACCCAAAGTGGCAAAATGCTTCCCTGTTTCCTACTTCCATTTATAAACATGAGATGAGTGCTGCTTGTATACCAATATTTTTATTCCAGATAACATGGAGAAGCACTGACTTACACTGTATGTGAAAGTGATTTTCTTTCTTCAATTATATTCACTTTAAATGCCTTTTCTAGATTTTTTTTTTAATTTAATCAAAGTAAATCAGCTGGAATGCAAGCTGCTATAAAGATTTTTCCATACCATAATTCTGCAGAAACGTCAGTTGAGTATCTGAAGAAACATCTGCTGTGCACACAGATGTATAAGTATATATAGGAGCTGAACAATGTGACTTTTCAGTTTGCAGGGTTTTCTTCACACAAAGCCAGGGGCATAAAAGGGATTTCCTCCAAGTTTTCCTGTATGTTAATAATGAAGATCAGGATGCCACCTTTGTTTCCTCCCCTTCTGAAAAGGAAAGGAAATGAAAGGAAATGGTTCTGGATCGAATCACAAAGAGCGGTGGAAAAAAAAAAAAAAAAAAGTAACAGAGTACACTCCACGCTGGCACTCAGAAGTTTAATTATCCAGCATGCTGCATCTTTATGGAAGAAGGAGACAGATAAATCCCATATGTTAATAGTTGGCCCCCTGTGGCTGACCTTTGGCTCAAATATTCCATATTGTGATTAATGTTGCACAGTTGGATCCAAAATATGCTCATTCTCCAGGCTGCAGGAAAAAAAGGGGGATTTCATTTACCTTCCAACAGCAGAATTCTGTTTGATCGCTCTTTTGGAGACTGATTTTATCCCTGCCTATAGCCTGGCCTCCGAAGAGCTCCTCTGCTCTTCCTGAGCTAGGACTCTTAAGATGCACCTTCTCGTACTGTCTCTGCTGGCTGAGCAACCAAAAAAAAAGTCATTTTCCTCCAGTTTCTGATCTAGTGGAACAACAAAAATAACTCCTTGCTGACACAGTTTGAAGTTTGCAGGTAGGAGACACTGAACAACAGGTCCACCTCTAGACAAAATTAAATACTGACCTTTCGAACCTAGAGCTTTCCTAGGAGTAGGTCAGGAAATCATAGGGACACTCGGATGATGGTTTTCTGAGCTCCTTCTGACCTTATCTTGCAATTCTTCTGTGTCCAGAGTCTGTTTGCCTCCTCATGTCATTGTTGAACTTTTGGCCATTCTGTATACCTATATTCTAATTCCAGAAATTCCAATTCTATATTTTAAGGTGCACAGTCTTTCTGTAGACATAATATGCATCCCATATATTACAAATACATGGTTCACAGCACTCCGCTGCACTTTTCTGAGGGAATGAGATCCTCAAACATATGGAAATAGCTGGGCTCAGAGTTGGGACGTAGAACATATAACAGATTCAAACAACATGTCCCCAACATCTGCTACAGGGTTAAAGCCTTGAGGTGATTAATAATACCAGTATTTCTCTCCGTTTGACTTCTCTAGGGTCAGGTCCAACACAAAACACCTTATCTGAAGCTAATTAAAGCCATTGCTAAAATTGCCCTCAGGTGAGTTTAGTCTGAGCCCTTGTTTCTGCTTTCCTCCTAGATGAGATGAAGCAGCAAAGCCTGGTGAAGGCCTGGGAGCTGCTTCTGCTCCCATGAAGATCACAAGGAATTTTGCTTGGATTGGGCCAATAATGACAGACCCAGCTGTCTTCCCAGGGATGACACAGAAAAGTCTATAAAAACACAGCTGTAATAGCTGGAGAGACAGGAAAACGTGACACGGCCTCTGAGAAGGTCTGTCCCTATCTCCAGCTAGGACACATCTGGATTTTTGCACAGGATGGGCGATTTTATTTTTTTTTCCAGGCTGTTTTATTTACCGAAGATGACAGGCTGCTAGCATCCTGTACTCAGGTTGGCCTTACAGCAGTAGGAGGAGACCATCCCTTGTCATTTCCCACTAAAAGCAAATAATAGTGTTTTTTCCTCCATGAAAGGAAAGACAGACAGATATCCTCCACACTCTGAACCACAAAGTCCGTGCAAGTAGCTTTTTTCCTATCTTTCATTTAGTAATGATTGCACACCAAAGATCTTCTATGAACCACATACACGCTTGCAGAGAAACATGTACGTGGATCGAGCCTCTACACTATCGCAGGACCTCAAAGTACTGGTTGAACCTAACCACTCTCAGAAATCAAGCAGAAATCAATCAAAATATAAGCACGTCTATTTTAGAAAGGAGGAGACTGAAGATGTTCATTTCCAAGTTCATTTCCAGATCTGAAAATAAAATTAAAGCGGTGGAGAAAAAAAAAAAAAAATCATGCCTGCTGACATCTGATATTTAAAAGCAGAGACTTCCATCTCCAGGTGTTGAGCACAAGAGCCACAGGATGGCAGATGACTTAGAGACAAGGTAGAGTTGACAGAGGCACCCAAGTCAACCCATTGAGTTTGACCCCCTGCCTGCATTATCTCTGGCACTGCATGCTCCTAGGACTTCTGGGGTCATTCTTCCTGGGGAAGTTGTGCTAAAATGAGTTCAAAGCCTCTCCGATTCTTTCTCGGTGAGTCATTAATCATGGGAACACTTGTCTTGTTCTCTAGACACATGGGAAAAACAAGATGAGACAAAGTAAATGAGTTAGCATCCCAAGGGGAAGCAGAGCCTTGGCCATAACCTGCGCTTCCAACCATGGCTTCAAAGTCAAGTGAGGGTGTACTGTGTACAATCAAGAAGGAAAACATGGGAAATGTTGTATCAGAGCCTCCAATGGTGAACACAATAGATCAATTTCAGCTTAATCAGCTTATGTTCTTAGCTGAGTCTCCAGTCACAAATTCGAATACAAAGAATAATAAAAAGTAATGACAGGAACGTGAGCAATTAACAGAAATAGGTTGCCAACATTTCTCCTGCTTTCCCACTTGAAATAATTCATTATTCTTACTTATTTTTTTCCACCCCCTGTGGTTTAGCAACCAGCTGGTGTTCCTTACAAAGAAATCAGCAGGTTGACTGAGGCTGTGGCTACCCCAAAGTCCTCTGAGGCTTTCTTATTGACTGACCATTTCTTAGATAAGGTTGCCAGTAAATTATAGCTCTGCTTAAGAGCATCTGCCTCAGGGCTGCTCTCCCCTCATTATAAAACCTGATCTAATCCTGCGTGTCTCTTCAATTACTGGAGAGTACAATTCAAGAAGTGGCTTCCCCAGCGAACACAAAATGAGATAAACTATTGATAAACCATTCCTAAGTAGGGTAAACACGAATACCCAAGAGTGAAGCTAAGCATTTCCAGGCCAGTCTCCTTCTGATTTCCATGTGGTTTCCAACCCAATAACACATCACCATGCCTGTTAATGTCGGCTGCTATGTCACCACAAAAAAGTGAGTTAAAAATTGGATGTCCTTACATCTGTCAGCAGAACTGCTTGTAAGTATTTCTGTCCACAAGGTGACGGTTCAGGTGATAACCTTGCAAAATGTTCTGGATAAGCCACTTGCTTTAGACCTTCCGATCTGCCATGCAGAGCCTTGGAAGGTGCTTCATCCCCGTGCCAAGATGCAGGAAGACATTTCATTTGTGAGATCGATGAATGTCATAAGCGAATGGAAAAGGAACAAGCTTATCTTGGTATTTTAGGCAGATGAATTATGTCCGGGAGTGGGGGATGAGTTCAACACGTCCGTGCTGATGGAGATGTGTTAGCCCAGTGTACAGCTCCACACACAAAGCAGCTATCACCTGCTGCAAGTTGCAGCCACCAAAATCACCACCACTACCATCTGTGGCCTTCCACACAGGTAATAACACAGAAGGACAGCTTTGCAGGGCCCTACTGAGCTCCAGTTTTCCTTTTGTGAGCACTCTTTCACTGGAGATAGCGGCAAGCAGCACGTTGTCTTAAACCTAACAAGATATGTTTCAACACCAGTAAATGACTTTTATTTACAGCTTCATATTTTCATCTGGATAACCGGAAAGAAACAGAAGGATTTGTTTCATTTGAAGGGAAGTTTGCATCTAGAAACTGAATTAATGGAAGCAGTGAAGCCAAGCCAAGGTTAGAAGGCAGTTTGACTCCATGTAACATTAATGAATTACTCTAATTGTCCATTACAATCCCAAATTGTGTTTATTGCACAGCGTTATTTTTTTTTTCTAAGGGAAGTTTATTATTCACCGAGCCCTAAATACAGGGTGGATTTTTCCATCTCTGGTGGGAAACGAACATGTTGCCTGATCGCTGCTATCATCTGTGTGTGCTGCTTATTAGATCATTAATTTGTGCTAAGGAGGGCGAGCCAGACTGGGGTGCCAGATGAAAGACAGAGGCGCGTGCTTGTGGGGATGTGTTGTGACTACACACAGACCATCCTTTCTCAACCATAGCCTCCGCTGCCAGCACAAGGAAGAGCTGTCTGTCCTCTCAGAAACCTCTTTTCTGGCATTTCCTTCTGGTTGGTCACAGTCTAACAACATAACAAGGCGGTAAGAGGAGCTGCAGTGTTCAGACTGCAGATCTGCCCAGACCCATCTTTGGCAGAGAACAAACACAGATGCCCGGGGAGTGGAACAAGAGCAGGGCACAGATGAAAGCCCAAAAATCCCACAGCCTCCAGCCGCCTGAGCTGGGTGCAGATCTCTATCAGTCCGGTAACTCTCAACAGGTCTTCTCCCAGAGAAACCGCCCAGCCTCCCCTTAAATTCATGGGAAATGTTAGCAATACCTTTTTAGCTCAGTATAAAAGCTCGCTATTTTTCTCGTGGAAGAGGATACTCTGCTACTACCAGTAGGAAATATGTTTTGTAAATGTTCATCACTAGCATTTAGTAAAATCTTATAGGAAACCGGATCCTACAGTCAATGAAGGCAACCTTCACAGGCTTCTCTGCTGCTGGATCTCAACAATATGGTCTAACCCAAGTCCCTTCAATATCATTAAGAGAATACCATCAAGAGATTCTTCATTTTAGTTAGGTCCCCAAAATAAATAAATAAATAAATAGATAGATAAGGATTCATAATTTAATAGTGTCTTTCAAAATTATGACTTAGTCAAAGTGAGGTTCAACCTTCCCTAAGCAGCCACTGTCCTGCAGCACAGCTCTAGCTTCGTAATGCTGCTTTGTTTTCTAGCAGAGTGCATCAAAATGTTGATTTTCTTTCAAAAAAAAAAAAAAAGCTACAATGAGTTTCTTAAGGAAAGATGAAAGGATTAATGCTGATGAATGGTGAGCGGAGCTGCCCTGCTAGAAACAATTATGGAAACAAACAGGTCCAATGAAAAGCTCTGTTCTCATTTGCATGGCTATCGTGCACGTTTAGCTAAATTATGGCCCTTTTCATCCAAGGATTTAAATCTAGATGATCTCCTTCTAATTCCCTCAGATTTATACCAGTTGTATTCTGGTTTTGCTCATCTATTTGCTGCTGTGCTCTTAACTAAGGCAGAGGTGCCCTGGAAGTACAGCAGACTTCAGTGAAGAGGACTCTGTTATTTATGCATTTATAGATAATATAAATGTTTCCCCAAACTAAACGTGACCCATATAGCCAATATGTGTTGCATTTGCATTCTTTTATAATGCAAGTCAGTTGTAACGTTACGTACAAATAGATCTCAGGGGGCCCCGGCCTCCCAGCTGTATTAAATAAATCCCCATAAGCACAAAAGAAGAAGAAAAGGAAACAAAAAGCTTCCTGCTAGCTTTTCCTGGAAGCACAGAGGTGGAATAATTCTCTTCTTTAGTGTCCCGTGATAATAAAGGGTTGTTAGGAAACATCAGAAACGAACCTTTACAAAACTACAGGCACAGAAGGGAAACAGCAAACATCTTTCCTTTAGGAACGGAGGGAGTTCTCCCAGTATATTCGGTTTTCATCACAACCCTGCAGAAAGCACTTGGTCCTTAGCCCTTATTCATAGTTACTCATAGTTACAGGGCACTTTTTGCCAGTAGTTTACATAAACTCCTCTGCCCTGTTGGACTGAATTGCAAATTTATGGCTTTATCAATGCACATGCAATGCTCCAGCTGACTCTGATCTGATAAAAGGAGCTGTTTAGACATATATTTTGTGTTTTCTAGCAAAGTGTTTAAATGAATATTTGAAAATAATTTTGTTTCTGTTTAAAAACAAACATTTTGTCAAGGTTTGTTCATACAATAAAAAAATGAAAAAAAATAATAAAAAATAGCCTTCCTAAAGCTGTTGACAAACATTTCCATTTAATCTTTAAAAAAGCAATCTGGGAAACCCACAACAACAAACAAAACAACCGACCAAGAAAAAGCAACCTTCTTTTGGAGATACCAGTTCTTCTCCAAAAGCTAACATTAGAATCGCAGTGATCCTGGGCAGACCCTATAACATGGGAGACCGTCTGTGCTTTCTTCCTTGTGGGCAGCTTATGGGGCCCCCCGGAGCACTAAGCCCGGGGGGCCCCAAGTGGCATATCCCCTGCCTTTAACACCAAGCCCTCCCCTGTGTGCATCCCATTGTCTGTGCTCTCCAGATTTACTGGGCAGTGGAGGGATCTTCCACACATCCCCTACGAGTAGCAGTGCTTTTCCATATGACCTTCCCAGAAGAGACAGAATGGAAAATCATGTTTGGGTTTTTGTGTGTGTGTGTGTGTCTTTTGGGGCAGATTTTGGGGAGGGAAGCTCAGTGGCATTTAGTGATGACACTTTGGTTTTGTCCACTGATTTCATTGTCCTGGTCTTATAGTGTCCAGAGTCGAGGCACATTTTGTTAGTAATAAAGTGAAGGCTGGCAAAAGTTTGTTTCATGACACGTTTCATTTCACAGACTGCAAGATCACGGGATCAGAGAGGGCAAGCTGGAGTTTACCATGTTCTCCCAGCTCTCCCAGGCCAAGTCTTGCCTCCAAACGTGATTTTACCAGCCCAAGCACTGCATCTGAAGCCCTGTTTGCATACGACAATCTATGCCAGATGAGTTCTGTTTTGCAAAATCCAAAGTGGGAATGACTGGGACATAATCAAAGCTCCCTGACTGGGAAGAGTTAGATAAATGGTTCTGGTTTCCATCCATCTCCTTTGTTAATCTTGTTATTCAATGACTGCTTAGAGCCATCTCATGCTCATTTAAACTAAATACATAACCCAATTAAAACAATCCTGAGCTATTAGATCTACAGAAGCAGATGAAATTTCAATGCTTCTGACATTTTAGATCATTCAGACCTCCAGAGCATGAATATCCGTATTGTCACTTTATTCTCTTTCATCTCAGCCATCCCGAATAAATTGCTCCTATGGGTTCAGAGGCTGGCACATTTCAGATGTGATGCAACAGGCCCAACTTCCTTAATAAACCGGTACCTAAAGAGGTTGATGGAAAAAGAAGTCCCTCGGTATGGCTCTGTCCCACTACAGGATGCAGGGCTTGGGTCTGCAAATCCACTTGGGTCCTGGGGATCACGGGAATGTGTTGAAGGAATTGGAAGAAAGGGCAGAGGAAAAGGGAGGAGCTGGAAGCTTTGGGTCCATCAGCACAATGGCTTCCCTAGCACAGCTGGAGCCTTACCAAAGGCCTCGTGGCTCTCTCTTTTGCTAACTGGAGGCTTCACAGTGGAAGGAAACAAAGAGAAGGGGGTAGTTAGACTGAAACAATGAAATGCTTTTCTCATCAACTCTACTGAAACCCAGCTGCAAGCTGATTTAGTTGCTAGAAATGGGCAAGCAAGGTCTTTCCAGGGGATTCTCACAAGGCTGCAATTAAAAACAAGAAACACTCAAGAAATTACAGTGAGAACTTAGCTAAAACAAGGGCAGGAAACTCACAACCAACATAAAGCTGAGAAAATAACTTCAAGGATGTATTTTCTTCCATGGATTTTTTTTACCAATTAAGTCCACAAACTGTTCATGAACAGACTGCAAAATTAAAGCAAACAAACAAACAAGAAAACATTTATGCATTGTTGGAATAATTGGTTTATGTTATGAATTAGAGACAATTCACGGCATCCAAATTGTACTAAGCAGGATTGTGCAGCAGTCGTAATTCTCACTGTGTAACTGTGTGAAGTGAGTGACTTAAAAGCAGCACAACTCATCTCAGTGGTGAACTGGAAGCTCTGACCTCTCAAAACCAGCTGAGGACCTAGAGGAGCTGGAGAAGGTACAGATGGATGGAGCAGAAGCCTTAGAGGGGAGTCAGGAATGGGCAGGACTCTTCAGGTTGGAGAAAAGGCAGCTGAGAAGGGACAAGACTAAGGTTTGCAACCTCTCAGGGTTCATGGGTAAGGTCCAAGGACAAAGTTATTCACGTGTCCACCAGGAGAAGGTGGTGGAGGAGGACCTGCCTGTGAACCATCAATCTGAGCATTCAGGCATTTCTTGCATCAAAGAAAAGGAGTCCTAGATGTTTAAACTTGCACAGGTGTGGAAGAATGTGTGAGTGACACCATCATAGGTCTCCCCACCTTGATTTTGGTCTGAAGAGGTCAGGTCAGACCCCACACTCTTGCTCTCCTACCCGGACTACAGCATGCATTCATTGCTAGCCGAGCAGGAGCTGGGCTTCCCAAAGTCACAAATGTTATGAATTAAGAGGGATGGAGATTTTAGAGCAGTGAAAGAAACTCACAAAGACACTGAACAGCTGTTTGCACAGATGCTCAGCTACGGGACGTTCTTGTGACTGTCTTCTGGTCAGTGGCAGATGTCAAGGACAAGAAGTTCATTAATCAGCATGCGGCCCCCCGCACTGTTTTATCTTCTCAGCTTGCTTTCCTGTTTTTCTGTTTCCCTGTCATGCCATTAAATTCCTTTCAGTACTGACGAAGCTACTTCTCTTTCCCACCCACACCTTCGTCTTTCCCTCCCCTGTGCCCTTTCACTCTCCAAACACCGGGCAGACATGGTTCCATGCCCCAGCTCCTTCAGCTGGGAGCACGCACGGTGGGAAGACACAAGGGGCTGGCCCTGCCATACAGCATTGTCATGACGTGCCAAAACAAACATTAGCATTAGGGAGAGGCTGATAAAAACCTGGGGAGGAGGACTTCATGCTTCAGTTTGAGCAGAGCTGATCCTCTACGGCTCAGAGCCAAGCGGCCAGTCATCGTGCTCATTGACACCTCGTAGAAAATGGACTGGGTGCAAATCAGGGATGAATCATTTTGTCAGACCACTGAGGTCCTAAACTTCAACAGTGTTTCAAATTGACTTTCTTCTTCCTTTTATTTTTATCTTTATTTTTTTGCACCTGCAAGGGGTTGTGGGCGTGATTTGCTGTCATCAGTTATCCAGGAGTATAATTTGTGCCTCTCTGAGGGCTTAACAAAACTGCAGGCTCTGCTTCTTTTGTGCCCAGTTCTGGAGAACAAAGCACACCTGCAATTATGTATATGTGGGTGCAAACTATAAGGATAATGCTTAGACAAGACTGGGAATTTTCCAGTGAGATTGCGTTTTGCTGGGAAACAAAGACAACAAAACTGATGTACCTGAGCTGAGGTTTCTTGAGGGAATGTCCACACCCATTTCAGCATTTCTGGGGAAAACACAGCACAGTGATCAGCTTTTCTAAGCTCAGAATATCAAGGATTTAAAATTTAGAGCATTTGCTTAAGATCGTGGAATAGAAGAATGGTTCGGGTTGGAAAGGACCTTGAAGATCACCCAGTTCCAACTCTCTTGCCATGGGCAGGGACACCTCCCACTAGAGCAGATTGCCCAAAGCCTCATCTAACCTGGCCTTGAACATCCCTAACCCCTCTGGGCAAGCAGTTCCAGTACCTAACCACCCTCAGAGGGAATAATTTATTTCTTTGTGGACGATGTGGGTGCCTACACAAAATCTGGCTTTGCCTAATTCAGAACAAGCAGTTGATTCTCAAGTCTTGCCATCTCCATCGCATGCTCTTTCTACAAAGCATTATGTGATTCTTTCCCAGTACCTTTAAAATTGTCTCACCTAAAACACTAGGTCAAATCTAGCAAGTCTGACTCCACCTTAGTACTCACAAGACTTGTTAAGTCTTATAATATAATCTTATAATATAACTCTTATAATATAGTCTTATAATGCATAGTCTGTAAGACTGAGGGTCTTCTGGGTCTTCATTTAGACAGGGTAAAACCCTACATGGTGCAAGTGCAAACCCTTCTGACAAGCCATAAATGATGGAGTTGAGTTTCCAGGTGCTTGCCTCCCTCCAATAGTTGGCTTAGGGTTTTGGGGGGGTTCACACTGAGCAGAGAAGCTCCCGATACACTTTACAGCTTGGGAACATGCCTAAAAGCATATTATCTTGAGGCAAAGCCCAGACATACAACTTCAGAGCAAATTCTTCAAACAAAAATGGTATAAAACTTTGAGAGCACTGAACACATCATGCATCGCCCCATGCATCCCACCTTCTTGATGCAGAGCAAAGAAGGCTTTGCTAGTGTTGGCTCCTTCGATGCCTGTCAATAAACACACATAACTTTAAAATTCTGGCAATCTTAGTCCAGGTGCGTCAAGGCACTCCACAGGTGTGCTGTGGGCCATATCTGCCTGTTTTTTTCCAGTAGCAAGATACATATGCAAGCATTTTTCTTCATGTCAGAAAACTGCAAGTCTTCTACAGCCCAGTCCCCTCTTCCTAGAAGACTGAGAAGTCTTCTGCACGTGAGAAGAAACCATCTGCTCTAGGCTCCAGCAGACAGCCCTGGCCAGCTGGAGCTGAAGGAAGCCTGGCTGCAGAGCCATATGAAGAGGTGTCTGTCCCTTTTTCACCTGTCCAGGTGTTCCGGGTTCCCTTTCTGTGCTGCAACACAGCTGAGGGGTGAAGATGAGGATGAGGCAGGTCAATGGCTCCCATACAGCTTTGCTGATGCAGGTCCTTGACCGTGAGGGTCCTATCTTAGATTCAGGATTGGGAGAGGTGATCGTTCCCCTCTGCTCAGCACTGGTGAGGCCATGCCTGGAGTGCTGTGCCCAGTTCTGGGCTCCCCAGTACAAGAGGAACCTGGGCATACTGGAGAAAGTCCACAAAATGATCAAGGGACTGGAGCACCTTGCTGTGAGGAGAGGCTGAGGGAGCTGGGACTGGTCAGCCTGGAGAAGAGGAGGCTCAGAGGAATCCCATCAATGTCTATAAATACCTGAAGGAATGGTGCAAAGAGAACAGAGCCAGGCTCTGTTCAGTGGTGCCCAGTGCCAGGACAAGTGGCAGTGGGCACAAACGGGCACACAGAAGGATCCATCTGACCACCAGGCAGCCCTTCTGTGCAGTGTGGGTGATGTGTGGGTGATGGAGCAGTGGCACAGGCTGTCCACAGAGGCTGTGGGGTCTCCTTCTTGGAGAGGAGACCACCAAAAAAAAAATCCAAACCTCCAAAAGCCTCCTGGACGTGGTGCTGGGCACCCTGCTCTGGGTGGCCCTGCTGGAGCAGGGTGGGACCAGATGGGCCCAGAGGTCCCTGCCCACCTCAGCCATCCTGGGACTTTTTTATGGTGAGAGCTGTTTTCATCTAAAGAACTGATCTGATCAGGACGAATCTAAGCTCAGACACTGCTGCGTCCTCTGAGCTGCATCCTCTTAGCGAAATACATTTCTCCACCGCCCTTGCTGAAAAAGAACAGCACCGAATTGGAGCTCCATCGCGCCCTGCTTCATTAGAACATAATGAGGCAGAATCAGGGGCTTTGCTGGCACCGCTCAGCAATTCACCACCAGGACCATCCTCCGAGCCAGCAAAGCAGGAGAGCTGCCAGCCCCTCCTGCAGCATGTGGCACTGGCTCAGGGTCAGCGCAAATCTACAGGGCTTTACCGAGCAGTCTGCCATCACAGCAGCATCTGGTGCACTAACCAAATCTGGAGTAGCCCCAAAGGGAGCAGGGGCACGCAGGGCAGGAGCAGCAGCTGAACGACACCGGAGCAGAGCTGCTCCGGCACTGCCATTCCTGAGGGCTGCAGGGAGCGTTAATGGGCCCCATGTGCTCCAGGAATGCGCGGCTCTGCGTGGGCTGGGAGATTTATGCTCGTGACACGGGGGGGGGAACTTCCTGACTCAGAGCTAATTGCTTTGGCCTGTGAGCGGCTCTGCTCCGAATTACCATAACGTTACTGAGCTGCAGACCTAAAGGCACGGCAAAGCCGAAGAGGGGTGGCCAACCTGCGTAAGACGCCGCTGGTTTAGCCTCATGTTTCTGAGGGTTTGGAACATGCAGCATTTTTTGTTTTACGCAGTTTGTCTTTAGTTGTCATTTAAGTGTCACATAAAGATGAGACTGGTCTCATTATGGTTGTTTTCTAGTGCATGCCTCCAACAGGAGCCAACACTGAAGGTATGCAGAAGACTGTAGGAGCAGAGCAAACCTACAATGCTTCCACAGTCCTCAGTAAGTTATGGCACGTGCTGAGCCACAGATGATGTCTTATTTTAGTAACTTTTAGTGATTTCAATGATTTTTATTAATTTGTCCATTATGAACTCATATAAACCGCTCGCAGTACAAACATCCCACTACTTGACCAAACTGTGTGAAGGACTCCCTTCTTTCACTTGTTCTGTATGTGCTGTTTGTCACTTACTACACCTTCAATGTTATTTAGGTGATTTTCTTCTTTTAAGCACAGATTGTAGCAAAATTGAATTGACAGAATTCTATTCCTTAGACCAGAGTCAGCGATCCAACTGTCCCATTTCTTGCTTAGCTCTGGCTGCTGGCCATCAAACCCGAAGCTGGACTCCCCTTAGGGAAAGCACCGAAGTGTCTGCCTGAGACGAAATCAGCTGAAGATGTGAATGTTCAGTCGTAAACTCAATGGTTGGGGAACTTTGCTTTTACCTGAAGCACTCAACAAAGGTTTGGATGCTCAAACAACGAGAGGAAACATGGAAAAAAAAATGTAGAAGGATGTACTGAAAAAAGAGAGGAAAACAACTCTGAGAGAGGGAAAATGAGTGGCACTGAAAAGCTCTGGGGAAGGCACATGCACAGAGGTGTAGTAATAGGTGGAGATGCCAGTGGGCTGGAGGAAGGAAAAAAAAAAAAAAAAGCAAGAAAAAAAAAACAACACCATGATTATGATTGAGGTGGTTTGAGCCCAGTTTGCAATTCAAATGTGTGCACAGAAATAATAAAAGTCCCAGACAACAGGAATATTAAAAATTGAATATTAAAAATATGGTCCCTTTTTAAGGGACACCCCACCACCATGTGATGCACAGAATCTTTATTCTCCAGCCCCTTGTCAATGCAGAATTATCAGTCTCCTCTGTGAACCTTGAATACTTCTAATTCATTCCTGTGGTTCCTTGAGCATCCAAACGAGACAGAAATGTAGTTAGTTAACTTATTTAGGAATGCCTTCTCCTTTTTCCTGCACTGCTCACATTGCAGGGTATTGCTGGCATTGTTTAAAGTATTACTGGGAAATAATACTGCTCTGTGCATTATAAATAGAAATCAGAGAGCAAATGAAATTAAATGTGGACTGAAAAGCACAAATTCCTGCACTGAACAGTCTGTGTGTCTGAGAGAAAATAGAAAAACTTGGTTAGGTTTGCCCATGGCCAGCCTAATATGACCTTCAATCTTTTTTTAAATGTGGTATTACGTGTCTATAAAATGTAACGTCATCTTGAAACTGAAAACAAAACCACTAAAATAAGATCTCTCCAGAGCATCCAAATTATTGCAAACTGCAAAGTGCTTGGAATTACGCTTGCCCAGTGTTCTTGTGTAGCAGGTAACTGAACAGCAGCTTACACAAACACACCACCAGAGTTATACGGACAACAATTTGCAGAACAAATGAAGGGCAGGTCTATGAAGGACAGGTCAGCAGCAAATCTCCACCTTGCTTATAAAAAGCCTTCGTCTGTAGGAAAGATTACGGTGATGTTCCACGTCCTTAAACTGTGTAAAACAGCACCTGTGCTGCCGCTTCCCACTGTTGTTAGCTTCTTTTTGTATAATATGTTGACTAATTTTCTGGATTTTTGTAGTTTTGTTTCCAGTTGTACCTTTCACAAGAACATTGTGGGCACTTTTGGTGGCAATTAGAGTGAAGAGTGTCGAGTTCGCAATGATTTCTATCATTTTCCACTGAGGTAGCAAGGCCTTTTGGAACATTAAGATTAATCTTCTCTGCTTCCTGGTTCCTAAAGATAGCAGGAGGCTCCCCCTTAACTGGACTGCAAGCTCATTTCACAGCTAAAAGCTCTTCATTAAGAATGATCTGTTCCTACCTCTCCCTGACTTCTTCCTCAGCTGGCTTCATCTTTGGCATTTTAGAGAAAGATTTTGTCTCCCCAGCACTTTCCATATCAATACTCAGTATGAGCTGCAGGAATCCAGCCTGTTCATTAAATGTTTCCTCTGAAGGCATCTTCGGGGGCTTACTGAGGTCAAAGAGGATCCTGTGCAGACCTGGAGCTTATTTCATGACCGGTGCACATGATGCTACATGCATGGCACCGCTCCATCCACTCTTCCTTATGTGGGTTGAGGGTATGAAAGAGCCGGGGCTGAGAAAATACTTACTACACAACAAAGCTTTATTTTAATTACACTCCCGTGCTTTAAAAACATAGCCATGTTTCACAGTCATCATTTGTACTGTGAATTTGTGGGAAAAGTATTTACTTATCTTGAGACAGCCAGTGCAATACAGCAAATGGGAGCTTAATAACTTGTTGATTACTTTAGAAATGTTGCCTTGTAAAAATATGTAGAAATAAGTGATAATCAAGGCCGAAAGGATTACTGCTGTTGATTTAAAAGCTTTCTGAGGCAGATTCAAAATCCCAAAGCTAGAGCATTTGTTTTAGCATATAAAAATGCACAGAACAAACTGGCGAAGTCCTTGTTCGAACAACTGGCAGGCAAGTAGCAATAAATCATGAAAATAACATTTCCTAAACTTTCCTTTTTAATAAATTAGGTGTTGTTTGTAAAATAGCCCGGGAGAGCACACTATTACAGAACTGCTAGCTAGGTAACGAGCCAAATCCAGCTCTACGTTTTGGCCGAGCTGCACCAGGGATGAATTTGGCTCCATCCCTCTATAAACATGAATCAAGCTGTTTGCATTTTGTCATTACATTGCCCTGACCCAGGAGAATACATTTCCTTGGCAACTACAGCTAAGGACCTGACAAAAGCCCTACATATTATCTGCAGCATTTTTTTTTCTTCCTTAACGAAAGCTGTATTTTCCCAGCCCGACTCCTCCCCGAGTAAGGAAGATTAAGGGGCCCATCCAGCTTCCTGCGACACTAGAGATAAAATTTCCAGTGGTTTTGATGGCTACAGCAGAGCTTACTTAGTTTTGCAATTATTTGTCGGATTGAAGGTGGCTGTGCTGGGAGCACTCTGGGGTTCCAGGTGTTCGAGCAGGATTACACCAGCTAATGGGGATTTGGGGGGAAATCCACCAAAAGCAAGAGCTACACAGGTGCGTCAGGATCGCACAGAGATATTTAACCTAGAGACTCACAGAAGACTTTTCTACATGTCAAGGCTTTCATCCAACCAAAATTTTGGTCAAATCGATGCTGGCTACATCCAAAGGACCCATGTGGCTGTGCAAAGCAGCTGGCCCAGGCTTCAGGTCACACTCCCTTTGCTGTTTCCTTAGATATAGGGTGCTCTTGTATCTTACAGGCATTGCAGGAAGAAATGCTACAGTTCCTGGGTGTCTCTCTGTAGTCAAATTTGCCATTGGGAAATGGGCTGGTTGATCTTCCCTTTCGCTAGACAGTGGGATCTTCAGGCTCTTCTCCCAGTTGGTTTATCTACAGCAGAGCTTGGGTCCTGGCTACCCCTTTAGGAGAGGCTGTAATCTTTGCCATCATCCTTCTAATATGTCAAACAAAAAATCAGTATGTACCCCCTCATGTCTTTATACTCTATGAAATACTTTGATGAAAGTAAATCATTTTCCCAAAACCTTATCAGACTTCTCCTCCCGCTCCAATATAAACCAAGACTAACTATGAGTATAGCTAATAATACCAGCTATTTCCATCATGGTTTTTCCCTAATATCACATGTTAGGATGCGAGGAACAGCACGTGCAAATCTCTGCTCTGAGCTGTGCAGAATGCAACCCCTTCCTTTCGAGAAAACATTTGCAAGAAGCCTGTCAAACGTCATTTTCAGAGGAAACCTCAATGAGTGTTTCGGGATTGATGCACCCAGGCTGTGCCCGAGAGTGGTGCCTTTGCTCCCTTCTGGTGAGCGGAGGTGCTGACAGTGCAAGCTGAGGAAGGATGGAGCTTTTTTCTTCTTTTTTTCCTTTTTTTCTCTTTTTTTTTTCTCCTTTTTTTTCCTTCATTTTTTTTTCCTTTTCTTTTTTCTTTTTTTTTTAGGCTGGCTGAGCCCCACTGCATCCCCTGACATTACAAGGTGCCAGGAGGCAAATCCCAGCCGCTGCCAGTGGCACCAGAGAGGAGTGCTTCACTGACTGCACCTCACAAACCCACCCAGGTGCTATGTGGAGGTTTCACCTGACTGATGGCAAGGCAGAAATATCAGGAGAACAAAGCAAAATTGATTTTCCTCCTCTGTTTGCTTGCATGGCTACACGATAACCCCACTATCGGGATCAGCAGCCCTATTCCATTCTCAAAACGAAGCAGCCACTGCCACCACATTGAAAAAGAGCCTGAACCTGCTTTTGGCTGCTTTTGAGAATTGGTCTGGGGGGGATTTCCACATCTGTTTCCTCCATTCGCCCCGTGTTCACAGCCGTGGAGCAGGAAGAGCATCGCTCTGCACAGCAGCCGCGAACCTTCGGGGCGCCAGCCTGCGAGCACGCCTGGAAGTCCTTCGCACTTCATCTTCTGCAGCTTTGAAAACACGGATTGCTATTGAAACAGCCCAAGGTGCTGCGTCGGGGCAGGAGGCTGAGTGGAGAGGGGGTTTGCTTGGGGTTTAATACGGAAAAAAAAGAAAGAAAAAAAAAAGAAAAAAGAGAAGGAAGAAAGAAAATTTAAAAAAAAAAAAAAGAAGAAGAAGAAGAAGAGAGAAAAAGAAAAAAGAAGAAGAAAAAGGAAAAAAAAGGAAAAAAAGGAAAAAAAAAAAAAGGGAAAAAAAAAAGGAAGAAAAAAAAAGAAGAAAAAAAGGAAAAGAAAAAAAAAGATGAAAGCTCCATCCTTCCTCGCTGCACATTACTGTTGAATCTTGCATGTTTATTTGCTGTAACAAGGTGTATCTCTCCTTCCGAGGCTTCAGAGGGTATAAAACCATGTTGTTCTTCCTCACACATCCCCTCCTCACAAGTAATGCTTATGAGCAACGAAAGACAAACATTTGTCATTCAAAACCTCCTTCCCGACTGACGTCTAGGCATCCGTCCCTGCCTCTTACTCTAAACCCAGATAAGCTGTCTTACTGATTTCTTTCAGCTCATTTTCACTTTCCAAAACTCGAAACTTGCACGCTGCTGAGCCCTTGAGACTTGGTTAAAAATAGCCTGTGTTGAGCCAAAAAGACCAGCAAGGTTTCCTCTGCCCCAACACAAAACCTGCCCGTTACTTAGCATCTTGTCAAGAGCTGATCTCAGGGAGGACAGGGTGTCACTTCAGAGGCCAGCTCTTCAGCTTCGGCCTCCCAGCATGACTTTTGGGGCCACTCCTGAAGGCTGACCACCCTCATCAGCAAGAGGTAGGAGACAAAAGGGGAAAGAGGTTCTGAAAGACTTCTGTTTTCTGAAGCAGAAAATAGGAAAGTGATGTTGGATGGCACCCACAAAGGAGCCAAAGGCAGCCCTGAAGATGCTTAGAAATACAGAGAGACCTTTGAGGCCTTCCTGGCAGTGCTGTGCCCTTCTGCAGACACAGAGCGTGGGCAAATGCCCGCTTCTGGGCAGTGGTGCTGGCAGATATGTCCAAAAGTGGCTGTGGCACGAGGCAATCAGGAGCGAGAGATCACAGAATCACCGAATTGAAGGGGTTGGAAGCGACCTCCAGATACCACCAGGTCCAACCCCCCTGCCAAAGCAGGTTCCCTACAGCAGGCTGCCCAGGCAGCCGTCCAGATGGGCCTTGAATATCTCCAGAGAAGGAGACCCCACAACCTCCCTGGGCAGCCTGTCCCAGTGCTCCGTCACTCTCACCATGAAGAAGTTCTTTCGTGTGTTGGTGCCGAACTGCCTGGGCTCCATTTTGTGGCCATTGCCCTTTGTCCTGTCCCCACAGAGCACTGAAAAGAGGTTGGCCAAATCCCTCTGTCTCCCACCCCTCAGGTATTTGTAACCATTGAGGAGATCCCCTCTCAGTCTTCTCAAGGCTGAACAGACCCAGGTCTCAGCCTTTCCTCCAGGCCCCGTATCATCTTTGTGGCCCTCTGCTGGACTCATCCCAGGAGCTCCCTGTCTTTTTCTACCAGGGAGCCCAGAACTGGACACAGTACTCCAGGAGCACATTAAGAGCTTTAGCAGAGTGAGGCCACAGTGAGGTACTCAGAGACCACATCACACCTTTCTCCATCATAAGCTTCCCAAGCAGAAGTCAGTGAGAGGCAGCGTTGCTTCTCAAGCACTGGAAGCAGCGTGTTTTCATCTTAACACTGGGCCACTGAGACATGAACTGGGTGGTGAGGCTCAGGTAAGCTGAGCTTCACCTCCATCTGCCTCCTCTGTATGGCCTGGTGCTTTGCAAACACCAAGCTTGGACATCTTTGGGGGCACAAAAGCATGAGGACCTCTGCATACCCTTTTGGTCATCTGGGTTCACACAGAGAGTCTGTGGCACACCGAAACCCAATTTGGGGATCTTCTAACCCATAGACCATGCTCCTCAGATGTGGCTCTTCCCTTCCCATGGTCTAGGGCATTATTGCCATGTATAGCAGTATTTCTGAGGAAATCAGCATAGACACAGGATTTATTTCACGTGCCACACCAGGGAGAAGGCTTCTCCCTCTTCAGACAGCTTGGAAGGGGCCTCAGCAACAGCAGGAAGCGGCTTTTGCTGAAATGTAGGAGCTATTTTAAACACACCAGCAAAGTCTAGCGTGGAGAAGACTTGGCTGCCTCGGAAGCATATTTAGTTGATCTGATCCTGAAACCTGCCCACATGTTGCAGAGCGTGTCATGTACCCCACTCCAGGCAGGACCTGAGGCTGGGAGTCTTCATGCAGTTCCAGACGTCAGCAAGGAGAGCCCTTTCTCCACCAGATAGTCAAGGGAAAAAAAAAAATAGTATTAATTCACTGCCTGAGCACCTAAGTTCACCTACTTCTTTACTTACTCTTCCTTCAGTGCTGTTTGGCGATATGCAGGTACCTCTCAGCATCACTCCCATCTTCTCCCACTCCTCTCACAGTTGAACAGAAGGTTGGGGAAAAAAAATGAACATTTTTTGCAGACCTGTTTAACCTGGCCATGCTAACCCTTGCGGGCAGCTGTCCTGCACACAGAGGTCCTGCTCTCTCTGATCCTTTTGCAACTTCTCACAGTTTTTCTCCACCTCTTCTTGGCCCTGGGAAGAGGGGTGCTGCTGCTCTGCAGCACCACACTTTCTGCAGGGTGGATGCAGGAAATACTCCGCTAATCTTTCTGGCACTGAGAAGCTGTTTTCCAGTCCGAGCAGACCCGCGGAGGCTTTGGGGTTTGTTCTTGCTGCATGACAAGCAGCAGGCGCGGTAGGTGTGGGGTGTTTGGGATGTATCCCACTGCACCACAGCTGGCAAAACAAATCTTTCCACAAGGTTTTCACCACCTGCCCCGTTTCCTCCCCGCAGGAAATCCAGCCTTCCTCCCTCCCAAAGGCCATGGCTGGAGCTGTGTTTGCAGCTCCCCTTTCACAAATCACGCCAGCACTGCCTGGTAAACACAGCACCACTGAACTGGAAAAGCAACACTCAAAGTTTGGAAGACAACGATGTTCTTTTCTCCTTACTTGGGCAAGAACAGCTACCAAATCCTTGGACATCCTGCACATAGCTCCTTGTAATTGCAATTTGCTTTCCAGCAGCACCCTGAAGCCCCAGCTGGGCCTGAGGTTTTGCTGTAGGAGTGATGGCTTTGCCTTTGAAACCTCGGTCTCCAAAGGGACATGACAGAGCCCATGCCAGTGGCTTTACCTAACGCTATGTAGGTCGTGCTTCATACAACCTCCGTAGAGTATTTAGATATATATTCTGCTGCATACACACATGGCTTTAAGACTAACATTTTGAAACTAGACACTGGGCAAGATCTGATCAAAGCACAAACCTGACTCATCAGGATGTTTACCTGCAGAGGCAGCGGTATGCAAATGGAAAAACAAGGAACATGAGAATCACTGAACTTGATCTAATCTGATCTGATCTGATCTGAAGTCCAGTTAGCTCAGTATCCAGTCTCCAATAAGGCCAAAACAAGTGATTTCAGGAGCAGATAAGCACATGCCTTCAGCCACGAGGATTATATTTCTGTTCCAGAAGTGCTGATAACTTTAAATACTTCAGCTGGGTCTCTTTACAGCCCTTCTGCCCTAAATGGCTTCATAAAAGCCCTGTATCTCCCAGTAAAATATAGGGACTGAAGGCTGAGGCTGAAGAATTCGAGATCTGTGAATGTTGTATGAACCTCAGCTCCCCTCTATATAGGACTTGATGATCTTGTGTAAAAAGAAAGGGGATTGCTAGAGGAAGAAATAAAACACTGGATCAACCAAGTTCTTAAGGGCAAAATGTCCAATTTCCCCACCGGGCACAGAGGAAGACCTAATTCTGGAGAGGACAAATCTGTGAGGTACAAAATGCTGGAGGAAGACTCCTTGGAGGAGCTTCCAGAAGAGGATTTGTAGTAGGTCTGCCAAAGGTTCATTGCTACCTAAAGGCCAAGTTGACAACAGATTGTTCCCCTGGAATTTGCCTTGGAAAATGGCTTTTAAGATTAAAGCAGAAGTTTTTAAATGGTCAGAAGTTTTGCTGACTTGGTTTCGTGGATACTGGTGTTTTAACCGAGAGTGTCAGATTCTCCAGCAAGATGTTTTTGATGTCTAAGGGATCTGTGGTGGTCCAAGAGGAGTTTTAAAAGAAGTGATTTATACCACTTTCTATAAAAAAGCAGGAGGTGAAGAAAGCCTCACTGAGCACAATGAAAGAGCTCTGGATTTATATGGAATAAAATAATAACCAGGCTGAACTGCCAGACCTCTTAATGACCATGTTCCCTTTCCAGAGATGGAAAAAAGATGGACCAGCACCTTTTTCTTTTCTTTTTTTTTAACTTCCATTTCCAGTAACCTCTTTGCTTTGTTTTTCACACCACGATTAGAAGAGGTAGGGTTAAGATACCGAGATAAAGGTCATCCTGGAGTACATTTAGCCTGACTGGAAGTAGGAAATACCAGAAATCCCGCAAGATTCCCAACTCCACTTGGCCATTTCGAGAAATACTGATAAATCCCCCAACATCTGCTTGCTTGTCAGCCACGCCAAAGGGAAAATGCTTGAAAATCGATACCCAATACAGTTCCCTCTTGCACTGGACAGTGACTTCGTGCCCTGCACCCTCCCCGTGCCACCTATGGATGAAGAAGGAATCCCACAAAGGAGGTGTCCCCAGCTCCTCAGCAGCACTTGTGTTGGTGGAGTGCTCCAAAAGGATCGGGGAAACCCCTTCCCCTGCCCATTCACTTTCTAATAAATGAGCAATTGGAAAGGCTCATGCTCTCGGGATGGGCAGGACAGGGGATAGCTCACCTGCAAATAATGTGAAGGGTCAGCTTGCTGAGCCCTGGCATGTTACATGGCATTTGGATTTTGGATCAAGACATGTCATGGTGGTTTGTTTTAAATAGCATTCAAGGTGGGTGATGTGTGCTTGCATACACTGTAGAAGAAGGGTCTCTGGGGTTCTTATTTTTATCCCAACATAAACAAAGGGGTCAGAGTTTGGAAGCATATCTGTGATAACGCCAGTGCTGTGAGCAAAAAGTACTCAACTTTTGTTACTGGATGGTAAGCCATGTTGAGGGATTTCCTTTTAATAACACATCCCCGTACCCTGCGCCCCATCTCCCCCTTGATTTCCAGCACTTCTTGTGATTTCCAGCTTTCAGTCTGTACACAGCATTGCAGACAGAAACACATGAGCTGTGGGTGCTGCACTGCTCTCACCATCCCCTCACACCCACAAAGAAAACCTCACACGTGCCTGGTGGAAGCAGAAGGCAGATAAATCTGAACCACGCAGTACTTTCTGGTTTGCAGGACCCAAATCCATCTCTGGTTGAACTCCGTTTGGCACCAGTGGGTTCCTTCGGCAAAATACTCTCTTAGGCCCTGCTCCATGTGTCGTTTGTTAGCCTCCTGCTCCACTTCTGCTACAGCAGCTCTTTCTTTGCCAAGCATATAAACATCTTGGCCAGTTCAGGCCTTCCTTCAGTAAGCTGCTACCTCAGAAAGAGTCCCAGATGGCAAAATGTTTCATTCCCCGGTAGCTGAAGAAGGAAGTTGTGGCTTAATGGAGAAGTCCTGCAAGCCGTGAGCTGAGGACGGACAGACAGACAGACACGCCGAACCGAGGCCGCCAGGAAAACAGCAACGCAGATATAAATTACTTGTTAAAAATACCTGTGGCCTGATCCTGCACAGCATGAAGGCATTTAAAGGAAAATCATTGTGAAACGCTTAGGAACGTGCATGGTGCAGGCATTCGGTTTTATTTTATAAGGCACGGTGTGTTTGTTTCTGTGCTGCCAGCAGCAGACTGGCCCAAAAGGCAGCAGAAACTACCTCTCACCCATGTCTTACTGAGCAGTTCACCGTACAGTGCTGGCATTCCTGCCCTCTTTATCACTATGTATAGTGATAAAATTAATTTCAGCATCCTCATCCTCTGACCCCAGTGCAGACAAGTGGTGTGGCCAGTTGGACCACGCAATATTTTAAACCACTGCAGCTACGTCCACTGTGATTTACCTGTGAACTCCCTGATTTCGGCTCTGAAACGTGCTTTCTGTTTTCCCTGGACAGCAGCCAGCTCTCTTGTGGTGCAGCGCACAGCCACACCACGGCGGCAAGAAGAGAGGAGCCACCCTGTGGGTTTTCTTTAGCAAGAAGCCAGCACGTTGTTTTTGCTCCCTCTCCCTCAGTTTCCTACTCTGGCTTTGCTCTCAGGCTTTGTGGAGGCAGGATGGGTGGTTGGAGGCTGGTCCGTGGAGTTTATCTTTCCCGTGGCACCGACAGCATGGGTTGGCATTGCTCCTGCTCTCGGGGCCAGGAGGGGTTGCAGTGGGGTTGGTGAAGGAGATGCAATTGCAAAGTGGGGCAGAGAAGGCTGCTGAAACTTGCTCTTTGCATCACATGGGCTTATCCCAAAGTCATTGGCACCAATGCCCATGCCACAAACCTTGAAGCAGAGGCTCAGGGTGAATGAGGGCAGGCTGGGGAGCTGTGGGCAGCCTGATTTAACCCCGCAAGTGATGGTGGAGCAGCCCTCCAGCAAGGTGGGAGGACAGAAGAAGAAGAATCACCAAGAGGGTCCACAGCAATATGCAGGTACGCAGCCACACAGCACATCTCCCCCTAAATTCACATCAACATCTGGGTGGGGAAAGGCTGTTCTGCCCTGCACCACCCTGCAGGCAGATGCGGGTGGCCGCTTTCATTTCATTTCTTTTGGCACCATCCTGTTTTTAGGGCAGGAAAATATGCGGATTTTCATTTTACAAGAACGACACATCCCTGTCAGCAGCATCAAAATATATATATGTATTTTCTGATCTTTTCAGACTTCAGATGGAAAAGATTTGCTACCCTTCTGCCCAGAAAATTAACTAAGTCTTGCCTAGGTTCTCTTTCCAGTGAAATCTCGACAAATCCCAGTCAGGGGGGCAACTCTTCAGTTTGGTATTGATCTCCAGCTGACCCTCCACACAGCAGTCCCTGAGCCGTGTGCTTCTCAGAGCATCCCTGCTCATTAATTTGCCTGTTAGATTGCAAACACGAGACCCGGGAGGTTTGCTTTCATTTGTCTGCCACAAAAAATTAAAGTGACCTTGAGACTGATTCTAACCGATGAAAGGCAAAAATTACATTGGAGAAACATTTCATTTCATCACCACTGCCTTGCAATGCTGCCTCCAGGACATGGTACAGACACTGCACACGGAGCCCTTTCTGTCCAAACAGGGCAGACTCAGCTCTGACATGAGTGGGGAAGACAGAAATAGCCTTTTTCCCCTGCTCTTTTTCCACTGCTGCATCAGCACGAATGCCTTCCCTTTGCAGCTTTGCACTGCACGGCAGTGACAAGCCATGGGCAGCCCTGGGACGCCTTGCAGCAGCTCTGCCGGTGCTGCTGAGGACTTTTTATTTTGGTGCTAAGCTCATACCAAACCATGGAGGGAAAGGAGAAGGGAACCATGCACAGATGAAACGTGCTGGCCTCTTGTTCTGCCTTCTCTAGAAAGCTGTGAAGGTTTAAATGGGGTCCAACCTCACAGATGGAGCTCTCCTGCCAGCAATGTGTGCCCAGCACTTGTATAGATTATGGAAGGCTGTGATTATATGTGTCCATGTGAGAAATATGGATGTTCAGACCCATATTTACCTAGGATCACCTTTAGGTAGGATCTCATCCCTCCTGCTGTTGGCATGTCTCCCAGAAACAAGCCTGGTCAGGCCAGGGTAGGAGAAGGAAGAGCTCCCCACCAAAAGAAGCAAGGTGTGGCAGGGAACCGACACTGCTGGATACCTTTTTAACAGGAATTTTGGGAGCTGCCAATGATTTTCACAGCCAGCTCTGCCAAGCCAGAGTGAACAACCTTCAGCCTGGCTGTGACTCACATGCAAAATTTTATAGAGAAATTTCGTGGCCCATCGTTTCTCATTAGAAAATAGAGAATTAAGTTTTTAAAGGCAGAGATGGACAAGTTCCTCCCCATTCCCCCTGCAAGGACAAGCATATACAGTACACGGATTGCAGTAGAAAACAAATCCTGCACCTGCCTGTAGTCAAAGCCTTTTTGCAAGGGATGAGGTCAAAGGAGAGCTGCAAGTGCCTGTCCTGTTGTTATCCAGGCACAGATCCACTGTGTTAACAAGCTGAAAAAAATCATAGCATCCTAGACAGGCTATAAGAGATACCTAATGAGTCCCTGTGCTGTTATCACAGATATATCTCTATTTTGTTTGCCATGATCTGGATGTCAGCACATTATCAACTTGGCTCGGTTCAATTTATAAAAAGACAGGTTTAAATTTACACCACAGACAGGAGAGCTCCACAAATCATATACCTGGTAAGGGCTCGTTCTCCAGGACTGGCATATTTAGCTCCTTCTGTGTCTCCTCCTCTTCCTCTTCTTCTTCCTTTTAGGTTGCATTTCCCAAGAGAAAGCGGAAAAAAAAAAAAAAAAAAAAAAAAAAAAGAGAGAGAGAGAGAGAACAAACAAATTATTAGACCATTTGTCAAAAAGAGACAGAAGATTTTGAATGGTATTGAACAAACAGAAACATGAATTACAACAAAAACATCTTTTATCAAACAGTTTTGTAATTCGTGACTAACATGAAAGCAAGCCGTGTCAGACTTCACTTCTCCGTGATGCCACTAATGCAGATGGAGGGTCTGAGTCCCAGAAATCATGTGAAACCTCATAAAACCCACCCAGAATTTGAATGGAAGTTGGCTGGAGATGAAAATCCAAGACTTAATCTTGACATAAAAACCCCACATTGCCTGTCTTGTGCTCCAGCTGAAGACATTAAGCTTCTCTGTCCGTTTCGGAAAAAGAAATAAAATTTTACTAGAGTTATTCAACTTTTCCTTATTAAATACTAACTCCAGTCATCTGAAAAGCCCATTGATGCCAAATGTGGAACAAAGCAAAAGCAACAATTGTGTTTTACTTCTAAGACATCGCCCCTTGGCTAGTGACTTTCTGCCACATTCAGAAGAAAAATCTGATCATGGCTAAACTTCTGACATGTCCTGAAGCTTAGGTGAGAGGAAGAACCCCAAAATTCCCATAAAGAGGTAAATGTCAGCTGTGGGGTAACCTGATAGCCTCTGCTGGGTGGGGCGAGTCTGGAGGTGGCTTAAGATGAAGAGCAGAGACTGCCATCGGCCAGACAAAGCTGTCAGATGGCTTTGGTGACACAGCCAGTGATCCCTGCCCTCCACCACGAGATAAATTCATGTCGGACCCCGAGCAGGTGCTGCGTGGATGGAGCTTTGCAGCTCCTGAAGGCTGCAGGCCGATGTGGCCTGCAATTCCCTTAGTGAAGTGCAGGTGAAGGCTAGCAGAAATCGAGATTTCTCTCTCCTCACTTTCAAGTCTCTTTGGGTATTTCAGGTCCTTTTGCCCTGCCAGAAGTGTCTCTGTGACTTAAAAGGGGGAAAGAAGAGGTGCATTTGAGAGATCTGGATGGAGGCTTCAGGCTCCCTGATGCCCCTCTGCCGATGAATGTTGCTCTGAGGAACTCAGAGCATCTTTGGCAACGCAGCCTGCTGCCCTTCCCTGGTGTAAATCACAGAATCACAGAATCACAGAATTTTTAGGTTGGAAGAGACCTCAAGATCATCGAGTCCAACCTCTAACCTAACACTAACAGTCCCCACTAAACCATATCCCTAAGCTCTACATCTAAACGTCTTTTGAAGACTTCCAGGGATGGTGACTCCACCACCTCCCTGGGCAGCCCGTTCCAGTGCCTAACAACCCTTTCAGTAAAGAAATCACATTATTGTATTTAAAATTAGTACATTTTTTGCTTTATTTTGCCTCATTACAGCCCGTGGCGCAGACAACTTGACCTCAAGCATTGAAACCACAGCGTGGCCCGGCGGTCAGCCTGCAGGCCGGGTTTCCCCCCCTCGTCCTCACACGCTTCCTGCGTGACACCGGGCCAAACCACTTCATCTCTCCCTGCCTCGGTTTTCCACCCACAAGCAAATAACACTGGGCTTTAAGCCTTGTATACACCTCCAGTGGGATATTTGGTGGTGAGCTGGCCATGAATGTGAGTGATCCAGCCGTGAGGCCTCTGCCCTGGCAATGACACCACGCAGGAGCTGCTGGAGCATAAAGCAAGCAGATCATATTCAGCTTCCAGAGTTGTATTTCCAGATTAAATATAAGAGAGAAGAGGGGTCAGAGGGGCCGAGCTTCACTTTCAGAATGGCTCCTCTGACATCCGTGAGAGGCTTATGAAAAATGCAGCGTGGATTGTCAACCTGTCACACACTCGAGCCACCGAGTGGAGCAGGAGGATGGATGAGGTGCTTACGGAGAACCTGTTGACAACGACAACAACCTCTCGAGTGACAAGTCAGGGAACAGTTTGCTGTTATTCAGCACTGTTTTGACAGAAATTGCACAAAGGAGCTACATTCGGGGCCAGGAAGGAGCATTCACGCCTGCTTGGAGGTTTGTTTATCACCTCTCGGTGGGGAAATATGGCTGTGAATGAGAATGAAGCCCTGCATTTTCTTGGGAAACCCAGCTTAGTGAGGCAGAGTAAGAAGGGGAGAGATGTGAGAGAGGAAATTGTGGGGGTGAATAGAAGGAGATGGCCAAAGCAATGACAGAGAGGAGAAGTCATTGATGCAGCTGGGACATGTTGGGTGAAGACTAAGTGTGGTCTGCTCTGGGAAAACCTTTTATCCAGTATCTCCCTTGCTTTCCAATGCTGTATCTGCTGTAGAGCACACAGTTATTTCACCTCGTGCAACATTTCTTGGCCACGGTGACATTAATAGCCTAAAGCTGATGGTGTCCAGTGCAATGACAAGCAGGTAGCCACACAATCTTCAGGCAAAGAAAGGTCTTGCACCTCGTGCACATCCTCCTGGGTCACCCACCCCATCTTTCATCCCCTGCCTGATAGCTGCCTGGCCACCCCAATCACAACACCATTAACTCGCTGCAATTTGTACTTTCCCTGTAGAAAGATCTTCAATGCAAAATCCTTATGTTTGGTGAAAATTAAAAAAATAAACAGTGTTCATCTGGAAATGTTGCCAATATGCCTCATGGGTGTTTAGTTTGGGTTTGAGCTTGTAAATGAGGGGGTTATGCTATAAATATTCTCCTCTCTAAGCTACATGCCATCTCCAAAACCATTTTTCTTTCGCTGGAAGTGCCTGTGAAAATTTCAGGCTGTGAAGCACCGTGGGAGAAAGACTCCAGATATCCTGGATGACACAGATTGGGACACAGTGGGATCAGAGATAAGGGACCTGTATTCCATGAGCCTTCTCTGTAGCACACCGAAACAGAAGCATTTTGGTAAGGGAGGCATTTCTTGTCATCATAAAGTGTGATATTTTGTATCAGAAGTAGATGTAATGTCAAGGCATCTGGAAAAATGTGGCTTACCGCTAAACAGGGCCACTACCTTCTCCTGGTAAAGTTTAATCAGACTTCATCTGAGGGAACATTTCCTTTTTGTGAGGGAACTGAGGAACATTTTTGCGTTATATATTTATAATGGGACTGGAAAATGTTCAGAGAGGGGCAGTTGGAAGGACGTAAAGGATGGGTGGCTTCACCTGGGAGACTAGACAAGTACCCAGGGTAGCCAGAAACCTCCTCCAGCTCAGCCCATCCTACAGAAAAGTTATATGCAAGTGAGTCAAGAAATGCCTCTCTGTGCTTTCCTTTATACACATATAAGTTTAGTTGGAGGTGTAGCTTTAACATCTAGAAGAATGAATCCTTCCTGGTGCACATCTCGGTATCTGAAACCAGACAGATATTGTGAAGCCTCCCTGGGACTCAGCAGCCCAGATTTCCCAGCCTTGCTGGTCAGGATGCACTCCTGCCTCTGCCCCATTGTGAGAAGCTGGGGACGTGTCCCCTACCCAAACGGATCAGAAAATGAAGTCGGACAAAGACAACGTGGCTGTTCCTCCCGGCCAAGAGAGGGCTGATAAGGAGGGGACAACACAGTTAATGACATGCCAAGGGGATGAAATAATGTCTTGAGTGAAAGCGTGGTGATAGGCAAGAGCCGTATTTATGGGTGCACGGGGCAGGGAATGTTTCATACATATTTCAGCACTTCGAAGATAAAAAGAAAAGGTTTTCTTATAGGCCTTCTGGGATAGATAAGAGGATTTATAATAGCTACATTTCTGGCCTGTAAGCCTTAGAAATGCATGCATTCGGTTCGCATGCCAACTATGACATAGAGGCAAGCTCCACCATCAGCTTATTCCATTGTGTAATGTGGGCTGTAACAATTACAGCTGATCTTCTGGTCCTGCCGCTCGCCGAGCACAGCATGCAGCTGTACCAACCCCATGAGAGATCGTCCTCCTCATACATCGCATGGATGGGGCTGGATCCCAGCTCTGGCAGTGGGACACACGTCTGTCACAGCAGGATTTGTCCATCCAGGCCCTCTCCTGACCCACCTCCCCTGGTAAATCACCTCTGGTTTCCCACCACCAGCGCTGGTTTATATCCAGCTCGCATCAGTGGCACCCTTCTCATAGGAGAGTTATTTGGGGATCTATCCAAAAGGCAGTCATCATCTCCGTGCCACAGCTGCAACTCATTGGGAATTTGGGCAGAGATTTGAAGCAAGGCAAGAGCCCCTGGGAGCAGAGCCCTCTGCCCCCCACCAGCTGGTCCCACAGAGAGCCAGAGCCTAAAAGTGTTCTGCCTGGGGAAGCATCTTGAGCAGCCTCTCAAAACCATGGCTTAAATCCAAGCCTACAATCAAGGGAGACCTTCCAGTGCCATGCCCGGGATCACACATGGGCACAGGGCTTCCTTTTCCTCGCTGTCAACAGTTCATCTGAGACTCGAGCCTCAGCCATGAGCTAGGTGACCTCTTCCCTGTGTATTGGGATGGGTATATTGTATCGGCATGTACATGGAGCTGTAGGAGGCTGTAGGGTAAATAATTCTTCCCTTGGTTTTCCTATTTGAGACCTGCTGCAAAACTAGGATAACATAGCCCCCACAAAACCCAACAAAAAGGAGAAGAGGAGACTGGGCAGAAAGGCAAATGTATGGGAACAGAGCATGAGAGGGGTTTCTCTCCCTTCCCAGAGTCATTCCTGCTCCCCTGGGCAGCTCCTTGACCCCATGGGATGTGATCACAGCATCCACTCTTCCCCCAGTCGGACGAGGGCTGTGCCCCTCTCCTCAGCTCAGGTTTGGGATGCTTAATTTCAGGCAAAGGCCTGATAAGATTCAGAGGCTGGAAGCTGGGGCTGGATAAATTCAAATAAATTCACAAAATAAATTTTACACTTGTTCTGAATACCAAAATTGTGTGAAATGTGGGCTCCACACACCTTTGCTTGGTGGCCCGTGGACACAGGACTTCATTCTGTATGTGGTCCTGAGATGTGGTCCAGCATGGAAAGGGACACCTCGGTCACACACACTGAAAAGGGAGCACGAGGATGTGGCAAGTGGCAGATCCACAGAGCTCAAAGCAATCATCCCTAAACCTTCCTAATTCACTTCTCCAAGCCCAGGTCAAGGGGAAGCAGAGAGAGGATACAAGAATATGAGGACTATGGCTCTGGCTGGACTTCCAGCTTCTATCCCCATCTCCTCCTGAGGTGCTCCTACTGCTCAGAGGCAGGCCACAGCAGCTTCCCCTTGGTAAAATCTGCCTTCACTTCTCTCTGACACAGACTCTTTGGTTGCTGACATACAAAACCCACCAAATCTTCAGGGATAAAAGTAAAGTTTGCAGAAACCCGCAGCATCCTGAAAAATTCATTGATACTGGGAAGCACAAAAAGGCTGGAGGATGGCTGTTCAGATGCATGCTGTCATTTCTTTTCACTGCCCACCAGGCCAGCAGGGAGCACTTGCTCTGACAGCTGGTTTCCTTCAGCCCGGACGGGCCACAGGGGACACCGAGGGGATATCACACCCACCCACACTTCCCAGCTTCCGCTCCCAGGCTCTTGCAAATCCCAGCCAGGAACCACGCTGCCCTTTCACACAAACGCCTGGAGATTAGTAGCTGCCCTCAAAACGTCCACATCCTCCTCCGAGAACTGCCATAATTACTCCTGCTAAGGAGAAAGGATTTTCTGGCTCATCCTGACCAAAACCCCTGAAGACAACACGTGTTCTGCATGTCCTCTGCAAGTCTTCTCTCCTTGGTGGGGCAGGAAGATGCTACTGCAATGGGGATTCTTATTTACAGCATGGACCCTCACAACACTGACCTCCAAATAATTAAGAATAGCCCGTGAGTTGCTTATGCAAACTTGAATTTTCCCCAAAGGAACCATGAAAGAGGTGTCAAAAGCCAAGCTGAGCTCCCTAACCCAGGACCCAGGAGGTGGGGCACAGTACCAACCACAGCGGCTGAATAGTTCTCTGCAAAGAATGAGAGATTCAAAGATGGAGAGATGGACGGGGAGCCAACATAACCAGATCTGGCTTCTTTTTGGATATTCTGCATCACTCAGAGTCTGGAGAATACTGTAGTGAAAGCTCAGTGGTGTATCTGGAGCTGGGTTTCATGGCAGCAACAGGAGTGCTGGAACCACCTGATCACCAAAATGCCCCACTGGAGTTCACTGCTAGTTGGTATCACCACAGCTGGGCTTCAGGCTCTTAATGGCCAGCACCAAAAAGGGCTTAATCTACTAACTGAATAGGAAATGCCCATAAAACTTTAGGAATGTGCTGCTCGGGGTGTTGCAGATTAATAAAAGGTGTAGGAACGGTCAGACTGTGCCCAACAAAGCTGTGCGTTTGGTTGACCAGACACTGGCCTTTGTAGGCTTGAGGGTGGCTAAATCAGATGTTCAGTTTGTTTTGAGGATGGGTTATTAACACAATTATTCTGCATAATATCATACCCACATGGCATGCCCAGCTCATATCAGAGCTGAATTTTCAGTGGTATGTTATGGGCACCAGTGCACAATAACCACTGTTTGCAGCCTGATGAACAGTACAGTGGATTTACTGATCTAGTTATAACTGAGTTTATTTCTACATATTTAAAACTTGATATAAACTGGGGAAAAAAAAAAAAAATAACATCTCTTTCCCTTAATATAAAAGTCTTGATTTTTATTTTATTTTATTTTATTTTATTTTATTTTATTTTATTTTATTTTATTTTATTTTATTTTATTTTATTTTATTTTAGGAAATGCTCTCTACTTTGGCCTCTTACCAGGAAAACTAATGAGCCTTGACCAGAGAGTTTGACAAAAACCTAAGACATGTAGAAATGAGGGAGACAAAAGTAAGTTAAGAAGAGGAGAGACATCGTGATTGTCTCTTTGCCTGTTAGCTTATAAGAGGTTAACAGCATCCGTATGCTTATACCTTAGGCGCCTTTGCAGGGTTTTGCACCCCTATGTAGAAAAGGGAGACCAGGCTGAAGACTATCCAAAAAGCAACCTGCTATAATTAATAATGGTCTTTACCCCAACTTGTCATGATAGCCATCAGAAGAATGAGCAGTGGTCCACACCATCCCCCACCTCCTCCTCTCAGAGGTCTTGGATCCATTGCAAAGTGGCAGAAGGACCAAAGCATTGCCTGACCTCACCTTTGCTGCAGCAGCAGTTGGTGCCAGCGTGGTCACCTCCTTACACCTCTGGTTTTATGGGATGCTCTTCCCCTTCATCTGGAGCCCACGTGGCCATCTGGATCCTTGCGCTCAGCCTTTGTACGCTGCCAACCCTGCAGTCTCATGGGACAAAGTATTCTGAAGGAGTAATGGATGTGGTCTGCCACCAGTGTTGTCTCCCATCTGCTGTCCTGTCCAAAGTCCCATCCTCAACTCAAGATCAGAAAGCAGTTCCTGGGCCACACAGCCATTCATCTCTCAGCTGGGTCAGCGGTCCTTGAGAAGCAGAGGTTCCCCTCGTGTTTAATTTAGGGTGCGGGTCTAAGGCAGACACATTTTTCTTCAGACAATGCAAGTCACACAGCCCAAAGCATGTGGAAGCCAGAGGTTGTTCTTGGCTTGGGGTTTTCAGCTCCAGAAGAAGCTTCCAGATGTGTTATGGGTTGTATATACGCTGCCCATTGAGATGGGATCTGAGCTCTTTCTGCATAAAATTGATTGCAAGTCACTGGGGAATTTCCTGGCTTCTTGGTTGCTTCTCTTTCTTTTTAATATACATATGCACATATATAAACATCCAATGTATCTCAAAATTATACGTGGAGGAAGCTTTTTGATTCTGAGAGGGTTCACTCCTCACCTCGTTTATTTTTTGGCTGGCAGAGTTACGAGGTCAGTGGGAATGCCAGCATTGTAATGTGTCATCTTTATGATAGTAAGTTTTTTTATAAAGGGGGAAGGCATTTTCAGGGGGTTTAGGGCTGGTCAGACTGGGTTTGCCTGATCCCTTCCTGCAGTTTGCTCCCTTGCTGATTTTCCTCAAGCAAGAATGCTTTGTCACTAGCTCTCCCCAGCCTTGCCCTGGGCTTTGTGATCAAATGCTCAAGCCCGTATAAACAGCTTTTGTACTTTCTGCCTGGAAAACCTCTTTGTCTCCTTACAGACACATTTTCTCACATTTTCTTTGGGCAGAAACCACTTTCCAGTTGAAATAAAAGCCTCACTTTGGCTGCCTCTAAGCCTCTTGATTGTATTAAAATGCACTGAATGCATCAACAAATTTTAATTCCACCTCAAGATAAAAAAGGCTTCTCAAACACTTAGCACTAATGTCTCAGCTTGGGATCATATTCCAGTCTCCATCCTTTGTGTCAGAGCAGACATTCAAAGAGTAAATCCTGGGTTTCTACCCTTCGGGTCTCAAAGGTGGCCTTGGGAGTAGGCAGTCTGCAATTTGGGGGTATTTCTATATTGAGAAGGGGTTTGTATAAACTGAATGATAGGGAAAGATATCTGGTTTTATAATGAATGGAGGAAAAATAGATATATATCTGGAAGCAGAACCTCTATGGACTGGACTTGGTAGTCCTCATACAAGCAGAGAAGTGGTGGGAGGATGGAGACGTGCAGCTGAGCTGCTTTTGGGGAGAAGTCAGAAGAGTTACACCACTTTTGTACCTAAAAAAGCTGTGATGCCACCTCCTGGGAAATGCTCGTAAGGAGGCATTTGTTAAAGCTGAAGGGTTAGAGCAGGGTACCTTGAGCAGGATTTGGTCGATTCACAGGACATCACTCCAGCTGGAGCTGCCATGGATGGGAACGGGGAGTCTGGGCTTTGCAGCATGTCCTCCAAACCCTTTCACCAAACCTCTGGGGACAACCACAGCAGCCCTGACCCTCAGTTCCAACCCTCTTCAACTCCTGGGCACCCCATGGAGCCGGCTGGGGCTTGGCTGGCAGCTCTGCCCCACGGGCAGTGGATCCATGACCACCTCAGTGGGGCCCAAGGCAACCACAGAGTGGTGGCTGGATTCACCATTTCGTGTCAGAAGCACTTTTATTTCTTCCCCTAAAGCCAAACTTTCCTGGAGACCTGGAATATTACTGGCTTCTTTCAAAATATTCATGGAAAATTTTGAAAGCTCTTCCTTTTGGACCAGTTTGGAGCAAATTCTCATTTATTTTCATTTTTCAATGAAAAAAACTACCCACTAGAAAGGCTGTGATTCTCAGACAGCTCACCTATAACCAACTCACTGCTATGACATGGCACATTCCCTGGTTCAACTCATTGATTTCAGGTTTTTTCTCTCCTAGTTTCTGCCTTTCCTGCAATACTTACTTCAGTGCTTGCAAAAGGACACACATAAATAACTGGCTGAGGGCTGATTCTGTTCCCCAAGGACAGAATTCACTGACAGCTGCCTGGAAGAGCCAAGTTGTTCACGATGATTGAGAGGCCAAAGCCGTGAAGAGAGTAGAAGGAGTTGGAGAGATTAAAGCTGTGTGTTGTTAATTTGGGAAGTTAAGGGGACAGGAGGCTACAGTAGAAAATCTTGCTTAATTTTTGTGCAAAAAAAAGAAATCTCTTTGCATCCCTTTTCTAAGCCGTTTACAGCACCGCAATGAATTCTCCCCAGATAAGAAAGAGAGAAGAAAGCTCACAAATCTTCTTCTCACTTCCAAGCTCAGAAGTGTAATGCCATTTCAAGCTAGAAACATAAGATAAATTAATCTTTTTTAGGTAACACAGCAGGGGGCATTGGGAAGCATTTGAACATGAATGATCAGTTCAAAAACATTATCTTTTCCTCTTCTGTGCTAAAGGAGCACCCCAGTGATGACCGAACCTCATCCTCCTGCTGAACCTTTGTTGGACCTGATAAGCCTCCACAGCCTACGCCAGGCACGAGCCAAAATTAGCAAAGAAAAGGTTTCACAGGACATAGACCGAGGGAAGTACTCCTCGGCAAGAAATCTTGGAAGCAATAAAACTGTTCAGTGATAAAGTCCGATGTGGTTTGACCACTGTTTGGCCATGAGATAGCAAAGCTGGCCCAGCTGCTAGCCACATGGGTGTTGGTGATGCTTTAGGGAGCAGACAGCAGAGGAAGGTCGTGCTCTCTGCTTCCCGAAGGCCAAGGTGCTCCCTACCTGTGCTGGGTGAAAATCTTTAACCTCTGAAGAATGATGAATGGTCACTGTGGGCTGGCTCCCTGATAGTGTTTCTTCAACTTTCAGAATGCAAAGTCTAAAATACTATTACTTTTTTTTTTTTTCCTGTTGCATTTTATAAGTATATCTGCCTGCCCTATACAACATTTGTGTTGCATTGGTCTTCATTTGTGTCCCAGGATTAAGATTCATCAAATTTCTCTCCAAATCTTCATGCAATGTTAGTTTTTGGAGGATAGTCTCCTTCAACTTCTGTTGCATACTGCATCACTTCTGGTGATCCCACCAATGTGTGGCTTTATTTGAGAGATCTGACATTTAGCGTGCACATCCTCTGACATAATTTGCTCAGATAAACATTTTACTGCATCTTCTCACCCTCGCTGTGTGTGAATGCAGCCTCGGTGCTCAGGGAAGATGCTGCTGGACGCAGCCCTCCTCAGCACAGCCATCCCTCCAGCTGAGACCACCCTCGGCTGCCTCCCCCTGTTTGTATCCCTCACATATTTGTAGCTGAGGTAATCTCCACTGGAAGGGCCAAGGCACAAGGAATTGCTCCCACACTGGTGTCCTGCTTGTGCCAAGATTTATATCACCCATGGATCTGGATTTGCTGCAGATACTTGGACACTGACCATGTCGGGAGAGCTCCAGGCAAGAAGCAGCTTCCAGAAATGCTTTAATTTGGTGCTTTAATTAGGCACCAGCACAAAATGAAATCCAGCCTCGATCACAGCAGAAGATCCTGCTACAGGAGGACAGGTTGTGGCTGTATCAGCGTTAAAGGACACCGCGATTTCCCACAGCTACCAAAGGCAGGCAAGCCAGTTGGCTTAAAGCGAGCAACAGGGTTGAAGGCAAAAAGGGAAGAAGAAGAGGAGGGAAAGAAAAGGAAACCCTCATCAAACCCTCTTTTATATATCTGCTCTTCATGCAGCAGTGCTGCCAGATGACGGAGCTGTGAGGCCAAGTTGTGCAATCCTGCAAAGGACTTTGCAATAAAGAGTGAGAAAGCAGAAGTTTCTGGTTCCTGGAGCTAAACCCAACTGCCCAACACCCAGGACTGGGAAGGTCCCACAGCAGGGCCATACCTGCCTAATTTCAGGCACCTTGGCATAGCTTCTCCAAATTTGCAGAGACCTATCCTCCTCTGGGGAGCTTCCCCCTGCCCTGCAGAGCTCTGGGGCCACCCCAGACCCAGTCCCACCTCTGATTTCCCTACAAAGCCCCTTTTGCTGATTTCCTTTTGCAGGAGGCAGACTGAAGGTCCTCAGATCCCGTACCAGCTGCAAAACAGAGATTCCAGCATTTTAGGCACATCAAAGAAGTAGAGGAACATGAAAGGTGGAGCAAGAGAGGGATAGGGGTTCTGTGTCCAACCATGACGCTTCCATGGTTATTAATCAATGCAGGAAGGATGGGGGGTTTCTGGGGAAGAGGTGATGAGAAAGCTGCAGTTCTCTGTCTTATTTATTAATTAGAGTTTATTTTAAGAACAAACGAATGGCTCCCTTCTACTTCCTGCCCTTCGTGTTGCTATGAAAGGGGAGGAAATGGGTGGAGGGGGAGCAACGTCTCACTTCTCCTTTTGGTGGAGGACTCGGAGCTTTCAGAGGTTTACAGGTGAGTGGAGGGGAACTGTTTCAAAAAATGTTTTTTCTTCACATAAATCAAACCAGTTGCTTCCCCATATGCAGATTAAGATCTTACAGGACCTCCTGACCACAGCTCACCCATAGACAAGTGGCCACGTGAAGGTGTGGAGGTGGCTGACTTAGCCAAGGGCGTGCAGGTCCTGCGCTTTGGCTCTCCTTCCTAGAGAAACCCCACAGGTAATCAGCTTATAAAAGCAAGGCTTGAAGCCTGCAGCACTGCCTTTCCCCTAACTGCCTCCTGATGGCTTTATAAATGTGGGGGGATGTTTATCATTTCCCATTAAGCCCTTTTCCAGAAGGTTAGAGCTAAACCCGTTTGCAATTGTTATTGTGCTCCCGCGCATCGGGAGAACAGCTGAGAGATTTTCTTTGCATTTTTCCCTTTGTAACACTCAGCTGATCCCCATCAGGTGACAGGGGTGGAAAGAAATAACTCCACTCGGGGATGGCAGAGGAGAATACGTGCGTGTTTCCCGTGAGCTGGGCCACAGAGGGGCAGAGAGGCTTGGGGCATTTGCATCTTTGCACCAGCCCAGCCTCACCTGCCCCTTTGTCTGGGAATCCTCCATGATAGGATGAGCTAAGAGAGGGGATTAACATCCCGTTGGGTACACTGTCTCCTCCTGTCAGGCAAGAAGTCACTGCAGCTCCCGGGGAAATCAGCGGAGCCCAAAGGCTCATCCAAACCAGCCATAATCACATTTGGATGTGAGTGTGGCAGGCACACATCACCTGTGCTGCGTTAGCATCTGGGTTATTGGTCATAAAACTCAAAACACCGTCATCTTTGCCTCCCTCTCCCCGTATCTTTTCTCAATGACCCCCTCTCCAGAACAAACCGTTCCCCAGCAGACATCTCCCCTGGGGTCAGGGGGACACACTGGCTCTCCTCTGTGTGTTCCTCAGCAGGTTTCTCTACCTACATCCCCTGCCATGGGGACATCTCCAGGTTCTTTGTGTTGGGTCGGATGCATTTGGACCTTCCCAAGGTCCAAAGATGAGCTGCAAGGGATCCTTGCATGTGCCCTCCCCATTAATACACCGCCAAGTTCTTGAAACACTTGCCCTTGCCCACACTGCTTTGTTTTTGTGTTCGAGGTCTAGAGGCAAGGTATGCATCCAGTGGTGTGTTATTCTGAGAATTATTAAGAAAACAGAGCAAGAGCCGTAGCCACCGGAGTCAACCTTAAAAAGTCTCCGGTTACTTTTGCCTCAGACTCCAGGGATTCAGGTCCTTTCCATCTCACAAATCATCTGTGAGCTAAAAATACGTGACCTCCACTAGGGGAAATACATAAATCTGTCTGGCCTGCACAAGTCACCAAACTCCCAGGGTAAAGAGCGCTCTGCAGTCTCTGGTTATTTTTCAACTTCACTTCTGCAATCATAAATGTCTAACAGTGCTGAAAAACTGGGGTTGAACCGCACCATGGAAAAAGTGCTGCCATAAACCCGGCCCGGATTAATGTCCAGTTTGGTCTGCTCGAAACTGCAAATTAGTCATGCAACTTCAAGAGGTTCGGATAAGTGTCGGTGAAAGGCAAATATTTTTCTTCCATGAGTGGTACTTAGCTGTTAATAAATTAATTAGTGTAACAACTTCTTGGCTTTTAATTAGTCACTGAGGTACAGGTCCCTGTGATTTTGTCCCCTGGGTGACTTGCTTTAAATCCTTTATGGTCTTCTGCATAGGAACTTCTCTGATCTGATTTTTTCTCCTTGTGAAAGTTGGGCCACTATCGAATCAAAAACTTTTCAGTAAGTGTCCCCACCCTCTGCCAAAGTGCAGAAGATGAACTGAGGTCCGTGGGTAGCAGAGCCTAAACACATGGGCCAGTGCTCCTGGGCAGAGAAAGCTCCTGGAAGCTACCAGAAGAAAATGGCAATGAGAAACCAGGGTTTGATGCACTTATTTTTGATTTTATGGTGTAACAAGGCCGCAACGAGGTTTTCTTTTCTTTCCATTTGCTAGGATGGTCTGATTCTGTAGAGCCTGACCCAGACTCGGTCATGGAAAGGGCAGTGAGATGTTAGCCCTGCAGAAACTTCTTCCCCCAGGTTGGAAGGAGCAGGCCAGTGACCTTGTGCACTCGACCAGAGGTGGGCTGAAGATGGACCAAGTCCCTGCACGTGGCAGTGTCCAGCTGGAAGGACCCTCCTGAGCCGTGAAGGCATCACCCCAACCTCCCTCTGCGACTATATACCATGGATGGGCCAGCCAGGAGCTAAATGGCAGCAGTCTTGGTGCTCTTGTGTCTGTGGGAGTTTGGCAGAGCTTCCAGGGGGAGGAGGGGTGAGATCTTTATCAGCAGAGCAGCTTTAAGGCTTCAAACTGTAAATGCATTGTCTAGCAGACAAATCCTCTGGGGAGTTTACAGCAGAGCCTTCTGAACAGGATAGGGGAAGACTGACGAGGAGTTTGGGGTTGGATTCAGACCAATACCAAGAGAGATGTGGGAGAAATCTCCACCTGCTTTCGAGGAACTTGGGCTGCTGCAATTTCACTGTGGAAAAGAGGAGTCTTCAAAGCAGCCCTCGACATAAAAGCTCCAAGACTGGCTGCGGCGCTGTGCCTGCTGCTCAGGCTGTGGCTCACCCCCATGAGCAACCAGAGCTGCGTGGGAAGTGTGGTCGGGCCTCTCAGCAGGGCTGCTGTGGTGTGCCAAGAGCAGTGCCAGCGCTGGCCAGGCAGCCCAGCAGGAGGCACGGGCAACATCTGGGTCCTGCATGACCCACACGTGGGGATTGGGAACCACAGGGCAGCGATCTCACAGCCTGGGGGGGAGTGGGAGGGCCTGGGAAGGCTCAGGATGGATGGATGCACTCTTTTCCTCCCATACTAAAAGCCACAGGATGAGCTTCAGGGGAGTGAATCGGGTTGGAGTGAAGGATTTCTCTGCTGCTGTCGTTTGCAGCCTTGCAACCCTCTGACAGTGCCAGAAGAGTTCCCTGCTCCAGGTCATGGTATAAATGCAATGGTCTTTGTCCCAGCACAGACAATTTTGGGATATGAGGAGAAACCAGAGGATGGAGAGGGCATGGACTGCCCCTCCTGGTGCCATTTACAAGAGTAAATTCGATCTTGACCTGATTGATGCTGGTGGGAGCCTTAAGGATGGCTTCTGGGCCTCAAGCACTCTGCCTGCTCCCTTGCTTCGTTGTGGCTCTGTCCCTGCATCTCTGAATGGCCTGGAATGGGGGCTCCCATACTTCCAGCTGGGATTTGCCAAGTGGAAAAGCCCAGTGATGGCTTGGGAACAACATGAGGGCAGTGCACAAGGGAAACGTCCTTGAACAACTCCTTCATCTTTAATCATCAGATGTGTTGGTAGAAATACCATCCAAAAAGATGCAAACGACACGCACAGCCTCACGGCATCTCAGTGCCGGGCTTTGTCACGTCCCCCGTTGGCAGGCATGTTCCTTCTCAGCAATTTGTTCCCCTTTTTGCTCCTGCCCCCTCCTGTGCAGGTGGCACACAGGGTGCTGAGCCGTAGGATGCCAGCCGCAGAGCTGGGGGCTGAGCACAGCACGCGTTACGGCACGGGACGTGCAAAAATGCAGACCACAGAAATGATATCTAGAGAAAGGCATCCCCACGCTGAGGGTGTGTGGGGAAAAAAAAAAAAAAGCCTGGGAGCCAGGAACAGCCCCTGTGGTGTGCGTGGTGGGGGAGGGCACAGCTGCAATGGGAACGGAGTCATTAGCATTGCACGACTCATTAAATGCGTGTTCTGCTGGGTAGTAGTAATGGGGAGAGGGGTTGCCACCTCATTTATTTCCCCAGGAAACCCACCTTCGGTGTCTGCGTGCAGAAATACAGGCAGTTTATGAGAGGAAAGGGGATGGGGCCTCCCTGTGTTCCTTCTTGCACATGCACCACTGGGAGGGAGACACCAACAGCTCTGTCAAGGGGATTTATGACTTTATGGCCACATCAGTGAAAAGGGTCGGGGCTTTATCAAGCAGCTCCTGGCCACGACAAGCCTCAGCAGGGCAGAGCTGGTGATGTGATCCCACACTTGGGTGCTGGCCAGGATGCTGGGTTTGGGTCCCGTCACACTCAGCCCATGTTCTCCATGGTTGCAATCAACACTATCCCTCCTCATCACTTCCTTCAAGAGATGTTCTGGTCTGTTATAAAGCTTCTGAGCAAAACAGGACCTCGCTGTCCTGAACCAGGACCAAACCCTGTATGTCCTATCAGCTCCACCAGTTCACAGCCAGGTTAAGTCAACCGAAGGCCACGTTGTCACCAAAAGGTGTGCTCCTGCCTCCTCCTTGTCCTAGCCACCTCTTCCTGGCCGCTCCCTTGTGTCAACACAACGCTCCCTTGTGCCCCGCAGCTACGCAGCGAGTCGGATCAGCTCGGTGGGTCATTTTTCAGCCAGATTAATGGGCTGCCCTGCCTCACCAGGTGGTGTCGTGAGCGGGGTGGTGACAGGAATGCACAGCCAGGGGTGGGGTGGGGTGGGATGGGGCAGGGGAAGCAGGACTGCCCCTTTTGGCAGCCAGGCAGACTTGGGTTGGCTCGAGCTACTCGTGAAAACCTGCTTTTAATTTTGCCCTTTGGTAAAGATGAATAATTCGCTTTTAATGGGGAAGCTGTGAGGCCTCATTGTGTTTTGGAGGCTCTCTAACCACAGCATCTTTCTGCAGATCATAACCCAGTTAAGCGTGTTGAGCAAATAATATTTCAGCTGCTAACAGTTGAGTCAACAGCGGGGTGATCAAGATTTAATCTTTTATTTCACAGGGGGAGACCGCGCTTCTATTTTACAAATCCTTTTTCATCACAATAGGATTCCCTGAATCAAAGGCTTACAGGTGCGATTTTTGGCTGGGAACTAGTGGCTGCATTCCTGTCAAACGTATTCTACTTTCCAAACACAAATAACCTTCAGCTCCTTGCAGTTCAGGAGAATTGCTTTCCAGAAAAAGTGTTACCTTCCCCTGAGTTCAAAGTCCCTTCAGGAATGCGTTGGTTAGGATGCTGCTAAAAATGTATCCGTCATTACCAAGGAACCGATTCCTGGGAGTTAACCAAGCAAAAAATGCCTACAGGAGGCTAAAAAACAAAAAAATTGGACAAGGAAGAAAATTAAACTCAAGTCATCAGCAGTGAGAAGAAGGCTGCCTCTCCTTTCCTCTCTCTCTTTCTCTCTTTTTTTTTTATCAGTACCAGAAGCAAATCCTTAGCTTTAAGCAATGCCCCTTTCAAAATCAATAGAACAAAATGGGCATCTCTTTCAAAACCAAGCTGAAATTATGCTAAATATTCCTGTTGATCTTTGTAGGGTTATCACTATGCAATTGTCAGTGGCTTTGCTCTTTGAGAGATTGTATTAGATGAGCGTAAAGATTCCTCCTGCCCTTAAAGGCTGTTCACTTTGTCATACGGATTTCTTTTAGAGTGCCTCTATTTGTTACATCAAGATTCCGGAGAGAGGCAGTGATTTCTAATTCTGCAGAGGATTTCACGTGGCCACACCAGCAGAAATGGGCAATTTTACCCCACAGGGATGTGGGATTGCCGTACGTCAGGGGCTCCCGATGTGCGAGGTGTAAAGGAAGGCAGTTCCTTCCCCAAGAACATGAAGTGGACAAACCTTTAACAGCCAACAGTGCTCTGATTGCAGGTATCCTATGAGAGATCAAAGGGACTCGCTACAGATCCATTACTTGGGCGATTTATTATTGACAGACTTCCTGGCAGAGTTTGTGCAAGCTGTGGACTGAGGCCAACGGGATCATCTGAGTCTGGAGACCATCTGCGGGACCTGCACATCCTGGATTAAGGCAGGAAGGCAGAAATAAAAGGATGGGCCAGTCCTCCCAGGTGGGTGGGATTCGTCCATATTGCACCAGTGCTATAAGGCTACTCAGTAGGGAAGCCATTTGCCCCTACACTGCTTTAGGACATCTTACTGTCCTAGAACCTTATTGTTATAGAACCTTATTGTTCTAGAACCTATAGAAACAGTACCGATGACCACAGTGACCCCAGTGTTTGCACAGGGTGGAGCAGAGCTCTGTTGCAATGCCAGCAGTAACTGGTTATGGATTACTGCAGTAAGACTGTGCCCTGCCTCACCAAAACCTGCCCCTGACCTTCTCGGTCCTATGTTGTGCCAGGAAATTTGGGGCATGGGGCGCAGAACAGACAAGAGGACAGAGCAGGACTTTAGAAGGATGTAAGATTGAGCCATGTGTCCATCTGCAAGCCAAAGATGGGGGAGAAATTGGTTCTCACTCTACCCGAGGGCTCTGGAGAAGGGTGAGAAATCTGTCGGTCCCTCCATGGAGAGACACCTCCCCTCCACCTTTCTGTGCCAGCCTGAAAAGGATTATTGGCTGAATATCTCCCTTTGAAATCACAGCTGAACTTCCAGTGCTCCTAGGCCAGCCCTGGAAGCATATGAGGTTGTAGAGCCTCATACACCCCAGCATCCTGCTTACCTGGGGAATTCCTTCCCAAATATCCCCTGCCTGTTTTCAAGCCAGCTGAAGGACAATGACAAATTAAAAAGGAAAGCAGAGTAATTCATCTCTAATTTATTCCTGAAAAAAAACGTAAATGCCATATTAAATTACCCATATCCCCAGAAAGATCCAGAACATCAGTTGCACATGTACACCACACTCTGCTTAGGTGAGAAAGTCTACCTGATGCCAAATTCCTGCATCAGTTCAGGAGCTCTGCAAAGCCTCTCCTCATTGTACCACTTGCAAACCCAATGTGAAAGACAACAGCTTTGGGTACGTGCCCTCCAGTCCCACCTGCACAGAGCAGGCTGGCACTACGATGAAGCACAGCAGCAGCAGATACATATCCATTATCGTATTACCCTTTGCCATCTCCAGAAATCCATAATGACTGAGGCCCAAAGCACATTAAAAGCTTTTGAACCAATCATTTACAGAAAATCACCAGCATCATTGCAGTTGGGTATTTCTCGAGGTTAGCAGGTGCCACATTGCATTTTACGATACTACCAAGAAATGTAGGCAGGGAGATGAAATATTCATGCTGGTTTCAGACACCAATACTTTCTGAAGCTGTATTATGAAATTAGAGGGTCTGGATGTACTGCCATGGCGAATATTAACAATCTTATCAGAGCTGATCGAAGTTTTCCATCTTGGCTTTTTGTTTGGTTTTGTTTGCCAAAAAGAACAAGCAAACAAGAAATTCTTTATTAAAACCAGAAATCATTTCAGACATGATGTACGCTTGTGCGTTGGGGAAATGAATAAAGAACTGAAACTGCAAAGTCCACACTCAGGTCTCCGTGCTGCTCCTGCCCAAACCACGTTGTCTTTGGGAGGAGCAGGAGGGGAAGCAGGATCAGGACCGGTTTCAGTAACCTCCCAAACCTTGCCCCATTTCCAGATTTCAGCACTGAGGGAGTTTCTCTTTCCCTCCCACTGACTTAAGAGGCTCACACCCCCCTGCATTCACCTCTCAGCTCTTCCCTTCCTACCTAAACCCTCCATCCTTGTGCTTGATCCAACTCACTGGCTCTAAAGCTGTGAGCAAAAACAGCTCCTGGAGCTCATCAGCCCCAAACCTACTTTGGTTTTGGTCTCTTCTGGAGGGGATGAGCAGGGCTGGTGGCAGCCCAAGGAGCTGCACCCTGCAGAGTTGGAGCCCCAGCCCTCCAGATACCTTGGTCAGCATTTCTTGTTGGATGTTGCACAGCTTTGCCAGGTTAGGGTTTATGACTCTTGTGAAACAAGTGTGCTTAAGGGAGAGATGTGAAGAAATAAATGATGAAAGGCAGGCTGAGAGGAGGGGAAGGCAAGGCGTGTGGGAAAGCACCAAGGGGCCAGATCCACCTACTGCAAGAGATAAGAGAGCAGAGGCAGGATTAAATTAGTGACACTATAGATTAGAAAAGAAATTCATTATTTGAGGTTGTATAGACTTCTTTCTTTTAATCTGGTGCATCCCAGAACCACAGTCTGACCACAGAAAGACTGAGGTTGGAAGGGACCGATGGAGGTCCTCTGCTCCAAGCCCCCAGCTCAGGCAGGGCAACCTTCAGCAGCCTGCCCAGGGAAATTGCCTCATTTCTTTAAATAATCTGCATTATTTCCATGGGTCCTGCAGGTTACAGAGTGTTCAGGACGAGCTAAAACAGCCTGGTCTGAAATATCTCCCTCCCAGCTGGAGCACAGCAAGGGCACGTAAAGGCTGGGGCACGATCGGGAAATTTACGGTGTAAGTTTGAGGTTAGGAGGTGGAAATCAAACACAGGGATCGCTGCTGCTCCTGCTGCCCCAGCCTCTCGAGGCAGGGTGTGAAGGGGGAATGGGAGCCCAGGGCTGCCCCCAAACCCCCCAAATTTCCCTCTGTAACACGGAGGAGCTCCAGCACAGCCCCTTTGGTTACATACCCCTATGGGCAGAGCGAGGCACGGCTTCATAATGTCAGCAGGAACTACATGGCTTTGTCTAGCACCCAGAGTAAGTCTCCTAGGATCAGAGTTAAAGCAAGCTGGGCTCCAGATGCTCCTTTCCATCTGAATTGGTGCATTTCTCCCTCTCAGGGTTTAAGACCTAACCAGGCAGATCTTACTGAGAAATTATGCCCGTGCTGCGTATGTGTGATTCTGCTGATTTTGTCGGAAAATGAAGCTCCTCCCTGCTGCTGGTAACTTTTGTTCTCAGGCTGGGAAATAATGGATGAAAAAAAAACTGAAACAATGGGATTCAACCAGTGCTTGCATCCAGGGGGTTCTCTCCAATGCAGCTCCACGAGCAGAACTAGTGATGATGAAAAATGACGCAAGTGTTAATATTATCTCTGAGAAAACATTAAATTACGCCAGCCTGGGGAGCTGCAAGCATGGTTTAATTAAAATCTGCTTGTGTCAGCTTTCTTCCCTCACACGTACAAGCAAAGCCCACTGGGAAAATCCTCCTGTGGAGAAGACAAATCCCTCTGGAAACTGGAAAGCCCACCAAAAATTAAAGCTGTAAGAACAGGCTCTTGGTGGGCAGTTGCTGAAGGCCACAAGCTTCAGCTAGAGCCTGGAAAGCTGAGTCTGGCCCGTGCTGTTCCTGGAGAAGCATTAGGATCAGGGCAGCAGGCACCTTTACTCTCTGGGGGTTTTCTCTCCCTTTCCTGAGGGGCTGAGGATGGCAAAATGCAACCTGGGTTCTCTTCCCAGGAGGCCTCCAAACGCTGCTCTCCACATGTGTGCACGTGTGCTCGACTCCAGGGATGCTCAAATGAAAAGCCAGGCATGCTCAGAATAATATTTGCTTTCATGCTAAAACAATGTTAATTTTATTTGCTTTCTGCGTCTCTGGGGTGCTCCTGCTTTTCTCAGCATCCACGAGGACTTGAAACATGCTCTTGTGAGCTGGAAGAGTCTGATTTGAGTGGGGAGACAAGAAAGGCCACAGCTGTTTTTGAAGAGTCTGAGAAATGTCCCAACACGTCGTGATGCTGGATGACTTCTGCTGTTGAGTTTGGGCCAGCCACAGCTTGGCAGGGTGAGAACCAAGGGCAGGAGAAGACTTCCAAGGTGAAACTGCTTGGTTTTGTGACACCATTTCTAAGGTAAAGAAAGATGCCTGGAAATACCCATCTCCAGCAAGGAAGAGTCATGTCAAGATGTATGTCAGCACTTATCATGGCTTTTAAGAGATTTTGTGGATACAGAAATGTTCTTCTCCTGCCCTCCTACCTTACCTATGCATCATGTATCACCTTGTGACCATTTTTGGACTTAAAACACTCCCTATTCTGAGTTAAGTGCAAAAAGACGCAATCCTACTTGTGAAACTACCATTTATCTTCTGCCAGTAGATGACGGCTCATTATAAATAATTTTCACTTACAGCTTGAGTTAATTGTTTGACCTTCCCAAGAGATGGGACTGCCACTGTTTCCTTTCTGAAGTTTACATGATTTCAGAGCAGAGGATTTCAAGATCTAGGACTTGATTTCATATGCCTCTCTGCTGAACAAACCGGATGACGTGCTGCAGAATTCTTGTGCAAGGGTAGCAGCCTTGTCTTGAAAATTCTGAGACTGAGACACTCCACATGGAGTAAATGATTATATTTGCCTGAAATAAGAAACATCTCATTTTTTTTTTCTTTTTCTTTTTGGTGTGTGTTGTTGTTATTGCTGGTTTTGTTGTTGTTTGGTTGGTTTATTATGTTTTTAATTATTCATTTACAAATGCCACGATGAAGAGAAGCTGCAAAGGGTGGAGGCTGTATACAAGAGGAACTCTGTGGTAACAGTATAATGAATATTAGGATCGTCTGTCAAAGAGGACGTATGTCTGTGGATCATCTCTGATTGAATAATTGCAGACAAATTGGGAAAAAAAATCTTACGTACTCCAGAGAAAGGAGTAAAAGGCAACATGAGGGACTGAAGTTCACTCAGGTTTTGCAGTTGTGTAAAGAGAAGCAGAACTGATTTTTTTTTTTATTATATTATTTTTTTTCAGTACAGGACTTTTGATTTATTTTACCTTCTTCAAGGCCACATAACTTTGCAGAAGAGGCAGCTGGTACCAAGAAGTTTTGACATATAAGGGGAGGCGGGTACACAGGGGAGGCTGGCAGCAGCCAGAAGAGCATGCAGAGAGGTTTGTGGAAGCAGAGGAAAAGTTGGGGTTGTCACTGGAACAGGAAAAAGAAGGAAAGAAAAAAATCAGCCAGAAAAGCTGAATACTGTCAACTGGGTTGTACAGGTGTATGCATGGCTGTGCTCACTGCTGATGGGGAAGAGGGCAAATTTGTGCTCACACAAGTAAATTCTGGCCTGAAAAATACCACTCTGTGGTGGGAGATGGGCCTCATCCCATGTGGGTGCCAAAGCCTGTTTGAGTTTGTGCTTCAGCACTTGCTCTTCCCAGTGAAGACACCAGCAAGCAAGACATTGTATTGGAGCTGCTTGAAATCTCATTGAGACGAAGCCTGGACAGCAGTCACACTGCATTTAACTATTTCTGATTATTCCTTAGAAGTATCTAGATCACTCTTATCAGCCATGGGAGAGACAGGAAGAAGTAAAGCTTGAACTCTGTATTTTATTTTATTTTTTTAGATTTTAGATAAATTAAGTTAATAGCCAACAAGGTCCTTTACTATGACTAGTTTCAGATGCCCGATTTTGATTACCTGGGGTTGCTTCCTACAGATGTTGAGTGAAGGTCTAATGTTCCTCAACAGCAATAAATATCTGTCCAAGTTTCACTTTAGGTATCTAAAAATGAATTGAATATTTTGGTATTCAACTACTGTTCATAATAAGCCAAGGGACAGACACAAATTCCGTGATTAAACAGGTAAGAAGAAAGAAAGCCTTTTTACCCATTTCCACCATTATTATTTGAAACTGAAGAGCAAAGAACATATGCTTTATGATATGTGGGTATAAATATTATTCAACAACTTTTACCCTCTGAATTATTTGTAGGGTCTATTACACACCTTTGCTTAGCTTCTCTTCTCAGAGCTGGAAAAACAGCAGGAGTGGAGGCAGCAGTGAACATGTAGAGGTGAAAAGACTGTCTTGTCCCCAGAGAAGGCATCGTCTTGTTAGCCAGGGCACGTCTGCTTTGTGTCAGGGCAGCAAAGCTAAGGGTCCCTTCTGCTATTGCTGTGACATTGTCGTGCTTAATTAAAGAGTTACAAAAAAGCACTGGTTTGAACGGAGCAGCTGGAGAGCCGTGACCACCAGTGTATGGAAGAGAAGGTGACAGAGGAAGACTACATTCAAAATGTATGGTTGATCCCAAGTTATAGGAACCTACCATTACTCCTGGAGCGGTTTTGGTCTCTGGGTACAATCCTTAACCAAAATAAAGCTCCCTGTGCACATTCTGAGGCTTTCTGAGGCCTGCAAAGTTCAAAAAAACATCATTTTGTGTCTGCTGCTCAGGCACTGAAATCAACAACGATGCCTCTTGCAAAGGACCCGCCACATCAAACACCTGGGTCTGGCTGTGCCCAATTGTTTCATTAGGGGAACTAGTGGCTCAGATGATTTTTATTTTTATTTTTGCCACCGTTGGCACACACATTTTGTGGTTTCAATGCTTCCATTAAAAGCAATCAAGAAATCTGAACTTTCTTCTTATGGTTTAAGCTATGACTTTTCTAAACATCATTGTGTAGGCACGCTGGCTGGGAAGAGGTCAAATGCTTGCATCACTGTGCAACTGGGATGCTGTCAAGCTACTGCAATCAAAACTGAGCCAGGATCTTGATCGTCTTCTTGCCTTTAGCTGCTGTAAGAACTTGGAGCAGGAGGCTGCTGCAGCTGATAGAGGAAAAACAGCCTTGTGGTTGGAGCTAGACCCTCAAGCTCCTGTGCCAGCCAAGCATGTCACTAGGCTCCCTGGCTGGTTTTGCCTTACCTCAGGTCTCTGGCTGGGTGAGCAGTCAAGATGTGCACATTCCCAAGCTCTCTGAAGGTTCCTGGGAAGCCATGTGTGCCTTTAGGTATCCTGAGCTCAGCCCTTCTTCTTTATTAAGGAAAGATGCCCCCAAAGCATCAGCCCTTTTCTTTAGCTTTTGCTGCTAGGAAGGGGGTGGCCATGGCTGTATCGGTTGGGAAGGCTGCTCAGCAGCCAGGCCTGAATCAGTAAAAAAAGTAAAATATTGACAGAGTTTGCTTTATCATTGACATGAACTGAGCCACAAAACTGCCGAGCAATGATGTGTCAAGTCATAAATAACTCATCGTGAGGAAAGGGTGCGCCACCTGGGCATGGAGCCATGGCACTCATCCTTAGATACGCATTCAGATCAGCTCCATTAGTATCATATTCTTCTGTAATTACTCTGTTGATTCAAACTGCATCTTATCTCCCCTCCGAGAGCCGCTAATACCCTTTCATTTACCGAGAGGCAGGAAGAAAGAGAATGCTGACATGACAGCCATGGTGCGTGCAGAGCAGGGCTATGGAGCACGCAAAAGTGGGGAATGAAAGCCTACAAAGGCTAAAAAACACCAATTCTGCAGGTGCTAAACTCTGCAAAAGCAAAACGGATGCTAATGGGATGCCAGTATTTACTTCCACTGCAAAATCCCAAGACCCTCATGCTCACGCAAAGAGTAGAAGGTGTACAAACCCCTCAGTGACCCTGGGTTATCCTGTGCTGGTGATGAAACCCAAAACCTGCCAAGTTTCATGCGGTCTCCAATTTCCACATGGAGGTTTCAAAGAGCTCATGTTGCATTACCTTGTTTTCAGAAGTACTTTTCATGAAACTTTACAAATTCTCCTCCTTAATCCCCTTTAAATGAGGCTCTCATGACTTCCAAGAGCTCCCTGAAAGCTTTACTATTTCTATTATTATTGTTGGCACACGGGAGGCTCATTACTACCCAGAGCTGCTGGAATAGGTTTCAGGGTGAGAGGGGGCATGAAAGAAGCTCTCAGGCTGTCCCTCATCACTCGGGTGTGCAGGAGCTGTCACAGAGCAGCAGCTGAAAGCTGCCTGACCCCTCTGTGAAAATAACACAGCTGATGGGAGATGAGAAACGAGGGGGTAGGAGCTAGGTGCAGAGAAGGAAAAAAAAAAAGAGAGAGAGAGGGAGAGAGATGGGGAGAGAGTTTCTTGACAAATAGAAGAAATGGCACCATTTTGGTCAGGGTCAGAGCTGGAGTAGTTATGGATCAACTAAAGCAATTTCATGTGAAAGATGAAAAGGGAGATGGCTGGATGGGGAATCCTGTGGGCAGGAGAGGGGTGGCAGCACAGAGCTGTACCAGGCGAGTGCTAGCAGCCCTGCTGCACACCAGCCCAGGCTCCCTTTGATCAGAACTTGCTTCTTCTATTAGCAGGATGGGTTTTGTCTATGTGCAGGCCACGGAAGTAATCGAGTTGTGCGTTGGTCAGGATGAAAGGCTCTGCGCCGTGCAGTGCCATTACTTCTGTATTTATGTGGGAGTGGAAAGCAAAGCAAAAATGTAATGAGAAGGTCTGGTTTCATTTAGGTGTTGTTTATATACAGAGTCAAGACCTCCCAGCCCACACGCACAGCTACAGAATAAAGATTAAGAGGAAAAGATGCAGGGAAAATTTTACAGTAGCCTGTGCTACTAAGAGAAGTTTTGGTGGTAAAGCACAAAAAAAGCAGAGTCACAAAAACTGAATCCTATCCAAGGACTCTTTTAGGTTCCATGGAAGCTCTGCCCAACTAACCAAGATCATAAACTCCCAGCTGAATTTGCCAAAGTGTTAAAATATAAACATCGTTTAAATAAATGGCAACATTTTTGAGGTGCTAAGCTACTGGAGAAGTCAGGGGTGTTAATGTTTCTCTGGCAAGCAGAGTGCATAGCCAAGAGCCCAGCCTGAGCACTGTAAAGGGATGGGATCCACCCTCGGCATTTGATTTGCTTAAATCGAAGCAAATTTGCACCAGAGTAAGTTTGGAAAAAATAAAGGTAGAGATTTTGCTTGTTCTAATGGAGAAAAGGCTGTCCACATGCAACTCCCATGATAAAATGACTGTAATGCTTCTCTGCTGGAGGGTGGAGGGAAGCCTTCACAGATGTAAGCAAAGGAAACAGCATCAACTAGATCACCAAGTACTGCTGCTCATTTCCTGCTAATCTTTGGCTGTTAACTAGTCATCAAAGCACTTAGCCACTCACAAAATCTGGAAGAGTGTACTTGAAATGCACCCTTCAGCAGTTGGACTCAAGCTTTTGAATCCTCAATGTAGTGCATCACCTGATCCTCTTAGGCATAAACCAAAGCTACAAATTGTCCAGAGGAAGATCCACAGAACAAAATAGGGACGATAACCGAAATTTATCTTCTTCTAAATGGGAAGGTATATCATGAAATTTCTTTCCCATTTCCCAGACAGCTGCAATTGTATCTGTGAATTTGGGAGTCTGTCATCATTTTCTTGCCACTCAGATCAGTTCTGATCCAAAACCTGCTCAATGTGAGTCAATATTGCATCAACAACCTCTCTCTTCACTTCCAAGGACTTGAAAATGAGCCTCATTGGGTTGGAGCCCCTCTCTAGATTCTCTAGCAAACAACTTACCTAGGCAACAAAAAGGGACAGGGGATAAATAGACATAGCTACATAATCAAGGCTTAAAATGAACCATAAACATCTCTAATTAAACCTACCCTAGAGCTATGACTGACACTTTATAGGAAATCACAGGTGAGGGCATTTGACCTCAGCGAGGCTCCCCAGGTGCAATGAGAAGCACAGCTTGCTTCACCAGATGTATAGTTCCCAGGATCTCTCATTTAAGGTCACAAAGCCTGAGTTTCTTGGAGTCCCAGAGAGCTCGAGATAGCAGCAATGATGCATTAGAAGCTGTTTGGGTTTCTTTTGTTTTGGAAGAAAAACAAGCTGAAGTCCAGAGGTCAACAAAGTTCAAGCCAGGTGAATGCCATCACTAGTTATAAAGCAATCACTAATATACTTCTGTTGACATGAAACATTTATCGGCGTCATACCACAGTTGTTGGTTCAGAACAATAAAGCCTTTCTTCTAAGTTTCCACCCCCGAGTTTATCAGTGGCTAAAACTGGATTAGGAAATAAAAGATAGGAAAATTTTTGATGTTGTAGCAGGGGTTGAAAGACTAAGCAAGCAAGTTTCAGTGTGTAGTTCTGGCAGCTTTGATTTATGGCCTTGCAAAGGCTGATAAAGACCCTCCAGGCAGCACAGAAAACACAAAAGAATTAATTCTTTACATGCCAGAATCGGGACAAAGATGCTCAATGTGAAGAACTTCATTGACATTTAATCAGGCTTTATTACCAAGGCAATCTCTAAATATTAAAATGACGGTCAGGTATTTACAAGCACATTGCTGCCACAGTAATTTGTGATCAAAGGGTCTAACTCAATCTCTTTGGTAATTATATTCATATCTAATTTTTGTTGGAATCATGTTTATATCGGATTTACGGTTGGCTCCATCTGGAGCAGATGCAGTCTCCTCATAAAAGGAATAATTGATCAAATTCTGGATTTGGTTACATGCGTGCGACTCCATTGCATTCCAAAACGTGTGACCACATGTCCCAGTGGGGAGGGTCAGCTGGAAGAACTCGTTAATTAGTGTATTATGTGCTCAAATTAGAATTTTATGCTGCTATTAGTTAAAACTGGACCGATCCTCTGTCTGAACGGGATTATGCTGACAGGTAGACAGCAGGTCTCTTGGAGGTTCTCAGTATTTTTGTCCTTAGCCTTGCTGATGTCATTTTGAAAATGAGATAGAACAATATATGCATTTTTCTTGATATAACTTCAACTTCTTTTCAAGGATTTAATGCAAGATCGTGAATTAAAAGTCTCCTGAACAGTACGGTGAGATTCCCGTAATGTTTGCTTTTCACCACTTAGCAGTTAAATGTTATTTTCATGCAACGGTTTCAGTCTGACTGCGTGGGACAGAGATCAGATCTTGTCCCTTTCACAGCTGGAGGAACTGAAATACTAGGGGAATGTCGGCAGTGCCAAGAGGGACAGAAATTTGTGTCTTCTCCACTGGGCTTCACTGGGTCCTTCAGCAATCTCTGGAGATTATTTATGTGTGTATCAGTCATGCTGAAAATTAAAAATGTGTTCAGTGGCAATATCAGTGCTGAAGCAGTAGGTATTTTTGGTCAGCAAATGCTTGGTGTGGTATTTCACTACACGCGCACTCTTCAGGCAGCAGGACCTCGGGGGCTGTCCCCACAGCCCACCAGCCACCAAGGGGCTTGCTCGGGTTTCCTGGGGTGGGAGAGGAGGAGGTGGGCTGAGGGAACGAGTTTTAGGACAGGCATGAACTCTCCTTCAGGGATCTTCCATCCCCTATTCTCAGGCTGCCCCAGGATTTCTCTTTCCCCTTCCTCTCTGTCCTCCCACCAAGGCCACCCACGCCCTGCTCACGGAGGACCCCGTGCTCCTCTTTCCCACCCCATGGCCCATATTTTCCCTCGGTCCTGCATTCCAGTCCCTTCCCCTAGATGTATACCAGATGTCCTGTGTGCCTCCCACCACCTTTTCTCTGCATCTTCTTCCTCCTTCCCATGCCAGCAGCTGTGGTTGGCCCCCATCCCACCAGGCACCATGACCATGACCTCTCTGTCCCTTCGTTACAGGGCTCGTCCCCCTTCTGTTCTGCAGTGCTACTGCTGGCACCCTCTTCTGCCTCCCCATATTTATCACTCTTCTTTCCCTTCAGTGGCAGAGTCCAAATCCCCCGGTACCTCCATTGTCCATGCTTTTATTCTCAGCCCATCAGAGGCTGTACACGCTCTGCGTGCCTTCTTCCACCCACTGCACTCCTGCTTCCTCCACAGAGCCCCCGTGAATATTTCTGTTTTCTTATTTTGCTTCACTTCTCTCTTGTCTTTTTGCCTGGGAAGGCGATCACTTAAGGTGCTAACATTTTAAAACTAGTTGTGTTGATGTGCAGAGATAAGAAACAGGGCACTGTTGTGTAGAAAGGCACAGAGATACTGTTGTGCAGAGTTACTGCTGTGCAGAGAGCTGCCACTAAGCAAGTCTCCAACATTTAGACCCCTGCAGAAAAGCTGGAAGCAGGCACTCAGACACTGAGATCTTTGTGGATCTTGTTTCTCTCCTGCATGCCACCACCACCCATTGTGTAGACCCCACAGACCTTAGCAGGAAGATCTCAATTCTAAAGGGCAGCAGAAAACCCAATTCCTCACTGTGTTAAGGAGTTTCTTCTCTCAAATACAGGAAAACATCAAGGCACATAGAAGAAGAGGTTCAGCAGGACAGCAGGACCTCAGGGCAGGACCACACATCATCCTGACAGATGTTTTTGTAGCTTGTCCTTCAAAAAAATAAAAGTGATGGACACATCTTTGGTTCAGGACAGCCTCAGCCCTTCAGCACTGCCTGCTCACCACCACCGACCCATGGAGGTTAGCGATGTCTGCTCCCAAGACAGCGAATCTCTTCTGCTATAGCAGACAAACATGGGACGAGACAAGTATTGGAGGTGGTACTGACAGCACAGAGAAGAGCAGCAGGTGAGCAAAGGCAATGTGAGGTGGTTGGAAGGGAGCAGGGGCAGAAGGGGAGAAATTATCACCAAAATGTTGTAAAATCCACAGAAGCAGCTGTGTTGCTGTCTCAGTGACAGCAAAGAGATGTGTCAGTCTGATCCCGTTTCCTTCTGTGTATAAGCAGCATACAAGCATCAAAATCCATGCATCACAATCACAGAAATGTTGGTTGGAAGGGGCCTCCTGAGACCTCTTCTCCAGCTTTCTGCCCAAAGCAGGACTTCTGCCTACATCAGGTCAGCTCTGGCTCTGCCAGCCAAGCCTTGAAATCCTCCAAGCAGAGCACACCCATCACTTCTGGGTCACCTATTCCTATGCTGCATTACCCTCTGGATGGGAAAGTCTTTCCTAACACCCAGCATGAATCCCCAAGCCAAAATGTATAACCACTGCCTCTATTGTCATTATTTGGTGCTGCTGAAAAGAGCTGGGGATGATCTGCTTTAGAAATGCTCTTCTACCAGTTTCAGGCTGCTGCTAGGTCACCTTCCACTGCTCCTCATCCGGACTGAAGCAACCCAACCACAGGACAGGACAAGTGAAGCTGCAGAAATATGCTGCTGAAGGAGACCTTGACATCCTCTGCCTTGGCTGACAGCAGCACCGAATGCATTTAGTCCCTCCCCAAAAAACAGCCAGCTAGCTCTTTCCCAAAACCTCCTGTGAAGGAGGGGTCCCAGCACCTCCAAGGGCAGCCCTTCCTTTTACACCAAAGCAAATTATTGCTCTGTCAGACAGAGTTGTTCCTTATATTCTATGTAGGGGCTGCAGTTGATGGCAACAGGACTGAAAGAGTGGTCTACAGAGCCCCCAGTCCTTGTAACAACACCATAAACTACCTGAAAAGCTAGTAGGTCACCTGGTTCTGTTCATTTTCTTCATTCCAGCAGCTCTATTTCATACTAAAAGTATTCCTAAAGCTTCTACAAGAAAGATAGGTATCTTTGCCAAGCATGATGTTACTTGACAGTGAAGAGGAAACACGGGGAGGCAGTCTGTACATGTCATCTGGCAGGGAACTTGCCAGAGGAATGGGCTATTAAAATAAAAGCTGTGGTATAAAGAAGTTGAGTCATGCATGTGGCTTCTATTCCTGTTATCAGGAGGGAAAAAGAAAAGTACCTGATCTCAAATTACCTAACCAAGAGAAAATGAGAACAGCGCTATTTGCCTATCACTATTCATTATTTCAGTAGTACCAATGGCAACGTACCCAGCTTTGTGATCTACGTATTTATTCAAGAACAAATTGAATTCACCAAAAGTGTCCTCAAAACCTTACTGTTCCCTCCATGCACACAAAAGCTTAAAATAAGATGGAAAAGGGGATTCTGCAACCACTGTTGCTGCAGTTTCAAGACACCTGGCTGAAGTGGCAAACATGCAGCATTCACTCCGGTCAATGGAAAAAATGCCTGTTCCTTCCAAGGGATTTGAGATCAGGTCCAAAACAAGTAAGGGTCACCAAAAGATAGGAAGAAGCCTGGGAACGAAAAGTGCAGTAAAAGTGCCCGGTATTATTACAAACATCCCCCAAGGCTTCTCATAAGAGTGCAGGAAAGCAATAGCTGTCATATTGTATTATTTTGGTAAGAATAGCCATTAGTCCCATCTTGACTGCATTCCAATCAATACAAGATAAATGCTCCTATGGATTTTTTTTCTCCCTTTTTTTTATACCTTGTTAAAGTGAGCCAATTCTCTTACCTTGTTACACAGCGACTTCTAGAGCACTCACCTTTGGCACATGGATGATGGATGGTCTGGGGATGTGGGTACAGAGTACAATAGCATCTTGGCTCAGCTCGTTAGCAGCAAACACTGATGACTCTGTGATAGCAGACGCCGGCTGAACAGCAGTATGGTTGCTAGAACTGCTGTTTGTGCGGCTGTGTTTTTCGGAGTGTCTGAAAGCCTTGAACATCTCCTCGCTGCCTTTCTCTCCTGCCTGCCTGAGGCTGCTGGCTGCCCTTGGAGCTGGCTGCAGGCACACTGCTGAGGTCGCCTCGGTCTTCTGCTCGTCCATGGCTAGAGGGCTCGTGTTGGGCTGGTCAAACGGGGTGTTTTCGTGTGCATTTCCGAAGCAGGTGAGCAGGGCTGAGCAAGGGAAAGGATGCATCTTGGATGACAGGTTATCGGATCCGCTTAGCCTGCTTTCCACATCAGCATAATCAACAAGCTGCATTCACATCCAGAAGAGAGCCCCGAATTTACGCCCAGGCACAATGTCATTCCAGCCTTCCCAGAGCAAGCACCCCCTTTTCGGCTGTCGGGTGCACCCAGAAGCGGGGTGCTGTGCATCCCCCTCTGCTGCAGTCAGCCCGCTACCTCCTCGCGGCCGTCCGCTCCTATTGTCTGCGAGCCAAAGAAGTGCCGACACAATGAAAATGTTTGCAACAGTTGCATGCTCTTCCTCTGAGCTGTCAGCAGCTAAACAAAGCCCTCACAATAGCCCCATAACCCCGGCGGGCTACGGTTACAGAAGCGGAGGCTACGGCATCAGGCAGTCTTCAGTCAATAGTGCTGCAGCCTCAAGTTACCTGGTGAAGGAGGCAAAAAGATAATGTAGCCCGAGCTCTCCAGCCATAATAGCATCATCATGTGTATCAGTGTCATCATAACAATGGTATAACTGGCTCCAGTTACACCACTCGGATATTTTTAGCCAGAAACACTAAAATTGTTCATCTATCAATAACTTAGGTCAAAAATGTACTTTTCAGGCTCTTGGAGGGGTCATTTGCTGTTGAGAAGGGAAGCCGAGAAGTGGCTCTACCTGGGAAGAAAAAAAGATGTGGGCATCCCATGCTCATGTCCAGCACACAGCCCCTCTCCTTTGGCATGGCCAGTGGGAGCTCCTTCACCACCATGCAGCACCGCTGCTCCCAGCTCTTCTCCAACAGCACCCACTGCTCTTCTTACCCTCCACTTCACAGGGAAAACCAGGAAAACCAGGAAAACCTACTGAAACTCAGTGTCGGGTTGGTGTAAGAGGAGATGTTTCCTTTTGCAGCATGCAGTGGCTTGAGGCCGGCTGCTAAAACAAGAATACAAGGGAAAGAAGGAAGGAAGGAGGGAGGAATTGTTCATAGTTAGGGCATCTGCCTCCAGAAAATCCCAAGTCTTTTCCTTTTTGTGCTGCCAGAGGCTTCCTGTGTGACAGTGATATTGTTCAATCTCTATCTCCCTCTGTATAAAGGACGAGAGTAATCGCTTCTTCTTTTTTTCCACATGCTATACAGCTCCTGTCTCTTTGTAAAAGGTTATAAACTCTTGAGGGAAACAGCTCTTATTTGTTTTCAAGCTGCTGGTATAAGAGGTCTCCAAATTCCAATGTGGCATCTACCTGCTAATAGCACCTAATGTGAAATCTGGAATTTTGTTTTTTCCCAAGAAAACTGTACTTTTCCATTTACTCCTGATGTGTTGTTAGTTTGTTGTTGTTGTTGTTGTTGTCAGAGCCTCCATGTAACTGGGCCTTTGATCGTACTGTAAGGCTTGACATTGAGCAAAAATATGATATATGAAGAGAAACTCATGTTTCCAGTAGATCACGAGGAACTGCACTACAGAAGGTTGAGGGTTAAATTCCCATTTTGTCAATTGTTAGTGCCTGAGGCTCCCAGAGCAACAGAACAATCTCAAGTCCCTCATCCAGCAGGTTGTCTTCACCCATCAGCGTGTCCTGATTTCCTCGCTCCTTATCACACACATTAATTCCAGCTGTCTTAATGAAAAAGATGAGTGCCACTGAAGAGATCTGTCAGACACTCTGATGCTTAACAGAACTCCTGAAAACCCACTGCAATGGAGCCCTACATATAACCATCAGGAGATATAGAGGCAAATGTGAGGCTTGGCATCACATTTCCCTTTGATAATTGTGCTTAGGCTGCTCTCAGAATCACAGAATATCCTGAGTTGGAAGGGACCCATGAGGATCACCACGTCCAACTCCTGGCTCCACACAGGACCACCCAAAAATCAGGCCATGGGGCTGTTTTTTCAAGTACTTCTTCAACTCCAGTTGGCTCAGTGCCTTGACCACTGCCCTGGGGGGCCTGCCCCAGTACCCAACCACACACTCAATGAAGAACCTTTCCCTAACCCCCAGCCTGGCCCTCTCCATCCCAGCTCCATGTCATTCCCTCGGGTCCTGTCGCTGTCCCCAGAGAGCAGAGCTCAGCGCCTGCCCCTCCGCTCCCCTCGTGAGGGAGCTGCAGGCCGCCATGAGGCCTCCCCTCGGCCTGCTCTGCTCGGGGCTGAACACACCAAGGGACCTGAGTCACTCAGCCTTGTCCTCTAGACCCTGACCCATCTTTGTAGCCCTCCTTTGACCACTCTCCAATAGTTTTATGTCCTTTTTATACTGTGGCACCCAAACCCTCACACAGAGCTCGATGTGAGGCCGCCCCAGCGCAGAGCAGAGCAGGACAATCCCTCCCCTCGCCCAGCTGGCCATGCCGTGCCTGAGGCACCCCAGGGTGCTGCTGGCCCTCCTGGCTGCCAGGGCACACTGCTGGCTGTGTTCAGCTTGAAGTCAAACAGAACCCCCAGGTCCCATAACTTATAGGTGGGACCATTCTCCTTACATCAGCTTGTCCAAGTGTCCAACGTTTGGTTTTAGAAAGGCCCAAAGTGCAATCTGAGTTGCAGGGGCTCTTGCTGATCTGTGTCACATGCCTTGATTTGTAAATACTGCTGCAAAACTGGAATGTCTTTAAGTGAAGTGTCACATACTGACAGTATTACACGGAAGAAAATTACTTTGGCTCAGACCCATCTTGCTTCTCTCATCAGCAGGAGATGGCAGCAGCAGCAATCTCAGTATTCCCCTTCAGTGAGTGCCAGGAGATAAAAAACTGGTTGTGTAGATATGAAGCATTTTCCTCTTGTTTTGCATCCCCCAGGAAGGACACGGATCCATCTGGGAGCAGAGCTATTGCAGATGGATATGTTCAGCACCCATCTGGATGCCCTGTTCTGCATGGCACCATAGGTCCCTGCCTGGAAGTTTTGGGCTTTGCTTTGGGTTGCAGGCAGATGAAAGTTCAGCAGTTTTTTTCTCCTAACCATTATCCTTTTATTAGTTCTGGCTTTGGATGCTTCTGTCCCTCAGTTTCTAATTTACCAAAGGTAGATAAATACTGATCTATCTCAGAGGAGTAGGACATTAAGAATTGTGAGTTGTTCAAATATTGCAGAGCTGGAAGCCTGGCAGGATCAATCTCACGTATCAGGGAACTTCAGAAGCTGAGGAAGCACTCAGAAGCCTGGTTATTTATTTGAGTTTTACAGACTTGTTGAGGATGTGAGAGTGGCCCTATGTCTACGAACAAACTTTCTCATGGGATTTCTGGTGCCTCCATTCATTCCTGGGCCCCTGCAGGACAAAGGGCACAGGCAAAATGTTTTCAAGAAATTGCTCAAATATTCAGAACCTCAGAAGAAGTTCAGTTTGAGCCTAAACATAAACAAGTTTAGAGACTGTCTCATTTCTTGTAAAGCAAGTACCCTATAAGGACATTTCCCTTTACTAATCCTTAGGCTTCATAAAAATGTCTGAGAGAAATTAGTGAAGTCCTCTAGGAGTTTTTTCTGTGTTATCTTCTAAGCTTAGCTCTACATTTATGAGTGTTTGTTCCTTGATTTTGCTAGATATGGTATTTCTACCAAAGATACATTTTCAACCAAAGGAACAGCTCCTTGTATGGGAACAGCATTTGATGTTTAGATATAAACTGTAATTTTGGTGATACTCAAGCAAGACTTCAGGCAATCTGACACATCTTTAATAACACAGTAAGGTGTCCCTGGATTTAAAATAATTATTTCAGCAAGTCAGCCAACAACTTACATTCAGTTCTTTCCAACCCTTTAATTGGCCCTACAAACACCTTTCTTCACCTTTTCTCAGATCCTTGTGAGTTTATAGGGACACTAGGCTCTGTGAAAGCTAGATACAAAAACGAGTCATGATCACCATGCCACACGTATATACGCCTTTGTGAAGACGGGTTGTTTTAAAAATAAGATGTCTGCCTGTATTATCTCTGAGGAGAGAGGATATCAATTGCTTTTTCAGTCATTAAGAAGGACAAAATACTCCTTTGTCATAAGTGAATACAGGAGAATTAGTCAGGCTATGTGTAATTAACCTGTGAGTTTTGCCTTGAGTTTAAAGACAATATAAGAAATCACCACAAGCGGAGAGCTTCCAAAATGACCTGGTAATAGCATCTAACAGAGTTATATCATAGAATCATAGAATGGCTTGGGCTGGAAAGGACCTTAAAGATCACCTATCTCCAATCCCCCTGCCATGGGACAGCCATGAGCTCCAGCAGTCATACCTCCCCTCCCCCCCCCCCCCCCCAGTCTTCTCCCAGTTTGAGGTTATTTGTTTTTGGCTTGAGCCCATCACTTTAGCTATCTCTGAAGACATGATTCAAGGTTCATTTCATTTGAACAGATCTCCCTGTACCAATTGAGCAGTGTGCTACCCACAGTTTTACGTGTGAGGAGATATTATTAGGGCAAGTGACAAGACTTGCTTTATTTCTCTTGAGTGTGCTCATAAATTACTGATGAGCTAAAATGTACTGGCTTAACGCCTCAGCAAGTTGGACATTTTGAGTAAATGGAGAAGGTGAATTTCAGCCAACTCTTGACCCCTCTTCAGTATCATTCCTTCAACAGAAAATTTTCCTTCCCATGGTTGATATTATACTCTTAGCAGGAGACATTGGGCTAGATTTGGCTCAGGCATCCCATGCTTCCAGCAAGGATTAAGCTTGTTCAGTTACCTTGGAGGAGCCTGTTTTACAGCACGTCATCCTGTTTGCAGGTTCATATGCTGTCCTTCTTTCCACACCATTGTGCCCTTACAGTAGCGCTGATTCTCCAGCCATCTCCCAAAGCCATGTCTGTCTGCAGGGGGTTGTCCACAGTGTGGTGTTCCCCAGCTGCTCCACTTCCTCATCCTGCTCTAAGCCCCAGCCTGTATCTTCTCCCATCGTGCTGCTCGGAGAAACAAAATGTTCATTGTGCCAAAGCATGTTTTAGGTTAAATCTGAACTATTCATGACCAGTACAGATCCACTGTGTTCGAAGTGTGGGGGTCAGAAACAATGTTCAGAGGAATTGTATCCAGCCTCCTGCTGATCCACTTTTGTAGGCTACCCAAGCTTTAGATGAAAATCAGTTGAGGTTCTGGCTTCCCCTCCTGAATATATATTTTCTATATATACATAATATTTATGTTCTATAGAAAAAGATGAGTAGGATGTGAAAAGAGTGTGTCTAAGCTGTGAAATACAGCTAGGAACAACCTGGCACTATTTAGCTGGAGCTTAATGGAAGGAAGATCAGAGAAGAGCCATGTGGACGTCAGAGCAACCAGCTCCAAGGGAAGGTTTAAAGAGCTTCGCTGGACACGCAACAAAAAAGCAATATGCACTATATTTATCTGAAAAGAGTGAGGATTGAGGTTTTTTAAGCCCATTATGGTAGCCAAAACACTCCCTAAGATCTTCAGAGTTTCTTTCAACTTCTTTTCAACAATAACACCTGCTATTGGGGATCACTGGGGATAGGTGACTGGGTTAGAGGGACCGTTCATCTTATCCAGTTACGGCAGTTCATGTGTTTCTAGACAGGTAAAAATGAGGCCAAGTAGGAAAAAAAAAAGAAAAAAAAATTAATAGTAACATAGTTTTTAAAAATTGCAGGAAGCTTTATTAGTTTTCTTGACTATTTTCTGAAAATTCTAATGCGCAAAGAATCCTAACTCTCTACAGGTCAAGGATTCAAGAAAAAATGGTCATTTTTCACCCCTAAAGTGAATACTGATCCATTGAATTCTGGAAGTCTTGAGCAAGTCTGTTTAGTGACCCCCAAAATCTTGCTCCTGGGAAGCTGTGAAAACCTCGTATTCCTTGCTGCACTTAAAACTCTATAAGACTACATGAGCAGCTGGAGGTAGACACCAAATATACCTCCTCTCTGTCTTCCTGGGATGGGCCATCATGCTGAGGGGCTATGAAAATGCTCATCCTGTTAAAGGATTCATGCTGGACACTGTGTAGCTGGAAGAAAGAAAAAAAAAAAAAAAAGAAAAGAAAAAAAAAAGCTGCCAAAAGCAGCTGGTGGGATTCCATCATGCTGGCAATGAAGGGCTGAACTTAAATCCTTTTCAACAAATTGTGCCATCCTGCATTACTGAACAAAAAGCAGGATGACAGCAAAAGCGTGACGGATGCATGCGTATACTTTTAATAACAATAGAGAGTCCTTGTTCAGATTTCCAATTTCCAGCCACACAAATAATGTTCATGCTCATCCAGATGGAAGTCCTGGGCCCAGGAGCCAGCAGCTCTTGTGACCCAGGTCCTGGCTCTGCTGCTGAAATGGGTCTGAGCGAGATAATAACGTTTACTTAGCCACCTTCCAGCTGGGCAGCTTGCTCCCATCAGCGAGAGCTGAGAAAATCTGAAGGGTGCTTAATATGTGAGTCCTTCTCTACCAAGCTTTAGTAGTTTCTGAGGTGGGCTTAGAGCCTCATTCTTGAAGTTATCTGTATAAATACAGCTGGTTTAACTGCAAATTAAATAAAACTTCCATCTGAGCGCAGGTTGTGCTTGAGACAGGAGCAGAATCTCTTCCGTACGTAGTTTAAAGGACTCAAGATTTAAAAACTGATTGTTTTTAAGTGGCCTTTCAGGCACTGTTGACACTTGAAGCTTCTGAGGCAGAAGAACATTTTAATGTAACTGATGTTTTGTAAACGATCAGGTTCATTTATGTTCTGCCCTTTCCTCAGCGACACAGCCAGCTTTCACAACTTTATATGTCTCTAGCAATTTTCCATGTTTTGCTGTCGCCCACTAATGTTAACGTGCTGTGACCATGCAGCAAATCAGCACATTATGTAAAACAAAAGAGCAATGGCAAAACACTTCCTTAGCTTCAATTGTTTTATATTAGAGCAAGATTCCTCGTGAATTTACAAACAAGCATGCCAGCCTCGGTGCAGCCCTTTTAAAATAACACAGGCCTGCCTGATGACTAATTTTTTATCAGTCTTTATCCAAAAGGCAGCCCACCCTCAAGGAGCAACAGAAAGGTGGTTGTCTTGTTTGCCACTTCTTCAGACTGGAGATGGATCTGGGATGCAGCAGGGGAATTCGGGGGCCCTCGTGGCTGATCCAGCACCCAAGCAGTCCGCAAAGCACCTTGCTATGACTCCTGGATCAGGATCTGTGGAGGCAAATAGTCCCCGGCCGGCTGCAGGGTGATGTGCCACTTGCACGGCTTGGCATAAGGCTGCAGCAGGTTGCCAGAAGCCCTTTTGGAAATACACACACCGATGGCCGCTTTCGCAGCGGGGATTTTCCCAAATAGATCTGATTTTCCCAGCTTTTGCACAAGTGGCACATGGAAGGGGGTCTCACCCTTCCCTTGAAGACCATGCTCCTGCTCCCTGCAGCAACAGGCAGGCTCCGGTGTCGGCAGCAACACCGAGCAAGCTGAAGTTGGGGCTTCCTCCTCTGGCTGCCCCTTCCTGCACTGCTGGCTGAGCCAAACCCCTTCCAGCCTCACACCACAGATGGCTAATTAGGGTCATGGGGAGAGGAAAGCTGCTCGGGGCCTTCTGTGCCGGGAGCGGGCTTGTGGTTATGCAGCTGACATCCGTCGGCGTAACGCATTCTGCCCTCGCAGCATGCAAATACAGGCACGGGGGGACTGCGGCTCAGTCCTGTCCTTGAGTCCTGGTGAGCTGCATTTGGGCATGGTGGATGCAGAGAAATTGGGTGTGCAAAAGGAGGGAATGAGGTCCGGGAGCATCTGCCTCTGAGGGCATGGATGAAGGGTCCCGAGGAGGACACCAAGGCAATAGCTGCCCTTGCTGGATGCCCTTTCCAGGTTTTTTTCACCTTCCTCTCACTCCTCAATCCCCTCAGAGGATTTCCCCTGGAAGGAACATTTGGTTTCCAGCATCTTTTCATCCCCACTGACCTCTTATTTGAACCCTACCCATATCCACCTGAAAAATACCATTAGTGCCATCTCAAGGCACTGTCACTGTCTCTGACCCTTCCTTGCCTCTTGCTGCTTGACTATGCTAATTACACTGTGCCAATTAGCTCCCCATATAAATTCACCCAATTAATTTGACACTGAGATCCCATCTTCAACCAAGTCTCCATGGCCAATAGGTCTGGGATTTAACCAATTCATCTGGGAGCCACCAGGAACCACAGATGTGTCTCATACAGGAACTAAATCGCCCTCTGAAATTCCTGATGCAGGGAGAAGTGTTTGTATTCCCCTTTTTCCCTCATTTAGGCTTGAAAAGACACCCGCATGTAGGACATCAGCCATATGTTGACCCTTGCATCCTGTACGCCCACTGAACAAATCCTGATCTTCATCTCAGCGCAGTAACGATTTGTAAGTCATAAAAAGAAAATCAAAAGGGCAACATAATGAGATATTTTTAGAACATATAATTGCCTTTTGGTTTGTATTTTCCTGTAAACCTTTGGGTGCCTTATAGAAACACTTCAAAAATGTTAACGTTTCATTTATCACAGAATCCCAGAATGGTTTGGGATCGAAGGGACCTAAAGCCCATCCAGTTCCAACCCTCCTGCCATGTGCAGGGACACCTCCCAGCAGCCCAGGCTGCCCAAAGCCCCATCCGACCTTTTCTTCAATATTTAAAGAAAAACACCTTCTCTTTCTCCTTTGTATAAAGAAGTCATCTTTCTTGCTAAGAGCATTTTTATGGGGGAAAAAAAAAAAAAAAAGAGAGAGAGAGAATCTACCAAAACAATTATCACATCACAGAATAATTATTTTGGTAAATGATATTTGTTTTTTTGGAAGCCTATATTTAAAGTAAATAAATAAGTAAAAGCTGCATTTACAATGGTTTTGACCAGAGCCAGGACTCCAAACAGGGTCCACAACCATCGTGCTTGTGATTTAATTAGAAGCAGGCGACTTAACAAACTTCATCCATAGAGTCCAGGACCCACCACAATCAACCGTCGGATGGACGGCCTCATCTCCCAGAGCAAAATTTGGGTCCTGATCGCTGGGGATGCCCTTTGAGGCTGTGCTGGCTGCCTGGGCAATGCAGGCAGTATCGGACCCACAATGTTAAAGACATATTTTTAGGCAATGCACTTGCTTAACGTTTGCTAACCATGCTGGAACGAAATGCAGACGGTGGGTTTTGCTCATGCCTCGGCAGGCGTTTTGCTGACTTGGTTCCTTTTTTAACCCTCATGGGCAACGATCCAAAGACATCATTGTAATATTCATAAAAAACTAATTATCCAGAACTTCAGGCAGTGGACACAGTAACCCTTCTACACAAGTTTTAACAGAGGGTTGTCGTTTTTACAGATTTTTTTTAGGAAATTTGCCTTAAGCACAGATGGCTCCTCACCACGAGACAGAGCTGTTGCCGTTTCACCTCCATGCCACTTCCACCCTCCAGGTTTCATTTGTTTGATCGAGTTCCTCTCTTAAAACCTCCTGTTTTCTTACACACACAGCTTGCAAGTGCAGCTTTCCACTGCCTGACTTGTCAGGGTGGGTTTTGTTGCCTGCAGTGGGTTGCCCGACTGACCAGGCAGGAACTTCCATGTCAGTGCCCAAATCGCATCAAACAGCTGTCTTCATCTCACAGACTGCTCCGATTTCTACAAAAATGGTTTGAAATAGCTGTTTCCCCCTCACTTTCAACTTCACAGTGGTATAATCAGGTCATGATAAACCACAGCACGGGTGCGTTTTGCTCTACCTCCAGGAACAAATATTTGGCAAGAACAAAAGTCACTGACTGGCACACCCCAGGTGCTTCAGGCTTGGATAACCTTGGAAAATCCATTTCCTTGCATGCCTCAAATAGGAAAATAACAACCAAAAAAGCAGTAACTCTGAAAATGTTATTGCAGCAACGTGTTTTCCGAAGATGTGATGTGAGGGCCACCCGGAGTGATTTAGGTGTGGAAGAGCTGTGTCAAGCGGGTGTAGGGCTGTCGTCCTGCTGCTGCTGTGCATTGGGGCTGTCCCATGCTGCAAAGAGATGTCACCTGTGCTTTGTGCCCCCCACAGCAGATGCAAAAGTCACCCCATCAGTGTCCCGCTGGGTCTGTCTGCAGTGAGTGAGGGTGACTGGGTGGGAGAGGAGCAGCTGAGCTTCCTGGGCTCCAGAGGGAATTAATGCACCACGTCTCCTACACCCAAACACCCTAAAAGCCACTGCTCTGACCCTCTGGAGCTGCTAGCATGCAGACAGAGAGGGCAGGCACAGACAGGGGCTGTTAAGAAGATGGATTCTAGGAAATAAAACAGATGCCAAACTCAGCTGGCCTGAAAGCTGCCCAGTCCTCCATCCACCCTCTGCTCCAAGCCCCCTCTCCCAGGATATTAGTTATTTTAGCATAGCTACCAATTTCATAGCTGAGGTCCACAATAATTGCCCAAATTGCAGAAACCCCTCAGAGAAACGACTGCAGGGAAGCACGGTCTGTGTTTCCAACCCAGACCCAGACCTCTGCAGGGGCACTGACAACAGTTTCACATCTGAGGAGCTCTTGGCTCGGCCCAGCACGCCTCCATCGCTCCCACCAGGAGGCTGCTCCACCTCCGATTTCCACAGCCACGAGCACAGTGGGGAGGGCAGATCCCAGCCTGTGTCCTTTGGACAGAATCCTCCTTCACGGCTCACTTGCCAGCCACATTAACCAGCGCTTCCCAACTCCCCTCCCCGCCGCCAGCCCCTCTGCAGGTGGACAAAAGCCTTGCTCTCGCCACGGGATGCCGGGAGACAGAAGGCATCTCTTTTGCCAGACTCTCCGAAACGGTGGTCTCAGCAGCAGGGGAAAAAAAACGCGTTTTCGGGCCGCTGAGTTTGCTGGCATCAGCAAATGTCAGCTTACAGAGCACGGCTGCCCCGGGGTGCTGCAGGCTGATGGCAGCTCTTTCTGCATCACTTAATTGGGCGCAGGAGCCCCACCTGGTACACAAAACATTTCCAGAGCAAACATTTGCTTTCCCCCCCTAATTTTAAAACTGCTATTTAAGCATGTACGTGATGAGTGCCTTCCCCACTGAATCATTTTGCATCGGAGCCACGGGACAATGGAAATTTGGGGGCTCTGCTGAGCTCGTTTGACTCGTGGCAGCAGTGATTTTATCCTCATGTGCACACCTGGCTCCACAATCAGTCCTCAGGCAAATCAAGTCACGGCTGAGCAGACAAGACATCTTGAACTGAGATCTAAATATTTACCCCCAAATAAATACATGTTCTTGGCCACAAGGAAAACTGGTCCTTTGCAAACTTTAGACAAAGAGTTTCATTCATTGCTTGAAATGCTTTGGCAAGGAAATACACATTTGTGTGTTTTGTACCTAGCTTTACCTCGCTGCAAAATAATATTGTCATTTTGAATAGGAAATGCAGAACATCTTACCCAGATGAACCTGGGAGGAGAATGGAGGTAGGCAGGAGGGGTTCGGATAAGGTGTGTTTGGCCAGGTCCCTAAAGTAGTATTAACTTGAGAGTATTAACTGCTCTTTTACAAAGTGCTAGGAAGCCTTAACAAGCTGGAAGGATGGGGAACGTGGGTTTAACTTCTGCAACAGAGCATGTCTGAGAGACGAGTAACACCACCAGTAAAGCGGGGCCTTGGCTCGTTACTGAAGTGGTAGGAGCAATTCCTCGCCAAAGTTATCTTTACCAGCATGAAGATTGCATTACACGGTCTGGCCAATACTGAATTGCTACCCCGTCCCCTCCAAAACACAACTAATAGGAGTATTATCGTGGGGTTGTGCTGCCACCTCGATGCAGGAGTGCTCACATAGCAGCTGGCTGGCACCATCCCAGTGCCTCCTCTGCCTCAGCACCTCAGAGCTGGCCTGACCACCAGCATGTGGCCTGCTGAGAAACAGAGCCCTCAGCTCTGACACCCCGAAACCTAAGATTTCACACATCAGCCTGTAAATCCTACTCAGTTTCTTGGTATTGAGCTTACTGCGCAGCAGAACCCACCAAGCCCCCCCAAGCCATGTCACAGACCAGGAGATGTGACTGCTCACCTGCTAAGGTGCAGGCAGATCTCATCAGGAAAGCAGCTTAATTGATAACTGATAATTAATGAGTGAAGAGAAGAAACCTGGTGCTTCTCAGTGCCTCGCTTTGCTTTTCTTTAGCCTACACATACTGGAAAAATCTGTGTTATATTAATGATGTTTCCTTGGTCTCTTTCTCAGAGAGGACAAATTTGTATTTTTAACCTCTTTTCCAGTTCAGTGCAGTTGTCATCTTCTCTAGGTTACCTTGGGAAATCTGAAAGGACAGGAGGACAGCAGAAGACCCCTAACTGGGTGAACCATCTTAAGCAGATTTGCAAATGTTGGGCTATTGCTGACTTCAATGAAACCAGTGGTCAACTGTGTTGATGCTGAAGACAACAGGATTATCACAACAGATCATCACTTCAGGGGGACGGGTTTGCTGATGGCCCATGATAATGTAACCCTGGACATCCACGACCTTCCTCTCCCAGCTGGGAGACCTGAGAGTTGTCCCTGTGAACACAACACCTCACTCCTTCATGCAAAAACGGCACCGGTGGGTGGGTGGGTTTGGCCCTCTGGTTAGGTAAGGATGAGCCAAGTGGTCTGTAATAAAAATATAGGGCATTGTAACATCTACTGAGCATCTTTACCTGCTTCTTGGAGTACTTCAGACACGTATGAAAGATTAATTTCCGTGCAGTTCTGCACCTCCTTGTTTAGAGGAGATATACTGAAATACCTTACAAATACATGCGTATAATTTTCTATCCATCTCTATCCATTTCTCCATCTCTTCCAGACAGTGCAAGGCTGCCAAGGTTCAGATGTGAGATTGCAGGCGTTTCTTAATTTGTAACACATTAGAAGTTTGCTCGTTGCTCCTGGGAATAGAGCCAAGACGCTTTTCTTCCCTTCTGGTTATGCTACAGGCGTGCACCATGATTCTCTTCTTATTCTTTCCCTGGCCTTTGACAAATCTTAGTGACTTTGCTTTGGGGTACACGTCAGAAAAAATAAATAAAAAATAGAAAAAGGATCCTGATGTTTGGTCCAGCCTCCGAGGAGAGCACAGGCATGAAGCCTGCTCGTGGGGCTGCTCCGAGGCTGCATCATTGTCCGATGGAAGTTACAGCAGCACAGCGAGCTCATTAACCCCGATGCACCAAGACAGAAAACATGCCCACAAAGATGGGCACATTGGGGTAGAGCCACAGTGAGCAAGCACTCTGCTGTCCCTTTAGGACTTGTACCATGGCTCATCCTCCTACACCTTCATTTTCTCTACTTAAATTAAGCTCAGCAGGCCCTACCTGCACGCAAGCCAAGTAATTCCTTTCTACGAACAAAATGTCCTTGGCTAGTGGGATTTTCTGGTTGTGTGGCCATCCATTGTACAAATACCCAATTGCAAGCGATTGGAAGAAAGCCAAGCAACCAAACAAAAAAGTGACAGGCTAAAATATTTCTTGTTCTAAAATAAGAGAGTTGAGAGCTCAAAATGTATTGAAATCCTCTGAAAACTTCAGTTTAGTAGAGTAAAATGAAGTTGCAAAATCCCTGGATATCTATGGATTTGGGGGAAATATAATGCACCAAGGTGGACAGAGATGGATCAAAAGAGTTCTGTGATGGATCAAAAGAGGTTAAATAGGTTCTGGTTTAATTTATGATGGCTTCTAAAGTGCATTAGACTGGGTATTTGTGGCAAGCTGCTGCAAAGACAACACGTAAAATAAAATGCAGGCTTTTTCAAGAAATATTCCCCAACTGTAAAAACCTACAGAGTATGGGATAATCCCCCCGAGGTAAATCACAGGTACGGATCAGGCAGGAACTGGCAGGAGCAATCCAGTAAATCAAACAGGTCCTCATCTTCAAACTGGTCTGTGCTCCTGCTGCACAGCTGCAGAGTGTATCACATTGTCACCCTGGCGTTGGAAACCTTTGTTTTAATTAGAGCGTTGCACGTATTTATGCCACATCAATCCTGCTGCTCGTTATAAGATCCCAGGGGCAAAGGGGAACACCTTAATTCTGTGGTCAGACTTTACAAACACAGTCAGGCTGTTGGTTTCTTTTCCAGGATTCAGCCTTATTCTGTAATATATAATAAAAAAGGTCTCCTGCAGGGTCCCTCTCTCCTTCCTTCCCCACCAAGACGAAAGCCACGAGGCTTCCAGGAAAGCCAAGACAGATTTATGGTGCCACACACCCTGCATGAGATTCCAAGGTGATTTTTGCTCAACTTGCAGTGCACGAGGAAGCAGATACATGTCAGGAGAAGTCACGAACCGACAGCCACCAGCAGACTGGGAACTCATCAGTGTTAAAACCCCACCAACTCCCAGCCCGGACCGCAGCCGAGCTTGGACACGGCTCCTGCCCCGTGGCTGCAGTGATTTAAGCCCTGCTCACATCGATGTATCTCCTGCTTGTAAATTACAAACTCTGCCAGTGTCAGCCACGCTGCAAATCAATGGGGAACCTAATCTCCGCTCTGCTTGGGTATTGATCGAGCTCCATTGACTTAAATTCAGGTATGGTAAATCAATGGAGCTCCCCAGCACTGACACAGAAACCCAGGTTAGAGGTACTTCCATCGTGTAGCTTGTCCGAAGAAAAATCATTTCGGCAGGATTAATTTTTTGCCCAGGTCTCCTCGTGGGTAGGGCTGGGCTATCACAAGCAGGTGAGTTGGTTCCTTAAGATATTTAAGGGAAAACAGCGTTGCTGAAAGGAAGAAACCTCCCCAAAAGGCTGGCAGAGCAGGAGGTGGGACACGTCGCCTGCTCCTCCAAAGGTCAGACATCCCCAGTGGCCTGATCCCAGGGTTTATATCAGCCCATGGACCTGGGGAGGAACAGGTTCACTGACAGCTTCCAGCAGGGATTTCTTACTAGGTCTGAGGCAAAGAAGAAGAAAATCAGGAAAGTGTGTGCATGCAAGCGGTGGTGATGCACAAAGCAGGGCAGATGTCTCCTGGAAGCACAGGCTTTATGGGGGCAGTTTTGGGTAGCCTTCTCTGGCTAATAGCCGCACCTCTCTGCTGCTCACTTGCCCAACATGCCAAAAAAACAACAGAGGACATGGGCTGGGATTTGTCTGTGCTAAAGCAGATGTCTGGAAGTGAGATGTCTGCTTGTGAGGGACTCGGCAGCGCTCCTAACGCTGCTGGGCTGCCCGCAGCTCTTGAGGTGCTCGCTCCTGCCACGTGTGACGAGCTCAGGTCTGGACCTTGAGCTGCAGGGACTGCAGCGTTCACCTCCTTCTGCTTCCCTTTCCTCCTTCCCACCTCCATTCCGCAGCACTGCGTGCTCCAGGAAAACCCCGTGGCTACATCTGCCCTTGGTGTCACCAGTGGGAGACCCTTGACTTTGGCAGTAATAGGGCAGAGCCCTTGAGTTTTATTTATTTATGGATTTCTCCTGTGGCTTTATGATGGCAGGACGGCATCAGAAATTAAGGTAGGAAACCAGCCTGTGTGTGTGTGTCCAGGTCATGGCATACTGGGTCCTCTGCTCACCTACTGCAAGGTAAATAATTAATGGCTGCATGTCTGCTAGGGAGCTTTTTGGAAAGTGTTTGAGAAAATGTCACGCACTGCTGGAGTGTAACAAAGACAATTCCAGATAAATCCCTGAACAATTCCTTTAGACAGGATCCGGGAGTGAAATGGGCTTGGTACGGGTGCCAGCTGAAGCTCTGACCGAAGGTTTCTGCGTGGACACGTAGGGGCCGGCTCCCTAACGAGGCTCAGGAGATCTGCTTCCTCCTCGCAGGCTCTGCTCCTTCCCAGCCTGCCAGCAACCTCAGCCTCGCTCAGCCTGGAGAGCTCCAAGGATTTCACGTCCAGTTTCCTTTCTGCGAGAGGAAAGAATGCGAGAGATGCCTTGGAGAGCACGTAACTCTCCGTGTTGTCCTTAGCTCCTCCGTGCTGCCAGAGAGGAAAAAGCCACCCCGTTCCTTGCAGCCCTCATCCCTCCAGCCTTCTCTGCTCCAAATATTCAAAGCCTAGACCCAGTGCTTCGTTGGCCCATGGTGTCCCCATGCTGGTGGCACCAATTTTTTTGTCTGCCTTCACTCCCAGTGGTTTGGGTTCCCCGCAGCCTTCACAGCCCCAGGAGGAGGGCTGGAGAGCAAACCCTATCAACCAGCAGCTGGGAGCAGGGCTCATGCCAGCCCTTGTGCTTTGCTAGGACAAAAGCTGTAGAACCACAGGACATGAAGCCACTGGAAATGGGTTTCACCCACTCCCTGCACTGGCTGGTTTTGTCCCACAGCCAGTTTGTCCCGCCGAACTGTCCGGGGAAGAGAAAAGCAAGCTGGTTTTTGACACGCAAAGCAAGCAAGGCCTAATTAAATGAAGGGGAAGGAGAGATTGCGTTTATCCAGGTTATTTAAAACTCCTCGGCCTTTGTTAGCAGCTGCTCAGCTGGAACAGGCAGCCTCTCTCACAAGGATTCAGCATGGCCCCGGCTTCGATGAAGAGCTGGGAAGGTGCCCGTCAGCACAGAGAGTGGTGAGAATTAGAACCCCAAACTCTGCTTCTCCCAGCATAGTCTGAACAGAGAGGGAGGGAGAACAGGACTATTGATATAATGAACGTGCAATTAAATGAATTAATGTTTTAAATCGAGGGTGAGAGCCTTCTGCCTTTTCCCCTTTTAACCCATTCCACTGGACCCGTGAAGGAGGAGCCCTTCTCAGGGCACGAGCTGGAGGCTGAGCTGCTGAGGGCTCTGCACATCCTTGGCCAGGCGGATTCAGCACTGCTCTGCTCCCCAGGGACCTTCTGTTGGTTTGGCTCGCTTCTTTGCTTCTCGCCTTTGTTATGGCTGCGAGTTCTTCAAGACCTTGTGTTTTTCGCTCTAGCGGCAAAACAGAACTCTGAAGAATAACATCTGGGCAGGAGAACAACTCGGGAAAATCCCCCAATGGTATCTCGGGAAAATCCAGAGCTGAGAACCTCGCGTGTGCATTTCTTGAAAGCGGAGCTCCTTGGGAGGGATGCTGCAGGTGGCGTCTGCTGTGCTGGAAGAGACGTCCAAAGACAGGAGGAGTCCCTGCAGAAAGACAGATTAACATCAGAGCACGGAGAGCCTTCACACCATAAACCCCGTGGCTGCACAAAGCTCCTGCGGTAGGACCAGCCGATATGGCCTGTCCCGACGGCACGACCTCACCTCTGCCCCAAAATGGGAGTCTTTTGGTCTCCTAAAGCATGTGTAACTTCCAAAAAATATGACAGCTATTTCTTTACGTACAGCCCTCTGGACCTGGGTGGTAATACAAGGACATCACCCTGTAAAAAAATATCAGGTGCTTGAAATACTTCAGCCCTAAAGTGCTCCCCTCCTCTGCACCCCCTGGTTCAGCCTGGAAAGGCAAAAGGGGATTTTGGTGTATCTGCTCAGTCATCAGCCAGCAGCTATGCTGATTTTCCCCCGCTGCCCTGGACCTTTTGGGGTCCCAGCCAACGACCATGGAAGCTGCTGGAAAGCATCCCACTGATTTCAGAGGCTGTCCAACACCACGGAGCCGTGTATGCCGAAAATTAAACGCAGACCCCTCCAAATTCGTTCCACACTGGGCCGCAGGACTGTCCTCTGGTACTAGCAATTATCGTTATTATTGTCACTACAGGATTTGAATGAATGCCCCTGAAAGCAGATGGACGGAGATTTATATCTACCAGAAATGCTGCCACGCAGGGAGGACTTGCTCAGAACTTGAAACAAAAAAAAAAAAAAAAGAATGGGTCCAGATGCTGCTGTGCTCCTTTGGCAGCCCCACAGCTGCTGACCAGCTACGGCGTCCACGGCAAAATCTGAATTTCTTTTAAGTGAAATGTAAAAATCTGTCCAAAAAATGAATTTACATACTGCACCAGGAAAATAAAAACCTTAAGTTGAACAGCAGAAACTGGAAAGGCTGCCAAAGGAATGTTAGCAAGTTAGCTAAAGACAGGGATCGTTAACACTTACAAACAAAACAAAGCAAATTGAAAATAAGACGGCTCTGTAGCTTAAAAAAAGAACTCTAATTTCATCTTTTACAGATAATGGTGGGTTTGTGGGAAAGGAATTTGTTCTGTGGGCTCTGTATGGATCCCATTAACACTTTTTTTTTAATAAAAGCAGCTCAGAATCTATCAACACTTTGATCTCAGCTCAATAAAGCTAATCTCAGAGCCGGTTTTAACATGGACATTTAATTGTGTTTAATCACCGTCTGCAAAAATCAATTTAGGTGACATGATACTGACCAGGACTGGCCAGCAGAGATAAGCAAGAGTGATGTTCCAGCTACCCCATCCTATAACACTCACCTCTAAGCAGGCAACTAATTAACATCGTTATCCTTAGGTGGAAGGCAAAATGCTACTTTGGGTTTCTTTTTTAGATGCAGGACTCAGGAAACAGTAAAATGAAATGACTTCCTTGAGGTCATGCAGTAAATCTCCGGCAGCACACAGAACTAACTTCTTGTTTCCAGCTGGGACCCCCACCCCTAAATCTGTTTTTATGCCCCAAATTGAGGTATCTGTCCTGATACCAACCTGACGCTGAGCATGATCCTTTTTGGTGGTCAGTTCTTAAACTGCCTAATCTTAAGGATTAGACCCTGTTCGGTTTTGTAGGGAAGTGGTGCTACAGAGCACAAAACTCACCCCAGAGCTCAGAGAACACCAGGTTTTCCACCAGAGCACAAATGTGAATGTCATACCTCGGAACGTGCCTGCAGAGTTCTGGGATGGCATCACAGCACCCTTTGTAATTCCTGTTGTCACTTGGGTCTGCATTATTAACCATAACACATGGCACCCTCCAGCAAGGAGCTCAGCACACTTCTGATCTGTCATTAAAGCCTTCCAACGTTCCTGTAAAGTGGATTTTGGCATCGTTTAGGAGATGGAAAAACTGGGACATGGAGAGGAAAAAGGCCAAAATGTTAAAAGAAAGATGTTAAAAATGTTAAATGTTAAAAATCTGGAGATTTTCTATTATTTTCCTTGGAGAATTAAAAAAAAAAAAAAAAAATTGAACGTATGTTTGAAAGTTCTCAGATAACATAAGTGATAAAATCTTTTGGGCAACCATGACCATCATCAATGTGCCTAAAGATGACAGTGCCTAACACAATCTACAGCAATTCCCCAAACAGCAATGAGCATATTGCCCATTTCTGGTTTTATTAGCATAGACTACATGCAGTTATCTGTAGCACGGGCTTATTCTTGCTCTGAAGAAAATCATATGTGTTTGACTTTCATAATCACCAACAAAGCCTTTGCAAAGGCGACTTGTGGGAGTTCTCAGTTCTAGCTAGGACGTATATTTGCCGTGTTTAATTAGCCATCGGTGCCTTCTTGTTCCTCGCAAGGATAATCTGCAACTGGATGAATGCTGGCAGAGAACTTGGAAGAGCATCTCTTCCATGAGAAGACACTCTACGTGTGCCAGGGTAACTTGGAAGAGGTTTGTAGAGGACAAGGTTGCTTTCAGACAACCTGCTGGAGTCACTCACCAAATCCCTCAGGAACTGCAGCGTGTTTTGACCACTCATCGCTTGAACACTGCTCAACGGCCCAGGGTTTGAGTGGTTCAGGTCGGAAGGCAACCAAATTTTGCCCACTTTACGATCGAGCTTGTGACGTGGAGTGCAATAAGGGATGGGTTATTTTGCAGGAACCCAAAGCTTTTTCAAGAAGAGGAAGAAAACTGACCTTCTTGACTTACAAGCAAAAACAAATAATTGTGTAAGATGCTTTATGTCACCTACAATATAAAAATTTTCTCAGGATACTCTCTAACAAGCACTCTGCTGTAAGTAAAAAGAAAAAAAAAAGATCTGGCTTCAACTTTACTCCCAAACTGCCGAGCTGCCAAGCTGGCTCAGCGTTGCAGATGAGTTGTAGCATTGCAATTACATGCTGCGTTGATGCCACCTACAGGCATTAATACCAGCCTTTCAACAGATCGGCCTGCCAAGCTTTCAGTGTACTTTTTCTGCCAAATATGTTCTTTTTTTCTTTTTTTCTTTTCTTTTTTTTTTTTTTTTTTGGACTGCAGTGAAAGACTCGAGAGCAGTCAGACCCTCGTCCCATAAAAACATTTTGTTCAGCTTGTTAAATATTAAGACAAGTGTTTAATTCATCTGATCCACTAACCAAACTTGCTTTGTCACTTGGCTACTGTGATTACGAAGCAATGAGGACACCGGAATCAACTTTTTCGCCTGCCCTTTTTAGTGGGTGCAAGAGTTAAAGCAAACCCAGAAGTCATCTGCATCCTCCAGCCCAAAACCCAGCAGTTTGGGGGTGGTCAGCAATGCAAGGAATAACGATGGTGTAATCACTTCTGGGGATTTAGGCAAGGAGTTTGAGGAGCCCATTTTTATGCATATATATATATAAAACCTAGATGCTTTCATGAAGGCAAGTGAAGGGGGCAGAAGTTTGCCATCAGCAGGACGTCAACACCTCCAGCGGGACTGCAAAATTTCACGTTTTCTTAGGGAAAAGTAAGTTTTTGAAAATCAGGAGGGAAGTGCCACCTGGTGGACTGCTGTCCACGTCTCTCCACAGCCAGGCTCTCCCCAGAGCTTTCCTGAGCATCCTCTGACCCCATCCGCATCCTCAGGCTGGAGAAGATCACAGGTCCCGCAGCTGCCATCTCCTTGGAGCTTAACTTCCTGATAATTAAGTCAGAACACGCACAAGATAATTAAAAGGAGCTCTCTCATCCTTCTTCCCTCCCCCCCAGGGACATTTTAGAATATATACTATTAACCAGCCACAAAACAGCCTGTTGTTCGATAGAGACACTCGGTTCCACTCTAAATACTTCACAGATGTTGCCGCTTTTTTGCCGTAATCTCCGTGGTTTCCCTGCAGTCAGCCCGCTGCGGACAGAGCTATTTTTGCTCTCCAGCCTCTCAGGCTGCCTGCCTGGGAGCTGTCGGCACAGGAGTAACTTGGGCAAGTTCACATCACACCGCTCTGACAGCTGCTCTCCCTGTGGCAGGTCTGGTTTTCAGAGGGCTGACAAATTCCAGTCGCTCCCTGAGGCCAGGCTGTGCTGGTGTCAGTGCTCCCCTCCACAATCCCACTTTTAAGAGAGAGCAAGCATGTTAAAGCTCTCATTTATTTACAGAACCGCCATAACAAGTGGGGCAGCCTTCATTTTCTTTAGGAGCGGGTTGTTAACCCCATCTCTCAGCTCACTCAAGCTCAGAGCAACCTCACGGCTCCCCATTAACTACGGATGCCACCAGAAAACACACAAAGAGCAGGCAGAGGAGCTCGTTTTACTCCTTAACATCTACTGCTGGCTGCCACAAACTTCTGCCAAGCCATTTCCAGTTTCCACGCAGGTTCACTTACAACTGGAAGGAGCATTAACTGCTTCAGTAAAGATAAACAAAACTCGTGTGCGTCTGTCCTGCTGTGTCCACGGCATGACATCTGGTCTGGAAAGCAACCCTGGATGTGCTTAGGCATGTAGGTGACGTTAGTAGTGCAGCCACAAGCAGTTTTGGACACACAGCTTATACATACATTTCAGGTTCTAATCCCATTACCAATCTGTTGGCATAAATGGTGCAACTGGCATTAGGATCTGAGGAAAGGCCAGGAAAAATCAGGTTTCTGTACTAGAAGCTTCTGTCTTTCATTATCTTCCTATCTTTAGTGTGTCTTCTCCGACTCCCTCCTCCATTACCTGTGCCAAAGATGCCTTTGCATTCATTGCTTTCTTCTGTAATGTCTTTCTCAATTTTCCACAGGTCCCTCCTGCTCACCTCTACCCTTCTCTTCCATTCCTCTGTTTACAAGAGGAAACAGAAAGGAGCTGCAATTTGGACACACTCTAAAGGTATTATTTTCAGTCATACCAGTTTCCTTTATCGACCCTGGGATCATCTCAGGAGCACGGACTGCTGCAAGCTGAGCTCCAGCCAGGGGCTTCCAGCCCTTGGTCAGACTTCCCCAAGCTTGGTTATCGCAGGGGGGATAGTCCTGTGACTTAGGAAACCCAGGGTCAGTCTGGGGACACAAAATCCCTTTGGAAGTTTTGATAACTCCTTTAACTTCTACACGATCATTCTCTTGACCCGTCAGCATACCATACATATACCGAGGATAAGGCCAATGTTTACTTCTCAGTGATACAGTGAGGCAGTACCACATGGCATTTAGAGGGAAATAAAATCGCAGAATCACAGAACTGTAGGGGTTGGAAGGGACCTCCAGATACCATCGGGTCCAACCCCCCTGCCAAAGCAGGTTCCCTACAGCAGGCTGCCCAGGTAGGCGTCCAGACGGGCCTTGAATATCTCCAGAGAAGGAGACCCCACAACCTCCCTGGGCAGCCTGTCCCAGTGCTCCGTCACCCTCCCCATGAAGAAGTTCTTTCACGTGTTGGTGCGGAACTGCCTGGGCTCCATTTTGTGGCCCTTGCCCCTTGTCCTGTCCCCACAGAGCACTGAGACAAGGTTGGCCAAATCCCTCTGTCTCCCACACCTCAGGTATTTGTACACATTGATAAGATCCCCTCTCAGTCTTCTCTTCTCCAGGCTGAACAGACCCAGGTCTCTCAGCCTTTCCTCATGGGGGAGATGCTCCAGGCCCTGTATCATCTTTGTGGCCCTCCGCTGGACTCTTCCCAGGAGCTCCCTGTCTTTTTTGCATCGGGGAGCCCAGAACTGGACACAGCACTGGATTATCACCCAAACTGCCCACACACACCAGGTTGGGGAAGATGCAGACACTCAATCTGCCCCCAGCACCCGGCACCAGGCACAGGGGCTGTGCCCCTATAACCCCTTACACCCTTTTCTCCCTTTTCTCCTTATCCCACCTCGTTCATCCTGCTGCCCCTTCCCCTGCACACCCCCTCCCAGTCCAGAGCCTGAGCAGCTTTCGGCGTGGTGGCAGGAGTTGGGCTCTGACCCATGTTCAAGTCCCCCAGACTGCGAGCTGGGTTAAAAAGCACACTAATTAAACATCATTTTGTTGGGTTTTATTTTATTTTATTTCTTCTGTTTTAATGCAGATGGGCTTCTCCAGCGGCAGTGCAACATCCCCACACGGTGTGATTTACGCTCAGATGTTGGTCACGGCTGGTTAGGTCACGCAGAGGCAGCCCTTCAGCCCCGCCGCCTCATTAACGATATTTGGGTAAAAAAATGTCTATATTTATATTGCCTCGTGTGCTTCACTGCCTGCAATTACACACTGAGAGAAGCCAACGGCATAAAATACACACACACACCGCCCGCCCCCGGCCTGTACACGCAGGAAACAGCTTCCTGCGCCTTTCTTTGCATTTATCTTTATTTTGGGGTTAAATAAACTCAAGCCAGCCCCCCCCCCCCGCCCCTCACGCACAAAATCTGCCGCGTTGCCATGCCTGATGACGCGCTCCCCCCCGATTTTTCTGATTGGTCACTCCGACGCCGCGAGGGTGAGGGGGAGAGGAGAGGGGGAAGCCGCGAGCCGTGTATGAGAGGCGGGCGCTGATTGGTGCGCGCGGAGAGACGCGGGGCGGGATTGGCTGGCGGCGGGCGCGCGGGGCATTGTGGGGCGGCGGCGAGCAGGAAGGGGCTGATGGCGGCCATCGGCGTGCACCTGGGGGCGTCCTCGGCCTGTGCCGCCGTGTACAAGGTGCGGGGGGGAGGGCGAGGAGGAGTAGAAGTAGAAGTAGTAGAAGTAGTAGTAGTAGTAGTAGTAGTAGAAGAAGGAGGAGGAGGAGGAGGAGGAGTAGAAGGAGGAGGAGGAGGAGGAGGAGGTGGTGGTAGTAGTAGTAGTAGTAGTAGTAGAGGAAGTGCTGGTAGTAGTAGTACTAGTAGTAGTACTACTAGTAGTAGTGGAGGAGGAGGAGGTGGTGGAGGAGGAGGTGGTGGAGGAGGAGGAGGAGGAGGTAATAGTGATAGAAGGAGGAGGTAGTAGTAGAGGAGGTGGAGGGAGGAGGTGGAGGAGGAAGTAGTGGTAGTAAAATGAGGAGGTAGGTGGAGGAGGAGGAGGTAGTAGTGGTAGTAGTAGAGGAGGTGGAGGAGGTAGTAGTGGGAGGAGGAGGTAATGGTGGAGGAGGTGGGAGGAGAAGGAGGTGCTGGGAGGAGGTGGAGGAGGAGGAGGTGGAGGAGGAGGAAGTGGAGATGGAGGAGGTGGGTGGAGCAGGAGGTAGGAATAGAAGGAGATGGTAATAGTAGTAGAGGTGGTGGAGGAGGTAGTAGTAGTGGAGGAGGTGGTGAGATGAGGAGGTGGTGGAGGAAGTAGAGATGGAGGAGGAAGAGGTAGTAGTGATAGAAGGAGGAGATGATAGTAGAGGAGGAGGTGGTGGAGGAGGAGGCAGTAGTGGTAGTAGAAGGAGGAGGAGGTAGTAGTAGTAGTAGAGGAGGTGGGAGGAGGAGGAGGTGGTGCCGGGGTGGCGCTGACAGACATCTCTCCCCGCAGGATGGCCGTGCAGACGTGGTGGCCAACGACGCGGGGGACCGGGTGACTCCTGCCGTGGTGGCGTTCACGGAGAGCGAGGAGGTGAGGGGGAGGTGAGGGGGGCCTGCCCCGTGGTGCCCCGGGGGATCCGCTCCGCGTGGGGCTCACCAAGCACCTCTTTGTTGTTCAGGTGGTCGGCTTGGCGGCGAAGCAGAGCAGGATAAGGAACGTGTCCAGCACCGTAGTGAAAGTGAAGCAGATTCTGGGGCGAAGGTAAGTGCACAGGTGGGGAAGGGAAGCTGAGAAGCGCAGTTCTCCCCATGAAAGCTGCTCAGTGTCCAAAGCGCTGATGTCCAAGGCACTCTGCTGTCAAACAGTAGCAGTAAAATGAATCTGGTGCTAACAGCGTGGTTCCCCTGGTCTTAAACATCGATTGTATCATTGAAACTCCTTACCCAACATTTAATTTTAAAGTGGAGAGATGCAGAGAATTCTAGGCCTGAATTTATTTAGGTTTAGGTCTGGCACTGGAGATGCCACAAAACATTTTAGTGATAACGTGACTGCGTGTTCCAGCTCTTCCACTAAAGCAGGTGGATGAGAACGTGTCCACTGCATGTCTTAGTGCTTGGCAGATACTTCGTTTTTAGTCACAAATAGAGGACAGGCAGCTTATTGCTGTCACCTGATCTCAGTCAAGGCAACAGAAGTGCCACCAGAGTCTTTTATAACTGAATGTTGGGGGTGGTGGGTTACAAACAAATGTGATGGGTTCTTTTTTTTGTCACTTTCCACTAGCTAGCAGGTGTTTCTGCTGTTGTTAGCGTGGGGAATGGTGCTTGACAGATAGCAGCAGACGGAACCATTACGTTGTGATCTTTTCTTCCACACAGATGTATCCGCAGAGTGAAAAGAGGAATCTTGCCTAGAGTGTAGCTTCTTTGTGTGCTGTCAACATCACCAAGATGAATTTCTGCAGTTACCCCGGAGCATATGGTTTATCTTGCTGTTCTGTTTTTGTCTTCACAGCTCTGGTGACCCCCAAGCACAGAAATACATTGCAGAAAGCAAATGTTCGGTGAGTATGAGCTATTTTTTTTGTTGTTCTCAGAATAACTTCTCATTTTATACCATGCTACTTTGCTACTTTGCGTTTTGTGCCACGCTGGTTGTGTTCTGCAGCGATCGGCTCTCCCAATATGAAGTTTGTTTGCTGTTGTATGGAACGTGTTCCTCTAGAACGTGTTTATTTCTCTATTTAGAAAGTAGAGAACTCCGTGTTCGGAGATCTGCTGCCATAATGTAGTCCAGCAGAAAAAAATACATGCATCTCTTGGCCATTCATAAAAGACAATTCTTTTAAAAGTATTTTCAGAACAGTATTGTAGAAGCAGCAAGTAGTTGAGCTGTTTTACTACAGAGAGCTTTTTAATAGCAGAAGGAAGTCTGGATAATACAGGGTTTCCTTGTGCTCTTTGATAAACATTTTGGAAATGTTTTCTTGTCACAGAATGCAAAGTATTCTAGATACAATAGAAAATACCTACAACCTCCTCCCTTTTTTTATTACTTTGAACAGACACTAAATAGGTTATTAACAAACACTAGTGTTCAAATTATGCTTCTAACAAGGGTGTGTTGTCTTTGCTTACAGGTAGTTGAGAAGAATGGGAAACTTCAATATGAGATAGATAATAAGCTTATTAACCCAGAAGATGTGGCAAAGCTAATTTTCAGTAAAATGAAAGGTACTTAACAAGTAAAAGCATTTAATAATAATATTTCTAAGCTTGTCCTCACATTTTTAAGATGTGGTCTGTTGGTACTTTGCTTTTAATCAACATGTTCTGCCTATGTTTATGACAGAAACTGCTCAGTCTGCAATTGGTTCGGATGTAAACGACGTTGTTATCACTGTCCCGTTTGATTTTGGAGAGAATCAGAAAAATGCCCTTGGGTAAGAGGATTCAGATTTTTCTGTTGTTTACCGTGCCTAGAGCAGACCTCTTGGCAGATGAGCAACGGGAGTTCTGCTGGACTTTGCTGTCGTCGTGTCTATAGTGTCATCTGAGATGTGGTATTTCTGCTGCCTCTTCGGTGTCCGCTTTGAAATGCGAATGATTTTTCAGCCCTCCATAATTTCCCTCCACTTCTCACCAAACTAAATGGTGCTACCTGATTTTATCAAGGACTCTTTATTAGAGAGCAGGTACTGAATACACACCGCTGTTCTGCTTGGAAGTGCAGCTGGAGAACTTCAGTTCTGTGAAAACATAAGTAGACTTTTGCCACAACAGAAGTCAAAGCTGTGTATAAATAGCAGCATTTCTCTCTACTTTCAGTATGTAGAAGACGTTGTGTTGAACTGTCATGAAAAACTTAAAATACACTCAAAGTTAGTCATAAAACACTCGCTCTGGGTATCTGCGGTATGCATAGTAAAACTTTCTACTGCTTTGGCATCTGAGTTTCAAAATGACTTCAGAATGGAGGAAACTATTAGGGCAGTTTCAGGGCCACTGAGTGCCAAGAAAACATGTAAAGTTAAAAGTGAGCTGTGGTAACTTGATTTGGAATCAAATCAATTTGACATCTGGTGAAATAATGTACTGAGGAGACTTAATGCCACAGATGAAGACGTGTTACCCAAGCTTGCTTGAGGGTGGCTTTTTAATCTTGATTTTTTTTTCTGCTGTTTTTATGGGGAATGCATGTTTGATGCATCAGTGTTTTCCTTGACATAAGCACACTGCAGATCCAACTCCCTGAAGAAAGCAGTTGCAACTGACCTTCATTATGCTTTTCTTTTCCCAGTCACTTCTCTTTGTTAATAGCATGTTGTAACCACGTGCTGCATTGATGTCATATCTAGTTTTGATAAAGTCTTAATAACTACAGTGAAATCACTAAAGTAAAACGCAATGCTGTTATGCCTTATCACAGGGAAGCAGCTGCAGCTGCTGGATTTAATGTTATGAGATTAATCCACGAACCATCTGCAGCTCTCCTGGCCTACGGAATTGGCCAAGATTCACCCACTGGGAAAAGGTAAAATCCTAAGATCTTACTCCTTAGATTTAAGCTGCTATAGTTTAAATCTGCGTGAGGTTTAGCACAGCACATTCTACACAGAGAAATCATAAACGAGGGAATGATGTGTTCCCCTAACAGCCAATACAAAATTAATGATTTGAAGCCTGCTTTTCTCTTGTTCTGAGAGCCAATAGAAATTTAAAGGTTATAAATCTGTGACTTTTAATTAACTCCTTTATTCTATTTTGTAAGAAATTGTCTTAAAGATTTGTCCCCAGTTTGTATCTTGCTTTTTAATGAGCTGATTGGCTCGAGGAAAAATGTAAACTTCTTAAGCAGACCTTGGTGTTATGTTGTAGGATAAACATGGGCTAACTCTGGCTGTATGACAGTGACTTCTTTAGGGAACACGGTCACTAGTCAGTGATAACAAGACATGCTAAATCCAAACTGCTCAAATCAAATTCACTGGACCAAACTGATAAAACCCTGCAATATATTATTTGGTGATGGTCATCTCAGAAAGTGTGTCAAAGGAAGCATAATTTTATACGACTTGTTAATACTGCTTTTTTTTTTCTTTGGCAGCAATGTGTTGGTCTATAAGCTTGGTGGCACGTCGCTTTCTATCACGGTGATAGAAGTAAACAGCGGAATATACCGCGTGCTGGCTACTAACACAGACGACAGCATTGGTGGAGTGTGCTTCACAGAAGCTCTAGCACAACACTTAGCATCTGAGTTCCAGAGGTGGGTTCTGAATTCCAAGTATGTTGTTGGGACAAGAACATCACATGTGATGCTTGCTTATAGAAAAGAATTCACAGAATCACAGAATCATCTAGGTTGGAAGAGACCTCCAGGATCACCGAGTCCAACCTCTGACCTAACACTAACCAGTCCTCCACTAAACCATCTCACTCAGCTCTACATCTCAACATCTTTTAAATTGATGCTAGTTTGGCAGAGCTGGTGGGCTGTCTGAGCAAAACGACTCAGATAAAGATATGAAAGGAACAGTCAGCTGCTGGGGGAGTTGGGGAAATAGTTGGGTTGGGGTGAGCTGTGAGGGCTCAGCTATGAACTGTTTTAAGTGATGTAGGCATTATTCTATTGTTTCAGTCACAGAAGTGGTTGTGTTTGGAGGGAGGGGAATTCACTTCTGTAGGTTTTGTTTTTTCTTGTTGACATGAAGGACCATGGACTGGCCAGCTTCATCAGGCTGGAGCCTGTGTGTCCTGTCCTACAACAAACAAAACTGCACTCAAACGTACTAGCATTAGATCTAGCTCTTTTTTTCCCTGTCATGGTCAACTGCATGGTATTACAGAAGGAGACTTTGGATGAAATAGACTCTTTCAACATGTCTAGTGTTCAGTGTTCTATTTCTTACAGTAATATGATTAAAATTGTTTAACTTGTAGGCCTGTTCTTGCTGTTTCTTCCCGTCACTTCCAGGATCTGTTCAGCCAAAAACCAGTTCAGAAAGACTTAAATCTGTATGATAAGCATTAATACTTGAGTTCCCAGCAGTGCCACTACTCAGTGTTCTTTAGTTGAACTTGAAACACGTGCTCTTATTCTCTGTCAACTTTCCATAATGTCATTGTAGGTAACATTAAAATGTCTACAGAAAAATGTTAATACCTTAAACTCATTTTTTTCTTTCAGAAAGTGTTACCACTCAAATGCCTGCCTTTCTAAATAGGCTTTTCTTTTTTAAATGTAGGTCTTGTAAGCACGATATTAGAGGAAATCCCAGGGCTATGATGAAGCTAATGAACAGCGCTGACGTTGCAAAGCACTCGTTATCAACCTTGGGAAGTGCAAACTGTTTTGTAGATTCACTGTATGATGGATTGGATTTTGATTGTAATGTGTCCAGGTAAAACAAATCTTGAGGCTACTCATGTTACATAGAAGTAAGCTTTAAGTTTTTTTTTAGTTTGAGTTTAGGATTTTAATAAGCTTTGATTTTTGGTGATGCTGGAAGGCCAACTTGCTTTTTTGAGCTTTCTTTCATGTTATTTCCGTTAATGCATGATCTGTAGTAGTTGAGAGGAACACTAAAGGTATTCTTGTAAATGGTTAAGAGAGACACTCTGAAAAGGTCCACAGAGACCCCATCTTTGGAGTCTAGTTGATGAAAGGGAAATAAACCCTGTAATTAATCAAGGTGCTTTCCCCTTGTGCCTCCCATTGTTGTTGTTGTTGCTGTATTTTTTCTTACAAAAGAGGATTTGGGGCTCTTTCATCCAAATGAGCTCCAAAATGATAGTCAGGGATGTTTTAGTGTCCGTCTTTGACAGGTGGAGTGGAAAAATGTTTTTTGTCTTTTTGTTTATAGTGCTGCGTCCTACTCTTAAGTCTCTTTTCTCTGTCAGGATTAACTCTTTTTGAAGTATTTAATTAAACTTCAGTTGTTCTTCCTGTCACCAGTAGAATTTAGCAAAATAAAATTGTTTTGTGCTGTTGCAGCAGTTGGATCTGGTGAAATAAGTCATAGTATGCCTGCAAGCATGAGAAGCTCTACTGTGGAGCTTGTTTGGTTCAGCTGAGATAAGGAATTTGACTTACTGCAGTTGTGCAGAGTAACTTTTGTCTTCAGGCTTGAAAGAGCCTGAAGCAAGCACATTTTCTTTTAATTTGGTTAAGTAACTATTCCTCCGTGTAAATCAGGAAGCAGCTTGGCTTGCCTCTGAAACTTCAAGAGGTGCGTTTTGATGTGTCTGTTTTAAAGATGAGGGACTTTTTGCTTCTTTATTGTTTTGACTCAGATGTGAAAACTTTGTGTTTTTCCTAAGAATGCACTAAGAAAAAAATCTGCATTCCATGTTAGTGATGCAATCAATAGCAGAGATACTTGCACAACATAAATCACTTACTTGAGATTAATAGTTGGGAAATAAATTTTCTTGACTGCTTAAAAAAAATCTCAATATGAGGTATAGTTAGAGAAACAAAGTATGTTCTAAACATGATTGTTCTTCTGTTCTGGGTTTGTCTAATGGATGACTTTTTTTTTTCCCCCCCTTTAGGGCCAGGTTTGAACTTATCTGTTCCTCGCTTTTTACTAAGTGTGTAGAAGCAATTAAAAAGCTCTTGCAGCAAGTTGGATTTACAGCTGATGATATTAATAAGGTAATAATAGAAGTCACTTGTTTGTGCGATGCTTTATAGCTCTACAAGAACATTTGGGGGGTTGTTTTCCTTGGACTGCGATTGTTTCTGAATGTGTTCAAGCATTTTTGGCTCAAACGCAACAGCGTATGTAGAATCAAGGTCTTTGGAGGTTATTTGGACTAAGGTAAAATTAGTCAATGATGGCATTTACTGATGTATATTGAGGAAATGGTAGAGGATTTGTCCCATTTGGTGTGTTAGTATAACTTTTAGTAGAGCTGAGGAGTACTTTCTTTAATACTCAGAAGTTCGTTTGCCCTCACTGAGTTTTGGATTGGGTTGGCTGACACTTGAAGAATTCCTGAGTTTCAGCTCGGTCTTACAAGCTGAACAAGATACTTATTGTCTGCTTGGTGTCTGTGTTCCTCCTCCCTTCATTCCTCCTTGTTAGCTTAAACTTAGGAACACATTAGATGCCAAACTTTAAAGCCAAAAATGGTGATTGAAGTAGTAAATATAACTGGTTGCTTCAAATGTCTCTTTCTGTTTGGTACAAAAGTGACTTCATCTAAATTCCTGTGCACCAGTCTGTGGTAAATACTGCTGTACGTACTGCTTGTGGAATTGGTGCATGAATTCTGCAGCGAAGGTTAACTGGCACTTGTAATGATACTGGATGCTATTTCAGACTCCTAATTAGTGTTACCACCAAAGCTGTGTCACATCCGAATTACAGTTGTAGGATAATAAAGCATTCTAAGCCACTGTTCAATGAGTGTCTTCTGTTTTCTGGTGGAAATATTTTTAAAGTTGCTGTCTGCTCAGGCTTTAATGGTGTGGGTTTTGTTTTATGTTTTAAATGTATTAAAAAGAACCTAATTCTACAGCTCTTAAGCTATGCTTTATGCTAAGAAAAGTGTGAATTAGCTTGATTTTAAGATCTAGTTTTAACATGAGGAACGAGGAGAAGAATTTTTAGTGTGAGGGTTATCAAACACTGAAAAAAGGGCTGGCAGGGGTTTTGGAAGTTGTATTTGTAGAGCTGCCTATTGTAACTGGATGTGTTCTGAGCAGGAGGTTCGACTAGGTGACTTATAGATACAGGTGCTAAAATATCCCAGAGGGGTTTACACTTCCATTTTGCAGGTTGTAGCCTTTTCTTATCTTCTGAAGCGAGGTTTGAAAGCATTCTTTTGTTTTTCAGGTAGTTCTGTGTGGTGGGTCTGCTCGAATCCCAAAGCTACAGCAACTGATCAAAGACATTTTCCCAAACGTGGAACTCCTGAGTTCAATTCCTCCCGATGAAGTTATTCCTATTGGTGCAGCAATAGAGGCAGGGATTCTGCTAGGGAAAGAGAATCCATCATTAGAAGAAGATGCATTCTTTATTGAGTGTTCTGCCAAAGATATTCTTTATAAGGTAAGGCTAAAAATTTGTTTAGCCTTTGAAAATGCTATAATGAATACATAGAACCGCTTAGGCTTTGATATTAAAGAAATTGTATTGTTTTAATACGCTAATTAGCTTTAAGTGGCCATTTAGATTTATCCAAATTATTGGAGAAACTCCTATTGACTCAAAGGGGGATGGATTGCATCTTTGTTATTTCCTTAATTGCCATTTCCTCATCACTGCTGGATTTTTTTCACTTAGAGAAAGTTCAGGGATTTTTCTTGAATTGCTATTATGGTAAATACAGCAGAAGGAGTGAATCTTGGATTTCTTTGCTCATGGAGCACTGTTACAAAGCATCTAGCTCACTGAAGTACTTAGAAAGGCGTGAATTTGTTCTTTCTTTTTAAAGGGAGTAGACGAGTCAGGGGCTGACAAATTCACAGTGCTATTTCCATCAGGGACACCGCTACCAGCTCGAAGGCAGCATACCCTGCATGCTCCTGGAAACACGTCTTCTGTGTGCCTTGAGCTGTATGAGTCATTAGGAAAAGGTCCTATGAATGAAGAAAACAAATTTGCACAGGTGAGTGTCTGCACGTGCAAGATTTAATGTGAACTACTTGGAAATTAAGTGGATCTGGAAAAAAGAAAACCAACCACACTTATCAGAACCTTATGTTTAAAAAAAAAAAAAAAGAATCAAATGCATTTGTCTAGGAATTGTCCTTAAACGTTATTCTACAAATGTGTTATGAATTACTGAAGCATCTTTAAAGAAATTTCCCTCCTGAGTTTCTAAATACTTGTCTGACTTTGATGTATTGGCACTACTGTGGTGCAGCTCATCTGGGACAAGAGCCCATAACCAGGTGTTCCAGTAGTACATAGATCACCAGCACTTTAGAAATAAAACTGCTCGAGGTAACGGTGTTGCTAGTGCTTGTACTAATTATCATGCATATCACTTTTTTTCATTAGACTGCTGTGTAAGGATTTTAAAAAAAGATTGTAAAATCTTTCTCTGTTAAACAGATTGTACTCCAGGATTTAGATAAAAAGGAGGATGGCCTACATGACATATTAACTGTTCTCACTATGAAAAGGTACTTATCATATTTCTTGTTCTGGTGTTTAACTTGCTGCTTCACACTTGTTAGAGAAAGTTTAGTTTTGTGTTAAGAAATTTCAGCATTTCCTTACTTACTGGGCTCTGCCCTAGCTGGGTCAAATTCTGTAAGAATGCAAGGAATGTGTGGGGTTTGTTTGTTTGTTTTTTTTTAAGGCAGCACTTTCCATGCCTGCGTTCTTTGATTGCTATGGAAATAAAACCTAACACGGTTGTGTAGATGACTTCTAGCAACTTGAGAGCTGCTGATCAGTTTAACCATGCTTGAGAGCAGCAGGTAGTTCTGCAGAATGCACACACTTGTGAATAACTGAAGTTAAATCATCCTTTTATTAGTTGCTGATGAATACTAATGAATCCCTGAAGGACTTACAATGCTGCATTTATGAAAAAGACCTGTGGCCTTTTCATTTTAGAGTCAGGGTTGTTAAACGTGAAAAACAATGCCATAGGAAATCAGGTTTTATAAATCTACTTTACAGAACTACCTGTTTTTTACAGGGAAAATACAAAGTGTCGTATGGTTGTGGTAGGAGAGGTGGGATGGAATTGACATAGAAGTGATTTCTCAGACTTCCCTCGGTCTTATGGTTGGCTACTTTGGCTTATGTGAAATAGTCGAAGTAGTTTACAAAGATAACGGTGGAGTTCCAAGTAATCAAAAGATGTTTGTCTTCTGAGGACTGTACTGGAATTCTTACTGCTTTTCAAACTAATGAGAAAGTTGTCTAGATGTTGTTGAGAAACTAAATCCCTACATGCTATTTGAATACAAAATACTTTCATTTTCTTAAGTTAGCTATCGGGTTTATTAATTCTGTATTAATAAACTGAACTTTAAATACCTCCTTAGCCATGCAGAAATTTGCTCTTAGCATTGGTGAGAAAAAGCTTTTCGGCTATTTACATGCAACTGTGAGGCACAGAAAACTTCATTATTTTGAAGTGTTTTGGTAATGCACAGAGCAGTGAAAGTTTACTAGAATGCTTCCTATTTCTGTCTGAATCTTAAGCATGACTTGCATGCATAGGTGAAGTAGGATTCAGTGTTATCTTTTTTTAAAATGAAGGGTTTTCTCTTTAAGAAGATCCTTGGTATTTAAAAAGCAGTAGTCTATAAGAGTGCTTGTGATTTGAGAAGATGCACTTATCTGTTGGTTGCCATTAGGCTGAGTTCTTAATGTAATTATTTTGAATATTACTACATATTGTATTTCTGATCCTGCCTTAAATTAACTTAGTTATACTAATAACATAAACATGTTCCTGAGTCTGTTCCATCATACGTGGAGAAAATGCATGCTTTAATGGAGAAGTATCTAAGTACTGAACACAGTAATTTCATAAATATGTTATTCCGTGGATATTTTGATGCTTATTTGGCTTCCGAAGACTACTATTTATTCTCTGTAGAACATGTAATAACATACTAAATGAGATGGTCCTAAATATACCTTTTTTTTCTTTTTTTTTTCCCTAGGGATGGATCCTTACATGTTACCTGCACAGATCAAGATACTGGAAAGTGTGAAGTCATCACTGTTGAAGTGGCTTCATAGCCTCATTTGAAAGGCAACGTTATCCTGAGTTGATTTTGTCTCTCCTTGGCTTGTCCACCAAAGTGGTGACTCTGAGGTGTCTTTAATGATTCATAGAGAATTGTAATAAACTGAAGTAAAACATTAATTAGCCACCAAGTCTGTTTGGAGTGGACGATGTGGTGCAAAATGTTAATCTAAATAGGAAGAAAACGGAGCATTGGATTTATCAGCACCTTTTAATAAAAATTTCAAAGAGCATATCTCAGGTTTTTGGTTTAGCAACAACATATTATGTAGTCTGAGGACTAATCAGGTCCTGTACCCATTCAAACAGTATACCTGTGGCTTCAACCAGCATAGCACTGAACCAGCCAGAGCTAGATACGTGAAAATCCACTCCCAAATAACTGTACAAATTATACTTAACCTGCGTGGTTTCAATATTGCCCAAAACCAAGGAGGTGATGCCCTTTTGAGCTGGCATCTTGAGCAGGATTTTTTTTTTTGTGGCGTTACTGTAAAATGGTTTTGTGATGTTACCTGAAAAACACGTGTAAGGGTTATATGTGCTTATTTATGTGTTTATTAATAAATAAAAATTTTTATACAGATGCTGGTATTCTCCATACTGTGGCACTGTTCCAATCTGTATATAGGTATATATTTGTTTGGCTATAATCTGACATACTGTTTGTTTTGGTTTTAGATTTAGGTAGGGAGGGAAGTAATAGAAAGTGGAACAGGCAGCTGTAGTTACAGGATTTGATGGTCTCAGTCTTGCGTAGAGTTGAGAAAAGCAGCAGTTCAGCCCTTAGGTGGGGCCAGATATAATTTTGTCAGATATTCAGAGTAACCCAGTAGTACCCCAAAGGCATAAAGTAAAACTGGAGAGAGGGATGCCAATCTGGATTCGAAGAGACTTGGATTCAACTACTGCGTTCCTACAGCTTTCCCAAATTTGTCTTGAGCTCCTCAGTTACCTGTTGCAGGACATGCATTTTCATATTCTTTATACCTTATAAAATCCTATGTAGATATAAATCTTACTGCATTTCAAATTCTGGTTTACCAGACTAAGCATTTGATTTGAACTTTTAACACTCAGAAAATTTTACCTCACCTAGCACTGGCTCCTTGGTGTCCTGAAGGTAAGTGAATAAATAGTTCATCAGTTCCTGTCTGGAAGCTTTTAAAAAGGGTCTTGGAAAACCTAAAGCCTTACTTTGTATGGGCAGTGGAGTCCCTTAGCCCCATGCTGTTGCACATTAACATCAGATTAGAATAAGTCCTTGAGGAGAGACTGGAGTGCTAGCTAGTGGCTGGGCATCTCTGGGGCGTGTATTTTGTGCTCAATAGTACAAACTGCTGAGGTTTGGGGCTGACTTGAACAGCAGACCTCGTTTCTGGGAAGCGTATTGTGGTGAGAGAATATATTTTTGGTTCCAAGTGCCTGAAATATTCCCCTTTGACTCCGGAGGTCAGTATCCAGCAGAGAACCACCTCGGGGCCTCAGGGCAGCCTTCCTGGGGCCTCAAGTTCCCCCTGCCCCACGAGTGGATGCTGAAAGCGAACAAAGGAGCCTGGGCTTTCCTTCACTTGGCATACAATAAAAAAGATTGGGTCTGTAAAAGCCACTTTTACGTATGGTTTAGGTTTAAAACTATGTAAGATCCGTTAAAGCTGCTTTAATATACGGTTCGGGTTTAAAACTTGATGTAAGAGTTTTAGGATTAATGGGGGGGGAGCTGAAGTCTTGCTATGCTTATTTGATGGGGGTTAATTTCCCTTATAGCTGTTAGTTTTGTAGGTTTGTTTCTGTGGAGGAGTCGGTGTGTGGGGGAGAAAAGTGTTGGGGGGGGGGAGGAAAGTGTATGTTAAAGTAAGGTGAAAAACGCTTTATTTTTATTTTTTTATTGTAGTTAGAGAACCTTACCGCCTTGCCCTCATCCCCGTCCCCTAACCCTCTCCTTTCTCCTTTTACACCCCAAAAAAAACCCCTCCCTAACCGTGACGGGGGTGGAGGGGGAAGAACGGGGCCGCCTCTGAGGCGCCGCCATGGCCCCGCCCCGTGCTCCACGGAGGGGGGGGGGGAAGGCGGAGCATGGCGGGCCCCGACCCGCGCCTGGCGCCTGCGGCCCCCTCCAAGATGGAGGGCTGGCCAGGAGGTGAGGCCGCCGGGCACCGAGCCCCTCGCTTCCCCTCCGCCTCGCCGAGAGCTGAGGAGGAGGAGGAGGAAGGCTCGGGGGGCTGAGGGAACCGCCGCCGAGCCCTCCCACCCCCCTTTCCTCTCCCCGTAGCTGGAGCCTGGCAGCCCGGGCTCGGCGGTGTGGTGCGGTGGGGGGTGGGTTGGGGTTGGGGTGGGTTTTTTTAGGGGTGTGGGGGGGAGGTTGGAGGCCGGAGGGGTGAGCACGGTGTTGTGGGGGGGTGCTTGAGGTAAATGTGAGGGGAGAGGGGTTGGGGCTGCTGTAGGGGGGTTGGGGGAAAGGCAACCGCCCCCATTCCCTCCCATCTTCCTCCTCTTCCTCCTCTTCCTCCTCATTCTCCTCATCCTCTTCATTCTCCACCTTCTCCTCACCCTCCTCTTCCTCCCCTCAGCCCCTCACCGCCTCACCACCTTCCCAAACTTCCCCCCCTTTACCCCTTCAGCCCCCAGCAGCCTCCCTCCAGCTCCGCGATCCTTCTGGAAGAGCCTCGGGGCCAGGACTCCATCAGTCACCCCGGTCCCGTCACAGGAGCTGGGGTCCCCTACAAGCTGCAGGGCTCTTGGGGTCCCTTTGGAGGTCCCGTTGAAGAATGGAGGCTGGCTCGGAGCTGTGGCTCGGTTACGGGATGCTTTCACCGTAGGGCAACGCTCTCCCTCGGTCTTAAGGCGCTTTCCGCCCCTGGAAGCGCGTTGCCGCAGTGCCTGCCCTCCAGAGCGTTGGTGGTTCCCTGTAAGTATGCGGCCAGGCACGCTGAGCCGAGGTTCAGGGAGGGAATCGTCACCGTGCTTCTGCCTTGAGCCTTAGGGTGAAAGTTGGAGAGACGCCGAAGGCGTGCGAGAGGCCGCTGGCGCAGGTGGTACCGCGGGGACTTCGGGTTGAGGCACGTGGAGTGCATAACGGGTTGAACTCGGCCGAGACATTAAATAGGATTCTCTACCGATTTTCTTATTGTAGCCTGGTATGTGCCATGTCTAGCCTCACTTGAGACCCTCCAAGAATTATGTAGGAAGGAAAATCTCAGATGTAAATCCATTGGAATCACCAACAGGAGTCTAAAGAGTTATGAGGTGGAATATTTGTGTGACTACAAGGTAGAAGAGGTAAGAGAAACACAGACCGATCTGATCACTCTTTCAGCTGGAATTTGGAAGCGAGACAAAGGTAGTTTTGCTCCTAATATAAAGAAACAGGCTGCGAGTGCAAAGCCGTTGATTACATCGCATGAAATATCATTTAAACTTTGAACTGTAAACAGAAAGCAGTGTAGCTACCTCTTTCAGTACGTTGACGGAAGTTTTGTCCTGAAATTACAGAGATTTTGGAATACAAAATGCCTCACCTTTATATATCTAGAAGCAAAACCCTGATGCTTTTAGGTTGTAGCTTGGTATGTCTTACGATGCTTCTTTATTTGCAGGCTAACTTTGTTTTTCTCTCGAATGTTGTAGTCTGTCTGATGAAGAGTTAGGGCCATGTGCTGCTGCTGGATTCCTATGGTTTGTTCTTGCCGGTGGAATTCAGTATCAGGATTTGGCCTTGTTACATTTACTATGGTTATTTGGCTCTTGTAAAATACATGCAAAGCGTGTGCTTCTCGACTGTAAATACAATATGAAGTGTTTTAAACAGATTGCTTCTTTAGGAGCATGGTTGATAAAGGGCAAATAGTGGTTTTTTTGGCATCTGCTTGGAAAGTTTAGGATTTTATTTTTTTGTTCTGTGTGTGACATGACTATATTCTGCTTATGCATATGAGTCACACAACTAGATAGTTTAATTTTCGTAACTGCTTTAAGAAATTAGCTTCCTGGTTTAAGATTAGTGACCTGAGTTCTTCTCAGCTGTGTATTTCTGTGCCCCAGAGTTTCCAAGTTTCCACTGCCCGTGGAGTATCCAAAGTTGTGCTCTAAGTTAATCTGCCAACAGCAAACTTGCTTTTTCCCTTTCTCCCCAGTTCTAATTGTTTTGGGGCCATCAGGACCTTCTGTACTGTGTGGCATTTCTTAACTGCGGAACTCTGCATTTCAGTAAACAGAAGTGTGGCTAAATCTGTGTGTTTCTGTATTTCAAGGGCACAGAGTACTATCTTGTGAAATGGAAAGGATGGCCGGAGTCTTCGAATACTTGGGAACCTCAGAAAAATCTGAAGTGTCCATTGCTTCTTCAAAACTTCCTTAGTGACAAGAATGAATACTTGTCTCGAGTGAAAGAAGGCAAAGCGCTGAAAGTGAGAAACCACGTTAAAGCCTTGAAACCTGCGGTCGCAGATTACATTGTAAGGAAGGCTAAGCAAAGAATAGCTCTGCAGAGATGGAAAGAAGAGCTCAACAGGAAAAAGAATCATAGAGGAATGATTCTGGTAGAAAACACTGTGGATCTCGAAGGTCCTCCTTTAGACTTTTACTACATTAATGAGTACAAACCTGCTCCGGGAATAAATGTAATCAATGGAATAACGACTGGCTGTGAATGCTCAGACTGCCCTGCTGAGAAGTGCTGTCCAAAGGAGGCTGGCTTTATTTTGGCTTATAATAAAAAAAAGAAGCTGAAAATCCAGCCTGGCTTGCCCATCTATGAATGCAACTCATTTTGTAGGTGCGGGCCCGACTGCCCTAATAGGATAGTACAGAAGGGCACGCAGTATTCGCTTTGCATCTTCCGAACGAACAACGGACGAGGCTGGGGAGTGAAAACCCTCCAGAAAATTAAAACCAACAGTTTTGTGATGGAGTATGTCGGAGAGGTATGTATTTATCTCATATGGATCGATTGTTTACGGTGAAGGAGGAAATAAGAGCTTTCTCCTGGTTTTAACACTTGGCTTTTGCTCTATAACAGAAGTTTTTCTGTTTCTGGGCAGAGGAATACACTGAATAGATGTTAAAGCTGGCAGTAAAATTACCTCGTCCAGTATATTCTCCATTCCAGAGTATTGTACAAGGCTGAATGTGAAGAGAATACTCGTTACAGAATTCCTGTAGATATGTGCCCTAGCAGTATTTCTAAAGATGAGTCCTTTTCTTTCCTGGCAGTCGCATTCCTCATTCTTCCCTTATCTTTATTGTAGTTTTTGCTGTTCCCCAGGCACACTTGTTACCAAACTCCCCACCCAGGCTCGGTCCCTTTTCTGTTCTGTCTGGATAATCTGTCTCATGCTGTTCCAAAGCAGAACTTCAGTGCTGCAAAGTGCAGACTCTACGTTGCCTTGTGTTATCTGGTGCAGCTCTGTCTCAGGGCTTTTTACACCAGTAGCTCCTGGCAGCCTCTCTGATCCACTCTGGTGTGCTTCTGCCACGTATCTGCCTTGCTAATAACATGACTCAGAAGAATTAATTCTATCCCCACTTACAAATGTTTGTGGTCTTCATTGTATTTATTCTTGCCTCAAATCTGTTAACTTCGCAGCCTTTTAATAAAACCTTGTCAACTGACAGGAGACTGTTGTGAGTGCAGAATTCTGTTACTGAAAGCAAAAAAAAGTACATTTATCCTCCCATGTGAATTGGGTGATTCCCTACTGCTGAATAAGTTCTCAAATCTGGTCTGTCAGAAATATTTGAGGTGTTTTTTTTTTTCCAATTACTACTTTTATCTGTCCTGCTGCCAAATTGTGATATATATATATATATATATATATATATATTCAATATATAAAATTATTTTTTTGCTGATTGTGCACAACAGAATACATTCAAAATAGCAGGCTGCAGGTGAAGTTTTTAAAGCTTAATTTCATAGATTCAGCTTTGCAAAGTGGTGTGGAGACCTAAGGTACCATGAAACCAGGAATTCCACAGAGGCAACAGCATCTTTCATTACAGACAGAAATCATAGGAAGAGTTGTAAAGCCTGGTAACTGCCGTTCTGCTTCCATACAAATTAGAGAGAGAAAATAATTTTAGTTTTACATGAAGTTAACAAAAGGTTTTGTGGGTGTAATGAAAGAACTGGATGGCTAGAAACTCCCATGGTTTATTTGGCTTCATCAAGACACTTAATGCAAGTGATGATTTTTTTTTCCTGAGGTGAAGTAGTGCACCAAGCAAGTTACACCAGACAGCACACGTGCTGTTTTTCTTAAGCAAAGTTTTCCTGACTTGATTGTGATGTGTGTTTTAATTCAGTAATAGTTAATAATATGATGCAGGTTTCTTTTTTCTCTCTCTTTAGGTGATTACAAGTGAGGAAGCAGAGAGACGGGGCCAGCTCTATGACAACCAGGGCAATACGTATTTGTTTGATTTGGACTATGACTCAGACGAATTTACAGTGGATGCAGCTCGCTATGGAAATGTGTCCCACTTTGTGAATCACAGCGTAAGGCCTCGTTTCATATCCTAACTGCGGACAAAATCACCCCAGTTGTGCCAGAACTGCTCGCCTACTGCGAATATTTTACTGTCGTGTTCACCGTTTTTCTGAAGTAGCGTGTTTTATTCCAGCACAGTCCAGTCACATAGAACATAACAAATATAATGGCATACTTAGCTGTACTCAGAGTGAGGATGCCTACACGAATCTGGGAATGTGAGGCTGCCTCAGGTGGACATCTGGTAGTTCCAGGGGAGTCACCGCACTACCAAAATAGGGTTTGTTTGGTTTTCAAATAACCAACTGGCATAACGCAGGAGAAACACTTGATCAAGTCAGTGAGGAGTTAAAGACAACAGAGCTGCTGCGTTATTTTGTAGCAGGGCAGGGGAGGGTGTGTCAAATACCCTTCAAATATTAGTAGATGAAGAAAAAATTGCTATTTTCTTTGGCATTTTTCTTGTGTAGATACCTTTTCCCATTCTTAGTATCAAATCTAAATTTGCCAGAGAACCTGAAAGTGTATTTTCTATAGGAAACTTTTGTTGTGTTTTATTTGCTATCAATTCAAGTACCTACAACACAAAGGCTGAGCTGTATCTGTAAAAGAATTACATGTTTTAGTTCAGGAATGAGGTATTTGTGAACAATGTGGTGTGTACGAGGTCTGCACTCACTGTTGTACAAATAAAGTAAACTCGTCTTCAGGTCAGTGAGCTGATGACATCATTTGTGTGTCATGCAGGCTTGTTAGGGAGGAAAATGAAGGGTTTTAGAATTGCAATTGCTTGCTTTTGGAAGTGGCAATAAATTATTCCTGCACTTGAGTGCAGAGTTAGAAGTCTAACTTCAGTCCTGCTTTTGTAATGTGAAATATTTTACCGTTGAATAGCAGAAAAGCGTGCGTGCAGTTTAACAAACTGTCTTACAGACTGCTTAGACTTAATCTAGGAAAACTGAAAAAGTAGTTTCTAGTTCCTGCCTAGTTTATTTGACAGGTTCACCCCTCCCTGCCTGTAGCATATAATTCAAAAGCCAAGCAGGATAGCGATTAGAAATAAAAATTTACCTATAGTTTGAGAATGTTATTTCTCTTTTTTTCTGACCTGAAATCAACCTTTACTCTCATTATTCTATAGTTAGGTTTATGTGGCTTGAAACGCTAGGTTGTTCTTCTCTTCTCAGCTTTAATTATTTTTGTGGGTTCAATAAGTAAATCTTAACCCCAAATATTAGTTAAGTTGTTTCGTTTGCCATTTTTTTCCTTGCCATATTTTGAAGGTGCCATTTTTTTAACTAGGCTGTTAGATATTCCTGTAGTCTCAGTACCTTGTAAAGGTTATCTTCTTTAAAGAGCTCTACTCTGAACGTTCTCCTTTAATGCTATTTCAAAACTGGAATTTGTTGATTTCGGAAGATAACTTGATTTCAGACCTCTGTCACTGAGAGAAGAGCCATTTCCTCCACTTCTTTTCAGTGAAACTTCTGTTTTGTTTTGTTTGTTTGTTTGTTTACCAGAAACCACATTATTTTTTTCTTTACAGTGTGATCCAAATCTCCAAGTCTTCAACGTGTTCATTGACAACCTCGACCTGCGTCTTCCTCGAATAGCACTGTTTTCCACGAGAACCATCAAGGCTGGAGAAGAGCTCACCTTCGACTACCAGATGAAAGGTCTGCAGATTTCAAACCTGTTCTCGGGGGAGGTGTGGGGCATTGGCTAATGTTGCAGGCTGACTGATAGCAGCATTTTAGGTGCTCAGAGCAGAGACTTGTGACTGGAACCTCTGTCAAGGCGGCTTATTTTAAAGATTTGTTGCAGGGGTGCTCAATATAATGGTCAGGGTAAAAAAAAAAAAAAAAAAGTGTGTTTGGATACCTTTAAAAAATTATTTTCTTTCTTCAAACTGGCATTTCAGGTACTTTTTGAGGAATCTGCAGATGTTTAGGAGCACCTTTTTTGAGGTGCTGCAGATGTTTAGGAAGAAGGAAGGTCCAAAAAACTGACTGTTGTTTCGCTGGGCTGGATACAGTGATTATAGTTGATTTTTTCCGTTTGGGAATTCTTCCTCCCCTCTCTCCCGTCCAATACACTGTAAATACTTTTAGTTTATCTGGCAGGGAGTTCTGTGTGTCAAGCTCTGTTTGCCTGCAAACCACTAAGCCATAACAAACGTGTCGTTCGCCCAGCTATTTACTTCCCAAAGAAGCATTTACTTATGCTCTGGAGCTGCACCTCATTCTTGTCAACACTCTCTTTCAGAACTGACAAATTACCTTACTTACATCTCTTCTAAAAACTCCCCCTTTTTGTGGTGTGTGTGATGCTGATGCTGAAGGCAGGTTGCAGTTTTAGCTGACCAGGATGAAGGACTTGAGTTTGTTGAGCTTTGGATTCTGCTGCTACATATGCTGTGTCGTGTAGTTGTAAACAGAACTCAGCATGGCTTCACGCACAATTCTTTTAAGACCTGAGGTGGTAGGAGACTTTTTGAAGCCATTTGCCTGCTTAGCACGGTTTTGGTCTTTCTTTTCAAACATCCCTATTTGTGTTTGTCTGTGCCACAGGTTCAATAGATCTGACGTCAGACTCTGCAGATGGTCTCAGCCCCTCCAGGAAGAGGATCAGAACAGTCTGTAAATGTGGAGCTGTGTGTTGCAGGGGTTATCTCAACTGAGTTTGGGTGTACAACGTCACAAATACTTTGTTCTCTTCTAAAAGTGTTTTAAGAAGACTCTTCTTTCACACATATATTATTCTTACAGCTAATGTAAACAAATACAATGAAAAGAAGGCATTCTGTTTGTAACTGAAATGGCATTGGCCAAAGAAAGAGATCTAATGTTTCAGGCTGAAACTGATAACAGAGATTAAAGTTTGATTTCTACAGCACTGTTCTGTAGGAGGGAGAAAGCTGTATGGTAAGAAAACTCTTTAAAATGTACCTAGATTTGAATAGTGAGTGTGAGCTTACAAAGTGTAGGCCTTTTAGGAGCTGATTTCAGTGGGATGAAGTCGTGTTGCATATTTTCTGTACCTTGAGAAGTCTGGAGACATCCAATTTGAGTCCTGAATCACAGCGGACAGTTCCTTTGCTTTTTTTCCCGTTGGTGGTGTTGAACAAAAGAAAGGCTTGGAGAGATTTGCAATAACACTTCTGGCCCCACGATGAAGGAGGGCCATCGGAGCGTGGCTTGATGAGCGTTCCCAGGAATGCAGACGGCAAAACGTCCGCTGAACTCCACATGAGTCATCAGTGTTAGCAGAGTCCAGACGAAAGGTCAGGTCTCAAACAGTTTTAGCTGATGTCACGTTACTTAGAAGTTTCACAGGTAGAACTTTTCCACTTGTTAGGTTCTGACTCGCAGTTAAGATTCTGGAGGGGATCTGCAGTTCTGCACAGGATTTGTAAATACCGCACTGTTACCAGTTCTGTTACCAGACGCTGTTCTGTTCCCGCTGCGGAGAGCTGGCGGTCATTGCTGAAACAAATCTGGTTTGGAAAGAGATAACGAAGAGGGAAAGCAGCCCGTTGTCTAGCAAAGCTGATGCATTCTGGAGATGGTTACCTGTTAGGTGCAGCAATAGCCTGGGAGTTGATTTGTATTAGCAGTTGGTTCTGATTGTTTTTACATACTGTGACTTTTTTTACCTAGTGACAGATTTTTAAGAGACTAGGCCTATTTTTTCTTGTTGCAGAAATGTTAACTTCAGTGAAGTTAGGCTAGGGACGAGCTACCCGTTTGCTGTAGATGTTTGTAAGATGTTCTTGAATGTAAAGGCTGAGAAACACACAGTTCTTCAGCTGCTTGAATCTTTTTTTTTTTTTTTTTTTTTTGATTATCTTCAAGTTGACTTGATCTGTTCGTAATGTATGCTAACTTTTGCTTGGCTTCAAAACACTGAAGAGCAGTCGAGTTAGGTTATGAGTGAAGTTCCAGCCAAGGTCCGGCGATGATCAAAGGGCTTTATTCTCATGGATTAAAACGCTTGTAAAACTTGCTTACAAATGGTGTAAATGTCGGTCGGGTCAGGCAGAATTATGTTGCTCCATAACTGGATGCGAGCTATGTATCATAGGTCAGCTAGTTGCCTTTATAAGGTGCGCTGCTGTTGGCTCAGGTGAATGAAGTCAAGTACCCAGCATATATCAGTTTACTTAATTAGTTAGAAAATGCCTTAAACTTCACATTAATTCCTAGCACTCCAATAAGAGTGTTTCAAAGGATAATACAGGTTGGTTGTTGATGAAGAAGCACAGTTGCATTGGCACTGAACATCCGGCTCGTTGGCGGAAAGTGAAATTTTTATATGCTACGAGGCATCAAAATTAGTTTGGTGGTTGGGGCGAAGAGCGTAGGCCACCGAAAGTGCTCAGTTTTGTAGTCCACAATACAGAGATCCGCGTTGCAATCGATGTTTTATATTGTTCAATGGGGAAAGTTTGCTTAGATTTCAGAGTATCTGCCATTACCAGGCTCACCTGTATTCACACACCTGAATAAACACTGAATCTAGCTGATTTTTAAAATGCCGTTTCTCTCACCTTTTTTATTTCGGTGGAATGTGGAGCTTTAACGTTACCGAACTCTAGATGATCTTTTATCATCTGGAGCTGTGCTTTCTCTTGCATGTAGCCCAGGTCAGCAGTGCGTTCCACGTGGATGGAATCGGCCATCTCCAGCTGCTCAACCTGCTGCCGCCCGCAGCATTTCCTGTCGGTGCAGAAGCGGCCACAGCAAGAACTCGATTCCTTACCAAATCAGTCCCTCTGGCCTCTCCTGTGCGAGGCGACAGGACGGTCCGACACCCTTTTTGGCTATGTCTATGCCCAGTTGGATTTAAAGAATCACAAGTAAATGGATTTTGAAAGCTGAAGTCTTACTAGTTGTACTTGAGTTCAGTGTCTGCCTTTCTCCCAAGGCAGCGTGTGTTATCACCAGCATTGAAATACCGCTGATGTTCTCTAAGGATGTGTATGTTACCTCTTGTGCGACAAATAAAGGACCTTTAACTTACATCCTGGGAGGTAACAGTAGTTTGTATTTATTTGAAGTTAGTCCATGGATCCTGTTCCTAATTCAGAAGCTCAAACAGTGTTTATATTTACATATTCAGTGCATTTGGGATTGCAGTTGGTGAGTTAGCTTAGTATTACACTGTGTCACTTTTAAAACTTGCTGTTCTTAGGAGTTCAGGGGGAAATTGGCCAAATGGGAAGAGAAGAAACTTATTTTCAAATTCTTAAGGAGTCTAAACCAGCCTAGCTTCTGCTTTTGTTTTGCTTTGTGGTCTGGTAGCATCGTCATGGCCACTAGGTCAGTTGTGTACATGCACTTAGAGTCTGGTAACCTGTGCTTTATCCTCTAGCGTTTTATTTGTTTTTTTGTTTTGCTTTTTTTCTGAGGTAGCAGAACTAATGCTGCAAGATCATCTGTAAGAAAGCTATTGTCTATTTATTTAATCTCAAAGTTAAGTCAATCCTTTGGTTATTTCTAATGTATGTTTTAGGACTGTGTACGTTAGAATATGCAGTTTGTAAGCTCAGGAACATTTTCTTCTCATAATGTGTGATCTCTAGTATTGCTATCTTCCTATAGGTTTTGATAAAAATAAATTAAATTTAGTTTTTCTCTTGTTGTTGTCATTCTTGAAAGAACAAAATAGGTTACCCTCTCAGCATGAGCTGGAACAGAACGGTTTTCTTTAGAGCTGCCCCCTCTCAATTCCCGTCTTTTAGCAGTGAAAGGACTGTAGCTGAGCACGCAGGAGGAAGTCATGTGTTTCCTTTTCAGTTTATGGCTTAGGGGAGCTGGTCTGAATTTGCAGTATTGACTGGCCTAAAGCAGATGGGGTTCCTGTATGCTTAAGCACACTGGAAATGTGTTCTGCTGTTAAGGGAACGAGCCAACAGACAAGATTCTGCTCTGTATGACTTTATTCACAGAGGTAGATAGGTACAACACCACTTTGGTTCCCTTTAACCTTGCTGAAAAGCAAAATAAAAATCTGTGCTTGGAATCTGTTACCGAATCCCAGGAACAGAGTGGGTAAGGGGACAGAGGAAGAACAAAGGGATTTGAATAACCTTTAAGTCATACATCGATGATAGCAAATCTTCATAATTTTTTCCTATCCCTGTTCCCAGTAGCAGAATGATGGCTGGTTTAATGTTTGTGGTTCAATAAAAATAGCAGAAAATTTGATGTACACAAAAGGGAAAGCTGTCATAATGGAAGCCTTTTGATTCTTTGGGCTTTAAGAGCTCACAGAACATTCAGATAACTTCTGGTGTTTAGGCATTTCTTCCTAGACATCAAAATTTAACAACCTGAAGCCACATTTCTGTTGTAGAAGCTAAGAATTTTGGCAAGAAGTTAGTTATGATGGCAAACGTGCATGGAGGACTTGTCTTGCTTTAAAAAAAGAAATCTGAACATGACTGAGTTCAGTAACATGAATGGGATGTTGTGGAAAATGTGGAATTTAAGAGCCTTGAATAAAAGAGGTAACAGGTTGGCTTCTGCTGCTGTGATGTAGCTTCCAAAGCAAGTTACTTGTAGTGGCTTTGGAACCAAGCACCTGGCATTTTATTTTTAGGTAGTTCTGGAAAACAACTGAGAGGGACTGATGACAAAGGGGTTGTAGTGAGTTAGATTTAAACCATAGGCAGTGGTGTGTAGTCCCTGCTCACTGTAAAGGCAGAGCAGTTTGATTTAAAGAAATTACAAAAAAAAAAAAAAAAAGGCAGCCAAAACTTCGCTCAGTCATTCTCTATTTAGTTCTGCAGTCCTTTAAAATGACTGCAGTGCAAAGTCGGGATTTCCTAAAGCTGCAGTGCAGCTCTTCACAGTATCTGCATGGCCATTCCTGGAAAATGCCACATTCTTCCCCCCCTCCCAACCTCCCTCCAGTTAAAAATGTAGCTTTGTATTAAAACCTGAGATTACTTGCATAGAAGGCAAACTCTTAGAGCTCATGGTAAAAGTAAACACTAAATTTCATTTAGTGTCCCATCCTTACGTTTCTCTGCTCTATCTACCTACTTGCAGCCCTGCAAAATCAACTTCAGGAGGTAGAAGGCTTTTATAGTCCCCTCTGGAAGTACTTTTTTAAAATACTTCATGGAAGGAACAACAAAAGTTACAGGGGCTGCAGAATGATATTTATGATAGTAATATGGAAAAAGTGTATAAATTAGCATAAGTGCAAGTAGTAATTGGCACTAAAAAGAAGAAGAATTTGGGGCTTAAATAAAAATGCCCCTATTCTCGTGATTTAATCTGTTCTACCTGGCTTCAGGAGGGTTTTCTCACTATGCTTTCCCCTGCTGCAAGCTTCTTGTACAGGCAGTACAGCTTGTCTGGTTGAGGTAACTCGGCATCGGGGGTCAAGGGAATTTCGAAGTCTGAGGAGCTCTGGGAGTCCCGCTTCAGTTCCAGATCAGGAGCTCTAGAAGCATCAGGCGTTTCCACCAGCACCTCCTGAACGTGAGCAGTGCCAGCTTCTGCTTCTTTCTCCAAGTCTTTGCTTTTCAAGTCACAGATGACATCAGAGGCACCAGACCTGTTCTGCCCCGGTGCCTTCCAGCTGCTGTTGTCAGCTTGACTCTCCTTGGCAGCCTCGTGTGGCACAGGAATCATCCTGCTCCCGGTTCTGCTGAAGCAGCTGAACTCAGCGGCGTTCCTCTCCTGGGAGGTGATGAGCACCGTGTCCATCTGGCTGTCCCAGCCCTGGCTGCCCCAGCCCTGGCTGCCCTGCTCCGAGATGTGCGTCGACTGAGAGGAGTTCTGGGAGGAGATGTGCGTGGAGTCGCTCACCCCATCCGAATCGCTGAAAAGGGACTGGGACCCACCAGCACCTGCTGAGGACGGGAAGTTGTCCTCGTTTTCAGAGCTCTCATCCAGCCTGTCACACTTAAAAAACGTATCCCAGCGCGGGACATCAGCTTTAGGCTCCTGCTGGTCACCAGGTACGCCATTGCAATTTGCTGTTGAAGTGGCATCTGACTCCTGGGGAAGAACTTGAGCTGTATTTTTTTCAGTATCTTCTTTGTCTTCTTCATCGTCGTCATCATCATCATCATCGTTTGACTCCTCACAGTCCATGAAGTCCACCTGGAGGGACGTGTAAGTTAGGGGTGCTTTGTAGCTGTCTGTGCTCTCCTTCACGTTTCCTTCAGCATTTTCAGGCCGTGTTGTTTCAGATGGCCCGCTCTCTTCTCTCTGCTGCTTGGAAATCTTAGGCCTTGCAGAAGTGAGTTCTGTATCAAAGAGATCATCTTCATCTGTCAAGAGAAGAATTAGCAAAATTTTAGCAGAGGTTTCAACTTCTTTTGTTTTTTATGAGAGCAAAGTTTCAACAACAAAAAATAATCATTTAATACAGAGAAAAACTTCTTTAAGCCATTTGGAGGCTTTGCAGGACATCAGTGACGTGTTTGCCCTGGCTCGCAGAGTGCCTTACAAGCTACAGCAGTTAATTTTACCAATTTGGTTTGGCATTACTCAAACACCACGTTACTGGGTTCCGTTAGGGCCTTCCTTGTTCACTGGAGACCTTAATTTCTAGCATTCTACTGGAACAGTCACTACACTGGTAAAGAGACTCCTATGCACTGACCCTCAGAGGCAGCAATTATTTGCCAGGCCAGACACTTAAAAAAAAGCAAAAAATAAATCCAATAGCAGTTAAAGAAAGCGTGTTGCATATTAACAAAATTCGTTCTGCTTGTTAGCACTTACAAACAGCACTGTCAGGGGGTTTGTTAGGATGAGGAGACGTTTAGTCTCAGCAGTAAGAGGGCTCTAGAGGTGTCAAACAACTGAAGGTACTGAAGAAGCCAGCGTTTTTTCCATGCTTTGAATAAAGGTTGACTCAAACATCAAGCAGAAGCTGACAGCTGGTGTCCCTGCCCCTGGCCTCCACATGCATGCTGCAGATCCAACGGAGCCCTGATGGACACTGATCTACATTCATGTATTCAGCCCCCTGCAGCAGGCCTGAAGCCGTCCTCTAGTTCAGTGGCTCTCCAGAATCTCTACAGAGCACCCACTGCTGAAGCAACCATCATTAGTTAAAAAAGATACCAGGTGCTAAGAAGCCCTGTGTTGAAGATAATGAAGAGGAACAATTCCTCTGAAATACCTCACTGTTCGTCCACAGCACGGGAGGTGATACAGGCAGAGTCAGAAAACACCTTTATTAGAGATGGTGTAGGGCTGTGGAATGGAACCCTTCTAGAATGTACAAGGCTTTTAAGTACATTTTGAGATCACAAGCAAGCACGCTTTACTATCGCCCTCCTGAATACTAAGTTCACTTCATTTACATTTCTCCTTTCTGTGTTTCTCTTGCTTTCTATACAGACTAGTGAATGCCGTGGCTTTTGGCACCTCTGTTTTGTCTTAGGCTTTCCTTTAAGGACAGAACCACCAGCAGAATTTTTTACCTGTATCAGATAAGTCTCTTTTGTGGACTCTCTTTAGTGTTCCTAAGGGCTTGTACCTAGGTTCCTGGTTTCTCCTGTACGATCTGCATAGCGGCTGTAATCTGAGGTGAATGAAGAAAAAATCAGTATTTAGAACTTGGCAGCTATTTTCAGGCACAAAAGTAAATATTTTGACACTGCTTCATGCCTTTCACAGGCACTGCGGCAAAAGCGTTAAAGGAAATGCAGCAATAGCTAGGGAAAATGTTAATACGTTGGTGAGCTTAGGCAGCTTTAAGGGAGAAAATGTGTCATTTCCAGGTATTTACCTTAAAATGTACACCATTTGGAAACTATCTTTTAGCCCCTTGCTTAGAGAAGGGAAGATGACAGGGTTCAAAATCTGACTGCAGGTTTATTCAGTTACTGTAAAGTGTCTCCTTTCCTATTAAGGAAGAAAACAAAAAGGAGCAAAGAAACAAGTCCTCGTTTTGTTCAGCCTGAGTGCCACCACAACTCTCCTACTCCATAAAAGCACTTGCTAAGCTGCCAGCATCTTTAGCAGCACAGGAGTACATTCGTGCCTGCAAAGAGAGTAGAAGTTCAAGTGCCCAAAGGAATTAATTCTCTTTATAAGAAACTTCCCAGAAATAGCACTGACAAGTAGAAACAGGTGAAGAATGAAGTGAGATGAACACAGGTGCCACCCAAATACAACGATCAGAAAAGCCTCTCTACGTAGCTGTGCCTAGTTTGTGGAATGCAAACTCTCAGACTCTGCTCAACGTATTAGTGGTCAGAAAGAAATCTGCAGGACTGAATGTGGCAGGAAGGGAACTGAATTATCAGAAGAGTGAAGTAGAAGACATTGGCCTGCTTGAGAGGCTGGGATTCAGGAGAGTCCCTTGGAACAGGGACTAGGTGACCTCCTTTCACCAGCTGCCACTTACAGTTCCATAACTTTGTCTTCTGTCCCACCCACCGGCAGCACGTTGGGGTACACGTTCACTGGACAGATGTGTCGCAAGAAATCCTTAATCTAATTTGAAGAAGAGAAGCAGTTTCATGAGTTACACCAACAACAGTTTGGGTCATAAGCCAAACACTAAGGGTAACAAAACCCTGGGTCTGACAGTTTCTTGAAAATTGCATTTAAACATGTCAGCACTTCACTCCAGCTGAGGTTCTACCCGTGCTGAGCACTGAACACAACTACGTGACTGCAGATTATGCTCCTATCTACACAGACCAGTACAACCCAACTGTTTTTACACGTCCAAGTCTGTTACTCACAACATACTGCCCCGCACATTCTGCCAGCAGAGCTGCTGTGCTTTACGTACTACTTAGCACCTCTACCCAGAGGTTATTCCGAACTCTAGGAAGATGATCCTCTTCTACAAGGCAGAGGAAATTCAAACAATTCACTTGGGTTCTTAAAAACGGGACCACCTTTCTAGAGCTCAGAATAATCTCCGTTTTGTACACGCAAGGCTTTGTGACAGGTTGATCGGTGGCACTAATCCAGCTTCAGTTCAGCTTCTTATGAGAAAAGTACTTGAAGGACTGGATCGTCATGTTAAATGAAGGCGTGTGATTCTAGAGAGGATGCTGCCAGGCCCAATTTCATTTTAGCCTTCAGCAAAGAAAGAGGAGGCAGCTGCGATGGAAGAAAATTTCTGCTTGAATGTGTGGACAGGGGAAAGAGGTCAAAGCTGCCCAAAACTGAGTCACAGCAGACAACCAATGTACTGAAAAACCAACATGCCAAGCTGTAAGCATTTAAGTTCACATTTTTAAGTTACAGAATAACCAAAACAGTTGTAGTGGTGACTGGTGCTTCAAGCAGAGAAAACAAAAATGGGCTTGTAATCCTGCCCTACCTTAACACGTTCTTCTGCAGTTAAAACATTGCTAGTCTGGGGATATCTCTGCCTCCAACATCCAGAACTTTGTATCTCCTTAGGTAGTGTTTTGTGGGTTTTGTTTGTTTGTTTTTTGTTAATTGTCACAAGTCACAGCATGAACTCCAGGTTAATCAGTGTCTACTTAGTACTACATGTATACAAACCTCACTGAATGAAGAGTGGAAAGAGAAACAAGCTCTGTATGTACTCTCCCCAGTCCTACAAAGAAAAAAAAAGACAGGAGGTATATAATTTAGGCAGCTGGTTTTCAAGCTCAGTCATCAGGCAAACATAACTTGCTCTTAAACAGCCCATTTTAAGATTCAGTTATACAAACCTCAGGCAAGATACACACCTGAAACAAGTTTCAGCACGGCCTAAACACTCACCTCACAATTACATTGGTTTTCTTGATCCTTTCTCCAAACCACATAGTGGAGGGTTTGATGCTAATTATGCGCAACGGAGTTCCGTTTTGGCACGTCATTCCACAGGGCAGTCTGTTCCCTCGAAAGCAGTCATCATCCTGCCAAATGCAACATCAAATTAAGTGTAATCCTGGCTTTTTCCCCCCAGAAATTAAGCAATGCAGTATCTAGGCAGACTGTATTTTTATTGCGCTTCCAACTCTTTTGAACACTGTATCTTTGCTGTCACCTCTTGCTTCCAGAGCTGACAAAGCAAATCACAAGAGCTGGTTTTGATATATTTGAAGGGATAACACCTGACTGATTTAACCTACTGTTCATCTTACCTCATTTAACAATTTCTAAGTTTCAAATACAATTAAGCCATATATAGTATCAGATAATATCTTTTCTAAAAACACACCTTAACCCACCAGCTGAAATTTTCATTCTCCTCTGCATTAAGCAACCAGTTGGCCCCAGCTTGCTGTAGAACAACAGCACCAGAACAACTGCAACCAGTTATTCAGAGAGGTTAGCAGAGGCTGTCCAAAATGATACGCACCCGAGGATGTCGACAGGCATGAATCTGAGTGTGCCGATCTGTCGTAACATGGCAGAGGATTTCTGGCATGTTTCTGAACATATCCAGCTTGTTCACGTGCACCTAAAAAAAAGACAGTTTACTCTTGATTAGCTTGATGTATTTGGTGAACTGCAGCTAGAGGAACTATACAGGTGTGGTTCTGCTCTCAAAAAACGCTGATAGGTTTTAAAGAATTACTGGTATGGAAGCATTACCTTGATTCCAAGTTCCTCACTGAGGTTAATAAATAAATACTCATAACCATAAGCAGCTTTGCAATTCAGCCACACAACATGATAGCGACTCAGCGAGGTCCAGCTTCGCACTAACTCTAAGATCCCATTTAGACACTCCTCCTGAAAAGTTCAGAAAATATTGTGATTCGTCTTTGAAGATACTCCCAAAGCACCGTGATTTGACAGGCAAATGCCTAAAATGCCATTTTGTATTTTCAGGATTTACCTAAAGGGTTGTTTAAATGATTAGTCGCTTTTGGACCTCTCCTCTCACGGCTTATTTACTTACCCTGCTTGGTATATGATAAAATTTGGGATCACAAAAAGTGGTGTCCAAATACACGCTCTGAATGTCCTTTACTCTAAAAGAGAGAAATGTGACATTGTGATCAATGCATCACAGTATTAAGATGTATCACTTCCTCTCTTCAAAAGGTACAAGCTTGTCTTACTGCAGTATATTTAATACACAATTTAAAAAATGAGGTGAAAAAAATGACATTCACGAATTGTCCCTGCCTGTATGATCTTTTGTTCTTTCTAAACCCCATGGATAGCCAAAGACTTTCCAGAAGTTGAACTAAAATGTGGATTCTTTTCCTCATACCTGGTCCCTGAATGTAAAAGCTCCATTCTGGCTGCTTCTCCTTTTGCAAGCCTGAAATCCCCCGTGTACAGCACAGTGCCATTTTCACCTTGAAACAAAAACCTGCAAACAGAAACACTCCAGTCAAACTCAACAATATAAAGCATTAACTGCCAGCTGTCAATTAGTTTCTTTTGCTTAGAGAAATCTGTGTGACTAAAATACAACATAATAGAAACACCGGGCTCAATTTTGTCCTAGACTAACTTCAAATAAAGCCAATGATTCAGACTCAGCACGTCTGGAACATGCCCAGTGTTAGAGCCCACAAAGGCCAAAAGCCTCACAGATTCTGCAGGGGAAGCCCAGCTGTCTTCTGCACCCAAAGGAGTTTATTAGGCATCTGTACCAGGAAGTTGGGCAACTTGTTTTTGACATCTAGTAAGCATGGGCTTTATTTTTAACCACAGTTTTGTGCACCATTTTTAAGTGCAGTTGCAGTCAAGAAAGTTGTTTTTCAAGGCACAGGAAGAAGTGCTCTGCCCTAGCATGGTAACAACTGACTTCTGCGTGGACAGAAAAGCCCCGTGCAATCTGGGTTCTAACGCTGACTGAAGCTGGTGGACCCTGCGGCTACAGTGCTAGTTAGGAAAGGAAGAAAAATAAATAAAGAGACACAACCACAGCATTTATTCAGACTCCGTAGGACAAATTTTAGAGTACTGGAAGGACATACATGACTGATCCAGGACAGTGACCAGCTGGTAGAAGCGTCACCTCTATATCTTCTTTCTGGAAGAGAGGGGTTGGCGTTATTTTCACACTGCAGTGAGTACTGCTGGTACCTTCACTGACACGGTGAAAGCAACACATTGCTCTTCACAGGCAACGCAGCACTTGGCACTGCTTTTGAATGAAGAGAGGACGTTTCTTCACATTGCAACAAGCCCTGAGCAGCAACAACCATCCTGCCATGCCAGAAGAGATGACGGCAGGTTGTAAGGTGCTCATGAGAGCCTGTCAACCAGGAGACAGCGCTGCTTCCTTGCTTCCTGGTGAAAAAACATCTTGGAAAAAACCTTGGGATGCTCTACAAAAGATAGGAGTTGTTTTCGTAACTTACCTCACCAGAAGTTTCATCTACTAAAGAAATCTGAGTTGGAGTTTCAACTTCCAGTGCAACCTGTAGCAAAACGAACAAATGTATTAGATGACTTACTGAACATCTGGGTTCATGTTTAAGGCTAAGAATTCATTACACAGACATCTTCAGCATGTACTGCAGCTAATTCTAAGACTGTAAAATTGAGCTCACTTCTTTCTAGTAAGTCTTGGATTTCCATTCCCAGTGGAAAAAAAAATTATGTCAAAAAAATGAACTGGAGATATCCCAATCAGTGCCTGTATGCTTACAAAAAGGAAAATCTGTTGGCCTGTTTAATAGCAAAAGCACAGTTTTCTCTGGCTGGACCATCTGCCTTGGTTTTGTATAACGTTCAAGACATCCCAGTCCCAGAGCACACCAGTGGATTCACAAGACACCACGTCCCCGTTCCAGATTTCTGAGTGGTTCCAAGAGATCCATTGAGTTGGTACTCACACTGAGCTCATAAAATTTGGCTTCTCCATGACAAACCACAACGCTAATCAAACAGAAAACTACCTGGCTTGCTCCAAAACTTGCATATACACATCAAAAGCAATTTACACTAAGAATTCAAACCATCAGCAAGAGTTGTCTTTTTAAATAATTTTATCATCTGCAATTTCTTTCTGAAGCTGAATAAACTCACGAGGTTGCTCTTAAGCCTGCATACTCCACATTTCTCAGTAATGCCCTAATTTCCTAATGCAGTGAAACAACTGCCAAGGTTTAGATCTAAACCGCCTGATGAATTCTTCACTGACATCCATGAGCATACACAACAGTGTCTCCAGCAGATCTTCAGTAGTTTAGATTTTAAAGCCAGCAGCAGATTCAGAAAGCCTCTCGTGTCACATGAACAAACACAGGTCAATCATAGAAACATTTATCTGGAAGCTGATGTCGTGATTGCTTCTTCATAGGCAAAGCAGAGATGCTTAACGCCTTCTTTGCCTCTGTCTTCAATGCCGATGATGGGCTTTGGGACCCAGGGTGCCCTGAACTGGAGGACCGGGACGGTGGGGATGACAAACTCCCAACCGACCCTGAACGTGTGCGGGATTTACTACTCCACCTGGATCCCTACAAGTCCATGGGTCCGGATGGGATTCATCCCCGGGTGCTGAAAGAGCTGGCGGACGTCATCGCGGAACCTCTCTCAATTATTTTTCAACGATCCTGGGAGTCTGGAGAGGTCCCGGTAGACTGGAAGCTGGCAAATGTTATGCCGATTTTCAAGAAGGGTCAGAAAGAAGACCCTAGCAATTACAGGCCTGTCAGTCTCACATCAGTGCCTGGTAAAATCATGGAGAAGATGGTTCTCGAAAGTATTGAGGCGCACCTGGGGGACAAAGCAGTCATTGGTCCCAGCCAGCATGGGTTTGTGAAGGGCAGGTCCTGCCTAACTAACCTGATTTCCTTTTATGATAAGATCACCCGTATGGTGGACCAAGGGAAACCAGCTGATGTGATTTTTTTGGACTTCAGCAAGGCTTTTGACACGGTTTCCCATAGGATCCTACTGGACAAAATGTCCACCATACAGCTAAATAAAAACATCATACGATGGGTGAGCAATTGGCTAACGGGCAGGGCCCAAAGGGTTATGGTGAATGGCGCTGCGTCAGGCTGGCGGGCGGTCACTAGTGGGGTCCCTCAAGGCTCCATTTTAGGGCCGGTACTTTTCAATATTTTTATAAACGATCTGGATGTAGGAATAGAAGGTATTTTGAGCAAGTTTGCTGATGACACCAAACTTGGAGGAGTTGTGGACTCGAATGAGGGTGGAAAGGCCTTGCAGAGGGATCTGGATAGGTTGGAGAGCTGGGCGATCGCCAACCGCATGAAGTTCAATAAGAGCAAGTGCCGGGTCCTGCACCTGGGACGGGGAAACCCTGACTGCACGTACAGACTGGGCGATGAGACGCTGGAGAGCAGCCTAGAAGAGAGGGATCTGGGGGTCGTGGTAGACAGCAAGTTGAATATGAGCCAGCAGTGTGCCCTGGCAGCCAGGAGGGCCAACCGTATCCTGGGGTGCATCAAGCACGGCATCGCTAGTAGGTCGAGGGAGGTGATTGTCCCGCTCTACTCTGCGCTGGTGCGGCCTCACCTCGAGTACTGTGTGCAGTTCTGGGCACCACAGTATAAAAAGGACGTGAAACTGTTGGAGAGTGTCCAGAGGAGGGCTACGAAGATGGTGAAAGGCCTGGAGGGGAAGACGTACGAGGAACGGCTGAGGGCACTGGGCCTGTTCAGCCTGGAGAAGAGGAGGCTGAGGGGAGACCTCATCGCAGTCTACAACTTTCTCGTAAGGGGGTGTCGAGAGGCAGGAGAGCTTTTCTCCATTAACACCAGCGACAGGACCCGCGGGAACGGTGTTAAGCTGAGGCAGGGGAAGTTTAGGCTTGACATCAGGAGGAAGTTCTTCACAGAGAGAGTGGTTGCACACTGGAACAGGCTCCCCAGGGAAGTGGTCACTGCACCGAGCCTGACTGAATTTAAGAAGAGATTGGACTGTGCACTTAGTCACATGGTCTGAACTTTTGGGTAGACCTGTGCGGTGTCAAGAGTTGGACTTGATGATCCTTAAGGGTCCCTTCCAACTCAGGATATTCTATGATTCTATGATTCTATGATTCTTCAGTCTGAACATCAAATCAAATGGCTACGGGATGCTCAGAGTCCTTAGTGCAGAGCACAGAATCACATTCGCTCCTCCAGAATAATTAAATCTTTCGGTCACTTGAGACTTTGTATAAAGGTAATCACGTTCTCCTCAGCCTCACAATTAAACGTACAGGAATCCCCTTTTTCTCTTTTTCTTCCTACCCGGACTCAGCTCCTAGATAAGAAATTCGTAGGAGTTTCTTTGAATATGGAGCTTAACACCCACAATTATAAAAACTATAAGGCAACTCTGAGCCATAACTGCCCAAGGAAAGAAGTTTCAGCTTGCCTGAAGTTCCTGAGCTGTCATTTGACTAGAAGACTCTCCTGTCCTTGCTTGGGGGACACCAAATCCTTACACTATGTGACGATGTACGTACACACAGTAGGATGTGAAAGGAATCGTGCTCAGTTTCAAAGCCTGCATCTGCAAAGGGAAGAAAATAACTAACTACATCCATCTAGCTATAGATAAGCCACATCTACACACGACCACTGATCACTGGAAAGTTAGCTCCAAACAACTGAAATCAGGTAATTGGTTTCCTTAGCGATTTTACATCACTACAACATTTTCCTGCTAAAGATAATTCATCTTCCAAAAAGTAGAAGGAAGATAACGTAACTGAAAGATTACACTCCAAATAATACAAGGCTTTAAATGAAGCAAGAGAGATGTAGAATACAGACAGGAGAAAAGAGACATGAGTAAGTTGAGAGAAAAGGATTAATTTTGTGGAGAGAAAAATAAAATTGAGCAGTAAACAACAATAAAACAATCCGACATAGCAGGCAGCGGGGGAAGTTCCTACTGGTGTAGGAACTTAAGAGCTGAAATAGCATATCAAAACCAACATTAAGAAACCTTGAGGATGGGAAGCTTCCTCTTCCCTAGAGCCACTGCTTGGAAACCGTTAATTTAAAAATAAAGAATAAAAAAAATACTCACAATGTGATTCTCCCAGAACTTGTATTTCCAGTTAGTCAGCAGCAGTTCCTTAGTTACTGGCGAGCAATATAATTTAACTTTCAGGCTGAAAGGAGACAAGAAAGAAGCGTGCTTATTTGAAGTAGAGACAAGGAGCAACGATGAATTGGTACCTCACACCAAGTACACCAAAACATGCACACGGCTCCCTCTTTCCCAAAAAAAAACTATAGAACAGCAAGCCTGCAGGAGCTGTTCTGCCCCTGCCTGACGTGGGACATAGACAAGTTGCTTCACCTTGCAGGGCTTTTCTTCACTGACCGCAGACCCAAAATCTTACCCATGTGTGCCCACAGATGTGCATTTTTGGTACATGGCCACGTGTACATACATCTTTGCTCATCTCCATACCCACCAAGATCTGATTCAGACACATATGGTCTCCCTGAGACTTGGGGCAGCTAGCAGGCAGCACAACAAACTGCTTCCTGCAAAGCTCTAGCTTTTGCACAGTGCACAGATAGAGCTGATGAGCAAAGAGAGATTACCTGTGTGCATGTGAGGAGATGCAACACCTACTCTAACAAATGTAACGGTGTCTGGGAACATGGCAAGGAACTGAAACTCAATTATCTGCAGGTTCAGATGTTAGACTGCTTTCAAGCCTGCTGCTGGTCCCTGCCAACTAACTCATCCATGGAATTCATGACTTCAGGAGCCAGATAATCCCACTGAACAGACAGTCTGTGTGAAGGCAACTGCTTCAAAACCCAAGAATTTAAGTCCTTCTCCATACAAGGTCATTTATTAAAGCACTGCTCAGCTCCTGGTCCAAAAGGAGCAGTCAGAGCTCAAGAGGACCATGCTGTTACCATCAGCACCACTCGGATAACTGCTGCCCTTCCCAAGTGATGGAGCTCTCTGTAGTTTGTGATACTGAGTTTTTGGGGCACAGACCTCAGTGGCAGTCAAGTGACCTCCAGTCACAGGTGATGTTTGGTTAGAAACTGAATAAAAACCCTTCATAGTTTAGCTTTTGGGAGTTGGTGAAAGAAATACAAGAAAATCTGAAGTCGTACAAGGTGCATGTTTTCAGGACAGTGCTTCAAGTTGAAGGAAGAATTGGGATCCAGAGCTGTGTCCCTTTGGAGTCTTCCCCAGTGGCAAACGGGCTGCAGGCGTTCAGCTGCCTACTTTTGTGTGGCATAACCCTGAGGACAACGGTATTTAGTGGGCAAAGCATTGACAGCAGTGCTTAAATCACTGATGTTCCACATGTTTTGGTTAAACCATCGATGTTTTGACTGAAATAGGCGAGAAGTTAAGGATTTGAGAGGAGAAGGTCCCAAAAGTCAGGAGACCTCCTCCAGCAGAGCGCCAGACACCTCTTCGTGCCTCAAACTTTACTTTGTCCTCAAATAAAACATAAAATTCTGACAGGCCACGAACTGTCCTGTCAAAAATAATAATAATAATAATTCTCGCTGCCCTTCTTTCCAACCGCCGCCTCCCAAGCCCTGAGGGGGCCGTTCCCCTCGCGCCGTACCTGCCCTCCAGCCTCCTCTTCAGGGCGGACGCCCTCAGCCCCTTCATGTGATCTGCGGGGAAAGATGGAGGTCACAGGGGGCCGCCACAGGGACGGGCGGGAGTCGCCATGGCGACGGGCGGGAGGCGGGAAAAGGGGTCGCCATGGAGACGGGCGGGAGGGGAACAGAGGGGGGGGTGGAGTGCCGTCGCCATGGCGACGGTCGCGGCGCTCACCCTTGTGGCAGTGTGACAGGAAATAGGCGCGCGCCCGCAGGTTGTCGCGGTCGAAGCGGTCGATGGACAGCGCCGGGTACTCCCGCAGCCGGCCCCCGAACCGGCTCATGGCGGCCTCTTCTTCTTCCGCCTTCTCGTCGTTAGTCCCGCCTCCTCCACAGCTCTCTGCCAATAGGAAAGATGGTCCCGCCTCCCTCCGCGCTCTAGACCAATAGGAAGGCGGTCCCGCCTTCCTGCCGGCCAATCAGAATGAAGCCGGCTGACGGGCTGCTCAAAATGGCGGCGGCGGGAGCGGTTGCCTAGCAACGGGGCGCGGAGGGACCGGTGTGGGGCGGGGGAAGGCCCCGGGGCGGGCCGAGAGGTCTCTGAGGGCCGGGACGGGGGGACGGGGTCTGGGAGGGGGGTTAAAGGTGTCCTGGGGGTGTCCTGGGGGGAGGCACGGTGCTGAGTCGGGGCTTGGGGTGGCGGGTTGGGGGTTGGAGACACCGGCAAGGCGGTGAGGAGGGGGTTAGGGGTGGGGATGGGGTCGTGGGGGTGCGGGTTGGGGTCGTGGGTGGGGCCGTGAGGGGGGTTTTGGGGTCTGCAGTTCATTTGTGGGCATGGTGAGAGGCTGGGGTCCAGTCAAGATCGTGGGGTAGAGTCTTATGGTCATGGTGTCTGCACTGGGGTTAATCCTTCTGCAGCTCCGGCTTATGGGGCAGGGGAAGTCCCAGCGTCTGCCCTTCATCGCTACCTCTGCACACCCCATGTTTTTTGGTGGAGCAGTTTGGTGGTCGTGGTGATAGTTTTTAAGTGCAGTCTTATCTTTTAGAAAACGTCTTATTTAACTTTGTGAAATTTAAGGAAACAGAATTGGAGAAAGAAGATAAAAAGAAGCATTGTGGAGCAGCTGTTTTAGGGAGACACAAATACGACACTGTCCCAAGAACTTGAAAGTAAGTAGTGAGCTGCTCCTTGCTTCTCAGCTTTTAGTGGTGCTTAATACTGCTAAGGGGAGCCACATCCCCAGGACTTTAAACACCAGGGAGTTCTCCTGTTCCAGCCCCACAGAAGCAGGTTGCTGTGTTTCCTTTTCCAGCGAGTAGCCAGGATGAGGATAATACTCTTGATAGCTGTACGTGCACACACAGTCACAAGCTATACATTCAGCTGGACACACAGACTGAAAACAGTGCATTTACTGGCACCCACATAAATACAAACAGCACTCAAATAAACATGAAGACTGTTGGTCCTATTCTCCCTCTCCAGCTGATCAGGATTGCAGTTCAGTTGTGACAGCCCCTACCTCAACCTTGTCATAAATATATCCACATTCGTAAATGCTTCCAAAATTAGCTTTCTACACTGGTATCTGCCACATCTGGTGGTTTCTCATATATACAGTATTTTTTTTCATGTTCTGGACAAGAGGCACTGGACACTGAAATAAAGAAGGCTTTCTTTGAACATGAGATTAACCTTTAGTGTACAGGTGACTGAGCAATGGAACAGGTTGCCCAGAGAGGTTGTGGCATCTCCCTGCTTGGAGATACTCAGAAGCCACCTGGACATGGTTCTGGATGACCTGCTCAAGGTGTTCCTGCTTGAACAGGGGCTGGATCAGAGGATCTCCAGAGGTCGCTTCCAACCTCAGCCCTTCTGTGGTTCTGTTTAGTCAGTGTAGCGTCAGGCCAGGGGCCTAGACATCTGCCTCAATACCTTGGCAAATACAGAAAGGTCTCATGAAAAGTCTGTTGAAGCCATTGGAAATCTCTGACTGGCTGTTCTAGGACCCAAAATAGATCCTGTGAATGCTGACTTGTATAAGCATTGAGGAAGCGAACATATGCATGCCCAGGCTAGTTAGAATTCCTTAGAAATTATGGCGTGATAACATACAAATCTTTCCCAAAGCCAAAATCGAGACGTGAAATGTCACTATTTCTCCTAAAGTAAGAGTAGACAAACATTGTTTTAGCAAAGTTTACTGTTGAACAATACCATTCACATGAAAAGCATTAGTGTTATGCTGAATTATATTTTCTTACTATTGTCTTGCCCTGTGTTCAGTTTTGGGCTCCTCACTACAAGAAGGACATTGAGGTCCTGGAGCTTGTCCAAGGAAGGGCAACGAAACTGGTGAAGGGCCTGGAGCACAAGTCCTGTGATAAGCAGCTGAGGGAGCTGGGGTTGTTTAGCCTGGAGAAGAGGAGGCTCAGGGGCGACCGTCGTGGAAATGATGGTTCTGTTCTGTAGGCTGTCTGGAGGACAGCTTATCTCGTGCTCCTGTGCAATGAAACCAGATCTCTGTGCAACTCAGGGGCACTACAATAGACAAAGAGCACAATTTGCAAAGGGCTTAAATAGCATCATAGAAAGGATAGATTTTTTTTATTATTATTATTTGAAGCCAGCAAGCTGGCACTTAAACTATGTGACCTTTGTACCTGTGTTTGAGCAGGAGCGCCTGTGGACAGGCCATCAGCAATGGTGAGTCAGGAAGTGCCAGGCTTGTCTAGGTGTCTTGGAGAAGCATGCACATCAGATGAATTCAGCACATCCTGTGATGAAGTACTTAACCCTAGCAATGTGTAAGTTACCAGAAAAAAAAAAAAAGAGAAATACTGAACTATTACGAATTGTAGCTCTAATGTCATCGCTAATAATGTTAAGTGTGTCGAGTCCCAGACTGACAGCAGTTCTCAAACATGGTTGAGCGTGCACAGGATAGGAACAGCTCTCTAATGGCTACAAAAGGGCACTCTGCAGCAAGGGATTAATTTTTTTTTTTCGAGATAAATATTACCAAGACTACACAAAAATTTATAATGATATATGCTAAGCATGTAATTTGTACGGGATACCTCATAACTGGGTGGGAAAATCTACTTTGGTTTTGTTGGTTTTTTTTTGTCAGTAGTAATTGTCAGCCTGCCATTCCAAAATGCCAGTAAAGAGCTGCAGAGCTCTTACTGCTTAATGCTTGCAGTGCTGAACTGCAAGACGCTTAGTGTTGCCAGAAAAGAGTCCTTGTGCATGGTTTTTATTGATCTTTAATAAAGCATATGTGGTAAGAGATGAAAGGCCCTTTTTTTGCTAATGGCTCTTATACGGTCAGACGGCAGAACTGCAGGCTTCTGGTTCTCCATTATGATAACGATAATTCTTGATATATTCCCAAAGATGTGTATGCTGCAGCGTGACTTTTTTTTTTTTTTTTCCTTTCCTGCTTCTTTTAATGGACTAAAAGCATTTGAAAAGGCATCAGCTTTCCACTTTTCAAGCCCTCAGTTGATACAGGAACTTGCTAAGTAAGGAAATTTTACTTTGTGCAGGATTTGGAGGCAGCGTTCTACCCGAAGGCAGTGAGACTCTTCATCCCCTCTCTACAAAATCCATAAGCTTTTTCTCCTTCCTTCAAAATACGTTCCTAATTGTAAAGCTGAAACCTGGTGACGCTACAAACCTAGGAGAGGACCCATTTCTGGTTATATCTTGTAGATATGGTAGAGTTCTGTATGGTTGCTTGCAGAGACAATATAAAGTTCTGGTTTTAGTAACAGAATAAGATATACTCAAGAAAGCAAATGCAGTGAAATTCAGATATGAGGTAGAAATCAAATGATTCATATTTTTGAAATATAGTTCAGACCACCATTGGTAAGTTTTCAGTCCATTTTTTTTTAATTGCTTAAATTTTTATTTGTTTGATTTTTACACTCTGAGTTTTACCTCCCAGGTTTAGAGCTGACTGACCTATTCACTATTTCTCAGCAGACATGAACAAATGGGTTTGGTGTGGGTAGAATGTCAGTGGCAGTCAGTGCAGATTTGGGTTGGGCAAGCACAGACTAACGTGAAGTTTGGCAGGTTGTGTGCCTTTCCTTTTCTTTACCTCACCCAACTTATTTCTTAAAATCAACTCCATTGTCTCCATATGTGTGGCGGTGCATTTCTCCCTTCTCTTCCATCCTGACTGCGTCCCGTTCTTCAGTAACATCCCACTTCTTCATTTTGTGGTTGCCAATTTGGTGTCCCTTCAATAGGAAGAAAGAAAAACCTGAAAAGCTGCCTGGCTGAGGGGGCAGTGACTGTGAAAATGTGAAATTAGAAACAACCACAGGGTTTTGTTTGTTTTTTATGCATCAATGGGCACCAGTAAATTTTATGCACCACTGTTAACTCAGGGTGACAAAAATACCATGATAACGGTTTCCTAGATGTAGAAGTGTAGGTGACTTGGGTTTGTATGAGATCAATGAGTACATTTAATTTAATTCTGATTGTTTATAATGATTTTTTCTTTTTTAACCTTGGACTTTGAGTTGAAGACATTATTGCATTGTGTATAATTTTTTTGTTGTTCTACTCATCCATATGCCTCCCTAACAAAATCACTTACTTTGGCCTTCTCTTATTTCATTTTCAAAAATCTAATTTCAGGATAAAGCCTGAAGCTTCTGCAGTCATGGCCAAAGCTGACCTCAAGCCAAAATCTATACGTCATGCCAAAAATTGGTCAGATGAGGTAGAGAACTTATACAGATTTCAGCAAGCTGGATACAGAGATGAGTTTGAATATAAACAAGTAAAACAAGTTGATACGGTAAGATTTGGAACTGTGCAAGGGTTATTGCATTACACTTCTGTCTCCTGTTAAATTATTAAGTAAAAATGAAGGTGCCTCTTATTTCCTCTCATCAGGCTAGCTTCTGGTAGGTTTTTTTTCTCCCAGATCTGACTTGAATTCTTGCACTATTATTAACTGTGCAGAGTAATTTATTTTTCAGAAGTGAAATAGAAACACTCACCAGCCTGTGTTTTTGTTCCACATCTCTTATGCATTTAGAAGTGTTAGAGATTTCTTTGAATAGATGTAGCTGCCATCTGAAAGACTAATTCAGCTTTGAGGAAAGGAATATATCAAAGGTAATTCTCTGTGAAGTTTCCCCATTCCTAACAGGTCTATTAAGAGGGTAAACACATCCATTGTCAGAGGACTCAGTCCTATATCATTTTTACCAGCTTCACTTTTACAGTTGAACTGCATGGTAGGATAGATAATCAGACCATGCACACCCAAAACTTGGTTTCTACCTATTTCTGAAACTGTCCCAAGCAGAAGTATTTGATGCCAACTGGGGTAAAGGGAGTTACGGAGGAGGCATTTGTCAGCTGAGCACATCCAGGACTTGGTTGTCCAGTTGCTACAGCTACTGGTAATACTCCTTAGCACATCAGGTGAGGTAATGTAAAATAGCCAGATATTCAGTGGCTACCTGAGATTCAAAAGAGCAACAAAGAGTTTAGTACAGCAAACAACCTGCTATCTTTATTAGATCTCTGTAATTGCTCTTCCAAAGCACCATAAATCTCATGAAAAATACAGTTTAAAGTATGTTAACCTCCAGTGCACCTAAGTGTGGAATACTGCTGAGAAAGTCATTCCTTATTCCCATTAACTCAAAACAGCAAAACGTCGATGTGCATAATAAGCCACAGTTATTTATTTTGTTGTGGGCTCAGACACCGCCGTAAAGGCTGTAGAGTAAATTCCGGTGCAAAAGGAAATCCTGTAACTAGTGCGGCAGGATCAGTCTGCTCAAGATTTATGGCAGGGTGTAAACAATTAAAACCTCATAAAGGTTGAAGAACATCGCTTACTCCAATTGAAAATGATTGTGCATTCCGTTCAGACTTGCCAGGATCTGGTAGAGGTTCTCTTTCAACTGACACGTTTTGAAATGTCTTGTTTACTCCGTATTAGGTTTCCATAATGCAGTTATGGTTAATGATGCAATTAGAATGTAGATGTCATGAATATTAAGGCTCTTAGCTTCAGACAGAGAATGCAGATAACTGTATGTCTAAGTAATAAGGTAAGAAAAGTACTACTTCTGGAACTCTCCAGTTAGAGAATGCTCTACTTAGACATAGTATTGTCGACTCTGCCTGGAAGAGAAATTAGATTCTTATTACGTGATTTTTGGAGGTTCAAATTGATCAGAAACACAGTTCAAGCTGCAGATAGCTGCCTACCCAAGCCATGGAGCTGTTAAACTAAAGGCTTGAGCACTTGTTTGTTCAAAGCTTCACACTGTGAATACCAAACAGCACCAAGATGATGCTGGTTTCCTGCAGGATTGATCCTGCTGTCTTTGAGACCAGCTTTTACAGTACACGTAGCTCACTTTATCTTTATGAAATCAGTAATGAAATGTGCGATGTACACATTTTTCATGGTCAGAAGAATCCTGAAGAACCACTTAAGTGTCTGTCAGTTGTAGAGAAGTGGAATTTTACAGCATCTCAGATTACTGAATAAATGAATAGCATCAATGTTTTATTCCTAGATATATTCTAAAAGCTTTGACTGGCCCACTTTCTAAATGACTCTATCAAATATTCTTAGATCCTTATTTCTAGACTTTTCTGATCAACAAAATCATTATCCCAAACCAGAAAACTGGTTTCTCACATCCTGCTTTTAATCTTCTTTAAAAGTCAAGCAAATTAATAGCAAAGTAGCGGTCAGATGCAGTGAACTTTTCCAGTGAAATGTACCCTATATTTTCTGCAATATAATGCACAGACATTATTCAGTGGATGTCTATATATCCTTTTATTCTATTTGTAGGTGGAGTGTTGGCCAGAAACTGGATTTGTAAAGAAGCTTCAGAGAAGGGACAATACCTACTATTACTACAATAAGCAAAGAGAATGCGAAGACAAAGAAGTTCATAAAGTGAAAGTTTATGTTTATTAATTTTGTTACTTTTCCAATATTTGCATTGTTTTATAAATCTGTTGGTTAGGATCTGTAAGTAAATGGGATTTGTGTAATCTGACTTAAGTACAGATGTCATTCGTATATAGAATGGGGAATGTAGGAACTGTAGAGTGACCTGGAATTATAGACAGGGGAATTTCATTTTTTTTTCCCTGTTATAATTAAATGTATTATTATTGCTGGTTACAAATGATTTGATATAAAAAATAAAAAAAACATGGCAAAGGGACGTCCTTTATTTGGGCTGACTGTGTGCAAAGTCTGTTACAAGATGTCATTAATCTTTATTCTGAACAAGATGCGCTTGTTGAGACTGGCTAATGTCAGCCACGGTCTCTTGGTATAGCTAAGGACTGTGATGCTCCTGGGGGCCAGAGTAAAGCCAAAAGGCAAACAGACATTCCCTTGAGAGCAGCAGGAATAACAAGCAGTAAACTTTATTAAAGGACGATGAACAACCAAGCCACAAGGACAGTGCTGAACTGCAGATTTAAACAACTGGTTATTGTGACAGAAACAGTTACAACAAGAAATGTCTTTCTGAGCAATAGGTAAGGTACACCCAAAATCTTTTTTTTTTTTTTTTTTTTTATTTACCTGAGAAGTATTTAAGTGACATGAGAGTACAGGTGCCTCCTCCAGCTGCTCCAAAGTCAGGCCTTTGGAACCCAGCAGCCCGGTGTCTCCGTGCAGCCTGCAGGACGTGGCTGCTGCCTTCCTTGTACAGGGCCAAGCCAGTAGCAAAGCTGAGCAGACATCCCAGAGAAACACAGACACACAGGACGCTGACATAGCCCATCACACAGCCTGCTACAGCGTGATGCCTTCAACAGCACCTACTGCATGATTCCTATAAAACAAGCACAGCCAGCCGACTCCCTTCTTCCTCTCCAGCTGGCAGAGCCAAGTCACTGGTGCAGATGCACAGGCACCACGCACCAGGTTCACAAGCACATGCACTTCTGCAAGTGACCTGAGTACCAGCACGGCTCCTCTGTGTGCTGCTCACCTCGTTCACTCAGCTCTCTGCCAGTAGCTGGTTTTGGGAACACACACTGTCCCCATCCCAGTGGGATCCCCAGTGGTTCCACTGCCTGGCTCCAGTTTCTACTCACACACACACAGGTCTCACAAGAGGCTGGTACTTAGTCCTCACACCACACATGAGAGGGAGAGTGCAATTACACAGAGAGAGAGTTAAGATTTAATAATGAAAGATTTGTTAAGAACAGGCTCTGTTGGTCAGGTGCAGGGCACAGCCAGACAAGCATAATGACCAGTGCCATTTTACATGTGACCACTTCCTTTTATACCCTTTTTTGCATATTGTCCCTCTTCAACTGCCTTGCCCTACATGTTTTGCTGTGTAGATCCCACTACTGCCCCTGTCCTGTGTCCCAAAAACCTCCCTGATTTACAGCCTTAGCAGCTGCAGTGTCCTGGTTGGCTTTCCTAGGAGTAGTGGCTCTAACTTGTGGATGGCCCAGCTCTTAGTCTGACAGGCAGGGTTTGTTTCTTGTCAGTGTCTTCGTGATTGTGATTGCTTTGTCGGATCTGTGCCCCAGGCTGTTTGCTTATTGCTTCCTTTTTTTTTTCTTTAGCATCCCAATTTAGAAGCCCTTTATCAGCCAGCCCTGCTAGAATAAACATTCTCACACTTAGCAATCACTGGGACTGAGCAGGTTTCTTTCTGGTGTTTGTTTTGTAATTTGGAAGTCCTCGATCAGATAACCCCGCTGGAATAAACAGTCCCACATGCCACTTCTTTCCTTATCAATGAGTGCAACCCACCAGGTTTGTTTCTGGTCATTATCTTTGTTAACACCAATTGGTCAGGATTTATCTGTAAGTGCTTGTTCTTTTTGTTTTCCTCCTCATCCCGTCTGCAAGGCCCCTAGGCAGCCAATTTTTAGTCAGACAAATAAACAGTCTCACCTGCTTCAGAAATGCTGATTTTTGTAAGAGACGGCAGATGCTTCTGGCATCGAGCGGGTGAGCTGCCTAGAGTTTATTACCAAAACTTTTAAGCACAGTGTGGGTGCTGAAAGGTTGAATCTCACTGTCAAATTTGAAAGATTAGCAGAAAAGAAAAAGAAAAGAAAGCAGGAAAGAAAAGCCTTGTAATTGGTGCTGGAGACCAGCTTACAGCCATACCCTTCAGCAGCCATCATGCTGTATTTGAGAGTTCCCTCGCTTCATTATAAAACACATCTTGTGTTGACAGTGACAGTTTGGGTTATCCTTGTCCTTTGACATCGTTTGCATTCACATTTCAAGGCAGTTCATGCTAAATTTATGGTTCCTTACAACCCCTTTCATTTGTTCAATTAATTAATTTTTATCTGGGGCTGTGAAGTCAAAGGGGTTCCTTTTCTGTTTAAAAAGAAGCAACTACAGGGTTCTTGCCCAAATGTGTCTGTGATCTCAAGATAACATTAATCTAACGTAACAATGGTTGCTGGAGTTACTCTTCCTGACATGGAGCTGGTATTCAGCTCTGCTTGCTGGGCGTGAAGTTGATACTCAGGTACTAAGAAGCCTTCTTCTGTTACTGGCATGCTGGATGCATCACTTCTAGTCAAAAAGCTATAAAAAAAGGGTCAATATTTTATCTTATTTCACAAATCTTTAACTGAAATGTCTTGTCTGTCACCTCAGTTCTTTCAAGCATATTGAAGGCTGTCAGCTTATTTGTGTCTTAACCTAAGGTCTCTATGTTGCAAAAAAGGATCAGGGTATCGAGAAAGCCCTGCTTCATTTTCAGGGTGACGCTCCAGTTCATGTGGATTATCTAGATAAATAACTCATACTTCTGAATGCTGTTACAAAAACTCTCCATACTCAACTTTAGTAACTTTAAAAAGAGAAAGGAAAGCTCATTTTTCCATTTTATTGCCCGGAGATAAAAATATGTGCCATTTTGTTAATTAGACCCCTAAGAAAAAGTAATTCTGTGAAAGTACTTTCATCGTGCTCACTGCTGGCCCTTGCAGGGCACGCTGTGGTGCTTGCAATGAACAAATGGGTGGCAGGGCTCCCTCTTAGCAAGTATTTAACCAGCTACCCACAGGAGTATGTGGTCTCATTCTAATTCACTCCACGGCTTTGTGCAAGGCAGGGATGAATGTTTTCTGTGCCTGTTGAAGCTCATAAGAGGCGGTAAAACAAACTTTTCCAAGACCTACTTCTCAGGCTTTGTATTCGACAGCTAGTAGAGAAATGGCTAAGCTGCAGCCTCATTGAATTCATCAGCTACAAGGAGGGAATAAAGGCTGTATTTTTGTGTTCTTGGGTGAATTTCAATGTTTTCAGCCTTTATGTGAATTCATTATGCAACAGTATTGTCTGAAAGCAATGCTACAGTTATTTGATTGCTTTACAGTCACGGCAGCACAATTACCACACAGAATGGCAGTATAAACATTTTAATACTCACTTTGGTACCTGAGTGGACAATTCCAGATCTGAAGACACTGGAACCTCAACTTTTCAATGTTTAGACGTGGTTCCCTTGTTTCAAGATGCTGCAAACGATTGACTGGCTTCAGGCTCACTAAAGATGACTTTAACTCAACGGCTGTTGATGTCGCTGGGCCTCACACTCCAAAAAAAAAAAAAAAAAAAAAAAAAAGAGGGAGCCTGTCTGAAAGCAGCTTGAATCACCTTGCCTTATTTTCTTTGCATTTTTTATTACCCTTGTTCCACTGACTGTTACTTACATGTGGGAGCTGCTTCTTAGCAGCCCCCCTGTGCTCACGTTGTAATGACTTACTGCTCTCAATAAAACATTTTCTTTCTTGTTGCAGTTGAGATTTTGCATTTCTTTAAAGCCCAGCACGCTCACAAGAAGCAGGGGAATGCCTGGTGGCAGGAGAGTTCCAGGCTGGCACCAAAAAAAGTGCAGTGTGACTTTGAACAAGCATAACCTTTTTTTGGGTACTCTGTTCAGCCAGTGCATTTACATATCTCACTGCTAGGATACAAAATCTTTGCTGTTTGGTGCTTTTGTGGATTTTTTTTTCCTCTCTCCCATACTTCAAAGCTTCAATATTCTTCCATACATTATAGATGGAAGATTGGGGGCACCTCCCCAGGCATCTCCACACCCCTAGCAGATGATGGGGCTGCTCTTTTCTGCTGGGGTCCAGCCCATAGCAAGGCTGAGCACACGCTCTACAGCCTCATCGCTGTGTGTGCTCTCACTCACACACTTTCTGGCTTCACAGATCCCTGAAAAATCAGCAAGACCTAGCTCTGTGCAGTGCTTGTAGCCAGGCTCCCTGACCTGTACCAGCCCTTGACCGCTTCTAGCTGCGGGTTTTCTACTCACCAGCCAGTGCACCTGAAGTCTGCAAGCAAATTGCAGGGATGTGGGGCTGAATTCTCTAGAGAAAGAAACACAGGCGGGCTGCTGCAGGTGTTGGCAAACTGGGAGACGATACAGAAAAAAATGGGATTGAATAAGAAGACAGGCCAGACTGCAGGGGCCAGGTGCAAAGTGTGGGCGGGTGAGTGCCCCTCTATCCCTCCTCCTTACCATCTTCTCGTACTCGCTCCATCCTGATCATGCCCTTTCCATGTCTTTGATTGTTCCCCTGAACAAATTTTGTGCAGTGCCCCAAGCCCCCTCAAATAACCCATAGTACTTATGCTAACCATATTTTTTCCTTCTTAATGGTCACAAACCAAGGCTGACCATCCCCATAGCTGGATTCGTTCTTTTAACTTCCTCTCAGCCACTGCCTGAGGCATCCTGGCCTTCATTACCCTCACTGCTATCACCTGCTCGTTGAGTTTGTGTGTAGTTAATTAAGCACTTCCCTCTGGTTTGCTATTTCTGTGGCACTGAATTGTCCTTCACCAAGAGCTCACTGCCCAGGTGCTCTCATTTCTCACAACCTCACATCAGGGAAACTCCTCAAAGCAGGAGGAGGACAGGGGAGGGAGGGGAACAGAGCACATATGGAGGGAAGGGTAAATGTGTGTGGGCAGTCAACCAGGCAGCGCCTTGGAGAGATTTTGTACCACAGAAACCTCCTCCCTCACTGGCAGGCGCTCAGCGATCCCTGGCTGGGAAGCGGGACGTGGGCCCAGCTCCTCGCCGCAGATGTTCGGCCTTGGCAGGAGCACCCCAACGCCTCAGCCAGAGGAAGGTGTCCTGCCTGGGCGCTGCGCTGCTGGCAGCCACCAGGCTTGGCAGGGGGACGGAGCGAAAAGCAGGAGGGTTTGATGCGAGCCTGGCTCTTCGGTCCTGCTCAGGGTGCCTGTGAAATCTCATAGAATCACAGAACAGAATCATTAGGGTTGGAAAAGCCCTCCAAGATCATCTGGTACAACCAACGTCACCCACCAAACCATGTCCCCAAGCACCACGTCCAACCTCTCCTTGAACACCCCCAGGGACGGTGACTCCACCACCTCCCTGGGCAACCCGTCCCAGTGCCTGACTGCTCTTTCTGAGCAGAAATGGCTCCTCATTGCCAACCTGAACCTCCCCTCGTGCAACTTGAGGCCATTCCCTCTGGTCAGCTGCCCTGAGGGCCTGCTTGTCCCAAACATATGGATTCGGGGGAACCCCCCAGTGTTGGGACACGGGTGGGGAGCCAGCAGGGAGGCTGCGGGCACCAGGACATAGGTGCTAGGATGTGCATGGAGAGACGGGCTGGGGCCATGCACGCTCAGTGTGAAAGATCATAACGCTTGCAACTACGGAGATTTATATAAAAGGTCACTGGGTTAACATTTTGTCAGGCCGCAGCACTATTTCTACAGAGTAACTAGATTTATACACCCAAAGGATGAGTTCAGGAGAGGTGTTTAGAACAGATATTAATCAATAAAATGAGTATTGTGAGCAGATTATTGACAATACAAAGCGATGGAAGCAGATGAAATATAAAAGCTTAATAATGCTATTAATATTAAGAAGATATTAAAATGTCATTCAGAACATTAGTTTAGGAATAGCTTCTCTGTTATTTACAATTTTACCACTTGCATCTTTTTATCTTTACCATTTACATCTATCAATCTGTTCTACTATTTGCACCTATCAGACAGAAAACAAACAAAGAACAACCACAAAACCCACCAGCAAATTCTTGTAATTCCTGCTTTTCTATATCAGAGCAAAGTAGGAAGATCCATCCATGCTGGAGGCATTTTCTTCATATTTTCTTTATATTCATATAAAGAAATGTTATATATATGTAATATGAAGCATTTCTCTGACATTTTTTTTTTCTTTTTTCTAAAAAAAAAAAAAGATTTCTCTAAATCTATCAAACGCTGTGCCTCTTTCAGTTGAGATTTTCAGGCATGAAGGAGTAGATGGGAAGGCTTCTATGACACATTCAATAAGATAATGTGAGAGAGGGAGATTCCACAGTCCTGATGAAACTCAAACGGCTGGAAAACATAAAGGAGAAATTTGATTATACTGAATAATTCAGACAGCACATCCCTGACTCTGAACATAACAACTCTTTTATTTGTTCAGTCTCTCAAAGATTGAAACATCAATGTGCAAAAAGTAAAATGAATTGCTTTTTGGTGAAACACTTTAAACCTGCCGCATTTGCCAGTTCTGAGGGATGTCACGGGCTGGGGCTGCGTGCTGCATGTGTGAGCCCACATCTCCCTCTGCTGACTGCCCTGCAGCTCCCCCAGACTTTATTGTATATGATAAAACCTGTGATTTTTATTATGACTTTTTTCTCCTGCTGATGGGCTAATGTCCTCTCTATGTCCGAGCCAGTGCCCACAACGTCCCTGTGCTGGCAGGAGATGATTGTCTTGGGCTCCTCACATCAGCCCCAGTGCTGAGTGCTGGTGCGTATCACTTTGGTGTTGCTGTAATCAATCCCCTTTGGGTCTGACTGCCAGTGGATTCTTCCATTCACCCTAAAATAATGCATAAATTCTTAAAAGAAAGTCTCCCATAACAGTAACAGAGAGACTCAAATAAATTTGCTAGAAGCCAAGAGAAGTGAGCAAGGAGCTTTTGCTAGATTTCTAGATTACAGACAGGGTGTGGTAGAAATAGTTTTGATGAATTTGGGGTTTGTTGTTTCCATTTGAAGATGTCTGTAACTCCCCTCGGTGTCAGTTTAGAGATCCTTTGGTCCTTACAGGCAGCTACTAAGTAAACCTGACTGTGGGAACTGCAGTACATAAAGGGTTTGGTTCCTGTTTTCTTCCTACAAGCAACCTTCAGAAACCCCGTGTCTTCTCAGCAGGGCATGTCCCAGTGGCACATGCAAAGGCAAAACCCCAGAACTGCAGGACTTGATGGAAAAAAATATCCCTTTCTATGCAGGATTGCCAGGTTTGGGTGAACCTCTCCATGGATGGAGATGAACACACCTCTGTTGGGAAGTCAGAGAGAGATCCCAGTGTCATGATGGTTTGTCCACTCTTTTCTTCTTCCACAGCATTTCCTTGGGGTGGCTGTTTGATTATTTGTTAGGACAGAGAGGAGTTTAAAGTCCATTGTAACAAAGCAGGTCTGTTAATCAGGTTTCCTTTGGACTTGAAATCAAAGGGAAAAGTAGCTCCTGGCTCCTCGAGGAATTTTGGTTTGTGGAAGCTTTGCTAGTAAGCTCCAAAGACCACATCTGTTCAAAAAAAGACCATGCCAAATAGAACAGCCCAAAGGCCATCATCATGCAGGGGGCTGATTTAATGGAGCAAAACCCAATTACCAACCTGTAATCACTAACGGTGATGCTGAGAAGCTGAAATCACTACGGGGAAGGAGATGGCAGAGCAGTGGCTGCTGCTGCTGGGGCCAGGACCGAGATAAATCGCAGCAGAGAGCCAGCACTAACAAAGAGCTATAGAACAAAGTGATGCATCACAAACCCCAGTGCACCAGGCTGCTTGGAAGGACCTGCAGAGCTGAGGACGGTGCTGCCTGCTGGCAGCCAGCTGAGGAGTCACAGGGGCAGTGGCAGCAATGGCAAGGATATATAGTTAGCTTTGGGATATGCTGACATTTTCATACGTGTGCCGAATTAAATCTTCACCCAGAGAGCAGGAAAAGCCACATGATGGCCTTTAGAATGAATAAAATATTAGAGGAGAGAGTTTGTTTTTCTTTAGGAGTCGGTGGAGCTGATGTTCTGAAAAGACTCCAAAGCTCTCTGCAATTTATGTGCCAAATCTGTTTCTTGGAAGCGGTGCCAGGACTATTTTTTGAAAAAGGAGAGCTCCAGCTTGGTGTATAGCCTTGGAATGGCTCTGACACTTAAACACAGCCGGCTGTGGTAAATGTAAAGCATACTAAGCAAGAGTAAGGGAAGGGAAACTGCATGTAGCCTGACCAGAACAAACCATTGCCATGTTAAACCATCTGAGACTTCTTTAGATGTTATTTTAGCCATTAAAAACAACAAAAAAATAACAGTTAGGCTTTGATTTCTGAGCAGAAAAGCTTACCTGCTTTTCACTGAAGACTGATATTTTAGAAAGCAGTGACTCAGTGCTACAGGGCATCAAAACTGTGGCAGTCAAATCATGCCTGACAAATGTGGTGGCCTTCTACAGTGACAAGCGGCTTTCCTCAGGTTCAGTACTGGGACTGGTGCTGTTTAACATCTCTGTTGGTGATGTGGACAGTGGGATCGGGTGCACCCTCAGAGAGTTTGCCAACACCAAGCTGTGTGGTGCGGTCGACATGCTGGAGGGAAGGGATGGCATCCAGAGGGACCTTCACAGGCCTGAGAGGTGGGCCTGTGCGAGACTTGTGAGGTTCAACAAGGCCAAGGGCAAAACCCTGCACCTGTGCCTGGGTAATGCCAAACCCAAATCCAGGCTGGGTGGGGAATGGATGGAGAGCAGCCCTGAGGAGAAGGACCTGGGGGTTGTGGTGGATGAAGAGCCCAACACGAGCCAGCAATGTGCGCCTGCAGCCCAGAAAGCCAACCGTGTGCTGGGCTGCACCAACACAGCGTGGGCAGCAGGGCAGGGAGGGGATTGTCCCCCTCTGCTCTGCTCTCCTCAGCCCCCACCTGGAGCCTGCGTTCAGCTCTGGGCCCAGCACAAGGACAGGGATGGATCAGAGCGAGTCCAGAGGAGGCCACGAGGATGCTCAGAGGCTGGAGCCCCTCTGCTGTGGAGCCAGGCTGAGGGAGCTGGGGGTGCTCAGCCTGGAGAAGAGAAGGCTCCGGGGACACCTCCCAGCGGCCTGCCAGGGCCTGAAGGGGCTGCAGGAGAGTTGGGGAGGGACTGTGTGAGGCCCTGGCCCAGGCTGCCCAGAGGAGCTGTGGCTGCCCCATCCCTGGCAGTGCCCAAGGCCAGGCTGGATGGGGCTTTGGGCAGCCTGGGCTGCTGGGAGGTGTCCCTGCCCATGGCAGGGGGTGGCACTGGGAGGGCTTTGAGGTCCCTTCCAACCCAAACCATTCTATGATCCCATAAATACTGTGTTTTTGAACTTGATGGTAGCAGCTTGTTTTTTATTTTCAGCCAACAGAGCTTGATTTGGTTTCAGAAAAATCACTAAGCAAACAGGGCAGCTCTTTTTATCAGTTGTTCATTTCCGTCAGGTAGCAAAGAGGACACAGAGGATCTCCTAAGCTTTGAAATGTGGTGGAAAGCTTTAAGCACAGCTCTGTTGTATGACCTGTCACATCAGTGAGCACCAGTGCAAACACTGTGCAGCCACCGTGCACACCCATGCTGCATTGTTGCCCCACACCATAAGGTATGGAATATCCTTTAAGGAATATCCTCTAAGGACACTTATGGCATTTTCACTGAGGACGAGATGTATTTTGAGTACTAACGTAAATGTTAAGGTAGAGAAGTCTTCAACCACATGTGCCAGGACCAGAGGCACAGTCCCATTTTCCAAGGGAGATTTCAGAAGTTTGACATTGATCATTGAAATATGAGCTTGGTGAATACATGAGAGAAAACCAAAACCATACCAAAGCCTGATCCTGCCCTTGGATTCATGAGCTGTGTATCAGCCTCGTGATGTCGGCAGGGTTTGCTGCTGGAGCTCTGGCTGCAGGAGTGGGACCACACCAAATGCATTAAAATGCAGCGGGTGGAATAGGGCTTGCTGCCAAATTGACCTTTTTGCTGAGCTTGCACTTGTAGAAAGAGGACTTCAGGTTGAGAAGGACGTCTGGTTTCCAGGCCAATTCCCTTCTCACACCTCATATTACTTCTCATAAATCAAACTCCATCCTTAAAGCCAGCTGGTTTTCTGCTCCCGCAGTTCCACCTAAGAGGCTGTCCTACGCTTCCCTCCTCCGATTGACAGAAATCTCCCAGTCTGAACAGGGTACTACAGGTGCATCATTCATTGCCATTTGTTTCTGTGCCAGCACAAACCATTAGCTTAAACATTTTATCTCATTCCCTAGCATTTATTCCTTCCTATGCTGTGTAATAAAAACCACAGCATCCCTTCTTGGTCTCTCTGCTGCCAAGCTAACCAAGCTGAGTTTTTTCATCCTCCCATGTAGGACAGACCCTGCCTTGTCATACATCCTCTCTGAGCTCCTCTCTGACCTGTTGCAGAACAGAGTAGTCTGTCCTGAGCTTGAGTGACAAAAACGATGCCCAGACTCCAGATGGAAGCTCACTGGTGCCTTGTACGGTGGCACAAATCACTCCTTTTTCCTGGGGAAATTCCTCACCTGGGATCAAAGCAGCCTCTGCCTCTGTTATACCACATCAGCTCATGAATATCATATGACTGACACAGACATCTTTTTCTTCCTTTTCCACTTACGACAGATAAATCTCAGCTTGGGGCAGAAATCCCTGCTAGTCCATAAACAAATGATGAGTCTTGATACGCCCACACTGCTCTCGCTGCTGTCATTCCCGTACAGCCCTCAATAAACCATCTCTCAAAGAAACTTTTGAATCTTAGCTTGTGTTTTTCTCTTCCCCGCAGACTCTCGCTACAAAGACTCATTCATCTCCTGCCTCCGGAGGAATTCAGCTGCATCGGGCCCTGACAGAGAGAAGGAAACTCGTGAACAGGACCACGTGCACGAACCAGAGGTCTCGCTGAGATAACTGCTGCCATGGAGTAGGATCTCATGGAGAAGCAGACCGGCTCCCATGGGGCATTTGTCACCTAATGATCCAAATTTGTCCTACTGAGGAGGTCCCAGCTCAACAAGATGCAGCATTTGCCAAACAAGTGTCGTCCAGAGACACAGACACAATCCATTGAGCCGTTTGTGCCATGAAACCAGATGCTCGGCTGAGTCTGAATCTGCTGTGTGCTCTTGGATCCGATGCATTAATGGCTCAGTCCGATTTGCACTCATCAGATGAGGGTTGCTGCCTCCTAACGGGACATGTCCCCTACGTTTTGATACACAAGGCCCAGGTGGGAGATGCAGATGGGTTAAGAAGACACATATCATTTAAAAGATGAGATGTTCCAGCAAACCATGGGCTGCTGGCCAGGTTAAACCACACCACCATCTCATCTATTAATGCCTTGCGTGTTCAAGTAATAGTTTGTGTTTTCATCAGGTTATGGCTCTATTTTGCATCTGTTCTTAATTTTGGTGATTAGTCAATAGCTGTTGAAGACGGTTGTGTCCATTTTGAGCTGTAACTCCAAGCATAAATGCAGTATGTGATGCAGGGGACTTCCATGGTCCCTCTCTTCCAGCCAGACCCAACACAAACCTTGGTATTTACCTGGGCAGAGTCAGGGGGTGCTCAGGAATACACGCAAGTGCTGAAAAAGCAGTGAAAACCCAACTGCGACATTTCCGTAGGTCAAGAGCACTCGCATGTCGGTAGGAAATGCCTCAGACCGTGGGATTTTTCTTCTGAGCGGATCAAGGTGACATGAAGAGTCTCTCCATGAGTCCTGGAGACCCTCCGTCACCAAACAGTGAGCGTGGGAGCAAACACCGGAGGGTTACGGGAGGTGTTTCTGACTTTCCATCCAACACTTCAGCTCGGGGAAAAGTCAAACTCAGGACAAAGTGAAGGAGGAAGCTTGGTAATTTTCTGTCCTTGCTCGAATCCAGTATCATTCAGCTTTGATGTTGCGGTGCTTTGGTCTTCAAGTGCGTTGACCACGAGAGGCTGAGTGGAGATCAAGTGGTGCCAGGCCCCTGTGTACACAGCACAAGCCCCGGGGCCAAGCAGCTGGCATCACTTTCAGCTCTGTGGCTGAAATGTTTCGCAAGAAAAGCGACTGCTTTCATGGCTCGCTTGCTCCAGAGCTCCTCCGAGCAGTGGCCAGTGGTTAAAGGGAGACCTTGGATGGAGGGGTGAGCAGCAACAGGACCCCCAACCGAATGATAACACAGCATTTGTGGCTTTGTCGCTTCTTTCTGGTCTTTTATTTGGTGGGGTTTGTCTTTCAAAGCCCCTGGGAGGTCTTGGAGATGGCAGCAGGTAGTAGTGGGGAAACAAGGTCAGGAGGAAACAAAAAAGCCAATTTCAATGAAAAAAGTTAAATCTGTACTGGGAGCCTCAACATTTACTGCAGCTTAATTGCTTTATTTTCATCCTAAAATGCACTTGGGGAAATGTGGCCATGATGGTCCAGGGATATCCAAGAGGAGACTTGTCTTGTGAGACCGACTGATGTAGTTATAAAAAATAAGTAATAAAAATAATTGGGCTTTCATGCACAAAAACCCATCTTCAGCTGTGAAAAGGCAGCTGCCAGCTAGCAGCCAAGTGGAGGCTGGGGAAGTCTGTACCGGGTGTCACTTGGCAAGCACGGGCAAAAACCTTGGCTAAGGGATCGAGCAAAAATATTCCCTTGTCACAAATCTCAGCTCCAGGAGTAATCACTGCATTCACCTACCTCATGTGCTCAACACGGGTGAACAGAGAGACCCTGCAAGCTCGTTTTTGAGCTCTGCCAACATCAGATGTTTAAAAAAAAACCACCACAATAGCAATAATAAAAAACGAATCTGTTGAAATCATGGTATCAGCTTCAATAATGAGATTTGCTAAAATAACGCGACTTTCTTAGAGTCAGCTTGGTGACCTTCACCTGCCTCCTGCCGCTGAGCCGCACAAGTTTCCCTCTGCATCACAAGCCAGAAACTTTTAGGAAAAAAAAAAAAAATGGAATGGAATGGAATGGAATGGAATGGAATGGAATGGAATGGAATGGAATAGAATAGAATAGAATAGAATAGAATAGAATAGAATAGAATAGAATAGAATAGAATATTAATTGAAAAGAAGAGGGAAGGGAAGGGAAGGGAAGGGAAGGGAAGGGAAGGGAAGGGAAGGGAAGGGAAGGGAAGGGAAGGGAAGGGAAGGGAAGGGAAGGGAAGGGAAGGGAAGGGAAGGGAAGGGAAGGGAAGGGAAGGGAAGGGAAGGGAAGGGAAGGGAAGGGAAGGGAAGAATAAGATAAAATCACAGAATTCCCAAATGGGTGAGGCTGGAAAAGACCTCTGAAGATCATCGAGTCCAACCACCCCGCTGAGCAGGATCACCTAAAACACGTTGAACAGGATGGCATCAAGGTGAGTTTTGGGTATTTCCAAAGAAGACTCCACAGCCTCTCTGGGTAACCTGTCCCAGTGCTCTGTCACCCTCACAGCAGAGATGTGCCCCCAAATATTGAGCCAGAACCTCCTGTGCTTCAGTTTGTGCCCATTGCCTCTCGTCCTGTACTGGGCATCACTGAAAAGAGACCAGCCCCATCCTCTTGATGCCCTCCCCTCAGGTATTTATACACACTGATGAGGTCTCCCCTCAGACTTCTCTTTTCCAGGCTAAACAAGCCCAGCTCCCTCAGCCTGTCCTCACACGACAGGTGCTCAGAGTGAAATGAAATGGAATAAAATAATGGAATCATGGAATATCCTGAGCTGGAAGGGACCCAGAAGTATCATCGAGTCCAATTCCTGGCCCCACACAGCTCTACCCAAAAATTCAGACCATGTGACTGAGAGCAAAGTCCAAATGCTTCTGGAACTCCGACAGGCTTGGTGCCGTGACCGCGTCCCTGGGGGGCCTGTCCCAGTGCACGACATGGTCATAAAATGAAATAGGGAAGTGACAGGGATTAATGACATGAAATAATGGACAGAAATGAAGTAGAATGAAATGAAATACATGAATAAGTGAATAAATGAAATGAAAAATAAAGGAAAGGAAAGGAAAGGAAAGGAAAGGAAAGGAAAGGAAAGGAAAGGAAAGGAAAGGAAAGGAAAGGAAAGGAAAGGAAAGGAAAGGAAAGGAAAGGAAAGGAAAGGAAAGGAAAGGAAAGGAAAGGAAAGGAAAGGAAAGGAAAGGAAAGGAAAGGAAAGGAAAGGAAAGGAAAGGAAAGGAAAGGAAAGGAAAGGAAAGGAAAGGAAAGGAAAGGAAAGGAAAGGAAAGGAAAGGAAAGGAAAGGAAAGGAAAGGAAAGGAAAGGAAAGGAATAATGAAATGAAAAACAATAGAACAAAATTAAATGAAATAAAATGAAATAAAACGGAATTTGGAATTTTGGAATATCTGAATACAATAAAATAAATAAAGAAATAATGAAACAAAATGAAAAAGAAAGAAAAAAAAAGAAATAAAATGGGATGAAATAAAATGAAATGAAATAAAATGGAATAAAATAAAATGGAATGAAATGGAATGAAATGAAATTACATGAAATAAAATAAAAAATAAAATAAATGAAATGAAATGAAATGAAATAAAATAAAATAAAATAAAATAAAATAAAATAAAATAAAATAAAATAAAATAAAATAAAATAAAATAAAATAAAATAAAATAAATAAATAAAACCAAACCCACCACAACCAAACCCCAGGGAAGCAGCGGCACCAGCTCCCCCCCCCCCCTCCCTCCCCCCCCCGGTACCCTCCCCGTGTGCGCTCAGCGGCCGGGCGGGGCCGGGCGGCGCAGCCCCCCCTGCAGAGGGGCCGTACCCTACCGAGCCTTCCCGTGCCGTACCGAGCCCTATCGCCCCGTATCGCCCCGTATCGCCCCGTATCGCCCCGTACCGAGCCGTGCCGGGAGCTGCGGGCCCGCCGGTGGCGGTGTCGGCGCGGTGCGGAGCGGGGCGCAGCATGAGGCCGCGGCCCCCCCCGCAGCATGGAGGGCTTCGCAGCCCGCACCTACGGCACCGGCGGCCCGGACAGCCGGCCCCTCTTCGGGGAGACATCGGCCAGGGTAAGGGGGTGGGCAGGGGGGGCAGCCAAAACGGAGGAGGGATCCCCCCGAGGTGGGATGCAGCCCCCCCGGGAGGGGAAGGGCAGAGGGAGGGGTCCCCAGTGATGCGCCCCTGCTGCGCTGTGAGAGATTTGGGAGCTGGGACCCCCCCACAGGTCCCTGCCCCATGGAGAGGAGCTGCCCGAGAGCGGAATTAATTAAGCAGGGGAACAAACGAGGAAAATCCGCAAAATAAGAAAGAATCCCCCCTCCCCCTCCCCCCCCCCCCCATCTTCCTCCCGGGACAGCAGCGAAGCTGCCCCCAAAGGAAAAAAAAAAAAAAAAAGGAAAAACAACCCCCCCAAAAAAACAAATCCCAAACCTAAGTCATTCCCAAATCCGAAAAGAAAAAAAAAAACCTTTGAATGACCAGAATTATAAATAAATGAATAATTAACCCCCTGCAGCCCCCCTCCTAATTAGTCCCTGAAATCAAAAATACAGAAATGTCCCGCCCTGTATCCCCCCATGCCCAAGAAATAAAAAATGCAGCTCCAGAATAATCCCCCAAAGCCAGATCCCCTCTCCAAATAAAAGGGAAGCTCCCCAAATCCTCCCTCCAAAAGATAAAACCCAAACTTCCAAAAAACGCCCCCAAAGCACCCTCTGAGCCCCCAGCCCTGATGGGGAGCAGCAGCTCCAGGTGTGGAGAGCCCCAAGGTTTGGGGAAGGGGTTTGTCCTGTCCCCCCACCCCCGGAGCTGTGACCCCATTGAGCTGCATTTTGCTGATTTTTTGGGGTGTTTGCTGGGGAGCTCCCTTTGATGCCCCCCCGTCAATCCGGGGTGCACTGCGGTGGGTGACGTGCGGCGGTGCCGGCTCCGCAGGTGTCAATCCCCTGTAATCCCCCAAAGCCTCCCAGCTTTGGGGTGGGGGCCGGGAGCTGGTGCACGGGGGTGTTTATGGGGTCAGACTCCCTCCTAAATCCCGATAACGGGGGGTGCAGGTGGTTCCTGGATCGGGAGCTGAAATGATATGGGGTTGTTCCTGGGTTGGGGTGCAAAATGGGACCCTGCTGGGGGCTTGGGACCTACAAGTGGATGGACGAGGGGTGAGGGGGTGTGTGGGGTGGCCGGTTCACAGCTGGGGGATTTGGGGAAGCCACAAATGGGGTTTGGGGAAGCTGCCATAATCTGGGCAGGTCCTGGGGTCTCGGTGGTGCCACTGGAGCCTGGCAGCAGGACTGGCTGTGCTGGTCCTCTGCCAAACCCCAAAATCTCCGTCCCCGGTCCAGCCTTTGATCCCGGACTTCTGCGGTTCCCCTCCTTTGATCCCTTTTCTCCCCTTTGATCCCTTTGATCCCCTTCTCTCTGCGGTTGCGGCTCTGCTTGCGACGGGTAGCGGAAAATAAGAAATTCTGCACATCAGCTCACGTGCTCGGATGTGGATCCTGCATCCTGCACGGCACCCCCTGCCCATCCGATAGGGCCCTGAGGATTTTTATTTATGGATTTTTTGGGGGAAAGCTGTTGTAGGGGATAGGCAGCAAGTGGTTTCTTGGTGGCAGAGGGACAAAGGCTCCCTGTGCGGGGCTGAATGGTTCCTTCGGGATTTCCTGGGGGTTGCTTAGGAACAAACGGCGGAGAGGTCCGGAGCTGGGAATTGTCTCAAAACCAGTGAACTTTGCCTCAAAACCGGAGTGGGTCTGGAGGGAGAAGCGCACGGGCATGGTGAGGTGGTGGGGCATCGATCTGCTTCTTGGCACGGGGCGGCCTTGGCCATGGGATGGGGCTGGGGGCTTCTCAGCCTGCCCGCAGCGTGGGAAGGACCACGGAGATGTGCAGAAAGGGGTTTGGGACCTCCTCTCACCTTCTCGCTCTCCTGGTCCCCAAGCCGGTGGTGTGGGGCTGAAGCCAGCTCCCGGGCAGGACCACGCTTCGGGACACGACCCGGAGGTGAAAGGCTCCGTCATCCCCAATCCCCTTAACCGCCTCGGCCTCCTGCTCGTGTATTTTTAACCTTTTTGCTGCTCTAAGCCGCCCGGAGCTGCAGCCTCTCGCTGCTTTCGCCGAGCCTGGGATTGCGGGGTCAGGGGCTCTTAAGCTCCAGCTCCTGAAATACCTCGCTCTGCCGGCAGCGTGTTCGGAAAAAAATTTAGCACCCTCGGGTTTCACTGTGGGGAAAGTCTGGCCTTAGGTTGGTTACACGGGATGGCCACTTGTTGCTACTCTGCTTTTGCAAAGCTGTCTCCCAGCTGCCGACCTCCTGCCACCTCTTTTTGGCAGCAGGGAGCTGAGCCCAACTCCGTCCCCCCTCTGTAAAATCAGCTTCTGTAAAATCATCGGTAGAGGAAAACCATCGGCCTCTCCTCAACCAGAGCTACCTCTGGGGTTTAGCTCCGGTGGAAGAGCCCAGCTGCAGGAGTCAGTGTGCTCGCAGGGAGGTGGTGATGCTGCATTTCATCCTGTTCATTGCTTCTCTTAACCTGGTCTGAATTTATTTCTCACAGCTCCCTTTTTGGACTCGGTGGTGGTTTTCTTGACGGCTCCCGAGGTGTAGGAGCACAAACGGTCTGGTTTTGCGTGGAGGAACAAACCCCACAGTTTATTGCATTTTTTTTTTTCTCATGTGTGTGTATTTCTCCTCTCTCCTCAGGACAGAATCATCAATCTAGTTGTCGGCAGCTTGACATCCTTGCTGCTCGTGGTAAGTACCCTGTGTCCCTGCCTGTGTTTTGTGCCTCCCGTAGGCGACGAGGTGGAAACCAAAGCTCCTGGGGGAAACCACAGCTCCTCCCAGCAGTGGACAGCAAAACTTCACTGACTGAAGTGGTTTGGGGTCCAGGTGGTAACGTCGGGGCCTGTCTTTTGAAACTCTGACAAGAGGGAAAGGGGGGTGCCTTCCCTTGAGCCATTTGATCTCCTGCCATGATTTAAGATCTGGCTGTTGCCTGTAAGGGTCTGAGGAGAAACTGGCAGGCAGCTGTGGTGCCCCAGCAGTCATGAAGGGCCTCTCATCTTCTCAGACCTGAAGGATGGAGAGGGCAAAACATTTATTTGTGTTTTCCCCCATACAGGTCACTCTCATCAGTGCTTTTGTCTTCCCGCAACTACCTCCAAAACCCGTGAACGTATTTTTTGCTTTCTGCATCTCCCTGTGTTGCATTTCTGCCGGCATACTTGTAAGTACCACCCTGCCTACCTGCATGACTGGATGAAATATGAGTAAAATCTGACTTACGGGGTGCCTTTTTTACACTCCCCTAGAGGAGCCTGCCCATATCAACTCCAGCTCCAGGTCCCTCAGCACCAGATTTCTCCTCCCAGAAAGGGAAGAGGAGCTGCAGTGAGCAGAACAGGGGCAGGCACTTACAGGCTTCACCTTTCCCCTTAAATTTTAAGCTCTTTGCATGGGTCAGAAACTTCCGTAGGCCTCATTTTTTTTTTGTAGCTGTACCACTAGTTATCCTTTTACAAGCAGCTTATTGTCAGGTTTACTTTAGCGTTTGCACAACAAGCTTACTGCTGCTAATTAGCAGCTGCTCGAGGAAGAGTGCAGGCACAATCTGTAATTAATATTGGGAAACTCTGGCGGCAGTTATCTTGGTGAGACTTTAGGAGTGTCATTGCAACAACAGGAATAATTTATGCTCCACAACAACATGCACTGGCGTATTTACCTTGAACCACGCGTTCCTTGGCCCTAAATGACCAGCTATATTTATATGGCCTTGAGAGCAGCTTGCAGTTTTTGTTGAGGAGTCCCACTGTGACTCATTTGGTAGGCAAATCCCTAACGGTTTGTATTCTGTGAGGCCACTGCAGGGAAAAGAGGGGAAGGATGCAGAAAAACATGTCAATGACAGAGAGGTGAGCAGTTTTGGCACCGCAGAGCTCAGCGTGCTAAGCCAACTGCTGCTGAGCAGCACAGCTGTGATGCAGGGCTCCTGACCTCTGCGACAGTCACCTGTGGCCTCCTGCAGACAAACGAGGCCTGGAGAGCAGAGCAGTGAGATGGGGAATGCAGACAGTGTGGGGCCAGGCAGGTGCCTGCAGAAGTCACTGACCTGTGGGGTTCAGGGGACAAGATGTGGTGCCAGGGAGCTGCCGCAGGCAGGATTCCACCTGGGTGACAGCCTGAGGCTAAGAAAGAAAGCGATCGAACAGTACAAGAGCAGAGGGTTGGTTCTGAACAGCTGCAGCATCCTGAGAGTTGGTCCCAAGTACTGGAAAAAGGAAAAGGAAGGTCACCATACCGAGTGCCTCCTCCCTCTGCTGTAGCTTCTCCTACTTGGAGCTCCTGGAGCTTCTGCCAGCTGTCATCTGGGGAAATTTCTGTACTGAGGCCCTGTCCCTCGCTGCTGGGTAAGCTGGGAAGCTGCTCTGCGACGCCTGGTCAGTGCCTCTGGTTCCACAGCTGGTTGTCTCTGCAAGACAGATGGTGTAAGGTGAAATGCTGCATTTGTCCCATCTGTCCTCAAAGAGCTGGCTGTAGCCAGGTCTGAGCGTCAAAAAACCAAATACGCTCTTCAAGAAAGCTGACAACCTGTGTCTTAGGCAACCTGGCACCCTAATTTCACTGACAGCCATGTTTTGGGGGAAAACACCTTGCCAAATTCTTGTTGGTGTATTCCACAAGTATGGTAAGATATAGATGGTATTTCTCAATCATTAAGAAAATTTGCTGGACTCTGAGCTTTGTCCTTGTTAGCCAGAGAGCTAGGTTGTTCAAAAAAATAAAAAAAAATAAAAATATATACAATTCAACTTTAGTTCAGTTGCTATAGAAAGTTTCCTAAGAAGAAATACCTGGAATTTTTAAGTAATACAAACTCATTCATTCTTCTAGATCTACTGGTATCGACAAGGAGACCTGGAACCTAAATTCAGGAACCTGATTTACTATATATTATTTTCTATTGTCATGCTGTGTATATGTGCCAACCTGTACTTCCATGAAGTGGGTAAATGATGGACACGGGGAATGCCCAGCACCGACCAGACTGCTTTCAGCTCAGCTCTCAGCTCTACCTGAGCTGTTGAAGTGAAGACAATCAGCCTGAGAGGAAAGAAATGGGTTGTGCAAGGATCAATCAGTACATGATTTTCATGTAAATGTATATGTAATGTCCCTCTTGGCAGGGAGAATTATTGCCATAAGATGTGACATTCTGCTTTTTTCTGAAGAGCTACTGTTGCACTTAATGAACATTCCAGTTGTACTGATGTTTCAGAATGGCACAAGCTTTTTCATTTTGGAAAAAAAAATGCATTTTTTATTACTGTACAAATAAACTGCAGCATTGCAAGGATCTGTAGCAGTATAAATAAATGGCATCTTACAGTTACATAAGACAAATACTCTTTATTTTGTTTAAACTGAATATACAATTATTTCTGTTCCCTAGGCAACCATTTGAAACTACAACTTGTTTTTCACATTAACAAAACCACAGACTGAAAAAGACCAACTCCTGATTATGAAGAGCTAATTACAGAAATAAATAAAATAATTTATACACGAGTCTTTAATTTCTATAGCTTCTTCTTTCAATCCCTAGCTAGCAGGCTGCTGCTCAGCCTAGTGTCTGTTTCAGTCCTTGAATGTAGGAATTAATCGGCTTCCTCTGCCTCCAGGCCCTGTGCCCAAATTCTCACAGAGCTCTTTCTCCACGACTTTGCCACCTCCTCACCACCCCCCATCCTGTAACTTGCTGCATAAATCACCTCCGGAGAGGTGGCTGGTAGTGTCATGTAAACAGCGAGAGACAAACGTTCCAGCCTGCTCACAACAACCTGCAAAAAGAAAAAGAGTTTAGGGAGAAGCTGGTGGGTTCCAGCAGCTTCCCTCTTCTACAGGCCTTCCCTTTTTGTTCAGCTTGCTGTAGTGATGAAGGAAAAAAAATAATTACATTTTCCAAAAGTGATCTTTCTGAGCTCTATCCGTCGCCAGCAACGGACTGCTCAGGAACAAGCAGACCAGGCCAACCTGATAAGCATCAGTCTCGAGTCCTACGCTGCAGATGTACTGATAAGCCAGATGAGATGGGAACGCAGACCATGGCTTTACGCTGCTGCCCACGCTCCCTGAAGTCTTTGATGGAATACATTTCTTCCTGAAATGTAACAGTCTTGCTCCATGTATTACAAAAGTCAGTAAGTGCAGAAATTCTCACCCATTCTTCATGAAACATGTGCAAACCACTTCTTGTTGCGGCACAAAGAGGCTACGGTCCACAACCCTTGACTTCTGTCCAGTTTTCAGGGTGTGTGGTTCAACACACTACTAGAAAGTCAAATCAGAACTGACCACGTGGATCCCAGCACTGAGCAATCCAACAGGGCTTCTGTCAAAACACTGAAACACTCTGGCTGAAATGTCGCACATCAGGCTTCGGCTGGCTGCTCTGTAACCCTTTACAAATGAGGTAAAATAGCCTGAGCAGGAAAAGTGCACTGTAGTCATCTCAAACTGTAAGGTTTTGTTTAAAGACACGGACTGACTGCTTTCTTTGGAAACGTGGCACAGGGTTGCAACTAATTCCACAATGCGAACATGGTCGATACAAAATGGACACGATTGCTGCTTCCTTCAGTGACAGCTCACTAAATCTTCAACGTCCTTTGAATCTTCCAAGTCAGGACTGCCCAGTGATGAGCCAATAATGTTTGACCCATCTCCGTGATGCTGTAGGATAGGATCTGGCAGGAGACACAGTACATCAGAACTCATTATTTACTGTTCCATTGTAACAAGATATAAAATACACAGGACAGAAGTGCAATCTGAGCTTTGAAACAATTTTAAGGAATGTTACTCCATTAAACTAGTCAGTTCTCCATTTCAAGTTTCAAGGGAAGCCACGACTAACATGGATGCAACCAGTGTGACTCGTGTTTGCATTCACCACGTATTTACTCTATCAGGCCCAAGGCTGATCCTCAGATGGCTCTGCTTGAGATCCTTCCTCCAGAAAGGAGGATTTGTTAGGAGCAGCACTGGGAGAGCACATCTAATGTTGCTTCTAAGACTAAGATGACTCTTGGCACGGGTAAGTGTGTCAAAGCTAGCAAGCCCCTCCAGGTGAGTGCTGTGCAAACACCCCAAAGAGCCCAGCCCCTCACCATGAGAGCTTATTGAGTGGTTTATCAAGAGTAACTGCGTTTCTGATGCCTCTGGTTTTCTCTCAGATGAGAAACCAATTTCATTCCAGCACAGGTATGAAGAAACACACCACAGTTACTCATTAGCCTGTGTGTACTAATTCAAGGCTCAAGGGCAATGGAAACAGCTCAGTGAAGTCCTGAAGCAGCTGCTGTTCGGCTTTTCCCACGAGGCTGAGATTTTTTTCCAACTTTTACTGAAGTAAGTGGGGTAATCAACGTGCTTAAAGTTTCACTGCAATGATTTGGAAAATAATTCAAGAGAAGACAAGGATCATTGCTTAAAAGAACTCAAAAGTGCTATACTGATATAGTGAACGCTAGCTCCGGCATCAAATACACATACATACCTGTTAAGGTTGTTAGGGGCAACACCGATTCACTGTCTATATCATCTGACGTCTGGATAAAACCATGGGAGGAAGGAACAATAAGCACAGTTTCATCATCTATCGTAGGCTGATCAACTTGTTCTATTGTTGGAGAGCCCAGGTCCTGCACAACACAGAAGGACAGGACATGAGAGTGCATTTTTGGTAGCATGTGCCAAAAAACATGCTTTGGCCGGCCATATGCCATAGTAAGTAGACTCCCTGGATGAATTTTATCTCATTAAATTGAAATGTCAACATCTGAGCTAATTACTTCACATAAGATACATTTCATCCTACTGTGCGCATCTAAAATGAGGTAAGAGGAATTCTACCCTGTGAACAGTACAAGACATGGGGAGAGGAAATGACAGATTGCATGGTGGTGATAAAATGTTCCCATGTAAGTCAAATACTCTGTCTATAAACAGGAATAATCTTTCCCACTACCTGCTGCCTAGATGTTCTGAGAGACTGAAGCAATACCTTTACAGCATCTCCCAGCTCCACAAATGTGCTAACTTTACCTGAACTTAATAACTTAGTTTCACAACTCCTGCCTCTGTGTCAAGTTTTTACAGCTCAGAAGACCAATTTGAATTGCTGTGCCTTGTCCCATAGCTTGCTGGAGGTAGGGTGGCTCCAAACTTTTTTACTTCAGGGCACAGTAAGCCTGACCTGCAAAAGCAGCTTTGTGCAGAGAACACAGCTGAACCTGCCCACAATAAGCAGCACGGCTTAGAACTGAGAAAAGGAGGTGTGAAAAAACACAACATTGAGACAAACGGGCACCTTTCCCAGTCAGAAATAACAGAACTCTGCAGCACAGCTGCTTACTTCCCACCACCCATACCCACACTGCCAATATAATACTTGCAAGTGCATAAAAATAACACTGACTTAGAGAAAGCAACATTTAGGCACGTCTTTCTAGAGTAACTTTTCATTTAGAAACTCACAGACAGTCTCTATTTCCTGGAATTTAAGCACACACATCAAACTTGAACGTGACTAGAAGGAGAAAGCAAATTAGAATTATAAACTCAGTTTACTGTTCAGTACAGGCAGTTTAGTACTTCTTGATACCCTGCTAGCTATAAATGATTCCTGCAAAGTTCAATTAGGAACTCTGCTTTTTGCAGAAATTTACCAATTCCAACTTGAGAAGCTGCATTTTTAAACAGAGTAGAAAGTGGATGGGCTGCCTCAACTGCTGAGAATTTTATCACAACCATTTCAATTATGAGATAATAGAAAATTCTCTGCTTTGATGTATTCAGGAGCCAAACACCTGTGTAGTAGCAGACTGTAGAGGCAAACAGTGATCTTCCTCTTGGTAAGAGCATAATGGACAGGCAGTGTCTGTTTACTTTTGCAAAGACAAAGGTTAACTAAGTCCAAACGTATTAACAATGGATTTTTCAACATGGATATAAAGCAGAATTACAGCAACAGTAAAGCGCACTGTTCTGGAGAACAGGAGGTGGTATTCAAATCTAATTCATCTCTTTCCACAGTCTAACCTTATCAGACTTCTAGAGAAAGAGGCATTTTCTACCCACTAAGTAGAGTTACATTCATTTTAGCATCTGTTTTCCTTGCCTTATTCATTATGATAGTTTCAGCAAAAGAAAGATGGAGGAATTTAGTATAAACACTCCAAATGCATGAAATCATTTGGATAAATTTGTTTCTGCACCTGAGGTGTTGAAGCTGAATAAAATCAAGGTCAGAGAGATAGATGACTTAAATGCTTCTCAGTCCCATTTAACAGATACTTAACTGGGACTACACTGTTTAATAGAAGTCCTCAAAGTGGAAACTGTGTGCACCTAGAAATACATTATTAGATTCACAGGGCAACAGCTGAATATTCTATCTCACCTCCACTGATCAGCAGACTATCTACCTGTAAAGTGCATGCATCATACAATTATCAGCCTGGCTGAAAGTAACAGCACCAAATGGTAACAAAAGACAGCTGTTCTGTGCTACAAATACCACCACTTTCCACTGCCCTCCCTCAAAAGCACCCTGAGTAGAGAAGCAGCTCCACAGCTAGGGAGGGATTCAGTGCCCACAATGAAGTCACATCTAAGCCTGAGTTCCAAATTAAATTCTACCTCTTTCACAGCCATAACATATTAGCAAAGCTCAGAGACAGAGGATCTGAATAAAAATGCTCTTGGAGCTATGATACGCATTAAATCACTGACATTCACATGAATAGCTTAACATAAAGGTCAAAGATGCAATGAAATCTTTCTGAATACAGAGAGAGGGAAAAGGATCAGGTATCACGCAGTCCCTTACCTCAGTGACGTAGGTGCTGGGTAAATCAGAGTGAGAATCCTCCTCTGGTTTCAGGTTGGCATCCGAAATCTCCTCTTCAGTTTTTACCATAACTCCATCCATCAGCTCACTCCTATTCCTGCTGCTGAATTTTGAGGCATCGCCTTCACTGTAGGCTGCCTGTTCTTCATCGCTGAGCTTGGACTGATGGATGTCGTCTGGGAAGCTGTTTGTTTCTAGGGTGTCAGGAGGATCTGTCAGGTCAGCTGGCTGAATGTCTGAATCAACAGTAAGTTCTGCCTGAGTGACAGAGGAGGAGATGTCTTCAGCAGCAACAGTACGGATGATGACACCTGGTGTGTGGCACTGTACTGTGACATTGTCACTTGTACTTAACAAGTGCTCTGGCTGTAAGCAGTATGTGCAAAAAAAAAAGAAACAAACAAAAAAAACCAACTTAATAGACTTTTTTCCTCCCAGCATCCTCACATCTTTCGGCACACAGAAGCAAAAGAATTCAAAGTAGTTACTAAGCGTAACTTTGAGGTCCATGTGTATAGAATGTCAACCCAGATCATCCATTATCCTTGTGTTAACTGTTCTGTAATTCACAAATGAAGTACAGACACAGAATGAAACAAAGGCAACTATTCCGATGAGGATTGCTGTGGATTCTGAAGATTAGAGCTTTTTTTTTCCCCCCCTTTTGCATCACATTTGTTATTCAGTCTTCAGTTTCCTCCCCTTTCCCACCCTCTAACAAAGACTAGCACTGCACTGTAGGTTTTGTGAACATAAGCATGGGCTCATAAGAATAACTGGAAACATCAGGAAATTTGTATTTTGTTTTGCCGGGACAAGCCACTAGATGGAGACATCCTGTTCTGCCACACTAAGAACTAACCATGCTAAGTTTTCAAGCAACTCGAAGAGTGTTTAAAAACGATTAAAAAAGAAATGCTCACGTTTCAGCAATTTAAGCGAAGTAATGCTGTTATGATTTGACTGCTTTACAAATTTAACATGCAAATAGAGGCAGGCCTCTAAACTATTACGTTCCCCACCCCACCACTGCCCAAACTTCAGTTATTTCACTGCTCAAAATACATACAGATAAGGCATGAACTATGATCTGCTCTGGGGAGGCTGGAGCAGCAGCAGCTGTCAGGGTCAAGTTAGGACTAGCGGTCAGCGTTAAAGGCAGGCCTTGGCTTGAGCTTGTCTGTAGTAAGTAGGTGCCTGGCGTTCCAGTAGGCTGGAGGTGGAAAGACTGCAGAAGACAACACAAGGTTAATACCCAAACATGCTGACTTCCTGCGCCACACTCAGAGCATGCTTATTTACAGCAGCTAGCCCCACTGTAATTCCCCTGGAAAAAAACAAACAGAACCCCAGTGCCTACTGCTCTGATTCCTGTACTGCACTCCAGAAGGAGAAACAAACTTGGCTACAGCTTTAGGCTACTGAAACATCTACTAAGGCTAACAGACTGTATGTATTACGCTGTACAACAGCAGGTAAGAAATAAATTCAATTTACTCTTAACATTGAGATGGAAGACAAAAAATGCTGTAAGTTATAGTACAACAGAACTAAGAGAATCTTTACATGCTGGGAATTGTCTCGTGTCAGATTTCAACAGAACACAAGCACAAAAGAAAACTTTATAGCACTAAAGCACTGAGACAGATTTAAAGCATTTAACTATAACTCACATTTTATTTCACATCCCTAGTATGTCACATTATTTTGGAAATATACTTTGCTTTGAACTTCTCAGTTTTAGATCTGTTAAATTCCTCTTTCCATTTTTTTTTTTTTAATGCCCAGTTCCACAGTCTATGATGCTTAACACAGAAACCACAGTGACAGATACCAGTTCTCTCTTACTTACTGGAAGAATCTCAAAGGTCTGTAGTGTTCCACTGTTTAATGTTATGGTCTCGGAGTCAACAGTGGCAGCAGGGGAATCTGTTGAGGCTGCAAAAGGAAGGAAAAAAGGAAGGTTAAGTGTGTAAACCAAAGTGCCTCAGCCCTGCAGAGAGCATAGCACTGTAATTGCTACACAGCAGGGTATTGTTAATTCCAGTAACATAAAAAAGAAAACCACGGCAATCCTAACGACAAGTTATTCTAATTGGTACTTAAGATACAATACTACGTAAAGGCTCCAAGGGAGAAAAGGCAAACAGTAAAGTTACCTGACATCATCTAATTACTTAAGATGTATAATGAAGTTTGTACGGGGTTCTGGTGCAACAATATCCTTTGGATTATTATTATTATTTTTTACATGGTGTCAGGTCTAATATTGCTATGACTCCCACAGACTACTTGTTCTCTCTTTTTTTTTTTTTTTATTAAAAAAACCCTTTTCTGCCTTCTGCAGTATGTCCATCACTGCAGAAACATCAGATGTTCCCTCCCCAAGGTATTTGCTTATCTTGTGTGTTGTGGTTGAAGGGTATAAAAGCTGTAAGTATTCCTATCACAAGTAATTATTTATATAATTATTCTCATTAATATTAAAAGGAGCTACGAGAACCACTAAAGGTAGTTTATGTATCAGACATTTCAAGATCTCCAGGTACGAACAGGTCACACATAAGGCTTTAAAAAACATTGAAAACCCTGTTCAGAACCATAATGACGATTTTTAATTCCTGAAAAACTCAGAAGTTCCAGAAGGCAGGAGGCAAATTAATTCTTTATATTAGTACTAGTAATGCAATAAATACTAGAAGGGCAAAATACCTCTAGAATAAAGACAGCAATGCTACAAACACTGAAATCTCAGAATCTGTGGCTTAAAAGTAGACTAAATTATGCTCTCTAAGAGAACAGGAGCTCCAATTCTGATTAATGTAGTGGCATGTTCAAAGTTTCCTGCTGCAGATTTCCTGATATCCAGTAGCAGACAGCTGTAAAATGCAGCCTGTCTGTTACATAGCCAATTATGTTCATAAAGCTTACAGGAATTACCCCTTTGAAATGCTGAGCCTTCTCTCATATGCAGCTGAAATTGGCTAATTAACAGGTTCAGCTCTCAAGGGATTGAGAAACAGGCAGACAAGACACAACATTCACTTTGATTAGACAAACACAAATTCTTCAGGAAAGCACGCTAACATGGGGAAGAGGCTTGTTAGGCAGATGCAAAGGCAAGTGAGATCACAAAACTCCCACTACAAGATTACAGAAAAGACTAAGGGTTACAGAATATCAGCTGGCTCATCAAAAACCAGTAGCTTTGACCAAAATTGGCTGAAAGTATGAGACTACAGATGTGTTACTGCAGGTAAAAAGTTCTTGGGTTGGCGTTGCATGGAATTCTGATTAAGAAATAAATGAGATAAAATGAAGATGGCACTTAAATTCATTAAGACTGGCTAATCGAATGAAATTATAAACAGAAAATTAGTTACCAAATGCCTTTCTACTCACATGCTGAAGCCCTATTAACTAACATTTTAATCAGCAAGACTGAAGCAACAAATATTCTTAATAAAATTCACAAATGACACACTTAAGAACAGCAGACAATGGAAAAGACAGGCTGCATACGGGGTGACTGGCTTGGAGTAACTTAATAAGATTAGCTACAAAACCAAACAATAAGCACTACAATCGGGGTAGAGCTGGTAACAAATGTTTGCTAATGAGCAAAGCTCATCCTTAAGAGGATGGGAAGCAACAATTTAAAAAAAGTGGTTAGAGCAGATTGGTTAGAGCAGATCATCAGCTAAACTCATCTGTGTGACACAGCGACTAATGCCTTCCAGATTCTGTGCCTAGAAGTAACTGCATAATACAAAACAAGACTGCAAAAAAACCATTATATTCCTTCTTGCTTCAATGCCCCTGCATCGGATGTTAGGCACAGAGGTGTATGCATTTTACGAAAGGAGATCTGGTACATTATATTCCTTGCTACAGACAAGAGTTACTGGAAGAAACTGGTAGATTACACATATATTCTGCATCTTCATTAAGAGACTTCAGTATGTTCTCAAGAAGCCTTTTCAGAAGAGGCTTTTGGAAAGAACACATTATGTGGCAGGCTCTTTTGTCCATGTAGAGAGATGTGGGTGCAGCTGCTCCAATTGAAGCTTCTAGGGCCTACTGTCACAGACAGAAGTGCCTAAATTTGCCTAAGTTAGAAATGGGAAACGGAATCCAGGAATCCTTATCTGAAGTTGATCACAGCAGAATTAACTCCTCCTTCACCTTTTTAACAAAAGATTGCTCTAGGTTTCATTAGAGGACAATGAGCCATGCATTTCAGCTACTTACAGACATGTGTTATCTGGACTGGGATCTGCAAAGCTGTCATTGGGCTTGAAGCGCTGCCAGCATTCTCCTCTAAACGAGCCACCCGAATCTGCACGTGCTGAACCCCCGAAGTGGAGTTAGTGCTTGGTAATCCACCTCCAGATCTGTTCTCAGAAAGCTGTTGTCCTGGATTTTGGTTCTCATGCAGTTGCTTAAGGCCCTTTATAAGTACTGAGAGAAAGAACACTGATGCTAAAGCACGTTGAAGAAGGACATTTGAAATTGTGCATGTGAGACTTAACCAAGATGAGAAAAACAGCAAAATCTTTCTGAATTTGGAACCTAAACAATTTAGAGATATTTCAACTACACATTTAGCACATGTATACAAGACCTTTACAGTTAACCACTGGAATGAACCTGGCTTTCTCAAGGAACCTAAACATTTCAGAATGCTTGGAAAATACAGAAAAGCTCCTAACCTTTTGGACCTCTTCAAGAACAAGCATAGTATCCTTCCAAGTTGTAATTAAATGCTGTACCACTGGCTGTGTAATGCTGCTATCACAAATAAAACCTCCAATTTTACAAAAGATGGAATTAGATTTGAGAGACTGACAGACGTGCCAGTGGAAACGGGGACCAAGAAACAGAATTCGTCTCAGCAGCTACACTGCAATTCTTCATCTGCACACACAGTGGCCCACTGCTCAAACAAAAGCACCCACCTACCTTCCCTACTATCACTTTGGTCCCACTGAGGGAGCAGTTGAAATATACAAGGTAACAAAAATTGAGTCCTGTTTTTCTAGCATTCAGTATAAGGGAACTGCTACACATCTCATTTCTGTGTCTCTGACTTTTTTCCCCTCTCTCCAACACAGAGAAAAGGAGGACTGAATGAAAAGTTCATGTCAACTGAAATATCCTGTGTCAGGCACTGGTTTCTCTAACCACGAATGAAAGCTATGAATCACAGAATCACAGAATTTCTAGGTTGGAAGAGACCTCAAGATCATCGAGTCCAACCTCTAACTTAACACTAACAGTCCCCACTAAACCATATCCCTAAGCTCTACATCTAAACGTCTTTTGAAGACTTCCAGGGATGGTGACTCCACCACCTCCCTGGGCAGCCCGTTCCAGTGCCTAACAACCCTTTCAGTAAAGAAATTCTTCCTAACATCTAACCTAAAACTCCCCTGGCGTAACTTTAGCCCATTCCCCCTCGTCCTGTCACCAGGCACATGGGAGAACAGGCCAACCCCCACCTCGCTACAGCCTCCTTTAATGTACTTATACAGAGCAATGAGGTCACCCCTGAGCCTCCTCTTCTCTAGGCTGAACAAGCCCAGCTCCTTCAGCCGCTCCTCATAGGACTTGCTCTCCAGGCCCCTCACCAGCTTCGTCGCCCTTCTTTGGACCCGCTCAAGCACCTCGATGTCCTTCTTGTAGCGAGGGGCCCAAAACTGAACACAGTACTCGAGGTGCGGCCTCACCAGAGCCGAGTACAGGGGGACGATCACCTCCCTAGCCCTGCTGGTCACAGTGTTTCTGATACAAGCCAGGATGCCGTTGGCCTTCTTGGCCACCTGAGCACACTGCTGGCTCATATTCAGCCGACAAACTGAATGTATGAGTTACACATACTAAAGGGAGCTTTATAATCTCAATTCTTCCCCTCTTACTCACCATACAGCTAGTAACAGATCTGCCTTCTGTTACAATTAACATAAAATAAAAACTGTGTGAGGTGGTTAAACATTTTAAAGGTAATAGATCTAACCTGAAGCGATACTGCTAGACTCTCCCACCTGAAGAGGCCCCTGCCCTCCATACCAAAGATCGTCACCATGAGATCTGCCAGCCGAGCTGCTTAGATATGTGTTCTCACTTCAGCCAAAGTGAAGGCTGTCGGCAAAATCTACTGTTTAGTTGTACAAATCAGCTTGGCTTGTTTCAACTGAAACATATAAAGGACTGGATGTTGGTGCAACTTAGCCAGCAGATATAAGGGGCCAGTAACTTCCAGTATCGGAGCAACGTGCTCTTGGGCCATCAATGCTTAAGCAGACAACAAAATGCAGCCCTATTCCTCTGACATTTGTGAAAGGAGCTTTCAGAAGAGAAGTGTGCAACTAGTACATTACCAGGGAATGAAACATCTTTGTGGTTTGCAATCTGCCTTTTAATGGTCCACCATTTACTCCGAAGCCACTGCGGTGAGCGGACACTACTCCATCCTTCAGCTAGTAAATCCCAATTGATGTCATTTTCATCAGAAACTTCAAGTTCCGCTATCCTGACAAGACAGAGAAAAGATTTACCTGTTAGAAACTACCCTCCAGACTTGAAGGGCTGTTGCACATCTCTGGTCTCGTCAGATGTAACAGAGGCCATATGGCATGCTAGTGAATGGTCCACCTGAGCTCAGCAACTGACAGGCTCCCAAGGCTCCACGCTGCCAGAGGTCAAGCAGAATCATCAACAACAGACGATGGACTAGATCTCTCACGTGATCCAGACCATCCCCTTGCCATGCAAGGTTATTCTCCTTACTACACGTACATTAGGGCTCTGATCAGATTATTGTTAAGCATTCCAAACAATGGCGCTTGCATCTTTTTTCTTTGGAAAACCATTCCCCAAACACATCTCCATGGCAGGAAATGTTTCCTGAGATTCATCCTGAGCTTTCAATTAATTAATTTCATGTTATAATTACTTCTGTTTTCTCCTAAGTAACACTCATCCATCCTTAAAATGATTTTTTGCCTCCTCTCAGATGCTTCTTAGCCAAAGCAGATGAAGTTAGCTACAATATTAAACAGTTCCTCATAAATTAAACCCATCAGGCTCTCCAGGTAAGGGACAGTCTTCACAGTTCTGGCAGATGTTATGCATACACTGGGTTCTACCAGAATTTGTCTGAATACTATAAATCTCTCTGAACTGCCTGCAGGTCATCTGTACCTGGAGCACATGAAAGAGAGGTGAACAGGGAGAGGGGAAAGGATTTTTGTGAAAATTTAAGAAAAGTTCTCTTCATAAACCATAAACAAATAGTACCAAATACTCTCACTAGTTAAAAAAAAAAGAAATAAAAGGATAAAAAAGCTACCAAAACCAACTCTGAAGGATGAGTTAAGGATATCTGAACTAAGACTAAACAGATACCATTTGTACAGAAATATTAAGAATTATATCCGGCACATACTAAAATGCAGGATCAGGGTACTCATTATGAACTCAACTCAAACAGCTTCAGGAAGTTAGTGGATAGTGCTCTGTAAGTAATGCTTAGATTCCCTATATGCCTTCGATTTTTATTCCCACCCCATCAACCCATAAAAATCCCCTGGCTAAAAAGCCCGAGTTAAAGCCATTTGAAATGGGAGGAGGACTGGAGAGAGCAAAAGATTTCCAAAGTTACTGAGCTTTTCACTACCAGGTTGCTAATTCAAGTGTAACCATCTGAAGTGCTAATCAGCACTGATCCCATCAGTGTTTGGCAGCCTACATGAAATTCACTTGCAGTCTCGGCTTAGTTCTTTGTAGACGAGATGTCCACATCACAGAAACCACCACCACACTTGCCCCTTGTCGGTCATCTCAGCAGAGAGGCCAACGACTGAACGGGCAGGGAGACTGAACTACCCTCCAGTTAAGGGTTAAAGCGCATCGGTGGGGCAATGTGTGGGAAGCTTGCACGGTCGCTGCCTGTGCTGTACCTGTTCTGTGGAATAAAGAAGACTGCAGTCTCCAGGGCTTTCAATCTGACACCTTTCCCGAGCACTAAAATTCACTAAAAAAACAAAAAACAAAAAATACGTTCAATAATAAATCTCTGGGAACTGTAAATGCAGCAGTGACTTCTGGAGGGTTCTAGTTTTTAGAGTTTAAGAAACCAGCAAAAGGGACCCCAATGGAATCCTGCTAGCATCACTTATTCTGAACCTTCAAAAGCAACTAAAACAACAAACCTTAAGATCAGATTTATTTCATCTTCCTTGGTCCACTCAGTTCCCCCGCTTTGTTTCCAGTTGAGATAGTTGAGCCATTTAGAGCGGCACTGCTTTTCAGAGCGCGTTCCGACCCGTTCTGCTACGGCAGCCCACGATACACCTTGCGTGACAATGTCACCTGGTACTGTGCTGGTTAGCTCATGAACTACTTCTGCTAGCCTCTTTTCTTCTTCCTCTGTCCACTTTCCTGAAAGAGAGACAAGCCCTCCAAGTTAGCCAGCAGCAGATACCGTGTGTTCTGGTCTGTAACACGTCAACTGATATTTATCTTTATTGCCTAATCCAGACAAGTATTAACACTCATACTTTCTTACTTTCTTTCATACTGACAATTTATAATATATCCATTCTTGCTTAACAGGTGCGTAATTCCAGTTTTCCATTCTGCTGTCAAGTTTTAGTCTCTTCTCCTCTTGTGTATGAACAAAACACCCCGCAGAACTGATCAAAATATTCACCAAAGCAAACTGGTCCAAGCTACCTGAGTTACATGAGTTGAAGTAAATCAATCACGTAACAGCTTAATTTACTAATTAACTACCTTAACTACTGACTTACTTAACTACCTAAGGTCTGAATAAGTTTTCCCTGCATTTGAATATATACACTGCACATATTTTACTCCTTAAGTGCAGCCGTCTCTTATCTGACATCTAGAGTGCATGTCTGTGAACGCTCAACACAAGGGGAAATACTTCTTAATCCACCTCTGTAAAATATGCTCCAGTGGCATAAACATCTGATAGATAATGGAATAAAAAACTGATTTTTAAGAGAAACAGCAGACACCTCTACCAAGTGCATTCTAAAAACATAGCCAGATTTCACATTATAAAGTCACCCAGCCCAAAGTTACACATCTCTGAAGGCATCACTGACAAAGGCAACATGGTTTTAATTAGACACTTCAATTACACATTTAAGGTGTTTACCTTACCTGTGTTGCAAGTATCCTTCATCAGTCTACACCGATCTTTCACAGACGAAGCACTTCTCCCCAGTGCAGCTCCTATCGTGGCCCAATCGTTACCGTGCTTTATTCTCAGCCTGAATAGAAACACGCTCATTAACACCATATCCAGTTATGAGATTACAACATTATTCTCTACAAAAACAGGATAAATGTGCAGATCACAGGCTTAAAGAGAGAACGGGGAGGCACTTTGATATTGCAGTACAGTTTTCTTGATGTATTTTTCTGCCATCACTGCAAATTTTTCTGTGTGTTTCTAGAAGCCTTCTTCTAAGAATGGTGGAGCTAAGTTTCAGGACACTTGCTTATAAAACACTTAGCATCTGTCTTACAGGTGTGTTGTGAAGCTTAATTACTGTGTTAAACACAATATGAATGTTTAGATAGACATACAAAATCCATTCCACTCAATTTTCTCAAGGAGTTTCAGGCAGTACAGAGACCGCTTGAGAAATCTAAGTAATGGCTGATGAAAACCCAGGCATCCTAAAATTTAAATGAGGCAAAACACTGCAAAATCACGTCCATAATTTTAATGTTTCCTCCCCCACACAATACAGGGTTGCTTAACATGCTGAGTCACAACTACTTATGGCACAGCTGGAGCCACAAGAACCTTGTGAATGACACAAACCAGCTAAATTGATCCAAACAAATCCATCAACACAATGTAATAAAATTACATTTTATTACTCTGCCCTCCTTCAGTCCAAAAGGGTTTCTTCAATCTGGTCAACCCAGGAAAGCTGCAAAAGCAGGTAACGTCTGCAGCTCCTACCCCTTGACCTAACAGGTTCATAGGCAAAAGTCAAAGAGCCTTACTGACAATTTCTGCCTCTCCACCGTATTTTACTGGTCAAGAGTAGGATTTCCCCTATAATTTTCTTTAGAAATAACCATTCATCAGGTTTCCTAAGAAATGGGAAAGGCTGTTTATCACAACCACAACTGAGCTCGACCAGGCTTGTAAAAATCTGAAATGCTGTTTTCAATGGAAGGCTTATTTTAGAACTTAGTTGCATATTGCGTAACTCTTGAATAGACACTAGAAAATATGCAAAATAATCAAAACGTAGATTTCGTTTCTCCTCAGATCAATTTACTGACCACACTTTTCTGATAGAGTTGGAGCACTTAAATTCACTTGCAGCTTTTCAGTTATTTCACATAACAAATCCCAGTAAAACTATTCAAGCTACTAAATATAAAAAAGATAGCACGAACTTTTTATTAAAAAGACTTACTCTTTAAGCTTTTCAATTTCCTGAGGTGTATACCTAGGCGACAGGTAAATAAAAATACATTATTTTAAACAGAAATCACATAGAACAGGTATTTTTGTTTCACTAACCACACATTAAAATTTTAATTGCCTCAAGAGATTAAGGAATTTCAATGCTAAGGAACAATTTCAATGCTAAGGATGCTTGGAAAGAACATGAAGAACAAATGCCATTTTTCATGCTACTGCATTTCTAAGATTCCTCATTTGCCACTAAAAATCACCATTCTTATTGAACTAATTTCTAAAAACAATTAAAATTTCATGTATTAGTCTCTCAAATAAACAGCTGGTTTTTTTCCTTCCTCAGTTTACAGCCACCATAAGGCAGAATTCCGTTAAAAAATCACCATTGAGATGATGTTTTCATTTTCAACCACGTTTAAAACCTAAAACCTAATGCCCTATAGCAGCAGTTCCAGATCACACCATACCCACTGCTTTACAGATAGGGGAAACTAAGGGCATAGGGATTAGGAGCAATTAGCTCAAGGTCACAGTTCTAGAAGGAAACTATACCTCAGCAGATCCATGCTTGTGTCAAAGTCTTCTAATTGCATCAGAATCCCCTCTGCAGCCTGCCTTTTAAGTTGTGGATACCATCAACTTAACTATTATCAAGGTTGATCAAGCAGAATTCAGCAGAGGTCACATAGGAAGAGCTGGGTCTGTTTGGCTAGTATCTTCTGGCTCGTGTATAACATGTCAAACATTAAACACATGGCCCTACTCATACCAATAAAACCATGCAGCATTAGAGATTTTCATACTTTCCAACATGGTTTCTGTCATCATACATGCGAAGAACTCTTCTATAAACAGCAAAGAGAGGCCGATTCAGACCCCAAGCTATTGTCCTGTAGAAATCTTTTCTTTCATCTTTTGACATTTCAAATATAATTTCAGTGGCATCTTTTATTCCACGGGCCTAGAGGAAAGTATTTAAAAAAAACCTTAGATAAAGTCTCCTACAGATCAAGAAGCAGAACATTTATGAACTGAAGCTTAGCATGCTATTATGAAACTTTCTATGTATTCCAAATAAGACAGTCCAGAATTGAAAGTATTTATGAAATAGCTACTTTAAAAACAAATCTTTGAACATTAGTTTTGTTTTTTTTTTTTTTTTTTCCAAACACTGAAGTTCAAGTAGACATGGGAGATTTTTCATCCACATAAAATCTTTCCAGCGTTGTTTTATTATCAAAAGCTTAAGTGTCATTTATAACATTAAAGAAAAGACAGCTGGATGGAATTAACCTGGATCATGTAAGTGGAAGTTGTTGAATGGTTTTGTATCCATTTATTACCTAATTTTGGATATTCTTCATCTGAAAGCATTTTTTCCAATTAAACTACTCTTCTTGTTCCAATGGAAACTTAAAGCAGATTTTTACACAAAAACACTGGAGTTAAGCATAAAAGCAAAGCTTTAGTTTGATTTCAGCTTAAACTACAACTCCAGAAGACAAGAAACAAGATAAATGGGGAAGTATGAATCAAGTATGAATCAAATGATTCAGCAGTAACTCAAGGAAGTCATCTAGATAGCTTAACAACGCTCACCTAGATTTAGAAAATAATACTTGAATGATTTTGTGGGAGAAACTGTAATACAGATGTGGGCAGACACACATTTCTACAACTAGTCCTGAGGGATCTGTATACCAATGATGACTCATTTCAGGGCTTTTTTGGATCCCCAAATGAAGGATGGTGAACCTGTAATATCCAGGCTATATATTCTCAGCTACAAGCACTCAGCTCAAATATTCTCAGCTGTAAGCCTACCACAAATATGACTTATTGGCAATTACCACTGTCAGCATTATAACTGCATGCCTACTTCTACACTGAACTCTGACACCGATATATTAATATCAAGAAAGCAGATACATGCATCTGATCAGTGTACTAAAAGCAAATACAAATATGGCATTGAAGGAATCTGGAAGTTGTATTCAATACTTTGTAAAGAAAATGAGCTTTACAAGGTTACATTTGGTAGTCTTTGTTCCTGTGTACTATTATCTTATGTATTTCAAACAGGTAATGACCATTTCTATGTACTGATCAGAAGTGTGTATAACACATTCTGGGAAGTGCTGAAGAAAGTTGATTTCTAGCAGGAGCAGCATTACTACACCAACTGGCAGATAACATACTCTAACACATACCTTTAAATAACGTTCAATGTTACTCATCAAAATGTCAATTTCTTCTTTTGACCACATCCCCTGCTTCCACTTATGGCCTTAAAACAGAAATGAAACTAAAGTGAAAGTCAGCAAAACAATATATCAGAATAAACATGCTTCAGTATTGCAATTAAAGAAGAAAATGGAGTACTAAGTTTAGCTACTTAACATCTGTTTAATTTTAGTTAGTTTATTTCAGAACAGCTAAAGCATCCTCAGTAATTGTCAACTGCCAAAAAATGTTTAAATAAAGCATGTCAGACCCCTTCTCAAAACCATACATTTTTAAAACACAGAGCACAGACTCCTCTGTGTGCTGTCAAGTCACGTTTTCAGGCTCTCTCTTCAACCACAACTAGAAAATTTCTCTTTAAACTGACAACTGAAATTTCCATGCACTTGAATGATTCCAGAAGCTGGGACTTGATATGTGACTCACAGTACTACTCAAGAAATTAGCAGCATTGTGGGGTTCTCTTATATGCCTTACTGTTTCCCAAGATGTGTGCAGTGCTACCCCCTGGAGTACTGTCCATAGAGGTGTCTTTTCACAAGCTGCATCCTCTCTTTTTTGCATTGGGAATAGTATCCAGTGGTCACAGACGGAAGAAAGACTCAAGGTGTTTTATTTCCCAAAATAAAAGTGTAAAGTGAATAGAAACAAACCTTTTATTTCCTCTGTCTGTGCCCTTAGTAACTTCAATGCCAGCTAAGCTTTAAAAGTAAAAACAATTGACATTATGCAGGGAAAAAAAAAAGAAATTTGGGGTTTCTCAATAAAACATTAAAACACTCCTCCCTCAAATTTATGTATAGATTCTTCTTTTTTTCCCCTCAAGCTTATAACATACTTAATAGCAACGATCGCTTTTAATTAAGATTAGGCTGGTGACCCAGTTTACGTACTGGTGAGTGCTGGCTACTTGCCCATCTCTGCTCAGAAAAATCAGGGTACTTCCTTCTCAGCCTGCTAATTACCGGAGCTGAGAGGCAGATCGCACCAGAGAGACTGTTTACTTAAATCCAATTATAATGAAAAGTACAGGCGTTATTACTAATTATGTTCTAACTGATCAGAGAAAACTCTTCCCTTGTGCCTGATGGTTCGAGTATCTTCTTCCACAGCTACAGAGGCAGAACAATAACTTATTGCTATAGCTGAGATTCACACCTCTATCAAAGCACCTGAACTGACCTCTACAGGGACACAGCTACCCTTTACATAAAATTCCAGCTATTTTAGGAAAGGAAGTCTGTTTTGCACTTCATGTGCTTGCATATTCAGAGCCAGGGTTATTATCCCCACAGGTCTTGAAGAAAAAAGCATTCTTATCAGGTGGAGATTGCTACAAAAAGAGAAGCTCAGGCAACACCTGTCAGACTCCTAGATACTCTAAAAGAAGATGCACAGTGGGATTCCTTCACAGCTTATTTCTGTGACAGAGCATGGAAACCCCACAAAAGGCTCAGCTAGTATGGTTTCAGATATGTTTTTCTATGCATATTTTATTGGAAATGTCTTCCCAAAATTACTTCTCTTAATTGCAATCACTAGATTTAGTGCCCTCATTCATTCACAACTATAAATGCCACTTGATACGCCTGTGAAAACAGCTACAAAAGGAACAAATGCAGAAACTTTCTAACATGTGTAACAGGACACTCATCACACATAAGGTCACCAAGCCACATGCAATCATTTCTCTGCCAAATCACCAGTACTTGCTCCTGCAGTCACAGGTGAGAATTAGCTGCTCTCAAAGTCCTTCACCACTAGCTACTGAAAAGATGGCAATCTCTGCACTTCCTCTCACCCCAAAACACAAAAAATGTGGCACACGGTTTCTACCAGGCTGCCTCTGTACAGTGATCTAAAAGGATATCTTTGCTATCCTACCTCTCACATAATCCCTGCACAAAACACTAAAAAATTTAGAAGCTCTGCACATCTAATAAATACCAAGGATGGAGAAATCTGTTACAAGCAACTGCACATTTGGGACCAGTTAATGTAATGGACACAGACCGCACTGCTCAGCTCCCTTCCTCTGAATTTTCCATATACAACACCCAGATTCTGCATGCCTTGCCCACATTTTTTTTCACTGACTCAACAGCCCTCTGGAGTAGAAATCACGGGGTAAGAGATCATTTGATTCAGTGAGAGAAAACCATTTTTCCCCTCAAGTTTTCTAATAAAAAAAGATCTTGCTTTGGACTGACTGAAAGAGATGTTTTCCTGTGAAGCATTAAGGTCAGGACAAGAAAAACAGCAGAGAGACTGAGGAAACTACAGAGACATGTCTTCATTTGACATTATAGAAATTGTTTCCCAGCCTTTAGAAAGGAGGCATGCCTCCTGGGAGAGAGAGGCAGGACCCAGAAAAAAAAATCTCTAAAGTTCAGCAACTATTAAATTACATGATCATTTTGAAAGGGAAATATGCCAGTGGGGTGGCAGTTTCAGCAGTAGGAACAGTTACTTCAGTAGGTCTTGGTCTGCATAATCCCCACTCCATTCCAGAAACTATTTAATATGAATCACAACTGAGTAGTCAGACCAATAAACCCTACTCAGAGGAGGATGTGTTGACCTGAGCACAAACTCATTTTCTCACATTGTACCTGTGATTGGAACTTCCCAACTTCCAAACAGGCTGAAGTGCAAACGGAGCAAATACACAACTGTCTGCCCCACCTGCGCTGGGACACTTTACCTACAGCAGTTCTCTATTATGGCCACTACTCAAGTGTGGCCCCTCTTCCCCTCCAAGAGTATTCGGGGTTCCAGCTTTCTTCTTGCGTACAAAGTCTAAGAGGGATGGTGAAAACTTAATGTATTAGATCTCTCTGCAGTTTTAGAATCAGTGTTCTCAAATATCTTCAGCAAAAATGCCAGAGATTTATTTATGCAAACTGCAAAATGTTCCTAAGAGGCACTTGGAAGAGCTTACCTTCTTACAGTGTGGGAGAATCTTATTTTAGATATCCTACCTTTATTTGTTAGGGAATCCTTATCCTCTTTGGTTGTGAACCAGGCTTGACTAACAGCTGACACTTCTTCATTGCCCATTGGGGAGATTTCATCCAGCTGTTCATTCTGAAGAATCTTGAAAAGACAAGTATGGAATCACCCAGTCATATCTTCGGATCTTTCTATCACCTTACATCTAACATGGAAGCATAACTTAAAGGAAAGGAAACCGTCACACCGAGTTTATCTCACTGACTACTCTAAAAGTTCCACTTTTAGATTTGCCATTAAAAGTACATTCATCTTTCTTAAAACATATGAGTAAGATATAACATCTTACCACACAGATGCTGTGGGGATTAATTAAATAATTGTCTTCATCCTGTTTAAGTTCTAGTGACTAGAAGGAGTCTCACTGGCTTTGGTGAAAAGAGAACTGTGACCAACATCTCCAATACAGAACTTTTAAACATGGTACACCCACAATGAGAACAGAATGCAACTGTGAGGACTGTGTGACAAGACGGAGCAGATTTAGGCCTGTTGTAAAGATTAATTTATAATAAAATAGCAGCAGAAATAATAGATAAACTTGTCCTACTTCTATGCTGACTCCCACAGAGCAAATAATTAGCATTGGAGGGTTACACCTACCACTGTTTACTGTATCACTCCTTGGGCAGTTAGATTCAAATCATCACTTTTATAAATAAAACGATTAAACTGCATTTTTATGGAACACTCATAAACAAGATCTGTGCTCAAATACAGCAGTTTCATACTAAAAATAACCTTATTCATTTAATAAGCCTTTTCTGCTCTGTTTCTCTTTTCATTTCCATTTACATAACAATGTACATAAAAATTAGGTCAATTGTGAAGTTTTACTGTACCTGAATCTGAGTAACAGTCCCTTCGTTAATCTCATCTTCAGCTACCTCAGTGGTAGCAGTCATGGTCACCTCAAAGCTCTGATCATTTTCTGAAACTTCAGAATGGATAAGTTAGCTATATACCTTACTCTTGTAACAATTTTTTTAATGAATGCTATAGAGTGTTTTTGTTTTTTTGGTTTTTTTTTTTTTTTTTTTTGTTTGTTTTTTTGTTTTTTTTTTTTTTTACAAATTTCCACCTTTGCTCTGAAAATTTTAAAGGACCCTTATTTAGTATGATTTTGTTGGCATCGTAAAAGCATCAAGACGATTACAAATTATTCCTCTTCAAAAAAAATTAAATATAGTTTTGAAACCTTCAGTTTTACATGTGACTATAGCCAAGAACTAATATGAAATGTAAATAAAAGATGTCTGATTTGGTGCAAATATCTGGTACTGTATCAGTGCTTTCTTTCTGGTGCTATCGTCAGGATTTTCCATTTGCTAAAGGACTTTCAAATCTTTTGGCAGCATTCTTTTCTCCTAGTTTTCCTACAACTTGGCAATACCTTTAATTTTAAGGGTTTTTGTAAAGCTTCACTGAATAAACAGACACTCAAGGTATCGTAAATTGGTGCTTTAACTTGCTACATCTGGTTTTGTCTCTGCTAGGGAAATTGTATTGAACTACCTAATAGTCAGTAAACTTCTTCAGACTCAAATTCAGCATGCAGCCTACTCTGTACGTTTAGATTAAGATTACCATGTTTTGCAACAAACATGACTTTTCTCAATATTATAAAGAACAGAAATGTTAACTATACTGTCTGACCATTAAAAAAATAATCTTGCAAACTCTTTGAAGGAAAATTGCATTTACTTTGTTGTTCATTCACTTATCCTTGCACTTAATTCAATACACCTGTACCTGCAGTCCTCTAGCTTTAAGGCAGGTTTACTTTGCCAGTACTGTGTAGATACAAGTTGCTGCAAAAACATCCAAGACTGAGAGGTAAAGATGATATTAGTTAACATTTGTAAATAAAACATACAAAACATCCTGGTTTGTATGCAAATAATTTTAATTCTTACTAATAGAAACACTTGCTTCAGGAGCACACAAACTTAAAACAACTTACTTGGGACTGCAACAACAGAAATGCACGGAGTGGAGTCATCAAGGCTTTGATCATCCTCTGATAAGCAAAGCCGCTTGTGGGGAGGCTCAGTGCTGTCTTCAGAGTCTACTTCATCAGTCTCTAACAACAAAACAAAGCAGGTCACTTTCTGTTTACAAAGTGGAGCTCCTGAGAAAAACCTGGCAGACAAAGACCAAAACAGAAGTAGAAGCAAATGGGACAGGTTGGTTCAGAGCTTTAGTGCTGCCCAGGACCGTAGCATAAGTTATAGGCAGTAACAGGTCATATATGCTTTCTGTGAGGTTTTATTTGTGAATTCCACCCACAGCCCATTATCCCTCCTAAATTATCTCTCTGCTGCATAAAGAAAACCTTAAGTCTACAGAAATTTGGATATATGCTCGGTTATAAGAACGCATCTGCACAGAAATAAAACAGAACAGCTATAACCTTGTCAGGCATACGTACGTACTTTTCGGATTTACACCTCCTCTAACACTTTATCCTTATTTAAACTGAAACAGAAAGCATCTTCAGCAGGGTAAACAGAATCAAAACAGCTTGTATGATTTGGAGGTGGGTAAGAGTCAGATCAATAAAAAAATAAGACAAAAACCCTACGTAAAACAATTCCATACCATTTTGAGGGCAATGAAGTATAAGGTTTCCTTCAGTGTCCTGAGTCAGAGTCACGGAGTTCACGGTGTCTATCGTCACTGTGTCAGACTCTTCTTTAACTGTGCTCATACTCAACCCTGAAAGAGCAATACACAGATTAGCTTTCTTCAGACTGCCACTTAGTCCATAATGCTGCCTTCTTTTCCTCAAATAACCCATTTAAACTCAACAGACAATGCCAAATCTCTATCTGTTCTTTCCCATGAACAATTCCAGAGTTAGAGATTTACCTGCCATTGCTTTTTCTGCACACTTATACATGACACAGAGTAATAACAGGTAATTTCAAAGCTGCCTGTCTAGTTAAAAATATGTAATACCTAACTCCCCTATTCAGAAACATTTACAATATTTTATTATTTAATAATTATTTACAAATAAAATAGGTAGAAAGCTATGACATTGCTTTTTCAGCATTTCTAAATTCTCCACAACTCATGTTATTTGTCTCTCTCGTATTTTTTACATTTCTCATTGAATAATTTTACTATTATGTAACCTTCTACAGCCAGTCAGGAGCAAGGAATATTTCTGGAGTCATTCTATTCATAGCTGGGCTATTTATAGACTGCTAAGCTGCAAAGTTTTCTTCTCCTTCCACACATATAAATAACTTGTGAATACTGGTGGTTTTGCTTTACCAGTGAAACAACACAAGCAACAGAAAAGCTGGGTGTATCACCATTATAAAAAAAATTACTCAGCTACTAAGTTGCCTAGGGTAAGCAATACAGACTGAAGCAAGCAAACTGGGGCAATACTAAGTGCTTCTGATAATCTCATTTCCACCTTAAAAATACCACGCAGAAACCCACAGTCTGTAAGAATTTCCAGGTAAACTAGTACTGCTACTGATTTTGAAAAAAATAAATAAAAAGTTCTAATCCCTCATATACAAAGAAATGTATTTTTTTCCCCTGGAGAAGCTAAATGAAATGTTTCTGCAAGGGAAATGCTTAACATCTAAAATATCCAGAAGTTTTGCAATGATTTCATCAGTTTGGAGCACCTCGGTTTGGTGACTGCCTTTGGCAGAGCTTTATAGAAAGTAACTATCACTTATTTCTCTTTGAAGTCCTTTCAATCCTTTTTATGGGTTTTCTCACATTTTACCACCAACAAAAATAATTACATTTAACTTCAACGTCACAGACAAATGTTATCAAGAATTTTAACTTCCATTAACTACACAGCTCTTACAAATTGTAATTATATTACAGAGATTCCATGATATCACTATATTCATACATATGTAGAATTTACAACCTGGATTTTAAGTCACCCATGTGATGTTCCTGATACTGTTTCAGCAGGAAAGCTTGATGAAAATTTGGCACATCTTTAAGCTTGTGTAGGGACTGATTCCAGACTGAAGTGCTATTACCCTTCTGAACAGGTGAAACATTTCAGATGTTGCTGATGCCTGAAGTCAGAAGGTTCTCAGATTTACTTTCGTGCACCATCAGCAGCAGCTCCTTGCCAAATGCAGGTGTAGGAAGCAATAACCTCCCTGGCATTCATCTGCTTCTATGTTTTAAAGCTTCTGCCCTACCTTCACTAGAAGTGATGCTTGCTGCACGGCCATGGCACTGATTTATAAGAACCAAACGAGGTATCCTTCACTCTAAAAGGTGAAGAAAGAAATCCTAAGTTGTGTTGCTGGTTAAGTAGACCGTAACTTTTCAACCCATTTCTGAGTTGTCCATCGATCCGCTGAATAGTGAAAAAATTAGACAATTTTGGAGGACAAAAAGAAATCAATTCTCTTTTTCATGTTCATATATATTTTCTGGGTAACTTTTACTCTGGAGAATGCTGTAGTAAAAATTCCCAGCAAAGTTACTTCAAATGCTACAGATTACTCCTTAATTATGTATGTGAACAGATAACACTAACAGGGTTTTTTTTTCCCTATAGTAAGTTGAAGGAATCTATTTTTCTTCTCACCACTACAAAGGCTTTGATTTTTTTAACCACATTAGTCTATCTTTATGTCAATCATGTACTTCAGCTAAAGTTATTTTCACACATCTAGAAGCAGAAGAAACTACAGCACCATCCACAGCAAAAGATTCAGAAGAGCGTTCCTTCCTTTTAATTAACACTGCAAGTTGAATACCTAGGTATCAGCTGCGCTGTTCTTTCTTCAGTTACTCAGGACTTTTATAACCTGCCAACCTCCCAAGAATAGTTTATCCCAACAGTAGGTGCAAGCTCTCTAAAAATGACTCACATTGTGTCAGATAGCTGAGATTTAACACATCTCAAATTATCTGGCTAAAGGTAATAACCATAACCAAGCTGTGATGAAACAGGGAGAGCCAAATCCTTCACTTGAGTGGAAGAATTCCCATTTACTTCAATGGATCAAACAGAACCACAACTGAAAACTGACTGCAAAGAACGTGAAGAATAAAATCAAAGCCAAATGGGTATTTTGGATGATATTTTTTATTAGTTAAACTGCACAACTACAAAAATTGGTTCTTTCAGGTTGCATTTCCACCAGGACACGATCATTAACCTATGAAGGTATGAATTGGTGACTGAAAGGCGAGGACAAAAACATTGTGGGTCACTGTGGTGACTCCTCCTGTGTGAACACGAAATAGTCTGCAGATCTCCAGACCTTAAAAAAATCACAACTTTACAACGGAATGAGCGCGTGTGCTGGAGATCCATCCCATGCAACGTACGACGGACCACTCAAAGCCTACGGGGAATGCAGTGGAGAAAGCACGCTGCTGCTGCAGGCACCAACGCCCTCTGATGCAGGTTTCCTTGATGCTGGTTGCAGGGACACTGTACTCACCCCACGTCCTGATGTTTCACCAGATGACAGCCAAAGTCATGCTAAACATTACCCTAACACCACACAGATCTTTTAGGATGTGCCATACCACTCCCGTTTAGCAGAATTTAGAACTTTTCATAACTTCACTTAGCGAATACATGCTTTTGAAAATGCAGTGCTTTCTATTAAAACTAAAAAGCTCACTCGCATTTTAAACTCACGACCCAAGTATTTTTTAATGCTACATTCCAACACGCTCCTTACAGATAAAAATCTGCCACCAATTTTATATTCTGAAGGAGGGTGTTAGCTTGCAGGGAAGGGAACAGTCTTGGACGCACACACACTCACTGTGTGGATGCATATTATGAAACACAGCGAAGACAGAATAATCACCAATTTCTAAGCTAACAGCTCAGAAATAGATGCAAATTTAATAAGCACTTTTTGCATTTTTAGATTTTTGTGTGTTTACCAAAACCAAAAATTCTTAAGAGCCCATGGTAATTTTAAATGGGTTTCAACACAACCAATGAGATGCAAAAATATTTTGCCTACAAGAATCATTTAATATAGAATTCCATTATAAATTTTCCACTCTAGCCATAAAATACAGCTGTTATTTGTTTGGGAAAACACAGAGCAAATTTAGGCAGAAAATAGCAAAGCTGATTTTATTCTGAATTACAAAAAGAGGAATGTTTTAATACAAAACTCCTATAATTCTTAATCATCTTCATCAGACAGATGGGCTGAATTGTTCCGTGGGCTGTAAAAATTAAGCACGTCTAAGAAATCATATTTCCCCCTTACAGACAGAATTCTGTCACTGTGCCTAGTTATCAGCTCAATCTTATGCCTAGACTTCTGTGGACTATTGTAAATCTTTTAAAGTTTCTCAATGTAATTGTAGTAAAGGTTGTGTTCTCAACACTGGGCAAAAGGCGTATTTCACTGAACTTGTGAAGCGAAAAACGAAGTCTGCTAAGGGACTACTGAGGTTTTAACAGGAATGCTCACATTGGATGCACTGGGATTTCAATGCATTTGTTCACGCGTAATGCAACTGAAGAAGTCATTCCTGGTTTAACAAAACCTGGATGTTTAGTGTATCCCACATCATGGCTTTTCTGATGTCAATACTCCTACGCACAGTAGTGAGTTTTTGCTATTTGACTAGTGCCAATGCTCTGATGCAGTATTTCATGAAAAAAATCCCTTTTTTCCCCACACCAAAGTGGTTACACTCAAATCTACAAAGGCATCACAGAGGAACTGACTTCAACAGCTGCAGCAGCACAGGCAAGAAGGGGACCAAAATGGGTAGATATCAAACAGGAGCCGAAGACCTGAGTTTAACATACGCAGATTTATTAAATTGTATCAGCAAGAGATTGCAGTCCTATAAAAACAATCACATTCTACTTATCTGTGGTATTTAGAGAAGCAGACCATCACGAGAAGAAATATATGGTAGACAATGGGACAAGCTGTTCTCATTTACATCGATGCACAGTTGGCAGAACTCCAGGAGATCCAGCCTATCCATTGATATTTACATAAAAAGCACTGAGTACGCTCTAAATGTCACATACATACACACAGCAAAGTTACGGCTGTTGAAAAAAAGAATCAACATTTTTTTTTCCCCTCTTCTCAGTAATAGAAAATGGCTCAGGCACAAGTACATTAACATGGATAAGAATCTTTGTAAGACTGATATGTACTCAAATTTATTTTTTCTTTCATGTTAATCCAGTTTCATTTGTAGCATTAAGCGGTAACATCTTCACCTTTGTAAGCAAGCAGAAAATTAGCATCCAAAATATGATTGTTATCCTAATCGTAGAAGGAATAAGACTGATAAACAAAACCACAACTCTCTTGCTTTTCTGATGGACAGATGAGCACAGAATTAACTCTTGTAAATAATAGAGTATTCGAAACTGTAAGGTACAGCATAGAAACATGGAAAGTGTTTGAGAGGACACCGTCTCTTCTACATTCACGTTTTACAATTTTGAACATTTAAGACAAAAATAAGCATTTTTAGAGGTGTTACATTTAAGAAGCTTTTATTAATGTTCAGTCTTCCGGATAAGTCAATGTCATATAGAAAAAATTATTAAGTGCCCAGAAAGCAAGCATTAAGTTGTTGCCTTTTCTGCACTGATGGAAACCTGTCTGTAAAGACTGTATCTTCTGCTCTCGTAAAGGGATTTTAACCATGCTGTCAAGAAACCGACTTAAATTTCCTGCCAGAGCAGTGTTGGCAAACGGAAAGGATTTTCTTGATTACTTCAACACATTTCAGAATGGCCAGGTGGGTCTGAACAATGTTAATTCTTTGTGAATGGGGGCGTACAAACATGATCTGTGAGCCAAGGAGTAGAAGTACAATACGCTTCACCATGCCCAAGTGCACAACCAAGAATAAAGAAACCTCAAAAAGGGGAAAAAAAGAAGAAAAAGCAAAAGCTTCTCCCAGGCCAGCTCCTTTGCTGTGGTAAAACGGAGTGTAATTGCAATGTAGTGAAGCTTGGCACTGCTCTTAGGTGAAACCCCTTGTCTTGGGGATTACACACTGCAGAACCAAGTGAAAAATAAAGCCCCGAGGAACCTCAAATCACAACCTTTACTGAATAAATAATAATAATGCAACAAAACAGATGTAAGCCAAAAGTTTTGGATACCACAGTCCCAGAGTGGGGAAATCAAGGGATCTAAACGCATTCACACAGGTAGCCTTTTATTACAGACATCCAAGTAAGGGAGAAAAAGAGTTTAAAATGAAAACAGTAAGAACAAAAATATCAACACCACACAAAAACGCGGGTAGCCCCCCCCAAGCGAGCCGCTTTTGGGTCGCTTTTCCATCTTTCCCCCAATTTCGCACCTCCCCACCGCTCAAATCCCTTCCAGAGAAGGGAAGTGAGGAGAGAACAAGGAGAACGAGAGCTCTGGGAAATGGAAAAGAGGAGAAAAATGGTCGGGGAAGCAGCGACCCCGGAGCGGCGCCTCAGCGACCCGCTGCCCCCTGGCCGCCAGCGCCGCCATTTGGTCGCGGGGCGCCGCCGCCATTTTGCCGCCCTCACAGCGAGCGGCGGCGCGGGCCGAGCCTGCAGCCAGCCCGGCCCGGCCCTAACCCAGCCCGGCCCGGTTGCTGCTGAGGAAGGGAGCGGCCATGAGCGCCTCCATCTCCCGGTCCCCTCAGCTCGGCTCGGTTCGGCTCACTTCAGCCCAGCCCGGCCCCGCCCGGCCGCTGCCGGCCCTGTCAGCCCGCAGGCCCCCGCGCACTTACTTCCTGTTTTGGGTCCGGGCACTTGAGAAACCAGGATGGAGGCTCCGAAGTACCAGGATGGAGGCGCCGAGCGGCGGCGAGGGAGGAGGAGGAGGAGGGAGGCGGAGGAGGAGGAGGCAGCGGTGGGGCGAGGCGCAGGCAGCCCGCCGGAAGGGCCCCGCCGCCCGCCCTGCCGCCGCTTCCGTCAGAGCAGGGCGCCACAAAGCGCACGGTGCGCGGCCGCCCGAAGGGGCAGCGCCAAAAAGCGCACGGAGCCCTTCCTAACCCCGGGCCCGGCTCCTGTCATAGAATCACAGCATCGTTAGGGTTGGAAAAGCCCTCCAAAATCATCTGGTCCAGTGTCACCCACCAAACCGTGTCCCCAAGCACCACGTCCAGCCTCTCCTTGAACACCCCCAGGGACGGGGACTCCACCACCTCCCTGGGCAACCCGTCCCAGTGCCTGACTGCTCTTTCTGAGCAGAAATGGCTCCTCATTGCCAACCTGAACCTCCCCTGGCACAACTTGAGGCCATTCCCTCTGGTCCTATCACTGGTTACCTGTGAGAAGAGGCCGACCCCCAGCTCCCCACAGCTTCCTTTTGGGTAGTTGCAGAGAGCAATGAGGTCTGCCCTGAGCCTCCTCCAGACCAAACCCCCAGTGCCCTCAGCCGCTCCTTGCAGGACTTGTGCTCCAGGCCCTTCACCAGCTTTGTAGCCCTGCTCTGGACACGTTCCAGGGGCTCGATGGCCTTCTGGTACTGAGGGGCCCAAAACAAATTAATGGGGTGACACGGGGGGGGGGGGGGGCGCCCAGGTTGGCAGTGCATGCTGACAGGAGGAGGCTTCATGCCCTTCCTGTCAGAAGCCCCTCTTTCCATTCAAATTTCCTTTGTGGCTCTATCTGTCATTTCCCTCCTGCTTAAGTAACTGATAAATCACGTAGTAACAAAAAAAAAACAATCAAAATCATGCAACACCAAAAACAAAGCAAAACAAACAAACAAACAAAAAAAACAAACACCACAGAACAAACCAAACCAAACCAAAACCAAAAACAAACCCCCATCTCACTAAACAAACAAAAAAAGCTCGAGCCCTAAAATTGGAAATAAACAGGCATCTGACAGTGTGTGGCTTGTGGTATTTGCCACCTCATAAGCCAGGTGCATGCAGGTGGCCTGGTTCTGGTCAAAAAGGCACCTTCTGGCTCTCCTCCGAGCCCAACCTGGTATACCAAAATGTGATGGATATATCCCAGCATTAAAGGTTTGGAAGGTGTCCCCCAGCTTCATTTTTCCATGAAATCAGCTCATTGCATTTCTACCACAAAATTATTTTTTGGTTGCTTTGTCTTATAAAGTGGACCTTCAGTGGTGTTCTCCCCAAAACCTTCTCAGAAGCTTTGAAAAGTGTTCTTGTTACTGACAAACAGCTGTTCTGCACACCTATGGGCTGTAGTGATCCCAAAGTGGTTTGTCTTTTTTTTTTTTTTTTAAATCATAAAATCCATTTTATTTTTCTAATAATACTTTTATAGGAGATCGAGCAATAGTTTTCAATGCCAGAATAAGTATTGTATAAATTTTTCAGTGAAAATGGTCTAGAGATTTTGGTTGCTCAAGAAGAGGCATGGTTTCACCTATGGTGAGGAAACTTGTCAGTGCAACGCTGGGGGGGACCAAAATGATGAAGAGGCATCACTGGGAAATCCCACCCAGATTTAGCCAAGGTGGGAGCCTTTGAAAATCACAGCTGACATGCTGTTAGGAGAGATGTAGGCAGGATTCAGTTTCCCTAAATGTCTGATGCCCTTTAATACCTGAAAATCCCAAAACCATGAAGATGCCCTCAGGGAACGAGTGAACATGAGGATATCTCAAAAGGGACTAGATGTCCATGGTTCAGCAACTGCGTCTTCTCCATAAAGTTTCAGGTCTTTCTTCTGTAGAAGGGAACAAAATGAAGCTTGTCTTTTTACTGTCTCTTATTCTACATTAAAACATAGCCATGAAGAAAAGCTGGGAATTTATATCTGTAAAACATAGGTTTGTGCTTTGTACATGAAAACAGAGGGGTGAAGACTCAATTTTATTGGGAACACGAGACAGGTTAGGGAGGAGAAGAGACATTGCAGATAATTTTAGGGATATGGTTTAGTGAGTGATACTGGTGGTAGGGGGGTGGTTGGACCAGATGATCTCGGAGCTCTTTTCCAACCTTTAGGATTCTATGATTCTATGATATTATGGTGGTGAAAGATGAAGAAGAAATTCATGTCTGGGACAAGGAGAAGGTAGGTGGATTAAGGAGCTGAAAACAGGAGCTTTTTAGCATCTGATTTTTTCAAAGCACACTTAAATTAACTTCGGTGTCTATATACTTTGTTCTCCTGGACATCAAATCTTGGGGATCTCAAATTCCACATATAGGTGTTGACTTCCACGGAAAAATTATTTTAAATGCCCTGTGTCCCTAGGTACTCCTCAGCAAAAGCAGAGGTGGAATCTGCTTTTCTAGGGTTGCATAGAGCTGTTTGATTCACCAGCCTGTGAGATCCTGCAGATCCCTGATTATTATTATTTATTTATTTATTTATTTATGTATTGTTTCATACCTTATGATTTCTGCAAGAAATGAAGCAGGGACCCTACAGATGCTTTTCTTTCTTTTTTTTTTTTTTTTTTCTTTCTTTTTTTTCTTGCTTTAAAAATATCAACATGCCAGTTGGTTGACCTTTACCAAAATGGATAGTAATTTTAATAATCAAAAGGCTGTGTTCAGATTATACAGAAAGCAATGATGTTGACATTTCTTATATCACAGTCTTCATCACATGAAGAGTTCTAGAAAGACCTCATATGGTACGCAGCAGACACAGAGGACTTTTTCCATACCAGGTTTATTTTTCTCATATGTTATCCCCTGTATAAAATATTAAGTCTTTCTCCTTATTCTCTTTTTATCCTATTTATTGGGATGTACCTTGTAGAAAACAGCATTATAAATGCAAAATCTACACCTGCTTTTATGCAGTGCTGTTCTGGGACGCATCATAGTGAGATATGCTGATGATGAACTGATGTTGTAGGGTCACACAGCAGCACTTTGTAGACTGCGAACAATACAGCCACACTCAGGAACATTTACTTTTTATCGAGTTCAATCCAGACATATGTAGAAAAAGCAATGACTGTAGTTCTCTGGCGTTTAATGAACAGGATGAAGTCTTGTTCCGCAGAGCAAGTGGGATTCATAGATCCTGATTTGTCTTTTGTTAAGGAAAAAAATATATGCATATATACGCACTTAAGCTGATAAAAGAATAAAACTCAGAGTTTACTATGGACCTAACAATTCCCCTTTCAATTAGAGTTTTTTTTTCCTTTTTCTTTTTTCTTTTACTCATTCATGTTCTTTCTTCCTTAGGGCCTATTTTCCCTAGCCACCAGGTGTCTCCACTGCAGCGTGCTCTGGACCCACCAGTTGCATCCCACAGATGGAACTTTCCTCCCTTGGATGTGATGAAGATAAAGTTGAATTAACATTGCCCTGCAGGTATGGCACACTCGTTCCTCATTAAAGGAAAGGAACCTGTTCCTTTACCTGCATCTTTTCCTTTCCCTGATGTTGCTCTTTATTAAATCTTCCTGTGCAGGGTCTGCACACACTCCCCTGACCAGATGATGTTTTGGCACACAGTGGCTCATTTATGGTGGTATCAGAGTCAGCTGGAGCAGATGTGACTGGGCAAGCCATGGCCTCCTCCCACACTGGACACCTGCAGACTGTGGCTGCCCAAACCCTGCCAGCTGTGCCTCCCACCTTTGAAGCAAGAGGGCTTTTCACTCCTTGTGCTGCAGAAAAAGGATGGGGATCCAAGGGTTTTGACTCCTGGAAGTTCACATTGGACATTAAATGATTAAATGCAGGATGAACTATTAATTTCAGTGGCACTGATGGGCATCAGGGCTGCCATGCAGTGCTTTGGGATTCACCTTCTAACAATGCGTCTTCGTGTCACTCATAACAAATTTTGCTCCGGGTAAAATGCAAGTCCACAGAGAAGACCAACACTATCTCCTGCAGATTATCCCCTTTCTGAGCCTTTATATATGCTTTTTTTCCTGTCCTTCCCCGAGGAACTGCATCTTGCTGCCGCAGACATGGAGATGTAACCCTCTAGGTCAGAATTTATGAGTGGAGGTAGCACTTGGCACAAGCTGGAGGGAACAAGCCCAGAAGGAAAGACAGCTCTCCTCACTGCACCATCCTGCAGTCTGCCTCCTGTTTGCTTATGAGATTGTTCTTATTTACATATATTTCTGTCTGTATATATATATATATAATTACACGTGGGAATAGCGAATATATTCATTGCTTATTTATAGAAAAATATATTTATACAGATAAACAATCTACTATTTCTAAAACACTTGCTCATTTGTGCACTTACAGCTTGGTAGGTGCTAGCTATGGAGGATTGCTCAGGCTCTGAAGAGATGCTGTGAAAGAGAGAGATGCAAAGAAAGAGTAACAGAGCACGATGTGAACCTGCGTGGCTTCCCCACACAGACAGAATGTCTCCTAAGAAAAATAATTACCTTGGTGCCTGGCCTAGGAAGAATCCTATAGAAAGCTGTGAGTCATCTGGAGACTGCAGACCTTGTCTGTGGTAGCAATATCAAATGTTTCCTCACTAGAATGGACTGATCTCCCTTGAAGGTCTCTTGTGATATATTTTGAACACCTGCTGTGTCATTTACCCTCTGTTATAGTCCTGGAAAATATTAGAGAATGTGAAAGTATTCAGGACCTTCCATACACAGTCTGTGGAGCTGGGAAGGAGGGCAGTTTCCTCTCTTTTTATTTCCTAAACCCCTTACCTAAATTAGGGTCACAGTTTGCCTTGGTTGTATGGGCAAGCACCCCTACCACAAGGGTGGTCACTCAGAGGTACCCAGCTCTCCCCATAGACCAGGCCATATCAGTGGTAACCCCTTCTAACCTAACAAGCCTAGAAAAATTTGTGTGAATATTGATACAGCTCAATGTGAAGACAAAAAAGGAACTGAGGCACAGAGAAAGTGAGAAAAGGCAAGCTGTCATCAAGGTCTAAGTGGGTCTGGGCTGTCAGAGACATTGGAATCGTGCATCCTGCCTGCTAGTGAGTACAGCAGGAAGGGAACTGCAATCCCATAAAGGGTTTGGTGGCTAGAGGGGGTATCTGTGAGAACAGCGAGGAGGAACCTGTTTCTGTAGGATGGACACATGGATGGCAGAAGAGGAGAAGGAACGAGGCTTCCCAGAATCGCTGGTGGAAGAGGAGGAAGAGAAAAGGATAGAGCAGATGGGAGGAGCAGATGGATCCCAGTTGGGAAGCGACTTGCTGTGTGCCACCGAAATCAGAGGCACTGGTTGCAGGGGGAGGCAGGGCTTGGCATGAGGAGAGGGTGGCAAAATTTAGGCTTTGCCGTAGGAGGGACAGACAAAAGTTGTCAGGCCCTTTCTGCATGGTGTCTTACAGACACTGGCTGTGAGGCCTACGGGGGAGCAGAACTGCAGCTGTGTGGGGACAATGTGGGGACGAGAGCTGGTTCCTTGGCCAATGCCACCTGAAAAATTCCTGTGGACAGAGCTGTACGATCACAATCCAGAGCTTTCTGAGGAGCTGCGGGGAGGATATCAATCACCGTGGAGAACCGTGTCCTGGTTTGGAGCTGAAGGCTGATTTTGCTTCCATGTAGGCTCAGCATTTTGGCAGTGTTTGCTAAAAGCTGGGTACCATGAAAGCAATGACAAAGCTCCCATGCATTTGAAGGGGACAAGCTGCTTTTTCTAGACAAAATGTACAATTTGTCATGTAATTCTACTCTCGGCTGGCAGATGGTGCTGTGATATGTCCTGGGCCTGCGAACCAGTTTTTCAGCTCCTGGAATGCAAGCAAACGACATCTACTTTGTATTTTTGTTCTGGTTTGTTCCTAAATTTATTTTACTCACTACCAAATGAATTTCTTTGCCTATTTGTTGTTCTGCTTCCAACTTCGAGTATAGAAGCAGGCCAGCCAGTTTTATTTTTGTCATTTTGGATTATCACAGAGCTGGCAGGCAGAACTCAACTTCAAACCCAAATCTTTCTATTGGTAGGAAAATTATTCATGGCATTATTCCCCCCGATGCAGGATTTTCTTGTGTTTAAAAACCCAGCATTTTGGGCCCAAGCTGATCTTGCAGCCTCCATTTAAGAGTAGTTTGGAGTTTCTGTTGGTGGACATACCAGTTACACAGCCTAAGCAACCTCTCAGGGTCACTTCTGTCCCAGTTTTTGTTTCCTTTTATCTCACTTTTTGATGCTGTGGTGCATTGGTGATGGTTTGTCTTGCTAAGTACAATGCAATTAAAGGTTTCTCTCAGTGGTTTCTTTCTGGGAAACAACAACAATAATTATAATAAAGCCCTAACCTTTTTCTACTGACAAAAATATAATGGGGGGAATTAATAAAGGGTGGGATCAGTCTCTTTAATCTCTAAATTTAAAGGTCTTAAAAGTTGTTAAAAAAAAAACAAAACAAACAAACAAACATACAAAAAGAAACAAGCACCATGTTATTTCCTTTTAATAAGAAACCAGTCCATTTGGGATGTATTCTGAGGTGATGGCCAGGTGGATGGGTCTCTTAAGGTGTTGGTACCAAACACTCCCTCTGGACGCTTTACAGTCAAGAAGAGACAGAAGCTAACTTCTCCAGAACTCTTCCAGAAATCTCTAGAGGCACTTTTCTCCCTCCTCAGACATTTCAAGAAATGTCTGTATTTGCATCAGAAGGACCAAGGCTTCTGAAGTATAAGCATACCTGGGCCTCAGGTAATAATTTTCAAACACTTCGTAAATAACATCAAAAATCAACCCTGCATGACTCCAAGTTCTTCAAACACATTTCTCTTATTGACTGCAACACCAGCTGAAGTCACAAACAATTGAAGAGTCTCGGTGCAAGGCTGTCCCCAGTGCTAGTGCCCAGTTTCAGTGTTGATTTGATGTGCCCATGTTGCTCTCCAACGTGTTCAGAGCAAGGCTCAGACATGCCGAGTGCTGTAGGACAGGCGTCTGTGCCCATAGTCGATGCACTGATATTAGGGATGTTGTGCATGGGTGTGAGGAGTTCATCTCCTGGAAAATTCAGTGCAGGGTCAAGTTTGAAACCTGAGCCATAATCAAGCTGTCTTTTCCTACCAGAGATGTGAAAAAGAAAAAAAAGGTAAGAATAATCTTCAGAAGCAATCAAAGCAATAAATCAAATTTGGCAATTTACAGGGCAGTGGCCAGGATAACACTATCCATTTCCCAGCGTGTCAGAGTGATGTTTCTGGACGTTGAGCAGGTCTGAATTTCCATGGGATTTAGAAGAAATATATTTCACATTCTAATCTGATTTGCTAGGCTAGAGAAGAAGTGACTAAATGAGCTGATAATACTACCTGGCAGCTGTCAAATGACTTTTTGCTGTCGAGAGAGAAAACGGAAGAACATATGTTCTGAACCCTTGCTACTTAAGTTAGAGGAGGAAAGAAATAGAAGGGGTTTAAGTTGGAAATGAGATCATGCATCACGCCCTTTGGACAGCATGTAATCTGGCTAATGGCATCAAGTAGCTATATAAATAACTTCATTAAAATGAACTTGTTTCAAATGAGCTAAATAAATCAGGCTCATTTGTCAAAGAGCTGGGATGAAATAATCAGGTTAATTTAAAGCCGTGTGCTGGGGGAACGATTCCTGAACTTCTTCTCCTGGTGAAACTGCCACCGGTAGATCCGACAGAGAGAACTAGTGAACTTTGGCAGTTTCTGTGAAACTCAGAAGGATAAATTGAGCTCTTCAAGCTACAGATGGACTTGCTGCTCCGTGTTCCCAACAACCTTTACCTTTCTGGGTTGATGCAAACTCGCTACGCTCCAGTGAAGTCAGCCAAGCTGTGCAAATTTAGACCAACTAAAGATGTGAGTCCTGGGATAGTGAATGAGGGGGAAAGTTGTCCCATCTTCTTGTGGGCTATCCATCCATCTGTCTGCAGACACTTTTCTGCAAACCTGAGTTCTGAGCTGCTTGAATTGTCCTCTGATAGAGCAATAACTGCCCATACCATCATCACACGTTGGCTTTTTTTTTTTTTTCTTTTTCCTACAAGGTGGAGGAAAAGGATGAGGATGTGGATCTCACAAAAAAATGAATTTACAATGAGCATTTACAGACAGCTGCCTTTCAAACAGAGGAGTGGGAAATCGATTCTTCACTTTTATACTGCTGACATCAGACTTTGGGGTATGACATGTTGTGCTCTTACGCAACGAACCTGCCCTGAAGCATCTGTAGCTGACAGCTATGGACTTATCGAATGAGAAACTGGACCGTGAATAAAGCTCTCAGCAATAAAAACCCTGTCAGCTTTTTAATACGCCTGGGTGCTGCCCTTTGGTTGTGCTCCTGCAGTGATCCCTCAGCTCAGGTAAAGGGCTGTGCAAATGGCTTGAGGCTACCAGAGGAATTCCTCATCCCAAGGGCTCTGGTTTATCCAGCTTGGTTGCTGATAGCAGCTCCTGGGCTGCTTTAGCCCTGTGAGGGGAAAGAGCTGTATGGATCTGCCCACAGAAGGCTTGGTGGGGATGCCAACCACGCTCCTTGCTTTTATCTCTGCCAGCTAGGTGGCACGGCCTGAGGATTGTCCTCATCACAGGTTGTCCTCTGGTTCCCGGCCCCGTCTGTACCTGCAGAGGGGTACACAGCTGCTTCCCCGTGGAGCGCTCTGGTCCTGTAGGGTTTGTTTTGCTCTTTTAACTCAGTGATTTGTGGTTTTAGGAACTTGGGACCTCACATGGTTGTGACTAAAGTCACCAGCCAGCTCTTGGAGCAGGTGCTGTGCAGAAGCTAAAATGCCTTCCCAGCATTTAGGGCACGGGGTGAGCATGGCAAAGAGATCCCCAAGAAAAGACTGTAGGACTTAGTCCACAACCTTCTCATAAAGGGCCCGAGCTAACAAATCCTACACTTTACCATCTGGATTCTTCCCTTGTCTCAGGTTCTCTCTCCCACCTCCAAACCCAAGTTACGGGGCTGCAGTCCCCTCAGCCAGACATTTCCAAACACAGCGTCTCACCTCGGGCTGACACATCTGCAGCGTTCATGCGAGTCCTGTTGGCACCAAACAGCAGCCAGATGTGTGGGGCTGGAGGTTCGCCCTGCGGTGAGTTTGCTGCGGTGTGGGACGACGTGCTAATCCCTTAGCAAATGTCGGCGTGCTGTCTGCGGTGGAAATGGGATCGTGTCCAAGCAGAAGACTTTGCCTCAAGTATGAAACTGGTTTGTGGTACTATGAGTTTCTTCATTGCAATAATTTTGATAGTGGCAGTTTCTCTCTGTAGGACTGTGACACATTCTCCTCCAAAATGAGCCTGCTAGGGATTTGAATGCACCTGAAAGATCTTTTCATTATGTCTTTATTTATTTATTTTTTTTTTCCTGCCAGGTGGGTCATACCCTTCCTATTTAAATTACTCTAGAGGTGGATTTCTCCCACCTGGCAGACCCTCATCAGAATCTGTCCAGTGATTTTAACAGATTTTCAGCCAAAACTGATGGAGTTGGCCAATAGAGCCACTCTTAATAGCGAACTGAGCAGGATTTACACTTCAGATATCATATTCAATCCCTTAACTCCCTTGTAAAAGTGTTCCAATGATCTCAAGAGAACCAGAATTAAAATAAAGCACAAACCACTACTCTCACAAACATACGGTTGCTTTCTTTTATTGTAGCAGTGAGTGCTATACTGCAGCCTGGCTCCTGATATAATTTCTCTTCTCATTTGCTCGCTTGTTTTTGAGATGAATTTGTTCTCAAATTAATTATGCACTCTGAAGAAAAATGTTGTGGGTTTAAAGGGAAGAATATATGCTATGGATGGAGTATGGCTTGCCAGCCTGAGCATGCTGCCCAAAGGCAAGCCTGTGGCTGCTGGCAGGGCACCTTTCAGTGCAACTCATCATCTAGATGGAGAGGGATGCAGGGGAAGGAGGTGCAGGTGATGGCAGAGGTGATTCGGTGATAGCAAGGGATTTGGAGGGGATATTTCAGCTAGCAGCAAAATCTGCCCCTGTATTTCCAGCTCCTTTCATTAAATCCATTATTTTTTCCTGAAATTTACAAAAAAAAACTTCGAACACTGATGCCAAGGCAAAGCTACCAGCAGACAATGAGTCATTATATCATTAAAAAAACAGTTTTAGCCATCAGTCTAATGAGCAGTGAAAGGACATCTGGCCTGCCTCTAACAGGTGATTTTGAGTTATCCGAGTAAGAAATTCTTTTTTGTCTCTGCAGCTGGTGAGGCATGTTAGCAGGGATCAGAAAAATCTCTGCTCGAGAAAGAAAGGCATCTCTGCAGCAGGAGTGACAAGAAGAAAAAGGAATAAAAAATAGCATTTTTTCCCTCAAATGAACAGTAAGCCAATTAAAACGTTCTGTCATCAATCAGATAGTTTGGAAAGAAAGCTGAAAGTTGTCAATGTTAAGATTGCAGTCTTGAGATCCACTTCTTTCCTATTCTTACCTCTACCACAACGTGACCATCCATATGAAGGAAACACATGCACTCAACACCTGCAGGGGCTTCACTTTTTTCGGCACAGTCCTGCTGGGAAATTGAAAATATCAACTCTCCGGATTCACAGCATGTAAATACGTAAATATATTCTGAACTTCAAGCATGACAGGTTGACAGGTTCTGTGAATTTACATGAGGAACATACACTTTGGGAGTCAGTGCCATACTTTTTTTTTTTAGGTAATATTTGAGTATTTAGGACCCTCTTCAGACCCATTGAAATCAAGGGAGTATTTTGTAGAATTTAAAGAGGTTGAATTTCAGGTCCTTCCACAATTACGTCAAATCCATTTCAGACTTTTCTTTGCAGATCACTGAGGAATATCATTCATTATGTCTTGGACAGCTATGGCAAACAGCCCTGTGATCAGGAAGCCTAGCAACTCCTAATGCTTTAAGAAAAAAAAAAGTCAGTTCTGGTTACGCATATGAAAACACCTAGAAAAATACCCAAACCAAATGCATGGCTGAAAAGATGTCAGATGTCACATCAGCCTTTTCAGGTATTTTAAAGCATCTCAGCCCTCTTGAGTTGACAGCTTTCAATAATTCAGGTATTGCTGTAGTGTGCATTGGACATCACATGTAGCTGTGAGGAGTAAAAGGGAAATATGGAAACAAAGCCAAGACATTGTACAGTAAGGACTCAAGGTTTTTATTCAATAAAAGAACAAATAAATATTGCTGATATATGTGCAGAGAAGTGGCTGAAATTGGTGCCTTAATTTGTTATTTTGTTTTTTTCTACCTCTTTTGCCTTTTTATGCTGTGCCTTTAATCCCAGAGCTGCCTGCAGCCTGCTGTAGCAGCATCTGTGAACCAGGCCGGTCTGATTTCCAGGTCTGATGCACACCAGGTCTTGCCTTTTTCCCCTGCCTTTCCCTTTGTAATGATGATTCAGCCATAGAAGCCCTTCTAATTGATGTTAGGGAGGATCCAGCCTGTTTTATCCTGCTTTTTCAGGCTGATGGAATTGCCTTGGCTTTAGGACATTGTTCATTTGCAGGAAAAACATCAGACTCCAACATTAAAAATCAGGTTTCAGGTGCGTGTTTCCAAAGTTCTCTCCACTCAGCTCTGAATGTTTCCTAAACTGAGCACTGCCTGTAGCTGAGGTCAAGGCTGAGAGGCAGAAAAGGCCACTTGTGGAGACTTTATCTACATCCAGCCTTCACCCAGACTTGGTAGCATCCAGATCAGGGAATTTGGATGTGACTCCTGTCTAGGTTCATCAGGATAAGTTCTGTGCCCGAGTACTGTGCGAAACTGTGCAGATTCCCCAGCTCTGTGACCTTCAGGGAGCCTGCCAGCTAAATTCAGTCATTTCTGTGCAGCTATTCTTTATCCTCATGGTGCGTAATAGCTTCATTATGTGCGTGAAGAGCTGGGAGAGATGTGAAAATAGCACTGAAGAAGTGACAAAAGCATGATGCGCTTTCCCAGAAATTTTCTGTAGAACTTCATTACATTGCTTATTCTCAAAAAATGTCAGAGAGAATTAACTTCTTGGTAAATTAACAGCAACAACAACAAAATGTCTGTTTTGTGTTCTGGCCATGAGGAATAGGTGAGTCCAGATTAACATATTTATCACAAAGAGACAAAAATAATGCAAAACCAATTCAAAATGACGGTAACAGCCAGCAGCATATATGAGAGATGGATTTCCTTAGAACTTTCTCTGGTTTCCATTTTCTCATGGCAAATAATTATTACCTTTCAATTTGAACAGCTTTATGTGAATGCATTATAACCCACGGCTGGATGGAAGAAATCCCCACATATGGACATATGGAAAGAGGTGAGGTATAGGGGTAGGGTCACTCATCCTGGTCAAGAATAAGCACTACTCAGTTATCAATTCAGCCTTTTCCAAAAATGAGGCTTTTCTCAAAATAAAATGAAATTAAAGGTGATAAAGCAATTACTAGTGACATTCTTGGGGGGGGATTTGATCACAGACTAAAGAAGTTCTGAAACAAAAATTTCTGGTTTTCAGTAAAATATTCATAGACATAAGCAATATCATTAAAATATTGTTATCAATACTCAAAGTCTTTCTCTGATAAGGAAAATTCTGAGTTTAAAATAGATTTGTCTCTTGAGCATCCCCACATCCACACCATGAGAACACAGCTGTTCTCATGGTGTGACACGTCCCAGTTTAGGCTCCTATACAGACATTCACGGTTTCACGACAGGGTTTTATAGCACAGTTCAGTTCCACCTAAAGGCAAATTTTAAACTCTGGTCCAAGCACAGTTATAGGCTAATGCATTTTACCACCTCTTTATCTCTCCTCTATTGTGAGTTTGGCAAGTTTTCCACTTCTGAGGTAAGAATGACATTATCTATTGTCCCCAAATGCTGTGAAGTTTGATTAACATTGATGCAATAGCCCCAAAATACCTCACTGGCAAACATCTGTATTAATTTGTTTCTTGAATTTGAACTCCTTCTTTAATGTTGCCTTCTAGCATGGCTACTTAGACAGCCATTGCCAGTTTCATATCATTTTCCAGGCGGACGGGCACGTGGATTATTGTGTGTTTGACAATTTGTCCATCACAGTTTGGGAAATACAAACCTTATCAGAGCAGAGGAAGCTGGATTTGCAGCTCCAGCTGTGCTTGCCTCTGGGTTTCAGAAGCAGCAGTTCCCAGTGGCACAGACAGAGCAGAAATAGCTGCAGGAGGAGGTGTGCTCAAGGTTTGATCCCGACCCGGACCTCTGCCTACCTCCTGAGAGCCCCAGACCTCCTGACTGCTAGCTCCTGGCATAATTCTCAGTTTCTCCCAAGAGATATTTTCCACTTTTTCTAAGCAATTAAATAATCTGGTCAGCCAGAGATTTCTCTGCCTTGGAAGCAGCCCATTTCAAGGTGGTTCAGACACAAGGATACACCCCCCAGCCCAAACGAGCCCATTTATACAAGGATCTTGGCTAGTCTGAGGGTTTTTTTCCTCCACCTTTGCACAAACAAGCTTGCTGCGTGGTGCAGAAAGCAGGCTGACAGCAGGCTCCAAATATCACATGATGGAAATAAATATTTCCGGGCTGTCAGTGTTCAGGATGCTACGCTGGCAAACAAAGAAATAAATAATGGGATTGGATAACTGCTGAATGATTGGTAACTGGAGACTGGTAACTGCTGTATGTCCTCCCCAAACATCATTGCTGGGGTACCAGTGCAAGTTCTATTTATTTGCAGGGGCTCAGCACGTGTTAGTGATTAAGGATTAAATATTATTTCTTATTTACAGCTGTTTGCATGGATCCAAAGTATCACAACCAAGACCAGAACCCCCTCATGTGGCCCAGAGCACAAAGAATGAATAAAAAGATACTTTTTGCACCCAAGTTTATAATCTGTTTAACAAAGAAAGGACAACAGGTGGATGTGAACAAATAGACTGGGGAATGATACAAAACAGGGAGCTTGATCAGTGTAATCAACAGTGCTTTGGGTCTATTTGGTGCCTTTTCATGGCCAGCTTGTTTGCAGGCACCACTCCTGCATGGGTGAGGATCTGAGGATTTTTATTTTATTTATTTATTTATTTATTTTGGACCAAACTTTTTGTTTTATTTGTTGTTTTGAACCAAACCGGGTTGTTAAAAAGTAAGATCTGACCTTTGCTCTCGCTCTCTTAGCATCCATGGTTCCAGCCTGTTGTTTGTGAGCACTGCCTGAAATCCATCGTTGCTGAGCCAGCTGCTGTTTGCTTTGGCTCTTGTTTGCCCTTTTTCTGTTACACCTGCAGTGGCGGTTTTATGGCCTTCCCTTTCCCCCTGTGGCTGGAGAGTCAGGCAGGGAGAAAAACTCTCTCATATAATGTAGATGTAGGCAGACATCCACCATAACATGCAATGGGCTGAAAGCAACCCTTCACACAGAATCACAGAATCACAGAATTTCTAGGTTGGAAGAGACTTCAAGATCATCGAGTCCAACCTCTGACCTAACACTAACAGTCCCCACTAAACCATATCCCTAAGCTCTACATCTAAATGTTTTTTAAAGACTTTCAGGGATGGTGACTCCACCACTTCCCTGGGCAGCCTGTTCCAGTGTCTAACAACCCTTTCGGTAAAGAAGTTCTTCCTAACATCTAACCTAAAACTCCCCTGGCGTAACTTAAGCCCATTCCCCCTCGTCCTGTCACCAGGCATGTGGGAGAACAGGCCAACCCCCACCTCTCTACAGCCTCCTTTAAGGTATCTGTAAAGAGTGATAAGGTCGCCCCTGAGCCTCCTCTTCTCCAGGCTGAACAAGCCCAGCTCCCTCAGCCGCTCCTCGTAGGACTTGTTCTCCAGGCCCCTCACCAGCTCCGTCGCCCTTCTCTGGACCCGCTCAAGCACCTCGATGTCCTTCTTGTAGCGAGGGGCCCAAAACTGAACACAGTGCTCGAGGTGCGGCCTCACCAGAGTCTTGTTATCAGGTTTCTTGTTCAAGCCATTCTGAAGGAGCAAATGGTGCTCTGAGCATCATCTTCTGCTCGATGGCAGTCTATGAATTAGACCTGGAGACCCCACATTCCAGTTGGGAACAGTATCATTGTGCATCCATGCCTACTTTCAGCAGAGGTGCCACAAAATCAGATTTTAGTTAGAAGAGAAGGGTCCACTGTTGCCTGTAACTCCCCTCATGCATGACACAAACCCTCCCCCTTCCACCCAGCAATTTCTGGGGAATTCTGTTTCAGTTGTAGCACACCTTTTGGAATAACATCCGGCTGTGATTTCAGGATTTCTGGTAACACACAATCCACACAACCCTCCACGTGCTGTTCCATGACTCACCTTTCCTGTCACCTTTCCGTGCCTTATCTTATTTTTAGTGTGAGATAATTTAGCACCAGCTCCAGCTGGATGCCTTTTTTTTTACTTTTACATTTTTTTTTTTTTCCTTTTCTTTTCAGGGTGGAAGAACCACAGTGAGTTCAAAATATTTATGTTACACGGGGTGTTAAGGAAATGCCTTTTAACTTTCTTTGAATAAATGGGGGAAATGGGGCATCTTTTTTCTCTTGCTGCAAGATGCACTCTTCAGACTAATTTAAATTAATTACATGTCTATCTTTTTTTTTTTTTTTTTTCCATTTGGAGATATGATAGGGGTCTTTGGTGCCTGCATTTTCTTTCCACCATTTCACAACCTCAGTAAATGTCTGCCTGTGGCTAAGCCGACAGCCTCACACTGTAAATATTCTGTGGAAATTCAGAAACCATCACACGTACGTTTATTACAGCTGTGAAGAATGGGAAATTGGGGGCACCCAGCACTGCAGCTCCCGTGCCTTGAACAAAATGGTTATCATCTTGATTAAGGAATTAATCTCCTAAAGAGCTGGGCTCCTGCCTCCAAAGCGTGCATTTCCTAGACTATATCAAGTCAGTTCTTCTCTCAAGTGAACACATAGTTAATATCTACATAGCTTGATGCACTAATGTAGCCTTTCACAAATGCATTAAATAGTCAAGAAAAAAGAAGTGAGAAACAAGCAGATATAAAGCTTCTCTATTACTTTGTGTCACATATCCAGCAATTCATGTCTATTTACTAAGTCTTTTCTCGTGAAGGCAGAGCAAGGATGGTCATGGAGTGCTGCAAGCCACCTTCATGGTAATTCATCACCTTCCCTCAACTTCTACATTTTCAGGCATTAAAAAATGCTCTCCTAACCAGCAATAGCTCTGAATGCTGATGAGATTTAGGGAAATGACACCCACTTCTCACCGATACTTGCTCTGGTAGCTGGTGTTGTGCCTCAGGCTGCTGACCATCGAGGCACAGACAACACGGGGACAGAACAGTTCAGCTGGAAGGGCCCTTCAGAGATATCTCATCCAACTGCCTGACCACCTCAGGGCTAACCAAAAGTTAAAGCGTATCATTGAGGGCATTGTCCAAATGCCTCTTGACCACTGATGGGCACAGGGCATCAACCACCTTGCTAGGAAGCCTGTCACAGTGTGTGACCACCATCCTCACAGCTGGAGCTGCTCTCCAAACTTTTGTTTCCCAGTCTGTGCCAGTGTCCAGCATTACTCCACCCCAGGTGCAGACCCTGGCACTGACCTTTGTTAACTCCATGCCATTGCTGATTGCCCAGTGCTCCAAACCATCTAAATCCCTCTGCAAGGCCTCTTGTCCCTCCAAGGGGTCAACACCACCTCCCAGTTTAGTGTCATCAGCAAACTTGTAAAGGATGCACTCCAATCCTGTATCCAGGAGTGGCTATATATATATATTGCTAAGATTGTCAGCCTATTGCTAGGAGACAAAATAGTTTGATTCTCCAGCAAACCCTGAAGTGAGTGCTCACTTATAGTCCAGGTGTTTATGACCCATTTAGAGCATTAGCAATTTAGGAAGAAAGAAGGAGGGGGAGGGAAAAATGGGGGGAGAAAAAAGCAGGTTTGTGTTCAGATCTGACCTCTGAGTAGGACGCATCTGGATCCTGCAAGAGCCCCAACATACCTGAAGGAACAATATTGGATAAGTGGGAGAAAACTCACTCTCTTCTTGCGTTTAACTTTTGTGGGTGTTTTAATGCTATTGGGATGTGTTAAGAGGTCAAAATGTTAATATAATCTCTGTTTCTGCCTTTAGAAAACTCTCAGTGAGCCTGAGTTGACACGAACAAACCCACTTCTGCTCCGTGAAATTTTAAAATCAGCCCTGCACAAAAACACATGGGCACACAGTTGAATTCTTGTAATTTTAAATGAGGGCACTGCCAATGCAATCAATGTGATCACACTTAAGACTCTGCAGGAGCAAGACAGGTAGGATTCTTCAGGACTTGTAAGGGAGGCTCGTTTTCAGCATTGTGCAGCTCTGCTCACCTCAAGAGGATGGCAGAGAGCTGGCCTGGAGGAAGCTGTGGGTTGTCCATGGAGCCAGCACCGATGTGCTTCAGTCTGCATCTGCACAGGACCAAATCACCCAGCTCCCATCATCAGTGTTACATGGAACGGAGCTGGGCTTTTGGAGCAGATGCTCCCTCTACACAAATTAGCCTTCACACCCTACATAAATTTCATGGCTGGTGTGCTGCTGTTGCCAGCCTGGTGTTCAGCTTTGTGCTTCATTCCCAGAGGGATGAATGGCTCAGGCTTTAATTTGCCAAATGGGGGAAAGCTCGCACAGTCAGGAGAACCAGAATGACACGTGCAAAGGCCAAAGAGGATGCTTCTGCACTGCCTGTTTCCTGACATTGCTCACATTGATTTTTCTGGGCATCCAAAATGAAAGATAAAAAGAAATGAGGACGTGAAGAGGGAGTTCCCCTCTCACCTTTCCTCTCCTGTCAGAGCATTCACCTCTGGCTTTGTCAGCAATACTCTGTGCAGCCTTTGAGTATCACTCCTTTACGGTTCTGGATTCCTCTCAGTGCTTTGTGAAAAAGAATTGGTTATTTCAGTGCAAACCTTGCCAGAAATTTAACATCTTACCGATTATAATCGCAAACCATCCCATGAATTTTTGTAAAAAAAAAAAAAAAAAAAAAAAAAAAGTGATGTGAATGATTTATTAGGCAGATTCCAAACTGATTCTTCAGCTGGCACAAATGAGAAGCATGAGTTTGTCTTCGTGAGGCTCCAATCATTTCCAGACTGAAATAACCTCAACATTTTCCATTTGCTCCCCGATGCCTTTAGGGGAAGGTGTTTGGTGTATCAGAAACCCCAGAAGCATATGTCACAGGAATTAAAGATGACATTCTTACAAATTTCATCATGATTGCATCTGATCAGCTTATTTGTCTTTGTGATTCTACAAGGTTTCTAAGCCCTGGAGCTACACTCACCTGGCGTAATCATTGTTTCTGAACAAACCAGCTTCAGACTGGGGTGCACGGAGTGTGAAAATCCAGGGCAACAGGCACAAAGAATCAGAGCAAACCTCAGCTGGTCTGACACGCGGTATTTTGCTACATGAGCATCAGCTAGCAGCCAGATGGTTCACAAAACCCTTTTTATGGCCTTTGCTAGTGTATGAGCATCACATTCATGGCTATGACCAAAAACATCTATATTTGGAGTGGAAATGGTGCTGGAGTGGAAATAAGGTTTGAAGGCAAGAGCAGGGGGCCTCATTTCCATTGTAACCTAATGGAGAGGCCATTCCTTCCTTGGCACGCACAGGGGCTTGTTAGGCAAAAGGGCAGGATTTGTAATGTGTTCGACGATTTAAAACGTACGTGTATCCACATGCTTTCAAAATAACATCGCCTGAATTATATAAAGTCATCTGATTTCAATTATTACTTAATAAAGGTTAACAAATCCTATGCAAAACCACATGGCATTGCTTTTCGCTGTAGCTCATCTAGAAAATGAATTTAGTGTAGTTTTTCCTTAACCTGCTCTGGCTGGGTAAAGGGAATAAATTGTATTAACTGCTCTTTTCCTTTAAAAGGTTTATTTGTCCCAGAGTTGAGTAGGGCACAATCATTTGATTTTAACTCTATATTTTCCAGGCAACTACAGGAAAATATATGAAAACTGAATGTTAAAGTTTTGGGAACCCAGAATGTTGGTGATTCAGGAGGTGTTTCCTGAAGCACTTTTGAATTTCAGATGATAAAGATATATAATAAAAATTTACAGGGCTTACCAAAGGAAAAAAAAAAGTGGTTTATACAATAATAGAGGAGAATTCATTGCTTTTATGGAAATGGTCAGAGATTTGCAAGCTTCTGTTACACTACAGTTTTAATACGTTTTTATATATACTGTGAAATGTGAACACATACAAATTGCCATTTTTAATGTGTACTTTCAACATGGCACATATGTTCTGTGCCATTATTTTTGAGATAAACAAGATGACAAGGAAATGTGTGCCATGATTTGCTCTGGAATACCTTTTGGTATTTTACAATTTTTGCTAGCTTTTCCACCCATTGTTCTGTTGTTTTTGGGGTACGAGTAATGGATTTTGACAAGATTTTGTCTCTCACTTCCTTAGGTGTCCTAGGAAACAGCAAACATTTCTGCAATGATGGAGACCCTAAGTCAAATTTGTCCATATTGTGAGCATACCAGGAGAAAGCTAAAGACAGCAACAAATGCAGCAGCTGCCCCAGGAATCCCCAATTCCCTCAGGGTGTCAAACTGCTGTTCCTGGCCCCTCACCATCCAAGGTGAGAACTGTCATCAGCCATTGTCATTTGTCCAAGGTTTTTTCACTCTGGCCCATGTTTCACAGAACCCTTCAAAGCTTGCTGTGACCACCAGAGATGACCATGAAGAAGTAGCTGGCCATAGAAGATCTAAATCCAAGAAAATATCTGTTTTTCTTATGAAAGGGCTAGAGAGGTTGAGAAAATCCTCTTGTTTTAGAAAACTGGACCACATTCCCGCCCACACTCTATAGAGACTTCCCATCTTAAAGATCAAGAGAAGCTTAGGCACCCCTGATAAGGCCCATTTTAGAAGGGCACTGTTAGGCCACAACATCAGCCCAAGGACAGCAGCGTGTGCTGGTGACACTCAGGAAGGTAGAGATCACCCAAACCAAATTCCAGCTGAATCTTCACCTAAGGATGATGACTTCTTTAAGGTGTCTCCTCTTCCTTGCCCTTGCCACAAGCTGGTTTCAGCCCTGCTGGTGTTACCACCAGTCTGGACCTACCTTGGCTCCTAGTTGCAGCTCTCTCAGCCTTTTGGTTTCTGGAGCTGCTCCCCTCCTAATTCACCTCCTTCATGGAGGTTTGCCTCACTCTCCTGCCCCGCTCAGCTTTTAGAGTTAACCCCGAGCATGTCTAGTACTCTGACCCAGCCTCAACCAACACCAGATTTTGTTCTCCATTCCCCTGGCTGAATCCTACGAGGGCTGAAGAGATTCCTGCAGAGCCACCGCAGTGCTTCTGCAGTCAGGCATGGCCATTTCTTCTGAAATGCATGAAATTGGATCTATGGGCTCCTAATCTTTTTTGTCGTTCTTCTGTCATTTTAACTTCCTACTCGGTCTTCATTTTGTAGAGTATTCATTTTGCAGTCTTACTGTGCTGGGATATTAATTTCCCATTTGCAGTCTATAAGAAGAGATTCTTAAATGCTCCTTAAGTTGATGGCTCAGAGTAAAAGCCATTTCACTGGATCTGACCCAAATCTGATGTTTATGACTGAGTACACTCTGAGTACACTTCAGGGTTTTCTTCTCTGCTAGTAACAAGCTCATCAAATTTGTGGGGGAAGTCTCTTTTTTATTGCTCTCAGAGAATGACTTTTTTTGAAAAAATTATTTATTTATTTAGTTTTCTTTCTCATTTGCTATGAGTAGGAACTGAGAAACAATTCTGGAGATGACAACTTTTTGCAAGGCTGATCTGGAATACTAATTCAAAACACTTAAAGTCACATTAAACATCTGATCAAAGTGTTTTGGGTTCCATTATCATGGATTTCTTAAATGGAAACAGTTGGTATTTTACTGTGTGAAAGCACCGAGAGTGCTTGCATTTCTGTTTTTATCTAGGAGAAATACTATTCATATGAATTCTTATGTAATTCCTAAAAAGAAGAAAAAATAATCTAGCTTGATTAACAGAACTCTTCCTACTGTGGTAAGTCATCCATCTCTGTATCACTCTTTATTGCACCTTCCAAAACAGAACTTGGAAGTATCTGATTCCCCATGATTAAAGCACTGGCACTCAAACAGGTTTCGTGCAATTTCTGTCTTTGGGTCCAGCAATGTTCCCCTTACAATAAAACTGGAGCAGGACATCATGCCTGTTCTTAAGCATCACAACAGACAGCAATTATCTAGGAAGCAAATCCCAGATGTGAGGGTCATGATGAAGTCCTCTCTCTTATAATTGCAATAATCACCTGAAATTAACCCCAAAATTACGTATAAGCTCAATTCTCCTATGAAAATTACCATGGGGCTTCACCCAAAAACTCTGCTGATGCCATCAGCTGGCTGAGAAGAGGCCTACAATCAATGCTTCTGTATTTTTCTCCTGATTTTTTTTTTTTTTTAATATATATCAAAAAACCACAGGAGCGACATTGCTCCCTCCACACTGGCTCTGCTTCTGCTCCATATATTCTTTGCCATTGCGGTGGAATTGCAACTCAATAACTTTGTAAGTCTGCAGGTCTGCCTCTCCTTTACTTTCCAAAGAAACACATGCTCCAGGGTTACAGTGCAGACTGAGAAAGCAATTTATGCCATTCCCTGCCCAAATCTGTTCTCCAAGGCAATCCAGGGCAGCTCCGTGCCTCTGCAGGTCTGCAACGTGACTCTCAGACCGGTGTGATTAAAGACAGAAATTCTTTGGGTGACAAAAGTGGAAGCTCCGGGGCAGATTTTATGAATTGAGCAGGCAGGAGTGATTCTGTAAGCAAGGATTTGCCTCGCCTGCTCTAAATCTAAATGAAAACTGAACCTTTTTCTTTTTTGCTGTATGGAATAATAAGGACTTCAGGAGTGTCAGACTATTACCATGTCAGATGTAAAGTGAATCCTGGCTCTTGACGCTCTGTTTCTATGAATTTTGCATGGAGGTTAACAAAGATAATGATCTTCATAAAAGCAGCTCCCAGGATCACTGCATGAGGCTGAGTGTTGGTGCCTGGAATGTGGATGAAGATCCCGTGCTCTGGAGATCACTCCCAGACCTGTCTTTTTAAGATTAACAAGAGTTTGGCTTTTGGTTATGCTGCATAATGGCATCATGTCAACGGGGCACGTTAGTTTAATATCATTGTACATGATGGTTGTGAATTTCTGTTCAAAATAAGTTGATTGTTTTCTGGCCAAAAAAATTAAAGCACTGTTAAAAAAATATGAAGCATTTAAACTTCAGTTTTATTGTGGGGAAAGAGGCAGCTTTTGCAGTTTGGACTGCCTGGCGGACCCTGACTTGGAGAAACAGCCTTGGGTTTGGACATGGTCTTGGTGAGAACAGCAGTCTAGATATGGGCTCAGTTGTCTGAAAGCTTTGTAGGAAGTTGTAGGGTTAGTGCCTAGTAAAACAAGTGGAAATAGCAATGTCAGTGTTTTTCAGTTAGCCTCTGAAGCTACCACTAGTTTGGGATTCACCTGAGCAAGCGTGCATCTACAGCACAGTCCTGCATTTCAGCTAGCTGCCAGACTCTGCTAGCCAGTGGAGACAAATAGGTATCTATTGGACATCATTCATCCCATTTTTCAGTGCAGATGTCTGAAATAAGCCGTATGAATCCAAATGTGCAGCAGATGGCTCTGAAACATTTGATATTCAGGCTGCTCCACCTTAAAAATCATTGAGAGCTTTCGCCTATTTTTAGCAAATCTGTGTAATGGATCAAAATCCTTAGATAACTCGATGTGTCACAATCATCCCACCATCTTGTTCAATCAAAGCTGTGGCTGGTACAAAACACTCATGCTCTTAGCTCGAATAGTAAATATCTATTATAAACTCAATGTTATAACTGTGTGGAGACCCCAAAATCTCTCCCCCCAAGGCCTTGTTGAATATTACAGCAGCTTTGGTTAACACTTGCTGATGAGAGTCCCTTCTCCATAAACTCAGCTGCCAGCTTCGCAGCAGCTCTGCCGGTGCCAGCTTTTGGGGACTCCTGACTCTGCTTTGGGATGCTTGGCACAGCAAGCTGGCTTTGTTTTAATAGTGCTCTTCCTTGGGTGACGCTCTGCCAAGAATTTTTGCAGATCTCTCTGAAATGATCAAGGAGGATTTAAGGTAAGAATGAAATGAGCATCACTCGCTAAAGCACAAAATGAGAAATCTGTTATTAGATTTAGCATTATCTACCTTATGGTAGGGATGGGATGACTGAGCACTAGGTGGTGAATGTATTACAGGGGGAAAAGGTCCTGGCTGGCTGGCCTGATCTGGGCTGACAGTCCATTAGCACAAAACCCCAAGCTTGTGGGGTTGCAAATTGTGGCATCAGACTTCATAGTGGATGTTGTGCTTCTGTTGCCTCCAGATACCTGAATTTTGGTTGATACTTTATTGACATCCCACTCACCTGTGTCCGAGTTTGCTGGAGACGTGCAAAGGGATACACACAGAGGGCAGCCTTTTGGGAAGCTGGGCGTTCGTCTGTAGATATCCATGTAGAGAGGGAGGAGAGCTTAAAAGAGCCCAACTGCAACTGGGGCTGGATGACTGACACAGTTTGTCTTACACAAGTGCCAACAAAATCTTTTATCTTGTCTTTCTATCAAGCTCAGTGCCATGGGGTTGGTTTTCCTTGTTTTCTTTCCAGTGGGGGTTGAATGTTTTCCTGAGATTTCCTAGGGAGAAAACAGGGAAAGCACTTGGCAGCCTAAGCCAGCTGCATTGGCTAGATAAGAAAGTGTTGCATTTGGAAAGAAATCACCCTTTCCTCATTAGCTATTTCTGACTTTGTGGTTTGGCTCCACAAATTCTTGTCTCCTGTGCTTGCATCATGCTCGGCAAGGCAAAGACCCATCGTCATCAGCCTCAGGAGCTGATGAGCTCCCTGTACATTAGCAGCCTGTGCCTTCAGCCGGCCAGCTCAGCGCCTGTGACGTGGAGGTGACATCTTTGGTGACACAGCAGGACGAGGGCTGAGTCACCTCTGTCATCCTCGGCGCTTAAAACATCTTTAGCCTGCCGGATTGTCTGGAGCATTTGGGGGTCAGGTGGGTCACCTCTACTTATCGGGCCACTTGGGTCAGAAAATCAGAGGGTAATTTTTATGGAACTGATGTTAAAAGCACGTATACCCAAAGATGTCCCTCAAGTCAAGCTGATGGCATTTCTGTGCATTTGTTAAAAAAAAAAAAAAGCAAAAAAAAAGCATAACATATGTATAGGTATATGCTATATAGTATATATATGTTAATTGAATATAAATATAAGTAAAAATAAATAAATAATAAAAATAAGTATATGTACAAAAAATATATGTATATTTTTAATTAACACTGATGTTTAGCAGGAATTTGCTAGGAAATAAGAACCAGCAGCCTATAGGATTTGTCCCTGCCTGTTGGGATGGGATAGAGAAGTGAATTGTCCAGCTGCTGCAAAAACACCTCGTTGTTACAGTGTGTGAGTTGAGCACAACCTCCCATCAGCTTTTGAAAATGCTTGTAGTGTTTTCATTACCTTGATAAATATCAAGGGTCACTCTGAACCTTAAAACAGAGATTGCTTTGACAAAGCTTTTAACTTCAGGCTGACATTTTGCCATACCTCAATGGCAAAGCACGTTTTTAGAGATTAATTCAAACACACTATTCACTCCGCAAGGTTAATTTCAAATTCACTCAGTCTGGTCTCTTGCAGGTCTGTGGGTTTCTGATGATGCTAATGTTTGTATTTTTTAAAGCCGGAGGTACCAGAGATTCCCCTTGCTCTCACCTTCACCGATTCTCAGTAATATCTAGGGGTGAGTTAATACATGGCCTCACAAGGGGTTTAAAAAAACCTTTCAAGCCCTCATCGAGTAATGAAATGAGAGTAAAACATAGGCACAACTCTGACCTCTTTTCTGGTTGGGATGGCCATAAGCTGCCTGACTTAGAATCATAGAATCCCAGAATCATTAGGGTTGGAAAAGCCCTCCAAGATCATCTGGTCCAACCACCCCCCTGTTACCAATGTCATCCACAAAACCATGTCCCCAAGCACCACGTCCAAACTCTCCTTGAACACCCCCAGGGACGGTGACTCCACCACCTCCCTGGGCAACCCGTCCCAGTGCCTGACTGCTCTTTCTGAGCAGAAGTGTCTCCTCATTTCCTCCCTGAGATGCCTGGTCCTCTGTATGGATCTGGAGGCCTGGCTGAGCCCATGGAGCTTCTGGCAGAAGAGCTCCTGGCAGAAGAGCCTGGCAGAAGAGCCCATGGAGCTTCTGGCATGGAGCTTCTGGTGTCAGAGACCTGCTCGTGTCTCTCCTTGGGCAGGTCTAGGAATGAGCACGCAAGTACCAAGTGCAAGCCCCCAAGTGCTCCAGCATGAGCATCTATGGTCCTGTAGGGGCTTGGATCAAGGAGACATGGACTCCAGCTTCACTTGCTAGATACCGCGCTTTTTTTGACTAAAATCAAGTGGCAGAAAAATGTCCAATTCCTTCTGCCTAAGTCAATCTCTTCCTAGCATCTAAAAGACTGAGTCATAGCCAGGGGGCTGGTAATGAAGCTGATTCTCTATCAGAAATCAGGGTTTAAGGTGACCCAGAGTGCCACACAGACTTTTCACAATATTTTGTTTCTTCACAATATTTTGTTTCAAGTGAATTTGTATGCAAAGAGTGCATTGTGAAAGACTTTGGGGAAAGTATATCTTTGGGGAAGGTAATGAGTTCAGCAGCAGTTTAAAGAAAGGGGAAATCTGACACCAAGAAAAATAGTAATGAGAAAAGCAAATCTGTAAGAGAACAATTAAGAGATTAAAATTACAAGTATTCTACTTAGCCTAATGCCACTTTAGAACTAATATGTTAATGATATAGGCTATTTATAGTGCAAAAAATCACTTCACCCCTTGAATTGCAAATTTCCATGTGTGTATTTTGAAGACTGTGGTGTGTTACTAAATTTAAAGGAGCTGACAGAGCAATCAGTGCTTTGTGGGGCAAACCAAGCTGAGACTTTTTGTCTCAGGGAGGTGGAAAGGCAAACAGATGGAGTCAAAGGTATATTCGCTGTTCAAATACTGTCATATTTCCTGTGAGTGAAACAGCTTCATACTCCTAAAGAGGTCACAATATGCTTTAAGCTGTAGGACTCAGAGCATCTGGTCAAGACAGTTTGTCAACAGACCATGTGCAGAGCATCTGGGATTGACTCAGACATCTCCTGGAGGTGGGGACAGGGCTGCGGTGGTAGGTACACATCTGCTCCCTCCTGCAGGAAGCCCAGTGATGGCGTCTTTATTTGTGAACGTGCAGGCATCTGAATGAATGGCTGCAGGGACTGTTTTCAGAAATTCAACATAACTGGGCCCAATGCACTGCATAAATGCTCCTTGACTAATACAAATTGCAGAAAACCTGCACAGTGGCTGTAGCAGTGGTAGGATGAAATAAATTCCCCAACGCTCGATGCATGTGACAGTCAGACGTGCTCATCTAATTGCAATAACTGACAGACAGAAGAGGAGGTCATTACCAAGGCTTTGCCTTAGTGCACACGTTTGATGGCATTTATCACTGCTGCTGATGGAGACAAAACCTCGCAGACCCTGACAGAGCTGTTAACAGCACTGTGCATTTTCAGGTCTACCTGCTGTAGCTGCTACAACACCTAACACCATGCTCTGCTTTAGCATCCATGGATCCTTACCCACAGAAGGATGCTTTGCAGCAGTGGGAGCCAGGTGTTAATGATGGAGCGCGCATGGCTCCTTCCAGCTGAAGCCTCCCAAATATAATAGGGACTTCAGGTCAACTTGTAGGTCATCATCATGGGGTAGATCAGGCTGTTCGGTCATGACATCCCTTAGGAGTCACCATAAAGACCAAGTTTGGCAGCGTGCTGGTTTAGGGTCAGCACAATTTCACACCCACACGTGAGATCAGAATTGGGCTCTCCACATCATAAATCACATCTCTGCCTTCTACCAAAATGACTTCGTTACAATCTTTGACATTTAGTTGGGTTCTTTTTATTTGGAAAAAACTGTTCTTTGAAAGTTTACAAAGGCTCTCCCGGGAGCAGAAAATCAATACCGATGTTAATACCGAGTTACAGTTGTTTGCTGCCATTGTGTGTGTCAACACTACTGGCAGTGTCAGTGCAATTAATTCGGCTGCCAACCGCAGCGGCAATGCGGTAATAAAATATGTCATATCTACAGAAGTTCCTGTTTATCGAGCAGGTGGGACTTTCAAAGCATTTTAATGTTGGCTCACTGTGACTCCCAATGATGGGCATTGCTTTCTTTGAAGCTTTTGAAGAGCAAGGAACTGTCATCATTGATTCTAGAGCACAAAGACCATTGAGAAGACCCTTGAAAATTCACCTTTTTAATCACAAAAACCTTCATCAAGATCAAGCTAGTTAATGGAAAATATGAACCCCTTTTCCTTCCTTTTTCACACTATGTGAAAGCTTCATGACATTTAATTTAATTTAATTATTATTTTTTTTTTTTTCTGGAGATGAGAGGTGCCTCTGGTGGGGTGGATGGGAGATGGAGTTTTTCTACCACAGCATGGGATGGTAGCCCCTGATGCTTCTGTGACGATGCGAGGGACAAATGGTGGCTGGAGATGAGGGTTAGCATGGGGACCCTTTGGGCAGGGTTACAGCACTGCGTGAAGGCTGCTCTGCCTTCACCTCTTTCCTATAACCAAGGACATGCACCTGCAGATACCCTAAAATGAAGATGATCAGCCTCAATATTCCCAGCATTGCCATAGAAAGGGCTGCAGGACTAGCCCAAATAACCCTTTTTTACCACAGAAAGTTATTTATTCAATGTCATTCACCCTGTCATTCACACTTCATGCACCAAACCACCACAGCCAGATCGTATAGATTTTAGCTTTTTAACAGTTTGCACCTCTATAAACAGAGCCACATTACTTTTCAGCTGGCTCACAACCCCCAGGCTGCATGTCCTTGCCGGGCATAACCACGCTGAGCTGGGTCCCCAGGTGTCACCTAACGAGGCTCAGCTCTGCACGCAAAGTCAAGGGAGCCATCATTAGTCAAAACACTCCCGTGACCTGCGAGCAGATATATAGCTCTGCTGGGAAAAGGCAGCCGTGGATGGATGGCTGAGAAACTCTAATGGCAACAGCAAGCGGGGTCGGAAGCTGATCCTGCTGCCTATCAGCAGTTATCTTGGCAATATTTACCGGTGCTGTTCCTCCGTACTCAAAGCAAACACGCTCGTCGATTTTAATGCAGTGGTTGCTGCTTTTTATTCTACATGCACCAGGGGAAAAAGAAAATCACCTGGACTATATGTTTTAAAACTGAAAATGCATATTTTCCCTTTAGTCTGGAAAGCAAAGAAGGAGCTGTCAAATCATATTGATATCTCAAAAGCAGAGCAATTCCACTCGTATTGCTGAATTTCTTGTGATTCAGATTCAAGCAAGGCAGCTTAGCTCTCTAACCTCTCTCTCCAGGTTCATAGATTCAAACAGCATCAAGTGCTTTGGATCTTTCATGCCTAACCTTTGCATACCCAATATTAAATTGTATGTATTAAAGAAATTCTTCTAATGCCAACCTGTGAGTTAGATTTACAGGAAAAGTCAACTTAAGTCGCAATGAGGAAGGACGAACAACTGGAGGGCTCTCAGAGGTTTAAAGGGGATCCAGAAGATGAAGTGTGCTGGAAAAGTAAAAGACAGATGCTCTAAGCATCTCTAGGGAGAAGATGTGAAAATACAGCATTTGGAAACAGGGATATTAAGAAAGGAGGGGTAGGGATAAGTGCTGAGTGTTACATATGGGAGTGAGAATTATGAGAAGGCAGTATAAGCCAATCCTGACTTATCTTTAGCCCAAAACCCATCCTTTTGCCAGGGTTTTGCAGGTGTGGGTTTACATAAGGACGCTATGGCTACATGATGAAGCCTGCACAGCCAGGTCACGTAGCCCAGTAAGCACGCTGTGCTCTCCTAGGTCCATCTCGCTGTGTTGCTCTCTGGTTTGGACGCAAGCAGGGCTGGGGGTGTGCTGTATAATCCAGCCAGACACGTAGCACGTATCAGACACCCAAAGCTGGAGGACATGAACCTCATCCAAAGAGCACCCTAGGCAGAAAGAAATTATCTATGGCGGGATTCATCTGACGATGTGTAGGTGTTCATGTCTGAGCTAGCTAGACAGATAATGGAGAGAAAAGACATTTCTAGGGTGACATTCAGCTCCTCCCAAATATCTGATTAAAACATGTCAGAAAACTGCTGCTATCGCTTGCAGCTCTGGACACTTCAGGGTACCATTTAAAGAAGATTTTAAAGGTTTAAAACATGTTTGAAATTTCTCATCAGACTTGGGAAGGAGCCATGGAAGGAGTCCTGCATCTCCTGGGAAGCCACCTGAGGGCAGGTAAGGAGTTTTCAGAAACAGAAAAAAGTGAAAAAGGGTTAACAGTTTCCTTTCCCCTACCAAGTAATCCCACGCAAGGCGATGTCAGCCTACGGGCCTGACTAATCCCGAGTGCAATTACTAATTGCTGTCAGCCCAACGGGAGCTGGCAGCCCCCAAGATTTCCCTTTCGCTGGGTGTCATTAACAGCAGCGACATACGGCTGCGCCTCTGCCCTGGCCAGCTGGCTGCTGGGGGAGCCCATGGCCTGAGCTCTGCAAACACCAAAGTCCAAGATTAACTCCAACATCTCACCGCTGGCAGGAAGAGGCATTTACAAACCTGGGTTCTCAGTGCTTAAAAGCTGTCAGTTTTTTTTCTGAGCGCAGCACGAAGGTGCACTTTTAAGAGCATCTTTAACACCAGACACATGGAGAGGCACACTAAAGCACAGGAAGCTCTGGAGATGGAGCTTGAAACAAAGCTCACAGTGGTTGCACTATAAATTATTACTATGTAGCTTTTTTTTTTTTTTTTTTTTCCTTCTTCTTTTCCTCTTATACTTAGAGGTAGAAGGGCAGGGCAGTTGTTTGCAACCCAGATTGTGTGATTCTTCTGAACTGCTTTTGCATCCTCTCACTTGAATCAAAATATTAGGTTAAGATTTCAGATACAGGTCCAAGAGCTGCCAGAGTCACTTACTGCTGTGTGCTTTTAGGAGATATAAAAATCCTTTAACTCTGCTACTGCATACATGTTACTTTTTTTTTCTGTTATAGTTACATGCTGCTTCCGAAATCCTGCATTGCTTCTCTCTGCCTCATTTGTCTATCTAAGCTGATTAATTGTTATCGGAGTATCTTTTTTTTTTTTTTTTTTTTTTTTTTTTTTTTTTTTTTGTTCCCTTCTCCCATTTATTTATTTATTTGTAGGCTTCATGTCTACTGGGTACTGCAGAGTTTTGGCACACTCCCTTCAGGTAAGATTTTCAGAATTTAACCTCACAGGCATTTCAGACCTTATTCAAATAGGGCCTATTTGAATAGACCCTATTCAAATGGGTTGGAAGGGACCTCAAGGCCCCCCCAGTGCCACCCCCTGCCATGGGCAGGGACACCTCCCAGCAGCCCAGGCTGCCCAAAGCCCCATCCAGCCTGGCCTTGGGCACTGACAGGGATGGGGCAGCCACAGCTCCTCTGGGCAGCCTGGGACAGGGCCTCACCACCCTCAAAGTAAAAATTTCTTAATATCTAACCTAAGCCTACACTAACACAACCAGAGCAAGAAGAGCACTTTTCTGGATTTTTTTTTTTTTTTCTTTTTTCTTGTACAAAAGATGTGCTGAGTCCAACCAACATCATTTTCTTCTGTATATTTCCATGTGACTCCCCTGCTGCATGTCTAGGAGCGCCTGCGGCTTTGTGTGCTTTGTTTTAGCAAATGTTAAAAGAACTGCTGAAAGATGCTGAAATTACAGTTCTCAGATGTTTCACTCTTGGATTTTATCCTGCAGTTAAGGTGAGCAATGAATCCTTGGGACAGACTTTGGGATCTACCTGAACCTGGAGCAACACAAGGCTCACAGGTCCAGAAGCACAAAACATGAAGCATCACCACAGCTTTTTTCCTGTTCCCCATTTCATCTGGGTAGAAAACACAAATTGACTTCATTTTTTATTTTTATTTATTTATTTATTTATTTATTTATTTATTTATTTATTTTGAAACGATGTACACAAGCTGCTTTATTTGACACCCTGGCGAGGGCTGGGGACCCTCAGTCCAAGGGCTGATAACTCATTTTCCTTCCTGAAGCTAAAGCCAAAAGCAGAGCAAGGCTCAGGCTGAGAACAAAAGGAAATTTCAAACTTGTCGATATTTGCAGAGCAGCACTGAGCTCCCTCCAGGCTGCTCCAGCAAGGTCCTCAGATGACACACAAAGATTTAATGAAACTGTTTTTGTGTTAGCATGGAGTCACAGCGATGACACCAGGCAGGGACGGTGAGAGGGGTCACACAATGCAGTCAAAATCTGACTCTGCTCCTCTCCTCCTGATTTCCCTTCCAGAGATGAATAAAGGCTGAGTCAAAGCTAGATCACAGTGAACAGGAATTGCAGTAAAATTGCCAAAAAAAAAATAAAAATTGTCACTCAACAAATTAGAAGTACAACAAAAAAAAGGCATTATGTATTGGAGTTAGAAAAGGTGGATCAATAGGGCCAGGGACATGCTGTGCTGGTGACGTGGGGTGGCTCTGTGGCCGTGCTGGGTGTTGCTGGTTATGTAGGAGATGGAAAGGGGCAGGAGGGAGCAGGAACGTGTGCGAGCACAGCAGCGATACCAGGCAGGGTGAGCAGCAGTGTCTGAAGCACTAAAGCACTTCATTAGGAAGGAGTGGTTGGGCACTGCTGGGGAAGGGGAGACAAAGTCCAGAGCTGAAACACAACCAGAGAAGGAGAAGTGGGCGTCATTCTGGGGGTGCATTCAGGCTGTGAATGAGCTGCTCTTCTCTCATCCCATGGAGAAGGGTCACTGTCACACTTTGATGGGCCGGGGAGCGATCTGTTGTGCATCCAGCTGGAGATCCCCCCTGCATCCTACCTGGAGAGCTCCCCTGCATCTTACTTGGAGTTCTTCCCTGTATCCCAGCTGGAAATCCCCCCTGCACCCTACCTGGAGATCCCCCTGCATCCAGATGGAGATCCCCTTTATCCTACCTGGACTTCCCCTCTACATCCTACCTGGAGATCCCCCTTTATCCTTCCTGGAACTCCCCCTGCATCCCACCTGCAGCTCCCCCTCGCATCCCAGCTGGGGGGATCCCACCTCCGTGGGGTACCCGAGCAAAGCAAGGACCCAAGGAGCAGGGAGCTGGGTGCCAGCTCTCCCTCGGCACACGGGGGTGGGAGCAGAACAGCTGAGAGCAGGACCGAGGAGGATTTCCCCCATGCAGTGCCGCTCCCCCCCAGACCCTTTTGGGGCCGGGGAAGGTGCAACGGGGGTGGATGCAAGCACCCGGCTCCTGGGCTGGCTGAAGCTCGGCTGCATGCGCCTGCGCTGGCTGCCTGGTTGGCTGCTCGCCTGCCTTCCTCCACCTCCTCCTCCTCCTCCTCCGGGCCCCTCCTCCGGGCTCTGGCGGTGCCTCCAGCCGGCAGCCGGCGGCCGGCGGGGCCGCTGCCACCCGTGCCAAGCGCCGTGCCCCCTTTTTTCCCCCACCTCTTCCCAGGGGTTATGCCCCGCTGCAGGGGGGGCTCAGGGTCAGGGCCAGCCCCTCCCGGAGGCAGGGGCAGGCAGGAGGTGTCCGGCAGGGAGCGGGGACGGTGACCTCCCCCCTCCAGCCCCCGAAGGATGCGGAGCCGAAGGATGCGGAGGCTCGGAGCGGAGCGGGGCTGCGGGGGCACCGCCTGGCTGTGCTGCTGGCTGCTGGGCTGCCAGGCTGCCGCCCTGCAGCTGCCGCCTTGCCAAGAGGTGAGATTTGGGATTATTATTATTATTTTATTTTTTTTTCCTCCCCCTCGAAGGGTTTTGCCCAGAGATAAGGCGGCACCCGGGGGCTGGGAGTGGGGATGGGGATGGCTGTGCCCCCGCCAGGGCTGCCCTTTGGGATGATAAGAGGAGATGGGACCCTTCTCCGAGCAGCTGAGCCCCCCCCTTTAGAGCTTCCCCTTTGCAGCTGCCCCTTTGGCTGCCGGTCCGACCCCCCAGATCCTTGCTGCTCCCTCCCGTGCGTGGAAATAACCGAGACCCCCCCCCAACGCCCCCACCCCAAACCAAAAGGACTCGATTGGCGCTCGCTGCTTTTCTAAATACTGCCCCGAATCGGTGCAAAAGGGGATGGGTGTGGGGGTCAAGCTGTCCCAAGCCCCCCCCAGTGTGTCACTCGGGGGTGTCCTAAGCTGAGCCATGCGTGTGATAAGGGCAGAGAAACTTTCTGCCTCTCTCCTGCTGTACAAACCCGACCCAGGAGGGACACAGCTGTGGGGCTGGGGCTGTGGGGCTGTGGTGCCCAGCCCAGAACGAGCCTCCATGGAGGGGACTGAGGCTGCCCCTATCTGCTCCAGGGTTTGCGTCCTCATCCCTATGGGCAGGGGAAGCCTCTCTGCTGCTTTTCAAGAGCAACTGAGTCCTTCCCGTGCTTTAAATCTGGGTGTGGGGGCTGTGTACCACCTCCCCGAACTGCGCTCGGTGGCTGTAGAGAAGCAGAAACCTGTGAGGTTGTTGGCAGTGATTGGTCCCCTTCTTATACCTCTCTGGGGATGCTCACGGAGCTTCCTAACCTACTGGGGCTGCTGTGTTTAGCAAGAAATATCTGTATATCCCTAGATAGATGGAATGGTGGGCAGAGGGTCCTGATCTGTGCTTGGGGGCTATCGTGCCCTAGGACCTCAGCTGGAGGTGCAGAAGCCCCTGTGTCCTCCCTGTGGGGAAAGAAAGCATCCCCAGCTCTGGGAATATTCCCTCTTTGGCTCTCAGATGTTTACTTTTTGCCTTCCAAGCTGCAGACCCTCACTGGGAGAGCTCGGGGTTAGGTTAATGTGGGAAGTCTCACAGTACGGGGAAGTGTGGGATGCCCGAATCGGTGGCTGTTCGGGGCGTGTTTCTGCTAAATGTTGGCCATCCTGAAAGAAGGGGGGTCATGGAGCCACCTGCGTTATATCACCTGCCTGCCTTCCCAGCTGGTGAAGGAAAACAGGCCCCGTGAGGGCTGCTCTCATCCTAATGTCTTCGCTCGGAGACTGAACCTCTGCAGATGGTTAAAGGTGACAGCTCAGTCTCAGCAGGGGTACCCGAGGGCTGCAGCTGGTATTTTGAGATTTGCAATTTCTCTGCTGGGACCCAATTTCTGTGCACCTTCGGATCTCGACCTGAGAGTTTTCTCCTCCTTTTCAGAAGGATGGACAATATTGTTTTGCCTTAAATTTTCACTTAGGTACCCTCTGAGGCAGAGACTTCCCTCGCTCATGTGGTGAAAGAGTTGTACGTAAACTTGTGTGTGTATGCACCCGTGCAATCTTATATCCCAAGGAATGTAATTGCAAACATGTCTGGATTGATTTAAAAAAAATAAAATAAATAAAAACAGCTTGCAAAGAACCAGGCTGGCAGAGCAGCTGATTTGCAAAAGGGAAGAACAGAGCTAGTGGTTCATGTAAAACATGGCTAATGCCTGGCTGTCATGTGTCGGTCTCAAAACTTTTTGTTGTAACTCGGCCTTGTTTGAGCGATCTGGGTGTATTGCCTTTAAAATCACAGCTTCTCCTGCTGTGATTGACTCTGGGCTGAGCAGACTCACGATGAAAAAGCACTGCCTGTAACATTATTACAGCCCTTTGAAGACTCAGGGAAGGTCTTATTGGCTTGTACCCAAAAGGCATGAGAAGCACAGGGCTTAATGCTCTGGCAGGTAGTTCACTGTGAATCTATAGGGGATCTTGCCTTTAGCTGCACTTTTTTTTCACCCCCTTCTTTGACAGCTTGTTTTTCTTTCTCCTCTCTGCTATGAGAAATACGCCTGTCTGCCAGTCTGTGAGGTTTCCACGCTGGTGCAGCATTTGCAGCAGTGGGATCTCCGGCTGTGCCTGAGGCTCCACGGTGCTCCGATAACACAGATAGTAACGATAATAGAGTGTCGCAGTGTCACGTTCCAGAAACCTTTTTGACATAGCTTTCTTTCGTCGGGGCCAGAAGTAGTTCGGCAAGCTGCATTTGGGAAGGGTACGTCTGTGCTGCACACCAAATGTGCGAGCAGCGAGAATGGATGTTCCCGTGGGTGGTTTTCGTGGAGCACATTGATGTAGCCACAAGCTTCTGGTATACCAGTGTTCATCCCTGGTGGTGATGCCCATTTGTTTGTACCCCGAGCTCTGTGGTGCTGGCAGCTCATCCAAAGGTGGGCTGGGTGTGACCCCAAGAGCTGGGCTTGGATGGTTGGGGTCCCTGTGGGGTGCAGGAGATGGGGAGCCTGACCCACTGCTGCATCCCATGCTTCTGGCCAGCTGGTGACTCGATTAGGATGAGAATAACTGCTCAGTGTATTCCTTCTGCTTGTGCCAGCGATGAATGGGATACTGATGGAAACATTTCACGTGTTGCATAAATTCTGACTTCGCGGGGAGTTGATGACACCTGTGTTTGTCACTGGCATTGAGTATGTGTTCAGCTGTTATGATGGGAATGATGAGATACTCGTTCCCATCCCCCTGCCACCGCAGGGTGCGTTTTTATTACGCCTCGTGTTCTGCTGCCTGCCTGATGCTCTCTCTAAACTTTCAAATTGAATGAGTCTTCATTGGCTGCCCCTTAGAGGCTCTCCCAAATCTGAATGCATTTTTCTTTTAGGACATTTTGGCTGATGCTCAGCCTAAATGGATCATTTCTTCATTTAATCATTCCTTTCCCTCTGTTGTTTTTGTAAAAAAATGACTCTTCTACTTCCCATTCAGCCAAATTGTTTGCAAAGAGAGATAAGAAGTATCTGAGCTGCTAGCAAAAATGTTTTCTCTCATATACCCTCTTTGCCTCTCAGTCAGTGTGCAGGGTGAGAGCAAACGCACATAATAATTTTGATGAATGTCTAACTGTGATGCTGCTATATTGGATGGTTTACCTGCCTCCTATAATGGCAGGCAAACCAGGTACAGAATTATAAAATGAATGAGTAGAAAAGGTAATGCTAAATGCCTTCTATATGACAGAGTATTTTTGTACTAGTCTGCTGGGATATTTCTGGAGAAGATAGAAGCAATAGAAATAATTTATTTGGACAATGGAAAAACCTTTCACGAAATCACTTGCAAGACACAGCCAAGGAAATCTAAAGGAGAGAGAAACTGGGTCAGGTGCCGTGGATTAACGATGTTGAAATAACGTCCATTTTCATGATGAGAAAAGGTTAAAAAATGGGATGTACCTAAGTTAAGTAAGAGGTATTTTAAGTATATTAGTATGTTAAATCAAGATAATAGGTACTAAGATAAGCACTTTGGGAAGTGAGGTGAAACTCTGTCTTTCCATATTAAGGATGGAGAGGAGATATGTGTCAGTCTTGGAAGGATGTTGTGTAACAGAGCTAGATAAAGTCAGCACACCTGTCACCAAAGATATGCTGGCAGGAAAAACAGGAACATCTGCCAGAAGGAATCCAAGTGTCTTAGGCACTGCTCTGTTGTAAGAGAACTGTACGTGCTGGGGAAGAGGGCTGGGGTCATCGTGGGGGGCCCCGCAGGGACAGCATCTTATGGGTGATGGTGAAATAGGCTGGATGAGTGATTTTAAAAAGGGAGAGAGAGAGAGAGAAAACATGTAAGAGTGTTCTTGTGCCTTATCATTAGCGCTTGGGAACTGTGAATAATTGTGTTTGTGCTATAATTGGTTAATAAATGTGTGGTGATCAAAGCAGAGGGAGATGGTGCTGAGGTAAGAAGGGAGTAACTCAAAGAAGGGTAAAAAAAAACACTTGTTAATGCAAGGGGTAGAGAAAGCTAAAGAGGTGCAAGTCTTCAGGATAAAGTAGAACTAAAAAGGCTCTCTGTGCCTTTGTAAAGCTAAATGTTGTTACTGTTAAAAGGATATGTTTTTATTTTCATGTAGCTGTAAACAGCCAATATAATGTCTTTGTTTCTGGGATTTAGTCTCTGCTGGCCTTGAAGTCTCTGAAGGGATTAGCTCATCACTAGACATTTAGGAAGGAGTTTTACTTCCCAGTAGGTTCTGTCACTGTCCCTTCTTATTATCCTTGTCCCTTTCTCTGAAGCATCTGCATTGGCTATTTTGGCAGCAAAGTAGGAGCTATCTGTACCAGCTGGTGGGGTGACCTGATGTTGTATTCCCTGGTTTCTAAACACCCTGAAGGGTCTTAGACTCCTAATGTATGAGCAATTCCTATTCAGCAGAAGAAGCCATGGGAAGATTCCTAGATAGTTCATATTAATTTTATCACCTCTTCTTATGCAGCCTTGTGTCTTTGAGATGAGAAATGGACAGCTTCCATTTGCCACTGTGATGGAGGGTCATAAAACGAAGAAAGAAAAGCAATAACACTGCTATAAAACTGCTGACAATAAAGTCAATGGAGTGGAAACAGGTGCATAAAAGGTGAGAAGGCGGATACCAAGGCCTAGGTGCCCCAGCAGAAAGCATCACCGCCATAGCACATAGGCAGACCGAGGTGGGAGGTGGGGGAAGCACAGGAGAAACCAGCATTGTGTCTGAATTTGAAACCTGAGATGGTAGTTTCAAAAATGGAAAGTGAGCCGTAGTCATAAAGGCTAGAAAATAAGAAAATTAGCTGCAATAGAAGATGCAATAACAGGCAATAAACTCAAAAGACTAGTAGACATTAAACCAAGAAAAGATTGCACTACTTCCACCATCAAACTCTACTTGATCATTCAGGATGAGTATTTACCGTCTGCAAAGAAGCCTGAGATTTTATCTTTTCTCCCCTCTTCTCCCCTCTTCTCCCCTCTTCTCCCCTCTTCTCCCCTCTTCTCCCCTCTTCTCCCCTCTTCTCCCCTCTTCTCCCCTCTTCTCCCCTCTTCTCCCCTCTTCTCCCCTCTTCTCCCCTCTTCTCCCCTCTTCTCCCCTCTTCTCCCCTCTTCTCCCCTCTTCTCCCCTCTTCTCCCCTCTTCTCCCTTTGTTCCTCCAAACTTTTGTAGCTTTAGAGATAGCGAGTGGGGACGCAAGCACTGCTGGTATTCCTGACACATCCATGCACAGTGTCATGTTGGGTCTCCTGGGTGCTGGGAGGGGTGTGTGCAGAGATTTGGGTTGTATGTCGATTTGGGCAGTTGCCCTCCCCACCTGGGCCACATTTTCCACCGGGCATCAGCTGGAAAAGCCTTGGCCATACTGTGCATTGATTTATGCTGGCTGAGGACCTGGATCAGAAATACTGGATTTGCTGGAAGGATTTCCATTATCAGAAATACTGGACCTGCCCCCACCTCCATATCTGACCCTGTGCTCATCTAAGCCATTGACAGGGCTTCCACCGACTGTAACAACCATGGGGTAGAGCCGGAGGTTATCACATCAGGACTTGAAGGGCTCGCTCTGTGGACAATGGGGAGATGTAATTGGAGCAGGCTTTCCCTGTGTCAGGGGAACGCTACACATGCATCTGCTATACATATGCATAAGTCACTATCAACACCTGTTGAAGGAAGCAGTGAGCCCAAGTTAAGTAGAAAAAGCATAAAGTGGAGAATAGATCAGGGGCAGTAAGAAGAAAGGCGGCCTTGAACCCCTCATGCTTGAGGTAAGAAACAGTATTTGAGGGGTGTCAGGGAACAGGTCCCATACATCTCCCAGAGGTTGTCATGGTCTTTCCAGGGGCTGCTACTGCAAAGATGCTGTGCTGACATTCAGCACAGCTGTGTCTTCCCTGACTCTTCTGTCTGCCTGGAAAAGAGTATCCCTTCCGCTCCCCATTGGTAGCATTTTAGATATTATTCTTGGCCTGAAAATCTGTTTAGGTTTTGATTGTTGGTAATAAAAACCTTTTTGGTTTTCAGTCTTTTGAAAGTGAAAATCTCTATAAAGAAGAGGAATGCTCAAAAACCCTTTTCTCGACAACCTCTTTTTTTTTTTTTTTTAGTTTAGTTTTTTATTTTTTAAATGAAAATACTTTCAATTTACAAATCATCAACCAAATCTAATAATGACCTTGTTTCAAAAGCTTTGTGATGCTCAGTTTTATAAATAGTGCCAGACAGTAATCTCTGTATGCTTGGGACAAGGGCTCACAGCCGATTTAAGGTGATTGAAGATGACGAGTGCAGCTGAGCTGCTGGCTCCCCTGTGCTGGTACTGGTGACCCCAGCAATGAGTCGGAGCAAATGCTGATTCGGCTGAAAATGAAACTGCCAAAAAATAATTAAAAAAAAAAAAAAAGGAGGTGGGAGGGAAAAAGATGAGTTTTTAGCTGGATGAAATGCAGGGATGACTCAGTGTTCAGTCCCCAGTGGGCCTTTAGGACTCACCAGGCATAAGGGTGGTCCCCTCTTGTTTTGGCCGTGGAATATAAAACTGTGGTCAGATAGAGATAGTCTGGATTTACACCGAGATCATGGCAAGGAGACTATTTTCTGGTGGAGGAACAAGAAGAAAATGAGATATTGGCGTAGAAGAACTGGATTGATGTCCTCTATTGTGGAGCTGTGGTTTCTGCCTTCAGAGATGCAAGGAGAAGGATATTTGTTGGCTATGAGGCATGCTTTCAATGAAAAAAACAATTATTTCAAATATTGGGCTGTTCCCAACTAGAAGATTTCTCTGACAAATTATTTTTTTTTACTGCTACAAAGAGAAGGCAAATCACTCGGCCACTTGGTATAGCACTAAACCCTCGTCTGTTAGTATTTTATGGTCAAGGAGTATGGCACACAACAGAAATGGTTTATGGTGATATTTGAAGATATTTGGAAAGTGCCTACAAAAAATAAAATAAATGATAGGAACTTCATTATTTGGTGGTGAAAATGCTGTGAAACTCAGCTTATATTTGTTTAGATTTCCTTCCATCTTAGAGGTGCAGATATTTTCCAGGGATGATCTACAGGATCAGGGTGTTTGGAACTAGGTAAAAGTCTACACCCATCCTTCTCCCATCAGGAGAAGAGATTCACATAAGCAGAGGGAGCCAATCCATGACACTGGACAGATCCCTGGCTTTCTTCTAGTTACCAGGGTAGGCACAGCCAAAACATCTGGTTTCTATTCAGTAATTGCCATTGTGGGTTACTAATGTTAATCTTATAATCCAATTTGATGAAAAAAAAGAACCTGTTTTGGGGAAAAGATGAACTTTTCCTCTGAGTTTGGAACTATCCAGAGCTTGCTTAGAGATATTTTTGTTGTAGCAAATAAAGTCAGGAAATTGAAATATGTTGGATAACCAAGCTAAAGAAAGAAGCAACAGGGAGCGCAAAACCTTAAGGTGCCATTAACATAACTGCTGCTGGGTTGATTAAGTACAATAGATGTTTAATAGTAGAGGAATCAGTGTGTACAGTGAATGTATACTCCCAGAAAATGGAAATACTGTGAAGTGGCGACTCCCAGCAGCAAACTCAAGGGTAGAGGTGATTTAGACCTCAGCTGTTGACTCTCAAAGTGTTAATTTCCTGTGGTGCTTCTTGCAGCATATGAAATCCTTCTGGTTTTGTTCTTGCTCTCTGAAGTTTCTCAAAGGAAAATCCTCATATGGACTGGTTGGGTTTAAAAAACATGCAAGGGTAGAGCCGTGCCTGTTGAGAGATGTGCGTCGGAAAAGGATGGCTTATGATTTTTTTCCCAGGCTTTTATATCCATGGCTCCCTCCTGCTGGCAAGTCAACAGTGCTGATCAAATGCTGCTTGTTTCTGGTTGGCTCCTTTTTATCCCCAGCACTGTGGTTCCTTAAAGCAAATGAAGAAGAAGAAAGATTTCCCAAGACAGTTCTTTTGTTTGGTCTTATTTCATCCAATTTAAAAAAGAAATAATCAGACATTTCTTTGAAGGAAAGAAACAGGGACCCTAATCAGCCTCCTTTACAGCAGGATTTATGCTTGCATGAAGGGAATGTGACCTGATGTGCGTTTCAGGGATGCTGGGAGGCTGCTCAGTAGAATTGGAGTGGAGAAATGATTCAGCTCTTAGCACTGCACCTTTCTTGGCAAGCATCCACCCTGCAGACCTGCTGATGAGCAGCTTGTCTTGCCTTGTGACTAATGTCAAGTGTCCTGGTTAGTAAGGTAATGGCCGTTTTCCCTAGAGCTGCTCAAATAACACCTGAACCCCGTCCAACTGAAGAGCAGACAGGGTGACTGTCGATTAACGGTGGTTTTGGATACTGAATATAGGAGTCACCAGGACTCTGAATTCTCCTTTCTCTTTTGGCTGGAAGCCCAGTGAGCTCTATGTTAGCCTTTGCATGGAAAGAGGCAGGGGGTCTAAAGGTGTTGCTCAATCCTGCACCAAAGCAACGTCCTGTTAGTGTTGAGGGATTCTTATAGGGGTGCACAGACCAGGCATCACAAATAATTCAGCCTTCAGCCCTATCTCCTTACTGAAATAGCTGTAATTGATGGTCAGATTCCCATTCACTTTAGCTAAGAAGAGCCATAAAGTGAAAAGGAATCAATTCCTCTCTCCTTTTGTTTTGCAGTATTTTTAACTGCACTTAATGCCAACACTGCTTACATGTTTGCTGGCTTCTCTGAAGAGCCATCTAATTTTTAGTTCCAGCTTTTAAATTGAAAAAGAAAGCTGTTTTGCAGCACTGTCCATTGCGATACTGACCTGCTAATCTCCTGAACTGCTTTAGTAAATGAGGGAAAAGATTTCTGCAAAGCCTCTCTGCATGCTTATGCAGGAATCATAGTTCTCATTGAGGGGGGAGGGAGGAAGGTAAGTCTTCTCCCACTCAGGATTGCAGAGAGAAGTTGGAAAATGTGAGAAGTTAAATGAACTGGAGCTAAGTTGTATCATGTTTTAAGATACTGTGGCACTTGAATAAATTGCGTGGATTTTATGGGGCATAGGCAATGATGCTTGACTCAAGGTTTTGGGAGGCTTTATGTGGCTGTTACTGAAAGCACAATTTGGTTAACAAACTTTGCCATTATTCACCTTCAGTGTTTACCCTGTAGAGTCAAATGGAGACCCAGCGGCACCTCATTAGGAGCCAGACATATGGGAAATAAAAGTAAATTATTTAGGCAATATCCTGCTTTCACAGGCAGCCTCTGTCCTGTTAAATATGGCAGGCCTTTCTCTAGCATGGTTTTGTCCCATGATAACCAGTGCAGTGGGTGAACGGCATTGTGTCCGACTTCCTCAGCAGTTCTCCAGCAACAGTCCTCATGTCTAGCCCAGGACCTGCCACGTACACCGAGATTCATGACACAGCAGTGTTTTATTCTACTGGGCTGCAATATCGCCAGCCTGGTATTTCAAGCACTATGACTGGAGAGGAGAACAGTTACATCCTCAAAACACCGGTGCCCCAGGGCCAAATGCTTATGTGAATGAGTCTCTGTGTGGTCCGATAGACTGTGGAGATATTTCAGATGGTAAAGGCGAGTGGAGGCAATTTTGCCATGGGATCACTGTAATCAAGTCCAGCTTCTTGAGTACCTACCACATTAGAAGGACATGTATCACCCTCTTAGTTCTCCAGGACATCAGAAAATCAGTGCGGACAGAAAACTTGCTCTAGTGACCCATGCACAGACCAAGCATGAGGTCCTGGGTGTAGCTAAGCACTGGGCAGAGCCAGCATTTCATACCATGAACAGGACTTATCTCACTTTTAACTACAGAAGTTAGGTGTCAAGGCTGACCTAAATGTCTAATTGCCAAAAGTGACAATCACCCTTCAAGGCTAATTTTTCCCATCCTGTAGGGTTGGTGTGATTTTTCTGCTGAATGTGCCCATCTTTTTCTATTGACTACAGAGGGACGTCAAGCAGACACCCAACTTTTTGTTATCTAAAGTAAAATGAAGTGAATCTAGAGCCATCAGTAGAATCAATCGCTGCTGTAACTGAATTACAGTAGCTGTTATACAAGCTCCAAGGTTGCTTGCAAACTGCAGGGGCAAGCCAGGATATCACAGTGGTGGAGCTAGGTCTCCACAATGGCCTAATTACACAGGAGAAGGAACTTAAATCTTTGTCTGTGAACAACTGAATTAAAGTGGAAACACAGCAGGAGCACAGCCTTGGTCCTTAGTTCTGGGGAACTATTTGTGAGCAGAGTTTCATTGTTTTGCTTTATGGCAGCTTCCTCCAAAGAGGTGTTATCACACAGCAGTGTCCCTTCCTATCAGAGGAATAATTAACACCAAGTTCCTGCCAATGTAAATTTTTGTTTATGATATATACAGGATTAAAGCTGTAAGCTTGCATGCAATGATCAGATTGTGATTTCTTGGGGCTGTTTGTCAAATGGGCTAGACCTGTATTTGAATTTATTTTCCCCGTGTGAAAAGGAGGGTGTTGAGTTTATGATTGCTTACAGAGTGCATGATTACAGGCTGACTGTGTTACCCGGGCAGGAAAACCAGCTACGAATGCATTTCTTAATGTTGTAGACTAGATCATATCTTGCAGGCACAGTCAATAGCAAGGGACAGCTCAGAAACCGTGCTTGAGCACAACTCTAATCTCTTCCTTGTCCTGCCTTTTCTCCACTCTGGGGGCTGGTGAGTCACTACTGATTTATTTGACTGATCCAGCCACAGCGATAACACGTGGTCCTGCCCCTTGAAGAGGATTTAATTGTGCTGCAGCCCAAGTTGTGCCTATTGCTGTCACCCCCGCCTCGCATTTCAGCCCCAGCCATGGTCTTGCATGAGAAGGAAGCTTGGAGCTCCAGGCACCATCCGGCTGCTGGAAATGCTAACAAATTTGCATTTATAGCTGCCTTAGCCCTGTGGGTAAGTCTGCTCATCAGAAGAAGTGTGCACTGAGCAGCGCTTGGCTGGACCCCACTACTGAAGTTCAATTTGACTGGGGTTAGCAGCATGAATACAGGGAAGAGGCTAGGAGCTGAATGCAGCCGATGGCCATGTTAAACCTGAGCTGCTTTTTCTCCATTGCTGGCCTAGCTCAGGCAGCCTTGGGCAGTTAGCATGTCGTGGGTTTTATTTATTAGTTATTCTTCCAGTGGAAACGGACTCTGTGGGCTTGGAGGTAACCCAAGAGGGAAATATTGGATGAGATTTCCTCAGAAATGTACACAGCTATGTATTTTTTCTTGTCAGACTGTGATTTAAGATCTTGCTTTGTTCAACAAAGGGGGTAATTTCAGACATGTAATGCAGTAAAGCACTCACAAAGGGCATAGTCCTGTTCTGGGACAAGTGGTTGCAAGTCAGGCAGAAGTTCCTGACCTCCCAGACTTGAGCTCCATATGATGCTACAGGTGCCATCAGTCTTGTTTTTGTCTTTTTTAATTTTCTGGGAGGCAAAACTGGAATATTCATTAAAACATTCAGTATTCCCAAAGTTCAATATCATAGAATCACAGAATGGTTTGGGTTGGAAGGGACCTTAAAGCCCCCCCAGTGCCACCCCCTGCCATGGGCAGGGACACCTCCCAGCAGCCCAGGCTGCCCAAAGCCCCATCCAGCCTGGCCTTGGGCACTGCCAGGGATGGGGCAGCCACAGCTCCTCTGGGCAGCCTGGGCCAGGGCCTCACTGCCCTCTGAGTGAAGAACTTCTTCCTAATGTCTAATTTAAATCTACCCTCTGTTATTTTAAATCCATTTCACCTTGTCCTAGCCATACATTCCCTGACACAGAGTCCCTCCTCAGCTCCCTTCAGGCCCTGGCAGGCCACCGTGAGGTCTCCCCGGAGCCTTCTCTTCTCCAGGCTGAACACCCCCAGCTCCCTCAGCCTGACTCCTGAGCAGAAGGGCTCCAGCCCCTTCATCATCCTTGTGGCCCTGTTTTTGTCAACATACTCATCACTGAATATGTCTCTAGCCCTTTATTTGTAAATTGAGTTCTTCCATTTTCTGAGATTTAAAATTTAATATTTTAGTGAAACAAAAGGTTACTGACAAGGGTTCTGACAAGAACCTCATGAGGTTCACACAGGCCCACCTCTTGGGCCTGCCCAGGTCCCTCTGGATGCCATCCCTTCCCTCCTGTGTGTTGACAACACCACACAGCTTGGTGTTGTTGGCCAGCCTCCTGAGGGTGCACCTGATCCCACTGTCAATGTCACCAATAAAGATGTTAAACAGTGTTAATCCCAGTACTGACCCTGAGGAACATCACTCGTCACTTATCTTCACCTGGGCTCCAAGCTGCTGATCACAACTCTTTGAGTGAGACCATGCAGCCAGTTCCTTACGCACCAAATGGTCCACCCATTGAATCCAAGTCTCCAGTTTAGAGACAAGCATGTTGTGTGGGACTGTGTCAAATGCTTTGAGCGATCCCAGGTAAATGAAATTAGTTGCTCTTCCTCTATCCCTCAATGCTGTAACCAGAAGGCTACCAGATGTGTCAGGCCTGTTCTGCCCTTAGTGAAGCCCTGCTGGCTGTCCCCAGTCACCTCCATGTTTTCTATGTGTCTTAGCATAGTTTCCAGGAGGATCTGCTCCATTATCTTGCCAGGCACAGGGGTAAGACTGATGGGCCTATAGTTCCCTGTGTCCTCCTTTTTTCCGTTTTAAAAAATGGGTGTTATGTTTCCCCTCTTCCAGTCAGTAGGAACTTCACCGGGCTGCCACAACTTCTCAAATCTGGTGGAGAGTGGCTTAGAAAATACATCTGTTAGTTCCCTCAGGACCCATGGATGTATCTCATCAGGTCCTATGGACCTGTGCACCTTCAAGTTTATTAGCTAGTCTTGAAGCTGGTCTTCTACACTGGGTGGTTCTTTGTTCTCCCAGTCCCTGCTTTTGCCTTCTGGGATTGATGAAGATTCAGCTAAAAGATGTCTTATTTGCTGTGGATTGCTTTTTTTTTTTTTTCCTTTCTTTTTCTTCTTTTTTTCTTTTCCCCTGTTTGAAAATATGCAGCCATCTGGTCAGCAAACAAATAAAATGCTGTGTGATATTGGCAGCAAAGAGTACACTGAAAACCAACTAATCAGGGAAGAGAACTGGTTTTGGTTTTGCATTCCTCCACCCCCCAAAGACTCCTGGTGAAATTAATGTTTCTAAAAAGCAGAATGTGGTCATGATTTTCATATAAGTAAATATAGCTTTGGCAATAAAACTCAATACAAACATTTATATTTTTACTTTCCCCAAGAATTAATTAGGCTCTGCAAAAGAAGAGTAAGTTTTCCTCCTTATTGGAATCCTTGGTTTGTAATACGGCATGTACGTGAAACAATTAAAAGTCCTGGTTAGAAACAGGTTTTCTGTCAATGTAACTACTTTGCTTAAATAGTGTTTCTATTGCAATTAGGTGAGTTTCACTTGTAGTGCAAAATCATTAGTCACAGAAGTGATTAATTCCCTAGCTCTTATCCCTCTTCTTTTAGGGATTGTACATACTGGTGGAGAGCCCTTGTTTTGGGCTAATACTGGCACAATCCACGTTCAAGGTTCATTTCAGCCTATCCCTGTACCTAAAGCTCAGCCTTTGAGGGAGTTGGGGTCTAAAAGCGAAAAACTACACACAAAAGTGAGCCAGACCTATCCGTCCCCATGTCCTGAATGAGAAACACACCAAAAGTACACAAAACTGTGTAAATAATGACAAGGAAATGAGGGCTGGGCTTCTCACGCCTGTACCCTGCTCCTGCCCTGCCCAAGCTAGAGAGCTACCTGATGTTTTCCCATATAATGTCATCTCTCAAAAGAGAAGAGGAAATGTGAAGTGAATGCAATTGGTAGGAAATTGTAGAGGAGGTGACAGGGCATAAAAATGCTACAAGATTAGATGAGGGAGCATAACCCAGACTTCCCTCTAATAACAATGTTGTTCTTTTTCTAATATTTTCCTGCTACCTAACGCACTGTGAAAACCCCCCACACCTGACAGGAACTGATAACTAAGAGCAGAAGGGTGAGCTGGAGCTCTGCAAAACACTTATATGCTTGTTTTTAAGCACATGAATAATTCCACCAAAGATTATTTTTTTTTTTTTAAATTCCTTATTTAACATGAATTTTATGCTGAAATATGGTGCTGTATTGAGGTCAGGGAACTCTGCAAATTGCAGAGAGTCAGTACTCTGACATAACTGAGATATATTACTGAATTAAAACCTTTTGTTTCCATTAAACCGAAGACTTAACTTTAGGCGCAGTGTTGAAAAAAATGCATTTATTGATGTTTAAAAATATTTAAATATTAAGTCAGTTTGGTGGTAATTTCATGCTGTCTTTTGTGGGTTCTTATAAAAATATTTATTTTGTGCTGTGTACATGCAGTGGACTTTATCAGACTACTTGTGATGTCCTTTTATATGCTTTTAAAAATGTAATTTGTATAACAGATTGGACAGGATGCTGCTGTGGGACTCTGTTACTGGAGAGGAAATGCAATGAAACGGGACCCATTGATTCTTCAGATGATTAAATCTGGCCATAGTTCAGGTCCTCACTGGATTAAAGTGGACGACTTGTAAAATTGGACTATAGCTCCACATGAACCTGCCTTAAATCCTACCAGGATGAGACGGGTGGTTCGGTGATAGTTTGTGAACCGAATCCTTGAAGATTTTTTGAAGATTTATTCTCCCGTAACTTCAGAAGTGAAACTTGGTTCAGAGCCATGGCTCAGTGATGTAGTGACCATATGGAAGAAGTTGCACAGGCTCTAGGATGTACTTACACGTGTCCAAAAGTGTTTCTGTTGCCCTAAACGTTTAACTTAGATTGGGGGAGCCTCATAGATAAGTATACTGTAATATTTTCTTTAATGCTTTCTCCTTCTGTCTTATTTTTTTTTCTTGAGCACAGAGATATTTTTCCCATTGAAATTATCAGCCTAGGTACTCTCTGAGGTAAAGTGTTTTATCCCACTCAGCTGTTTTATATACAGTTAACTTCTAGTTTTTTGACTTTATACCTTCTCAGGAGTGCCAAAGTTGGGGATTTTGCTGTGTCCTTTATTTTGAGAAGATCAAAAAGGGCCCAGATTTACCATATTGTCTTACATCTGATAAAGAAAGGTTGTGAGAAGACATGGCGAGAAGTGTGTTCACTTGGCTGGTGCTGAAGGAACCACTGTAATTGGGCACAAAGTTCGTGCAAGCATGCAAAAGAGGGAAAAGAGGCAGAAATGAAAAGGAAAAAGTAGTCTGGGGGAATGGAAAGCTGAATTCTCAAGGGTGGTCTGGGAAAAGCTGGTAGGTCTGTGGAATGGAGACCTCCTGGGCAGGTCTCCCCTGATGCTAGGGGCCAAAACCTGCTTGTCTTGAAGCAGTTGACTCCTCTGGTTGGTATTTCAGGTCTGGAGCCTCCTGATGGCCTTGACTCCTTCACAAACAGAAGCTCAGAGAGCTTCCCTGTGGCTTTAAGATATTTGATCCTGATTCTGCAGGAACCATAGGTAATGGCTTTCTTGGGATTTGCTTGTGGGCCGTAAAATACTCTGAACTCTTTGTATGCAAATTATATTCTGAACAGGCAACAGTCGGCAGCATATATACTTAAAAAATAGGAGCTTCTTTCATTTATGAGTCTTAAGCCATGAATAGCTGGGGATAAAACATCTAGGTTGGAAAGGAGGAGGAATGAATAAAATCCAGCATATTAAAAGTTATAATTAGACCTGTGATCAACTTTGATACTGTCAGGCCTTCCCAACTGTAATAACTCCATAGCTCTGAATAAAAAGCCTAACCATATTTGCTGTGAAACGCGAATCTTGTTCTTGGAGAGTGCTTTGGTTTATTACGCTGTGCCAATGTGTGTGAATTAGAGTATGTTGTACTGGGATCGTGTAGGTGGCTTTCTATAGTGTCCATATGCACGCAATGTTTGCATAAGACATACCGTATAGTTGATGTTTGTGTTCAATAGGCACTACAAAATAATTCTGGAAAACAAAAGCTGGTTGGGGTATGGAAGTCGCCTTGTGTCAGTAGATCTCCACTGACGTGCCTGGAAGTCGCTCTGTAGAGAGTGAGTGAGGGGCACCTGGAATCTCAGAGTGCTTTGGGGAGCACCTTCCACCACTACCCAAAGCTTTCCTTGCTGTTAGGGAAGGCAAATGTGTGTCATCAGATGGGTGGGCTTGGAAGAGCCGTCACTAGACAGCGTGGACATCACCTGCAGCTCTTGGCTGAAGCAAGGTTTGGAAACTCCTTGCAAATATGGCACATGGAGTTGATGTAGGATGATTCCCTCTGCAAGACTGGTTGTTTGCATTGTGCTGTGGCTGTTGAATAGCAATATTTAAACAACAACATGTGAGTTTTCTTCACTTTTTAACCTAGAAATTTAGGACGGTAGGTGAGTGAAAATATTATCAAATCAAAATAATGAAGTGCTACACCTCTTTTTCCTTTTTTTTATTGATACTAAAGAGTGGATATAGAATAGATTATCATCAGTTACAAAGGCAAGTACTTGAGCTATGGATAGGATGATTAAATATTGATAGTTAAAGGCTGTAGCCCATTAATTCTATTTTTGACGGAGCTGCATGGGATCATGAATAATATCATTGAATCTGACATTTTCTTCCTTAAGCCTAATGTATCTTTCAATGCTTTATCTTTCAAGCTGGTAGGAATTTATCAATGACTTCTAAATTTCAGGTTTAAGCCCTAAAATTCTGCTTTGGCATGGCACTGAAGGGATCAGTCTTTTTGCCTTGAGGCAAAGGTGTGCCCAGTACCATTGTGACCTTGCTGTCCACCAAAAACTTGCACATGCAGTCACCTGAAAACCTGTTGTCACAAAAAAAGAACAAGTGAAAAAAATGTACTTTTAAAAATAGTTGTTTTGAACATTGGAATAGGGCTTTCTGTTTTAGAAGAGATAACTTCAAGAAAATGTGTTATCTCTGGTCTGGAAATCTGATAACTCCTGGAGAAGCTGATTCTTGCTGTGTGGAAGGAAAATAATGTGAAGCAGTGGGGTGAATATTTTTAGGGTACTGTGACATAATCACAGATTTACTGAGATAGTGAAAGTGTCACTGAAGAAGTTTAGCCATGCATCAAGAGCTGTGAATGTTTATTAAACTTTTAATTATTATTACATGTGCATTGATTTGCTTGTAGTGAGTGAGGCTCTCTTAAAACAAAACAATAAACCCTTCATGGATAACCCTTAAACTGTAAGATTTTCCTGTTGTGAATAGTGAAGGATAGCTGTCGTATATTACTTAGTAGTAATAGAAGCCATTCTCCCTTTGTGTGTTCACTTTGTGAATATTTATTTGGCTGTAAATCTAAGAGGAAAATTAAAATTGGAAATGTCCTCCCTATTGCCAGGAGGAGCTTGGCATTCTCCACCTTTCTGTTGACATTGGGCTTGATATCAATATCTCTTTCTGTATTTACATTTACATTTCTTACCTTTACATCTCTGCTACAGGCAGTGTAGCAAACTTGGGGCTCACAAGAGGGAGGAGTCTGTGAGCTGTATCTCACCTATCCCATGCTAAGTACTCCCTCCTCATGTGCTTGTTGACAAGTCCTGCCTCCTAAACATCTAAAATTAAATGAGATGGATCTATCCCTCTCCTGGTGTTCATCTAGCAATAATGGTGGACAGTGGCAGTGCTAGAGAGCTGGGGAAGTTGTGTCTTGGAAGTGTATAATGCGTGAGTGGGACTTAGAACAGTGAATTCATATTCATGGAGGTTAATTTTCAAGAGGGAAGACTCTGAACTCTCCTTTGGGCTCTTTTAATATTTGTAGAGCTTTACAGGGATGAAAGGCTGTGTTACAGTTCGTAGAGATGGAAGATGACATGTCGCTGCCCTGTAGTAAGCCAATGTACTGCTGACAAGTCTATTACAAGTAAAGTCTGACTCTGGCTTATTGCATTCAGCATCTTTTTACAAAGGATAAAGTGTTTTAAAGAGTTTTGTGAGAGGACTGTGACAAAATGATTGCACCAATTTACTTGCTCTCTGCCAAAGACAATGCCTGTGTCAAAGTAGCTGACCCCCTCCCAAGCAGTTGTTATTTAAGGCCAGAAAGTGTAAAATCTGGCCTCACAGATCCAACGTGCTATTTAGACCACAAAACCCTTGGAGAAAGGTTGTCTGGATCAGGACAAGCAAAACCTCGAGTGGTTTAGGCATTATAGCTGGATGACAGTATGTCAGAAATACATTGGTTTGGTGCTGGGAATCCTGAAAGGTTAGCAAAGGTTAGTGAAATATTAGAGGCAATCTAGGGACTGGGGAGAACAATAATTAAAATTGTGGCGAGATGCTGATGGTGATAACTGGGTACATCACAGCTTGGCAGGAGCAGGGATTGTCTGGAAAGGGGGGATTATTTGTGCAGTGGAGCCCATTTGATCTGCTCCCTTGTCTTGGAGACTGGCTGGCTGGAAGCTGGATGGGCTGATTATCATTTAGTTTGCCCCTCCATTCCCCCCAAATCGTATACAGTTACGCCATTAACTAAATTATATATATATAAAATCTTGCATTACCTAAATAGGCTATTAGCCCATGCAGTACTCTTAACTAGGCAGCTCCTTATGTTCTCCTGCTTGTAAAGTTTGTATTAACCCAGTGAATGCTGCTGGATTTCAAGGCACAAGTTACTCTAGAAATGCTTATGACAAGCTTGGGGCTTGCTAGCTGTACTGGCTGGGAAGGGCATCTTCTCACCATGAGAAGTCCCCTCTCCTTGATGGGCTGAGTGGTGTGAGCTGTGTTGGCTGGCAGTGATGCAGGGAAAGGATGGATTAGGTGAGCTGGTCAGGCTGTAGGTGGGAAAAAGAGTGAGTTCGGAGGTGTGGGGAGTACAACTGTGCTCATTTCCCCCAGTGGCATCCGAAAGATGCTTTGGAATCAGAGCAGAAAGCTCTTGTTGTTTATGTGAAAGAAGAATCCATATAATTGCTGCTGTCCATTATTCACTGAGTTGAGTTCAAAATTCATTAAAAAAAAATCAATGAGTTTTGGTGCTATTGGAGAAAAGTCTTAAGCAATTGTAGGCTGTGTGTGGGACCAGTTCTTGCCTGTCTGTGGTACGCACATGGGAGCCTCATCTGGCAATGCTCCAGTGCCTCACAATAAACTACATATATTTTCTTGCAGGGGCTCTGTAGCAAAGCAGATTTCTTCTAGCTTTATTTTACAGACTAAAAATAATTGCTGCTTTCTGTGTATCCAGATACAGTTCATAAACAATTCTTCCAATTTGGTGCACAGTTCTGAGAAGTGGCCATTACAGCCCCAGCATAATAATATTTCCATGCTTCTGGGTTTAGCTGATGCCAGGTGGTATTACAGGGCTCCTGTACCTGAGATCTGTCCCTATGGGATAGGGAGAGGTACCAGACCGGGTCCCTATCCTATTCCAGCTGCCAAGCTGCATCTTCTGGCACATTGTCAGAAAATCTTTCAGAATTTCTGCAGGATCTTTTGTTTGTCTTGATTATGGTGAATTTAATAATGATGGGAAAAAAATGATGTCCCAAATCATGGGGAGAAGAGAGGGAAGTGTTTTACAAATGATTTGATGTCGTTCTGGTTTAGTTTCCATTGAAATGGGTGGAATTGACTGCTGCTACTGATTGAAATGAATGTGGGCTTAGCCTGGTCTCTGAAAGTTTTATCCTTGTTTTTTCATCTGTTTGTTATGGTATTTCCTTAAGGTTCCCAAAACTATCAACTGAAAGTCTGTGCCCAGGTGAGATCCTGGGATGGAGATATAAAGCTGAGCCTTAGCAATGGGGTTGTCTGAAAGCGATGTGACTGACAACTGCATCCCCCCTTTTATTTGACCTGCCTGCATTAAACTGCCAGATGTGAGCCAGGAGGTACAATTTTGGGCTTGGAAGCCTCTTACAGCAAGTTTGCATTTTCACAGGAGCTTCCCTCCTATTAAAATATTATTACCATATTATTTTTCTTTTGATCAAAACCGTGAACAACTTCTAATGGAACCTCAGCTGTGTTTAATACAAATTCGGAATTGTTTGAGTTTCTTTCTTTTCAATTCAAATAGCTTTTAATTTCTACCTTCAGAGATATAGTGAAGAAAATAAACCCACGTGGAGTAAAAAAGAAGTCCTGGACAACACAAATTTCCTCAAAACTTCAGTTTTGGTCACATTGCCTTGCATGACTGATTTTCAGCTTCAGCCCTACAACTGGCCCCATGGTTAATGTTATCCCAGTGCCAGGCCCTGATGGATGGTGTCTCCCCACCACCCTGGGTGCTCTGGTTCTTCTTGCCCAGGGGTGTAACCATGCCCTGGGCACCATCAGCAGCAGCTCTGAGCCTTGGAGGAGCAGTTTTGTCCCTAGGGTTTGGGCAGTCCCATTGCTGGCATGGGCAAGCAAAGCACATGAGGGTTTGTGTGCTGGTGCTACATAAGCACCTTGCTTAGATGGGAAAATGTTTGGAATATCAGCTGTAAAAGAACCCCACTGTTCCCCAAACCCTACAGCTAAAGAGAGAGGTGACAACTTTGTACCTCACATCTCCTTGTTAGGGGATTAGTTAGCTGGGATTTTAAAGAGATGCTGTTAGTCTTAAGGTTCTTCCTTTCTAGTTATTATGACTTCACTGATTTATCTCCAATGCTTCATCTCTAAAATTGCACATCATTTTCCAGCCTTTGGGCAATTTCAGTGTTCAAGTTGTTATTTTCCCTCGCTGTTTTGGTCTGATAGGATTTCTTCCTCTAATTCTACGAAAGAGGAAAATTGACATTTTCAGAAAAGTTTCTCAGCCTTCTATGCAGGTTGCACAGTAGTTGCTTTTTTTCTTTTTTCTTTTTTCTTTCTTTTTTTTTTTTTCTTTTTTCCTTTTTCTTTTTTTTTTCTTTTATTTTTTCTTTTATTTTTTCTTTTATTTTTTTCCTAGAACAGAGGAAGGATTTAGCAGTTGTGAAGTCTGGTGCTCATCTGTTACTGGAAAAGAATCCCCAGTAATAAGAATAAAATAACAGGGGAAATTGTTTGCAGATTGTTGTTATTTTGCCTTTAGGATTAAGTGACGTGCTAGTGAAACTGGAGCCCTAATGATGGCTCGGCATTATTGGATATTGCCTTTTGAATCAGTCTCCAGGTCTTTGAGCTAATCATTTTGAGGAGATCTGACTGTGCTTAAGTGTTCCCTCCCTTCCCCCCTGCTGGCATGGCCAAGGAGGAGAGAAAGGACTTAGGCAAAGTCCCATATAAATGCTGGCCTGTCTGGGTGAGTTAAGTAGGAGCTGGAATTACCGATAGGAGTGTTGAGCTCTGTAATCCTAACAAGAATGAACATTCAGATAAGAAGTGCTTTGGATACTTAGATGAATCCATAGTGAAATTTTAATTATGCCCTTTTGTGACTAATCCTAAATTGCTGCCTTACCAGCCTTCCAATCAGTAAGGCTAAATGAAACGTTGTTAAATAACACTGCTTTGTGTTAGCACGTTATCACTAATGTTTCTTTGGAACAAGGCTTCTCTGCATTAATTTTCCTTCAGAAGGATATTGTGTCATTTTTTTGCATTGCTCCAGCTCCTGTTGATGCCGATGGATCAATGTGCACCTGCTGGAGCAGGAGCTGGCTCCGTCTGGGATCTGCTGATGCGATTTGGAGAGCAGTGGGGTAGATTCCAGCTGTTGGGTGCCCAGGGGAACACAATATCCCGCTGCAACTGGGAGAATTGGGTTCTGCAGCCAAATTTACCCATCATAAGTGCATGGGTTCATGAAATCACAGACTGGCTGGGGATAGAAAGGACCTGTGGGTCCATCTGGTCCTATTAGCAGGGCCACCCAGAGAAGGCTTCCTAAGACCGTGCCCAGGTGAATTTTGAAGATAACCAAAGAGAAGAGCCCACAGCCTCTCTGGGTTAGGTTTAGCCCCTGCTTGTCTTCTGTGACTAGTGGATGGGGATGAAACCTGCATTGCTGTCAGGAAGTCAAGCAGCCTATAAATAATTGCACCTTGCTTCGGATGTTTCCACATTTTCATCAGTGAGGCATAACACCATGTGCTGCAGCCCTTGGCCATTGGCATGCTAAGACATTACCAAACCTATGGGTGCATGAGTGCTTGTGTCTCGCAATACCCATGTCCTCTAGAAGATCACTTTTAAAAAGATGCTTTTAGGTACCTAAAGATGCCGAGATTTATGTGGGTGGCCCAGTGATTCTCCCAAAGTCCCACAACAGCTCAAGCTGGTGGCAGAAGGAGGATCAGAAGCTGTAAGCTCTATTCCCAGTGCTTGTTCTAAGCATTAATGAACACATCTTTTCCTAATGCAAAGCTAAAGTGTAAAGTCTGCTGTGAAATCACCAAGAAAGTGAAACTCAGGATGTTTATAAGTCAGTTATCTTTAGCCCCTCTCCCAAGACATTTAATAGAGAGTCGCAGTCCTGACTCACTCTCCTATACCATTATGAGTAATAGAGCTGGTGACATGATGGGAATATCTCTGATCACTTACAGCAGTTTCCCACGTTCAGGGAAAAGCATAAAGCTAATGTGTAATCTAAGGTGACTTCTAAAGCTACCTGCAGCTCAAAGAGCAACAGTGCTTGTTCTTAGGTGCACGTTTTGGTCTTACTTACTCATTGCAGGACTGCTCAGAAAGGAAAATTAAAATATATAATTGATTAGGTGGGATATTGGAGAAAAGTGGGTGGGAAATGAGTCACTGAATCTCTAGTTGTTATGGTACCCAGATGTGCACGTTGTGGACAGGTCTAGGAGTTTCATTTGGGTGCGTATTCATGAGTAATTCCCTCTTCCCTTCTGCCGTGCAGAAAAGAGCATCTGCACTCTCATTTATTATTTATCTATGAGCAATGTTTTTCATTTAATTAGAAATGTCAAGGTAAAATGATCTTTGCTGGAAATAGAAATGTACTCTTGTACTTAAAGGGTAATGTGTGCTTAGAAAATGTTCATACATTTTAATTAGCAAAAACCAAGTTAAAACTAGTGTGCTGCACAACATTTTGTAGAAATAATGTTTTGGAGGAGATTTGTAACAAAAAATGAAAAAAAAAAAAAGCAACATGACTTTTGGTGAATCCAAGTGGTCATTTGTAGATAATTAAAGTGCATCCTTTTTGTGTGGCACGATATCATCCTTGTACGTTATAAAGCACTTCAGCTGGGGATGCACGTGAAGTGTAGTGTGTAGGAAGAGACGCACCGCTACATACTGCCTATGCTTTTCTCTTTCTCCTCTTTCACATCTAGTCACATCCCATTTGGCTGCGCTGATTGCTATCCATAATTAAATTCTCAGCAGCAAATTCAATTTCTGAATGGGTGTGGGGTTGAGCATGCTCTTCCTGCATCTTATTGCATGGTACTGCAGAGAAAAGCAAGGGTGCATGCACAATTTTTCAGCAGTCTCTAGTAGTAGGGTATCAAGGAGGGAAGCATGTGTAAAGGTTAGTCCTGCTAGCTCTACGCACCCTAAGAAAAACACTGCTTGATTAATGGAAAAGGTTGCTGTCTCTTTGGGATTTGGTGTCTGTTCCCTTCCTGCAGGCAACAGGGCAGTGGGAGGGGGGATGCTGCAGATGGTCCAGCCTCTGGTTCCATGATAGAGACACCCGAGCAGGGCACTTCCCAAAGGGATGCTGCTGTTAGTGTTTGATGTCACCTGGGGGCTATAACACCCGATGAAGGCCATTGATATTAACCTGGGGGTGCTCAGACCCAGCCATGCTATAGGCAGGCCTTACCACATGGCTTCCCATTAGTTTCTGTGGCCAAGGGGAATCCACAGGTTGTCAGCCTTTGCTAGACTACCCACTTTCACCATCAGTCAATCCTTTAACATTTTTTTAAAGAACGGCTGTAGTAAGGTTAATACATTTGAAAGCATCAGTTGTTGAAAAATATTGGTTTTTGGGCACCTCTGGCTCCCATGGGCAGTTTGACTGAAGTCACTAGGATGACTTGCTTGAATAGAGGCTATTAGTCATTAAACCTGGCTCTGTACATCCCTAATGAAGTGTATGTTACTAAAGGAAAGTTGCTGCCTCTAAGAGGATGACACAGCTCAGATTTACTGAATAGACAATGGTCTTGTGGGCAATCATCGCCACTCAGTAGCTTCGTCATTGTAGGAAACATGACTCAAGGCATTGTTTCCTTCCAAAATTCCCATTATATTTTTCTTTGGATTTGGTTAGATGCCAGGCAGAAGTCCCCATTAGCCTAGAAGCTGTGTACATTCCTGCCATGAGTAATAATCTCTGACCTCTTCATTTGTCAATCAGTGACCAAGCCTTTGGGTGGATATGATGGCCTTACTCCCCTAGCTTCACTAGTTGTGGTGTCTTTAGCAGGTTAAAACGGTAAAAATGGCATGGGATATAGCGAAGCTGTTACGTACAGGCATTTAAAAGGAAAACCAGGGCTAAGCAAGCCATCCAGTTGAAGAGATAGCAATGGTTTCTAATTGACCACATGGCTGCACGTGAATTTTCTTCAAGTTGCAATGCATTTTCTACTGTCAGGGACAGGGTAGGAATGGCTGGAAGTGAGTCCACAGCTTTAGCTGTACTGCTGTTGTCTTTTGCTGTTGTCTTTCTCTAGTGACCTATATCAGCAGACCTTTTTGTATGGTGTGTTGCAACATAGCACTGGAAGGATGCTGTCCTATGAGCTGTGTACCCAGCAACACTTGAAAAAAAAAAAGTCCAAAAAAATAAGCAAAGATTAAACATAACAAAATAGGACTTCTGAGCCTAGACCAGGTCATGATCGGGGGGTTCTGGAGCATAATCACAGAATCACAGAATCATCTAGGTTGGAAGAGACCTCCAATATCACCTAGTCCAACTTCTGACCTAACACTAACAAGTCCTCCACTAAACCATATCACTAAGCTCTACATTTAAACATTTTTTAAAGACCTCCAGGGATGGTGACTCAACCACTTCCCTGGGCAGTCCATTCCAATGCCAAACAACCCTTTTGGTAAAGAAGATTTTCCTAATATCCAACCTAAACCTCCCCTGGTGCAACACTAGCAAATTTCCCCTTGGTCAGACTGTTCTGTGGGGCTGAGACCTCCTGCTGAGGGTGCCCAGCTCTGTATGGCTGGGCTGGCTCCAGGGCATATGGTGGGGATTTCTCTGTGCTCTTCCTGGGAAACTGGGGAGGAACTAGAAAAGTCCAGTAGAAGTAAAAAGATGGAAGTTTTTTTCATAAAATATCATGGGCCAGCTATCTGGAGCTCTTTGGAAAAAGAACCAAATAATAAGAGCAACGATATAACAGAAGCATGAGGTTAAAAATATCTGCAGTGGGAAAGGTAAACAACCAGATGAAGATATGAAGAGGCATCTGTGACTAATAGGGGAAAAACAGCAAACAAAAATGATGAATTATGTGTATTATGTAAAATAGGTGATGTTGGACAGTGATGTTGGCCAAAATACATCAAGGGAATGGAGAGAGCTTTCACAGACAGAGAGAATAATGTTTACCTTACAATAACTCCATTACTGATCGTGTCTTAAGTAATTTATGATGGAGAGATACCAACCTGTGAAATACCTTCATGGAAAATAATTAGAGGGTGGTTTAGAGCTTGTAAAATAATTGGAAGGATGATTTGAATCTAGAAAATCAAACATTGAATTTATGTATATAAAGGGTTCAGTGCAATAATGAGTCAGGGAAATTCTGAGAAATGGAAAAAAATGCTGTACTTCTTTTGTTCAAAAAAAAGAAAAAAAATAGTCTTGAACATCACTCACCCATAACCCTGACTAAAACAGTGTAACAAATAACGGAGGAGAGAAAATCATTATCTAGCTAATAGTGAAACCACGGATTTCACTGGAACAAATGATGTCAGACAAATTTCATTGCTTGCTCTGATAGAGACAAATCAGGAGATGGGGGTGACTACAGCTCATGTTATTTAAGTCTGGCCTGCGATAAAGCACTAGCTGTCGGATTGCATCGAAACCCGCTCATAAAACAAATGGAGCCTCTGTTTTGGATGCTATCGTGTAGATGGATAAGTGGCCAAGGAGCTGTAAACAAAGCAGTGACACATCCAGACAGAGATTCATAGCAGGGCAACTGGAGCATGGAGCAAAAAAGCATTTCTATTGCATGTTGCTTTTGGTAAGAGGAAGTTTCAGCTACCCTGAGAAACTTTGTAGATGGTACTGAACCAGTAAACATACAAAACAGAGGAAAAAGGGATAATTCCTGGCGTGGAGATATTTGATTGTCAGGAATTGATTGAATTGATTGGCATTTGATTGGCATTCAATACAACATGTACCAGGGCTGGTGACAGAGTGTACATACAAATCCTGGCCCCTGATCTATCAGACGCTACAGGCAGATGCGTAGTTCACAGGCTGGGCTGGCTACTGGAAGAATAATGTATATTTTTGGTCTAAATGGGTGGAAATATATCTTTGGATTAGATTTTAGGAAGAAATTCTTCACTCTGAGGGCGGTGAGGCCCTGGCCCAGGCTGCCCAGAGGAGCTGTGGCTGCCCCATCCCTGGCAGTGCCCAAGGCCAGGCTGGATGGGGCTTTGGGCAGCCTGGGCTGCTGGGAGGTGTCCCTGCCCATGGCAGGGGGTGGCACTGAGGGGGCTTTGAGGTCCCTTCCAACCCAAACCATTCTGGGATCCTATGAAATTCAGATACATGCTGGAGTGCCGTACTGAATAACTGCAAGTGAGAATGCTCCTGAAATGCCTTGGTTCCTGCATGCCATCTGATATCAAACAATAATAAAAAATGACTTTCTAATGACTTCTTAGGGAAGCAACCATTATATTAACCAGAAAAAATGACTTCCAATTAATAATTCAAGTATCTGCAGCAAAAATAATCCAAAAGACCATTTCGGTGGAAAGCAGAAACCTGGAAATAAGGAAAGTTCAAAGAGATCCAAGGATACAAACTGGCAGCGCAGTAGGCTAAATCTGTCATGTAGCACAGTGAAAGAGATCAGTTTGGGGACAGAAAGTTCTGGTCTTTCTCCTGGTGGCTTTTCCCAAAGAAATAATAAAAGATACCAGCGATGAAGGGTGTAAATAAATGACTTAGGGAAAAAATCAATTCAAATTCAAATTTAATTCATACTCAATTCAAGAATTAAATTTAAATTCAAGGTGAACTTAAATAAGTTGTAACTGATCTTGACTTTCTAAATCCAACACAAGTGTCATCAGGGGCAGTGCTGGTAGAACTGCTCTCTTTTGAAGACCTTTGCCAATGCAGGTGTAAATATTGTAACAAACTTGACGCTGCTTTAAAGTCTGTTTCATGTCACTTTATCAGAGCACCTGTAGGTGCCATGGGGTTCAGGGATGATGTGCCCACTTTGGTCCAGCTCTGGTGGCAGCCCATGCAGCTAAGGCAGCCCCAAGGCTGAAAGCTTTGTCCCCTCCTGACATACAGCTCCTGCCAGGGGCTGAAGCCATGAAGGCTTTAATGAGTCTGCCTCTCACAACAGCGAAGATGAAGAGCCAATTAAAGGAGGTGCTTAGGTGTCTGGATCATTACATTCATCAGGGGAACAAACTCGAGCTCCTGTGAGGGTGCTGTGTCTTGTAGGCAGATTTGTTCTTCCTGCGGCCTTTGTCCACAGCCTAGAAACAGCGAGAAAAGCTTAAAGAAATAATAATAAAAAAAATCGTGTTGGAGGAAAAACAGATCAATGTAAAATTCAGCAGCGTGCGATGAGGCCAACCAGAAATGTCAGCTGTCCTTTTGGCTTTGCATAACCATGCTGCAATGTTAGCTGTGTCTAGTTTACTCTGCGAATGTGGAACATAATATAATATAATATATTTCTCCTTTATAATGTATTTCTTACAGTTAAAGCTACCTCTTCCCTCCTCCTCAGCAGTGAGGACCTTGCCTTTGGCCTGAATCTTTGTTCTTATTTCTTCCTTCTCCTTATAATCCTTTTGTTAGCTCCTTTGTCTACCAGTTTCTGCCTTCTCCCCTACTATAGCATAGCTGGGTTGAGAGATGATTTTATGAACTGAACTTTGCAGAGATAAAAAGCCAGCTCCTCTGCGAGTCCTCTGTACATAACAGACCAATTAACCTTGAGAATCAGTCCTGAGGGAAGCTGTAGAAGGTTTCGGCTGCTCATAAGCCTATGCCTGGATTTTCCCCCCTCTTTTCTTTAAACTGTGCCATGGGATCAAATTGTAAAGAAACTCCATTGACTTCCACAGTGTAAATTAAATTGCATTTTGCTATGGAGTTTGACTGACAGTAGTTTTCTTTGAAGAATGCATGTTCTGGGGAAAAAAAGCACCGTAATAAGTTGTAGATACAGTAAAAATGTAACAGGGTGACTTTGGACCAAAGAAATTTCTTTTAATCAAGAGAATTGTAGAAATCCTTGTGGTTTGCACTGAACATTTCTCACCACTTGTTCTTTGGAGCAGAGATTTCGCTTTGTGAGGTTTGATGTAAATGCACCAGGGGTCATTTCACAGACTGTTTCTGCAGATAGGAGCTATCAAAATAGAGCAAGCCATTTGTTTAAAGAACAAGAAAACAGGCAACAAAGATAGAGAAAGAAAAATACTGGCAACCGAATTCTGTTCTGCTGCAAGGATAACGTGGTGGTAATTCTAAAGATTTAAAGGAAAAGTTGGTTCTAGCTTTGTAATGAAACCTTTGCATTTGTACACAAGCTATGCAATGTATTGGAAGCTCTTCTCACTTTCTTAGAGGTTTGTAGATTTTAATGTGCAAGCATGTTATCTATAGATACCCCTGATCTCAGTGAACAATTGATCCTTGTTTTGGAGAACGCTTTGACCGGTCTAAATAAGATCTCAAGTCTGACATGCAGCAAGTTGGTAATTATATTGGATTTATAATTTTCTCTCTCTCCACATTTTACACAGCTTAAACAAAGTCAAACTAAATTAGCAGAATTATCATTTGTGCATGGAATCATATTTGGGAATTAAAAAAAATCACGTTAGGGAAATCCAAGGAAGGAAACTCTTACTACTAACAGGAAACTGATAAGAAACCACAAGTGAAGCCAAGTTGGACCAAGAGCCTGGAAATTCATAGATATTTACAAGCTGCAGTATGGCAATCCTGGAAAGCATTGAAGCTGATAGGAGAAAGCTCTCCTCAGCTGAACTTGAGGATGATTCCAAGCTCTGAAGCAAACATTTTTAGGTTTTAATTGTTAAAAAAAAAAAAAAAAATCTGGAATGCAAATAACCCTCAACTTATACAGAAGGAGGGTAGATTCAAAGTGTTTTGAAGAGAGTTTTTCCACTGATTTCAGGGGTTGCTGGGACTGCTCCGTGTCCTCCCTGCCCTCTATCTCTCACGTACAGCCTGTGCTCTTGTTTCTGTAGCTGTGTCATAGCTTCTGCACAGTGGAAACACAGCGCTGCTCTTTTTATAGCCGGCTTTGCAGCAGTGCCATGAGATGCTCTAGGAGTAAAATACATTAAAATTATGAGGATGTATGAGCAGTTCGAAGCTGTAATAAACCTCTTCTTCAGCCTTTCCTTATGGGTCTGCTCATGCTGTGTATTCCCAGCTAGACATAGGAATTAGGCTGGATGACAGACCTGACATTTTCTGTAATTTGCATAGCATAAAGACGCTGTGAAATCACTGAAGATTATGTTGCTATTAAACCTTTTCACCAGGGTGTTTTAGGAGCTCTGACTGAGGACAGAGCTGCTTCTCCACCTCTTCACCCCTCTTGCCTTGATTGTGTGATGCCACTTGGAGGTGGTTCCTGCCCCAGAAGATTTTCTTCACACGAGGGTGAGGTGGGGAGGTATGGGTCCCACTGATGCCTTTTCTCTTACTAGTGCCACAAACACAAAGTCTTTGTGTTTCCCTGGGAGGAAGGTTGCTGTATATTTTGGGAAGGAAGGGAGGCTGTGACATGGCATGACTTCTGATTTCTTGGCTTACAGTCCTAGCAGTGCCCTTCCTCCACTTTGTTACGATACACTAGCCATGTCCCTGATCCAGGGGGGACCATGGAAGACCCCATGGTAGGCATAGCTGAGCAGCAAGATGTGGTGGCAGAGACATTGCTCAACATGACCAGAGCACAAGGGAAGGTCAGTCCTGCATGCTGACAGTAACAGCACATATGATGTTGAATATGCTGCTTGCTACCATTAGTACCTGCTAGACCCCTCTCTGTGGGTTTAAACACGATGACCAGAGGTACCACAAACACTCGGGAGGAGCAGGATATGCTCAGCTTCACAGAGTTGCAGCAGATCTGTCCCTTTCCTTTTTGCACCTGATGCCAGCTCCCTGATGCTGTTGGTGTTAGGGATTGCTATAAATGCTTGGACAACCTTTGCCAACCTATCATCATTTTACAGCTGATGATCCTGGTGGCTACATCTTGGTCCCCGTATGGTCACATAAGCTGCTGTTGACATTAATGGCTATATATGCCAACCAGGGGACTTGTGAGGAATGACACTGCTGTGTGGGTGAATCATAGCATCATTTAGGTTGGAACTGACCTTCGAGAACATCAAGTCCAACCACCAGCCTGACCTACTGAGTGCCATGTCCACACGTCTCTTAAATACCTCCAGGGATGGGGACCCCACCACCTTCCTGGGCAGCCTGTTCCAATGCTTGACCACCCTCTCCATGAAGAAATTCTTCCTAATATCCGAACTAAACCTCTTCTGGCATATAGAAAATGGGCACAGCATGTCCGAACCCCTCCAACGCTGTGATGCTGTAACCTTCATCTCTGCTCCGGGTTGCTGGGATACAGAGCACCAAAGTGATGGATACAGGCAGCTTTAATTACCCATTTCCCCGTCAGCAGGCTGACTGTCAATTCTTCGTGCAGGTTGCTCTGTTTTTCTCTGACTCCAGCTCTCTCTCAAATGCCCAAAAGCTGAAATCTGGGCTGGGTGGTTTGTCCTCACATCTACTTTTAAAATATTTACTGTTGTGTAGAGAGCTCTCCTTTTAAGAAAAAAATGTTCCTTCTCCCACTTAATTTCTCTCAGGCAGCATCCACACTGGATGTGCATGCTCACAGAAAAGGGATAGTGCTGTCAGCTTTGCTCTGCTCACTTTGGCTTCTTTACGACTCCAGAAACACCAATGTGGCAAATGCAGTCAGACAGAAAATAGCAAAGCATGAGCTGCTTCTCCAGCAAAGCAAAGGACTCTTGCGGCCGCTTGAGGTACAGATAGCACAGGTTTTGCAGACCACTTTTTGAGAGATTATGAAATATTGCTTTTTTTTTTCATGCTAATTTATAGAAGCGCCGAATTCCCACTGGCAGGAAGGATGGTGGATCGAATCCCAGGTGACTTTTTGGACCTCCATCTTTTAAGGAGTGAAGCTCTCTTTTACACCATGGAAATCCAGAGAGTTTGGTGTATTATAAGGTTTCACCCTGAATGCATTGGTTGAAGTACAGTTACTGACTTAGTGGATTTGGATGTTAAGAGCTGAACTTCTCTAGAGACAGCTGTTGCCCTGCTCAGCGAAAGCATTAAAAGCTCAGAAGAAGCACAGTCTAGTTCATTACAGATGCAGAGTTTCATTTTTGAACTAAAAAGTGAAAAATTTGGAAAATATTAGATGTTAAAAGTTTATCTACTCAGACTTTAAAATATTCTCTACAAATATGAGTGAAAAACTGAATAATCTATATATTAAATGACTAAGGAGGACATGGGGACAATGTTGATTTTCTAAAATGGTTCAGTTGGAGAAGTTTACCAAAATGTGGTCATTTTCCACAAAGTATCTCAGCGAACCAATGCAAGCAGCAATTTTTCTTTTTTCCAAGCAGCAATTATCACCCAGAAACTCCCTGTTGGTTCCTGTCCATGAACACCTTCCTGAGCCAGAGCTTCTGCCAGGGTCTAGCTCCAGATGAGGTCCTCCTGGAGAAGAACCATGCCCTGCTCTGGAGCATCTCAGCAGTGTTGCACCTCCTCAGCCCGTCCCCATGCCCCCCACCTTGTAGGAGAACAGAAGTGGGTCTGTGTAACCTGGGTGTATTTTCTGAGTATGGAGATATTCCCTGAGGGGTGGTCACTGGCCCTGGTACACACAAAGTGCTTCCCCTCTTGACTTTACAACCAGTCGTTTTTCCTATAGCTTTCCCCTGGCTCCTCTTCCCAGAACAGTTTATTTTCTGCCTTTTCATCTGTAGCCTCTTAGCATTAAGCTTACTAATGTGCCGTGTTTGTGCTGAATATAATCTATTTAACAGAAAACGAGTGCCTGAGGCTGAGGCTACAGATTTTAGCCGAGCATTAGGCAGACCTAATTCAGCCACGGTGGCTACTGGCCTGCAAAAGCCTCTTTTATTTATTTATTTATTTTATTCTTCTTTTTCCTTTCCTGGCTGCATAAATCTTCAGAGAATCCTTAGTCATGTGGTAAAGCTTGTTTGGCCTGAGGAGTTAATCCTTCCTAAGACAAGTCTTTCTCTCTCACATGTCTGGCTATTCAGGAAAGCGTGGTCTAAATCCAGGAGAGTTTTCTTTAGAAACTCGCGGCCTTCTGCAGAGAAAGGTGCATGATTCACCCAGATACGAGGCCCCCAGAGCTGCTGAGGCCTCCAAGTCCACTGTCTTTGGTCTTTTCCTTATGTATCATAACAGCCTTCATTTAGTCTTCACTTTGGGAAATGAAATTAATTGCTGGAAAATTGATTTTTTTTTTAAAACAGGGAGCACCAACCCACCTGCCCCATCCTTCTGCAACTGCCACCTGGCCTGAGCATCAGGGGCTAAGAACTATTGCAAATCCTCTGGCTTTTAGTGGGGTTTGATATGCCAATAAATCTGTAGCTCTCCCTCTTCACTGCCCAAATTTCTTCTCATAAAAATTATTTTTTTTAGCTGTTTGGTCTCACATTCATTTCCACTCGGGCTCGTTGGGTCTTCAGGGGGAGGCTAGTTAAATGTGACTGAACACACTTCTAAAGAGCACTTTTTTTTTTTTTTTTTTTTTTTCCTCGGGATGAAAGGATTATGGTTCTGTGAACTGCAATATTGAATAATGAGACCATTTGTAACAGTAAGAATTATATGTGGGATTCTGTTAGGTAAAAGGACAAATTTGGCTTGCATGCAAGTACGAGAGAACCTTTGTACTTTTCAGATTTTCCAATTAGAGCAGACATTTTCCTCCCTGAGCCACCCAGTTAGGGCTGTATTAAAACCACGAGCTCCAGACACAAGCAATTACAAGGCAAGCATCCCAGTTGGGGAGCAGATGTGCCAGCTTTCCCTAGAGAGCCTGTACAGCCCTGCAGTCCTCTTTGTGACCCCAAACTTCTTCCCCTTCAGCTGTATATACAGCCTCCCAATTCACCTTCCCCTCCAAGCCTTTACACTGTCCTACCCCTACACCAATACACAACTCCCAATGTATGAGTTTTGTCTGCTTTTCCCAGGTGCATTGCTTTCTTCTTGGTTGCCAAACAGCTGTGAATTCACCTTCTGCACCACGTGGGCTGTCTTCAGATGGTTTTGCCCTTTGGGAGCCCTATTACAACTACAGGACCCATGCAGGTGAAGCATCTGGGAATGGGCATATCCTAAATATCTACAGCTACCTAAAAGGAGGTTGCAGCAAGGAGGGTATTGGTCTTTCTTCTCAAGTGATAGGATGTGAGGAAATGGTCTCAGGTTGCACCAGGGGAGGTTTAGGTTGGATATTGGGAAGAATTTCTTCATGGAGAGGATGGTCAAGCATTGGAACAGGCTGCCCAGGGAAGTGGTGGAGTCTCCATCCCTGGAGGCATTTCATAGACATGTGGATGGGATGCTTAGGACCATGGTTTAGTGATGGGACTCAGTAGGTCAGGTTGATGATCAAGGTCTTTTCCAGCCTAGGTGATTCTGTGATTCAGCTGGGCTCTCGGCTATGCCTTGTGGGCTGTGGGTTTCTCCACATTGACTCAAAAGTAGGACATTGTGCTGAGTTTCCCATGAGTGAGGAAGCACTCCAAAAGCCTGCTTTCTGCTTCTATCTGCTATCACCTAACATCAATTAGTATATGATTCGGGTGGCGTATACCTGCAGGAGTTAAAGAAAAATAACAAAACCGAAATTTAATTTTCACCAGGTAGCATCAATCACATTGCTTTTTATTCCTTAAAAACACGCACATCATGTGAGTGCAATGCCAACCCTCACGTGCATTATTATCCACGAGGGCCAATTAATGGGTGATGCCATCATCTTTCTGCCTGCAATGACTCCCAGCACCTAACGTTTTGCTGTGTAATAATGCAGAGATGTTTCTTTCTTTGAGGCTGTCTCTGTGAATCACTGTAATGTATGTGAACAGCGAAAGGGATTTGGAATTAATTTGGTACAGATCATGGCTATTGATTTAGCCTGCCTTTCTGTTTGGCAGCGTTTACGTGTTTTTATTGAGAACGTGTCGAGCACGGGTTGTGTTGCGCTGAATCATTGTCCGTAGAGCAGCAGGTCAAGTCGCTTTTTTATTTCCAGCTGCCTGTCCTGTGGGTGGGGATGGCTGTGCTCCCAGGGCAGCTCAGCCTCAAAGGGATAGGCTGTTCCTGCCTTTAATTTCATTGTAATTTGCCGCAGCATCACACAGTGAAAGGGGAAAAAAAAAAAGCAAAGCCCCAATCTCAGGCAGATGGCCTGTGCTCGTAATCCGTCATCGTAATGGCTCCTGACAGAGCAGCTGTAGTTCACTGCTAGCTAGTGTTTTCCATCAGAAACAACAGTTTTCCTGGGATATGAAACTTGGCTGTAGCACTTTGCTTTGCTTGAGTGTCTCGTGCGAAACAACAATGCAGGAGAGGGGAAATACTGCTTTGAAAAGGGAAGCGACCTCACTCCCTTTGAAGTAACCTGCTGGCGTGGGACTTCTGCTCTTTTGCCCCCATACTTATGTATTTGTACAAACAAAACAAAACAAAACACAACAACAACAACATTAACAAAATCCCACAGCTCAAAAAGAGTCTGAAGTTGCATCAGGGGAGGTTTAGGTTGGATATTAGGAAGAATTTCTTCACAAAGAGGGTGGTCAAGCACTGGAATGGGCTGCCCAGGGAAGTGGTGGAGTCCCCATCCCTGGAGGTATTTATGAGATGTGTGGATGTGGTGCTTAGGGACATGGTTTAGTGATGGGACTCGGTAGGTGAAGCTGATGGTTGGATTCAATGATCTTGAAGGTCTGTTCCGCCCTAAATGATTCTGTGGTTCTTTGACTCCATAAAAATACTTGGCCAGTGGTGGTGGATTTATAATTATTTATCTCCATGCCTAATGGCATGTACTTGTGTATTGATTTGCTGCAGTAGACATGATCAGACTAATTTTGGTGACTCATTATGAGCATTGAGTTATGGCAGGGCACACCAAGCACTGGGCAGGCAGGTGTTTGGTGTTTGACAAGTTGTGCTCAGGTAGGACAAAGTTGTACAAAAAAACCCGCCACATTGCACAAAGAAAGGCATGTGGAAGGTGGCTCTGTGTGACCTGGCAGGGCTTGAGCTGCTCCTTCCGTGGAATATCCCTGAAAGCCCTCAGCTGGGGTTATCTCTGCGTTGGGCAGCACACATTAAAAGAAATGTTTTCTCATCCATTTCAATAAGAATGCTTTTAGCTGGAAAATAAGCCATCTCCTGTTGAAATGATATATCTGAAATACCATTCTTTGCTTTTCAACTAAAACAACCCAACCAAACAAAAAACACAACCTCTTTTCTCACTCCCTCCTTCCTTCTAGTCTTCATAGTGAATGACTTTGGCATCCAGAGTGGTTTCACCCTAAGGAACCTCAGATGGCAGAGACCTGTCTGAGGTGATGTGCTATCCCCAGGAGGCCCTAGCTCTCACCCTGGGCTGTGAAAGGAGCCATTTGGACTCCTTTAAATGAAATCTACAGACTTTCAGACTCCCAAATCAGGGTGGATCTGATACTCTTGAAATTGGTAGTTTGTGGAAAAAAATGGAAATGAGCATATTATACCTGTGCTTAATTCTGATTTTCAGAGCCAGTTAAGAATGTATTTGGTTGCCAACTTACAAACATGTGATGCCCGTATAACACTGCTTCATTCCTACCTGTCCTTGACCATTGAATCCTGCTTAATACTCCAATGTTTGCAAAGCATCCTCTGGTGGATGGTGAGAAGATGGTGTGGAAACCCATGTGCTATCTGCTGAATTGGTTGGAGAAGCACATGCCCCTTGCGATGAACTTCCCTTGGCGAGATGACAGATGGATGATCAGGAAAGCTTTGCAGAGCTGCAGAAATGGGGCCAAGTGCTCCTGGCTTGATCCTTTGTGGAGCTTTGCTAAGGAGCTGCTTGGGATTGCTGCAGCAGGGGCTGCTCCATGAGGTTTCCTCCTGCTGTGGAAGCCTCTCTCTTCCACACTGAAGATTTAGGATGGTCTTAAGGAGGAGATTAATCCAGCCTTTAGACCCTCAGGAGACCTGTATTCAATTTTCCCATGTGCCACCTCATCCCAGCACTTGGGGCAGCCCTCAGAGCTGGTTGGGAGCCCAGCTGTAGTGACAAGTGGTGCCTGGCTAAGGAGCAAGGCTTTTAAATAACTTTTGTGAATCTGGTCCTACAAGTCCTGGGCCTGAGTCCCTGTGTGGCATTAAACTGGGGATAACAACACTCCTCTTCCCCAGGAAGGTGCTATGAGGATAAATACAGCAGATGTCCCAAAGTGTGCCTTCACATTCTGTATCATAAGCAGATGCACACTGATCATTGAATTATAAGATTTTTCATAATTTTTCATTTAGCATCTCAGACCTAGAAGCTGAGAAGAGTGATAAAGAGCAGGTATTGATGTCAAAACTGTTCTCACTCATTCAAATGAGTGAATATTTGGGCATGGCATGGCCACCACTTCAGAATGTCACTTTTTCAAGTTAGGGTGGGAAGAGGAGCCCCTGCAGCTGGACACTGCTTAGGACAGGGATTTGCAACAGGGTGGGGGAACATGAACCTGTGTGCAGTGTGTTGGTCAGGAGCTCACCTGCTTAACTTCAAGCACGCTCACAAAACCTTTGCTTGATGGAGACTGACTCAAACATATATTTCAGTCTTACATTGTGCCCTGAGGTGATGCTCTGGTTATGGGGAGAGGGGTAGGTTTGCTCTTTCCTTGTGGTTTTAGCCTTGCTTTGAATTCTGCCTCTGGTACTTTTTGGGTTGATTTCTGTGTATTTTAGCATTGAGGTGCTGGCCCTGCAGCTCTTTCCCCGTCTGTCCCACAGGACAATGTGAAGAGGTCGAGTCTGAGGATCCATCACTGGTGGCCTGGAACAGTGCTGCAAGACTGAGCCTTCAACCTTGTAAATCCTTATAAAGCAAGGAGTTTAATGATTTAGAATAATAATGCATATTTACTTCCTTATTCAGGGAACACACATGATAAATTTAAAAGGAATTGGATGCAAATTCTGCAGCCCCAGGAATAAAAATGTGCCTGCTTTAGCTCCGCATGCAGTCAGACCCGTGCAGCTTCTCCTGCACTCTGTTGCAGCAGTCAGCGCAGGCTTGTTTCTATTTAAAACCTTGACTGATTGAACTTTTGTTTTCTGAGGGCTGCATTTCGGCTCTCTTCCTCCGTGCTACGTGGAGAGGAACTGAGCAGTTTTCCTGCGCTATTGTTCCTGCCTGGGACAGGTCCCAGCAGCTCGGCCCCCCTGCAAAGGGGGTGGCAGCAAGGGACAAGGTGGGAGGGCTGGCACCTGCAGGGGGGTGACCTGGGTCTCCTTGGCAAGGACACAAGCGTGGAAAACCATCGGTGTCTCGAAGGTGGAGAGGGAGGGAAAAAAGTTGTCAGCAGCCCAGGGAAGTACTTGTGAAATCGCTCGTCCTGCTTTGCTTGCTGAAAACTGTCCAAATCTTTTGTGACCTTCTCCCCTGGGAGTTTTGTGTGGGAATACGAAAGAGAAATAATGAAAGGGGGAAAAATGATTATGCAGGGAAGTATTACTGCAGCTGTTTGAGCTGGAGTTTTAGGTCACCATCTTTAAAGGAAGGGGAAGAGCCTTTGGTTGCTCCTTGCTTCCTTGGCTCCCAGTTTGCCATGCAGGTCTAATCCCTTTCTGCTCTGTCTGAGTTACGTTCCTGTCCTGTGGTTCTCGGGCACCTACATCCCTTTCAGATCCCCAATGTCGTGCACTTTTCTCAGGCCAGGTTAAGGCGTCCTTCTGCTGGCAACCACCCAAATTCAGAGCAGCACACGCCTGAAGCATGCCTTTTATCTCACCAAAAGGCTGAGGTTAAGCACAGACCGGAGCACTGAGCGCTGTGAGCGGGTGGTTGCATTGCGGGGCGATGCGTTTCCCCCTCCACATCCATCAGGGTGCTCCACATCCAACCCTGCAGACCTTACGGGCACAAAAACCTATTTCCTTGCTGTTGGTAATCCCTCATCAGGCTGATCCCAACCCCTGGGCAGAGGTAATTGGAGTCATCAGGTTTGTGTTCCCATTTATGAAAGATGTTCGTATTTGTCGGGATGCTGCAGAGACAGCCCTAGCAGAGGCTGCAGGAGGGAAGTGTGAGGCTGGCGTAGTGCAGGATGAGGAGAAAAGATTTGTAATCAAGAGAAAAGAACAGATGGCTTTGGTTGTAGTGCCTATATTTATATTTAATGTTAATATTCCTCCCAGGCCCCAGCGCTTCAGTGATATGTAACACAGCCCAGAAGCATCTGGGGAAGGAGGGAATAAGGGAAATGGGTTTGTCACAGCCTGGGAGGGAATCCATCCATGGACTTTGCCGTGGGGTTTCAGTGCATGTGAACAAGCCAAGAAGGCAGAATTTCACTACAGCCCTTCTCCAGAGCACTGTGGGCATTGCCTTGACATGCCTATGCCACAGACCTCGAGGAACCACACTGGGACCCCATAGTCTGTGCGTCCATGGCCCCAACTGGATCAAGCTGTAGCATCATGGAAGAAGCAATTTCTGCTTTAAAGTAGCTTTCTTTCTTTATTTATTTTTAATTCCAAGACAGGGAAATATGTCAGGTCCATGCTCTTCCATCCTTGCTGACCATGTCCTCGTGGGAACAATCCCATCCCGTCTGTCTGCTAAAGGGTTTCCTGATGCTAGTCCATGGTGGGATTTACTGGTGTGCTTGGAATTGCTTTCTGAATGCAATTAGTTATCAGCACACAGGTGGAAGATGAAAGTTAATTCTGCAGCACCTAATTAGCTGGCATTGCTGGAAGGGTTTGAAAGCAGAGACAAAAAGCTGCAGTTGTAGCTGTGTGTTTGGGGAGTCCTACGGAGCAGCAGTGTGCTTCACCTGAGACCTCCGCGGTATCTTTAATGACCTTTTGTCTTCCCATGAAGAGATAAACAAGAATCTTGAGTCTCTGCTGGTGTAAATCAGTGTAGCTCTGCTGGAGACAGAGGAGATCTGTCCAGCTTTGTCAGCACAGAACTGGAGCCTGTGAGTTGGATGGTGGCAGAATCACCCTCGTGTGAGTTTGTGTGTGTATGAAAATGCACATCAGTGTGTGTGCGTGCCCACACACTAGTTAAAGGTGGCTGTTTATTTATCTGTTTGCATTTAGTGCACCTTGGAGGCCCTACCTAAACAACAGTCCTAAATTTGATGCCATCGGATCATTAACACGTCCCCGGCTTGTTAACAAAATAATCTGATGGTTTACAGTTAAAAAAGCCAATTAAAAGACTCACGGAGTAGTATTCCTTCCAGTCCCCTGGCACATGCATATATTAGAAATCCATCTGATGCAAAGCTTAGGACGAAAATGATCGATAGCAGGTTACAGCGCTCTTTATTACACCGAATTAATTGATCATGTCTAGCAGATTTTCCTCCCAGCGGAAGCTCTGAGTATTGAACGCGTTTCTCTTTCCTCTTCTCCCCTTGCTGCTGGAAACATGCCAGGCAGTTTCATGCCATCGTTTAAATTTATTCGTGACCCGAAAAAGTTGTGTCACCCTTGAGGCGGTTAGCTTCCAGCTGAAAAGTTTGGTGATGTTGTAGGACACAGAATCACAGATTTGTAGGGGTTGGAAAGGACCTCAAGAGATCATCGGGTCCAACCCCCCTGCCAAAGCAGGTTCCCTACAGCAGGCTGCCCAGGTAGGCATCCAGACGGGCCTTGAATATCTCCAGAGAAGGAGATCCCACAACCTCCCTGGGCAGCCTGTCCCAGTGCTCCGTCACCCTCACTGTGAAGAAGTTCTTTCGCGTGTTGGTGCGGAGCTGCCTGGGCTCCATTTTGTGGCCATTGCCCCTTGTCCTGTCCCCACAGAGCACTGAAAAGAGGTTGGCCAAATCCCTCTGTCTCCCACACCTCAGGTATTTGTACACATTGAGGAGATCCCCTCTCAGTCTTCTCCAGGCTGAACAGACCCAGGTCTCTCAGCCTTTCCTCATAAACACGTAGGGATGGATGCTACACAAAGATTTCCTATGAGAAGTTGGAACTCCTTGATCCTGTCCTGCATCTGCAGGTCCCACCAGAGAGCAGGGCTCAAATGTTTTCCCTAATCCTTGATCTACTCTTACTTGACTGGCATCCCATTGTAAAATCAGAGTATTTCATGGGTAAACCAGCACCATTTTTCATAGTCCTGGGCAGTGGAGCCCAAAAGTGACCAGCTGCAGGGAATTCAGCCTACAGAGGTAGCTTCTTGTGTTGGACGATGACAGAGATGTGTTGGTGGAGAAACAGAGGGGGATGCTTCTGCTGCTTTCTGTGCTATTCTGTTTGACAATTTATGTCCTCTTTTTGGTGGGTGATTGGCAGCTCTCATACATGGCATCACCTGTCAGAGCAACAGGGACAGGATATTAACCTGCTGCTTTCACAAGCTCTAATTTGACAGAGGTGTCCTGGTCAAGGCTCCTGAAGCTGGCCTGTTATAGAGTCTTAAATGTAAAGAAAATAAATGATCCAAGACTGTTATTCATCTGAAACTATGCAGACAGTGGATGAAATGCTGTGGCATTATATTAGTTAATTTAGAAGTGTTGCATTTTTTCTATTACCTGGCAGAATAAAGAGTATTTTCTGTTTAACGACTCAGCTCCTGGATGCCACTCCTGACTTAATTCATAATTTGACATTAGCTAAGGCACTCAAAAATATGGTCTGACTCCCCAGAATATCTGCAGAGAAGTGTGCCATCTCCAAATGTGCAAAGTGAGATTGTACTTGTGGGGCAGGCGGGTAAGGGAACTTCTCTGAGACCCCACAGCAAGTCAGCAGTTGATCAAAGAGGAAGAGCAATGCCTCTGGTCTAAATTAGCCTACCTATGCATTGTAAAAGGGCCTTAATCTGCCTGCTTGCCAAGGCTTAGTTTTCCTACCATTCATTGAAGGTGTCATTTACTACTTTCATCTCACCTGCTTTATCTGAGACGTATCTACAGCCCTCACTCCTGCACTACTGAATGATCCAAGATATAGGCAGGAATTGGAACAGGGTGGGAGGGCTTAACTCTTACTTTCTCCATTAGGAAACAAGCATTTTAAGCTTTACGATGCCTTACAAACTCATATATCACATTTGAGTTTCTTGATGAAGGTTTTCCTGGGAGTTACTCTATGTAAAGAAGGAGGGATAAAAACAGGAGTGAGTCTTTCACCAAAGATGCAGTTGAAATATGAGTTTATTTTTTAACACATTATTTTTATGGCCTGATTGGCATTAACAAGTCTCTTTCTGATGAAGATTTGTAAGGTTTTGTTGCTATGATCCAGAGTATGCATTTGGAAATTCTGTTGAGTGGCTGTGGGGATGTGTATACTTAGAGACTGTTTTAATTTCCATATTCATTAAACTGCTCTGTGGCTTTTGAAATTTCTTTCCCTGTGGCTGGGACCAGGGTGTTTTGCTTCTTGAGGAATAAGATCTGCAGTCATGTGCAGGACCAGGTGGCAGGGCAGCCACCTCCCACACACGAAGTGTGAGGAAATGAGGTTTCACGTTGGGAGGAATAAAGGAGTCACAGATGACACACAGTTGTGTGTCTGAGAGATATTTCCTCTGCTGCTCTTTCTCTTTTCATCTTTCCACCTTGGCCACCCATTGCCGCTTTCTGCTCTGTGCTTGCAGTAGCACTCATGCAACTGTGTGATGAATGGGTTGAGGGAGTTATTCTGAGTGAGAACTGGTGAAAAAGAATGACTTTCTGATGGATTGGGTTCTTCTAAGCACATGGCACAAGGGAGGAGGAGAAACCTGGACTGAGGGAGGCAAACTGCTCTGTTCCCATTACTGTTATTAAACGCTCACTGGAGAAACCTCCACAGAGCTTTTCTGGCCAAAAATAACCTTTTCCAGGGCCATTTTGCACTGACCTGTAGAATTCTGCATTTGGTATCACCTCCTGTGCAATGCAATGGGATAATCTTAAAATTATCCTATTATTAAAAAGCAAGGGGTGTGCTTTTTCTTGAGTTTTACTTGCAAAGATGGCAATGCCCATCACCTGCTATTTGATACTTAGGGTGAGGAGTACTTGAGCTGATCGACTGTGGCTCATCCCGTTGTCCTTTGAAGTCAATGGATATCTTTTATTGACTTAACTGGGCAACAGATGAGGTCCTGGATGAAAGAGTCATTGTTTTACTACGAATTACTTGTCTCTCTGGGTTGCAAAAACAAATAATCCCAGACGTTTTCAAAGATGGCTGGGCTGGTGCTGCACACAGCTTGCTTGTGAAGTTGTGTTTAAAAGGAAAATAAATTTTTCAATCAAAGGACTGCTGGCTGGCCTGACCTTTTCAGCCTGCAAATGGCCACTGAAAGGATAAATGAGATAATGATAATAAAACTCCTACTCGTTACTGGACTGCTGCTGAAAGGGATTTGGCAAAGGCTGAAGAAATGTCAGAGTGAAGAGCACAACATCTCTGCTGAAAGATGATGGTGTCTGACCTTGCCTGTTGCATGCTGAGGCTGGTGAAACCTCCACTGGTTTCTGTGAGAGTGAAGGTGGCTGAAGGCCATGAGGAAATGTTGCTCAAAATACATCCATGAAGCTCTGTCCTGGTGATGCTGTGTTATATGGGAATGCACTGTCCTTAACAAACCACCTGCATGGGGTAGTAAATGACATTTCTTGGAGGGGCAAGGTCAGCCTTTGGTGTCAGCCATACTCTCTGAGTGTGTTTAAGTGTTGAAATGGTACTGTAAATAAGCCATCAATTCAGTAAAAATTCAGTAAATAAGCCATCAATAAATTCAGTAAATAAGCCATTAATAACAGCCCATGGTACTGGCTGCCTCTTGGGCTGTAAAAAGTAATAAATATATATATATTTCAGTAAATAAGCCCTTTGCCCAGATATCTTGCTTCTAGCTCTTGTGCTCAATGTCCTTGATGATGATAACTGTTTCATTAGCTGCCTGATAAATGGCCCAGGTGCATTAGCATCGTTTTATCTATGTGGTAGCTGTGAGCTTTACTCTGGGAAGTTAATTAACATCCATCACTGGAGGTTCTCTGTCAAGTTAGGCAAGCTTATGTCAGGAATGTCTTGTGTATGGGGACAAGGAGATGGACTAAATGGCTTTGGAAATACACTTCTAGCCCTGCTATCTCTTGCTTTGAAGCTCTCCAAAAGTAATATCGCATTACTTCTGTGGTAAGCATTTCTAGGAGGCTCAGTTACGGGGTAGAATAAGGGGCTGGTCAGAGGCTGCACTGCTTCATTGAGAACTGAAATGACAGCCCAGCGTGACACAGCTGAGCACAGAGGTACAGAGGGAAAGACTTGTCTGACCTAACCTCAGATGCTTGGATGAAATATCCATGTCTAAGCTAGGCTAGCTAGCTCCTCCAGCTCTGCAGGGAGAAACAAGTACAGTGTGTGCCCTGCTAGATGCCAGACATCTGAGATGCACTGGAAGCACCTCCTCTCTCTGGTGGCATCATCCCATGGCGCAGCTGGCCAAGGGCAAGGCAAGTCCTTTGACCTAGTTCATGAGAGAGCTCAGGACCTTTCTCATTTCAGCTGGGACACAATATTCATCCAAACACTTTTATATCAGCTGTTTGTTTCTAAACATTGACAAGGGCTGTCTTTGTCTTCCTTCTGCTGATGGAGCTGCTCACAGCTCCCTGGACCCTACCATTCTTCAAAGGTCTGCCCGCTGCAGCTCACTCTGATCATTGGCCATTTGTTATAATGATTTTGTATAAGAATCCTGGAAATTATGTTTAAACAAGTTACACACAAACTCACCTAAAATGTAATTTATTCTGATTCCTCACAAATATTGATGATATATTTTTGCTGAATTTTGGCTTTCATTCAGTAAACCTCTTCAGTTAATAGTTACTTTGCAGATGGCTTTGGCAGCGTTTCAACCTGTGCTTCTGGTGGTTGAAACCTGGTGTTTGAATTAGGCTCAAGATGCAAATAAGCTGATTTTCAGAAAGTCTGAATATCTGCAGCTGCCTTGTGGGGTTCTAAGTAATACAATTAGGGCTGGGTTTCTCACTGCCAAGAAAGCCACAAATAAATTGGGAGTCCAGAAAGAGAAGTGTGACAAGAATACACAGAAATGACTTCAGGAATTTGGGGATTTAGGAATAAAGTTGGTAATAATTAAAAGCCCAGCTCAAGATTTTAGCTAAAACGCACTAATACAAGTAATGTCAGAGGAAATTAAGGAGGAATGTTTATACATTCAGGAGCAGCTTAGAGCTGGGCATTAACTCAGAAGGAGAGGTGAGGCAGAGCCCTGCTGATGGATGGTGTGCTGCTCACTGATGGCCTCGGGATGATAGAAGCACGGGAGGGGGGCAGGAATATTCTTTGATGCCAGAGGATATAATTAGAAATAAAGAGTGCAGTAAAAAAGGAGGATGTGCTGGATGCCCCAAACTAATAAGAAATGGGAAGTTGTATCTCCTCTTTCAAAGCCTGGATTAGGAGAAGTGACTGATGGGCAGCCCTTGAAATACTGGAGTAGTCTCAAAGTGTTGAGTGCTTTGTCCCCGAATGTGTTAACATTATGGAGGCCAGATGTGGGGAAGCACAGCCACGGTATCTGCTCCAACTCAGCAGGCAGAGAGAGAGACATGTTTCTGTATCCCTTGGGATATCATGTCCTGGAGTACAAGGAAAGTGAAAGTGTTGTCTCGTCTCCACTGTGATTAGTCTGGGGAGATAACAGGAACACTCGATGGGGTTGGACTCCCTTCTTATCTCCTCCTGAATTCATTCTTTCCTTAAAGAGGCTTTTATTTGTGTGATGTTGTTGCTTTTTTTTTTTTTTTTTTTTTTTTTTTAGAAACGGCTAATCCCAATTGTACATACATGTATAAATATAGGTAGCACATGGGTCTGTAAAGATTACAGGTGCTCCTTTTGGCAAACAATATCTTTTAATAGCATTGCGTGCAGTTAATCTGGTTAAGTAAAGTATCAGTGGAACAAGCAGTGCAAGTTCAGAGAAGGAATAAGTGACAGATCTGACAACTATTGTTTAGTAATATTGTGGCAGGTATGGTAGAAGCTGCTTTTTTTTTTTTTTTTTTTTTTTTGATGTCTGTGGTTGGAAAACAACATGAGTGGATCAAGATATTAAATTTCAAAGACACGCTTGCTATTATATTTCATAACAGAGAAGGTAAATGTTTATTGCTCCTGGTCTTCATCCATTGTTCCTACCTGGATCAAATGTTCAGTGCATCAGGAGCCAGTTGTAAGGGTTTGTGCCCTCTCTGCCCTTCAGTTTTGATTAAGTGGGAAAAGCTTCAGGGCATCTCCCATCTAGTTAAAAAGAGAGAATTAGAAAATTGTTGCAGAAGAACAGGAATGTATTGATGTGGCTGTTTCTCCTTGTCACGGAGAAAGCTCAGTTCTACAGGGGTTTATTCGGGAGAAAGCTCTTCAGTTAAAGTAGAGGAAAATGATACTTGCAGAGTTTCAGAGAGACCCTGAAATAGTCCTTTACTTTTTGAAGAGAGGAGGTAGCAATGCCTGTGTCTGTCAGCTGTTGTAAAGGACCGTGAGGTGAGTAGCTCACACAGAGAGGCCTGCGCTGGAGACACGGAGCACCATGTGCACCAGGTCAGTGGTGGTTTCACCCAGCTGTGCAGCTGAGCTCCACCACAACTGTTCCCCCTCTTACTCCCTTTCCTCAGAGAGAAAGGGGGAGAATAAACGATGGAAAAGGCTCAAGGGTTGAGATAAGGACAGGGAGATCACTCAACAATTACCGTCACAGGCAAAACAAACTCACCGTAGGGAGATTGAAGTAATTTATTGCCTATGACTAACAGGCTAGAGCAGTGAGAAACTAAAAGCAAACAAAACCACCTTCCCCCAACCACCCTCTTCCACCTCCTCCCTCCAAGTGGTGCAGGGGAAATGGGGGCTGTGGTCAGTCCCCGACGCTTCATCTCCGCTGCTCCTTCACGGTTCCTCTCTGCCCCTGCTCCATGTGGGATTCCTCCCATGGGATGCCATTCTTCCTGAACTGATTCTGTGGGGGCTGCCCACAGGCAGCAGCTCTTGAAGAACTGCTCCAACATGGCTCTGTACCATGGGGTCCATCCCCCAGGAGCAAACTGCTCCAGCACGGATCCCCCACGGGCTGCAGCTCCCCCCAGACCCCCTGCTCCTGCCTGGGCTCCTCTCCATAGGCTGCATCTCCGGCCCAGGGCCTGCTCCTGCGGGGGCTCTCCATGGGCCGCAGCCTCCTCCAGGCCACATCCACTTGCTCCACCGGGGGCTCCTCCATGGGCTGCAGCATGGAGATCTGCTCAACCATGGTACACCAGCAGCTACCCAAACCCTGCCGTGTAAACCCAATACACCAGTGGGGCAGGTGGCCAGAGCAGGGCCATGGAGCTGTGCCTGCAGGGCAGGAGCCGTGAGTGCCCCGGCTGCAGGACTTTTGCATGGGAAGCATGTGAGGGTGGCAGGCCCGACCATTGATCTGGTATTGATGCTCTATGAACAGAGCATGCTGGACCAATTCTTCTCTTTTTTTTCCCTCTGGCAGAGCTGTGACCAGTTCACCATCCCTTTGATGTCATGTGCATGTACAAGGGCATTTTTTTGGGATGCAATATCCTTCAAAGGGAGAATATGTACATCAGAGTGTTTTTTTTCTGATAGCTTTTCATACAAGTCTACGTGTGATTTCACTAATTTTCCAAGAACAATGAGGCAAAATACAGCACAGAGTAAAACAAATGTTCTTGTCTATTTTTGGAGGCCTTTTTCAGGTTACTGTTAACCTTTCATTTGAAATTTAATGCTGAGGACTACACATTGATTCTGAGCAGCTTCTTGGAAGAGTGTCAATTTTCCGTTTAGAAAATTATCTTTTTTTTTTTTTTTTTTTTTTTTTAACCCCATATGGGACGTTGTTTGTCAGTTCTGAGAGACATTTTCCTATGCAAATGTACACTTTAGGCCTGAAACTCAAACTGGTTTTGCTAAATCCCAGGAATTTTGAGCAATAAAGTAATAAAGTAGGAAATATAATAGGAAATAACAGCTGAACTGGGGGAGGGACATGTTTAGATCATTAAGGCCAAGCCCAGAAAAGTAATAAAGCAGTCAGACTTGTTAAAATTAAACAGGCCCATGGCCAAATTTAAAGATACTATATATATGGATGATAGTGGGCAAAAAAAAATGTTGAAAGCAAAAACAGAGAAATAGCTGGCAGCAGATAACATCTGGAGCAGATTTGCTGTGAAATTCATTTCAGAGAACTGGTGGGTAAAGAAATTTCTCAATCAGGGAGGAGAAGAAATCCCAGTGGAGTGAAACTGTGCTTTTCAGTGAGATGCAAAGGAGCTGTAGTGCCCCATGATGCTGAGAGGCCTCCTCTATCAGCTTGCTATATTTGGAAGCTCCGATTGCTGAGGCAGATTAGGAACCCTGAGCCCAGTAAGCCAGCGTTAGTGGGAGATTTCCAGCGCTCACCTACGTCACATTGGCTTTGAGGATGTGCCTGCTGCAGCCAAGGCATGCTTTCAGCTCGTAGGGATGTATCTGAGCTACTTTGGGTGCTGAGGATGGTGTCACCATGGGTGCTGAAGCAGCTCAAAATGCTTGATCATTTAGCTGAACCTGAACTTCTTGTAGGTGTATTCACCTGCGCAAAGTAGCCAAGCTCCTTAATTTGAAGCTGGCCAGTGGTGCAGCTGAAGTTGGGAGTTGCTGTCTTGCCCGTTACTGCAGTGGAGCTCCATGATACAATAGAACAATAGTACAGGGGAGAAGGTGGTGGTGATGGTGGCTGGCAGAAGTTTCAGAGGTGTGCATGTGTGACCCTGGGCAAAAATCCATTTGCAGAGTTTTCATTACAGTCCAATACCAGAGAAATGGCAAAATCCATGGAGTGGTTAACAGACATAAAGTTGAGTTGATAGTCAGCTAGAAAACAAGTTTAAAAAAATAAAAATCTATCTCTTCTACACACAGTAGAGTCAAAGACAATGGAAAGAGTTTGTTTAAGGGCAAGGCTGTGCTGCATAACTTCCCTTGTGAGTCTTAAGACTTACACACAGGGGTGGTCACAGGGAAGGACAGGTTTTGGGTACGTCTCCCCTGGAAACCTCACCTGGTAAAGCTGGAGAGATGTCCATGGAAATAGGGGAGAGACTGAGATCTGGTTCTTCTGTCTGAATTTGGCAGGAGAGAAAAAAAAAACATTTTTTTCTTTATAATTTTAGCTGCCATCCTGAGCTTTGACCCTTGGGTGATATACTCACGTTCAAATGCCATTAGAGGGGATGTTTTTGCACTGTGCTGTACATCCTTGCTACCTGCATCACTTCTGAGAGCCTCTTCTTGGCTGCAAAGGGGTTGCATGCTGGGGAGACATCTCCAAAGTGCACTTTCAGAGGGTGGCTCTGAGAGCAACCTGGACTGTTGACACCAGACTGCTCTCTGTAATTTAGTTGACCTGATATGAAATAGAAAAAAAAAAAAAGAGGTCTGAACATGAGTCAGGTTCAGAGGTTTTCAATATCCTTTGCATTGCTTTACTCCAGGCTTGCATATTTAATTTAACAGATAATTTTTTCTTATGTGATATGAACTAGGAGATGGATCTATTACAGATATGTTGCGTATATATTCTGGTTGCCTCATAGGCAGATTTCAGTACCAAGATGATTAAGGACTTTTTTTTTTTTTTCTGTTCCTTGAAGATTGTATAATGAGATGAAAAAGGGAAAATGCGAATTTTAATTGAATATATTCAGGGTGTTCAGAGTGCAGTGTATCATATTTCACATATGGCTGCAGGTTTTATTCTATCTTCTTATGCTTTGCTTTATTTTTTGAGCCAACTATTTTTTGTTTCCAGTGTGCTGTTAGTTAGGTTTCTAACCCATAAGTTGAGACACAAAGACTTTTATTGAACAATAAAGATACTAATTCCAGAGCAATCAGAATATTATTTGCAGTTGGATGCTAAATATCAAAGGCTTTATTGATGTTTATGTAGGACTTTATTAACACCCAACTATCTCTGGAGAACTATGGTAACAATAGGAGAAATATTAATCTCAGTATGCTTTGGTTTTCTGTAAATAAATAAGAATTTAAAGTCTTGTGAGTCAGCTGAATATTTGCAGGGATGCACTAATCTATACCAGAGCTAGCACGGACCTACCTTTATCCATCTAATTCCCTTTCTTCTGCTCCATGCTGCACTATGTGGCATGCCACTGCTGCAAGGGGTCATAGGAGGAACAGGAAAAGATTGTCCCCCAGGTAATCCTTGTGTGCACAGAGGACGTGTTTCTAGGGCAGCATAGGTTAGGATAGGTGTCCGTAGGTCAGATACCCTGATGGCCAGAGGTTTGGGATCAATCCTGCTCTAAGAGACTAGGAAACAAAATTCTGTTGGAATTTGTGTCCCCTCTCTCAAGTGTTTTTGCAAATCCCACCCCCTCTGCCTTACATTTGTGCAGCACAGCTCTGGGCACGCTTTGTGCTTGCTCTGTGATGATCCACAATGATCATCAAAGCATTGACAGTGCTGCACACTATGTTCCACGGCAGCTACTTCCTTTCTGGTTTAATTATAACTGAGTTTGCTAATCCCGGTCTTGATTAATGTGCTTAATATGCAAATGTTATGATGAAACTGAAACTCTTTGTAATTGCTTGCAGACAGATTACCACTTCGAGTACACAGAGTGCGACAGCAGTGGCTCCAGATGGAGGGTGGCAGTCCCAAATCCGTCGGTGGAGTGCTCTGGACTACCCGACCCTGTGAAAGGGAAGGAATGCAGTATGTCACTTTTCATTTTACAGACCGTTTCTGTCTGTCTGTGCTATTTACCCTATGTGGCACTGACGCCAACAAAACCTTTGGAAGGGCTTTGAGATGCAGGTGATATGATTCTTCCTAGCTCTGTCGCCAACATCCCGAATGTCCCTGAGTTGTCCTTTCCTTCTGGGTCTTTTGTGTATCCCCCTCCAGTCCTTCCCCTTGTCTTGGAGCTGTGGAGCAGGGACTGTCTTCACAGCACAGCTGTAAAACTCATCAATACCTGCTGCAGGTACCCCTGTGTGGTAATTCACAGACAAGCCAGATCTACCACAACACCTCTTGAAGAATTGTGGTTGCTTGCCTTGAGCTGCCATAATGTTCTGAAGCTCTCATGCTCATTTCTAGCACTGGCCAAAATGGTGATGTACAGTGGCCAAATTACTTCTGCATGGTGTCCATCATCACCTGCATTATTTAACTGATAATAAGCTAAAGGCATAAGTAATGGTAAATGTCTTACCTTCCTGTGCTATTTTCATGATGAAGCTTTTGTATTTTATTTATTTATTTTAACAACTCAGAGTGTTCTCATAGAACTTGATACTGGTGGGGGTTTTTTGTTCTTTTTTTTTGTCTGGGGACATAAGCAAACTGCCACTCTACAAGCACATTTGAACTGTTCTCTTGCTGATTTGCAGCTTTCCCAAGCTGAATACTCCTTCCCATCACACTTCCTTACTCTAGCAATTCTTTTCACTACAGATCCTAGCGGTGCTTTATTTTCTCAGTAATTTCTACCAGGGGCTATGAATCATTGTATCTGACAAACGGGAAGAATGATGGCCGTGTCCTTTCAGTACTACTGTAGAAGAGGTGACTTTTTATTCACTTCTGACTCTCCTCCTGTAAAGGTTTATTGTTCATTTCATTACAGCACATGCTCCAGCATACGGCACATAAATGTTTCCTACAGCAGTGTTGACCATGGGAAGATTTCTGACTTCCTGCAAGCATCAGCTGAAAAGCTGCCTGTGTCTCTCCTGGTGCTTGCATTTTGTTTCTGGGGTTTTAAAAGTGTGATCTATGTGGGATGTATATTCGATTACAGAACTATGGGACTGGAAAGCACCTCAGGTGATCCCCTAATTCATGCCCTAGCCCAAATGGCTATAACACTTGTGACTTTGTAATTTGTGGCTGATATTTGCTGGGCTGTTTCCAGGGACCTCTGATGATAAAGAGCCTACAAGCTCTCCAGATACTTGCTTATATATTTTGTCCTATTAATTTTCCCTCCTGTTATTTTTTTTTTTCCTACTCCCTTGTACTTCAAGCCTCCCTTGTACTTCAAGGGAGTCTCCCTTGTACTTCAAGCCTCTTTTTTTGCTGTCTGCTCCATAAAGGAGCAGATAGTGTTTTCCCTTCTGATGCACAACCACTTCTGGCATACTCTGAAGTACGTGGGCATAATTCATTTTTTCTGATGCACACTATTTCTTTGCAAACCTTGTGATAAATGGTTTAAGGTCCAGCAGCATTACATTATCCCCAGCTTTCTGATACAGATTTTAACAAATGGTGCACTTACCTTGTTTCTTCTCCTCTTATTTGCATGTCTTCCTGGTCTTAAATCATTTCCAGAGGAAATTCAACTGTTTTATAACAACAGCTTCTCCATTTCTGGCACCCTGTTAGACAAGAGAAAAGCTTTGCCCAGTAGATTGGCTGTGATATTACATACAAAACATGGGATTCTGTTAAATTCACTGGAAAACTCATTTCAGTAGATGTCTCTCCTCCTTGAAGTGTTGCTTTTAAGTCCCATGGCAGTTCAGCTGCTTTGAGAAGCAATTGGATAGTTGACTTTTTTTTTTTTTTTTCCTGTAGTATATTATCTGGCTTCAGGAGATGTCTGGCTATATTCTGATTGGAAAAGTCATTTTAGATTTCACATCTCTTAATCTTTCACCTCATGCTTTAAGAGCAGCTAATCCTTCAGGCTGAAAACGTGATTCTGTCGGCAGCAGTCAGTCACTGTCAGACTGTCCTGGGAATAACCCTTACACTGGGTTTGGCTAACTTGGTCGGTTTTACAGCAAAATATCCGGATGTTTTCTCATAGGCCTAGTGTTTTTCATCCCAAGGAGCACTGAGAAATATCGTCAGTTTGGCACCTGTTTTGAGATGAGTCTTTCTGGCCATTCTACACTCCAGATTCTGCTGCATCTTGTAGATCCTACCCTGTGCCAGAGCATCCTGACACTGGGACTCCTCCTGACATTTGTTAGTGTCCTGGACTTCTTTAAAGTTTCTCTTTCAGTCCTTCACCCTACAGAGCTGGGGATGACAGTACAATCACCACAAATGAGGTGACTTCCAACTTTGGAGACCTGTTATCTTTAGAAGGTATGATTGGGTTCCTGTAGTCCTAAGATATAGCTGAGCCAACTATGTCTCTGCTCTTAAAAGAGCAGCTGTACAGCAGTGTGAGCTCTGAGAGCTTTTTTTATCTCCTGGAGGTTGGCAAAGCCTTCAGTGGTCCCTGCTGGCAGCTAGGACACAGTGGATATGGAAGAATCTGGGTGAGAATGTGTTTTTTTGGAACACATCTGCCACTGCTGCTGACTTCGTGATGTTTTGTTTGCGGTTGTTTTCATCTATTTGGAAATGTCTGCCGCTTGAGAATATCTGCTATTGATCTTTACTCCTCCCTGAAAACAGAAGTGACTTGCAGGCTGTCATTAATTTTGGATCATGAGAATACTGCGTGAACCTCTCCAGCTTCCAAACGCTCAGCAGTCGTTCTGTTTAAATTGTGCCTGAACTAGGAATTGGAAAGATGATTTCACAATATGTTAAACGTCTCCAATCATCTCTGTAAATATGTCTAGACTGCGGTCTCCAGTGGAGTGCAAAGACACTTGAGATTGCTAAAAATGTATTAGCTCAGGTGCTTCACGTATCTGGGGCAATCTAACTATGGCACGGAGCTCGGCTGGTGTCTCAAGATGTGCTCATTTTCAGGATGTTGTGTTTCCCTGCTTTTCATTCAAATGAACCTATTTTAAATTGGGTTGGGTATCTCCGTGCTCTGCTGTGTTTAGAAGCGTATGCTGACCTGCAAAGCACAGTGGACGGTGACCCACTGAGAGCGACTGCCAGCATTTCCTGGCATGGCTGTAGTCTCCAAAACATGTCAGGATCGAGACCTTTTTTGGGTCTTCAAAAATATAATCAGCCAAGCTTACCTGCAGAGAAGACTGGTCCCTCTGAGAATTAGTCAGAGGGTTCAGAGTAGGAAGGACTGTCATATTTTGACTGCTTTATAATGTGGTATAAGACGAAGGATTTTTTTTTGCCTTTTCCTTGCCATGAGCACAGAGCAGCATAAAGACCCACCATCCCCTCCTGCCACGCTCCCTTCCTCATCTTTCCTATGCAGATTGGAGGCAGGAGGAAAGAAGGAACCTCACGGGGCAGGTATTTGTGATGCTGCAGGACGTGCTGCTGCCCTGTGACCCAGATGCAGGAGTGATGGTGCAGAAGCAGCTCTGCAGGACAGAAGCTCACTCGCAATGCACTGGGGCAACACGACCTTTCTGCAATTCACTCCAGTCCATCAGGAAACCCTCCCTTCTTTTTTTCTGATCTCCTTGCCCTGTGGGGCTGCAGCAAGCACCACTTTCAGACCCCACATTGGTGTCAACCTGCCTTTTGGTGCTCAGCATGTTGTGTTACCTCCTGCTTGGCCAATGCTCCTGAATGGCCTCATTTTGCTCTTTCTTTCCTTCATGCTCATGTTTGCTCAGAGATGAGTCATGCTTCTAACACCGGCACATCACAGTTGCAAGAAATCCTGGAAAGAGATGCATGAAATGTGCAGCAGCGAGGATCTTGGCTAGGAAAAAGGCAATGTTTATTACTCCTAAAGCTGCTCTTCATGGCTCTCCTCTGCTTCATGTTCAAGATGTCCTCTCCAGGTGCTTACTGAGGGCTTTTGGAGGCCTGGTACACACAGGGAGGATGGAGCTGGGGGAGGTGGCAGGCAGATCCCACTGATCCCCCATCAGTGGGATCCAGACTGCCTGAATCACTCCATTACTTCTTGACAATCAGCAGGGTGTTTAACTAATTTGGTCTCGTTCATTTTTAATTACCACAGGTCTCACTCTAATCTCCTCACAAGCCTGATAGCGGGAAAGGAATTTAGCTGATAAGGATCACAGCCACCAGGGCAGTATACTTGGCTTTTTCAATGGAAAATATTTATTGCGGTTGATGGAAGCAGTTTGCTCTTGGGGCTAAGCCTGGACCCCCTCTATGGCTGGTGTCTTTGAAAGCCCTTTATTTTGGAGTCTGGGCTGTATGTAGTGTTTAATAGGGACCTTTTGGCATTGTGCTCCTGCTGACACTACACTACAGTGTGCTTCAGTGGCCACAGTCAGGCTCTTCCTCCAGCCTGACCATATGCTGCGTGTTTTACACTCAGATTAAAGGTCTGAGCACAGAGCCTTCCTTCTTTCCTGGTCTCCTTCCCTTCCTCTCTTTGTCTCCCTTCACTCCAGCACAACCCAAATACCTGGTTCAGGGCGTGCCCTTACTGTACACAGATGCACTGATTCACTCTTCAGAGCTGTTTTCATCAACAAAAAGGGCTTAAATGGTTCATGTTTTGACCTCAAATTCCTTTTAATATTAACTCTCTTATTGCATACAATGATGAGAGTATTTTTGTTTGTATGTTTTTTGTTTTTGTTTTTTTTTGTCAGCCTAAACAAATGAGCTTGCACCTTATCTCATAAATATATGTTAATTTTAGTGGTGCTATTTACATAATTAATAACAAAACTTTACTGAGCATAATGAACAGAACAATTTCAAAAGGAGATGAATTTGCTGTGTTCAAGGGAAAAGAGGACTGGTAAGGTCCCTGTCAGAGTCAGCATCCAGAAGCCATCTATAATTACAAAGTTTTCTTAAGAAAGGAGGCACAAAAACATTGATAATATGGAACTATTCATGGTTCTGCTTGGCAAATTCTATCTCTACCTGGTACTACTAAAGAAGAGAAACTTTCTAGAAATCAGAAATGTGCTTCAGTTTTAAGGCAAGGTGTATGAGCACACACCGAGTGGTGACTGTGGAAAGCTCCACTGACTCCGGAAAATAGAGCATCCTTATTTACAAGGGACTATGCTGGGTCCTGAGAGCAAAATTTGTCCTGATTTATTGCTACTGAGCTGTGTTTGTTGAGTTTATTCAAACTTGTATAATCTGCTCCTAGGAAACCACAGGAGGAGATATAGATCTTTCTGCTAATTACAGCGCACTTTAGACACAATTAAGGCAAGTGACCTTTTTAAGACTTGTAGGTTTTATAACACTTTAAGGCAATTTAAGTGATCCACAGGAGTTTTGATTTTACCGTTCTGCTTCTGCAATGGAAAACAAACAGAAGTTTAAACTTAAATAGAAACCTTTTGAGTTTGATATCCTCTCTGTCTCTGATAAAATATAAAATAATGTTAAACATCTGACAATATCTGTGTGCTTGTGCTACAGCCTTCTGATGGAAAATGTCAGTTTATATCTGCTCATTGTCAACAAGTGCTCATATTCGGGCAAATTCTTTTTAGTCTTCATGCTAAATAATTTGTTCTTCCAGAGTTTTTACCTAGAATTTAGAAATTTGGCTGAAGAAGCCTTGAAAATAGCAATGAGAAGTTTCAGTAGTTTCTTTAATGTTTATATTATTGCACACGTACACCATAAAATCCCAGAATGGTTTGGGTTGGAAGGGACCTCAAAGCCACCCCCAGTGGCACTGGAAGGGACCCCCAGTGCCACCCCCTGCCATGGGCAGGGACACCTCCCAGCAGCCCAGGCTGCCCAAAGCCCCATCCAGCCTGGCCTTGGGTACTGCCAGGGATGGGGCAGCCACAGCTCCTCTGGGCAGCCTGGGACAGGGCCTCACTGCCTGTAGATGTGAATGTACACGCAAATATATGCCTGTGAGTAGTGCTATTTTTAAACAGTGACATTTATTTAAGGCTTAGAGAAGTCCAGAGTTATGGCTTTTGAAGCAAACGTTTAAATCGTAACACATAATCAGGGAGGGTTTTTTTCCCCTTTTTATTTGACATTCATTGAGGATTATTTTCTGGTCTTGCTAAAGGGCTTTCAAATAACTGGAATTTCTTTGTTTCAATTGAAAAGAGTGAATATGTTGATATCAGCATAGCTCTGAGGACTTGGCATGTATCTATTCTCTTTTTTTCTCATGGCTTGAAAGGACTAGATCTTGTCTAGCAACCTTCATGTACGAATATTTTTTTCAGACATTGTTGCTTTGGGTATTCACCTTAGAAGAAACAATGAGATCAAGCTATTATTGATGGCTGCTGGTGTTTAACCACGTCACTTAGATCTGGCATGTGCACATAGATACTTACACGAGGTGACCGATGCCGTTGGGTATCCTGGGCTGTAGGAAAGTACTGTTTTGAGGCAATGTTCAAGAAGTCTATTCAGAAGTTCTTTCCTTTCATTCCCCCATCTTTGAGATTGCGTCCTCTAATGGTATATTCTGACCTCCTCCCTCCTTTTGACTAACACCTTCCCTTTTCCCCTCTCAGCTGAACAGTCACATGAGTCCCATGAAGCTGCTGGTCAGCATGTAAGAATCCATCCTCACATAGGAAAAGTTGCTCTCAAACTTGAATACCAAAAAAAGGATTCATAGTGGGGATAAAATTGAGGGAATCTGAGCATTTTTCAATTTGCTGTAGATTTGGCCCTTCTCCTATTATGTTTTACCTAGTAATTGAAAATGTCAGAGAGAGAAAAATAGTATGTAATTCTGGCTCTGCAGTGAGCTCTGACATGAACAGCGAGATGTGCAAGAAATAGATTTCATTGTTGTGGTCATATAGAGGGGCACTTTTGTGCATATGAACTGCAGGACTGGGCAACTCAATTTTATCTGAGCTTTTTTCATATTTCTAGGAAAGTTTTTCTGTTTCTTTTCTTCTTCTTTTTTTTTTTTTTCCTCTCTTTTTTTTTTTTTTCTTTTTCCTGGAAGGAACAAGAAGTGCTTTCACACTAGGGTGCAATGGGGAGGGGACCATCATACAGCAGCAGACACTGCTCTGAGGACTGCTGTGAAACCGAGAAATTAATACAAGGCTGCCAAGAAGTAAAGATGTGGAGCTGGCAGTGGTGTGCCTGGCAGTTTGAGAGCCACAGCTGAAAGGCTGTGATTTAGCAAAGCACTCCTACAAATGTGTATTTCCATCCCTCTTGCAGCATCAGTATTAAAGAGCTAATGTTTCTAACTTGAGTCAGCTAGGTACATCCTACTGATGGCATTAGGGCTCTCACCTGGGCTGAGACATGAGGCTACATTTTATCTTGGCATTTCCTGCCTGGATGTTTTCCTAATGCGTATTGCTGTCCAGGGAGATAATGCAATTTTACAAGAAATTGCTCCAGACTTTTTCCTCTGTGCATGAGCAATGCAGTGTCTTTTGAGAAAAAGTTGCAGTTTGCTTTTTGATGCATAGCTCTTTTTAGGTAAATATTTAAAAAATCAGAAGAGCTTGCTCTGAACCCACAGACTTTAATTCCCAGGGAAGCGTTACTGAGAATTGTGCGTTGCTGTGTGTATTGAGACTTCCAAGAGTAAGATTGGCCTTAGTGTCCTTTGATGATTCCTTTGCCCTACTTGTGTACATGATGCAATTAAATAAGTTAAACACAGCTTCCTCGGAGTCCTCTTCCAACTGGAAAGAAGCTGGCAAGACCTTGAGATTTGCTGTGGCTTTGTAGAAGGATGAGAGGCAAGCAGAGAGACTGTGATCACAACGATTTTGTCACGTCAGAAAAATAGAATGGAGGTAGCTGAGTGTTTTCAACCAGAGTTGCTATTTGAGGTCCACTTGTAATCCAGTTAGTGGATACCTCAAGCTCAATGCAGTTGCTCAGACACCACTGTTTTGGGTCACTTGGGATTCCTTACGATTTCCTGTCCTTTCTCCAGTTACTGCATCAGGACAAGAGTCTCCTGTAAGACATGGGGCACGTTTGCCAGCCCACTGCAGAAGACTCCAAAGTCACTAGAAGCCAGTTGTACTTTGATTGGTGAGCAATGGAAACGAGCCCAGCAGGGACTGGAGAGCTACTCACTGACCTTACAGCACATTTCCTACTGACACATTTCCCTGACATCTCCAGTGCTGAGCCATTACGATGGCTGTTGTATCCCAGGCAGCAAATATACGTGGTAGCCTTTTGGTGATGTCTCTCTTCCTTCCCTCCGTGTCCTACTTCCTTCATGAATTTGCTGAATATTCCAGTTCCAAAAGCACAGCTTTCAGTGCCCATCTGATGAAATAAAAGCGATAATAAAAATGTCCCATAAGCCATGCCAGCTGGGGAAAATTGTACTGTTCCTGTCAAAGAGGTGAACCAGAAAAAGTGTTGGTTTATTTTGTCATTTATTGGATAAAAGAAGAAAATATTTACTCTCAAGAAATGGAAGGGTCTCTTCCACGGAAGTTACTCTTCTCCAGGTTAGCTCACCTCTCAGTGTGATTGCATTTCAAGTCCAAACAGGCTTGACAGACTTTTTCCTTAAATTAAGATTCAGTCTGGTTGCTGATAACACATTGGGATATAATGACTGAAGAAAACGAACATCAATTATTCACAGTCTATTGGAGAAGCCTCGTATAAATTATTCACGGAAGACATTCTGAAGCTGGCTGAGATTATAGGAAACATTAATAATAAAGCAATGAATTCCTCTCTTCCTTTGACTTTTTTTTTTTTTCCCCTCCTCATCCCACATTTTGGTTGGTCCTTGGTGCCATGTCATGTGGACCCTGATGTCCCAGGGTATCACTGAACAGATGGCTCGATGCACTTGTCCTTGGCCACGTCTTCCCATCTAGGTTTGTGGCATGCATCTGCTGAACCCAGCAGCTGTTCAGAGGGACAACTGCGTGATGCTGCCAACCTCATATTGCCTTTCTGAGTTAAGGTTTTTGCCTCTGCCCATGGGAGAGTGAGATATAAATCAGCTCAGAGCCTGCCTGCAGGAGATGACAACGTTGCAGGGACTCTGAACAAAGGAATGGAGAGAGAGAGTTGGAAAGTCAATGTTTTAGGCTATCTTTCCTGTATACTTTCACTGGTTTAGGTAGAATCATTTCATTTTTACCCCTTCTAATTTTATAATCTGGCAAAATCCAATCCTGTGTCGCTATTATTATTTTATTTATTTATTTATTTATTTATTGAGAGCCAGGGTGCAAGGAAAGATGCACACAAACAGAATGAACATTCAAAATGGACAGAAGAGCAGAAATAATTTTAGGTATCGCTAATGAGAAATGTCTGGAGGTAAATGCCTACTGAGAAGACCAATAGAGGGAGAATTATCGGGCACAAGTGGTTTGGGATGTGAAACTAGCTGAGGGAAGGTGTAAGATGGGCCAGGGCAGCATAAGGGAGGAAAGCAATAATTGAATAGGTTGTGGTTTTGATGTTGGAGGATGCTGGGCATCAAGGCAGCTTTGATTTATCTTCTGGTGAAACCCCAAATATTCCCCTCATAGGACAGCAATATCTGAGAGACATTTGATGTGAGCAAACACTACAGAAGCTGGTTTCAGACCTCAGAAGGAGATGAGCAGTAATATATGTGTGAGGATCTGCCCTTGTTAGTCCAGTCCTGTTCAATGATGAGCCTCTCCTGACCAGCATCAGGAGGTGAGGCAAGGTGAGAGTGTTAAAATCAGTCACTGGAACAGAAATGTGTCAAACAACTTTGGCACCAGCCCATTGAAATCACTGGGAGGGCCAGAGCTGTACTAAAAGGCAGCATGTGACCCTTGCAGTCAAAGATCAAGTGAGGCAAGACCACTTATGGTTTGTTTTGCCCTCCGGGGAGCTGTTTCCACGTCTGCAAAGTGATTGTAATGTGCTATCAGATCTGAAAAGTAATGTATTACAGGCACTCTTGGAAGCAGCTACGCAGTGTGCAGGGCTCCTGTTTCAGGACTCCTCGTGTTGATGGTGTACCCCAGGAGGGAGGTAAGATACCATCACTCTTGACTCACAGAGTTTAAGAGGAGGGAGATTAATTATTTTCACTAGTTTGACCTCCCAGGTCATTAAAATGCATTCAGTTAGGCCGATGGTGAGGCTGATAATTTGTATCTGGCGCGAGCTTTTCTTCCATATGGTGTCCAGTTATGGTATAAAGCACTTGAGAGACAGAGGGTCCATCACATGCCACGACAGATTGTTCCAGTGATCAGTCATCCTTGCTATTAAAAATGTGCATGTTATTTCCAATTTGGATGTGTCTGGCTACAGCTTCCAGAAGGTAGCTCTTGTTATGCAGTCATGCAGTCCCCTACTCGATTAAAGAGTCCGTGGGATCCTATATTTTCTCCCCCTGGAGTTACTTATATGTTTATTGTTGATACTCAATCTTCCCTGATAAACTAAACAGACTAAGCTGTTCAAATCTCTCACTGCAAGGCTCGTTATCCGTAATCTTGAAAAATCTTTTTTTTTTTTTTCCTTTTTTTCTTCTTTTTTCCTTTTTTTTTTTTTTTTCCCCAGCGACCTCTTAAAAATGCAGAATCAGAACCATATTTAATATCAGAACAGCCCTATTGCCCATAATACACACGTTTCATCCTACACGTCTCTACCTCCACCTCTGAATATATCCACAGATCTCATTAGCTCCTTTTTGCACATCATGACAGTGAAAGCTCTTGAGGAATGGCAGACCCACTCCAACCTTCAGGTTTCTTCTCTCTGGGATGTGTTCCTGCTTTCTGCAGGCAGGGCTAGAGCCCATTGCCTTCAGTGGCTTACCTTCACCGTGAACTTTATTAAAACACGCTGACTTTGGCTTCGTTCAGGACTGCCAACAAATCTGAATCCCTTGCACTGCCTTCAGATTTACCACTCAATCTCTCACCCTATTTTAATACTGTTCTTTTCCTGTTTGCCTGCAGATTATTGATAAAAACGTAACTTAGTGCCACAGGAGGCAGAACTGCCCCCATCCTCCCTGCTTGGTGGTGATCTCCCACCCACCGACAGCCCCGTTTGAGATCTGTTTCTCAGGCACCTCTTAATCCAATTAAGATGTGCTTTACTGGTATTGTGTGGTGCTGCCTTCGTTTGTCAAAATGACACGCCAAACTTAGTTAATTGTCTTGGAAAGCTGAAGTCTGTTACATCCGCTCAGCCACCTTTATCAGGTGGCTTGTAATCCTTTTAGAGAATGAAATGAGGTCTGTTTGACAAGACTTATACAATGCTTTTGGTGGGTATTATCCCTGTAGCTCTTGTTAATTTTTTATGAAGTGAATCTGTGTCAGCTTTATTGCATGCACGTGTGAGTGTGTGTGGCTGCACGTGGCAGTGTCTGTGCATTACAGCATCTTTTGTTACCGAGACTGGTCCCCTGTACAAACCACAACAAAACCTTTTAAGATGTTTCTTTTTTTTTTTTTTTTCTTTTCTTTCTTTTTTTTTTTTTCACAGAGAGACAGAAGATCAAATTTGGTCTTCACAAGATGTGTAAGCTGGTGTGTAGCACCAAGCTGATACTTTGAAAGTGTAATAGGATGGTTTGCAGTTGGAGAGGGAGAGCAAAAATGTGCTTTAGAGCAGTGAGGTCTGAACCTGATCAATAGTTCTGGAAAAGGGTTTGAGAATTGCCTACGTGATTCAGCAGCCTTAGTTGTGTTTTCAAAACAGCATAAAAACACAGGGAACTATTCAATAAGGATGTTTTCTGCAAAAATGTAGTATTGAATCCTTAATCAAATGGTTTCTGGGGTCAGGGGCAGGTGATGTTTGCAATGGCTACTTCTAACCAGGGGGATTAATTTTCCATTGAGAGCATGAAGCGAGAGGGGTGACAAGTGAGAGCAGACACCCAAAACATATGATGTAGACCGCTGTAACTTCACTTCACAACTTAATTTCCTATTTGATGGTGCTGTCCTTTGACAGCAGCTTGCCCCACAAACACAGCGGTGCTGCGATCTTGCCAACCATTTCTGTGGACAAGGGGTTGCTGGGTCTATAATGAGACAGAGCAGCCACGAGCAAGGCACAGCGCCAGTGCCCTGGGATGGATCATCTGTTTGTGCCCTGTCCCCTGGCCAAGTGTCTCCTGGCCCATCGTGAGGGACATCTGCTCTATGGGGTCCCTCTGGGCATGGCCGCAGCCTGCCTGTCCCCAGCTGGGACGAACACCTGAATCGATGTTACTTGCATTGGTGAAATTTTGGCCTGGCTTTTGGGCTCCCCTGTTGCTGGAAGAGCAAGCTGTGTGATGCCAGGAGAGGAAACCATCCCAGCACTCGTGGTCTTTCTTCCCTTTCCCCCTCCAGCCACTCTCCACTGCCTGGAAGGAGCCCAGACGAGGCATCTGTTCCAATGTCAAAAGCGGCTCGTGTTGCCATTAGCCATGTTCAGCCCCAAATTGAACCTGGCAAGCAGCTGGCATGCTCAGAGCTTAGTTTGCTTGCACACCTACGTGTTTTGATGGGAAGTGCTGCTCCCTTTGAAATGGGATTCTTAGAAAAGAGAAAAAAGGTAATTTTCAACCTTAAAAGGCTCATCCCTCACACGGAAGGTGAGTGATGGATGGCAGTGCTCTCTGTGGCAGCTTGTTTGATCTCTTGTACTCTGTTTTTCTCTCTCTAAAATGATCGGGCTTCAAGGAGTTAAAAGATATTAGTCCAGTTAAAGCAATAATCTCTGCTCAACCTCACTCAGTTTGAAGAGGAGGCTCTGCTGCCTGCTGCGCCTTCGTTATGGCAGCAAAATTCTCTCGGTTACTGACTTCTTATTCGAAATTCACAAATCTGGAACGTGTGGTTAAGCAGCACTCTCCATTTCTTGCTATTTAACTTTCTTAAAAAACACATTGGAGCTGTTAAAGGATTTGAATGTCAGGATGGAGCTCGCTTTTTTATTTCCCTTCCTGATGGTTTCTCTCCGCAACCTTCAAGGAAAAAAATAAGGCAGGGTATATTAGCATTGCCGAAATAGTAAATTTACAAAATTAAGGTGAAAAGGTGAACTGTCTGTGGTCTCGATTCAGGCAGGCACATGGGGAAGTGCTCATGGCTTGTCTCTGGGAGGCTGAAGAAAGCCATTCTCCCACTGCAGCAGGATTTCCTTGCGTACACCCAGCACCCATCCCTGCTGGCTCCTGCTCACTTTCAGTCTCAGTGCGTCACCAGTGAGCGATGGGGTTAGAAGAACAGGTTTGTTGACTTGACTTCCACTGGTTCAGGTTGAGAGTATGTCGATATGACCAAGAGGGGATAATGGCCCTTTGGCAGAGCTTTCCATCAAAAGGGACCTTTTATCTGCATTCCGGTGCTGCCTGTCAAGGGCAATTACACAAAGAAATGTCGTGGGAGCGGGCTCACAAACGGGAGCCTGAGCTGCAGGTTGGGTTCGGATGGAAACTGCTGTTACGCAGACACGTCTTTCTCAAATTCTTACTGTCAAACAAGTTTTTCTGCAGTTAGATAAACATCAGCACATCTATAAAACCACATATGCCGGGACTTCAGCTGGCGTCAGCTGTTTTGGGCCAGTTTCACTGCTTTGGCTAGCAGTCTGATCTCGTCCCACGGCTTCTCAGACTGTGAGCTTCTGTCTCTCAAAGTGAGTTTATGGAATATCTGTCACTGCACAGTGTGGCACGTGTGAAACTTTCAGTAAAAATTCCCAGCATCTCTTGGGATGTGAGTTGTATGCTTCACTCTGTGTTCTACTTGGGTTGAGTGGCACAGTTATGTTTATAAACCCTCCAACCACCCAAGAGATATTTTGTGCTTTGGAAAGTGCTCATTTGGTTTCCATCCAGGGCATCAAGTCTTGGAGAGGATGAGATGCAGCACAGAGCTGTGGGAAAGCAGGATTATCACTTCATGTACATCTTCTACATTATACTTCCCCTAGTTACATACATTAAACTCCTCTTTGCTATGCTGGAAACGAGCGTTTATTTTTTCAGCATGCTAACAGCACCCCAGTCAAACTCATTGGTTAGACACAGGCTCATTGATGGTCCTTCCCAAGACCACCTGGTCTGTCAGAAGAGATGTGCAATGGTTTTTAGGCAGTCCACGAGAAGAGAAATGTGGAGAGAGCTTTAGATTAGGTCTGCAGCTTTCATCCAAGGTTTGTACAGTTACATTAGAGCCTGTGTGCCACTGTGTACTCTTCATAGTACAAGTGGGTAATGTGAGTCTGCTCTCTCAGGTGCTGCTAATTTTAATTGAGCTCAAGGTATAACAGGTGAGTGAGAGTGAGGGGAACTGTATTACAAGCCCTTATTTTCACAAATTGCTTCTGAGCATAGTTTGTGGGTAGAGATTTAATTTCTAAATCTTGTTTTGACAATGGAGACAAGCTGCGAATCAGGAGCCCTCATCTGAGATTTGGTTTCAGTGCCACCACATTGGTGAGAAAACAGGCACTGGGGAACATCTGAATTTCACATGCCATGCTGGGAGTTCAGCTGTTGTGTTCCTGGGGTTTGGACATTCCTGTTTGGTTCCTGTTAGTGTCAGTTCACAATTAATTAAGTGGCAAAAAAATAATGGAAACTAATTGGGATTAATTTTTTCCTTTAATACATTGGAAATGGTTATCTCCCCAGCTTTCTCCTGTGCCTCTGGTGAGTACCTGGAGATGAAGAACCAGGTGTGCAGCAAATGTGCTGAGGGGACCTACTCACTGGGCAGCGGGATCAAATTTGATGAGTGGGATGAGCTGCCGGCAGGATTCTCCAACGTGGCGACTTTCATGGACACGGCAGTTGGCTCGTCTGAGAATAAAGCTGACAGCTGCAACAAGTAAGAAGTGCTGTGTGTATCTGGGTTACCTTGCAATGGGTGAGCCTTGAGACAGCTTAAGAAGAGCTTCTATACCCGTGTGCTACTAGAGGTCTTTGCTCAGCAGTGAGTGTGTGGTTGGAGGTGGGTTGTTGGCATGGACAGAGCTCCTGCAGCCAAGTCAGTGAGGGGATCTGTCTTGCATGATTTTGGGGAGTGACATAAATTATATTTATGCTATAGAACATCCTCAATCCAGAAGTGGAGTGGTATGGACTCTTGGGAACAGAGTCTTCAAAATTTGGGGTTTGGCAAAGGCAGTGCCATTAGGCAAAGCTCAGCTCCATAAACACAGAGGGAAATATTTCTCTGTCAGAAGTGAAAATCTGTGTAAAACTACACAATGCAGCAGGAAGGATAGGTACAGAGAGTGCTGTAGACACTGCAAAGCTGCATTGTGGTTACCTTGAACCTCTCAGCTGCACAAAGCCAGCTTAATGATTTACCTAAGCTCTCCAGAGGGCAAACAGCCCTAGTAATGGCAAGCAAGAGTTGCTGGGAAGCAAAGTTTTTAGCCATTTCTTTGCTGTCATCATAGTCTCCATGGACTCATCAGCAGCTAGTGAGTCTAAGACCAGCTTGGAGCTGTGCTTATTTGTAGCTGGAAAGCTCTCGGGTCACGGTATAGTAAATGCGGCTAAAAGTTACTTTCACAGCCTATTTAGAGACTGATGGTGGTTGCAGGAGGCTGTTTCTGAATATGACTGAAAATATGTTGGACCTATTGATTACAAACCTTTACTGAGTAGGCTGGGGATCTAAATTACTAGTACCATATCTCTTCCCGTGAACAGATTTAATGATAAATACTATTTTAAAGTGAAAATTAAACGGGAATCCAGGAACAAATCTGCTGCATTTAGCTACCGTGGGATTCTGGGTTCTTTATTAAGTAATATGTTTTTGTATTGTGCTGTAAGAAATGTTTCCTTGGTGCCTGTGATCTGAGCTGAGGTTTGTTTTGTTTACCTTCATCAGCTCTTCGTGGACGCCCCGAGGGAATTACATAGAGTCGAACAGGGATGATTGTACAGTTTCTCTCATCTACGCTGTGCACCTGAAGAAATCCGGTTCTGTCTTCTTTGAATACCAGTATATAGACAACAACATCTTCTTTGAATTTTTTGTAAGGCCTTTTATATGATGAATCCAACCTTACACTGTAAGATTTCAATCCAGAAAAGACTACCAAACCCAGCTTTTCCCTCCCTTTACATAGCTCTGGATGGGAAAAGCCTGGCAGGGCTTCTGCCATGCTGGACCCAAATTACTGAAATGATTTGATCAGATGGGACCCAAATGAGAAAGGCAGCCTGGTTCTACCCTTGTAGATAGAAAGGTTGGGGTCCAAAGAGCTGGGGGGTTCCCAGCACTGTATTCTGCAGTGCAGTGTATGTGCCCCAGGCTGCCGAGATGCTTTAGAAGCTCCCACCAAGAGCTGCACTGCTTTTCCAGGCAGCATTGGACCTGCTGTTTGGGACAGAGAGTGACTTAATGGGAGGGCAGCTCAGGACAGGAGAGGACTGGAAATCTTCAGTCTTATCCTCTGTTACTGCTTCTCTCCTTGTCAGATGAGCTCTGTTTTTTGTCTGAAATACACTGCTCAGGCTATCACACAGGAGTGTGAGGTCTTAGCTTGTGTTGGTAAAAGCTTCTTGAAGCTCTGACAAAAGTGCAAAGTGTCCTTATCCTTAGTAAGGATGAGAAAAGGAAATAAAAACAATGCGCTGGAAGCACCCTCCTAATGCTACATCAGTGCAATCTATCGCACTTGGATAACAGACAGTGCAGGTAATATCATATAGCCATTTCAGTTTTGTATTAGACTATTCTGCCTTCTTCAGATGGCAAAAGCAGCAAATATGCTTTCTGCTGTCAGATGAATGTAACAGGATTATGAATTCTAGCTCTAGTTTCTTTACTGGATGACTGATCTGCTCCTGCAAAGGAGCGAATATATTTTTTCTCTGAATGCTAGATTTGAAAATGGCTCTTTGATTGTTACTTTTATCTGTGTCCCAGTGATTCACCTCCTTAAATTTGTCATTCCCTTCTCAAGAATCAGTGAGTGGTGCAGCCCTGTATAACCTTTATAGAAATGTCCAAATAAATAACTCTTGGTAGTTCTCAGTATTGCATATTTAACACTCCTCTAAAAGCCCTTTTTATTTGTTTGTTTGTTTGTTTTTCCTTAGTATGTCTTTGTACTTAAATATATCTAAGGATGATTTTGACCATCCTTCAGGGATGGAATGAATTGGAAGAGGGGATACCATGCAGAGAGACCTTGACAGGCCTGAGAGGTGGGTCTGTGCGAACCTCATGGGGTTTAACAAGGCTGAATGCAAGGTCCTACATCTGGTCCCGGGCAATCCCAAACCCAAATCCAGGATGGGTGACAAATGGATAGAGAGCAGCTCTTAGGAGTTAAGGAGAATCTCAACACAAGCCAGCAATGTGCGCCTGCAGCCCAGAAAGCCAACCGTGTGCTGGGCTGCACCAACACAGCGTGGGCAGCAGGGCAGGGAGGGGATTGTCCCCCTCTGCTCTGCTCTCCTCAGCCCCCGCCTGGAGCCTGCGTTCAGCTCTGGGCCCAGCACAAGGACAGGGATGGATCAGAGCGAGTCCAGAGGAGGCCACGAGGATGCTCAGAGGCTGGAGCCCCTCTGGGGAGACCTCCCAGTGGCCTGCCAGGGCCTGAAGGGGCTGCAGGAGAGCTGGAGAGGGACTGTGTGTCAGGGGGTGTGCTGGTAGGACAAGGGGGGATGGCTTTAAACTAAGAGAGGGTAGATTTAGATTGGATATAAGGAAGAGGTTCTTTACTCAGAGGGTGTTAAGGCCCTGGCACAGGTTGACTAGAGTAGCTGTTGTTGGGGAGAGTAGGTTTGGAACTAGATGATCTCTAAGGTCCCTTCCAACCCAAACTGTTCTATGTTTCTGTGAAACTTTGGACAGTGGCATTTCAGTAGCAGTGGATTAGGTGTGAATTAAGTGTGCAGCTGATCTGGAAGATGTGGGGTTATATGACTTATTTCAGGTGGGATGTTGAGCAAGTTTGAGGAAGAGACTTGACCCCAGGTGTTCTAAATTGTAGCGCAAAGCTTTGAAATGGCCTCTCTCCCTGTTGGAATAAAGGCTGAGTAATTGAACTCATACATCAAAGGGACTTGGTACTATATCTTCAGAGAAGACAGCGATGAGAAGAGTGGAAAGCTCTGAGGCCAAGTGTCTTACGCTGCTGTAAGGAGAAGCAGTAGGGCTGCACTGGGCCTGACCAAGGGACAGCTGGCCTTGTACCTCTGCCAGGACAGACCCCATGGCATGTGCCCTCTCTCTGGAGAACATCACTCTCATCTCTGAGGTCAGCAGGCAGGGAGCCAAACAGACAGTGTATATATTGGCTGCACCAGAAAGCATGTTGGAGAAAGCAGCTTGTCATCTAGCCTTCGGCTGTCCTCTCCTAACTCTCCCCTGATATAGGGGCTTAGGACCTCTAGGTTTAAGAACTGGCTCTTGTGAGCTTGGGAGAAGGAGGAAGCAGCCACAACAAGATGCTCAGCATCCAAATCTAACCAGACAGTGAGAGAACAAGGCTGAGATCTGCTCCTCCTGCTCTTTTTTTCATCTGCATCAGGGTTGCTGTTATCAGAGGCACTGTAAGCTTCCAGCAGGTTTTGAAAGTTCCCCCCCCCACCCCAATAAGGCAGCTGATGTCCTAAATATGTAGACAACAGGAACAAAGCTGAATTTTATCATTCCCTGCCAGCAGTCATTATGCTGACAGAGAGAGGCATCTGATTGTGATCACCATCTTGTGTTTTAACTAACAGATACAAAATGACCAGTGCAAAGAGATGGAGTCCACGGCAGACAAGTGGGTGAAGCTGACAGACAATGGGGAATGGGGCTCTCATTCTGTAAGTGTGCAAAGAATTACTTCATCAAGTGTGGTGTTTTTGTTTGTTTGTTTGTTTGTTTTTTCATTTATAAATGTCTGTGACTTCCTCTGAACAAACAAGGATCAGATCCTGTGAATGCATGTGAAGAAGCACAGCTTGCTGGTACTATGGGAAAAATCACCAAGATCTCTAGGGGGCTGATCCCGAAGCAGATGATAGAGATGAAAAACTTTCTATCGATTTCCTTGAATTGAGTGCTTTAAGAGGCTAAACAGATTGATGCAAATCCACATTCCACAATCACTCGGCATGACTGTAATTGCAATCTTCTACAACAGTTGTTTGCTTGTGAGGCCATGAGATTATTCCTTGTCACTCAGCCAAGGCTGCGAGTGGTGGGCACGTGTGTGATGTGCAGGCAGGCGGGACTGGCGTTTTATTCCCAAGTGCATGCACCCAACTTGTGCTTTTGAACTTATTCTGTTAAAAAGCAAGCTGGCAGCACCAGGGTGGCTCCTGTGGCAAACATAAGTGTGTCCACGTTGGGAGCAGCAGCTCTTTCCCTGGCTGATAGCCCAGCCAGCTGAGCTTGTTCTCTGCGCAGACCACGTGTAGACTCATTAGCTCATGCTGACGCCTGTTTTCCACTAGGCCATCATACCCTAATTCCCAGAGCCATGCCAGCAAAGGCCCAGCGTAGATGACATTACGCCAGAATAAAAAGGTTTTTATTGGCATAGAGAGCAGCCTGCTCTCTGTTTTCCATTGTCTGCTTATCTTCCTGGAGGACAAGCTGTGTTCCCGAGCCAGCTCCGGTTGGCAGTGCCTGATAGCTCAGGTGCAAACCCTGCCTGAATCACGTTGGGAGGCAGGAAAGCTGTGTCAGAAGGGGTGACTGGCATGGACTGAGAGGTGGATCTGAGGCCAGGCCATTGACTTGGGTGAACAAAAAGAAGTAGACTGCATCTGCACAGGATATGGTGCCATATGAGCTCCTCGTTCGGGATGTGCAAGTGCAAGTCCACTGATAGGAAGGCTGCTTGCATGCCTGGCTGAAATGTAAATGTGAGCCAGGTGAGATGGCTGTTCTGGATCTCCTTGAGGCTTTTATCTGTTCTGCAAATGTAGTCATGCCAGCTTCTCTGGCCCCAGCATTCCAGTTGCTGCAGCTCTGCTTTCAGCATGCTAGTCCCGCTGCACCACAGCTAATGTTGGGTATCTCTACACCATGAACAATAGCGTAGTTTGAATCAATGTGGTCCCACTTCTGCTGTTGCCTGCAGTAACCCAGCTCCCAGTGCTTCTCTGGATTGTAGTTGTCTGGGAAGCGGAGGCAATATGTGCTGTGTCTCTACTTTGCTGAGTTTTCGGACTCTTTATCCTAGAAGAACAAAAACTGTAGCCCTGCCAGGGCTGCTCAGCATGGATTTAAACTCCAATATCCTGGATCCTTATACTGGTAGAGTTTAGCCCTATTCTTGTGTAAGGGTAGTTATACAAAGATAGAGCACCTTCAGGCCAGCATTGCTGTGTTGGCAGAGAGCATCTTGTACTAGTGGATGCAGTACAGCTTTATAGGCCAAGTAGGGTCTCAGTAAACCTGCTGCTGTTAGTGTCTAGAATGATGCTGTAGTAATATAGGTGAGTTGAAGTCAGCAGGCACCATCACACTACTGAAAGTAGTCCTGCCTTCCTCCTTCTGTTTGTCCTGCCCATGGTGCCACCAACCCACCACCCAGGCTTGTGCAGCTGCCTGCTGAACCACATTGTGAAGACAAGTAGGTCAAAGCAGCTGGAAGCTCGGTGCTTTCCTGTGCCTCCTTTGTTGTTCAGGGTCAGTAATGAGCAGGAAGGATGGGACTGCAGACTGGGACATCCATGGTTTGTGCTGGCTTAGTGTTCATGAAGTTGTAGTGTTAGGCAAAGCTTGATTTTTAAAGCTTTGCCTGTATAGAAAACTCACATGTAAGCCTGGATTTTCAAACATTTGTCCGTCCCCCCCCCCTTTTTTTTAAATGTATCTCAAGGCTTTAAAAACAATGAATATCCAGCTAGAGGTAAATGTTCCTGAGTGCCAGAGGTAGCTGGATAAATGCAGGAGCAGATTTTCCTAGCTCTTTTTACCAGTTCAAAAGCAGCTTCGGTGTTTTTCCATTAAACTGGGGTGTCAAATAGCTTTTTTATTACTTCTACTTTGACGCTTTTCAGAGATGTCTCTACAGCACCTGCCTAGGTGTCTCCCCATTACTTCTCGACTCCCTAAGCAGCTCAGGAAAAGCCAAGATCATTGCTTGGGTGCAAAAAATCTGAGTAATGGAAGTAAAAAATAATTCCTTGGTGAGGGAGTGCCTGCTAACTGTCATGTGTATTTTTGCAGGTAACTTTGAAATCAGGTAGTAACATATTATACTGGAGAACAACAGGGATTCTCATGGGGTCCAAGGTGGTAAAGCCAGTTCTGGTGAAAAACATCACAATTGAAGGTAAGAGATACTTGCCTTTTACTTGTTATGTTACTCTTTTGTCACAGGGTTTGTGAAGTGCTCTTTCTACTGGTGTGCTATAAACACCGAAGTGGCTTTTTTGGTCTCCTTGTCTCCCCTGCCTTTCTTCTCTTCTAAAGTACAAAAGGAGCATCAAAACTTCAGTCAGGGAAAAGGCTGAACATTTAATTTAGCTGGTAAATGATGCCATCTACTGGAGAAGACTGGGTTAGCACGTAAAGAGAGGAAAAACTAATCAAGTTATCTGTAATGTGTTATACAGAGACCGTGTTTATTGGCAAGCCTCTCAACAGTGAAAAATAGACATATCTCTCATAACAATGGTAGTTAAAATACTACTTAATGAATGTATTTAATCTTGGATTGCTCTTTTGGTCCCTTTCTAAGTGTAATCAAGCTTGGATTGCTGTATAAGGTACTTACACAGGTCAGACCTGCGTTGAGCAAAGATTAATCAAGAATCAGTAAAGCCAGAGTTTTTAAAGTGCTGAAAGTCTGTGATTTTTAATCCAGATGGCAGGTTTTCCCAGATAAGCTGGTTGGCTGTAGTAATGGAGCATGCCTCTCTGTATTTCAGTGCTTTACCTGCAGTTTACCTTACAGGAGTTGCATATACATCTGAATGCTTCCCTTGCAAGCCTGGAACCTTCAGTGACAAACCAGGCTCATCTGGATGCCAAGAGTGTCCAAGAAACACTTATTCTGAGAAAGGAGCTAAAGAGTGCATCAAATGTAAAGAAGAAATCTATTATGCAGGTACATAAATCAAATGGGATAAACAAACCCAGGAGAGCCTGAGTACTTAAGGTCATAAGAGACACGTGGCTCTGTGTGCAGGTGTAAGAATGATTTTATCCAACAATGATGTTTAGTCTCCAGTTGATATGAAAAGTGGAAATGAAGGTGGGGTTTCCCAAAAGCTGCAGAGGACACTTGTGTACATAATGGGTCACACACAATTGTGGCCAAGGCCACATATACTAACATGAAGGAACAGAGATGATTTTTCAAATATATTTTATGGGGGAAAATAGCAGTCATGTTGTGCCCTCTTGTGGTAATTTGTGTTATTGGTTGGCAGTTCTGTATTTGCTTCATACGTTCACATCATTCTGCTGTGCTCATAATGGGAACAGGAATTCTGCAAAAATATCTGGTGAAAGGAAAAATTAGGCTAGTTTTATAAAGGACTTTCCAATCAGTCAGAGTGTTTTCATTCTTTGTAAGTAAGGAAATATTTCCATACTTGGACAACTTACACGAATTACTGTGTGAAAATGAAGGGTTAGGGTGACTCTGGTTATAATGACTTACTGAATGTCACAGTGATAGTATAAGCTTAGGTAGTATTTTCCTCGTTCCCCCTGCAGTTCAGAGGAAGTTTCATGTTGGCTTCATGTAGAAGTTTAATTTTTCATTCTGTTTTTGTATTTTTCTGCTGACTCACTTTGCTCACCAGATTTCAAGCTTGTTGCTATTGTTTTCAGGGATCATCTGATAGATTAACATCCTGTTCCTCACACTTTCTTTTTAGAAGAGGGATCCAGTACGTGTATAGAGCGTCCTCCATGCACAAGCAAAGACTTTTTCCAGATCCACACCCCATGTGATAAGGAAGGAAAAGTAAGTAGAAAGTGTGGTATTATTTATAAGCTCTTTGAGCTTTCTGTGGTGTCTTGATTTGAAAACAAGGTTTTCTTTGAATTTCTTTCCCAATTACTTTTCCAATTTGCTTCCAGAACTGAATCTGTCTGAGTTGTGGGCATATCCTTTAGTTGCTTTCTCTGTAAAAATCTGCTTGTCTTGAATCTACTTAAAAAAATCATTGTGGTAAATGCTAAGCTCCTTGCACTTGTGATTTTTCTTACTGGGTCCCTGGTGCTGCCTCTTTGCTCATACAAAAAATCAGCATTGGAGCACAGGCCGAAGTGCTGTCCCAGAATAGACCTTACTGTTCTGTCTTGAGCAATCTTTCCTGGCAAATGTTTGGCTTGTGCCAGTGTGCCCTGTCCCAGCAATGCCCTGGCATAATTCAGGTGCTGGCATAGCACAGGAGCACTGGATGCGACTACACCCATTTTGGGTGGAAGAGTGTTTGATATGTGCCATGCCCCTTGGTTTTAGTGTAAAAGAAGAGTCTATGATCTGTTTAAATAACAGTATAGATATAGCCTGGGAGTGCTCATGTACTGCAGCAGAGCCTAACTGCATATAATGTGCTTGTCTCATGCCCCCAAAAGCTTGACCTCTCAGTGGGTTGTTTCACCCAGGGGTCTTAGGTCTACTGAGTTTCTCATAGGAGGATCTCTGGGTGGAGCAGCCTGGATTTGGAGCTCTCCTGCTCTTTGTCCCAGTAGTCACATGGTGGAATTTGGAGAAATTCCTACTTATTTGGAGAAAATCCTACTTACTGGGATGTGAAGCTCAGAGATGGATGGGCATGTGGTTAGGCCTGTTTTGCCTCTTTTCACTTAGATCTGGATGGGACAGTAAATAGACAAAATCTATAGCACCCATGGGTTGATGGCCTAATACTTGTTGGCAGGGTGGACTATTTTGAGATCTCCTCATCATCTGGTTCCAAAATGCAACTGAGAGACTGAGTGCTTTAATAAGGCGAGCATCAGTGAATTTAGTCCCAGAGCTAGCAGGCTGCACAACCTGTTCTTGTCATGCTAATTCTTGCTCTGTTAACTTCTTGCAAGGACTTGAAGAATTAGCAGCAGTATTCACTCCTACACCCCCAGGTACTGAATCTTCTGGTTGGAATAAGAACATGTCATTAATGCACAAATACTGGCTGAATATTCAGGTCTGCTTGGTGCTTGGCATCTCTGGAAATCAGTTAAGGTTTGCAGTGCTCCCCAGCCTTATCTCCAACTGATGCAGTTCAGTCAGAGGACCTGACTCTGCAGCCAGTCTGCAGGTGAACAGTGGCTGAAAAGCACCAGCCTAAAGGTGTATTGATCCATGACTTACTAAAATCAGACAGGTTTTTCACTGGACATCAGATTGTTGTCTGCCTCCTGCTGTCCCCACTTCATGTGTAGAAGTGGCTCTGGGAGATTTAAGCACTTGACTCCTATTGATTTTCGCTCATCTTCTGCTTTAAAAATCCCAGGCTGGTTGCTTCAGCCCCAGCTTTAGAAACCGTCACTTTTGTAGAAGTGGGCACTCTGACCCCTTTCTTTCTGCTCAGCCACAGTAGGATTACCTGAGTGTGTATGGTGTGTTTGGGCTCTGGGCAACCACACAGGCACTTTGCTAGCTTCTGATCCTTTTTATTTTAAATGCTGTGTACCCTTGATGCTGCTAAAGTAGACAGCAATACTCCAGGAAATCCTGTAAGTGTTTGGGAACAGCAAGGGCAGGCTGATCAACAAAGGTCGAGGAGATGGGAGCTGAGGAGTACAGCAAAGGGTGCAGAGAGAGATGTCACTGACAGAAAAAGCAGTCCCATTGTACCTGAGCAAAGTGATCAATGCAGATCCAGCACCAGCAGCCAGGTTCAGTCAACACTGCCAGATAAATCCATAGTGATGAGGCAGGACAAACGTCAGGCTGGAACATCAAGTCCACGAGGCATGGTCAGGATCTGGATCAGCATGGTACATGGCCTGGCACGGGCGTGGTTGCAACACAACTCAGGCAGAGACCATGGGTAATATCCTCAGCTTAATTGCAGCTCCCAGGAGCCTGTGCTGAGGCTTCTTCCACCTTTTTTACTTTATTTTTTTGAACAGCTTCAAAGCTGGTCAATACTTCTTGAGCAGGTCTGTGTTATCAAAGGGCTAGCCTTGAGCACAAGCAGTTCAACACCCAATGTAGCAGCAGCATATGCTCAGGGCCCTAACAGCAAGGATCATATTCAGAAGGTAAAATCTCCCTCATCAAGCTCTGTACTCATGCCTCTGGTCTCAAGGGCTCTCAGTTGCACTTCTGGACCAAACGGTAGAAGAATCCAGAGCAGGAGCTCTGGCCAGGTTAAAGTCTTACCAATTGGATTTCTCTGAAGCTCAGCATATTTACATTTTGCGATATTAATCCCCTTTAGGGATAGGCCTAAAGTCAGATGAAAATTTGAAACCCGACTCTGTGGGTGATCCATCTCAGCCTCTTCCTAAAAACTTGTGTTGCCTTCAAGAAAGGTGATAGTGGAAAGGCAATACCTCTGTATACGGTAACATTAAGGATGCACTCATGTTTGTGTTTGTAAATTACTCCTTATGTAATGTGGTGGGACTGGAGAAGAGTTGGGCCTGTTCCTGTGTGTTCCTGGCATTTGCTCAGTAGGTGGAAATGACCCATGAGAACTTGAGATCTTTGCAAAGAATAGACCAGTGTGGAGAAAATGCAAAGCTTGTGACATTCTCTGATAACAGATACCTTTCAGATAAAGGGATTTTATAGTTGAGAAGTAATATGTAAGGTAAGTATGGTCAAAATGCAGAGATTCCTCGTGGAGTTATTAGAATTCTTAATCTGGTGTTCCTCAGAAACATTTTTGTGGGAAAATCCATTAGATAAACAGTAATTTTATGGGAAAACTAGATAAATAGTAATGAACTGTAGTAGTTGTTTTAAGCTTATATTTTTGCTTTGCTCTTTAAGACCTGACATCTTGGAACTGCCTGTGAGCCCAGTCACTTCTGTTTTCCTGTTTTGCCTTTCCCTTTATTGTTCTGGTGTGCAAGGTTCATATTTGGCATAAAATGTTGGGAATACCCTCACTTAATATACAAAGGAGACCTTGATATGTGCATCTAGCCCTAAAGCTGCCTAACACGTCATGTGAGCTCAGCGTCTTCTCCTTTCAGACTCAGATCATGTACAAGTGGATTGAACCCAAGATTTGCAGAGAGGATCTCCCTGATGCATTGACCCTACCTCCTTCTGGAGAGAGGAAGGATTGTCCACCCTGCAATCCTGGCTTTTACAGCAATGCCTCGTCTTCCTGTACTCCTTGCCCACAGGGCACGTTTTCAGATGGTACACAGGGTAAGAGTCCACATAAAACTGCTTGTGTCCCCAGAAACAGTTGTCTGTTTGCATGTGGCTGAATTTAATCATCATAAGCTGGAATTCATTTGGTATAAAATTCTCAGTAAACACCACTAGAGAGAGGGTATTGAATATCTGTTTTCCCTCTGAAGTCTTTTCTTATCAGGGATTGCTACTCTGCATTGACCTGCTGTGTTCTGGATGCATTTCTTGGCTGGTATAAACATCCTAGGGGGAATTTTAATGGTTTCTGAGAAGGGAATCAGAACTTTTACAGTCAGTAATTCTTTTTCATCTATATTTTTGTCCATGCCAAGCTCTTCCCTGTGCAAATCTCATTTCAAGCACTGTCAGATGAGCACTCTGCCAACAACTTCCAACTTAAATTATGTTTCATTGGTTCTGAGGTGTGTTGACCCCGTGGTCACCTACAGAATTTTGAGGGGACTTGCATTTACCACAAGTAGGGTCAACCTTTAAACTGAAGCCACTAAAAAGGAAATACAGCTTGGGGGATCAGTTGCAGTTCACTTACTGTGAAGTTATGATCTGCGATTTATAAAATGCTAGTCTTGTTTATACTCTTCTGGTCCCCATATGTCTTTGACGATTTGATTATAAATAAGTTAATTATGTTTTTTGATTATTATTTCAGATGTAGTTTCACTGCATTATTTCATTTTCCTACTCTCTCTCACTGCAGAGTGCAAAGCCTGCCCTGCTGGGACTGAACCAGCTCTTGGCTTTGAGTACAAGTGGTGGAACATCCTGCCAAGCAACATGAAGACTTCTTGCTTTAACGTTGGCAACTCAAAGTGTGATGGGATGAATGGTGAGCCAACTCCCTGTACTGTTACATGCTTGTCTTTATCCTGTGCTGGTCGCAGTTGTGATGGAGCACTCATCAAAATGAACATGCTCTTTGCCGTGAATCACAAAGAGTTTCTCCCTCTTTTCTTTTATTGTACCGAGCTTGGTAATTCCTGCAGGAAGCAGTGTCATTAAATATCACAAAGAGGAAATAAAAAATTTTTTATACCAGAAGAGGGCAGGAGATACAGCTGACATGAAGTTCTCTGAGCTAAAGACATCCCACCATATACTTTGATGCATCTGAATAACCCTGTTGATAAAAAACAGTTTGACTTCTCTCTGATTTCTCTCTGTTCATGTTTTGTGGTAACTATGACTTTCAAAGACACACATAACTCTTTTGGAAAACTTAATTAAAATTTGTGGTCTTTGTTCATTCAGCTCTCAGAGCTATCTCTCTGCACATTTACTAAAATAGCAGCAGAGAGCAGTCACAGCTCACTTGTGAAAATGGTCCCATTCAGGACTTCTCTCACCTCCAGCCCCTGCTGAGAGATTTCCCTCCATGTGATCTGCCTGGCAGGTTGATGTAACTCAAACTTTGAATTCTACATTTAGAGAGGTGCACTGAAGTATATGCTTAATGTTTAATGCACAGATTGATTGACCGATTGAGTTTTAAAGCTGGAAGAGATCAGATGGATCATTCCTTCTGATGGGAAGATTGGCACAGGTTAGGAAATGTCAAATGATTCCAAGCTAATATTTGCCTATGAAATCAGCAATTAATGCAGTTACTATTATTTTTCTTTTCTTTCAAAAGCATTATTATACTGTTCTACAGCTTATACCAGACATCTGGTAGTAATGCATTGAATTGCTTAAAAACATACGGTAACGGAATATTTTTCATGCTGTATGACCAACGAACCATTAATTTCTTGAAAACCTGTTCTTTTTTGTCCCATGAAGGTTGGGAGGTGGCTGGTGACCACATCCAGAGTGGGGCAGGAGGCTCTGATAATGACTACCTTATCTTGAACCTGCACATCCCAGGATTTAAGTAAGGAACAGGATTTTTTCCATTTATTTCTCATTTACCTCTGCCTCTTACACCTAGTTCACATTACCTCTAGAATGAACAGAGTTTTCCTTTCTGAAGTGTAAAGATCATAGAAACCAAGAATGCTTTGGATCAGAAGGGACCTTAAAGCCCACCCAGCGCCACCCATGAGCCCAGGCTGCCCAAAGCCCCATCCAGCCTGGCCTTGGACACTCCCGGGGATGGGGCAGCCACAGCTCCTCTGGGCAGCCTGGGACAGGGCCTCACTGCCCTTTGAGTGAAGAATTTCTTCCTTATATCCAATCTAAATCTCCCCTCTTTTAGTTTAAAGCCACTCCTCTTGTTGTACCACCATACCTCCTGACACAGAGTCCCTCCCCAGCTTTCCTGCAGCCCCTTCAGGCCCTGGCAGGCTGCTGTGAGGTCTCCCTGGAGCCTTCTCTTCTCCAGGCTGAGCACCCCCAGCTCCCTCAGCCTGGCTCCACAGCAGAGGGGCTCCAGCCTCTGCATCCTCGTGGCCTCTTCTGGACTCGCTCTGATCCATCCCTGTCCTTGTGCTGGGCCCAGAGCTGAACGCAGGCTCCAGGTGGGGGCTGAGGAGAGCAGAGCAGAGGGGGACAATCCCCTCCCTGCCCTGCTGCCCACGCTGTATTGGTGCAGCCCAGCACACGGTTGGCTTTCTGGGCTGCAGGCGCACATTGCTGGCTTGTGTTGGGCTCCTCATCCACCACCATGCCCAGGTCCTGCTCCTCAGGGCTGCTCTCCATCCATTCCCTACCCATCCTGGATTTGGGTTTGGGATTGCCCCGGCCCAGGTGCAGGACCTTGCCCTTGGCCTTGTTGAACCTCATGAGGTTCGCACAGGCTCACCTCAAACCTGTCAAGGTCCCTCTGGATGGCATTTGTACTGTGAAAGATGCCATGAATGAGACAAGAAGGAACCTAGATTTAGTCCTGTGTCTCCAGTCATTCCATGGCAGCAGACAATTCTGTAAGACTTTGGTTTTCAGTAGTGTTTGCTTGAGTCTGAGATGCCAGCTGGTCGGTTGTCTGGAAACTGAGCAAAGCTATCCCTCTGTTTCTAAATCATCCCAAATTAACCAACTTAAACATGCCATGGAGTGGATGTGGGTCCCATGTGACTTTGCACTGCAGCTCCAGACAGCCTGTACAGTCTGTGCTTGCCCTAGAGCCAATGGAGAGATGCAGGAATCTTGGGAAAACAGGACATCCCACCTCTCATGGATCCTCAGATAGGATGAATTACCTCGTGCTTGTGTCTCTTCTTTTTCAAAAGAGTGAGCTTAGACTCCAAGCTTAGACCTGGTATCAAATATTATTATATTATTATTATATTGTTATATATTGCACCTCAAATATTGTGTTCTGCTTTGGGACCCTCAATATGAGAAGGAAATTGAGTTGCTTGATCATGTGCAGAGAAGAGCAACAGAGCTGGCAAAAGGACTAGAAAATGAGTTATAAGGAGTGACTGAGGGAATTGGAGTTGTTTAATCTGGAGAAGACGAGGCTGAAGGGGAGACCTTATTGCTGTCTCCAAGTACCTGCAAGGAGATTGCAGCAAGAAGGGTGTCGGTCTCTTTTTTCAGGTGACAAATGATAGAACATGGTGCAATGGCTTCAAGTTGCTCCAGGAAAGGTTTGGATTGGATGTTAGGAAGAATTTCTTCATAAAGAGGGTGGTCAAGCATTGGAATAGGCTGCCCGGGGACATGGTGAAGTCTCCATTCTTGGAGGTATTTAAGAGATGTATGGATATGGCACTGAGGGACATGGTTTAGAGATGGGACTCAGTAGGTCACATTGATTGTTGGACTTGGTGATCTTGAAGGTCTTTTCCTACCTAGATGGTTTTATGATTCTATGATTAAGATGAATAAGGTATGGCGAAACGCACCTCACCTTCCCTTTGCTGTATCTCAGCAGAGTGGGGTTGTGATTTCTTATATCAGATGAGCAAACCCTGCTTTTTATTTCACAGTATGGCCAAAGAACAATGAAAATAAAAGAGAAGCAAGGAATATATCCATGGAAAGCTCAGTGTGTCCCAGCATTGCTCCGCTGCAGTCATTTCTGAGCTGCAGTCATTTCCATTGCAGGTGTTTCCTAGTATTTCTCTGCTGTAGTCACAGGGGATTCTCCAAAGTGGTCCCTGCTGCTGAGTGCTTGGGGGAGTCAAGGGTATTTTTAAGCGTTTAATACTTAGCAAGGGAACACTGAATATTTCATGGTTTGCATGAAACTCCTGAATGCATCTTCTAGCGGTGAAATGTAGATGCAAATGAATCAGTGCAAATCACTTAAAGTTACTCCTGTGTAACAGATTTAAGCGATAAGATTCCCCACTGATACCTTCAAATTTGGGTATTGATTGTAGGGAGGGAACTGTACCATAAAGAAGTCAAACCCTTAAAAATAATCATGCTGTGCCCAATACTCAGTGCAGAGCTGCTGTGCAGACCTGGTCTCTGTGGTTCTGCAAGGGCAGGTTTTATGTGACAGGATTTCAGTGGTTTCTCTGCTGTACAAAAAGCAATTGGGAGGATTGACTGCTGCATGTCTGGAGAGCACCTTGTAAATGTTTCATTCTGTCTCTGTTAAATAGACCACCGACATCAGTGACAGGAGCAACTGGGTCAGAACTAGGACGGATTACTTTTATTTTTGAGACCATCTGTTCAGCAGATTGTGTGCTGTACTTTATGGCGGTAAGTGAGACCTCTCTCTCCATGACTGACGACTGAGCCTGGTATTCCACATGTCACTTTAATACCTCTACATTGGCGTGATTAGTTGCACTTGGTGTATCATGACTAAGATTAAGCATGACATTATTTTAGTATCTGCGGTGCCCTTGCAGAAAGGATTTAATTAATGACCTAGCAGAGTTCCTCCACCGCTTGAATTGTGAGCCATTCTTGGTTGTCTGTTTATTTTAAAAGACATCATTTGACATCGAAGAGCCAAACTTCCCCTGTTAAAACTCTCAGTGGCTCTTGTGTGGTCAGGTTTTCCTCCAGAAGTTCAAAAGCTTTGCAAGTCAGGGAATAGGACAGTGGGATGGGAGAAGACAATGTTGGAAACTTAGTCTTGATCCTGCCAGTGAGCTGGAGAATCTGTAGTACAGCAGACATTTGTCTGTGAAAACAAAGTGCCATTGTTTTTATTTTCATTATCCATCAGCTAAGGAAGGTAACAATATCTGACCACTCCCTTGCCCCTTCCATTGCAGTGTGAAGCTGGTGTTTTTCTTTGTGTTTAGTGGTAATTTAATGAAATCTACTCCATCTTCCACTGGGCCATTTACAGCTGATGGAGAATAAGAAACAAAAAGATAGACGGCACGTTTCTTTTTCTCACATAAGTATTGATGCTGTTACACTAAAGACACCAGCAGACTGGATATCCAAAGGTGGTAGAAGCTACAGTATTTCTTTGAATTTTAATCTTCCCTTCTCTGTACACTGGTACCCATGTATTTTATATATAAACAGAATTTGAAATCTGAAAGAACCATTGTGCTGAATCTGTCCTCATAACGTTCATAATTTGCCATAAGACTTTAAAATCAACTGCTGTGGGAATAAGAACATCTTTTTGAATAAACACTTATTCTCAGCTGAAAAATTGCCAGTGATGAAAAGCTGGATGAATATGTTTTCTCCTTTATTAAATGTTAAATGCAGTTGTAAAGTCCTTTATATATATATTAATTACTATATTATAAAATACTAATGCTTAGTATAGTATAACCCCGCTTTTTTCTTTTTAATTTAACTGTCTCTGTTTTATAGGATATCAATCGAAAAAATACTAATGTGGTGGAATCATGGGAAAGAAGTAAAGAGAAACAATCCTACACTCACATCATCTCCAAAAATGCTTCCTTCACGTTTACCTGGGCATTTCAGAGAATAAACGAGGGCCAAGATGTAAGTATTTCTTTACACACAGGCCTTTAAACACAGTTTTCCTTGGACAGTCATTGTGAGAGCACTTGCCTTCCCTCAAAGCTCACAGTCTTCTTGTAAGGGGTCACCATATAGCGTCACTTGGGAGGCAGTTGTGGATAAACCGCCCACGCAGAAAGGCAGCTGCATGCATAAGTCAATGCCCACATGCAATGGCATGATGGAACCACTGTGGTTTCTTTGGCTCTCATTTCAGAGCAGGCAGTTCATCAACGACATGGCAAAGATCTACTCCATCACGGTGACCAACGCAGTGGATGGAGTCTCCTCTTCTTGCCGGGCCTGCGCGCTAGGCTCCGAGCAGTCGGGCTCATCCTGTGTGCCCTGCCCGCCGGGACACTACATCGAGAAGGAGACCAGCCTGTGCAAGGAGTGTCCAGCCAACACCTTCCTGTCCATCCACCAGGTCTATGGCAGGGAGGCCTGCATCCCATGTGGGCCTGGCAGCAAGAGCAACAAGGTACAGAAGCTGTGATTGTCTCAGAGTGAGGGGTAGGTTGGAATATAAGCACTCAGAGGGGCAGTTTGACTGCTTTCCTACAGGTATGTGCTTTGTTAGCATGGGATTGTGATTGTAACCAAGTCCATTCTTCCAGATATGCCCCTAGTCTAATTTAGGGTTGTACACATAATAAGATAAAATTGACCACACTGGCTCAAAAAAATGGTCCAAGAAGCTTTCAAAAAGCTGCACTGGGACAGTGTAAGAACAGAGCAAACATATACATTATTTTCACCTAAAACTGTCCCAGACTCTTTCTGGTTTAAACTTAGGGATTTACCCAGCTGCATGATGTTTCTGTGCCTTTAGGAACCTGTAACAAATTTGTCTTGTATGAACTTGCCCTTAAACCTTGATAAATGTTTATCACATGCAGTATCCTTTGGCAAGGAACTGCACAGGGGCTTGAAGAACAGCTCAGTTTCATTCATGTTCTTCCTGTCTCCAGCTGAGTTCATATCCTGTCCCCATTTCTTGAGCTCTGATTTTTGGTTTCCTTTGCAAGATGCAAGAGTAAGTGAGGCCATGGTTCTGGTCTATCTACAGGGTTTTAAGCTGGGACATTGGGATCCTAAAAGCACCCACAACAAAACAAATCAAGAAACTGCATTTTCTTGGACAGCAGAAAGTCAAGGCTTAGGAACTTCAAAGCCCTTCTGAGATGTGATTGCAAGGGACTGAAACAAGAATGGGAATTTTCCCAGGGGAAAGGTGAATCACAGAAACAGGACAAATCCCCCTCCATCCTTATTAAGGAAAGCAGTCCTGTCTGCGCCTCCTTGCTTTAACTCCCAGTTGCTGACTGTACTGTTTGCTGCTGGTCCATAACTGCTCTTTAATGTATTCCTCTCCTCTTCTGAAGGACCACTCTGCCTGCTTCAGTGACTGCACGGTGTCATACTTCAGGGATAACCAGAGCCTGAATTATGATTTTAGCAACCTCAGCCAGGTGGGCTCGTTAATGAGCGGGCCCAGCTTCACCTCCCGTGGGACCAAGTTCTTCCACTTCTTTAACATCAGCTTGTGTGGGAATGAGGTGAGCTCTGCGGGCATTGAGGGCTGGGGGGATCACACTGAGACAGAAACTGGGCTCTCCTAACAGCTGAGCTCTCACCATCACTGTGCAAATGCTTTCCTCTGGATCTCGTCCCCAGTCAGGTGGCCATAGGCAGCCATGTGATGTGCCAACACAGAGATGACAGTGCTTAAGGCATAAGTAACCCTCAGAATTGAAAACACGGTCACATCCTTGCCTTTTTGCTGTTCTCATGCCTTCAGTCTTTTAGTTCAGCCTCAGAGTCTGAGTGTTTCAGTTGCTACTTTCAGGACTACTTTCCATATGTTTACTTCTTTGTGACTTGGCTGGAGATGTTGCTGTCAGCACAGCCCTTGTCACCCTGCTCTCTGCACAATCCTAGTCAGGTTTGCCAGGGGCCGGGGTGCTCATTGCTGACTTTGTCTGCAGCCTTTTGAAGTGGTGTAAAAATGTGTTTAGTTCACAAGTGTGAACAGTTTCTGCTTCTCCTGTGGCATATTACAGCCTGATTCCCTGAGTCAGGGTTTTCCCTGGGATTTGGAGGATACCAGGGCATATTGTCACATACATACATTGACATTTTGGAGCAGTAGCAGTGATGGGTATTACCCCATGAAAGCCAATGTGTGCAATTTACATTAATGTTTTTGCCTGTAAAGTTCTGAAGTTTTTTTTTCCATACACCAAAGGGTATGCATAAGCTCAGGCAAGTCAGTAGTCATATTTCTTTACAGAGTTTTGCATTCTTTGGGGCTTAAATATGTATTTACCCACCTGAATTAGAGCTGTTGACAAATAAATCCACAAAGATACTCCCCTGTGGATCTGGTTTTCATTTCCCAAACATTTTTCCCTACTACTACAGTACTGTCAACCATAGCACCAAGTCTGCTTGCTTGGCATTTTGGAGGGTCAGGCCTGCTGAATTTGCTGATTTGTCTTTCGCTGCTGCTGTTCTGAGATTCTAACATTGGTCTTGACATGTGACATTAATGCAGCCTTGAAGGCTATGTATCAGTTTATGTTTTTCATGTATTCATGCTTTGAGAATATTTTATCTGGTTTAAACTCCAAATAAAGAGATATTCTACAGTATATTATTTACAGTCAATATGTTTTTTTGTTGTTTTTTTTTTTTTTTTTCCAAGCCATTTTATTATGCTCTGCAAGCACTGTGCTGTCAAGATAAACAGAAAAAAGTGCTTTGTACACAGGTTTCTGATAAGACATATAGCAGAGGTGACATCTTGTTCCCAAGTCTATACGAGGCCTTAATCGGAGCCTTCACAGTGGCAGTTTAATGCTGCAATTTGTTTCTCTTGTGATAGACACATCAAGTTGTTTCTAAGACACAGGAATGAAGCTCATACAGTTTGCAATCAGGAAGTTTGCAATTTCTCCCAAACTTCTCCACATCCTATCAGCCACCAACAGCTTCCCCATTTTTCCTGGTTGTCTGCAGGGGAAAAAGATGGCTATTTGCACTGACAATATCACAGATGTTACTCTGAAGGACATGGTTGCAGAATCAGAAGATTTTTCCAACTTCGTGGGAGCTTTTGTCTGTCAGTCCACCATCATTCCTTCAGACAGCAAGGGTTTCCGAACAGCCCTGGCTCTGCAGTCCAACAGCCTTGCTGACAGGTTCTTAGGTACGTGCTTTGTCCTTTGCATGTTGCTGCAAGTGAATGCTTTGGGTCACAGAACAGAACAAACAATAAAACCAAACCACCGTAAATGAGGCTTTTTAGTCCCTGAAAACTGAATGTGCACCTGGACCACATGCTCAGCGCGTTTCTGTGGGAAGCCTGCTGTTTGTTATGGTATTTTGGCTCTAAAAACCTGGGAAAGAAAGCTATGACATACATCCCTTTCATCCTTCTCCTGTGTTTAAGATGTACCTGATGTATGTCTAGGATGTACCTGACATGGAGCAAATGTTTGTATTCTGAAGTCCTGTAGAAGATAATTATAGAATCATAGAATGGCTTGGGTGAGAAAGGACCTTAAAGCCCATCCAGTTCCAACTCCCCTGTTGTGGGCAGGGACACCTCCCAGCAGCCCAGGCTGCCCAAAGCCCCATCCAGCCTGGCCTTGGGCACTGCCAGGGATGGGGCAGTCACAGCTCCTCTGGGCAGCCTGGGCCAGGGCCTCACCACACTCAAAGTAAAGAATTTCCTCCTAACATCCAATCTATATCTCCCCTCTTTTAGTTTAAAACCATCCCCCCTTGTCCTGTCCCAGCCTGTGCAAAAAGTTGCTCTCTGTCTTTTTTTAAGTCCCCTTTAAATACTAAAAGGCCACAATGAGGTCTCCCCAGAGCCTTCTCTTCTTCAGGTTGAACATCCCCAGCTCTCCTAGCCTGTATTCAGAGGAGAGGTACTGCAGCCCTCTGATCATCTTCGTGGTCTCCTCTGGACCCACTTTAATACATGTGAATGTATTTTAGAGAGGAAACTTGTCATGGATGTTGTCTGCACTGCAAAGGATTGCATTTAGGACTGCAAAGTAAATCCTTCTCAGCTCAGCAGTGCTGCATTACCATGGGGGCAGAGTAGGGAGCAGTCCAAGATTCAGCCCCGGGGTCAAACTTTGTTTCTGAACTGTGAAGCAGATCTTGACAAATGCCATTGCTTTTACTGCTGGTTCAGTTCAGCTGATGGCACTAGCAGAAGAGTAAGGGCTCGCCCCCATCCTTTGTTTTCTTTGCCTGTATTAATCACTCTTCCCAAGTTTCTTCTTGAGGGTCCCATGGTGCATAGAATTTCAGCACAAAAATCTGGAGAATGTAACTAAAAAGAACTAATTTTCTTTCATGTTTCCTGCCCACCTTGTGTAGGGTAAGACCAGTCACTGTAGTAGTCCCATTAGTCCAAGTGTTTCTGCCCATGCCAAGTCTCCACTAGGCAATTTCAGAAGAAGCTGGTGCTGGGACATAATTAGGTGAGGAAAGAGGAGGCTTAGAGCAGCATGGGGCAGTGCACACCATTATGTTTTGCATTGTTCTGGCTCACAAGTTCCCAGAGTCTAAGGCCAGATCAGACAATGAAGTCATTTAGTCTGTTCACCTATCCATTTCAGGCAGAGTGTTTGTACTTGCTCCCTGGCGTTGAGCCCAGAAACTCGTGTTTGACAAAAGCACATCTTTGGAAGAGCATTCAACCTGGACTTTTAAGACTGCCAGAAATAAAAGCTTTTCCATAGTTGTTGGTATTTCTTTATCGTTTTCTTTTTTTTTTTTCTTTTCTTTTTTTCCTCACTGGCCAAACAGCATCTCTGTATTTTATTTTTAAGCAGCTTTGTTTCCTGTTTGAGTTTGCTTGGCATCAGTTTTCAGCACTTGTTTCTTGATATTTTTCTTCCATTTCACAGCCGCTTTTTCCTTCCTGGAGAAATATTTTGTACACTTGGTCCTTCACACCTGCTCATCACACCCTGTCTTGCCTACTTTTCTCATAAACGAAGCACACCAAGTTTGTCAAATCTCTTGCTATATCATGTATTTCTCTCAAACATCTGAATACTTTTCTGAGTCTTTTTCTGCAACCTCTGTAACTTGTTATTATCTTTTCTTAAAATGTGGCATCAGATTGAAATACTATTCCAGCATTTAATTCACAATAAAGGGAATGAAAATCACTTTCATGTTTGCATTTACATGCAGGGATTGAATATCTGAGCCCTTCCAAACTCATGGGATTTCATGATGTCTTCCTTGTTCTGTTGCCCACTCTAGATCTTTTTCAGAGTTATAGTATCCAAGGGATGCTCTTTCTTCTTCAGGACTGGCCTTCATCCCTTGCAGCACTTGGCTGCATTACGATATGTTTAGTTTCAGTGGGACCAGCTTACCAAGTGAATGAAGTTGCTCTGTATTGTATTCCTGTTCCTCTTAATTTTTGTCTTTTCTACACTTTACCAGTAGTGATTATGTAGTTACTTGTATATCACTGATGATCATCATGCATTTTGGGTCTCCAATGTCATTGCCTAGAGAAGTCTGGTGTCATATCATATTGGATGACAATTTGCCATGGCCAGATAATTTCGTAATTGGTTAGTTAAATATTTTTTAATGAAGAGTGTATACTTAATCGATATTACACTACTAACTCTTTAATTAAAATCTTGTTGTAATTAGTGAAATACTTGATAAATTTACATAATTTTCTTTAGAAAACAAATTCATCAGCACTCAAGGAATGAGATCAGATTTGTTCAACAAGAGCTGTTCTCTTAAATTCACGTTGACTGGTACTTATTATGTATCATTCCATTAACTATAACTCATCTTCCACTTCCCATTTCATTTAATCTGCCACGTCATATTTGTTAGCCACTTCATCATCTGGTTCAGTTTTGTCCTCCCTGGATTTCTACACCATATTCCCTCTCTATCAGTTTTCTGGCATTTCACTATTGTTAAAAGCTCTGTTAAGGACAAGTATTTGTATGTGGGAGATCCCATTGGCCTGGTCACTGTCAGGTGTGAGTTTGCTAGTTTATAAGTGTGCATCCCAAGTAGATGAGAAAATCCTTTTTTGCTAGGGGGCTGGAAGAATGAGGTGTTCAGTCATTGTCTTGGAAAGCAAGCAGGCAGTCCTGATCTTTTCTTAATACAGGGAAAAGATATCAAGATCTTCTGCTGTTTTTTTCTTTACTACAATGGTTACATTTTAAAGTGCTTGAAGTTTGCCTTTCCCATCCATAAGGTATATTTTATTTCTAGTATTTCTAAAAAAGCCTCAGACTTACAATTTTTCTAGTGCTGCCAAACACAAGCTTTTCCCTGAAGTCTTTAGCATCCATTATCATATTTCTGTAACTCATAACTTTTGATTTAAATAGAGTTTTATTTGATTCTCTATTCCCCCTCCATTAAACTTGTGCCAATGTTTTTATTTAAATTGCTTCTTTACTGCTATTTGGATCCAAGGTGGACTCTTAGTCAAAACTATCGTCATTCTTGCGAGAGTCATTGTGGCTTTTTAGCTATCTAATTAATACCTTCCAAGGAATAACATTTTTTTTTCCCCACACTTGATTTTGCTTCTAGTGTTCTTATTTTTGGGAAATGGCACTTAGGGATGCCAACTGTGCAGTTCTGCATATTGAATAGGAATATTCTCTCATTGCCTCAGTTGAATATATTAAGGTCCCTAGGAGCTATCATCTTCCTGTATAGTGAGTAACGAATATCTGTCTGTTGGGTTGAGATCCAAATTTAAGTTACTTTGTGTTAGATGCAATGTCTTTGATGAGAAGAAATGATCATCAAAGTGATTCCTGTGTGTGTTCTCAGAATGGAAGCCCCTCCACAATAACCTGAAGTCTTTCTCTGCATGTTCCTGATGGTTGCTGCAGCACAGCTTATTTTTGTTCTGTGTTGCTATGATGTTCTACAAGCATCCTTCACCTGCATGACCACCTCAGGAATGTTAATGGGTGCATCGATCTCTGTGCTTCCATGATCACAGGCTCTGACTTGTGTAGAGAATGCAGCCAGTTTGCCTGACCTGTTGCAAGAACAAGAAGAAAACTCTTTTCTTCAGCCATGCCCATCTTCCCATCAGTTGCTGGCTGCTGCCACTTTGCTTCTATTACAGTTCTAGCAATTGTTCACCTCACCAGGAGGATGCAGTCTGTCCCATTTGTACATCTCCCTCTTTCTGAAATGTTGTAATGCAGCACCAATATTTTCTGTTCTCTGGTTCATGGGATTGAAAAGATATGCGAGAAATTGGGTTACTTGAATTTTCCTCTTTCTCAACTCTCCTCCAAAATTCATGCAGACCTGTGTTATTTTACACATCAGCCTGTCATTTGTTCCAAAATTTGCCATCAAGGCTTTTCTATGAATCTATAATCCTTCTGAATTTTGTCATTGCTTTTTTTTTTTCCTGCAATACTACAGATTGCTCCGGGTGTTATGATTATGATGTGTTAAGAGTTATATGTATGAGTAGCATAAGCAAGGCATATGCTTTGAGCAGTTGGTTGGATCACACGATCTCCAGAGGTCCTTTCCCAATTTGAGTTATTTTATGATTCTGTAGTATCTTCTGGTAAACTTAAATTTAGACAAAAGAGTATAATCAATTTACATTGGTGTTCTTTTAGTAATTTTTATTTTGTTTTGTCTGTAGAAGGAAATCAGACGGTATGAGGAACATACAAATCTGCAAAGTTCAGTTAGAATAAAGGAAAATGTACAATGTATAATAAGGTCATGAAATGCTGTTATGTGAGAACCATACCTTGCAGACTGAGAAAATATTATGCGTGAACCCCTCAGAAATCCATTCCTAGCTTGTTCCTTTTATTTTTATATTTTTCTCAAATTTTAGGAGCTACCGTTGAAACAACACTGGAAAATATCAGCATCAAGACAGATTTGTTTCCTCCTTCTCCAAGCAAAGTACCTGATGTGCATTTCTTTTACAAGTAGGTAAAAAATACTGTTAATTAATACCTCTACTTTCATTTGTTTAAAGGGAACTAAAGCTGTGAGGGAAGATCTTTAATCCACCTTTAACCTTTCTCACTTTAATCACTATCTGGCTGATATTGATTGTCACATTGAAGAACATCTTTTGAAATCAGCAAACACTGTTTACTCAAATCCAAATTGCACTTGATGTGTGGACAGACAGTGATACCAGAACTTAGATTCATCCAAGTGCTGCTTCCAATATCATTGTACTTTCTATATGTTCTCATATATGACTTTGATATATCCATTGTCCATTTTTTTCTACATTAATTTCTTATTAGTTTGTTACAAAAACGATACGAACGTTAAAGAGAATTGTTCCAACCTGCACAGTTGTTAGTATGCTTTTCCTATTCTTCACTTTCCTCAGTATCAAGAATATCTCAACTGGGGTAAGAACTAGCTCAAATATCACCTCAATTAAGATGTCTACATGCTGGTGTCTACACATGAACTGAGTTTCTAAGTTCAGTCTCTGGAGCTGTGGGACATTTCAGGTTATCTTAAGGCACATACCTACTTCTGTTGCACTGATTTTCTCTCTGTGTTGGCTTCAGTGATAATTTTTGATTGTCTATACCACTTTTGATACCAGCATTTCATGCACAAGCAAACATTTAAATTTCAGTGTCTGATTCTGCAGACTGAACCCCAGTAGTGACCCTACTTTGAGCATATTGTTAATTTGTCTTACAGTGTTTGTCTTGCTGGAATAGGTGCAGTTTTTGAATACTCTTTGCCTTCTGCTGTTTCAGGACAGGGTGCTTCTAAAGTTTTTGAGCAAACACAGAGACATCATAAGCCCTCCATTAAAGTTACTCACCATACACAGTGCCAGGAATTCTGTTTTTTAATCGTTCTATCCTGTTTTCTGGCCAAGTTTATTCCTTGGCTCAGCAGAATTCAAACAGAGCAGCTCCCTGAGTGGCATCTCAGAGTACTTTTTCTGTAGTGGAAACATATTTCTGACTGCACATTCTTCCTCTTGTTTCATATTAGGTCTTCAACAGTGACAACCTCGTGTGAAAATGGTCGTGCAACTGTTGTGACGATGAGATGCAACCCCAACAAACCGGACCAAGGAGAACTTTCTGTGCCCAGGTATTTAAGTATTTGTATCCCAGTAGTGCCTCAGGCAACCTTTACAAAATTAATTAGTGACTTTACTCAACAGCAATGAGAAGTGCTGTCTCCCTTATCAACCCACCAGGAGGTGTCACTCATTTCTCACAGGTGAAGGCGAAGGCCTTGATCTGGGGAGCTTTGTGCCTATTGCCTCCCTTCAGACCAACTGCAATTTAAGCTGTGTGGAAAGAGATGTTGCAGGTAGCTCATGATGTGAGCTGTGATAGATAATTCACCTGTGGTAAGAGTAGTAGTCTACCTTGCTTTTAACAGCATGAGGATAGGTAGAAACAGCACACAGATGATATGACATGCTGTATCTCATTTCTTGTTGACTTCTCCATTCCTAGTCCCCCTTCGCTTAGCTCAAAAGTCAGACAGATGTTTTCAAACACCTGATAAATGTCATATAGTATTGCATGTAACTCATTGATCCTCCAGACACTGTTTAGTATCATGTGAAGTTGCAGCATAAGACAAAAGAGATGAAAGAGGAGAAAGGTCTGTCAATGCTCTTGTCATATACAGCAAAGCAATATTCCATAGTCCAGAGAGCATAGTTATCAATTATTCTCTTCTAGCTTTTAGCTCTGTGGAATTTTCAGTGCTTCAAATCAGGATAACAGCTTTCCAGATGACACAGGAAAAAGTCAATTTAAGAAAAAATTAAGTCAATTTTTCTGTACGGGTACATTTCACATTTACACAACCCAATTTTGTGCAGGCATTTTTGGCCACTGCTGCTGTTAGAACTGATGCAGTTGTCAGGAGCAAAAGCTGTGTTAAAGTCCTGGCATTGCCAGCACAACTTTGTTCTGCCGGCTGAATACATAATAGGTCCATTAGTCTTTCTAAGACTAAGAGAAGCTGTTACCTCTTCATTAACTGGTGAACATCCTTCTAGTAATTAACCATGACAGGACAAGTACATTCCATATGGGTGACCTCACCCAGACATCACTGTAACAGCAACAGGAATTGCTTGTAGCATTCACGTGGAACAATCACCTAGTGCAGGAGAATAGTGAAAGAGGCACACGCTGCTCTAACGCATGCTGGTGAGACACTGGAGTAGTACTGCTGGTCTCCAATACTTGCTTTTTCTTCTCTTCATTGTAATTGTGTAGGTAGCACTCACTGCCAGGAACTCTGGACTGTTTCTTTAGATTTTGACAGTCCAACATCTGTTTTCACATGTGACAGCACTTTTTGAATGGAAAAATTCTTCCTCCAGATTTTTCCATCTGCTGACGTGGTGGATGTTTACCCATTTACCATACTTACCACTACCAGTCTTCAGCAGCAGAATGTGGAGAGAGGATGCAAACTCCAGAATGTTTCATAAGCAGTAATTAAACTTCTCTCTCCTCCTAGCTCATGCCCGGCTGGCACGTGCGATGGATGCACTTTCTACTTCATGTGGGAAAGTGCAGAAGCTTGCCCTCTGTGCACGGAGCAAGACTACCATGAGATTGAGGGAGCCTGCAAAAAAGGATTTCAGGTACAGCACCCCCAGCTCCAAGTCACATGGGTTCATGTGGGTAAAACTTGGATGCTGTTGAAATTTGGTGTGCAAGTGGACACATTAAGTGCAGGTAGAGCTGGGAAATCTCAGTTCATGCTCTGAGCTGGCTGGATGCAAGCCCTGTATCAGTCAGGAGCTGTGTTGAGACTCAGGGATAGTTGTGCCCATATCAGAATGGTTCCTGGAGGAGAGCTGGGTTGTGCCTGTATGGGCAGTGAACCGAACTCAGGATTCATTCATATGTGCAGGCAAATTGTTTGTATAAGATGGAGTACTCAGAGGACTTCAGTCCCTAAACAGCCATAAACATCGGGGCAGACTAGGGAAGGGTTCAGAATTTCAGTTTAGAAATTCATTCTACTTTGTTTGCAACTTTTTTGCTACTGCCTTCTCTGGTCAAATATTTGGAAGTCCTTTCACTGTTTCAGAACTGTTGATAAACATCTCCAAAGCAGGCACAACCTATTTACAATCCTTGTCCAAACCAAACTGTGTCAGATGAAGATCAATAAAGAAGAAGAAGCCCTTTTGCCATGTCTGAACCTGCAGTCACAGTCAAGGGGACAATAGAGCAGACAAATATGACTGCACATAGAATCTGAAAACCTGAAGTACAAGCTTTGGTTTGTTTTTACTGAAAAAACGTCTAACCTAAAACTTGCTTATTTTCTTCAACTCCGAATAGTTCCTATAAACAGCTTACTTTTTGTTTGTTCTGCACTTTCTGTTTGAAAGGAAACCTTGTATGTATGGAATGAGCCAAAGCATTGCATTAAAGGGGTTCCCTTGCCAGAGAAAAGAACCAGCACTTGTGAAACGGTAGATTTTTGGCTAAAGGTTGGAGCTGGTGTTGGTGCTTTCACAGCCGTTTTGCTCATAGCCTTGACCTGCTATTTTTGGAAGAAGAACCAAAAGTAAGTACTGCAAATTGTATTGCATATAAAAGTAAGTTTGGTGTGGTATACAGAACGACATTTCATGGATCTGGACTTCTGACAATGTTGATGAAAAATGCTGTGTTGGATCATTTAATCTACCAAGATGAGATTTCTTCTGCCAACAGTGGCTGTCAAAAATGCTAGCAAGGAATATACGATTATTTGTTATGGGATGATTTCCCAATAGGAACTGACTTTTTAGCCCCTGAGATTTTGAGGTTGACCAGGTCTTGAAGCAACACTGCTTTGTCAAAGTCTGAAGACCAAAAGGATCTCTCTTCAGCCTACTTCATACCATTCAGTGGGATTGAAATAGGATACTTGACTGTAAATTGCTCAGGTCTATTTGGGCAGGTTATGTTTGTTACACACCCAAAAGATCCCTATCTCTCAGACCGAACTTACTGTCTATTTCCCATTCTTGTCCTCTGCATCTTGAACCTCATGCCATAAACCTTCAAACTGTGATTCCACCTCCACAGTATTTCACCTCCCCTTCTATATCCAGCTTCAGCAAATCTGGGTGCCAGCATTGTGGTCCCCACCTCACACTGTTACACACCTTTCTTTACCCCCAAAGCCTTTTGGACAGTGGTGTGAAGAAGATCCTGAGGAAGCCCTCTGGTATAATCTACAGTTTGGGAACTCTGACATACTTACTCTTGTGTTTTTTTCTTTCTTTTCTTTTTTTTTTTTTTTTAAATATGGATTTTTTCTAGAGACTTCTAAAGTTAGAGAACTAACCTGGAGAGCGGGTACAGAATGTATTGTTAATGCTCTTCTGGTTATGCATTTTTAATGATTGAAATATATCCAATTCATAGTAATTACCTCAGAAGTAACTATCTGGAAGGCCTGCAGATAATCTAAATTACAAAAACTTTGAATATGGTACATTCATTAAAAAAAAAAAAAAAAACACCTGTCTGGCTTTATATCTTCAGGCTGGAGTATAAATATTCCAAATTAGTGATGACAGCGAACTCAAAAGAGTGTGAGCTGCCAGCTGCTGACAGTTGTGCTATAATGGAAGGAGAAGATAATGAAGAAGAAATAGTATATTCAAATAAGCAGTCACTGCTGGGGAAGCTCAAATCCTTGGCAACGAAGGTAAGTAGTAATTACTACTATTAATACTAAAAATAATTATTACCATTATTTATTACTGGATGTGATGAGGCTGCAATGCTAATTTGCACGGTGTGTTGTACAGCCTCCCACGCACATGTCACCCAGTCTGTAGCTGACCGGCTGAAATCCACAGAAGAAATAATGATAAATGCTGTGGGGCATTGAGGAAACGCTCCCTCTTCTGCAGAGAGCTTTCCACAGCGTTCTTTTCTGTATGGGCCATGCCCCAGAAGAGCAGTCAGTGGTGGAGGGAACCCCTCTTCCTTGATTCCTGCCGGATTCCTCCACTGAGGCAAACACAGCCATTATAGATAAAGAAAATTGATATTGGGAACATAGCCACCAGCCAGATGTCTGCCACTCACCTGGGCTGGCCTCATGGCTGCCTTGAGAACCATAATTTTCAGCATGATACAATTCAGATGAAGAGAGACATCAGCCAAAACCTGTCACCCAATGCAGCAACCTCCTCTGTTTCAGTGGGCAGCAGCAGCACTAAGCATTTTTTCTGCAGCACATGATGTAGAGTTGTTATATGTCTGAATCCTTTGATGTCCTTTCAATGTCCCTCAGGGGAGCAACAGAGGACTGTCATGGTAGATCCCACAAGCACTTTGGTCTTTATTCCAAATGCCTTGCAGTCAATGGGAAAGCTGTTATTGTCCTTAAGGCAGTCGAGCTGGGGCATCTATTATGACCAGGATAAAGGTTATTGACATTTTCTCTTTCAAACAGTTTTGCTGAAGAGTGTTGTTTCAAAATAAGAAGGTTCCTTCGCTAATAATAATGAAATCTTTTGAAAAGTCACTTTTTTGTTTGAATTTTGAGAATTTTGAGTGTTCGTTACTTCCTTTCTGTGAATGAGTACCATGTAACAAAACCTTTGTGTCTCTTTTATTTTCCCTTACTTTTCCCTTCTCTTTGTTCTCTTACATTTTTTTGTTGGATTGCTTTCCTCTTTCCATGCTACCTGTTCCCCAGATCTCTCTCCTAGGAGATGGTACAGTTACACAGCTAATTTGCAGAACTTCCTCTTGCTCCCAGCCTGAATATTTGTCTTGCAAAATCAATATCTTTTTTTTTTTTTTTTTTTTTTTTTTTTTTTTTGTGGAAAGGGGCAGAAATGTAATGCTAAGAATATTGAAAATGTAAATAAAATGAAATCACATCAAATTTTGTGAAGCTGTTGCAAAAATGGAAGTTGATTCCATTTTGAATGCGACAGGAAGGGAATGACTTTGAAACACTGATATTTTTTTGTGTGCATGAAATGGCTTGCCTGGCTGTGGCTGAGCGTAATGGCCAGTGCTGCTGGTGAGGGTCGTGTTTTGCTGTATGCCTGATAACTGTAAAAGCTTTGCTGACTCCATTTGCAGCACCAACCACTGGCTTCTGCCTGATTATAAGTATAGAGACGATAGCATGGGAGAAGTGTTTTTTTTTTTTTTTCTTTTTTTCTTTAAAGTAAGCTTTAGTACTTTAGCATTCAGACCACTTGAATGCCTATTTGGACTCAAAAAGAGTTTTTTAAAGTTCCTGTATCCATTGTAGCAGGCTCCCTGAGTATTCTCTCCTTTGTAAACCAGCCTGTCAAATATTTCTAAGCTGGTTCCTTTTTTCCTGCTAGATAATCATAGCTGGCAAACTCAGCTTACAGTACCTCATTAGCTTACTGAAATCCATGTCCTCTATCCCTGCAGATAACTGGAATTTAATATATATTTCTCCAAAACAAATGTTATAGGCATCATTTTTCATTTGTGCAAAAGCTGAGGAAATTCATCTCCTGCTGTATTTGCATGTAAAATATAGAAAAAAATACGTAGAGGAAAACAGGGGAGAAAAAGAGGAGAAATGTAAACTGAGAGATAAAGAAAAATTTGAAGCATCCTAACTATATGTTTGAGCTTCAGGCAATGGCATTTCTTTGAAGAAAAACATTTCAGCTATTAATGGCTTTGAGTACCCAAGGAATTCAGGTCTAGGCCTGTAATATAGAAATAAACAACTATTATTTTTAATGAGAATATAGAAATTAAAGAATTATGGAACTGCTTCAGGTTGGAAACTATTGTGTTCCATCTGTTGTCTCCAGCATAACAATCCCAGGTCCTTCAGAAGAAGGAATATATTCTCTGCTGTAGGCATGCATAGAACAATTTTCTTCCCTGCTTATTCTCACATCTGCACCAGGCTGTCCTGATCTCTGATGGAGACTGCTTTAAAGACCAGATCGTGAGCTTAGTTTAACATCGTTTCCAGAATGTTTGCGTACATAAACAAGTATAAATGGTGGGTACATAAAGCAAGAGCCAGCACTTCCTAGTGAGTAGTTTTGTTAGGGTTCTTTGATAGCTCCTGTGTGGGCTGTTGGGTTGTTCACACACATGTTCACGCACATGTCCACACTTCACGCCCTGATACCTGCTGGGCAGATGGACTGGCCTGTCACTCAGCAGGAAAAACAGAAGGTAAAATCAACCTTCCAGCCCTGATTTTTAGACCCAGAGGATTTGTAGACTTTTTATCCTGGGGGTCTCCCAGAGGAAGAGTAAGGATGGCCATCCAGGAGTGGGGCAGTGGTGTTCACATTCACAGGCTTTGCTCTAAACATTTTCTTCAATGTAGTGAACAAATTACTAAGTAATTATAAGAATACATATGGTTATCTTGCAATTCCCTAGCTCTGGCTATCTGTTGTATACTATGAGTATGTAACGCAAACCTTCCCTGCACCCTCTAAAGTAAGTACCATGATAAATTTTCTCTTTCTCTTCTTGGCTTTTTTCTTGTCTTTCTTCTTTACAGAATTTTGACAATTTTGCATTATTTCTTTTTCATAATGAGTAGTTTTATTAAATAATAATGAAAAGGTCAAACTGTACTCTTAGTTACTGTGAAGTCTTCGGCAAAAGCTGCTCTGGAGATATTAAGAGAAGTGTCTGTAACAAGTGGTGGAGTGAATTTGAGGAATCCCAAGTGACTGGAACCTCTTTTTTCCATTGCAGGAAAAAGACGATCACTTTGAATCTGTTCAGCTGAAATCTTCAAGATCCCAGAATATATGAATAATTATTAATGCTGCCTTCAAAGAAACAAACCTGATTTCTATTTTTACAGGACCATATTTTAAACATATTCTGGCACACATTGTAGTGTTGATCTCGGTGAGAAACGCTCAGCCATTTAGGAAGAAAGAAGACAGAAAGCAAACCAGAAAATTGGATTGCCTTATCACGCAATTGAGTACCTTGCCAAAAACGAAAGCAGATGCTTGGATTCCATACTGGGAATGAAATTCAACTCAGGAAGAGATATACATACTGCAAATAACATGATTTTTTGCATTCACCTGGGCATCGCTCAGGCATGCCATGTGATTTATAGGTACCTTTCATTTCCTATCACTCCTTCTCCACATATTCATAAGAATGATTTTCAGAGAGGCTTGAAACCTCCTGCAAATGTTGTGTATTGTCCTTTAGTAGCATAACTGTGAGTCTTTCTTGAAATGAAAATTGTGAATGGTACTGGGAATGAGCCTCAGGTGAGTGTTGAACTCTGGAGAATGCTTTTGATCGTAATGTTTTGAAGGGCTCGATGGTCTGCATTGACCTCTGATACAAGAGGCATGGTTTTGCACCTGCAAATTGAACCCATTCTGATGCCTAACTCATGGCAATCAGGATTGGGGTAAAACCTGATGCTATTGAATATAAATGTGTTAACTGCTGTTGTATGAATTGCAGATCTGAGCCCTTGAGTTTACAGGCAATAGCAGGCTCAATCTCTATAAAGACAAGGAAAATGATATCTACAGTGGAAGTGGCACTCATTGCTCTCTGTGGAGGCTTGTCCTTTCAAGAGAGGTTGGTGGCAGTTTCACTCCCCTCCCTTGGGCTGCCGATATGCCACCTTTCCCTAGGCTGCAAGCCAGCAAAGGCTGAACTCTGGAAGTAAGGCAAGAATCTCTACTTTTGGAGATCAGAGACCAGCTTTATCTGCTGAGGGGCTTATTAGAAATACTCAGCCACCTCTGTTTCTGGACGTAGGCAAGGAATGAAGATGGATCCCAGGGGAGCTGAGCATGGCTTGTGCAGTTGTGCAGCTCAGCATCTAAATGCTTTCTGCTGTCAATGCAAGTACCTGCTTGGAAAGGAGGGCACAAAACATTGCCCTGAAAACTGGAGGCTAGGTGGACTTCATAAAGTCAGCCACATTGTAAGTATGAGATCTTCATAAAGCCCACCCTAATCATTTCCTGAAATTCCCATTGAAGTCAGACTCAAAGGAATCTGAAACTTAGGCAAAAAATATTAAGGAAAAAATATACAAGACTTGTATAGAGCCAGGAGAAAATGAGGAACCAACTTATGCTGACCTCCGGTCAGACTCACATTTCCATTCCTGTAAAATTATGTGAATTGTGGAATGCATCAAAGCCAGAAGAGACACATGGTCAGTAGTGGTCTTTTTACAATAAAGAATAGAGATTTTTTTTGGTTTTATATGACTGAGCTACGTCTATCTATAAAAGAAGGCCCTATTAAGTAAAATTTAAATTAAACTGAATTTTCTGCACTCCGAATATTTTATTATAATACAGATGTGGACGAAAAAATTATGAAGCTTAGATTTTTGTTTATTTGTTTATTTAGGGAAAATTCAGCTCATCTTTTTTATATCTCCCATCACAGAACACAGGCTTTACTATTTGATGGAAGATACTTCAGGCATCTTTACAGAAGTGGTGTACATTTTTTGTTGTTCTTGAAAAGGCACTTCACTTTCCCAAGAAAGATTTTTATGGGGTATTGTTGAATGTATATTAAATACACATTCCTTTTTGTATATTTTGTATCATTGCACACTTATTATTGTACATTGTGTTTGTCGTCATGATGTCATTTATATATGGTTGTCAGAGATGATATGCTCACAGAGTAAATGGTTATGGCTTTGGGACTTCACTTCTTGGATCTTTTATGAAGAGGGTTTTTATGTCGTTGATTTTTATTCAACCAGTGTGCTGTAGCATCAAAGATATATATCTGATGGGCATTCATAAAATAAAGTGAAAATATATTTGAAACTTTGGACTTGAGGTGTTTTGGTGGAACAAAAAGCCTTTTCTGAACATTGTCAGTCTGCAGTGGTGGCTAGAGCTTTTTGCTGCCACCGAACTGAATGTGTCTACATCTCTTTTAATTTTTCCCCCTTCTCTCTCCATATGTTTTCACAGACACATTGCAGTTCATTCTCTAGAATAACATTTCTTCCTTCATATCTCTGTACTGTAAAAATGCCTTAATTATTCTGAATTATATTTCATTTTACTTCAAATCACAGAGGGTTTGTTTGGTTCCCTTCCCTTTCCCTTTTATTTTCTGTTTGAAATAAAAAGTGGCAATTTTTGTCAGCTCCAGTAGACTTTGCTGGATGACCCTTCTCAGCTCTGCTTCCAAATGGTTTGTCCTGATATTGTTCAATTTTTTTCCTGGCAACCTAACAGCTTATCTGGTGCAGTACTGACATAGTGGGATATAAGCACATACCGTATTTGCTTTAAAATAAGGAAATTGCATTTTCTGCCAATTAAGTGAGTTTAAACTGGCATACTTAGCTGGTTTTTGTGGTCTTTTGTTTCTGTTAAAGACAAAGTAGGGAGGGGAAGTTTTTATTTTCCTATGAGAATTAAATTTTGGAAACCTTTAACACTTCATTAAGAAATCAGCTGTCTGGGACCTCTTCTAGTACCCTGCCAAAATATACTTGCAGAAACCTCCCCCATTTCTCCCACATGGAATCACATCAGAAACTGTTATTTGATGCCATAAAACAATGTGAATCAGTCTGTTATGTGTTCAGTTGATTAAACGGAATGCATTTTATTGCCGCATTTGCATGCTTTTCTTTGAAATCTGGAGTCAAGCAACTGAATCTCTTCAAGGATTAAGCACATTTTAGTGGTTTTGCTGTATAAATTATTGGCAAATTAAACAGAATGTTATTGTCTTAGCTGTGACAGCACTTGCTGGGGGGAAAATGTGCAAAGAATGTATTCTAACTTGGTTCTGATTAAGTTGGTTGATGTTTCTAATATATAACACGATTGATTTAGAGTCTAGGTTTGGGGAAAATTAAGTGTCTTAGAGCCACAATGAAAAGTTATTGAGTAGCTTCAAGGAGCTGTCATCTTCGTTCAAAGAGAGGATTTACTCTTTAAGAAGTTTGGGGATGCTTCATTAATCAAGGGGAAAGTTTTTAGTGTTTTATTTATTTATTTATAATTTTTATTTTTATTTTGGCCTGTTGTGCCAGAGCCAGGAATACCCAGATAATGGAGACACTTGATTGTAAGCAGACAAGGTAAAAGAAGATGTTGCCATTTAGGAGCCACCTGTTGACTCTTTTCCAGCAGCCACAACATATGCTTCAATGTCAGAGTAAAAGCAGCTATGGTGGGTGCTGATGTCCCAATGACAAAGGCATTTCTTCCAAAGCAAGCAATGCCACTGGTTGGTCTGTGTCATGAAGCATGAAGGACTTCAATTGGTGTTCTAGGTAATGATAACCTTAAGAGAAAACTTAGGAAATTCTGCTTATCTTTGGTGGTGTTCTCTCTGTCTTTCCCCTTGTATACATCTTTCACAGAATCCCTTGTTTCTATTTCTTGTTGCTTCGAAATGCGTGGGAACAGTGCTTCATTAGCAAACGTGCAAGGAGATAGGAACAGAAATAAAAATTGCTAGGTTGGGATCATCTTAAAATGTAGGGTATGTGTCACTACAGATGGTGACATCTCCAGACACCCTGTTGGCTCTGCCCACACTGGGTAGCAGGGAAGAGAGAGACATGAAAAGTGGCTTGGTCACCACCTGCCACTGTGTTTGGGTGTATATAATATTGGACCTCATCAGGAAGAAATCCGTAAAGCCCTGTGAGCTGTCTGGTGCTCTAACAGCACCTAAAAGCCAGTGAGGTTGTGGGTCTGGCTGGGATAGAGTTAATTTGCCAAACCCACCAGAGCCATCGGGCTGACGATGGGCAAGGAATGGGGAGGGGACATAACCAGGCAGCTGACCTAAACATACCAAAGTGATATTCCGTGCCATGTGGTGTCACACTCAGCAATAAAAGGTGGGAAAAGGAAGGAGAGGGAGGGCTCTTGCTATAAAAATGTCATTTCATACCACTCAGAACAGCCCAGCCTGGCTTTGGCCTTTTTTCTCCTTGTAGTGACAAAACTGAGTTTTTGCCTATGTTGCTGAGAAGCTTTGTGGTGGCTCTGGATATAAAACATCAGCCTTTCTTCTTGCAAACTGTAAATGCTAATGAGTAGGGAGTGACATCATGGAAATCAGCCTGATGAGGTTTGGGGTTATTTTGGTCTCCCTTTCTCTAAGTGTAGTAATTGTGGGAAGGGCTGCATCAGAAAAGTTTTGAACCAGAGCTCACATTTTTAGGTGGAACCAATATGTTCCAGATATTTTGCAATGATTTTTTGGGTTGTTCAAGGAGAATATGATATTCTTAATGTAAGATTTGATCATTTTGAGACAGGTATTAGAGTTTTTCAGTTTAAAAAGACTTTTGGAATTCCTTTTGGGATTTCTTTGACTACGACTAAAACCTGTTGTATCCAATTAGTTCAGGAAAAGCAATCAGCTGAAGACAAAACAAAATGTTTTGTTTTACCACAGTGGATTTTTGTTTTTGTTTCCAAACTTCAGTCAGGACTTTAAAAAGAAATACCTCTCCTACCAAATAATAATAATAAAAGAACACCACCACCACCAAAGCCAAATGTCTTTACTTCAGATCGATCTGCAGTGATTTTTTTTTTTTTGAGTCTTATTTCTCTGTTCAAGCAATAAATACAACATGATCAGCTATTTGCAGACCTTTATGATTTGTATCAGTGAGCTAAGGTGCTTTAAGATTTTGTCTTTTGAATGAAAAATGAAACTTGTCTGCAGCCTCCATAGGCACCACAGACACTGGGTTAACACTGCCTCACTCTCCTACCCAGTGTTTCCCCCTGCCCAGAGCTGGGGTGCCCGGGGATCCCACGGGCCCTATAAGGAACCAGGGCAGGTCCCTTCTGACCCAAACCATTCTGTGATTCTATGACAGGAGCACTAAAGAGACCAAAAGAGTTGTATACTATAAAATGAAGTTTTATATAAATGCAAACACAAAAAAAATGTGTATTGTTCAAAATAGACAAACTCAAATGATGGCGTGAAACAACAGAAATAATAATAATAATAAAAATATCAGCAATAATAAGAATAAAATTGCCCATTCTCAGGAGATTTTTATGCCAGTGCAGTGTGCAAGGGTTTTGCCAGGCTTTGACATTTCCTTTTGTTTTGCTGTGTTTTGAAAGTGGATTACTTGAAGCGTCAGGCAATATCATATACCCTGAATCCCAGGTTATTCCAGCAGAAAGCTGTAAAAAGCTTTCAGAAAACAAACTAAGTGAAATACAGGAATATCTGGAACATTAAATGGGGCTGGAACTCCAGAAGACCAATGTGCTTTTTTTTTTTTTTTTTTTTTTTTTTGTGTGTGTGCGTGTGTGTAAAAAACCCACAAGTAAGTGGCTTTCAAACCCCCTTAGTATTCATAACATGTTCTGACACAGACATTAGGTCATTTTCTCAATAGTGCTATCGAAATGAATGAAAACTTGGGGACAATAAGATCCTCACCTGTTATAAATCAGCTTCAGTGATGCCAATTTAGATTTTAGGGGTGCAGTTCATCTGACAGAATGCCATTCTTTTTGGTGTAAACTTTGTGATCTGAACAAGCTGTGTTAGACCTTGCTTAGAGAGATTTATCTCAGTCTAAAGTAGCAAACCAAGGTAAGTCAGGGGACTTGTGCTCACTTCTATCCACAAAGTGAGAAGAGGTTGACTGTCTCATAGGTAGTTATCTATATTGTAGGCAGTGGGTGTTAGGTGAAGTAGATCTGACCCTGATTGTTGCTTCCCATAAAAAATGAGAAGAAATTCTCCCTCGCTTGGGCATTTTTAAGATGCTCATAAAGATGATGTTGATGCAAGCACATTAACATTATGATCAGACGTTTTGACCTTTTGCCGTACCGTGAACTGCCTCTTATTCTACAAAAGAGCATACAAAGGTCCCATTAATGCCACTGCCCAACTGGAGTTCCTTTGAGGGGTCTTGATTGAGAAAACAATACTCCGAACCTGTGCTATGCATCAAGGTGGGCACCAAGCCTGAAACATCAGGCACTCTAGAGCTTGTGGAGATAAAGAAGCTGACAGCAGGGCTCGGCATGTAACATGGGTTGAGCAATAGCTATTTGGGGAAAGTCACAGGGATTTCAGTGCTGAACGGTCCAGAGGCTGAAATAGCTGCTCATGTAGCTAGCTGAAGAGGAGTAGACATCTAGACATCTTCACTGGTGAACATGTGGGTATGCAAAAGAATTATTCATCTACCTGTGAGTAGGAATTTTAAGAATGTGTTTAATTTTTACATTCAAAATGACTATTTCCTTTGCCAGTTCAGCCCTAAGGACTTGCACCTTTCAAGAAATGTGTAAAAACCTCTGAAAGTAAATGAAAATTGGGCTCCAGAGAACTTGTACAACCAACATGTATCTCTGGTCTCTGCCTTTCAAGCCTGACTGGTGTTGCCTTTGAAGTCAATGCGACTTTTGCTATTGACCTTAGCTGGAATGAGATCAACGGGAACAAGCCCTTAGGTAAATATGCCCAGACACATTAATCAAAGGTGTGTTTGTTTCCTTAATGACTTATTGGACCCAGCAGAAGGGAGGATTTCAGATTGTTTCAATAGAGCGAGCGTGGCTTGCAGAGAGCAGCTATGAAAGCCAGACTTTAAGCGTATTTTGCAGTCATCTCAGTAGCCACTGTGTGTATGCGTCTTGAATTGTTTGGTTTGAATGCAAAGGTCACCCCAGAGACATGTGCAAAGGTCTCCTACATTTCTCTTTTGTAACTTTTTTTGGTCTCCGTAGCGCTCCAATTACTTTTCACGGCAGCGGTGATGCAGGCAAACGGAACCAGCTTTGTTTTGGCTGGAGGTGTAAAACCGTCTTAGCTAATTTTCTGACAGATTTTATTCTCTCTCTTTGCCAACCTAATCTAAAATCTCTCTGCTTTTTATATGCTACCAGTCTACTCTGGGCTTGACGAATTGAATTCATGCCAAATGAGTGAACCAGTAATCATTTTTATTTTTATTTTTTTTGCTAATACCTCATTGAGATGCAATTAGACATTTTCACTTTTGGAAATTACCCTGCATTTTAAAAACAAGAGAAGCACTTGAGATGCTTTAATAATGTGCTTTTTTATTATATTTTTTTAAGGAGAGGAGATTTGTACTTGGCCCTGACAAAGCATCCATCATAAACACATACTATGTGATGTGGATTTAGTAACACGGGCACACACTCATACACACCTAAGTGTACACATACATGCTTAAACTGCAGGCTTTTTATCCTTTCTACCTCCCCTGGTGTTTAGGGAAGTCCCCTCAGGAGCATGATGACCTTGAGGGGGGAAGAAACAAAAATGAAACCATGCTGAAAAACTTTTATCTCTTTATTATTGGTGCCTTTACATTAATACTGCTGTTTTGTGCTGAGAAAAACAACCTGTTACACGTAAGGTAACTGTAATATACAACATAGAAATGCAGTCTAAGTTAATTACAACAAGGAGCTACAAAAAAATTTCGTAGGAAAGAAGTCACCTAACATTGCAACTGTGCTTGCAACAAATCACTCCCTTACTGCAGGACTATGCACGTTGTGAACCATGGCTATTTACACGTCCCTTACAACCGTTAACAACAGAAGGGCTAAAATCAGTCTAAAAAGTTCCAGAACATCACTATATACTGTACAATCCTCAAAAATAATTTATTACACTGTTTCTAAAAAAAGGTACTAGTCTTGTTTTGTTTTCTTTTGTCTTCTGGTGTTTCTGGAGTGCACAACATGTGCAAAATTTTGCCTAACAGTCTAAAAACTCAAGAACTGAACCGCAAGTCACAATCACAGAGATGAGGTGGTGGAGTCCAGGACTTCCCTTCCATTGCAGACGGTCGGTACGTACATACTAGCAGATGCTGAAAGAGAAAGAGGAGAAAATCAACTAACTTTGGGGGCGACAGAATCACAATGCATGGGATGAGGATCTGGACCATCTCACCCAATTTAACTAAGATACCCAATGACAAGTCACTGGCAGAGGTGACTGTGTCAGCTGTGGGGCTGCTGGAGGTGTGCTTGCACCTCTAGGAGACAATTCAGATCTGAGGCTGAGGAACGCTCTGGAGGAACCTGATTTTTCTTTGCTAAGAGAGCTTAGGGTGATTAAGCTTGACAAAGAAGTGTCTGAATAAAATGCCTGAAGTTTTTTGTGTTGTTGTTGTTGGTTTTTTTTTTTGGTGATGATTCTGGGCCATAGGTCTCAAATCGTAACATTTTGCATGGTAGCGTGAATGAATGTAGCTAGAGTGGTGCAAAGATATCTCTGTAGAGTAAAATGTGAACCTGTGGATTTTTCATTTCTTCTTGGCATGAATTGATCCTACAAGCTTTCATGTGATTGGAGTGGACATTCCTGAAATAAAACACATGCATTTTTAAATCCAGGAGAGAATTCACCTCTGCACATTAGAGCTGTGTGTTACTCTATTTTTAATTATAAAAAAAAAATAATAAAAAATCTATGTGCATATTGGATGGAATTAATATTTTTTAAATATCTGAATTTGAAAGCAAAATTATTTCTCACATAGTCCCAGAATATTTTGTGGCCATAATCCCCTTGATTTCTAGGATCTCTGGATCAGGATCTAATGTGCATCCAGAGGTAAGGGCTAAATTCTGTTTCTCTTCCCTATCTATATTGCCTAATGTTTTTTTTCAACAAGTTTTCATTGCTTCAGTGATATGACAATTGAATCTGAGTACCAGAATCTGTTTTCAAATGTAGTTGCATTTTGACTGTAGGATATATTACCATTCTGCCAAAGACAGGTGGTTTTTAATTCAAAAGCAAGCTGGTTTGTCCATCTTTGTAAAAATTATCCACTGGGCATCAGGAATGTGTTTTCTGATGCTCTGTGACATCTCTGCTTACAGCACCATAAAGCTGTTTTTTGAAAGATACATTGGGTTAATGATAACAGTGACCCCGAGAAATGTGATGCCTTCATCAAAGAAAACACACAGCAAGCAATGACTTAGTAAACTCAATCATCCAGTGTAAAAAGCAATTTATGTAGCTGACAAGGGCATGCTCACTCTTCCAAAACTGGTGCTGGCTGCAGTCTTGGTTGCAGACTGGTTCTCTAAATACTCTCAGCATCATTTTCAGAATAGATCACTATTTCTTCAAATAAGCTCCTATTTCTAATTCTTTCATTGATGGAGTAAATATTTCATGGAAAATAGAACTGCTTTAACATGACAAATTGAGAGGAAGCCATGGACTAACCTGATATTCCGAGGGTGGGACATACCCTAATAAGCTGAAGAACCAAGAATGAGCCCTTGATCTGAATTAAATGAAATTTCATCTTTCACAACTTGTATCTGTGCTTAAATCTGTGGGTAGAAGGGGACAGGAACTCAAGTCCAGGATTTTATGGAAATTAGCTATAAGGTTTTAATTAGCTATACTTGGTTTTTAACTGGAGATAGCCTGGCAGTACACTGACCTGAAGTTTTTCTTATTTTTATTACCACTTACGATAGGCAAACAGAAAAATCCGTACTACTTAGGAGACTTGTTTTAAACTCTAGTTCTTCTCCAGTATGACTACAGGCAAAAGCATTTAGGTTCTGTCAGAATCAGTCGCCCACCCAGAACTTTTTTAGCTTCAGGGGCTCTTTGACGTCCAGCCCACTAAAGAGTATGAATAGCACAGTAAGTGGGTCAGGAGGATGCCAAAGCTGGACGGAAGAATATGGTGGTAGGCGACGAACAAGTGGCCTTGCCTTTTCAGTCCCCAGGCTTTCTTCACAGCATGTGAAAGCACTGCTCTTGTAGTGCTGGGAGGCAGGTGTTAACTCTGCTGGGTGGAGTTCACACTGAGTGTCCAGCTCTCTCAGTTGTCTGAACAAAAGATTTTACTTTTCCTTACAATCTTAAGCATTGGCACTGTAGAGTTCAGAACTTCTTGCCATGTAGCAAGTGCAGGGTCTCCTGAAAGATCGGTAAACCTGCTAGGGACACCTCACCTCCATTTTGCCTTGTGTTCAGGCCATGCAGAAATGTAAGACAAGACCAGAAGTCTTGATGTGCCTGCAATTCATGCTTTTCATAGGATCCCAGAATGGTTTGGGTCGGAAGGGACCTCAAAGCCCCCCCAGTGCCACCCCCTGCCATGGGCAGGGACACCTCCCAGCAGCCCAGGCTGCTCAAAGCCCCATCCAGCCTGGCCTTGGGCACTGCCAGGGATGGGGCAGCCACAGCTCCTCTGGGCAGCCTGGGACAGGGCCTCACCACCCTCAGAGTGAAGAATTTGTTCCTAATATATAATCTAAATCTCCTCTCTTTTAGTTTAAAGCCATTACTCCTTGTCCTATCACTATCTGCCCAAGTGAAAAGTTGTTCTCTTTTGATCTCCTCTTTTCCAGAATCAATTTTGATTAGATAATCCAAGGAAAAGAATCAGAGCAAAACCACAAGAGCTCAGCACCACTGTAGGCACCTTGCACCATACCTCTATAGTCAGGCAGACTCAAACTTGTTGTGTGCAACTTCCTCTACCCATGCTCACAGCTGGACAGCTGTGAGTTAATTATGTATAAAAGCCATATATCAGCACTCGTTTGGAGCTAGGGCCAGGCAAAGAAGTTATGAGAGAGAAAATTTACCAGCTTGGCTGTAAACAGTAGCTTCGGTTCTTATTCTGACCCCTGTGGAGGACACCTGGAGGAGTTGAAGTCTGTGTGCAGCTCTCCATGGGGACATAAATGGAGGGAATTACACCTTTGGGCTGTAAAAGCTCAGCCCCCATCATGTAGGTGCTTAAATCAGTCCTGAGCTCTCTAGGAAGGTTTATGAGTGCTGATCTCTTACCTTATGGAAACATCTTTTCTGTGCCCCATAAAACAGTCCCCAGGAAAACTGGGCAAAACTCTGGATAACGGAAGCAGAATTTGTGCTCTGCCAAAGGTGAATTTTCAGTTCCAAATAAGCATGTATGGATATAAACATTTCAGAGCATGTTGTGTACCCAGGTACACATATATCCTACTTTTTAAAAGTCTCAGCAAGTCACTTGCTGTTCATGGCCCACTCAGCTCATGGCATTAATGACTGATAGAGTAAGGAGGTGGTGGCAGCCCCTAGCCAACAGAGATGGAAAGACATGGGGGTAAGAAACATACTTTTCAAGAATCCGAGCTGCAAAAGGGTGTAGGGGGACCTCCTGTTCTCTGAAGCTCTGATAATGAACAAGAACTGGCTGTTTGGATGTTGCTGACACCAGAATGCCCTGGAGCTAATTTTGATCAGCCTCATATTAAGCAGTTTCTGACTGATGAAAACACCATCAAGACCAAAGGAGAAACAAGCTGACAGCTCTGGGACTGATGAGAGGAATATTTCAGATTCCTTTTTTTTTTTTTTCTTTTTGAATAGATGCTGTGTGGTTATTGATGTTGTCTTGCTGTATGCCTGTTGACATTGAAGGAACGTACCCAGAGATGAACTGGTAGTGATGAACAGGTAGAAGCAGGCCGATAGCAGGCATGGAAAGGGCCGTGGTATGGATTAGAATACATTTGTATGACAATGGCTTTGGAGGTTTATGAATGACTACACAGTTTTAAAAAATGCATTACAATCATAAACAAATAAATGGAAGGGTGTGAGGGAGAGTTCTCCTCAAAAATATTGCTGATAGGATAGATAACAAATTCCCACTGTTATTTCTTTAAATAATCTCCCTAGGTGGGAACTGCTTTTTTTTTTTTCCATTATATAGGATGGAACTTTTTGTCTCTCTTCCAGGTCCTTTCTGTGTCTTGTGGTCCAAAAAGACCAACAGAGACCATCACGCCTTATTCAGCCAGGTGTAAGCATGAAAGGCAAAGGAACAAGGAAATCTTTCTAACCACTGGAGTAACAAAAGGTTGTAAGACTTGATCTTTATATTTCCCTTAATGTCTTAAAGATACTTACAAACTTGAAAAAGTGAGCTCTTAATCTAAAGGTATAGACTGAGGATCTCAGTTGCATGCATGCACATATACATACCTATATTATCCAGTACTTACAATTAAAACCAAAATATCTAATTCCAAAATGCGATCCTGTACAAAATTATCCATGAATAAAATTGGTTTCAGACAGCTTATTTAATAGTATGAGGGAATTTAAAAAAAAATAATCAGAAAAAAAAACATCTTTACAAAATCCGTAGTGGACAAAAATAATCACAGGAGACTTACCATTTTGTCAGATGGCCAAGCTTCTAAAGTTTTTTGGGAAACCATGGGTCTTGCAAGTCCAGCCCCTTTGAGAGTGCTCTGCACTTTAGACATTTAGGGTCATCTAATCCCTCTTTGTTTAAGGTTTCAGAAATAGCAAATAATTTTGGTTTCTGGAGCCTGGGCTGGATGAGATAGAGGATGTGCAGGGCCACATGGTTGCTCTCTCTTGTTAAGGGCCCCCAGGCATACAAGGCGCACAAGGCATACGAGTGGTTTGGGAAGGGAGAGCCAGGGATGGCTAGGTTCCCTTTACCTCCTCATCCCTGCCCATCTGACACACTGCAGGGTCTATAGCTCCTTACACATTCTGACTGAAGCCTGTTGTACCAAAAATGTTTAGAAATTTTTGAAAATTGAGTCATATTCAAAAACCTGAGGCTAGATTAGTGTGAACTTCCTGGCAAACCTTGCTCTGTGCATCCCCACTTTCTTCTCTCTCTTATTCCTCGCCTCTCTCTAGATGCAGTGTGTTTTTCGACCAGCTATCCAGGTTAGGCATGCTGTCTGCAGAGTTCCATGAACAAGGTGCTGTGTGCTCCCTTCCTTGCCTTGTTAAGTTTGACAAGGAAAAAAAAAAGATATATTTCTGACCTATTTTTTTAAACCCTAAAAATCTCCGAATAACACACCCAGAAGAAGAGCCACAGCCTCATAACAAAATCATAGACATGAGTCTGCTTGGGATGGAGGCACAGGGAAGGAGGGAGGCTGAGCAGGTGAGCTGTCCTTGCAGCACAGCACTGCTTGCTTTTCCCTTCTGTGGCATTTACAAAGGGTGTTGCTCACACTCAGCATACAGAAATGGTTTCTGGCATCCCTTGTACGTGCTTGCTGCAGAATTGGAGCTTTTCCTTTTTAACTCGGGTGATAAAAATCATCAAAAGAGAGCTGCATTGTGGCCTGGGTCCTGCCAGAGTGTCATTTTGATGGGAATACCCCAGGGCAATCTGTTCCTGGTGCTGCTGCCAGAGTGACAGCAAGCGAAGGGTCCCCCTTGCTTTGTGCCGAACAGGCTGGAGTTAGAGCCTGCTGCAAGCTCTCTGCTGGCTTCAGTGAGCTTTAGATCAGGCTCCAAGCTCATTCCCATGGGAGGAGGATAGGTTTTTCTCTCCTGACACAAACGAAGTGATGCTTCCATGGGCTACACAGCCCTGCCTACAAAAGGCTTTTGGTTGCTGGTAAAAAACCATCCTCTGCCTTTACCCCACTGCAACCCCACATCTTTACAGAAAGGCAACGGTTTTGCTACTTACACTGGGAGTAAGTGGTCCCGGTCCCACTGACACTGAATCTGTTGAGGTGGAGTCTGTGCGTGACCACATTCTTCTGGGGCTGGAAGAGGATGATGTGCACCTTGGGCGCGAACAGGCAGCCCAGCACAACGAAGCCACTCAGACTCACGGAGATGCACATGGTGGTGGTCTGCACCTGGGAGAGAGCGGGGGCAAAGGGCCAGGTTTCAGTGTGGAAAGCTCGGAAATTCAGAGTGTTAGAAGCATCATCATCATACAACAGTAGGAATCACAATCAGCACTGGTACAGGCTGGCTTGAACATCTGTTTCATCCCTATCTTCCACAATCCTAGGATCATACAACAGAGCTGCATGGTGCTGATGGTGCTCTGTGTCTCTGCATATTATCAAGGGGTGCTTGACCAAGTGTGTTCTCCCTCAGCTTAGCACAAGAATGAGAAGGGTCTCTTTCTTTTACCCCGATACCCTTGATTACCAGTTTGAAGACTGTAATGCTGCAACTGAGCAAAGCCAGCCACACTGGAAACCAGGCTGCAGGCACAGTGCTTCACATGGGGTAACATTTGACGCTTCGTGCAAAGCATCCATTTGAAAACCTTTTTAGCCTCCAGCTTCAATCCTAATCAGAGAACCTGATCAATCCCTTACTGAGACATAGGTATGAATTTGAGTAAGCCTAAGAACTGGTGACATTTGCCAGGCCGATCCTGAAACGTGCCCTGGGTGTGAGGCAGGGACCTTTGGGCTGAGATGATTTTTTTTTTGTAAGTCTACAGGATTTTGGAATAATTGTCTTGGGCCATTTGTTAGCATAGGTTTTCTGTCACTGTCTATCTTCCTCTTTTTTCACAACTAGGTGCCGGTTTACTGCCTCATGTTCAGTTTATATTCTTTTCTTCCAAGCAGATTCCTTAATTAAGATGTTGAATTAAACTGCCATAAAATCTACTGCATAATTTGAATGATCATACATCCATGACTCGTTTTGCCTTAGTTACACTCCTGCACTCCTTGGAGATTAGCCTTCTTCCATGGGAATGCTTCTCACGTCTCCTCATCAGAAATAGTTGTTGCAAAATAAAAATTGGAGTACGGAATGGACTTTGTAGCTTTATATAACCACAGAGCACCAAGTGCATTGCTAGCAGTGAGTAAAATTCATGTCATCAAATAATTAATATTCACTGTTTATCAAAGGTGGATGTGGCAAGTGTAATGGAAAGATGCTCAGATTTCATGAGGTGAGGGATCATGGAAGACCCTATAGGGACATTATGAGAAAGGGACACCTTCTGCACTTTCTAGGTCACCAATCTGTGTTTGGTCCCCAGGCATCTGCCATCACTTCTGAGCAGGTCTTGAACCAAGCACTGTACGGGTAAAATAGGACTAGAAGTTTTCTAATAAAACAAACATCCATCCAGCATTTTCAAGATATGGTCTGTGCCTTCGGGAGCAGCTCAGCTGTGCAGACACAATTACACAGCTGATCAATGAAATGGTTTGGGATAAAAATAGTCCCCCCAGGGTGTCTTTCCACCCGTGTCACTCAGAGGCTCCAGGTGTAATCTAGCCCCACAGACCCCAGTGCTGGCAGAGCCAAGGCAATCCTGCTAGAGCATGCAGGATCTCCCAGGCAGGGGAGTGAGCTCCTGCAGCCAGAATTACCCCTGAAGAAAATACAGGGAGAAGCTGTCTAAACAGTAGCAACTTCTGACACATGATTTCATTATAACCAGTCTAACTCCCAGACTTTTCCCTTCCTGTGTATCTGCATTTCTTTAGGTTTTGTCTAAGGTAATTGGGTGAAAAAAAAAATCCCTCAAGCGTGCTAGGTATTGGAGCTGCTGTGAAATATGTGTGCTTATTAGTCACATCAGGTTTCTTTGTATCTTTGATTCTGAAGGATAACTCCTTGATGAAATCAATGTGGACCTCTGCATGAAAATCAATAGCATCAGTCTTTTCCAGAAGCTCTCATTTAAATTTCTGAGAGTGCAGCCACCGAACACAGCAGTTTCTGGGTTCTGCTTCTGGGACTTTCTGGAAACTAGTTCTGGGATCATTGAGGGATTCCTGGGAAAACTCCAAGGAACATCAGGGTGTCTTACTGCTGCTGGGAAAAAGATTCCTGTAGGAAGCTGTGACTTCTACCAACCTCCAGCAGCTCCTAAGGAGCTGTCAGCTGCCCTTAATCAAAGAGTGCTGGAGCTTGTGCCCCAGGAGGGTTGGGCACTCATGTTGCAGGTGCTGGGAAGAGCCTTCTGTAAGTGCTGGGCAGCTAATAGGTTCAGCAGCATGCAGAAGTGTGCACAGAAGAGGGTTAGAAATGATGCTGAAGGCTATATTTCTGTGCTGAGTGATGGTGGTGTGCCACAGGGCATGGTCCCCAACTGGGACAAGTATACCTGACACACCGGAGGAATCAAACCAGACTGAGCTCCTGAGGGGGGATGCAGATCTGCAGTGCTGGAGCTGCAGGGATGCCTGGGGAGGACTGGGGAGGACTGGGAGGTGGTCTTCCTGCAGAAGTTAGAGGATTTCTGCTTAATCAACCTGATCTCCTTCTACAGTGAAATAACTGACAATGTGGGTGATGAGAAAGTATCTGGTAGTTGTCACTCTCTCCCATAACTTCCTCATTGACAAGCTGACGATATGAAAAGTGGGCAGTGGGGTGAACTGAAAACTGGCTGGGCTGCAGGCTCAAAGGCTTTTGATCGGTGGCACAAATTCCAGCCAGAGATCACTCACTGGTGTTTTACCCCAGGGGATGATACCGGGGCCAGTGCAGCTTAACACCTTCCTTAACAGCTGGGATTATGGGACGGAGTGCACCCTCAATAACTTTGGAAATGAAACATGAAACAGAACTGGGAGGAGTGGTTGATACACGAGAGAGCTGTGATTCAGTAGGACCTCAGCAAGCTGGAGAAATGGGTAGTTAGGAAACTCACTGAAGTTCACTGAAGGGAAAAGCACAGTCCTGCAGCTTGGGCAGGATAACCCCATGTACCAGTATGAGCTGGGAGCCAACTAACTGGGAAGCAGCTTTGCAGAGGAGGTACTGAGGGCTGTGATGGACAGCAAGTTGATCATCAGCCAGCAACGTGCCCTTGCAGCTCTGGGTAAGTCTCCTGGTAGGCCTCCTGGGCTGCATTAGGCAGAGTGTTGCCAGCAGGTCAAGAAACGCATCCCTTTCCCTCTTCTCAGCACTAGTGAGACACCTTTGGAGTGCTGTACCCAGCTCTGGACTATCCGGTACAAGAGAGACATGGATCTACTGAAGTGAGTGCAGCAAAGGGCCACAAAGATGATTAAGAAACTGGAGCAACTGCCTGTGAGGAGGGGCTGAGAGAGACGGGGTTGCTCAACCTCAGAGAAGAGAAGGCTGAGATGGATCTTATCAGTGTGCATGTGTGGGAGGTGGGAGGAAAGAAGAGGGAGCCAGACTCTTCCCAGTAGTGCCCAGTGACAGGACATAGGCCATTGGCATAAAATGAAATAAGGGAAATTTTCTTTAAACATAAGTAAACTATGAGGATGGTCAAATGGTGGTACAGATTGCCCACAGAGGCTGTGGAGTCTTCACCCTTGGAGATATTCAACACCCAACTGGCCATAGCCCTAAGCAGCCTGTTGCAGGTAACTCTGCTTTGAGCAGGGAAGGTTGGTTGAGGCAATCTGGAGGCAATCCTTTCCAACCTTGGTGCTTATGGGAAGACAAAATGTGTGTGTAAAAATCCCACAGCTGACCTCATGATCGAATCACTATGAGTTCAACTGTAAACTCTTCCCTCAGAATTTCATTTGCTGGTAAAATTGATTTTATTTAGGGAAAAAAAAAGTAATATTGGTCTTGAAAATATAAGCAAGCTTAGTCTAGAAGAAAAAAACACAGCTATACTATAAACCCTTATCAAAGTAGAGGAGGCCTTAACTAAATAGCAGGATTGTTTGGTGGGTTGATCTGTAAGATGTAAAGATGCATGCTATCCCAACACATCTAACATGCTGTCTGGTGCTTCTCATATAGGGTTCATACAGGGACATTTCCACATCATTATTGGTAGGGATTAGTATTAAATATATATACGTATATATATACATATATATATATATATATATATATATGTATATATATATATATTTTTTTTTTGAACTGAATTTGAGGCCAACACCAAATCTTGGGATACATTTCTAGAAGTTCTCCCCCTTATTTTTTTCAGAAGTGTGAGTCCTAGTAATGAATCTCAAGCCAGTCAGCATTTACTTTTTTCTTTGCTAATATTATGTTTCTCTGATATTATGTTTTCTCATTAGTGATGCCACCAGTATCGGTATACATTAGGACGGCAAACGTTGATTTGTAGTCTACATGTGATACTTCATGGAAAGTAAATGAGATTTTCAAAGGAAAGCCAAAAATGTACTCATATAGAATGGGATTTTTAAAAAGTTCCTGACATGTCATGAAAGTATCGAAAAGGTGTCAAACTAATTTTCTGTTATCTCAGTAGGACTCAAGTTGTCTTATTTGGAACCTTTTATTTAAATTAAATCCCCATAGGTGCTGCTGAAAAATCCCACTCAAGAGACGAGGCTAAAAATATTGCTTGAGCAATTGTCATGCTCCTCTTGACCATTAGTGCCTGTGCTGCCCACTTGTGTGACAGTCTGCACCAATATTACCTTCCTTCTGTGTCTATCTTCCTGATTACTTTGAGTGTCAGGAGCTCTTCCCCAGTGCACACCTTAAACTTTTCCTTCATTAGCTTCAAGTCATTACTCTCCATTCTAACTTCTCCTGAGACTGAATAATTCTTTTCTTTCTTTTTGTTGCCTTGAAATTATTTATAGTCTATGATCACGTCTCCCTGGGTTTACTCTTGTCTAGACTAAATATATTTAGCTCTTTTACTGTCACTCTGTGTGTCTTACTGTGGTCGTTTGTTATCTACCCTTGTTTTCTCGAGGTTTTCAGTACCTTTCCTAAGCTGAGAAAAATAGTACTAAACATAATGGTTCGGGATGGTCGCACTAAGCATGTTAAGTGACATTATTAAGTCTCTGGTTTTACAAGCCATCTCTTGTACAAACTACTGTTGATAATTGCACCCTAAGTTAGTCTCCTACCCTTCTTCTGGGCAGAAAGTTGAATTAATTCAGTATAATTTGTTGTAAGGGCCAACTCCATCAGTCACTTCTCACATCATAATAACTGTGAGATTTCCAGTGGAGCAGATCAGAATTTTTTTCTGAGACAATTTCCTTCTGTCCAAAAATACAATCTTATTGAACCTGAAGCTTTGCAAGAATATGTAACAATTTAAACAATTTAGTATTTTTTAAGGTTGTAGACCAATATTTTCTGCTCAGTGAGGTATGTGTTTTATCTTCTACAAAGTGGAGAGAAACTAAAAAGTTCTACGTTGAAGCATAAAATGTTCGAAATTAAAAACAAACAAAAAAAAAAAAAAAAAAAATAATAATAAAAAAACAAAACAACAACAACAAAAAGAAGGGAACTAGTTACTTCAGTTTTAATTTAAGGCCCACCCCCACCAAATAACTCATTATGACTCACTCTAGCTCATGATCTTGTGTTTACTGGTAGGACTATAGCTCCACATACTGATGTACTAGTATGAATATTTAATTTGTATGTTCTGTCTCTATAACAATCAGAGTGATTGTACTAATCACTTCCACCTCCAGCCATACATACACAGTTCAAAATGAGACCATCTTTCTTAGAAATAAGCTAAAATTTTGTAATATTCTTGGGTGGGCATTAACATTGAAACAGTTTGTTTGCGAGGGATCCAGGGGACAAAGGATGTTGAGAGAAGATATTAGTGAATGAATGATGACAGGGTCCTCTAAGTGGTGCACATGATTTATGGAAACACATATCCAAAGACTTACTCTGTAGTCACTGGATGTCACATAAAATATGGGGAGAAAGGCCAGCCAAATGATGCACGTTGTATACATTGTGAAACCGATAAACTTGGCTTCGTTGAAGTTCTCTGGGCATTTCCTTGTTTTGAAGGCATACACAGTGCATAAAACTACGAGGATTACATCATATGTTAAGGAGATTAACATACTGGAATCTTTAACATTGCATTTCAATATGACAGTCTCTCTTTTCTCAGGAAGAGTGTACCTCCTGGTGCCAGGGGCCTCCAAGATGAGCCACACAGACACCACCACAATCTGTACCAAAATGAGACTCAGGCATATGAAGACCTGAGAGCTGGGGCTGATGAACTTAGGCCTTTGGGCACCGTTCTTAACACCATCAAATATTCTGGCTATGCAGTTTGTTTTTGTCAGGAGGGCAGAGTAGCAGACAGCAAAGGAACTTCCTAGCCCCAGGCGACGCAGGGTGCAGATAGCTGGAGAAGGCTTAGCTATGAAGAAGAAAGTCATGCTGTATGACAGGAAGACCCCAAAGAGCAATATGTAGCAGAGTTCACGGCCAGAGGCTTTGACAAGGGGAGTATTATTGTGCTTGATAAACACTGCAATGACCATAAAAGTACAAATAAAGCCCAGGCATGCAATGGTAACAGGACCTATTGCCCAAGCATCTTCCCACTTGATGTAGTCTTCTGGTAGGTCATAACAGCCAGTCAGGTCAGCTGTGGGCCATTTCCCTGGCCCACAGTCTGCACAGGTGAATTCATCAGCCAGGTACTCATATGTTTCACAGGGAATGCAAATCCAACAGCAGACATCTCCTGGTTGCATATTCTTCATCTCGTTGGGAGCACAGGGGTCGCTGCACTGCGAGACAGGGACAGAGCTCCTCGACCAGTGGATGGAGTCCACCTCAAGTGACAAGGTTTCTGCCCAGTGACCAACCTTCACATAGGAGTATCTGTCTCCAGTGTACTGGAAGTTAAACACATTGTACCGGCCTATCCCATCTCCATAGGCATCGAATTTGACCATACTGTCTGCAGAGTTGGGAGGGTTGAAGGGAGCTGTGAAGGAAAAAAAAAAAAAAAAGAAAAACATAATATTAGTGTCAAAACAGCAGCTGACTTTTTTATCTCTTTGGGAAGCATAGCCACCAGACGGTTTACAGAGTCCAACTCAACTGCCAACAGGTAAGGCAAGAGGTCTGTATCTGTCTGAGATTTTTTTTTTTGCATTGTTTGAACTTGGAAGAAATAAAGAACTCAAGTAATAGAACTCTATTTCACTTGATTGAATGAGTAATAGTTGTACATGTGGAGAGTTATGTTAGATTACCAACATCCTTATCATTTTATTGGGTACAAATTAATTATTCAATGTTCCCCCCCCAGCATGCACAATCATGATCTTTCACGTTATTTCTTGAAACAAAGAGGTCTGCTTCTAACTCAGACTCAGAGTTATTTGGTGAAATTCACTTATCATAGAATAAGAAATATTAAATGGTCAGATCCATAAACATCAGTTTTTAGACCAACTATGGTCTAAATGATGAAATGAAGTTGAATAGTGTATTAGTGACAGTGATGATGAAGTAACTATGAAGTCCTCAACAATTTCTTATTATGCTTTCTTAATTTCTCCCTATGTTGTAGGAATTCAAGAATCCCTTCTATTTTGCTTCAGTTTTCCCATTTTTTTGTCATTTCTTGTCTGGTCTGAACTTCCCGGCATGTGATGCTTTGGTCTTATATCTTGTTTGGGGAATAGGCAAAAAAAACACAAGCTGGATCTGTGACCTTCTCTGGGAAATCAATATTGTAACACTTCCAACTGGTAAGCTCTGGAGAGTTTTTATTTTTCCTCCAGCTGAGGTTCATGCAGGGAATGAAGAATTATTAAAAATGTAGGAGGAAATTGCATTTACCATGTGATTTATTGGTCGTTTTCTGTAGCATCAAAGGTGAATGGCTTTATAGGCAGGAAGCAAAAGGGTGTTGTGTTTTTTTTTTTTTGCCATTGATGAGCAATAAAGGTGATTTCATTCCCAGTGTCTTTGGTTACAGAAGTGGTTCCATTGTCATTGCTGGAATAAATCTTTTTCCCTGCATCTGTGCCCATGCTGTGCTTGAGCACCAGCAATATTGTATACGGATGTAATATATTCCTCCATTTCAACCTCCAGATACACTGGATTTGTTGCAGTAGATTTATTTAGCCTCTATAAACCACTGAGGCCAAATTCTTTCACCTTTTTCTCCTGCAGAGCATTACCTTACTTTGCGGCACTCCCAGTAAAGTCAGCAAAAGGGACAGTCCCTTTTGCTGAAAAAGGACCTCCCCAGGAGCTATATCCGGAAGCGTGCTTCTTACTCAACCTTCTTTTTACCTTATGGCAAGGCAGGAAAATAATTTATTTCTATGCATAATCTTCTGGTTTTGAATCAAGACTCAAGACTAAGTTTTAATTTTCAGTTCTTATCCTTGCTCTCTGTTGCATTTTGCCCCCTCACCTGTATCCAATGTTGTGGTGGACAGCCTTGGTTTGCAGGATTACAAATTAAGTCTGGGTAATCCAGGAATATGTAAGTGGACTTTTTTTTTTTTCCTCCCTCTTTTTCTTCACTCTTGGCATCAAGTTGTACTACAGTCTTACCCAATAAGACCTCTGAGTGCACAAAAATTAAGGACAGCATAATACTCCTCCAAATGGCCAGTCCTTCTGAAAAGAACATGCTCTAAATTAAACAAGTAGCTAAATTAAAAATATAGGTCAACAAGAAGAATACTAAGCAGCCTCCCTTCACTCCCTCCTCCTCCTCACACATAGGCACGCAAGCTCTCTCAGCCAAAAGCAGCATTAAATGAAATCATAATGCAGCACTTAACAGCTCTTCAATAATGTGTCGTCATTGCCAGTGTCTTATTTCATTATTCATAACACTTATATAGATTATAGAAATTGTTAACACAGCAGCCCAGTTTTAAGAGCCAGTTTATTCACTTCGATGTCATACAGGCCATGTCCTAAGGTGTGCTGAGAAGTGGTGACTTCTGCTGGAACCAGTGGAGCTGCAGGTAACTCTGCTAGAGCATTTGTCATTTATACAGAACCAAGTATTTGCCTTGGATTTTGCAGGTAGATCCAGAAGGCTAAGCAGGTTACATTCAGTTAGCTTGAAGCTCGCATGTATTTTACTTTCCATGAGGCTGTTTCCACTCTAGAAATATGATGAAAAGATTTTTGTAGGACAATTTGTTTTAGATCAACCACAGCTTGTAGCTGGAAACATTCATTTTTAGTGGCTGCTGATAGAGGAAAATAAATGGCACTCTCTCAAATGGAGAGGATGAAGTCATTTACCCAAACAACGATGTATTAAATTATATTATGGTGAGCCAAAGCATACAAATGAGCCCACTGGGTGGCAGCAATTAATATACCTACTGATTTTATGTAAAATCACTCAGGCATTTTAACTGATATTTATCAACATATTCTAGATCCTGTAATACCACTTCCAAAAAGACATGTTTTCAGAAAAGTTGATCTAATTTTTATAGTAAAAATAAGATGTTTATATGCAAGAATATGAAAAGAAATAAGAAAATAAGATTTTATTTTCTAGGTTAAAAGAATATTTTTGTGTGTACTGTCAGATGGTCTTCCCAGAGATGAAATGTCAAGGCTATGTCACAGATCACTACGAGATTTTTTTCATAGCTAGATTTCAGTTTTGTAAGTAAACCTGTGATCTTTAAAACAGACATTTCTGCCAGACCTTTTTCAGAGTTCTGGCTATGGTGTTTTGTTTTCTTCTCTTGGGAGATGAGAGGCAAGTCCCCCTGGGTCTATCCATGCTATCTGATTGACAATATAAGCTTCAGCTTCTTTGAGCAGTATCTTGGAGTCTTCTCCTTCCCATGCATGTCTTGAAGTGAATTATCCTTATGTAAAACAAGTTATCCAGGAGAAATTCTGTATAAGAAGTTATCAGGGAAGAGAAAGGGTAATTAAAAATGACTTAAAGGTAAACCAGCAATGCTTTGTGCTCCAGCTTGCAGCAGTTTTGCAATCAAGATATAGGAGCAGTGACATTTATGAGAATAGGAGAAAAAGGTACACATAGTGCAGAAAACAGAAACCTATGGAGCCATGGTGCAGGCAGACCACGCCTGTCGGCTTAGTGAAGAAGTCCTATCATAGGAGAAAGATGCTATTATAGAAGTGGGGGACAAACTCCTTTAGGTTCAAATAACAGAAGAAAGACTGTGCAGCCTTATGACTATTTCAGTATCAGGTATGGATAAGAACATGGCGTAGCTTTTATATAGTAAATTATGTAATTTCATTTCTGTCTTCTTAGGTTGGGATCATATTTTCTATCACATAACTCATGAATATAAAATCATTATGTTTTTGCTTATATGCAGTTAGAAGCAAATCAGTCACTTTCATTTGGAAACCATTATAATTTTTCATGTCTGGGCTGCACAGCTCTTGGTGACATTAAATAATTCGGAAGGAAAGTTCTGAAGGGGGGATTAATTTAATTATCAAGTAAAACATTGTTTTAAGAGGCAGTATGGGAAATCTTTTCTGAAATGCATCTCAATGCAGTCATTTGTGTCAGTTGCGATGCAGAATGTGTCAGTTAGGTGAAAAATACTTCAGGATCTTTCAACGAGGGATGAGTAGGTGAAAAAAAGCAAAGCAGTTTAAATCCTAATTAGGCACAAGGAAACTGTTGAGGGACAGGGCAGCCTAGGAAAAAATGAGCGTCATCTTAATGGGTTTGGAATCAGACAGAGCTTTGTTTGCCAGCGACGTCTTTGGGCCAGGAAGGATGTTTTGCATACAGAGTCTTGCATGTGTCTGGCACAGAGCTGAGTGTATAGATGTTGTCTTATAGAAAATAACATCTGTAACGCTTCCTGGTAGAACGAAGACACGTATGCTTACATCTGAGAACATCTTTCATAGCTGATAAAACACGCATCTGTTCCATGCTTGCAGAGTGCATCCTTTCAAAACAAGGTACTGATCAGAGGCACAGCTCACTAGCTAGGAGGCAATTCATTAATAACAAGGCTTGATGAAGGCTCTGCAGTTTTTCAGCTCGGCAGCTTGCAAAGCTGTGGGATTTCATGAGGTACAGAAAGAAATGTAGAAAGGAATATCGTGTGCACCAAAGGCACCTTCTTCAACAGCCTGTTGGCCCCAAAGACATTCAGCCAATAGACTCTAAGGAGACAGTGGAATTAAAAACAAGTGCAAATGTAAAGAGGGAACAGATGGGAGTTTCTGGAAAGTTGAGTAAAATCTTTTCACTCTCACTAGAAAGTGCTGCAAAAACTCTGAACTTCTGATTTAAGACAGCGAAACAAGACATTTATGTATTCAATGGAAAAATAGTTTTGTTGCTCTCTGCTCCTTCCTGTTGCATATCCTGGGCAGTGCCTTATTAAAACACTGTAAGAAAAAAACAGTAATAATATAACAACAGGATATGGTGTGTTTGTTCAACAGACTCATCTGCATGTATGATGTCTTATCTTGGAAAGTATCACAAAGGACCACAAGAATCCATATATCTCCTAATTTTCTTTTAATTTTAGCTAGATGTTGTTTGCTGAGGTCAAAGTGACTTATTCCTTCTTGGCTGAACATTCAGACCAAGTAATGGAGACCTGATCCACCCACTCCTGTTTCTATCTCAGCATAATGCAGCTGTTTTCACACCTGATTGGCAGGAGAGACACTGAAATTTGGCAATTGGAATTCCAGTGTAAGGAATACTCAGAGTGAGGTGTCAGTGGTTTGTACCTCTCCGCAATTAATAATAAATGAATGGGCTTAAAATATCAGCTTTCACACAGATGAGCAGTCACTTATAACCTCCGCACCATTATTTCTGGATGTGTTTGGGTCATGAGTAGTATTGATTCTTTCCATTCAAAAAAAAAAAAAAAAAAGATGTATAAGCATTTGAATGCCTTCTCTCTTGGCTCAGCTTTTCTCAGAAGCAGCTTAGGCAGGATGGAAAAGTCTAGTACGTGAAAATGTGTAGAGACATGGGCACATGGGCAATGTCAGGATATTTTGTGAGAGGGGCACAGGGTTGCAGCTGGTTACAACCACCCCTGATTAGTCTTCTACAAATTTACTTTTCCTTTCTATGTCTACCTATTTTCCATTCAGCTCTTTGTTTCCTCCCTCAGGTTAGAAAATCACTTGCTGTAGGGACTTTTAACACATCACAGACCCATTTAGGGTTGCAGTAGTCAAACACAGAAATGTTTCTCCGGGACTAGCTGCAAAGGTCTAGCACTCAGATAGCTTCATATGAATTAGGTATCCCAGGTTCCTATCCTAGAAAAAAGAGGTATTTCTAGGGTTCATCTAGAGCCAGCTGAACTGTACCCATTTATTTATTTATTTATTTATTTATTTTTTTTTTTTCCCTGCAAACCATAATGAGAGTGACTAGCTCAGATACACTCACCGTAAAGGTGTTCAGGTGAGACGTTGGGTTGAGTGAGTTGGGTGACATGAATACATGTGACAGTCGGTTGGACCAGAAGGGCCTACAGCTGGTTGAGCCAAGTGACAGCAACTTGTATGAGCTCTCTTCAAAGTACCTGGGAAGATATATCTCCTGCAAGCTGCCCCCACGGGCTGCTGTGACTGCTGTGGGGTCTATCAGAGAGAACAGTCTGGGAGAAAAGTAAAGTGGAAACTGGCAAAAGAAACTAAGAAGGGTCTGAGAGATTAGAGGAATTAATTTACCTTGTCATTCTCCTCAGTTTGGCTAAAGGTGAAATTCCCTAGCTACCTTTCTTATGAAACACTTCCCTCGAGTGTAATGTTTTACACTTCAGGGATGCGTTTTCCCCTTGCTTGTGGAGCTCTTGGGCATACGACTGGTCCTTAGGTCTCAGGGAAAATGACTTAGAAGTTATAACTCTTCATCAAGGAGATGTGTTTTTCATTAGAAAACCACTCTTGTTTTTTTTTAGAGAATTAAAAAGGGGATTTCTGCTTAATTAAAGGATTTGTGTTTCACTGTTTTGAGACACGGAATGCAAAAACTTATAAATACTTAATAACCCTTATATTTCTCCATTAAAAATACAAAATGTATTCCCTAAAATTAAAATTTCTTGAAGTTCTTTTGTTAAAGTTGCATTAGAAACTAAAAAATAAATCAAGAATTTGAAAAACAAAAAAATAACATCCAAGCTGTCTTTTTTTTTTTCTCTCTCTTTTTCTTTTTTTTTCTTTTTTTTCCTCCCCTTACGTATACTTGGTTGATAACTGATAGGAATGAATTTTGAGATTCCACCATAGCAATGCCTTTTTATTGATACCACTCTTTTAATTTTTCAATTAAGATTATCCACTTTAGGAAATGGCTGGCACGAGAGGCTAAATGCATACAGAGTAATTTATACTAGCAATCAACTTGTAATTACAAAGGAAATTAAACCATGACTTTAAACTGTCTAACTCCTCCCTCAGGCCAACTAGTTACTTTGTAAACATAAGCAAGGGGAACCCAATCCCATTATGAAGAATTATGACCATTGTTAGGGTGACAGAACAACAGCTTGGGAGCTAGAACCACAAGTTCTGGGTTGGCCTTTGGTATTTTCTGAAATGCACTGGCAGTTATCTGACACTTACTAGAACATTAACATTGCTTTCAGACCTTGAGATTTTGGTTGAGATTTTCTACATTCAAGGGGTTAGGAGTTCCCTGTGCTTGATGTGGACTTTTGGGTGAAGGACATTCTCATTTAACCTCAGCAATGGGAAGTTGTAATGGGACTTACACTTTGTTTCTCAGTGCCTCTCTGGTGTGGCTGGAGGAGTTCAAGGCTCATTTTTATTTATTTATTTTAAATTCACTTGCTTCTGGACAAACTGAGGTATTCGGTTAAGTTACAGAGACATGAATCTTACTGGTTTTGGAGGCACCATTCTGTAACGTGCTAATTGTACCCCCCAGATTGCATATAGCTGGTGGTTAAGGAAGTGTTGAACAGCTAACAAATTTTTTTGTCCTTTTTTGTCAGCCCGAAGGAAATATGAATAGATTCAGTTTTTAAAATATTAAAGGAAGGTGGATAAAACATTCTCTCCTCTGTGGGGATTTGAGGATTAGAGAGGTGCTTCTAGACAGTGCTCTGAATAATTCAGCTAGATATTTTGCCCTTAGAGATCAGAACCAAATGAACCTTGAAATAGACCCTCTGGCAGTTATTTCCTAATTGGCGTGATATGAAAACAATCCCAAATCAGGTGGGTTGACATAGATTTAATTACTTATAACACTATCATTGTATTTAGTAGTAGTAATGTTGTAGATTTGATGGTCTAAAAATCAAGAATGTTCAAGCTTGTAATAAAAGGAATTTTTTCATTAGAACAGTCTATAGATGGAAGAAGTGCACAAGCTTTCAGCCACAAGGTAACTCCATTAGGTCATCAGAAAAATTGCTCAATAATTTTGACCTTCAAATATTTTGAAGGAACAACTCTGCTTGGACTTCAGTATATCAGGTTTTTATTTTCTTTTTGGAAACACAGTTTCCGTTGCAAAATGTCTCATTGCTATCTATTTGCAGAATGATTGCTTATAGCTTTTTGTTTCCTTTAAAAATATATAGCTTGGAAACACAAGGCCCTCATGAAGATGCAAGACAAGACACGACAAAGATACAGCATGCCAAAAGCTTTTTTTTTTTTTTTCCCAGCTATGTGGGAAGTCTAATAAAAGTATTGCCTCTTCCTACTAATCTTATGACTCTATGCTATTATTTTTGTTAAAAAGCTGCTGAAAACTCTCAGCAATCATACTACAAATTGCTAATAATGAGGCAATTTGCCAAATGAAATTGTATTTCCAGTAGGAAGATAAAACCATGAAGCAGTGAATTCTAAGGAGAGCATCTTTTTGAAATAACTGAAGCTCAAATTTATTGAATCTTTTGCGGAAATAAAGGAGTGGTAGGATTGTTCAAAGCTTGAATAAAGAAACAATGCTATAGTGAAACACAAATAGCAACCTTTACGCTCAGATATGTTATGCAGCTCAGGTATAATGTTTGGCACATCTGGTGGAAGACCAACAAAGAAAACTTGGAATTCTGCTGGAAATGTAAATGTTTCATGCATCCTATGGTTAAGATTCTGCAGAGGATCAGATATTTCTCTGTGAATGTACTATGCATGTGAAAAAAGTGACTTATATTTATTTAATTTAAACTTATTCAGGATGTTTACATCATATGTGTAGTTTTATAGATCTCCTAGAATCAGTGGGGAGAAATAGGCACTTCCAAAGGCGAGCTCTGGCTAAACTGAGTTACCATTAGGAAAGTGGGGAGCTTTCTCCATTGATATTTCTCTTATTAGGGCAAAAAACTAGATATGTTAAGGAAGATATGAAAGCTGGCTGAGCTGAATTTTGGTACATCAAATATGATTTATCTCCCTTTGTAAAATTTGATTCTGGATATTTCTTTTTCCTGATTTCCATATAATAAAGCAATAGCTAGAAATGCACATCTAATAAAAATGACAGGTTAAGACAACATTCAACAGAGTGTGTCTCATGAATGAACAAATGCTGAGTCAGTCAATCTAGATGTGAAAGTGGGTGCTCACACCAATGAATTTCAGTAAAGATAGTGAGATAAAGGATAAGAACACCTGGATTTTGATGTTATTCATGCATATCACACACCAGATATGGAGGAACCACATCACCTCTCCCAGCATCATCAGTGTTCACTGGTGTGCATTATCCTACAACATGCAAGCCGCATGTCCTATTAATACTTGCAAATTCTTCTGCTTTCAGGAAGAAAAGATAAAACTGAGAGCACAGAATCATTTTTGCTAATGTTTTGCTCCACTGAATCAGTTCAGCAACAGCAATCACTGGACCTCAGGGGAAAATGTAAAAAGAAAATGTTGATTTATTTCCCTGTTTAATGGTTGAAGCAGAGACACATTGATAGGTTTAGACTGATAAAGTGTTTCCAAGATCTAGAAAGAATACTAACAACACTGTCTCAAACCCTCATCTGGCTTGAGATATTTTCCTTTCCAATGAATCTTTAAGATTTTTTTTTTTTTTCCCCAAATTATTTTGTCAATTATTGGACTGAACTTCCAGTTACGAGCCATTATCTATTCATTCAAATACATGTGTAAATGTAATAGAAAAAGTTTAACATATTTTTGTAATTTTTTTTATTTTTTTATTTTACTTTTTTTAATCAGTTCCCAGTAGCAGCTTCACAACAGTGTCTTATTTTCCACTGTCTGGTGGAGGTTTGTCATCAGCCAGTTGAAAAATCTACTGAACTGACATCAAGATTTGGAGCAATGATCAGCTGCTCCCTCCACCAGGGCCATACATAAACACCATGGAAAAGAAAACAAAAACCAAACAACTGTAGGTAAAATTTGTTTGTTGCTATATCTTTCATTCTCAAGACTGTGAGGGTCACATAACGTATGGTTACTTACATCAAAGGAACATTGGAAGGGATCACAAGAACCCAACTTTCTGCTGGTACAAGCAGTTATGTCATTGCTGCCTAGACTGGAAGAGTTCAGCATGCCCAGCTACATTTGCATACGATCAAGCATTTTCTAATGTTTTGTAGCAAATTTAAGATTAACTGTAAAAGGTAAAGAATCACAAAGAAAGTTTTCCCAAAGGAAGAGAGTAGGAGAGTTCTGTAGCTGAAGCACAGGAAGATGCCTGAGGCTCCAGATGTACATGCACAAAGGATCTGTTGCTGCTCACTAAATGAATTCAAGCTTGGAAACAAGACAGGGTTGTTTTTAGAATATAATCAAGAGAAAGAAGAACATATATACACCATATGCAAAACATCCTGTGCATGGTGAAAACACAAAGAAGAAAATGAGAAGTTACAAGGACTATAAAGTCTTCTGGAAGAAAGGGAGCAAAGGAAAAATGGAGAGAAGAATCTGACTCCTGGGACTATCTCCTGGTCATGGATGCTGTAACTCACCAGTGTTGCTACTGAAAACTAGGAGGTTCTCCCCCTCTCCTTCTGTAGGAAAAGATTGCTGCTTTTGGATTTGCTGGTTACTACATTTCACTAATACAAAATCAGTAATCATACATGAAGTAGTGCTAATTGGGTTAAGTAAATCAGAATTTTAAAGAACAGTGAGTGAGCGTCTGTCTCCTGATGCAACCTTCCCATATGAGAGTGTGGTTGATAATGTGTCACGGAGTCAAAGTGACATCAGATGCAGCTAACACTTTCCACCCCAAAAGTCTGTACATTCTCAGCCACAGGATTACACAGGATTTCTGGGACACATTCTGTGTGAAGTCTTTGTTCAGGGCTGTGCTTCACCCAGTTTTTTCGCACTAACAGATTCCCTGTTTCCTCTCATCACAGACCTTTTCTTTCCCCAGCTAAGACTAATGTGTCTTAGCTGAGACTCACATTTCAGCCAAAGATGTGGTAAATATTTCATTTCAACAAAGGAATTGCTGCATTAGCTTATTCTGTTGTCCAGCAAATTGTCTGGAATCTGTGTGTAGCAGCAAATAGGAAAATGTACAGCATGAAACCTCTGTTGAAGTGAGGACTGATAGCACATACACATTCAGCTAGTGTCTCTCAGCTTTCAGAAGTACTTTTGAATTTCTTTGGCAGGGAAAATGATAGATATATACGTGCCATTAGACTAGAAGAGATGAGATGATTCATGTATTGGCAAGTAGAAAGATGGGTTTGTAACAAGAAAAGCAAAACTGTAGGAAATGAAAAGTGGGTGTAAAACTGGGGTGGCTGGGTCCTTCGGAGTGGGAGGCACACAAACCTCTGCTTTCTATTTACTGGGTGTTAGCAGCAACTCTTCACATCACCACTGCTTCTGGTTTGTGCTCTTCTTATGGACTAAAGAGTTAGTGAATTTGGGTGTGTATGCCCTACAAGACAACTTAATGATCTTAGTTTATGATTTATATGCCTCAAGATTAAATATTTATATCTGGAGAAATCACCACTGTGGCTTACCACTGAACCCCTTTGCATCCCAATGGTGAGCAGCTCAATTGCTTTTGACTTACTGCTCTGTGGCTGGAGCGAGAGGTGAGAAAACAAATCAAAGGATGTCTTCTGTGACTGAGCCATGCTCCAGCTGGGGTTTTGTGGCCAATTTTTTAGAAGCTTCTCTGCTCTGATACCCCTGTGCATGAATATGTGTGTTCTTCCTGCTGCCTTGAAGAATTTTAGCATTCTTTGTATTCACTGGTTACATCCTCAGACACAATATGTTTTCATGGCAGGAAGAAGAAAACACAAGGAAATGACTCACTCAGATAATAGCAATGAAATATCTTTTTACATTATATCCTGTATCTGCTAACAAAATACCCATAAATATTGCAGTGATGCCAAAGCAGACATTCTCTGAAATGCTTTTAGAGGTGTTTAGAAATGTGGATCTAACAGATGAGGAAATGAAAGAAAGTGACCCTTGAACACATTTCTCTGCCAGCTCCATCGAGTTTGCAGTTGATGGAAATCATGTGGAAGGTCAGTTTGTGAAGAGTGCTCTTACAGAAAAGGAGTTTCTGCCCCATGAAAGTGCAGAGCTGGTTGCTTTTAAGAACTCAGTTTTAGAAGGTGGGTGGGATATATTGGCCTGAGTGATTTTTTATTTTTATTTTTTATTTTTATTGTTATTTACTTATTTACTTGTAAAAAATATTTGCATGAATAAGAAAGGTAAGTTTGTGTTAGGATCTGCAAATCCCTTCAGTCATTCCTCTGAAACTAAGTAGTTCTTTTGATTCATGATTTTGATTCTTTTACACGAAAGGAAAGGGTAAATATAAATTTTTGAGAAAAAATGTGTTAGTGAAAAAAAATACACAAGAATTGTTTTGGGGTTTGGTTGAGTTCTTTTCTCCTTTTTTAAATGATTCAATCTTTCAGACAAAGAAACACAACTGTATCACTAAGCCAATTATTTCTGTACTGAGCTGGAAATAGGCAGAGACAAGCTTAAAGGGAATAGCTCAAGCTTTACAGAAAGCCAGAATAGATTTACGTGCTCATCTGGGCTGTAGTTTAACAAGGACAAGTACAGCAGTCAGCTTGTGGCTGGTTTACCTGGAAATCTGTTATGTGTAAGTGATGTGGGATTCGGGATCTGTGTCTAGATTGCAGCACCAGGCTACTCTGAAGGTTAGCGTCACATTAATGTAGCTGTGCTGGTTTGGTACCTGATCCCCTTTAGTTAGTTGAGCCTCAGAATATCTTTGTAATGTACTCTAACAGGTGAAGCAAAAGTCTTCCAGGAAAGAAGTGATATTAAGATATTGCTTGAGAAAAAAATATTTTTCTGTACAAGATGCTTTCAGTTCTGTCTTTCTAGCACAATTATTAGCTGTCAAAAATAGAGTTTTGGTTAAAAAAATAATGTAACATTGAGATATTTTGGGAATTAGTCGTCTGAGTTTGTGACTTTCTGTGGTTTTCTGCATCATCGTTTGAAAAGACCTTTTTCTCTGGGACAGTGGAAGTCCAGGACACACCTGGATTGCCCAAAAGAGCAGTTTGTGTTTCCAGTGTGTCACATTGTCCTGTTGTGTCCCTATGCAATTTACTCGTGTTCTTGTCCTTGTCCTCATCCTCATTAGTACTGTCATTGTCATGTTCTGAGTGCAGCCCCTGCCTTTTCTAGCCATTACAACAGCACCTCACCATGAGAGTAATACTAACTGAGATTACCTCTGGAAGTGCTAAAGTACTTTTCTATAGGAGGTAACAATAGAATGTGGTCATCCTCTGGGCTTTTCAGAGCCAAATTAGATATTAAAATGTAAGGAGCAGGAATCCTGAACAAGACTTTTCTTTTTTTTTCTTTTTTTTTCTGGTGTGATACCTTGCTCTTCCAGGTCACAAGAAGCAGTCCTGACAGCTTGAACATGTGAATTCTTGCACAGGCAAATCTGTATGAAGAATAATAACATAATCCTATGGTATTTCCAGGGTTGTGGAGACATGTGGGACTGGAAAAGTGAGTGTGTTTGGCTGGGGGATGAAAAGGCTGCCTGAGCCCTCCTGCTCCTCCGAGCACTTTTGCTGTGCAAGACCCAGGTGCTTGGGATTCATATGGCATTTGCCAGTGAAACAAAAGATGAAATAATAACTATTATAAAACAGACAGCAGGCAAACACATAAAGTCTGTGATTTAGAGAAATTAGGTTACTGAGCCTTCTGTCTCTCAAATGTGTGATCTGAAAGAAAAGCACTGCTCAGTTTTCAGTCATGCATTGCTCTATAAACACAGGGTGTTTAATCTCGTTCTCATTTACACACCTGGGCATCCTATAGATTTATAAGATGCCTAAAGGCTCTTATGAACAAAGCTGACTATAAGTTGCATGCAAAGCAGGGGCTATTTAACTTCATGTTCATTTTTTCACAGTTCAGCTGAGCTGGTGGCTAATATAAATATTGGATTAGATTGGATTAGAAGAAACCAAAATGGAGAACTGCTTGTTATTTTAGGGATGTCAAGGCAGCTTCACCTAAATATGCTGTTTTAACGAGCCTGGACTGTGGCTTCTGCAGACTTTCCAGGAATGACACCCACCTGGGTGAAGGCCAAAGTTAGCACTCTTCCAGTCTTTCTGAGGACTACCAATAGTTATTGCTGCTCTGCATCTTGCCAACATTGCATTTCCCATCTTCTTGTCCATGGGAGCTCAGTGCCCAGGTCTGACAGCAGAGTGGTGGCAGGAGGCAGAAATACCTTGTGCTTGGGAAGCAATGAGGCAGCACACCTCAACCTCTGCTGCCGGAGTTCATCTCAGGAGGCGAGGGCAGAATTCCACCTCTGCTCCTGCTCACTTGGGCCAATTCATGTTAAATAGCATCAAATGAAAGCACGAACAGGCAACATTTTATGACACCATTAACAGGTAGGTTGCAGACCTACTGTCATGGCAAGAGAAATTATAATGGAAGTTTTATTTCGGAGTAGTGCCCTAGAGGTGGCAATGTCTGCATCCTGCTGGCAGTTCACCAAGTACGCAGCTTACATGTTACAGTGCATGGTACAGAAGGCATCTGGGGTGCAGATCTGATTGTTTGCCATCGTGATACCTCAAAACTAAGCTCGAGTTTAAATTTTTCCACAGCAAAATGTTTAAATTTTAATTTCAGCCAGTTTACATCTGTAAAACCCTGAACAATTTGGCCTCATCTTTCAATTGACCTTGTTTTTAGAGTGAGGTTGGACTAAAGACCTCCTGAGGTCCCTTCCAACCTGATTTATTCTTCAACTGCATGCTTCCATAAATTATGAGTCTATGATATGCACACATAAATATACATGTATATGCACATTAATATACATGTATAAAAACAGGCACACATATTGAAAGCTTTAGGAAGAGCTAAGCAAAACATTTCTGCACAGATTCCTCTTGGAGGGGTAAATAAACAAAAAGGAAAGACACTGCAGATCCACATGGACTGACTGACTGAATGTGGGATGCAAAGGGGATCTGACCTGATGAACAGGAGCTCCTTGGGTGAGATGATGGAGCAGCAGGGCTGCCTGCTGCAGAATCTGGGGCTGTGTTCTAGCTTCAGTCTGCATGTCTACCAGCGGCTATTCTGTGCTTCAAACATGCACCTGGCCTTTGCAGTTTATGTATCTGTAATCTGCATTCACATCATTTGTTCATCTGTACTCCATGAAAGCCTTGTAGGAATCCGAGCTTCAGAGTGGACATCTGATGGGACATATTTAAAGCTAAATCCCAGAGCAGGGGCTTTGCAGTGTCCTTGTGCTCAGAAGTAAGGTGACATCTGCCTGCTGCAGAACATGACTTTTAAGCTTTTTCCTATATAATTTGAAGAATTACCACAGAAATGGCCTGTGAAAGTATTTTCCCACCACAGAAGTCAGCAGTGTTCAAGAGAAAATGAGAAGGCAAATTTGTGTTTCAATTTCATTCCCTTTGAATATGAGTGGGGAGGCAGAAAAGAAAATAAACCTCACAGAGAAATATATAGCCAAGCAGGAATATATATATAAAAAAAAGTTATAAAGTCCGGTGGGTGAATGGGGACAAATCAGACCTGACTTTTACAACCCTTTTCTCATTTTAAGTGATCATTCTGTTTACCCACAGGAGAGGATGTTGTCTGATATGAGCAAGGTTTGACCATGTAGCTTTTGTCCTGGAGGAGCAGCAAGATCAGGAGCAACATACAGAGCACATCTATGCAGTTCCCCGTCCCTTTTTCCTAAGCAGTGACATCTCTTTTGCACTGTCTGTGCTAATGTTCCATGTCCTGGCACGTGCCAAATATTGAGGTTCACTGTAATAGCTGTGAGCAATGGTAATAGTGCTTTTCTGTTTCATTCTGGTGGCTAAAAGGAGTTTAAAAGATTAGTGGAGCTGGTTTCTGCACATGCCTCTCCATCCTTCAGAGGGAGAGATGTTTCTGGATGCTTGGACCTCTGCCTTGTTTTGGTGCTCATCCCTGGATCATGTCCCTCTCAAGAGCCCCCTGTGCACTCCTCTCCACCAAGAAGCGTCTGGGCACCTGTGAGAATTTAAGTTTATTCTGTGCTCTCTCCTGTAGAGCCCTTTGCTTTTGTTCAGCACTTCTTTGTTGTTCTGGTAATACAAGGTAACAGCCTCTTGAACCAGCATCTCTCTATCAGCAGAAGAGCATCATGATTCAGAACATCAATTGCTGCACTTGTACCCTTAGGAGGGAACAAAGAGCATAGGAAGATCAAGTAGGTAAACCAGCCTACATCTCTTTGAAAGTCCAAACAGGCAGAGAATGAGTATGTTTAGCCATGGGCTGGGTTTTGTGTTCTCAGGTCCTGCTGCTGGAACTGGGGACTGGGCCTATACAGCTTTTTTTTCCCTTACAGAAAATATTCAGGATATCGTATTTGCCACATGCATCTTATTGACTTGCAAGAAAAATAAGTGCTGAGTGTATCTCACAGACAACAAGGAATGAAATCTCAGTATGCCTTTGTGCCACATTACAGTTCCGTGGAGTTATTTCAATTTAAGGAAAAGGAAGAAATAAGTAGGACCCCAGAGATGTTCTTGAAATACCTGTCACACAGCATGTCAGTGGTAGTGGTTGCATGGGAGTGCACAGCTCCTGACCAGTCCTATTCTCCAACCATGCTATTAGCTGATGCTGAGTATTTCTCTACAGATCCCATTATTGCTGTGCCTGAGAGGCTTACCTCAGGCTTTCAGCTAAACAGTAAATGGGAATCTCAGTTGCTCTAAGCTTCTTCTGTAGTCAGTTGAAAGAGATATCGGGGCAAATCATATTTCACGTGGGCCGGATCTCCCTCTGTGAGTGCTGATCCTCTCTGAAAACTATAATTGGAGAATGACTAAAACTAGTTAAAGTGTGGAAGGTTAAAAAGTGTCTAAAATTGCATAGTCTCACACCAATCATATAATTGCACCCTGTCATTTGCCCTGACTGGTGTCTTTGAAGTACACCATTGCATTGGGAAGCAAGGAGAACATATTCAGGGCCTCTTAAATGTCAGATATTTTCATGTTAAGTTGCAAGGTGATACCTACTGCAGGTTTATGCACGTGAAGCACATCTATCTGTACCTGTTGCTTTCAGAACAGAAGACATTTCTTAAATAGTTATTTGTGGGTGAGCAAACATGGTTATCACTTTTGTTCTGTTTATTTCCTGATTCCTTTTGATTGGTGTGCATTAAACTGTGTTAAATAAGTGAGAAAAGCTGCAATCTCATTTGGTTTTAGTGTAGCTGATGGGCTGATAGCATCCATACTACCCTCTCTGTGCACTGATCATTTGATCATTGACCAAATGTACTATGCAGGAGGATCCTGAAATTGCATTAACAACACACCCAAAGACTTTCTTCAACCAGAAAAGAGCAAAGGTAATTTCTTCATCTCATGGTAATCAATGACAAAACTTGTGTGGATTAAAATTTCACAACTTACTGAAAAGAAGTGTTTGGAAACTTGCTGATTCTTTCACTACTTGGAAATCAGTCATCTGGTTTCAAAAATTACAGACATTAAAAACATGGATTCACATTATAATGGAAGAACTGATAAAAAAGAAAAAGGAGATGAGCAAAACATGTTCTAAGCTAGCAATAATACATATGGAACAAGACTATTAGAAAAGAACTCACCAGAATCTTAACATTACAAATTGGAAATGAAAATTAATAGAAACTAAAGCTTTTCAGAGTTTCAAAGATTTCCATGTTGACTTTTAAAATAATTCACTTAATTCCAAGTAGTCTTCTGTTTCCGAAGTCACAAAATGATGTGTTTTGAATTATTGTTATTATTTATTTAGCTTGGACAGATTCAACTTTTAATTCATAAACAGTATAAAATATATTTTAGTCACAATTAAAATGAAAATTTCTGACTGTATCTAAATGAATTTTTGCCTGGAGTTTTGGTCAATCACAAACATAAATGTAAATATTTTGACTTCATGTCTAAATGTTGAGTGGGAAAGTGTTTGAGTGCTTAAGGAACTCTGCATGGTAGAAAAATTATTAATCATGTACTGTAACCAAGATTGTCTAGCAACAGACTAAAGCTGGACTCTTTAAAGAATGTATGCATTTAAACCCATTAAAATGCCAGATAATGTTTCAAAATTTTAAACATTTAAGTTACTGAATTGACTGGATGTACTGGATTGGGTAGGCTGCTACTACCCTAATTGTCTCTGGCAGGGGCAGAACTGCTGAGGCATTGCTCACCTCTGCCATCCCTTCTAATCAACCTGTTAGTACCTAGCTCCTGTAAATTGCAGTGCTCCTAAATCCCTTTTGTTTCAGCAACTTCAGGACATTCAAGTATCTTTGAGGATAAGTGTAAACAAATAAGAAAATATTTCCTATGTATTGTGTGGTATGGAAGGGGAGGAGAAATGGTGGTTACTTCTTATTTTCCATAAGGTCTAAAAGGTTGATTCTTTAGTCTAAAGACTATTTAAGTCTAAAAGGTTGTCCCTTGCTGTTTTCTTTGACACATTAAGTTAATAAATGATTGAAATACAATTACAGCACTTCATGTGATATATGTACATTGGCTATGCATCTATGTGTGAGATGGTATTCAACTATTCTTTCTCATATAGCAGTCTTTAGGAGCAGACAAAATACAAACATAATGTTGATTGGGCTAGGTGTCACCATGTTTGGCATGCAATGCTCAAATGAGGGTTTTCAAACATCATCACCAGATCACCCACTCCCTCTTCACAACTCACCTGTGAACCTTTAATCTAGCTTTTTGTACTTGGTCATAAAGCTTAAAGATCATGGAGATCTGTAACACAGGTAATGGCTCTGTCTCACATATTTAAATATTTTATACTGATCTGATTCTATGGCAGGAATTGTTTTACTACTGCAGGGACACTGGTCATTGATCAGGGTCCAACTATTATGCAAATTCTCGTAACAAATGATGAAGAGAAGGCCAACTCTTGGCATAGGCATAGCAGGCTGTTGCCCAGCTTAGCAGGTGGTGAAATGGTCACTGGCCTCCAGACATGCCTAGCAAAAGACAAATTGGCTATGAATGAAATGGAGGTTGGTGTACAGAAGTGTAGAGGATGGAGGATAACATTTCCAAGACCAACTGTTGCCACCTCCACTTCTTCCTTCTTCTGGAAGCTGCAAGAAAACTGGTTTCTTTTTTTTTTTTTTTTTTTTTTTTTTCTATCCCTCTTCTTTCTCTCTTCTTATGATAGAAGTGTTTCTGACTGGATATGGCCCTGGCTTGAACTCTGATATGAGGGGCTACTGGGAATTCAGTTGGCTTTTACTGTGACCAATGAACATTTCATTAATTACAGTGATATTCCGTACATACTGAAAGCATAGTTATTACCTGTAAAGTTTACTTTCAGGAGGTAATCTTTGTACAGCTTCTTGCCATCCAGATGTTTCATGGCATCACAGAGCTTGGTGGTGTTTGGACACAGAGTCCGCTGCATTTTATGCAAGGCGTGGGCCATCGCATACACAGCATTCACAACAAACATGATCTTGGATTCTTGCTCATAATTGGAACTGTTAATGGTGAAGTGCTTGTCACAAGTCTTTTTATGTGGCTTTCGGTTCTGGAGATTACACTGGAATTTTTGCTCCCAGAAGTCCTTGAACCAAGGGTTACGCCTGTTATTGTAAGGACTGAGGCTTTGGAAATACCTGTCAAACTCTTTAACCGGATGGGAAGCAAGTTCCAGGGTTATTGCCCCAGAAGCTATGTGCTCATTACCTTTGACAATACTCTCCTGTGCTCCCCATCCATCACTGGCGATCCAAGTAAAGGAAACGTTGAAGCGGTTGGCAGCTGCAATGAGCTCCCGAGAGTCATCACCTCGCATGAAGAGCACCACCACTCTGGCATTGGGCTTCTGGAGCAACTCTCTGATCACACCATCATAGGACTTCCTAATGTTGGACCGTCCCACCTTCTCGGAGGTGGCAATGCAGATGTTGCGGAGGCGAGCTTCCTGCTCAAAGGCTTCAATCCCTGTCTCCCCGTAGTCTCCTTCTGAGGCAACCGTTGACACGTAGGTCCAGTTGAAGAACCGTAGGATCTCAGCCATGGCTTTCGCTTGGTAGAAGTCGGGTGGCACTGTCCGCGCAAAATAGTCATAGCGGGATTTGTCGCTCAGCTTGGCACTGGTGGAGGCATAGCTTATCTGGGGGATCTGGAAGAGTCTGAGCAAATTTGCCACCTGGAAGGAAGAATGAGAACACAGATTTTTAAAGGGTAGTGTTAAAAAAATGTATAGAAAAATCTAGAGAAAGGCAGAAAATAGTGGTTTTCAATAAGAGGTGTTTGGACAATTAGAGATTAAGGATGTTGATAAAAGCGTCTGCTGCCTTTCCATATGTGCAGAGACTTCCACAGCACCCTGGGCTGTCTGAAACATGGGACCTAGGGACACTCCATCCTCCTGTCCTTCTGGGACACCAGCAAGACGCTGGCATCTTAAGTCTCTAGATGTCTGTATGTGGGGAGCTGAGCCATGCCATAGTAAAAAAGACATCTGGGAGTAGTTTGCTCTAGTTTAAATGAAAGTAAAGCCTTGTCTATACTGCTTGGATGGTGTGTCCTGATGGGAAGCTTGGGATAATGCCCTGTGGTGTTGCCTAAGGGTGTAGGCACATGTCAGGGAAATGTGGCTGAACAAGTTACTGTCCTTCAGAAAACAGCTGATGCATTCCTAACCACCCTGCCAAGTGGTAACATGCATTAAACTCCTCTTTCTTTTTCTTTCTTTCTTTCTTTCTTTCTTTCTTTCTTTCTTTCTTTCTTTCTTTCTTTCTTTCTTTCTTTCTTTCTTTCTTTCTTTCTTTCTTTCTTTCTTTCTTTCTTTCTTTCTTTCTTTCTTTCTTTCTTTCTTTCTTTCTTTCCTTCCTTCCTTCCTTCCTTCCTTCCTTCCTTCCTTCCTTCCTTCCTTCCTTCCTTCCTTCCTTCCTTCCTTCCTTCCTTCCTTCCTTCCTTCCTTCCTTCCTTCTTTCTTTCTTTCTTTCTTTCTTTCTTTCTTTCTTTCTTTCTTTCTTTCTTTCTTTCTTTCTTTCTTTCTTTCTTTCTTTCTTTCTTTCTTTCTTTCTTTCTTTCTTTCTTTTTCTTTCTTTTTCTTTCTTTCTTTCTTTTTTCTAGAACTGAGGAATTTGATTTTCATGGTGGTCATTTAAACTAACAGACATAAAGCAATGGGTTGGGCTGAGAGCCTTGTCATCAGGGTGCAATGGATAGTCTGAGAACATCGTTCAACTTCTGTGGCTCTGTAACTTTTGATTATGTCCATATATTCACAGGTTCACATGTCCTCACTCAAAAAGAGCACTTTGATTTGGTGATAAGAATGTCCTCAGTGTAGCTATTCCAGAACATTTATTGTAGAACTGTGTGGGCTGCTATTGCTATTCTTGTCTCAGTTTATTCTAGCAGGAATTATTTTATTTGAGCTGGACCATAACAAGGATATGTACACATATAACTCTGCACTTTTTTCCCTCAATTTGTCTAAAAAAGAATTCAATTTTCTACCTAAATTGGTGTTATTTAGTGTGTAGTTAAGCCTTTAGCACCCCCCAAAAGATAGTCCTAACAAATATAGCAGTTTTTCTATTTTTATTTATTTTGTTAGTTAGTTTATTTTAGTTCAAACAACAAAGCTACCCCTATACAGGGAAACAGAACTACTTCCCAATTTCACATGAGGCCCTGTGCCTTGAATGTTTTTATACTTTTAGGGCCACTGCAAACTGCTTGTAATTCTGCTTCCTGTGCTATGGGGAGAAGTAAGCTTTCCTAATGCAATGCTGTTTGCTGCAATGCTCTTTAGTGCTGTCTGTATTTTTTTCCATAGCCAAAAATAAATAAATAAATAAAATAAAAAGCCTGATTAATCACAGAGGATAGTTACCCTGAGCTACGACTGATGATGGAGCTCAGATAAGCTGTATCTGGTATTGATTCAGATCAAGAAACTCCTCTGGAAATTTAGATTTTTTTTTTGTATTTATTTATTTATTTTCCCTGCAATATTTTAGCATTTTGATTTTAAGGATTGATTTTTCAAAAGAGTCCTGGTCATGGGTTTTTAGGTGATGCAGCCAGTTCGACAATGGTCCCACCTTTCCAGGTATTTCTGTGCTTATCTGAACATTTAATTCTGAAAATCAGACTAGCAAGATAAAGACAGAGGCAACAGGTTCAGAGGAGATCTGATGCCTAAGGCTATGTCTATTCTGCAGAGTACCGTTGTAGTACAGGACAGCATAATATGAACTAGAATTACCTGTACTAAGCCTGAACCACTGCAGGCATACCTACAATGTAACTCTGTGTTGCCTCGGGTTGCGTGCTACAGAACTGCAGTGCACATCTAGCTTTTGTTAAGCGAAATAATCCATTTTGGCAAACCTCCAGGCAGCAATTTAATCAACCCATGGTGCATGAAATGCATGCGTTGGCACTTAAGTAAGCAGTAGTAGCTTATATATATAGATAGATAATATATATATATATATTGCTGTTGAAACTGTTGGGCTTTGCAGATGCTTAGCACCTTTGAAAATAAGGCTGGATCTCTTTAACTGCAATTTTAAAGCATCTGATTTGTGCAGTTTGCTGTGAACAATGCATGCTGATATAGTCAGCTTCCAGAGTGATGGGAAAACAATGTCATCAAGATGCTGGATTTATAGGTATGGACACTCTCCTGAGCTCACACATCCACTTCCCAAGCAAATATGGTTGCACACCTAACTGTTGTAAGGAACTCCCCAACATGAGCAGGGCAGGAAGTCCAGTGTGATACAAATCCCTTGGTAGGAACAGGCAGTACTGGGGCCACATCTTCAAGGATCTAGTGCTACCCTTGTTTCACCTCCGCAATGCCATGGCTCCAGTTTGTTACTGCTGCTGCTCTGTACATAAGGGGCCGTACAAATATTCATGGCAAATTGCCAGTGTATAGCACTGAATATGGCTTCATGATAAGTGCCTGCAAGGGGCAGTGAACGAGGTACAGCTTTCAAGCACGTAAATCTGGTTTCCCAGTGAATTTCCATCCATCTCATAGTCCAGATGATAGATGGGGTCAGGTAGGAAACATCCTTGTGTATCAGAAACCTTGGTTTGTCTTTTGATTTTTTTTTTGAAGGAGATTTGTTGAATCTCATCAAGCACTTTGCCTATCCTGTAGACATTATTTTTTTTCTTGCTTTTTTTTTTTTTTTTTTTTTTCCTGGTAATAAGATTTATTTCATTGGTTTATTCCATTTTAGTTAAAATTCCCTTCTTCTTAACAGCCCAGAGACTGTCATGTGGGCTGTTTGAATCTGTGTATGTTTGGGGAACACAGTAAACACTTTGGACAAATAAAAAAAATCTCATAAATGTGAGAACAGATAAGGTTTGTTTGACACAATACACAAGTGTGCATCATGTGTTGGTTGGACAGGGGAGTGTCCTTGTTAAATCACAGAGCTCTGCACTTCTGAAACATTTTCCATGTGAGAATCTCATGGTACTTAACATGGCTTAATGAATCTAATTTCATGGAGCTCCTTTGAGACAGAGAAGTACTGCTGTGGTTGTTTTGAACAGACAGTAAATTAGGCTGCTGAGCAGAATGGCAGAGAGGTAAAGGAGGACTGTCTCCACTGAGAAACTGGAGAAATCCCTGTCCCAGTAAGCTGCAATCTGTCCTAAAAGACAGACGGCAGAGATTCAGTTTCTGCCTTTGGTTTCCCCCCAGAAATCTTTGTATTCCTGAGGATAAGTTGCTGGCCCAGTTTCCTACAGTGAGAGCGTGGCAAAGCCATGTCTCAAGGAATTGCTAATGGCTAGATCATTGCTGTAACCCATGAGCTGATCTCCTGCTTTGAAGAAATGTGTGCTGCTGCAAGTGTGCATTGCATCTAATTTCTAAATGATGGTAATTAGAGTGCTTTTTTATTTTATTTTATTTTATTTTATTTTATTTTATTTTATTTTATTTTATTTTATTTTATTTTATTTTTTCTTTGGGTAGTTGCAGGTCAAACTATAGCTAAACATTTATTAAAATGCAAATATTCTTTATCTTATCTGAATTTTCCCTTTTTTCAAAAAATACAATACCCAAATGAAAGCAGAAAGTGCAATTCTAGAAAGGCAGGAGAGGAACATTGGTTCTGAATGGGCTGATATCATTTGTATGATAAGTGGTGGGCGTAAACCTAGTGCAAAAATAAACCATGTACCTCTCTCTGCCTACACTGGCCGTTATCACAGAATCACAGAATTGTAGGGGTTGGAAGGGACCTCCAGAGATCATCAGGTCCAACCCCCCTGCCAAAGCAAATTCCCTAGAGCAGGCTGCCCAGGTAGGCACCCAGATGGGCCTTGAATATCTCCAGAGAAGGAGACCCCACAACCTCCCTGGGCAGCCTGTCCCAGTGCTCCGTCACCCTCACCGTGGGGTGAAGAACCGTGAAGTTCTTTCGCATGTTGGTGCGGAACTGCCTGGGTTCCATTTTGTGGCCATTGCCCCTTGTCCTGTCCCCACAGAGCACTGAAAAGAGTTTGGCCAAATCCCTCTGTCTCCCACACCTCAGGTATTTGTACACATTGATAAGATCCCCTCTCAGTCTCCTCTTCTCCAGGCTGAACAGACCCAGGTCTCTCAGCCTTTCCTCACAGGGGAGATGCTCTGGGCCCCACATCATCTTTGTGGCCCTCTGCTGGACTCCTTCCAGGATATTCCTGTCTTTTTGTACCGGGGAGCCCAGAACAGAACACAGAAATACATTTATACGCTCCCCATACTCCTAGCTCCTCTTTTGTAAATTTTATGTCTAGTTAGAACCTCTTTTCTTTCAATTTATAACCATTTTCTTCCAGCTTCTTGTCATGCATCTTGGTAAAGACCCAGTAAGACTCGGTAATAGTAGTAGTAATAGTAATAGTAATAGTAATAGTAATAGTAATAGTAATAGTAATAGTAATATTGTTTTCTTGAAGGCAAACCCTTACTTACTTAAAGGCTGATATTGGGTTCCCTAAAAGCCTTTTGTTCTACAGGCTAAACACACCTAGTTACCTCTTTTTATTTATTTATTTATTTGTAACGTATGTGCTCCAGACTCTCCTTCCCCTCATCCTCCTCTATTTAGTAAATCTTTCTCTTATTGAGGGACCAAAAGTTAGTCATAGTATTCCAGATGTTATCTAATGTGAACAAAAGGGAATAATAATTCCCATCTATCTGCCGGCTGTGTTTCTGTAGGTACAGCCAAGTACACAGCAAGCCTCGCTGACTGCACTGTCAGCAATAAATATGAATGTTACTGAAGAGATCGTAGACATCTAGGTTGGAAAAGTCCTTCAACATCCTTGAGTCCTACTATCAGCCTGACCTACTGAGTCCCATCACTAAACCATGTCCCTACTTCATAACCTCCTGGATTACCTGAATTAGCCCATTTTTCACCATACCTGAATTGCTGCAAGGAAAGGTTAATGTTCATGGCCTCTACCATAACTTTTCCTGTCCTTTTGGGATTCAGTAGGCTCAAAGGTATGGCTCTCCCCTTGGGGATGGTGTGAACCATCCACATCAAAAGTTTTTAAGCCTTGCTAAAACATCTCATAGTCCTATTTCCTTCCTGTGTTAAGTGTGGGCAGTGAGTGCACATGGTACCACAACATGCTCTAACAGGCTATGACACTCAGGAAGGGGATCCCAGCAGCTAAAAAAACTCTGCAGGTGCAACTCGACGCACAGATTTTCAGCACTAGATAGAGGACAGACAAGGTGACGATCTCCTTTAGCATAACAGCCTGGGAGCTCACCCTGCTGAGGTCAGTAGACAGGAACTAAGCCAGAAATAGTGAATTTATTTAGGAATGCCATCCGAGCTTAGATTTGTGTGCAATCTTCTGGCATGTTGCAGGACTGAGGCAGTCGTTTTCATCAGCTTCCTCTCTTTTTGGTATTAGGAGACCTGTTTACTAATGTTAGTTTGTGTTCTTTAACAAAATTCATTCCAAATAATGTATGACTAGGAAAAACAAACAAACAAAACAAAATTAATTACCAAACATATGTATATATATATGTTGATTGACAGGAGAGGGGAGAAGAAAGCAGTGTTTTCAGTCTAGCTCTTCTGAAAATTTTGCCAAGAAAGATGGGAAAATGTAGCTCGATGTTTATAGAGGACTCAATAGTTGTCACATCTAGAGAAGCACTGTTTGAACAGTGAAATACTCGCATCTATGAAAAGAAACACCAGAAATTGGGAACACTGACAGAATGATATCTAGGATTTCTGTGGAGGACCAAGCAATATCTTTTTATATGCATATCCTGTGTAATCAAAACTAAACCAAGAAGGACATGCAGAGAAATGTCATACTCTGAGAACAGAATCATTTGGAAATCTTTTTAATATTGTTGTTGTTTCTGCAGGGGACAGCAAAATGAGCTGTTACATATGCACTCTGCCTCCATGCAGCATTAATTGTTGAAGTCAAGTATAAGCTTAGAGCTAAGCCAACACACTGAGAAGAGACCTGTGCAGAAGACCTTGCTTTGTGCATGGGGAGTGAGACATCTACTCTGAGACTTCCTAAATCTGACTACAAGTGACTCATGTCATGTTTACACTGCTGACAGGCTTTGAAAGAAAGGAACTAAAACTGCAGTTGATGGTTCTAAAAGCATGAAATAGTTCCTGAAGTTAAAAGAGCCATCATTGATAAACATGGTTGTTTCAGACTCATTAACTGATGCATAAGTCCTAGTCAGAAGGGACAGAATGAATGTGGGTGGTGCCAAGATGTCCCTAACTAGTTCCTATTCTTGGACGGTTTCTCTTTTAGTTACATCCTTTCTTACTTGGAACGTGGTAAGCTCCCTTCTCCTTACCTGTGAGCTCAGGGGATGGCTACCCACCCCTGTAAAGTCATTTCCATGTGGCAAGAAGAGAAAATGCTCGCACAGAAGGGGAAAAAAATCCCAAACAAACAAGCAAACAAAACTGCAAAAGCATCAGTTAGCTTGAGATTTTCAAAGAAAGCAGCCAGAAGGAGGTATACCTAGATTTCTTTGAAGCCTTTAGGAAACACATGTCCTATGCTGTTTGGGCACATTGAAAACCTCAACCTAGCGGATGCTCAGTTTCTGAATGTGGAACAGAAACAAAGAGAGGAACAAACAGAAAGGACCTGGCTGTGGGGTAGAGGAGGGAGAGAAAGAACTGAGATGAAAGGGGGAAGGAGCTTGAAGGAGACAGAAGTCAGAAAGAACATATGTAACTTAAATATTAGTGGCAGATGCCCCTTTTCACAGAAAAGATCCTTCACTAAGGATCTGGTTAATGTTATAAGCACAAAATCACCTAAGGATGTTGCACAGTTCAATTGAAAGCTTTTCTACACAGCACGACACAAATGGCATATATGCTCTGTGGTCCCTGGTGAACACTGGCAGCCCCTCACACACATATGTTGTCCATTTCCCTATGGTGTATTCCTAATGCAGGGTGGCAGGACCACTTATGTTACAACATTTTCTTGCATGTAGTCCTTCTAAGAGGATTTTGCATTGGTTTCAGTGGGCAGGGAAATCACAGGCTATTGTTTAGGCTCTGTGGATGGAAGGAAGATGGTTAATTCCTGGAGAAAGGAAACGTAGGTGGTTAGTTTTCAGGCTCAACAAGCCCTTGGCCAATTTGTGTGACTAAAGAGAAATGACAGCCAAGAAAAGATTGCCAGTAAATGAGTACATACTCCAAATTCCACACCAGATGGTCACTCACTTAGAGAGACCTTAGCTTTTGTGATAGCAGTAGTGTAACTTTAAACCTTCTCCAATGTTTGTTGCTATGGTTTGAGACACAAAGAGGAATTCAAGAGAAGTCATTTGGGCAATGGTTTGTACTCTGTGCATTTTTTCTGGATGAAGCTCTAAATAGGGAATAACCTTCCATGACTATCATCTGGAGATCTTGTGGGTCAGTAACATAAAGAAAACTTTACATATGGCTAGAGCCCTACATCAGCATGGATATTGTGGATATAAAAATACAAAGCCCAGCCCAGCTAAAATAATGTCTTTAAGAGAGCTGTCTGCAGGGAATGCAGCACAATCTTCATTTTCAGAAGATAGGTCCAGTTTTCAGAAACAGAGAAGATAACGGGTGAACAAATCCAATGCTTGAATAGTCATATTCCTGCTTACACAGGCTTATTCCTGACAGAGCTGACCTGAGTATTTTAAACATGACATTTGGATTATGAGCAGGTGCTCCTCTATGCAAATGAGCAATGCTTTTTTCTTATCCTTTTTACAATGTCATTAAACTTCTCCAAGGAAAATATGTTTGACATTTGTGTTGTGAACTAGGAGACAGCAGACAATCTGGCTAGGCTGGAAAACCACTATCCCAAAATAAAGTCCTCCAAACTTTGGAGAATTTACCTTCTGATCCCAGAATCAGTTCTGGTCAGATTTTTTTTTATCATGAAAAAAACTTTTAAAATAAGCTTTTCCACTGACTGAGAAGCTAGACTTGGATTTTGAGGGATCAAATGCTGTGCAGATTGGACCCACTGCTAATTTAAACACACCATCTAAAAACTAATTATCCAGATCATCATTAACGATAATAGCCTAGTCTGACCAGAAAACAATTAAGCATTCTGCATTCTCTTGTTTTTCTCTCTGCAAAAGTGCCTATCGTGCACACTGACTCAGTGGGGAAGGTGTTCGTTGCTGGTTTACCAGCAAATTCTTTTTTCCTTGGTGGAAGGATAATGAAAGAAGCAGAAATCTGACAGCAGGAGCATCATGAGGTGATTTTGCAGACAGCTGTCCGGACAGAAATCTGGAGAGGGAAGGTGAACGGAGGTGAAAAGGAGGTATTGAAATATAATGATGAATTCATGGGAGGAAAAAAACAAAACAAAACAAAAAAAATAGTTTCTTGTCTGAAGGGCTCAGCACAGTTTATTTTAAGGCTGAGAAACTGTGCTGTGGACTTTATGCTGGTTATAGCTCTCAGGCAAAAGAGAAACACTTGTCAGGGCTACAAGGGAAAGTCCCCAGCACCCCAAGGGCTGTTTGGAAGCACAGGACCAGGGGGTGCTCAGCCTCATACCTGCACCTACCAAGGTGCTCTCACATTCAGCACGGAAAGGATTACAGCTGCTGCAGCAGCTATGGTGTACAGGTGACAGTATTTGTAAATTTGACAGCCTCTTCTGGCATGGCACCAAAATGTTTGGTTTTAGTGCTCTGAAGTCCTTATGTCTTCAGGCTTGAGCCTGCAGTGCCCCTTTTTCTCGATAGAGATTTTCTTTTCAGAAAGAAGACACGACTAGCTATCTTAGCTATATGAGCAAAAGGAATTAATGTCTTTATTAAATATTTTCTAGATAATTTGAAATCTAGAGGAAAGTTAGAAGAAATGGACTGGAGAACAGCTAACCTAATCTATGTCAAGGGGAAGTAATCTACTGAGTAGCTCTTTTCTAGCTGGAAAATAGACTCAATGACACACAACATAATTTGTGAATCTATTTATTTTTTTCTAAAGAGCCGTGCAAGAAAGATCTTATGTTTGAACAACTACTGGCAACTATAGGGAAACTATGTATAGAGTACTCTATTGTTTCATCATTATTAATAATTTTTGAAAATTGGGTGCATATACAGATATGCATACACTTTTATTGCCATTTTTCACATATACAAAATGAGAGAGTCTCTTATCAGGACTTCTGATTTCCATCTGACAGCTGCTCCAAACCCAAGCTTTTGGAATTTGAGATATCGGTACATATAATATATTCAATGTGTATTGCATCCAATCTGCCTCTTCACATATGGATTTAATCTTGCGTCAGTCAGAGACTGGCTTCAAAGGGACAGACTGACAGATGTTTTAGAAGAAGCCTTAGGACATTTTAGGAGTGTGGTGTGACTGCCTCGGGGTGTCTGGGAGGGAAGGAAATGCCTGTACTGTTCCCTCCATGGTAAATACTTCTATGGATATGCCTTTTAGGCTACTTTATGTCCTTTGGACATGCTTGAATTTAGAGAGGACTGAAAAACAGGCTGGCTGCAAACAGCCAGACCAAAGGTACAGTGAAGTCACTGGTGTCTCTCCGCCAGTGGGATTAGGTAAACATGTAATATTTCTTCCTCAAAATATTTTACCAGCACTGAGATACTTGCATTTCTGGGAACTGATGAGCCAAGGATGGTATCTACACAGAATGTCCTGATTTTTCCTAGTCACTTGTTAAGCTGGGTTAATTTTTAGCATTCACAATAGAATGCCATTTGCTGCTTTCACTTGATGTACCCTTTGTCTGACTGGAAGACACAATGGATAATGATTTCCTTAATGCTCTCTGTTAATCAAGGTTTTGTAGCTATCATTTCTCTTCAGATGTCTTTTCCAGACCTGGAACTTGTTCTTTGAACTTAAAGCGATCATATCCACATAACTTCTGTTGGATACTTCCCTGACACCCCAACTGGTCCATGGTAGGACAAAAACACTTCTCTAAGAGACAGCTGAACTTTTTCTCAGCCAAAACTATTCTCCTGTGGTATGGGTAACTATTTGTCCACTTGTTCCCTTCTGTGGTTACACAGACAAGGCATGCACTGCACCAAAAAAAAAAAAAAAGTGATTTGTTGAAACAAATCTGTGCTTATGCACAATGTGCCAGAAGAAGGAAGCAAGAAATACTGAGGGCATCTGCCTTCTGTGCTGGACTTCTGACGCTGCTTACACTGGACTCTGACAGGCAACATTTCCTGGCAAAATCTTTCTTTGTATGAACAACATATGAAAGCTAAAGGAAAGAGAAGAAATTTAGAATCCATTTAGAAACTGTATTGTCTGCATGCGATATTTGAGACCTCGCTCGTTGAAGTCAGCAGAATAATTTTCACTGACTTCAGTGTGCTTAATTAGATGGTAAATGCTTGTAATCCCTTGGGTCAGGTGTAATTCTAGTTTCTGGCTAGTGTGCCTTTTTTGCTTTATTACACCCTGGAAGTAAGACAAAGATTTCTTCTTTCATTTTAAATCTCTACTGTTTACATGACAAATAGCATGTAAACATAGCATGACAGGCATACATATATCCAGAAATATAGATGTCATTATTTATTATTGATGTGAAAGCAGAGATCTAAGCATAGGTATATAGAAGTCTCATGAAATCCAAAGTTCAAAATAAATACTAAGACTCGAGGAAAATTCAAATGCTCCCAGGATACATCATGACTAGAGGAAGTGAGCAGCTGGCAGAGATGTTCTGCAGCTGAACTACAGCAAGTGTTTTAAAGGATAAATCAAACTAATACAAATTCAGTAAAGGATTATAAGCTAGATTGAACCTCAGGGTAAACTGATTGATCTAAGACTTGATTTTTGTCCATCCTATATGAGCAGAAATTCACGGGAATGGTAGATAAAAGATTCTCACCTGCCAGGGATACTGGGTCTTACCTGTATGGAGACGCTGCTGTAGGAACCGCCTATGACTCCTGCAATGAGTAAAGGTAAATTCTCTTGAATGGCGTACGAGCCATCTGGGCACATATATTCTGTTTCGTCCACTTTAGTCAAAGATGCCCTGACAAACTCCAAAGACTGTTCTAAGGCATATGTATCCCTGGAACATGTGTCCAAGATGTGGACTCCAAGCTTAATTCCTGGTAGCAAGTAGTTGTCTCTGTTGATTTCGTCAATGGCAAACAGCATGGCCTCCAAGCGCTGTATGCCTCGGTCTTCATTGATTCTCCCACATTCTTCTATCCCGGTGCCTTTTTCATTGATTGGGAATAAGCCACCTAAGACCAGGTCTCCTTCTATCTTGATTTCCTTTCTTACAAAGCTGTGGTCACTTAGGGAAAGGAAAACTCCTTTGGAAAACAAAGCTAGCGCAAGGACTTGGAGTCTGGTGAACATCTTCGTTGGTCTTGTTTTAGCAGCTCTGAGAAACATGGGTAGGAGCCAAAGTGCTCTTCAGTCCTTCTGGTCCATCGCCAAAGTTGAAGCACTGTCCCACAAGCCAGTGAAGAACAAGCCAGCAACACTTTCTGCTGCACCTCTAAAGAAGAGACGAAGGTAATTAGAAAAGGCAAAAGGAGAAGTGAGTTGTTACAAAGCCTTTATCAATAAACCATTCAAGAGCAGTGTTAAGGGAATGCTGGATAGCACAGGTGATGAGAAATACATTTGTCTTGTGCTCTCATACAGCACCTTGTTCCACACTCCATAAATGATTGCAGACTAAGCATCTGCTCTGACAGCCATGCACAAAGATCACAGGCACATAGGGTGATATATCTGATGTTGACCACTGCTCAACAATGTTTTATATTTTAAAGACAGAGACCACACTTGGTATTTTTCTCATGCCCTCTTATTTCATCCTCTCTCTCTTCTAGACTTGGAGTCTTATGCATTATTATTCACTGTATTTTCAGCTGCTCAGCTGCTCCTAGATTTCCTTTAGTAAGTTCTTTCTTTCTTTCTTTTTCTTTCTTTCTTTCTTTCTTTCTTTCTTTCTTTCTTTCTTTCTTTCTTTCTTTCTTTCTTTCTTTCTTTCTTTCTTTCTTTCTTTCTTTCTTTCTTTCTTTCTTTCTTTCTTTCTTTCTTTCTTTCTCTCTCTCTCTCTCTCTCTCTCTCTCTCTCTCTCTCTCTCTCTCTCTCTTTCTTTCTTTCTTTCTTTCTTTTTGGATTGCAATCTACTTACAATTCCTTCAACTATAGCACTGCCACAGTGCTATCTCCTTGCTGGTAGCTTTTGCTGTGCTCAGCACTTGGTCTTCAGATCAAAAGTCTCTGGCTGAAGTCCACCTGCCCTGCCCTCCTTTACTGGCCTGCTTGAGCAATGAGAGGATGGAAGAAATCATCCTCTTGTGGTTTCACCTCTATTTTGGGGCTGCACAAGTTGTCTGAAACACAGGAGAAGCCCTGTTTTACCAGGTGGGAAACGAGGGCTGTATGTTAGACAGACAAACAAAGCCATGTTGGGCCGTTTTACTTTCAGCATGCTCCCTGGCAGGGGTTTGACTCGGGTCAACAAACACTTCTCTAAATGCTGCCTGAACAAGCTACACAGGCAAGCAGAGACCAGACATCATTCCCAATGAACAGTTTGGATGTGTCCATAAAGTTTTGTCCCTTTAATGCTGCTTGGTCTCAGCAACAGAGAATGGTTTGTGGTCCATTTTTTTTATTGGCATTGCAGTTCTGCAAGACACTGTACTAAGTGACCTACCAAGGGTAATTATTATATGGAAGGCCTGGAAATTGAACCTGAATCTTCATCAAATGCCTTAATCACAAAATCATCCCTCCTTAAGGCACAAAAGAATTTCTTGCAAGCAAATTAAGTCAAAAAAGAAAAAAAAAAAAAAGAGATGAAAGAGAAAAAGAGGAGACATGACAAGGAGGAATCTTGTACTTGATGCTTGCTTAGGGCATGAAAATGCCTACAGCTGGACTTGCTCTCTTTAATGTTAATCACAGATCAGTGCTTGGATCACAGGGAGAACAGAGCAGTGATGTATGTACTTAGGATATAATTTTACTCTCACTAAGGTCGAGACATTTTGCCAATGACCTTAAAAGGAGAAAAATCAAGCTTTAGAGTGAAGATCATTTTGCGACAATTCTGTAACTCATACACAAAATCTATTTATGCAATATAGCTTCATGATTTATCTCTGGACTCCCTGTCAATATCTCTTCAAATTTGTCTATGTGGCTGCCTTGATCTCCAACTCTTCAGATACATCAGGTATGGTAATATTTAAATAGATCACTTTAATAATTTATTTCTGTACTTACCTTTTATTAGCAGAATACATATTACTATGACCCTTGCATGGCTATTTATAATTTAGAAATATTTAACACAAAGGAATTGAAATAAGCAACAATTAAGATTTAACAGTGAATGATGAGCAAGCTTATTTCAAGACATTTGTTTATCCAGGTAAAATTTCAATATTGCTTTACCAGGTTGCGTGAAAGATAGTGTTTTATTCATATTTACTCCAAAAAAGTTCTCTCCTAAAGGTGTCATATGCACAGTTAAAGGTCTTTCTCTCCAATCCTAGAAATATATGTATAGTCTGAGCTGAAGGCTGTCTCAGCAGCTTTTTCCATTCAGAAATATGTGATATATCAATGGAAAACAAGCTTCACCATCTCCCAGTGATCTATAAGCAAGCCAGACTGCTGATCACTTGTGGCTTATTAACCAGTTTAAGAAAATATCTTTTCTCTCTAATGTTAGGAAGAGTAATGAAGTAACTGTGTTCAGCAGTCATTTCTGTTTCAGACTTAGTACTATAATTTGTCAAATAATATTCAAGCATATACAGGACATATAAACATGATGACAATATCCAATTGCAAATAATTTACAGACAAAAGGGTAACATTTGTCATATGCTTTTTTGTGTGCTTAATAATTCAGTTGGACCAACTTCCACTGTTCTTAGTCATTAATACACTATATGGATAAAAAAAGACCTTTTTTTTTTTTTTTTTTTTTTTTTTCCCCATGTAATATTCATCCTATTTATATCTGTAGCTTCTATCATCACTGCATCTCAGCAAATATTCATATATTTATCCTTGCAACACTCATAAAATATTTTCCCTTGTTTTACACTTGGGGAAAAAGAGGCACAGAAAGATGAAATGAGATTCTCAGTAGAGTCTAAGTCCAGATTTCCATTTTATTGGCACTCACAATCACTATCAAACTTTGAAAAGGGCTCTGCTTCCCTTTAGGCATTGAAAAACATGATTTTGACTGCTCTGCACCCCATCGTTCCCGGAAGACCTATAAGGTATTCTAAAACCTCTCAAAGACATGCCTAGAGCGTGGATTTACCATGAATGACAAGGAGGCTGTTTTCATCCCTCTGCTTCCTTCATAGGTGCTAGTTGCTTCAAATGGTGTCACCATTCACCTTGCATCACATCTGTGTCTGAGGGATCTGTGTTTCTGGTGAGTCAGTAGTAAATATTAGAAAAGGACCTCAAAATGTTTGTACATTGCACATAAAAAGGGTGTATATGAAATGAATGTTGCTATAGTTTGGAGAAATGGTTTTCCCTACAGATAATAAAAAAGATTTCTATATTTTCTATATTTTACCAGTGAAGCTTGCCCTGCTGAGCGAATTGCATAAATTATGGCAGAGCAGAGGATCATTCCCAGCAGATGTCAAGGAGAAACTGGAGTAGCTGAGAGCTGGGAATAGGCATGACCATTTCTCTGTTTCCTTGACACTGTGCGTTGAGGAATGCTGAAGATGTCCAAGGATGGGAAGGGAGGAGGTGGTGGGAAGCCCACGGGGGCTGGAGAACAGGGATGGCTAAGATCCTGCTCTAGCTGGGGACACGCCGCTTGGTGCCCATGGGTGGGGGGCTGCCCCCTTAGCCTTCTGCTTGGCAATGCCTATAAAGATCGACACCAGACACATAAGCCAAGGACTTTCATCTTTGTTTCTTTAATCTGAAAGAATATCTACAATCAAAACAATCTACTCTGTCTTGATGCTGTAGGGAGACACCACACAGGCAACATCCTGCTTTCCAGGAAAACATGATCATCCTGTTTTATGTGTTCAAATTCTTCATTTATAAACAGGAGGCAGGTACCAGGAATGCTGTGCTGGGCACCAGATATGTTTCTCTCTTTCTATAAGCTTGGTAGCCTGCGTTCTGCTGCCTGTGTAGAGGCATTGCAGCATCCCGTAGAAGAGCAAAGGTGTTGTATGTGGGTCAGGGAGTGGAAGTGTTAGTGCAAAGGCTGCTTGGTCCGGGGGGCTTCCCCTCGGGGCTCTCAAGGAGTGGCGCTTCCAGGGGCAATGGTTTCTTGTTGGGGTGACACCTGAAGGAAGATGCGAGATTTGGGTGGCCGGTGACTGGAGTCACTATGGTGACACTGAACAGGCAGCTTGATGTGAAGGAGAGATGTTATTTTAAAGCTGCTCACAAAGATGGGCTAGCATTGCAGTTTCTCTCCTTTTCTCTCTGGTATGCACCTCCCACATACCTTCTCTGCAGCTTGTATAATTCACAAATGTATATACGGACATTTTGTACCTATTCCAGGCTAATACAGGTCATATTCCTGCCCTGAACTATGCTACTCAGTTACCACCCTGAGCTGACCCTTGCCATTTCACCACACTGACAATACCAGCTGGGCTTTGCAATAATCATCCCCTAAAAGAATGTTTTGGGGATGGCAAGTTAACATTTCAAAAAGGAGTGCCTGCTGATCATACTGCAATTCTCTCATTTTTCATTTGTGTTTAATGTTTTAACTCCAACTATGGGCAGGGTTATGTTGTTCTAGGTGTTCCCTTAATATCAAAAATATTAAGAATATGTACAGCCCAATAGACTGTGGATCCCTGGTGGAAATAGATGTAAAGCCTAGGAGTAGAATCAATCCAAATATCAAAATGAAAAATAAACAGAAACAGGCAGGAAGAGAAAGGTTTCTATGCCTGGATCAGAAAGCTTCTGCCAGCACTTCCCCACATGAATTTCAGCCAGCAGCACATGGCTTGTGAGACACCTTCACTGGGCACCCTGCCTTTGGAGCCCCTTCTCTTTCCACCACAAAGGTCCCCAGGGGAGAGTGACATCTGCTCGTGGGGGACATTGTCAGCACTTCCCTCAGAAAAAAAAAGACTCACTTGTGTTAAGACAGCAGCTGTGTGGCTTTTGTTGAAAATAACCTTGTCTCTTAGTCTGAAATATTCTCTCTCTCTCTCTCTCTCTTTTTTTTTTCTTTTTTTTTCTTTTTTCTTCCCCTGTCCTTCTCCCCGCCCTCCCCCCCCCCCCCCCCCCAGCTATTTCTGTGCTTGTAAAAAGATGATTGCACAAATTCAGCGCTGGGTGCCAGTTTGCTTATTTACTATAGATGTGCACATACTTCTTTCCATGAAAGCAACAAGAATGAGAAAAAGGATGTCTGGGTTTTCCACGTTCAGTATCCCAGTGATATCATCTACAAAACAAAATCTCTTTCGTGGCTTTCTTCCAGGGCTATATCCAAATGACAGCTCTGGTCTTCTGCAGGCTTTTTACTTTCAGCTCAGAGAGCAGATCCACCTGTGCTATCAGTTCAGGAGTGAATCCTTGTTAGGCTTAGTGCCTTGGGCACTGCAGTCTATTTTTCTAAGTGTCAAACTCTGAAAAGAAGTGCAATTCCATCTTTCACTTAGCCTGATGACTTTTAAGAGGAGTATGATTGTTCATAGTGCGGTGACAAATTTTCTGAAACGTTCCACAATATCAGTACCAAAGCCTGGCAGCAGCAGGCTATCCAACAGCTGTAGACTTTCCAGTTCTCCACTCATAAGGCTAAAGACAGGATGAGAAACTTTACTGATTGCACCTCAGATCTCCTACCTGGTTTTTAATGACATTAACTAACTAGCAAATGTGTCAGTCTCCATGAATGGGCTAAAATTCTGGATTTTTTTTCTCCCTCCCTTCACTGTGCTATCAAAATTCCCCCACATTTTTCCCCCTTGCAGTGTTTTGCAAGGCTTATCTGTTTACCCGTCTTCCTGAGAAAGGATGCAACAAGAGCTGACGTGGGTGCTGGAGAAGATTATGTTTAGATTAATAGTGGGTGGCTCCCTCTTGGCAGTCGTGGATTTTTACTGCATTATTCAGGACTATAATGTGATATTGTGGTGCTGGAGCCATATGTCAACTTGGTATCACCTACCACACTTAATAAACTTTCTTTAGAGGAGGGCTATGCCAGGTGGAAGGTCACAGGGGAGGCTCCCCATGCCTGTGCTCCTGTTGCACATTATAACATTGAAGCTAGTAGTTCCACCAATATATCTGTCTCCAAGGGCACCCCAAAGGAGATATATCTTTCCCTCAGTCCTTGCTGTGCCCTACAAATCTCAGCCTAGGGAAGCACATTTCTAAAACAATTCCAATTCTGCCTCAAAATTCTGATGTGTCTTTAAGGACTGACACAACAAGTTAAACGCCACGATGTCTTTCTCCCAGAGATCATGGATAACTTGCACAGCAGCATTGCTCATCCAACACACTTGGCACATTTATATGTGCTCTGCCAGAACTTGACCTTAACGCCTGATGAGAACTGCTCTGAAAGATAAGATGTCTCATTTCATCGGAAAAGGGTGATAGAAAAGCTTGAGTCTCCTTACCAATTATAATTAGGGGTGTCATCACCTCTGGAAAAAAGAATATTTTTGAAGGAACCCAAGCCTTCCAGTGGCAGATATGTGCCAGGTACACAAATTGCTCACATCCTGATTCTGGCTGGCTGAAATTTGATAGCTTGAATCAGGAAGTAAAAAGAAGAAGAAAAAAAGTTGCAGAAAGGATGGTGAGGTAGAGAAAACAAGTAAATTTCTTCCATGAAAATGAAAATATTTCCTTCATGAAATGTTAATCAGGTGCTGACGCATAAATTTGCTGAAAATAAATCAAAGTGATTTTCACTTTCTGGCTGTTATATCTATAGTTATTTATTTATTTCATTTTATTTCCTTGAGAAAAAAAAAAAAAAAAGATAAAAATGGCTTTATATCTAGGTGATTTTGTTCCTTGCATTTCAGCTTGGATATCTGTGCTTGAAAAACATTAATTAATACAATTACCACTGACAGTATTGTGAATACACAAGCAATACAAGTTTATTCCATGCATGGGATATTGTAGAAGTGTTGCTGATCTGTTTGAAAAACCTTAAAATTTGGGGGCGTGATTTCGATATAAAGAATGACATCCAAAGCAGGACTTAAAATGTCCGTGTAGAAGGAGATTATTCCTCTTAAAATACAAATTTATATTCTGTTATGTTAGAGGAAAAGTGAAAAAGAAATCAGAACACCGCATTACTGTTTGTACTGTGTTAGCATCAACAAGAGATGCTTTATGGTTTCTACAGTGTCAACATACAACAGATGCCCAGACCTTGCCTCAGAAATCTATGGCATATTCATCCCATTTCAAAAATAGAATTTAAAATATTCAGTTCACAGGAAAACAAATGTCTCCGATGTGATATTCTTGAAGTTTCCAGATATTAGAGGACTCTGTAGATTACAACAGGACCTATTAATTTAGCCTAGCAAGGAACAAGGAGCCAGTGGAGATTACAGGACATTAATGTGATGTGGAAATATGGGTCTTTGCTTCTTATTAAATCAAATGAATGTGTTTGGCACTGGCTGAGCCCTTCACAGTGAATTTGGTCTCAGAAGACAGAGCCGCAGCAAGCAGACCCCCACAGCTAGAGATCTGGGTCAGGCCATGCAGTCTCCTAACTCGTCTGAGTTTCTTCAGTACTTTGACAATAAGTATATTCAAGTGTATTGGGAAGCCCAGCCATGAGCCTGAGGCTTTGCACCATCTGGACAATTTGTGGTGTAATGATCTTGATGTAATGCAGGGTTAGACCTTTGCAAGTCCCACCATCTTCCCGTCTGTCTTTTTTGGATTGAGCTGAATCCTACTGCTTTTTATCCATCTGCTTATTTCTTCCAGGCATTGGCGACAGCTGAAAGCACATCAGCAGAGACAGCAATGAACAGACAAGTGCTGTCTGCTTATTGATTGTGTGTTATTCGACTTTAGATTCAGTCTTCCTGTGTGGTCCCAGAAACACGTGGAATAAGAAAAGTGGGAACACAGAGACTTTGGGGACAAAGGAGCAGCTGGCTTCTGTGACCTGTGGATGTCACAGCAATTATTCCTGCTGGGTGCTGTGGGGATGCCGTCACCATGCTAAGGTCAGCAATGACAAAGGCTGGGTGAGAGAGTTAATAAATGTATGGCACAAATGTAGAGTTGTTGTGAACCATTCAGCAGCATGTCCTTCGATGCAGCTTTTAGCTAAGAGGAGCTTAAATACCTGTGCTAGATGAAAGCGAAGCTTAGCTGGTGAAGTTAATGTCTGCTTAAGGGGTACCTGTGCATTTAATCTCTGGACAAGTGTGTAGCCTTTCTCTCTCACTTGATTCTTAAGCACGACATTTTTTTTTATTTTTTTTTTCCTTCTTTCCTGCCCTCACAGAGCTTATTTCTGTCTTGTGCTCCTAACCACCTGTCATCACTCTGGAACATCTGCAGAGTTTTTCCAGGGCCCAGATCTCTCGGTGAGCATCTCCAGCTGATGTGCTCTGCCTGCGCGTTCTTGGCTTTCTCCGAATGGCATCGGTGCGAGCTGCCAGATTTCACTCTCATCGCTCCTCTGCCAAGACATTTCCATCACTCTGTGGCAGTGGGGCCAAAATACAGATGAACCAATGCATATGTGGAGGGCAGAGTCCTTTCTCACTAGTGCTGCTGTTCGGATTCAGTTTGGCTGCAAGCACTGCCAGGGTTAGTCATGCACGCCTGGTAAAGTTGTCTGTACCCTTTCTCTTTACCCGCATGAGGGATGATTTTTGCTGTCACCTAAGGTGATGGTGGGACCTAATCCTGGCCTGGAGCCCGAGGTAGCTGCATTCAGATATGGTCCGGTACACTCCACCTCACCATCAGGTCAGGAGAAACTTTTCTGAAATAGCAAAGACGTAGGCCGCAAGTAGGCCAAGCTACATCCATGGCTCCTCCTCACCCATCCATAACTTGGTCAAAAGTCAAAGAAAAGCCTTCCAAGGTTGGTGATCCCTTCACTGTCTGACCTGATTGCCACAGCAGTACAAAACACTCAGCTGTGAATTTTCCAAGAGGGTTTCTCTCCTTTGTCATGTCAGGCAATATTTCTCCCTCTGACACACGCACTGGGAGTTCTTCAGAGCAGGAGCTGTTGCCTTGCCTGTGGCTGTTCGGTGCTGCGCTCTGTCTCACTACCACCAACCATTTAGTGATGAGAATCAATCTGCCTAACTTGCATACTTAGCATAGGGCAATGTTTTAGGCACCTTTGACCTCCCTCAGGAGAATCTCCTGATTACTCTGACTTCAGGACCCTGTAAGAAATACATGGGATATCTCTGGAGACCTTCAAAGGCCACAGAAATATTTTTAATGAAAACTCAGACAGTTGCTTTAGGAGGACTTGCTCACCTGGCATCTACAAAATGAGATCAAGGTAAATCCTCAGTTACATGAATGGCGTCTCACCTGCTGGTTGTATGTTTTGTTATGTTCTTCATAAAATCAAAGAACTATAGAAAAGGATCAAAAGGGTGAAAGACTCTATTCAGGTTTATGAGGAAAGGAAAGAATTTAAGAGTTTAGCAGTGGATTGTAGCTTTTTTCTTTTTTTTTTTCTGCTGATGTGTGTGTTGTGTGTGGGGTGTGTTGTTTATTTTTAGTTATTTATTTATGTATTTATTCAGAATGAAAGGATTAAAAATTTAACAACAGTAGCCTCTCTCTAAATGATCCCTTCCCCCTCATTCCTTCCCCCTCATATGAAGGCACCAGAGCCCAGACTGGTAACTCGTCCATCACATGAATGTTACCTCCAGGCTACAGCATTCAGTGGAGTGTGAAATCACAATTAACGGAGCAAGTGTTTTGTAAGTGAGCAGAGACTGCTGCAAATTACATCCTGCTATTAGCTGATTTCAGAACAACACTGTTGAGCAGCTTCATGATTACTGGGCTGTGGCGTGTATTAAAAAAACATTAATAAAACATAATTGATTGTGAATTGTGCTTACTTGCTTTATAATTTTAATCACAAATGTCACAGAAGTTTACTGGAAACAAAAGCTGCATTCAGCTATTGTGAGGAACTGGATTGTTCTAAAAAATTTAGTGAACTTGATTCACAGCTGTTGTAGATCAGTAAACTACAGAAACCTATGGGTTCTGCTGACTTAAGAGTTCTGTTTTCTGTTTTTGTTCCCCAGTCAACAAAGAAAGGTGTGAGATTGCCTTGTCTCTGCCAGAAAGTACCACTGGGAGCTTGATGGAAAAAATATCCTCAATCTCTCAGAGCTGCCATTCACTTGACTTGCCCTTAGAAGCAGGTAATGTCACCAAGAGGAAACAGGGTCTGGTGGTTTATTTTTACTGAGAAACAAGCAACAATACAGAACTGTACTTAGAAATTCACTTTTATTTCTCTCTTTTGAGCTCAAATTATTTTCAAATCTTAAATTGTGTACACTTACGGGAACCCAATAGCATTTAATTCTGATCCATGACCCTGTCTCTTCTCATGAGCAGACAAGTTATGCCACAGTAGGCTTATGGCTATATTTTTCAAAGTTGGATGCTCTGGTATGAATATATGGATTTTTAAAAAGACCATCCACAAGCAGATTAATCTGGGACTTTGACAGAATTTGGGTCCCAGCCAGTGATGCAAACTGCCTGCTCTTCTGCACCACTTAATGCTGCTCACTCTTAGGCTGAGAATCCCCAAAGTATTTAACTTCAAGCACTGCCTGCACTTGCTGGTCAAGAGAGAGTGACACTTAGCTCCACTTATTAGCCAGATTTAGTCAGAGGGAGACTGAACTGTGCCAAAGTCCCCAAAGAAACATACTGAGGTATGTGGGCTGCACTTTGTCCTAACCGTTTTGCTATGGGTATTTAAGCTCTATGAATTTTCATAAAGTTTTCTCACTTTACAAAGAGGTGTCTTAAAGCAAAAATAAAAAGACAGGAGTTTTTATCATAGCCACCAGAAATGCTAGTGTTAGCAGTGAAGAAAAATCTTAGAAGATGACCTGAAATGCAGTAATACGATACCTGCATTATTGATTGACTTTTTGGCAGCCTGTGTCTTGGCAAATAATCTGATATAAACAAGGAGTAGATTGCTGAAAAGCATTTCCTACTAGCAGAGCTATCAGTACATTTTTTTTTATTCTTATTTTTATAAAAATAAAAATAAACCCATGAAAGCCAATTTTTCCTGTTTCTGGAAAGTTATATCCCACAAAGGTGGCAACAAACATGCCTCATGCTGACTAAGGGAGTGACTTCTACTGGCACGAGACCAAACATAATGCCAATACTATGCAGGCTTGTTTCCTTTTCTAACCCAGCTCTTAGGTAAAAGTGCACCCTGGACCAAACACCTCCTGACTGCACTGAGTTGCTCCTCTTTCCATCTCCTCTGTCCATCCCTCAGACCTCATGTAAGCCATTTGCTTGGTCCTTTCATGTGGCTCCACAGGAAAAGATATACATACATATGTATTTTTATGTGAAGAGCCAGATCAGATACTCATGTCCCCAACACACTTGCTGCCTTCTCTCACTGTAAATGGCTATTGCTATGGCAACAGCTGTTTAATTCAAAATGTATAGGGGCACTTAGCACAAATTATAAATGGTGAGATACAACAGTGTGCTACGTGGAACTACAGATTTATGGCGCACCATGGATCTAACCACCATTTGCTCCAGGACAGCCTGAGGACCTTTCCTGTGGTCTGGCATCTTCAGCTCAGTGAGGCACAAGAAACAGCTCTCTCTAGCCCTGGCTTTGTCTTTATTCTTCTGTGCACGGACAGTAAATGGCATTTCAGCCATCTGATCAGCTACAGAATTGAGTTTGTTGGCATATCAGGCAGGTCGTCAATACCTTTGCCAAAATACTTCATGGAATGAAAGTGTGAGGGGGAAAATCCTTGGTAATGAAGTCAGGGAAAGACACAGGCCCTATATAGTGTTTCTCAAATGTTATTAGTGTTCTCCACCAGCATGCCTGGTGGCTGGTGAAGGGACCAGCTGTGCTGCAGGACAAAGCACACCTTGTGTATGTGACACTTCTCCTTGTAAGGAGCCTCTCCGTGGTGCCAAATCCCAAACATGAGAATTATATGGTTGATAGAACAGAGGAGGAGCCAACATGAATAATTTTAAGAATTCCTGGTGAATTTAGGAGAGAGCTATTAATTCAGTCCTTTACTTGCTTCTTTCTAAACCTGATTAAAACTGGCCTCTGTTCTTACATACAGCCACATCTTACAAAAGGCCAGATGAAAATATCTCTACTCATTCTTTACTCTTTCAAAGAATCACGTTAATTGTTTAAAATCATTTAGAGGGAGACATTTTGGCCACTGATGTCCTTCTACATAAAAAGTCCTTGGGAAATCTTTTCTGAACTCCAGTCAGAGAACTAGTGCACAAGAATGCCAAACCGACCAGGATCTGAAACAGGTTTGCTGGCACCATACAGACTGCTGCATGATGTGGGCCAGCTACTGAGGTTCTCTGTACCTTGTAGTCACTGTTTACAGGACAATGAGCTTTTACTGCATTGACATGGTTTGCACAAATCAGTGTCTTCTGCTTGTTTTCTGTGGGAAGACATGAGTGCCCTGGCAGAGCAAATCTGGATCTTAATTTGTAAGTGGACTGTGAACAGTGAACCTTCCCTGTAGGCTTCTCTGGCGGTGGTTGAAGCTGGTGCCTAAGAAAGACAGCAAAAATTGAACAAGTGCATATTGCTGCTTCCCAGGAACATGCTTGCAACCTCCAACAATTTACAGCTCAGAGGCTTTCTTCACTGGGGGTAATGTCTTTGGATTTGGTAGCTGTGAATAGGTTTGTCTTCTGTGAACAAGTACATTTGCCCTTTGAACCCATGAAACTGTTAGCATCCACCAAATTGTCTTCAGAATTTTGAAGTGAGGTTCTGGAGGTCACCAAGGAAAAACACCTCTATTTTTTTCCTGGGGAGAACCACCTCCCTGATTGATAGAGTCACCTCTCAGATGTTATGCCTCTCATTTTTATACCGAAAAGGTGATGTGTCTGGGTGAACAACATAAAAGATAAGGTAATTTCCAAATTTTTCCACTGAAGAAAAAAAAAAGCTAATTTTAGGCAGCTAAAGTGAGGTTCCTCAGTTTGTTTTCCTTTACTGTCAGTGGAGGAAGACAGGATTTCCAAATGGCAGTTCATGTCCTGGGTGGGTTGAAATGCACTCTGCAGGTGCTGCCACCACTACAGAAAATGCCATGGTGGATTTTGGTCAAGGAAGAGTTAAAACTGTTTTGCATTTCTTTTTGTATAGAGGTTTATTATTTCTTGAAAGATACAGTCCACATCAGGGATGTACTCCTCTCTCACTCCAGGAGGAGTTAGATCTGATTTATTTTGGGAGAGCCAGTGCTGAATATCCTACTTTCTGTGTGGCCTGTGTGCCTTGTAATAATAAGCTTTCCTGTTATTACACTTCTTATCACAATTTAAGATTAATACTTTTATCCTAAATTTCACTGAAGCCAGCATGAATGAATAATAAACCCATTAAAGAATTCAGGAACTGGCCAAGAGTCACTGCATGTGTTTGTTAACAAAACTGAAAAAGAGGTGAGGATTTCTTTTCTTTCCTTGCATTTCCTTGCTTTGATCAGGGAGAAGTTCCACATCTGCCAAGATTTCTCCTGACCTCAGGAACATCAGCAGCACTGTCCATGCTGCAGCAGGAGCACAAAGAATGCTGTTCTCTGATAGTTGCCCCAGATTCTTGTGTCGAACACAGATTGAAAAATGTGAGCTGGAAAACCAAAAGGCCAGGTGAAAAAAAAAAAGTAGGTTAGGAATCATACATGCCAGATTGTGATCCAGACTGCATTCCCCTCAAGGGCATATCTTTCTAAATCCACAGCTTCCTTCACAGGGCAGGAACATGGCAGAGGAGAGCAGATGACCTTCTTCTTCCCCTTGTACAGGTGTGTGGGGAGAAAATGGAGGGAGGGAAAGAGGGCTCCTACACCAGCCCCACAGCTGTAAGAGGAGAAGGATCCTACATCAGAGGTGATGAACTGCAGAGGTCTCTTTGGTGGAGCAAGGAGAGAAATCAGGAAGCAAAAGAGAGCCCTGGATGTTGCTCAGCTCCAGCACTAGTGCAGCAAAAGGTTCGTAGCCAAGCCATTGCTGAGCCTTGGGACAAATGTTGGAGGTCTTATTAATGGTGCCTGGGCAGAGGAGAATTGTGGAAGGAGAGCAAGCTTGGAAAAATGAAACAATTTGAAGGGGAAACTGAAATTTGTTTGCTTTCTAGGGCTTTGGCAAAACCCTATACCTTTAAGCTATGTGGTGGTTTGCAGGTGAGAAGTAATGTAGGTTACAGAGTTTTAAATCAGGCGATGCCATGTGCATCTAAGACCACCAGGATCAGTTTGGCAACAGACCAAACCCTCCCTTCAGGTCTCCGACCCAGCTGCCGTGAAAGGTACTGGCATAGTTTTCTTAGGAAAGCAGAATCAGCGTGGCCAAAATCCTCAGCCTTTTCCTGCTACACACAGGAATGGAAAACCTACGTCCAGGATGAATGAACTCTGTCAAAGCAGGTGACAGTACTCAAATGGTTAATCCTATGACCTCTCTCCAATACAAAACAAAAAAAATATGTAAGGAAATATGTAAGGAACAGTCCACTTTTTTTTTTTTTTTTTTTTTTTTTTTTTTTTTTTTTTATTCTCCTCACAGGCTGCAGTTTTCAATCCATGCAAGTGGGTTGCGGAACAGACACCTTCATCTTCCATACAAAGCTATCTCATGCAGAGGTAACAAGTGTCAGGAACGGTCAGTTGGCCTGATTTAAAGATTTCTCACTGGTCTGAAAACCCTACCAAACTGTTATGTGTGCCTCTCCTGTTAGGCTTTCCTTTCTGAAACAAAGCTACAAGGTATGAAACCAAGGCTTACTGAAATCAGAGCCAAAGTTCCATGAATTTCACTCAAACTCAGGCTACGCTGAGTCTCAGCTTGTGTATTTTCTTTCTGATGTGCTATAAGGCCAGGGCATTTTATTTTATTTCCAGGACTGATACATTGTCTGGCAGTTTCCAGCTGATGTAAGACAAGTTACAACAGTGACATACCCCAAAGGAGGTTTGTGGAAAGTCTATTTTCCTGTAGCTCTCTCCATGGAGGATTCTCAGGTGTCTGATATTGTGGCTGAGCTCACTCTCTAGCCTTTCTTTTTCAGTGGGATTTTAATCTTGTTCCGATTCATTTACTCACCCACCTTCCCTCCCTCAAAAGGAAACCTGTAAAAAATGAATATCTTTGAGGTCCACATTTTGACCAATTTTGTTGAAAATGGCTAGCATTCAAACTTTATCAGAACCGACCATTAATGTAAATGCATAAGCTGTATTTCCTTAGATATTCTTAGATGTATCTTCCTTAGGAACCTGGATGGCACCTGGGTGCCACTGACAGTGAAGAGGGCCTGTGGATTCAGCCAACGGAGTTTTCTACATCAAGTGAACTCATTAGATTCCCATTTATTCAGTGAGGTCAGTGTAGCCAAAAGAGTTGGGCGTGCAATTTGTTTAATCAAATATTGGCATCCATTTTAGGCTGAATCACACCCTCCGCTCTGTTGACTATATTGATTTAATCCACATTAAGTCAAGACAGCTAGTTCACATGCAGACATCTACAACAAAGATGTTCAGATAAGATGGATTCCCCCTTCAGCAAATTTACCTTTTTGATATAGCAAAAGACCAGCCCCTCTGTCACATTATTTGTATACTATCAGACTCCTGTGTGCCTTGATACTGAAAAGCACCCCCACTGTGATAAGAACCATATGAAATAGGAAGAATTCACATTTTTCAAATCCATTCTCTCTATGGGTAGTGTCTTAGCTGCACTCCAAAATCATTGATTTGCTGGCTTTGAGCTGTTTTGTTCGTTGAGCCCAGAGGATAAGCTTTTTTTTTTTTTTTTTTTTTTTTTTTTTTTTTTCCACAGCACATTTCTCTCTTATATGGCTAATGCTAGTTTATTCTCCTTCAAAACTTACATAATGCTTTTACAGAAGAATACATCTGTGATACGCTTTTCAGGTTGTTTTTTGAAAAATATGAATAAACCAGAAAAAAGGGGAAGATTGTCAGTATCTTTTGCAGCTTATCTGTATTCCAACTCTACTCACGGGAAAATGCAGAGTCAATTAAAACCAACCAAGTGTAATAAATATGTTTTTTGATTCTGTCAGCATGGCTAAAGATGAAAGCTAATGGCAAATCCATAATACAGTCACAGAGATCAAATGATCTATCAATCTATAAGCTTACATTCATGACAGATAAATGCTCTTATTATCTTTACAGCATGCCCAAGTTTGTCCAGCACGAACTTGGTAGTTAACTTGGTACCCTGTAGCTAGGATTCTTGTATGTACGATGTTTACTTTTTACAATAGATTTGCAGATGCTAACAGTTTCATTTCGTCAATCTGTCAACTGCTCCCTGCATTGATCACTGCTCAGCTCCATCCTTCATGAGCTCTCAGCTTTTTCCCACTCCTTGTTCCCAGTCATAATCCTCTCAGGCTTCTCTTTCAAGTCTTTCTGCTCCTCATGTCTGCAGCCTTTTTCTCTCAATCTATTCATCCACTCTAAGACACTTTGGGTGCCCTTATCATTTCAGTGGCATTTTTTTTTTTTGGTGTTTCTTTTCTTTTCTTTCTTTCCTTTTTTTTTTTTTTTTTTTTCTTTTTTCCTTTTCTTTTATTCTACCTGATTGCATTGACAACAGAGACAACACCCTTCTGGTTGTCACCCCCATCATGGCCTGTAGCTGAGAACACCAATTGTACCAAAATCCTGGCTTTGCCTCTGTCCTCTTGTCATTCTCTGAATGGATAAAGGGGACCCAAGCAGACACTGTGAAGCAATGCAAGCTCCTTCTCTGTTGTGTGAGATTATTCTAGATGGCACTAGAAGAGCTGAGAGGCTCAAATACATTGAATGAGGACAGATTCTTTAAAGTCTTTAGCTATTGGGCTCTTAAGAGGGTTTTCCTGAGCACGTGTAAGCAGTGATTATTTTGAAGGGCTGGTAACAGACCAGCTTTGGGATATTCTCAGAGGTTTAGTAAAAGTCTTGACAAAATGCCTCTTGTCCTCACTTTCGGTGCCCTGTTTTAAAGCATAAGCAACAGCATTTGCTTTTGGAATAAAAGCTTGCTACACACTTATAATATGACAAAACAGTGCTCTTACGTAAAACCTCTGTCTGAAAACCTCACCCTCACCCTGTAAACCTCACCCTCAGCCCACTCTCATCTCACCTTAAACTGAACCTCACATAGACCACATCCAACATTTCCATTCAACTCATGCTCTTCAGAGAATCATGTGATGGAAATGTTTGACAAATTTAGGAACAGGCACCACTGAAAGGGTCTCTTAGGTTGGGATAAAACTCATAATTTTTTCAAGCTGAATTTAAGAATTTGTATCTGTTGCTCATTCAGCATTCATTAGAGTCAATATGAGATCTTAGACTGACTCTGGTTCACTGAGTCAGGAGCATTATGGGCTTGAAATATGCATTCTCTTGTACACACATCCTGTTTTAAGCTAGGAACATAATCATCATGCTCACTGGAATCTGGCGAAACATTCCAATTATGTTATTGTAGTTATTTTTTTATGGATCTGGCCCATTGTTAGCATTAAAATCATTTTGTTCTCTTGTTCCAGATATTCAGCATAATTCATTCATTCTGAATGAATAACAAAATTTTGTACTTTAACTGAATCTTAGAATCTTATTTAAAACCAGTTAATATCTTAAATTAAACATGAGTGTAATGTGGGAAGACGTAGGAATGAAATACAGATCCATAATTTTTCAAGTGGAAAAATTAAATTCTTTCCTCCTTCCCTATCTTATTTGATGGATCTAGTGCAAAGTCTATTGAATTAGAATAGGTATAGTAAGAAAGCCTTTCTCTGAAGAGTATGGCAGAGATTTTGAAAATGTATGTGTAGGTGTTGTAGAACTAGATCTTGTCTTCAGGAATATGGACACAACTGCTTTTACTGTCTGGGACAACAGTTTACCTGACATGCATACAAGTGAAAAAATAATTTTTGACAAATGCATGTTGATGCCCCCGGCAGCAAGAGTGGGTGGGTCCTCATTGTAAACATCGTCAATAAGGAGAAAAATAGATCTGCAAAATGAGTACATGTACCATGTTTAAATGACTGTTAGAGCTCCATATAAGTACACCAACTGATTATTTCCATTTCTGGCAGAAGGTGCAAATTTTCTTCATTAATACATAAAGGTCAACAGGAGTAGTTTCCAAATTCATCCCTGCTTGTCTGTTGCATCTCAGGAGCCACAGAGAAGGAATTAAAAACTCATCAGCTGGTCAGCATGGAGGCTGGGAGCTTTGATGCTTTCAGCTGTTAAGCCTGCTGTTTCACATAACCCATTTTCAACTCCTAGATCTGTTGCTCAAATCAATGTGTTGATGTTTGGTTGCAAGCAACACTGTTTCAGACAGGGTAAGCAATTTATAAAATTTCCATCAGGCTAAGAGCAGCATATATAAGTATGTATGCATGTGGGCTTTCTGGCTGTTTTCAACATTCAGGAAACAATTACAGTAGAGCATTAGCTGTGCTTCAGTGCATGTTGTGAGTTTAAAGCAATGGCATGTTTTTCACTCAGGAACTGCTAGTTTCCCAGGTGGCTCAGCAAGACAACATGGAAGGAAACCTGCCACACACCTCATTTTCTTTTCATTACTTCTGTTTTAAACACCTAACATTTCCATTCAGAAATATTGTTTTAACGAGCTTTAGACAGTTCTCTCCGCTCCACTACCTCGCTCCACTACCTGAACTAATAAACAATAATATTTTTTATTTCTTTACTACTTAAAAACCACCTTATAGCTGAGGATAAGTACCGTCCCTTATGTTTTAACAATGAGAAGCTGAGGAGAAAAAGCATGGCTGTGAATCAATGGCAGAGGAAGCAAAGAAAAAGGCACTTCTTTCCCAGTGCCAGGATCTAATACTCAGGGAGCACTGGCATTAAAGAACAATGAAGAGACCAAGGAGCTAGGGACAGAAAGGTGTTGTTACCTTCAGTACAGCCACGTCCATCTGCAATGCAGGAGGGTAGGAAGAAGTGGTTTCTGCCAATATGGTTGGGGAAAGTAGACACTATTTTGGGTACCAAGATTCTTTTTGAGGTCTTCATTATCTCATGTTTCATTTTCTCCCCAGAAACAGTGATTTATCTCCCATCGCACTTTACAAATGTTGTTTCACTTAATCACATCACCTTGGCCACTTCACCAATGCTACATAAAGCTGTTATTTCCAGAAAGATGCTGAATTCCACTGGGGTAGTGCCCATAGCAGAACCAAGAGGAGAGAGCTCTACAATGTTAGATCAGAACAAAAGTGCCCAGAATATCCATTTTCCTTTTGTAAGAAAGAGAACATCCTGGCATTTTCTTTGAAGGTACTCTTCAGTATTTTCTGACTTTAAGGCAATCTCTACTTTAAAGACTGACTTCCACAAATCTCTTAGGAAAGCTCATGTTCACCCCATATTTTCTGCAGTCTACTCATTAAAATCCATGAGAATCTTCCTATAGGCTTTGGGCTTTGGCTCACAATGTGACATAAACATTCCTCCTCCTTTCTCTGGAAGAGGTCCAGTCTAGTAAGTAAAACAGTGCTCAGAAACTTGGTTCCAGGCTCAACTCTGTCTTTGGCTCACCTCTCTGTGCCTATATAAAACAGGGATAATATTACTTTTTGACTATGTGGGTGTGTCCTAAGAGTTAATGCTTGTAATGTGCTATATGCTATATACAGTATATAGGATATTATAATATTATATTACATGTATATACCAGTGAATGGTAGTCTAGGCAATGAGTATACAACCTAGCCATCTTCCCAGGGCTCCCTCTCCTTTCTGGGCACAAGCAGGTTCTTTCACAGGATTTTCAGAGCTCCTGGATTTGGCTTCTGTTCCAAAGTGCTTTCTGGACAGCCTTTCTAATGGCTGTGGGGGAGCTTAGGGTGGCTAAGCTGAAATATGAGGGTGTCAATAACCTCTGTTGAGTTGAGTTTAAATTACCCTGGGATAGAGCCACTGGCATAGACAGACAGCATGTATTCAGTGGTGCTTGGCAGGCTGACACTGCTTTCTATAAACAGCCTTCATCTTGCAGCTGCAAGAAGAGGGTTGCTGGAAAGTCCTCCCCAGAGCCCTGAAAAAAGCCAAACTAGAGCTCAAGGTGCAGTTCCCAATATGCAGGGGCTATCAGGGCACAGAGGAAACCCTCTCTCCAAACTACTCTATCTGTGACCCCAAATCATGATAAGCATCAACTAAAGCCTCAGCACACACCATTCTGGCAAGCACCAGTTATTATTGCTATTCACTGTTCACATATTTCACTTTTATGTAATAATTGCCTTACAACTATGTTCACATTACCTTCCTTTGCTCCAGCACTTACACGCACTCAAAGGGCAGACTATAAATATGGATAATACTTCTGCAAATGTAAATGTTTTTGTTTGTTTTTTGATGTTCACTTGCTTGACTGGAGTGTTCCACTTGAGCCTCATACCCTAGCTAGTTCCAACAGATTGTGAAGTGGGATTCAAGCCTGGGTAAAGACAGTTTGCTTGCTTTACAACACCAAGACAAATGCTGGTCTGAAGCACCGTTGTGAGGTCAATCAGGTCTAAGAATTTAAAAGCTGAAAGATTTACAGTTCCATTTTGACAGCCCCCTCTGCTCTTCATGACTTTTCCCCCAGCAATAGGATTCATTTAAAGCTTTAAAATATGGGAAGCAGAAAAAGAGTCATTAATTTTACTTACACAACAGCATTCACACTTGTAAGGTTTTGACAGCTTCACTAAACCCAAAGGAATTCAGATAGCTGGAGCAAATGAATGCGTAGCGATACTCATATTGAAAGGAGGTAGTTTTAGGGCTGAACACATATTTTCTTCCTGCAGGAAGCTGACAGTGATGAGAGTATGTAGGATGATTTACTACCGCATTCACGTGATGCTATTTAATTTTTTTTTTCCCTCCTGTTCAGCATATTCTCTTTGTGTTTCTGAAATCAATAGAACTGCAGCAAGTCAACAGATTATTTCAATATTTCTTAGGATGTTCTGCCCTTATCAACATGCTTAGTACCTATTGTTTTTGATAAGGAAAATAGAGTCCTTAAATGTTGTGTTTGCTGCCTAGGAAGTTCAGATGATGGCTGTGTCTGTGGGGATAAGAAATCCAACTGCAGAAAGATAAACATGTATGTATGGAACAAAACACTTTTGGAAACAAATACAGTGGGATTTTTTTACTATTATTATTATTATTTTTTTTATCACTGCCATGATTTTGCTTGGAAAATATAAAACTTGCAGTGAATTCATAGGAATGTGCTTACTTGTTCAGAAGGGAAGACAGATGAAGGCAGGCAAACTGCAGAATAAAACATGAATTAAGTGATAGCCACTTGCTGATCATTGTTCTGCTGTCTGTCCATTATCTGTCTGGGTGTAGGTAGTAAATGCCACATGAATTTAAATAAAACCCATTACTCACACTCACTTACAGATGGGATGATAGGAGTTGCTTGACAGATCTTACGCAGGAAACTTGGATGTAATTGTGCCCGTTGCTGTGCTGATTCTCCTCCAGCAAAATCCTCTACCTGTGCAGGAATATTTTAAGACCTCACTAAATTTGTAATGGTGACAGAGCATTAGGGGTTTTTGCTTATTTGTTTTTTCTCTCATTATTGGTTCTCTAAAATAACAGATGGTGAAATCTCTCCTGAGTAAGCCAAATGCCAGCGTTTTCTCTTACAGGATGTCATGCAAAGGCACTAACAGCTCGGCTCCTACTAGCTCTATAAATTGATGGGCCTGCTCCAGTGCCTTTTAGAGTTCCTGGGTGTCATTAAAACACTTTGGATCAGCTCCTTGAGACATCTGAATGAGGCAGCCAATCTGTTTTAAATACTTCCTTATTATTCCCATAGTTTCATGTGGACATGCTGGTAAACAAGCTAATAATCTCTGCTTTAACAACACTTTATTTTTATAATACCGAGCCCCCCTTACACACAAGTGTAAGGTCAGGTCATTTTGCAGGTAGGTTTAAAACTTTATTTTTTTTTCCTTTACTTCTTGAATGAGGAGTTTCCTATTTCTGAGATGGCCATTGCTGTGGGTGAACACCTGTATGGTTACAGCTGACAGAGGGTAGATGGGTGAAAATGATCTTGATTGTATTTATATTTCCTTGGTCATCTTGCTGTGCAGTACTGAAGGAACATGGATAGTCTGATGGCTGCCAAGGGAAATTTAGAGCTATTTCATGCTCCTAGAGCAGTCCTAATTCACTCTCTTCTCTCATCATTGTTAACTTATGAGCTGATGATCAGGAAATCTCAGCTGAATTCATGGTTCTGTACCAAGTGTGACTGTAGGGACATTTCTTCATCCCTCTAAGTCCCATATTCCCCACTGGTGATGTGAGACTAGTTGGAATGCTTTCATCCCAGTGATGGGCTGTGAGACTAAGCTGAGCTATATTTATAAAGGCAAAGAAAAGCCCATAAACTCAAGATGTTGTTCTATTCATATCTACCTTGTATTTCTTGTTAAATTTCTATCTTGCTTTCAAGCATATATATATATTTATGATCACCTGTTTTATTAGATTGCTTTTGTGATTTATTATTCAAGAGGTCTTAGAACATACATTGATTGAACATAACCACAAAATGAATGAATTGAGGAGTATACAGATATCTCAAAACTGTAAAAATTAGAAACATTTGGCACCTGGGATTTGTATGCTCGTGTGAGATGCTAGCTGCTAACAGTGGCTAGTGGTTTGGGAAGAGAAGACCCTTTTGCATTTTGATGTGTTGATTAACACTTTCTGATAGCTTGTTCTGCTCTGGTTTGAGAATTCTGAGTATGAAAGTGGATAAACACATTTGAGAAATACCTGTAATAACAATCCTAGGTCACTAGCTCCTGGTTCACAGCGCTCAACATGTCACTGCACATACACACAGCAAAAATCATGACCCTCAGAAAAGAGACCAGACTCTCTCTGTACAGGTACAGGCACACTCTGTACATGCCTGCAGCTGAATATGTCCCAAACCAGAGACCAATTTTGTCTTTCTTTCACACTTAAAGAAAAGGCTCCTCAGCCATTCCCTGATTCCACAGATAAAATACCTGAATCTAAGAGAAATACTGTGGTTTAAGCATGACGTTGATGTTTAAGTTGGAGTCCTAACCTGGCAAAACACTCACTGCACTAGGCTTTATACAAACATCCAGAGAACAAATCCTTCCCTCATCATCTGTTTTGGATAAGAGTCAATAGCTGGCGACAAACACTTGGTGACACAGTAGCAACAGGGACTGGATATCTGCAAACCTGATATGACCCTGGTTATATACAGATGTTTGTGGGTTTGGTCTTTCATTACTCTAGGCCACTTTATATTTCAGAGGGATAAGCCCTGAATTTATCCATGTTGGCACTCTCCTTGAGACACGAGACAGCAGAGGGATAGAGGAAAGAATGGCATTCATATGAAATGTCTTGAAGGAGAGTAAATTTCTTTTGACTGCTGCCTGTGGAGTTTTCATATTTATTGGGAAGGAAATAATGCTCAACAATTGTCATTGCCTCCCAGAGAAGCAATGCATCTGTTTGAAGGTGAATATTGTGTCTATGCTCACTGTCTCTCAGACAACATGGCCTATGACAGCTGAAGTCATTTGGGATGTTCCAGTTAAAGGAATCCGGGACCAAATTCCCAGGGGCTATGTGCAGTTTCTGTACATAAAACTGTCTTTGAGTATAAAGGGGAATTTTCAAAAGCATTCAAAATCTCTTTTACCTTCTTTTATGGAATTAATTCTGCATTCCCTTGAACAACCAAATAGACCTTTTCTGCATCTTATCTAGTTTGGCTGCAAATATATTAGCAAATAGGATGGGTCAGGGACCACTTTCTGGCCAGGATGCCACCTGGCACAGCTGTGCTCTGCCCTTAAAGCCAAAATCTCCAGAACTGGATGGTCACATCCCAGCAGCCTGTTGTGAACTCTGCTGGGGCTGAGCCAGTCTCTAGCCCCTTTCCAGGAGTTGTCTTGGGAAAGTTTTCTTGGCAAAAAACTCAAGGGCCAGGGACTCTGGCAGCAATTAAGTGATATGGATGATCACATTCAGGTGGATGCTGTGTCACTCTTTGCTTAAGAGCTATAGTTGCAACCTTAGAGCTCCTCTGACATGAATACAGATGATCAGAACTGTGTGCTGTCGGTCCTTCAGATGAGGAGCTGTGTGCTAGCATCAATAACCATGTCTAGTCCCATAAATTAAATTTATCTGGGGATATTCTGAGGCAATGAGATCAGTAGGCTTACAATAGTGCATCCGCACACAGCTAGCCTCTCTCAGCCACTAAAACAGGGTGCCCGCATTGAAAAATACTTGTGGTGAATGGTCTCCACCATTTGCCAAGTCCCAACCCAAGTCTAGGAATTATTTAGGACAGTGCATATCCCAAGAGAACTCAGTGACTGTTATCAGAACCATGTCACGGACCATTCCAATTTTTTTGTATGGGCAGCTTATATCATCTAGGTTTTTTCACTGGCACTGTTTAGATTATTAGTAACACACAAAGACAGTCCTCTGCTGGAGAAATCTTGCCTGATGTATCCTAGTACTGAATTTGCTTTGCTGATAGCTGCATCAAGATTGTTCTTGGGCATCCTCTCCTGGATGAAAACACTGCCATGAATCTCTTCCTAAGAGGTTTTCAGTGTTAATCTTCCAGGTGCTAGCAAAAAATTCTTCATGCTTTCCACAAGCCAAAAGCTTCTTAGCTGAAAACAACAGAGGAGACTGGATGCTTGAAGCAATGAAATCAATGAATGCAAACTCTTGGGTATAGACAGAGAGGGTATTTTCTGTAGATGCAAAGGGATGCTGGTGCCATTGCACAATATATCATTTTAAGCTTGTGCATAATCTGTGTATAAATATGGAAAAAAAAATCTCATAGGAATAGGTGCAGAAAAAGACAAGAATAATAATCAGAAGACTGGTGAACCTGGTTTAGGGGAGGAGAGTAATGTGGCTTCACTTATTTAGATGAGTAAAAGAAAAGCTGAAGTTTTTGATAGCTCTCTCTACACCTCAGGGGGCTGAGTACTCAGGAGGGAGAACAGACTTTAAAGACATTTCTGGTACAAGTATGTGTGAGTATAATCTGGGTCTGAATAAACAGAGAATAGAAATTACGAAGAAGATTCTAAACTGTAAAGGAATAAAGTTTTGGAAAAGCCTTCTGACAGCAGGAATAATAGCCGCCCAAAATAGAGAAAAGTCAAAACTGAAGAGGGAACTAAGGGCCTGATGGCTCTTGACAGAACAAACTGAACTCAGTGACCAAAGAGGTTCTGCCAAGTCCTATATCTGATGATCTGAAAACCATCTAAGGAGACCATATCCTGTTGATCTGCAAAGACAGAGGAGGTGGAAACTGAGTCTCAGTCTCTTCAGGGCTAAATGTGGGATGATGTCCTTGAGCAACAGCATTTTCATAGCAAAAGAGAGCAGGAGTAGCTCCTGCAGAAATACACAAAGCTGTGGAAGAATGGACTGGAAGAGTTATTTGTCCTAATCTGTGTTTGCAGTATCATCCATCCTGGGTATGCTACAAACATGAAAAAAAGAGGAAGATATCTAGATACTAACTTTAAAATCAGCATATATTAAATTTAAGAGCTTTTATATCCAAATGGCTGCTCCATGCCCTAAATTCTCTGAGCTGTGCTTAATTCTTTTAGCGCATGTAAAAACCACCCACCCACTACTTCAGAGCCATTTTTCTTTATCTAAATGAAATTTCTTTAGTTCCATTCATCTTTACAGCTCATTCAACAGGTCGCTCCACAGCAGTGAAGGGAAGCATGTTTCAATGTGCTAATCCAGCTCAGAGATGGATTAATTGACTCACAGGCCCCTCTGATCACTAGCCAGATGTCTCTCCCCAGCTGGCAAGCCTTACTAATTTTCTTGTTGTTGTTGTAATTCTGGGTTTCCAGCCAGCGGGGGCCCTTCTCCACTCAATCAAGGGCAACATGCCCTCTGCCGACATTTTGTATTCTTTGGCCTGCTTTCCCTTGGGCAAAGGCATTCAGCTATAAACCTCCTCTCCTGGCTCTTTTTCATCTGGATGGTGGCCCCTGGGCCACCATGGGATGGTGCTGTGCATGCTCAAGGTGGGTGGTGGAGGGTTGAGGTGCCTGGACCATGACTTTCAAGAAATTTCAGGTCTGCACATTGAATTTTGTGGAGAAAAAAAAAAAAAAAAAGAAAAAAAAAAAAGGAAAGAAAATAAAAGAAAAAGACTCACAGGAGGTAGAAGCATTTTCTTCACCAGGCAGTGTGTTATGAAATGACACTCAAACACTCAAGAGTGCTTAGGAGTACTGAGAAAGACTCGATCTGTTAGGAAAGTAAATTGTGAAGCAATATAACATAAGGGATGGTTCAAAGATAGGATGTGTGAGGACTCCACGCTCCACTGCTGATTCTGTCACTGGTCCTGATGACATGAGCAAAGCACTTCAATTGTCTGGCACTTCTACTTCCTCGCATCTAACAGAGATTTAATGATAACATTCTTTTAAAGATATCTGCTAATGAGCAAGACACTTCTTGAATTAAGTACCACTTGTGCCACTGAACATAGAGCCACATAACATCAGTGTGATGGCTTCTGCAGTGATTTGCAATGATTTGGCTAAAACCCTGTTGATGCCGACTGTAAGGTGTCAGTTTTGGCCACACTGTAAAACAATGCTTGTTGTTTCCCAGTGTTTTGGAACATTACTGTGAGTACATTGAGTAGAAATTTAATCTAGAAGGATTCATCTGGATGGTGCAACCTTTATTTGCCTCCACAGCGACTTTCTCACAGATGGCATGGAGGGTAAGTGGCCACTGAGGGAGCACAGTTGAGAGTACTGGTAGCCATGGGAATACGTGGAGAGTTGTGTTGTTTAACATTGTGACCCTGGAGTCCTATATATGTTATGGAGACCCTATATATGTTATTGAATCAGCCTTATGGTTTCTGAATTATGAAGGTGTAACCCTATATTTTATTTTATTTTATTTTGTTTCATTTTATTGTTTTCTCACTAGTGGGGATAGTTTATCCAAACTATAAAAAGGATGTTAAGGTCCTTGAAAACATTCAGAGGAGGGCAACAAAGCTGGTAAAGAGCAGGAAGGCACATGCTGTGAGAAGAGGCTGAGGACTCTTGGGTTTCTGGTCTGGAGATGAAAAGACCAAGTGGTGATCTCTCTGCTTTCTGCAACTTCCTGAGGAGGGGAAGCAGAGAGGGGGGTGCTGGCCAATTTCCCTGGTAACTGATGACAGAACACACAGGAACAGCACAAAGCTGTGCCAGGGAGGTCCCAAACATTAGGAAAAATTTCTTTAATGTGAGGGTGGTCAAACTTTGGAACAGGTTAGCTAGTGAGGTGTTTATTGCCTCATCCCTGTCACGTTCAAAAGGCACTTGGACAATGCCTTCAGTGATATGCTTTAATTTCTGGTTAGTCCTGAAGAGATCAGGCAGTTGGACTACATAATATTTGTAGGTCCCTTCCAAAGGAACTATTCTATTCTATATATGAAACCAGAAAATAAATAATAATAATAAAATGAATAATAATAATAAAAATAAACTGAATGATAGGAACCTTTCCTTTCCATTCCTTTCCTCCACCACCTATAATGATCTAACATGAAAAAGTTCCCCAGAATACAAAAAGACAAAAACACTTCTTGACTGCCCTTTTTTTTTTTTTCCCATTAGAAAAGAAGCTGCAAAATATTCTTTCATGACAAGATCAAGAAGAACGCAGCTTGAAGAGAGAGAAGTAAGAAGTTCATCTAAGGTGTGAAAGCAGAGTTCAGCTGTGTTTGTTATGGGCCAGATTCTTCCTACTCCATGTAAAACTGGGGAGGAGGTCATTTGTTTAGCATCGGAGCAATTGCTTACAGTTTGCAGGGATGTAAATAAGAAGTGTCTCATTCTTGCAATTTAATGTCTTTGGTCTGTTTTAGCTTAGTTATGTGCCTGGTATAAATCTCACCGCTAATTTCTTTTCACATTAAGCATAGCCCCGAGGAACTTGTTTTACAGGGAACTTAAGGCTTCGACCTTTGATCACCGCAACCTGACTTCTCACAACCCTGAAAACAAGCGTCTGAAAAAATGAAATGCGAACAACGCACACCATCAATATCAATTACTGCGTTGTTATGTGGTAAATTTCCCCCACAGGGGGTGAGCAATTCACTTGACGCGCTTGGCAAAGGGCTTGATTCTCCTCCCTGCCGGCAGCGAGGCGGTGCTGGCATCTCTCTGTATATTTCAGTGGAGTAAGGGAGTGCAGCGTCAGACCCAAAGCCTCTGTGAGCGCAGGGAAAAGCAGTCTCTGTCAGGAAAAGCTCTCTGCAGCCTGAACAGCAAGCTGCAATCTTTGAAGGGAAGACTTCAAAGAGAACAGGAGAAAAGAAACAATGTCTAATCTTCATACAAATGTGCTCTGGGGGCTCTGAAACTCAGACGCTTATGAAGTTTAAGAATTAATTATCATTTGCCAGAAGCAAGCTTTATGCACAGGTAAACGGGACAGCAATCTGAGACCTTCGGGTGCAAAATTTATGGAATTATATCAAACCGATTAAAGCTTGATAAATCACCAGATTTCCATTTGGTGTACTTCTCAGAAATATGTTGGTACGAGAATTGTGACTTGCGGGTTCTCATTAAAACAAGCAGCGTAGTGGGCTGGATTTTTGGTTCCCATAGAGCAGCACAGCTCAGTTGACTTCTATTTACTGCAGCAAAAGAGAAGACTCTAAAACATTTGTCAGCTCCACAGCTGTATAAATAGTGAGGAGCACTGTGAATGACTAAAAGCAAAGCAGGGCTATTCTGATTCCTCTTTGCAGAAAGGTGTGTGTAAAATGTTCCTCAGACCAGCTGAGGTGTCTGGGATATCTCCACACCTCACAGGCTTTATTGCATTTGTGCTTTACAACACCCTTTTGACTGAGCATTCCTGTTACATCCATTTTTCACCTTAAGTTTGAAGCGTAAAGAGGTGGTATGACCCTTGGTTGCAAGGCAAGCTAGTGGTGAAATAAGGAATTAAACATTTAAGTATCTGGAGGACTCAGTTATGTGATGGAGTTATTGTGCTCAAGAAAGGGAACGATTTATTGTGAATACCTGGCAAGAAACCTTAGCAGGTCGTGGTGACGTGTGTAGCTGAAATCCTCTGTTTTCCTCATGCTGAAGATGTGAACTCAGCTGGCCCGTGTGGCTCAGCTGCTGCAGAGAAACACATTAAACCCCAATAACTTGTTTGCGCATCCCAGCCCTCTCTTCTGTAAAGCACTATCTGCCTCTCGCCTTTAAAACTTCAATGAAAACAGTTGCTGCAGAAGCTTGTGACAGCTGCACACTAAAAGAAACCAGTTCCCTGATATAAGCAAGGGTTTTCAGATGTGAACAGCTATATCTAATTTACAATGAAAAAATTTCTCTTCTCTTATAAAGCCAGTGAGCCAAGTTACCTGTACAGCAGAGAAAAGGGATGAAAGGCAAAGATCAGGTCAAATACAACCACTTTGAGAGAATGAGTCTCCCAGGCAGGATTGCAATTGCTTCATTTTGTGGTTATAGCAGCATGACTTTCGAGGTTAGATGGAATTTGTCTTGATATTTGCCCACCAGCAATCAGAAGGCATCAGTGACTGTTGTCTCCCAATGCATACAAATGCTTTGCACCCAGATAATTCACAGGTGCATTTGCTGTGCACCACCAGAGTTGCTGCTGCTTGGGAGTTACTGGCCACCACAGAGGCTCAAAATAACACAGGGGCACTACATTACCCCATATTAGCATCCCGAAGGATGCAAAAGGACAGAGCTTGACCCTGGTGTTGCGTTACAGCAGGGCCATGTGTGTTTGTTTTCCAGAGAATTTTTCTTCTGCAAACATTCAGAAAACTCCCAGGCAGGCTCCTCTTACTGGCTGTTGCAGCTCCCAGGACAACAAAACCAAAGGTAATGGGTGCTGCCTCTCCCCACCAAAATGGGAAATGTTGACATTTCAAGTATTTGTCTAACTGCGGATAGTTGACACAGCTTGTGAGAAATTACCCTGGGAGGAACGGAGCCCTCCCAGACTCCTCTGCTTCCTTTGTGCTCCTCTCAGCTCCTGCTGGGTGCTTCAAGTGACCCCACCAGGAATGTCTCTGCCCCAGAGTAGGTTCTCCACCCTTCCTCTGGGTTAATGTTATCCTGCACACCTTCCAGAGCAGGGGACCAAGGGACATGCAGTGATGGGACCCATGGGGACTCTAAAAATAGCTGCAGCTCTCCTGGCATCCACGGGGCCCAGGTGGGATAAAACAGGCAGATGCTGGTACCCAAAGAGGAAATCTGGCTCCTAGTTATTTTTTTTTCCCACTGAGAGATTTTTTGCTGTGTTTGTTGTAAGATTTCGGTGTCACTTATCGCATGTCTGCTATAATGCATTGCCTGAGGCATAATTAAATTCAAAGGGCATGTCTGTGTTGAAAAGGAGGGTTGCAATTTGTTGGTGCTCAGATTTTTCATTAAAAACCAAGCAGCTTTTTTGACTGGCAGGGACGATGGTTATAGAACAAAAATGATATTAAAAAAGAGAAGGGAAATTCTCTGCCTGCCTGCCTTCCTTCCTTCTTTTCTTCCTTCCATTTTTCTTCCTTCCTCTTTTTTTTTTTTTTTTTTTTTTTTTAACAGCTGCCTACCTGACATTCCCACACTGACTTGGAATAAAGCCCAGCATTTAAAAATAGCAGGATTGTAACAGAAAGATAAGGCAAAGAGAAGAGCCTTGATGTAGAGAAAGGTGTGGCAGGTGTTAGGTAGGGTTTATATATATATATCTGTGTCTCTATGCATAAAAAATCTACTTCTTTACAGAGGGGAAATATGTGTGAATGTATTTGCATCATCATCATATGAAAAATTTGCCTTTTCTGCTGAAATTTTCCTGAAAGCTCAGTTAATTAGTTTTCATAACACCCATGGAGGCAGACATTAGTATCATCCTTATCTGCAGATGAGGAGATAGCAAAGAGCACAGAGGGAAGGGACCACAGAGAGATTAAGGGATTTCTACTACAGCAAATTCAGCGTAGAGCTGGGAATTCATTCCAGCAGGCATAACCCTAACCCCATTAAAAGCAATGGGAGTCTTGCTTAAGAGATGCCCCTATTTGGCAATTTTGCCTGCTTTGTTCAAACCAATCTGTTCTGCTCACAGTTATGTGTGTCCTGACAGTGCTTTCTGATGAAAACTGCACCTCTGACTGTCCAAAGCTCCTGAAGAAACCCCAGCTGTGTCCCTCAGTCCCAGGACTTTAAAGCAGGGACTGAAGCTTTCTTTGAGGGACTCTGTACCATACATTTACATAGCCTGAAAAACAGTCTGGAGTTATAAGTGGAGTAATTTAAAATCTCTCTAAATGGAGTACTATATTCTCCCAGGCCAGCAGGGTCACAGGAACTGAAATTTTACATCTCAAATTGCTATATTTTACAGAACAGTTCTATCAAAAAAAAAAAAAAAAAAATGGCTGGGGGGGGGGGGGGGGCTGAGCTTAACAGATGAGCTAGATTTAGAATAGATTGGGCAAAGCCAGCTCATTAAAGAAAAAAAAATGAAAGAAAGAAAGAAAAAAAACTCTTCATTTTATAATGGCATTCTTGTCTTCTTGTTTATATTCTCATTCCAGGGCAACATTTCCATGTTATTAGGGTGTTTTCAGCTCTTATTTTTAAGCTTACTTCATTAATGTTGGTAGAACACTTTGAAGTCAAAAATCTAAGTGCTAAGTGGTATCACTGACACACTTTCCAGGCAATGCTTTTGCCTTCCCAGAGGTCATGTGAAGCAAACGTGTCACACCTGCAAATGTGCACAAATTGCTGCAGGCAGCAGAGGGCCAGATTTCCCTTGAAACTCTTGTAGCAGCTGTGTGCAGGCTGCAAATGCCTAGAAGAGGATTCCTCTTGTTGGCAGAGAGCTGGCCTGCTAAGCAGGGCTCCACCACCTAGACACTGAGTCCCAGGCCCTGCTGTGATGAGCCTGGCAGTGAAACAGCTGTAGAACACAGCTTTGTCTGGTATTTCTTGTCTGCAGGATAGAAGTCTCTAAAAGTCACCCCATGGCTTGTTGTTTGGCTCCAAGTCTCCAAAGTTTCGTATTTCCCAATGAGTGTCGTGGTCTGAGAGTGTTGTGCTCTGAGGAGCACAACACACGCTGGCCTATATGGGGTGGGCAGCTGGTGGAGCTGCTGGAGTGGCTTTGAACATGGGAACTGCTTCATGGGGTTGTCCCCTGCTGCTCTGCAGTGTTACTGAACATCAGGCTTTGCTGCTTACTTGCCTCCAGCCTGCAGGATTGCAGGACAGGTCACTGAGGCCTTATCCATGAAGGATGGTGTCTATAGGCTGAAGGCCTGTTTGAGAAGTCTGTAACATCCAGGCTAATTTTGAAAAGCCGTTACTTCATCTGTGCCCTTGCCACTTGTATCCCTTCCCCATCATCCCCAGGGTTTGTGAACACAGGAAGAAACCTGGCTATTGACCTTGGGGCACAATTTGTACATGCACGTGTCTGCCTGAGTGGAAAGTGGAAAGCTGTCATTTTGCTGTATGGTGGCCTTCCTGCTAAACCACAGTAACACAGCTGCCCTGCTCTCCCCCAGATGTGATTTATTACTTTGTAATATTTTAAAAGATAAAGCTGGTTGAGCTCAATCAGTGTTTAGATGGAGAAGTCTCCAAGGAAAACACAGGAGTTAGAGGAAATGTTCCCTGAGTCAGAGCTGGGGCAATAATCCAGAGTGGTGTTAAAGATGTTGCTTTTGGACTGATTGTAAAATCAATGTATTGGTCACTGGTGGTCTGTGGGGAGGGAATGTAATACCTAACGTGACTGGACGATAGCTGGCAGGTATTTCTTTGCTACAAGGGTCAGCCCTACAGCAATTGTAAATTGGATGAATGGGAGATGATGAATCTGGCTGATTGCTTTCTCTGCTGTCTTGTTATAGGGACTTGGAGGCTTGGTTGTTTTTCTTTGTCCTCTCCCTTTTGTATTTTACATAATTCCTTAAACTGTACAAAAACATACAAAATACAAGGATGGGGAAACATTTAGTGGAATGAATTTGTTTTTAAAAAAAGCTCCCAGCTTCTGGAAATTCATAATTTAAGGATTACCATAAGGCTGTTTCTGCTTAACACTGTGGATTATGTGGAGTTGATTTTTCCCTCATCATTCACACAGAGGTATCTGAAAACTCAAGCTGTTCAGCACTGTTTGCAAGGTTGGATTTATTATTTACCAGGTTTTTACACAGGGCGAGTGCTCTGTGTCTGACCCTCAAAAGATAGCCAGCCACATCTGTTCCCAGTAACTGTGTAGATGACGTGGTAAAGATCCTGGATTCTGCTTGTTGGAGCCCTGTGACACTGTATTTTTCTCCAATGAAGTGCATGTGCTGATTATTTGTTGTGTAGTTTGTTTGAAACAGTTCCAGTCAAGGAACATAGATGTTTCCCTTATGCTATGCAAGATACACACATGTATCCCTTTTCTAATTCCAGAAAAATAAATTGAAAGAACACTGATGTGAATTTAGAGATATAAGAAAATAAACAACTTCATCCATGCACCAATCTTGTCTCCTGGTTTCTAAACAAATAGCTTTCCTTTATCCATCCTTGATTTGTAGCACATTTTCTGATGGAATGGAGTTCAGATTCAAATGCTCTGTTTTCATCTTTTTCTTTTTTTTTAAAATTTATTTATTTATTTTTTTTTTGTAATGAAGTTTGAAGTAAGAAGGGTGATACATAATCTCATAGTAAGATCAGCAAAGCATCTGGAGCATTTCTACCAACTTTGTTATTTGAGGTGGCCATTTCAAGAATGAACCGATCGCATACCTTTGAGGACAGCAGGGTGTTTAGGAACCACTGCTGCAAATGCTCTGTGACTGTAGTAATTAACTGTGCCTCTCAGCTGGGAAAGAATGGCCAAGATAAGCACATTACAAACCATTGTTGAGAATACAAGTGCTTTGAAGAGAGAACTGAAAGGAATTTTGCTTTAGAATACATGAAAGTATGTAATGTGAGATTTCTTGAAGGGGAAGATTATAATTTATTTGGGCATCTCTAATACAGGCTTAGAAGCAGTATGTGGAAATATTTCACAAATTATTTAGGAACACAGACATTTGCAGGCAGGACTGCAGCCAAGTGCAATATTGACCAGCAATTTGTCTCAGAGAGGCCAACATGAGATACTACAGAGGATGTTACAAGAGAAGTTGTGGAGGCTGTTATGTTTTCACAAGTGGGGGAAACATCTTCCTAATTTTTGGTTATTGTTGTTGCTGCTATTATGTGTAGATTTAATTTCTATCATTAGGACAAAAAAAAAAAAAAAAATGAATGAAGAAGTACCTAGTTCAGGCTCTAGATATTCTTGTCCAAAGCACAAAATGCTTCTTCCTAATCATACACTGAATGACCAGAACCAAGCCAAAAAAATCTGAATTCCACCCATGTTGTTAGTTATTCCAGTCCAAAATAGACTCCCACAGTCTGCTTCAGCTCACTGATGTAAAAATGACCACCTTTTTTCTGGCCACATAGCAGTCAAGCCACACGGGAGTCTGCCTGATGGTTTTAAATGAAGTGCAGGCCTTTCTCTGTCTGTCATACCAGCACATCAACACCAAAGCCCCCAGCAAGTTGTTTCTCCCTTCTGTGCTGCTGTGCTGCCTCTACAGAGCAGAGACACTGACACTTGCCTGCTTTGAAAAGCAACCTGATTGATAGCCGTGGCTAAAAAAATCAACCGTAGAACATAGCAGAAGAGATTGTTTTGTAGGATTATCAGCTACACCACTGAAATTGCATGAAACCACCCACAAATCTCTTCCTTAGACAGAGTAGAACACAGTCACCTCTATGCAAAACTTCTCCTTATGTTCCTTCTGCAGAATTAAACAGCCTTTTTGTTGTTATTGTTACACAAAAAAGACCCCTATCCTTCCCCCCAAAAAAGAAAATAAAAGAAAAACGAAAAACCCCACAGTCACCTAAAATTTACTGTGATTGAATCCCTGCTGAGCTGCAGTGCAGGCAGGGCATTTGCACTGGAAATTACTATGGCTGGCATGTCTGCCTTGGTTTAGAGGATAGTGTTTTCATGTGCTTTTCCTTTCTTCACCAGCTTTCTTCTCTTTTGTCTGCCTGCCTCTTTCCCATTTCTTTCACAGTCGCTATTTTTGCTCTCAGCAAAGAGCTCAGTCGTGCTCTCACCCTCTCATGGGCTCTGTGTACACTTGAGGTCAGGCTAGCAAACCTGGAGCCAAACTTTGGATCCTTCCCTTGCCCTTTTTATACCCTTCTTCCCCACCACAGTCTTCTATCTCCCCCTTCCCAGGCATTCCCCGCTGCATCTTGCCATGCTCCCAGAGCAGTACCCAGCAGCTAGCACATGTGGCTGGAGGCAGCTTGGGTGCTCTTGGTTGCTCCGATGCAGAGCTCCTCATGGACACTGCGTCAGTCATTCCTCTCCCCTCTGAAGTATTTCATCCTTTCCAGCCACATGATTTTCAGGGAAAAGGGACAGTCTGTCACTCTGTGTCATTACCCACTGTAGCACAACACGGGTCCCCTGTGGCTCAAGGCACCATATGCTTCTTTAATATACACAGTCATTCTGATGTGCCCTCATATTTCTCTGAATTTGCTTTGTTCTTCTGTCCCTCTTCTTCCTCTACCTATTCTTCTTTTAATGCTGTCTTCCACTGTGGTCCTTCTTCCCTTTCCCCACGCTCTCCGTGCCCTCCTCCAGGGCCATGCTGCCAAGCCTTTGGCAGCTGTCCTGGGGCAGGGATGGGGCTGGGGGCCAGCAAAGGGCTGCCGGGAGGGTTTCAGGCCACTTTGGCCCCTCTCCCTTTGGAGAGAGTAGGGTTTTCTATGCCTGATCCTAAGTGGGGAGATAAACAGAAAGAAGAGGCAGAGCTTTCTAAGGAGCTTGACAGAGGTGACGTGTTTTGTAGAAAAGGCTGCATGAGCAACAGGGAACAAACCTTGCTGGAAGGAGTATTTAACATCTGGCTTGCACAGTCTCATTCCTTGGAGGTCTACAGTTATTTTATCATATTTTTTTTCTGGCTTGCATTTTCATATTTTCCCTAATATGTGTATTTATTTGTTTATACTTTTCTGCATTTCTGTTCAACCCTTATTCCTACCATTCCCATCAACATGGTATATAGGCTGCTTCAGTTCAACCAGTGTTCCTAAAATCTCTTGATTGGGGTGCTCCAATGAGGCAACAATTAATTCCCGTATCTGTAATTTGTTTATCTTCTTCTATAGAGTCTTAGAACAAGCCTCAGGAGAGAGATATAAATGATGAATGCAGGTTAATAACACGGGAGTCTGAGGAAAATTGCATTACGATGGCACAGCAATAATGGGTATAAAAACAACTGAAGCATGTGGTGAAGCCCCTGCTATATCATAATATTTTCACTGGTAATATACATCGTAGTTTGTGCTAAAAATCTGCAACTTAGAAGTACTAAAAGATCTCCAAACTGCTACTAAGAAGAAAGACGGTTAGGCAAATTATTCCCAGTTGTTACAACAGGTGAAAAATATAAGCAAAATGGGTGAATATAATTCCATTTAATTTTAATCATGCAAAGAACTGTAACCTGTATGCCACCTGGGCTCCTTCTCTCATCAGTGCAGAGAAGCAGGGACCTTAGGGGAAAGAGATTTACCTCTCCCAGCAAAAGTATTTAAAATTAGAATAGCTGAAGATCCTGCCTCTCCCCTAACTGGAGAAGTCTAATTTCATGTAGGTAAGATATCTAACCCTACCAACAGCTACACTTTGGAGCTTCCTCCTTCTTTGAGACATTTTTTAAAAATTGGCCTAAGATCACCATGGCATGACTAGGATTATTACAGTTATTTGTGGTTTCTGGTATTGTGAAATGCAGATGAGACCATTTTTATTTGTTTAATGGAGGCAGATGATAGAATTTTCTAGATGCACTATAAAGTTTCTGACAGATGTGAGATGTTGGAAACAGGTTGACACAGTTATATCAGCTGCTCAAAATGCTCAGGCTGTTCAAATACCTATAGATCACATTTGTAAACATTGTGTGTACCTGCATGAGCCTAAGGGGAAGTTACCTGTGTGAGCTAATATCACATAGGGGTTTGAGAATAGCTGACACAAATCTTCCAGCAGGCAAACAAACGGGAGAAACCTTGCCATTTCATGATCAGTTTATCATTCTGCTTTAATATGTCAAAAAGAACTGAAAAGAAGTGAAGTGGGAAGTGGTCATGTCAATATAAAAAGGGAGGTCTGCTTCATTTTGTCCATCAAGCCAACAGAATAAGAGCTGAACATCATCTTTGGAGCATAAACTAGACAAGGGCATCCCATCCAGCAGTCACAAACCAGAATACCTTCTGTGTCAAGTGTTGTGGAGATGTAGGGTTTGTTATCATCATTGGATATGTTTCTACTAAAATACTTTAGCACATATAGTGTTAATGTTGTATTTGGGAAAGACAGCATAAAGGTGAATTGGGTAAATTCTTGGGTGAGAGGTGCTTTCCTAGGAAATCGAAAAATCTCCCTTTAATGAGCTTGCATGATATAAATGAAGGCACTGTAAAAACACCTAATCGAAGAAAAATTCTTAATCCAAATCACTGTCTGCTCTTCTAAAGCCTTAGTTGGAAATCTGAAACTTTGCTTGGAACACTGCTTTTCTTTCTTGCTTTCTTGCTAATTCTCAACAACAGTAAGATTACAATTTTCAGCCAGCAGTCTGAATCCACCTAGGTATGAGACCTGATTTCCTAACATTCATGCTTTTCTACTTTTATGAAAAAAGCAACCCTAAAGCCAATAAACTTACAGCAGACTCTGCATCCACAGTGGTCAATAGGAATGGTTTAGTAAAGATAAAAAAGTGACAATGACTGGTATAAATGTAACATTTCTTAGCACAAGAGAAAAAGGATCAAGATTCCCATGGCCTTTTTTTGACTTAGATGGAAACACCCTGGTTGATGGAGGACCACCTACACTTATGTCAAGAAAGACTGAAAAGCAAAGAGGCTCGATGACAACAGGCTGACACTGTCATTGCCCAAAGAAAGTAGCACAGAAAGTGCTGAACTGAAGTCAGACTTGCTAAATTGATCACTGGGAATTCGAGATTTAGACTGTGGCCTAAATCTCTAACCTGGTGCATGAGTCACGGCTCTTTGCTCTGAGAAGTGGGAGACCTGAAATCCTATCATTAGCCCTGATGACAGGGAAAAGTAGCTTGGGGCTGGTGAGGGACAGGTAAAGAGGGGAAAGTGCTGATTGTCTTTTTCATTTATTGCAACAATAAATATAGCAGAAGCCTTTACAAATTGCTAGCCGTCTGTTTTTAGATTACCACAGCACCCATTTTAGCATAATGTAAATTTTGGGGCATTTTATTATACAGCAAGATGACTGGCCCATTGAAGGAGTTTTGTTAGATTTGCTACAGCAATGTCAGATATGACATTGCCAGCCAAGTATTAAAAATATGAGCACATTAAAGGTATTGAGAATTCTGATTGATCCAGTGCTCTATGCAGATAAGCCTGCAAAGTGCATTTTCTTTTACCTGACTTGGGTTTGCTCAGTGGAATAACAGTCTGTGAGCTAAAAATAGCCTGTCAACAGCAAACAACAGCCAGCTTTCTGCAAGGCATTGTCTGTACTCCGCACTCGCTTTGCAGATTGAACTGCTGTTCGTTTTTGTGGCAGGTCTGTGCAAGGAATTTTTGTAAAATATCCAATAGAGAGTTAACAGGTGGATAGGAGATCAAAGGTTGTCTGCTCTGCTTAATATCCGTGGCATTTCTCAACTCACACAACAGATCCAAACCAAGCCAAATCATCTAGGAAAAAAAAAAAAAAAAGGGAAAAAGAAAAGAAAAACAGTGATCATTCAGATAAAACCTATGATCTGTGGGAACAATTAGGCAAAATCCATATCTTTGAGTAAATCACGGATGGGAGCATTGAAACCACAGAGCTCAGATATATGGTACATATAAAACTTTACAAAATGACAGTCTTTGACACCATCTTAATAATGTTTAGCTGCTTGTTCATCTGTATATTGTGAAAAATATGACCTTAATTCTTTCAATTCATTACACTTGACTTTTTAAATATATTGGTAAAATCCCTAATGTTCTTCAGACTTGATTTGGTTGAATGTGACATATTAGTCAAAGACAAGTGTCCAGTATCAAAGAAAGTCTAGCCTGATATTCACACATTATTTTAAACACAACTTGATTATTAGAAATGAATAATTTTTAGACACAAGTTCTGTACTTGTAGTCATCCATTGACAGTCAGGATTTGTTTTGAAACTATGTTAACTTTAGACTAGAGCAGTTTAGGAACTGTTTGCACCTAGTAATATATGAGTCATGACGAGAGCTGTTTCATTGTTCTGTAAGTATTTTTGATGGATTTAAGCAGTAAATATGCAGCCTGATGAGACATTAACATTTCATCTATGGAACCAGCTTCTTTGGTCTATATAAATACATCTATGACCACAAGACAGTTAGCATTGGTGGATTTGAGAATTCGAAGGATACAAAAGCATAAGTTGGTCTGCTTTCCTGCTGTTTGTAGTGCTCTAACTTAAAAGTGATTCAGTGAAAATCAGCAGAGATCCCTCAAGTTTATGCTGGAGAGACATTTTCAGTTGTAAAGATATTAACAAAAATGAATGCTCTGAAACACAGCAGGAATCTGCTAATACTAAATTCCAATTTTTGTAATGTAGTTGCAGAGAAGGAAAATTAAATCATCAAACCGACCAGTGCAACAGCATCATCCCTGAAAGTTGGTACTGGGGACCAGTACTACCAAGGCAGGGCTATGTGCAGTCCCCGTGCAGGTCCAGTGGTGCCTGTACTGTAAATTGTTGTCTGCCCTCTTATTATAGATGTTGATTGAAAGGTGTGTGTGTACATGTATTACAGTCTCTTGATACAAGCACAGAACATCGGTTAAAGTAGTTAAAAGGGGGAAAAGTCCACCACAAACTTGAACCCTAAAATACAGCTACAACCCAGTCCACAAGGACTGAAAAATTGTACATCCTCTTGATGTTCAGCAGGGAATTCACTTGCAGTTGTTGCTAATACCTGGTTATGTCACCCAAAGTCAGAAGGGCCATCTTGAAATAATCAGTGGTAGAACTTGAATATGTGAAAAAACAAACCATATTAACCCAAACCCAAGGAAGTGATTCTATTTTTGACTGTGGTGAAGACGCATTTAGCAGATGATATATGTTATAATGCCCCAGTCCTGATCCTGCTGATAACTTTGTCTTTGTGGGTTTAAAGTCAGCTGGCTTAGTTAGAGGAGAAAATCAAGTGGGCGGTGAAATCTCTGCAAGATTATGGTACATGGGAATCTCCAAGAAGCCTTGACAGTCTCCAGAAAGACTTCTGCTAGCTCTAGATGAGCCAACCTTAGAATGAGAGACACTGAGAAATGCAGCAGAGGAGGAATAATAAAAGGTAGCTTTGAGAAGAAAAAAGGGGCACACAAGGGAAATCATAAGAATCTACTCCTGGGGTCTGTAAGACCCAGATTCATGCTGTTTTATGCAGAAGGGGCAAAGTATAGCCTTTTATCAGTGAGCTTCAAATGTATGACAGTTTTTAACAGAGAAGACAGCAAAGGCTAAAGAAAGAAAAGAAAGAACTCAACCCACCAGTCGCTGAATTTAAACTAAACTAAACTCTGGTGAACCCTGTCAGGGCATCTGTGTTCAAAAATGAAAACAAGAGTCCTGAGGTCTCAGGATCTCCTGACTCAAGGAGAAAGAACAGGTATTTATGATCCTGCAAACGCCTCTACGTGAAAACCTGGAGTCTCACAGAAGTCATTTTCTGACAACATCACTTGGAAGGAAGTGTATTTGCTTTAATTTGTGCAGTGCAACCTCCTCCACACTCAAATCACAGAAGCTCTGAGCCTAATTCAGCTTTATGAACAGGAAACAATGTTTTAGTTTAAGAATGTTAAGTTTTTGGCTTAGTAAATCACTAGTTCAGTCCTTATTATAACTAAGATGAAAGTTATCACATATGCGTGGTATGTAAACTGAGAAGAGAATTCACATTTGCATACTTTAATATTGGACCAGAGTGTTGACAGCATGAGATTATTGGAAGAATAATTTAGTATTTTCAGAAATTTTTGAAATGATAATCTTTCAAATTAACAAGATCAAGATGAATAGTGTGCCTAGGCTTGAATACTTGCCAGGTTTTCTAATTTTTTTTATTTATTTTTTTTTGCCTCACTTCAACACAGTTTTAATTTGTCATTCCTGAAGATTATGAATATGTAGTTCAGAGACCTACTGATTTTAAAGGCATACAGGCCATAATGATCTTCCAGCTTGATTGCTTGCATAAGCCAAGCAAAAAGACTTATCTGGATTAATACCCACTCCAAATCTAACAGTTTATCACTAAGAATTTAAGAACTGTTGGACTAAGTTAAAGCAAAGGTCCCTGAAGCCCATGTCTGATAGTATTCAGCCTCTGACAGAGGTAATGAGTGTACGCTTAGGGAAGCACAGGTGTAACAATGGACATATAGAGTGATCCTTTTAGTAACATCCATGATGTTTTAAGAAACATACAATATCTGTTTAGAAGGTTCAGGTGGCGGAAAATCCCCATGACCTTATGTATTGGGTTAATGTGGCAAGTTTTGGTAATGGGGGGCTGCAGGGGTGACCTCTGTGAGAAGAACCCAGAAGCTGCCCCATGTCAGATCAGAGCCAGCTCCAGACAGCTCCAAAAGGGACCTGCTGCTGGCCAGAGCTGAGCCAGTGAGCAATGCTGGCTGAGCCTTTGGGAAAAAAGATTTAAGAAAGGGAATAAAGCTGCTGTGCGACAGCAGCTGGGAGAGAGGAGTGAGAACCAGCCCTGCAGCCCCCCAGGTCAGTGTAGCAGGAGAGCAGGAGGTTCTTCCAGGCACGGTGCAAAAGTTCTCCTGCGGCTTGTGGAGAGGTCCCTGGTGGAGCAGGCTGTCCCCCTGCAGCCCATGGGTCCCACATGGAGAAGATCTCCATGCTGCAGCCCATGGAGGAGCCCCCGGTGGAGCAGGTGGATGTGGCCTGGAAGAGGCTGCAGCCCATGGAGAGCCCCCACAGGAGCAGACCCCAGGCCAGAGCTGCAGCCTGTGGAGAGGAGCCCAGGCAGGAGCAGGGGGTCTGGGGGGAGCTGCCTCCCACCGTGGGGGATCCATGTTGGAGCAGTTTGCTTCTGGGGGATGGATGGACCCTGTAGTACGGAGCCACACTTGGAGCAGATCTTGAAGAGCTGCTGCCTGTGGGCAGCCCCCGCAGGCTTAGTTCAGGAAGGATGGCATCCCGTGGGAGGGATCCCATGTGGAGAAGGGGCAGAGAGGGACTGTGAAAGGAGACGAAGTGTTAGGGACTGACCACAGTTCCCATTGCCCATTCCCCTGCACTACTTGGGGGGAGAACATAGAAGAGCGTGGATGTGGGGAAGGTGTTTTTAGTTTGCTTTTATTTTCTCAGTGCTCTAATCTGTTAGCAGTAGGCAATAAATTATTTTAATCTACCTATACTGAGTCTGTCTGTTTTATCTATGACAATAACTGTTGAGTGATCTCCCTGTCTTTTATCCCCTCCCCCCCCCCCCCTTTTTTTTTTTCTTCCCTTTTCATTGTATTTTCTCCCCCTTTCCTTTTTAGAAGGGGGAACTAGAGAGCAATTGTGGAGTTCAGCTGTCCAGCTGGGCCAAACCAACACACCTTCATTAATCTGTTGCTTACACATGTGGTAAAAGTTCAATCTCAGTGGAAAAGCAAACTCAGAATTCTGGGAGGTAAAACTCCTTTTGCAGGATAAACATCATCAAATACTGAAGACAATTTCTTAGGGTATTAGACACACTTTGCCTTCCTCCTATGGAGGATCTTGCATTGCAGAGAGATTTGCTTTTTGGAAGAGATACAGAGCTGTCTTCTGTGGAAATAAATGAGGGAGGACAACCTAACAAAGACCAGAGAGAAAACAGCAGCACCAAGTTTTCCTCTCTCGCTGACGTGGCAATTTGTACAAGATCAGTTACAGAGCAGGGTCTGACCAAAGTTTCAGTTAAGCAAGAGACATGGATAAAACTGAGGCTGGTCTGCAAGAATCCTACAAAAGACATTTAGGTGAGATTCTTTTAGCCACACAGCCACATTATATGTACCTATATCTGATCTGCTTACAGTCTTGTCTTCTTATAGTAGATGCCCGTAGTAGGTCAGTTGAATTACTCCTTAAAAATATAATTTTCCTTCTTCTCATGAAATATGATTTCCTAAAGATGTGGACCTCCACACTATGACTGTCTCTTCACACTGTATCTGCTGAAATAAATCCCATACTGAGATGTTTCTTTTCTTTGATTTGAACAAAGAATGAGATTATGCAGTGAAGTGACTAAAAGAAGTCCTGATGCCTGGATAGCCACAAAAGTGAAGGCTAAGTGCAATAAATTACTACATATATTTTATTTCTCTTGTTCTCTCATTTTCTCTTTCTCATTATCTTCTTTTTTCCTCACAAATTTGAAAACCTGATGAAAGAGGAGGCAGTGGAAAGAAACTGCTTCTTCTTCCAGATATCTGAGTAGAACTCAAGGCAGTTTTGGTCTTTATGAGGTTTGTAAAGCAAATTAAATATTACCTTCATTGTTGGTATTAATCACAAGCATAAGGATTAAAAATAAATACATGTATCTGTTTTGAAGTGGAAAGGACCACTTGACTTCTTAGAAAAACTTTTAATGTGATATAGGTCTGAAGTATCTGAGATGAAATGCAACTATTTGTTTAACTGCTAGGAATTCATAGGAATACTGAATGATGTGAAGTTCAGACCTAAAGGCAAAATAATTAGCATAGTTGTGCAATCAGCTGAGCCTTTACAGTCACTCTCCACACACTTGCCTGGGCTGGAGTCACACATGACCCCAAGGGCTCAGGGCACAAGGTTCCCAGCACTACAGACAGTGGGAAGCTTGTGGGCAAAACAAGGAGACAACTGCCTACGTGCCAGGCACAGATCCAGATCATATTGTACTCTCTACAGGCCTAAATATCCCCCAGCACAGTGTAGTTTTACTCCAGAGGAATGTATCTGAGCTGAGAAAATAAGCCTGTTTTGTAGTTTCAGGTATTCTTTTCTGGATGTCACTCTGAAAGTTGACATGGATGCAAGGAACTAGAGAGAAGCATCTCCTGAAGATGATGGAGATTGGATAGAACTGGGTAAGCAATCTGTCCATAGACTGGAGGCTACTACAAAATTTGTGATAGGCAAGTGCTTTGGAAACATCTGAAGGATGTCAGTAATCTGTATGCCTGGATTCTACAATGAAATAAGAGGATTAGACAGAGGAAGAGTTTCAGGCCCTAAAGCATTGCTGGCCCTATCAACCAGCAATGAGTACCACAGGTATGGAAAAATCTGCACATATGCTTGTCCATCAAGCAGGCAAGGGTCATTCCCTTCCTCTCAGCAGTAAGAAAATGACACAGATACCAGATGGATGCTGAACATGAGCCAGAAGAGTACTCTAGAGCTCTTAGGGAAGAGATGCCCACCAGCCTGAGGTTTAGCTGAAGCTGCCTCCAAGTATTACAGGATCACAGAGTGGTTGAGGTTGGAAGGGACATCTGGAGGTCATCTTGTCCAACCCCAGCTCAGGCATGGCCACGTAGAAGAGGTTATCTGAGGACCAAGGCCAAGCTTTAGTGAAGAACAATGAACAAGGAAGATGAAGTGTTACTAGTAACTGTACACTCAAGAAAGGATGTGAGCTGATTGTTTTTCTTTTCAGTAATCAATTTAGGAAGCACAGTGACTGTTAAATCATCTGAGTCAATCTGAGGGATTTAACCACATTTCTTCTTATACTGATCATAGCAGAAAAGTCCATTCATAGAGAAAAGATTATCAGAGAAAAATAGATGTTTCTGTCATTCTCAAGACCTTTTTTTATCACTCCCTTTTCACCAGCAATAGCTTTTTACTACCTTTCAATTTTCTTTTCAAGTACCATTATTTCTTTCAACAAACATTGAGTCCTTTACTCTAATAAAATCTAAATATTTTCCTTAATGAGCATAAGAGAAAACAATGAATCATGCTAATCATTAGTTGGAACCATCACACAGCTAGAATTCAGTACCATCTAAAAAGCACTTAATGCACAGGCTGAAGTTCATCATCTCATGATGCACACAAGATTATTTGGTTTTACAGCTACCAAATTCTTTTCTCTTTCAGAAAGGACTAAGCTACCCATGATTGTGCCAACAAACAGAGAAAAGCCAGAGAATCAAGTGCTTTCTTTTGGAACACTTATTCTTACGACACACTGCACTAATTCACAAGTGGTCTAAAATGTGTCTTGGTCTCATATTTTTATTTCTTATACTAAAAAACATAACAGAGTATCCCTGCAATTGGTGATAAAGAAAAACAAACAAACAAACAAAAAACAACTGAAAACCACACTTAGGACTACATTGTTCCATAAGCATTATTTTGAGTCTTTTCAGGATCCAGTGACAATGAATGTTTCATGACTTAGTGGCTGATTCAGCTGACTGGAAATTCAAAATGAGAAGTTTTCCAGTTTCAGAAAACTGCCTGAAACTCTCCATTTTCCAGATCATATTATCAGTTTCAGTTTCATCGCAGATGTGGCCAGAAGAGATTGTAGCTAAGCTGCATCAGGTTCAGGAGGTGAGAAATTAATAGGGATGAAAGGATAACTTTGACTGCAGTCATTAACTAAGAAGCAATTAACTTTAACTGTAAAAATAAACATTATGGGTAGACGTTATGGAAAACTTTCTGATCATAAACATAATGTGACACTAGGACATTTTGCCTGAACAAGTTTTAGAGTCTTCTCCACCAGAAGTTTTCCAGAAAATATTCATCAATCTTCTGCCAGAAATAACACGCTACTCTACTTTGGGGCAGGAGATAGATGGAATGATTTTCTGTTGTCTCTTCCGACCTTATTTCTGTTGCTCAACCCCGATATTTCCCATATTTACAAGCTGTCTCTATCCTTGGATCTATAATAGCGCAGTTACATTGATTTACACCACTTGTGGGATTGGGATAACATGTTGGTGACTCATGTTCTCACGGCATCAATTCCTCAGCAGCTTCCCACTGGTGATGACCAAGGTCAAGAGTCAGAGTGCAGTATCCAATCCCAATTAAACAAGCTAGTGAGCATGTATGAAGGTAACACTATTGCAAGGATTTTGCTGCTAATTCCTCCCTACTGCTTGTGTAAGCGTATGGAAAGCAAGTAGGCTGACATTTGAAAACTTGAAACTGCAGATCTTATTGATCTCTTGAAGCTATTAAATGATTGAAATGCAGTACACCTGACAAATTGAACAGCATTGCCAGTTGGTGTAACGTGGAGCAGCTGCATTTGTTGCTAATTTATCACAGTCTAGGATTTGACCCACTGAATCCTGAATTAAATTTTTATATGTTCGTGAACTATTTATACTGCATAACAAATCAATATTTTTTTATTGTTCACCTGATTTAGGATGAATAAAAGGAATATCTCATGAATATCTCAGTATTCTCCAGGGTCAATGCAGAGGGGACTTAACAGATGAAAGATACAGTAGACTTTGAATAGAAGAAAAATTCCAGGGTAGGAAAGAAAGAGTGTAATTTAGGCTAAATATCTTTTCTGTCAATGTTATGAATAATGCATATTTTACAAACTGACGACAAAACATAATGTCTTTTCAGAAGAAGACATATAATTCTATATCTCTCTTTAAGAAAGAGTTTTTTTAATTTTGAAAAATCTCCTCTTTCTGATTTTCTTTGCATTTTGTATGAGCCATAAAACCTCCAAGGAGTTATTTGAATTTCAATACTGTCTCACACTTTTATTAAAATATACTCTAACCCTGCTTCAATAATTATCATGAAGATAGGGCCCTTATTTCTAACAACTAAAATCTCTCAGTAATTTCAGAATTTCCTTAAGTATACTTTTGATTAAATAATTACTGGGTAGCAGTATTAACAATTTATTCATGACAGAGAACATATCAAAATTCCTTACTTATGTTTTTGCAGTTTATGTATTTGCCAATATGTTTTATGAGTATTTATTACAAGACGCTGCCTTGAGTTAATAATATAAAATACCTACTAGTTTCATAATCATCACTGCAGTGCAGAAAGCGTTAGAGTTACAGTAGTTCTGCATTGACGACGTCAATAGATTTACTGCATTCATTTCCTTATGCAAATATTCCAATAACATGCATTACTTTAGGATCTAATATAGTGTATTGCCTACACATGAGAGTATCAAACCTTATGCAGGCTAGACTTTAAAGTTGAGAGTGCAAGTTGTGTTGTTCCTTTATTTCTTGTTTGTCTGCCCTCCTAATATTAGAGTTCATTTAACGTTGGATTTTGTAGACACGTACACTTCTGCACAGTTCTTATAGTAAGAGGTAGGGATGGCTAATGGGCTTTACATAACAGACTAGATTGTTATCTATACTGAAGGTAATGCAGGATGCTGCTGCTTCTAGAGGAGAGCAGGGGCTGAATAAACACTCATAATGAGTTTGTGTGCAAATTAAGCAGACTAGGCATGTGTTGTATGCATACATGCATGCTCTGCCTCTTTATGACAGAGCATGCTTCTCTCCAACAGAATGGCCTTGCTTGCTTAGGGGGATAGATGTTTGCCATATGGAGTGTTCTTGTGTAAGATCCTGGAGCAGGAATCCTGGATGATGTTCAGGTCACCTACAGAAGAAGGAGGTTGATCCTTCTGATCTTTCTTTTCTATTACCCAAACAAGGACCAATTTTACTTAGATCTTATCTAACTTATGTCTTGGCTAACTTGTTTTTAAGCACCTTTGGAGATGGGAACTCTGTAGACACCCCATCAATTTATTCTGTTATTTCACTCTCCTTACCATTAAAAGTTTTTCCTGAGGCATAGTCTTCTGTGTGACAACAGCGGCCTGTGACTTACAGGTGATAAATCCATTTTTCCACACCTCTAAGTCTTTTTCTTGCAATTCTCTGGACTCTGTCTCTGTTCTTTATATTTCTTCTTGAAACAAAATGCTCAAAAATGGGCACCATATTCCAAATGTATCCCTAACATTCATGAGTAAAGAATAATGTTTACATTCCAAATCTTACAGACAATATTCCTGTTTATTCATACCAGTAGGAAAATTGTCTTTTCCACAACAATATGATATGGTGTAGAGTCATTTTCTGCATCTGATATGCTTTATATCCATTTCTACTGAACTGGTACCTGACTTGTTGCTCATCTTCCCCTATTTGCGGTATTACCTACAAAAGTAATTTTAGGATGAGTCTACCTTTCTTCAGAATTTATTTTGTGAATTTGACTCTGGCAATCCTGAAGTGTAGCTGATCTGAAAATAAAACACACCAACATTCTTTTATTGAACTTGGAAGACATGATAAGCAAGTCAGGTACTGATAGTTCTATGTATCTGGCAAATGGCCAATTACACATCAAAATAATGTAAAAATAATACAAAATAGTAATCAGCTCCCAGCAATCAATTTTAGAACAATTCCTTTGGGTCAGGTGCAATCAGGAGCACTTTCATAGGACAACAGATAGAACTATACATAATTTTGCAGAAGTATTTTAATTAAACATGGAGAGTAGATGGAATCAATACAGATGGAGAATGCATTCACGTTAATCTTATTGAGTTTAAATTTTATTTTAGGAAAAGATCAGTACAGAGAGTTCCAATCACATCTTGAATTCCTTCTGCTACTGCTGTCATGGAAGTTTTGCTTGAGAAAGGACTATAGGATTCAAGACCTGCATTTCAAGCAAATTCCTTTGTTAATAAGTAATGTAGGTGAATTAATACATGCAAAAGAATTTTGGCAGGGATAATAATGGAAACAAATAGAAAAAAAATATTAAATGGATTAACACATTTAATCGGTCTTAGGTTGTCTAATGAACAATTAGCCTAGTATTTAATCCCCCTTGATCCATTTATTTTTATAGCTTTTACTCTACAAAGATAAACATGGATGATTTCAAATGTGCTTTTGTTTTTGAAACTACTGGTATTAGTATTACACTGTAATCATTGGCATGGAAACCACATTATAAATGGGAATGGAAAAAAATGGGACATGCTAGAGCACCTTTTACTTGGAGCTTTAAAAATGTGGTGCAAAAAAACTTGCAGCACTACGAAATAGGACTGAGATGGCTACTACTGATTAAATACAGATGACTTTTCACACAGAAGCTGTTTCATAAGGCCTCAGGAACACGCTTGACTATCAGTAAATGGCATTATGATGCCAGGTTCTGCTGACCATGATCAATCTTAGGTACTTAATTAAAATGATCCAAGTTCATAAGACAACATATCAAACAAGTCTTTGGGATTGCTAAATGCTGAAGCCATGTATTTTCAGTTGAGGGAGAGCATCAAGCTGCATCCTACTGGTTCTCTGAATGTACCCCTCTGTGTCTTTGTATCCCAGACTGTAATAAGTTCTCTCTTACAAGGAGAGCAACCTTCCCCTTCACTCAGTGCACCCATGCAGTGTTTATTTAGCATGCCAAGCATGACTAGGTTAGACAGAGGGTGGAGGAAAAGGACTACTCTTGTGCATAAGAGTAGCTTTACTCTGATACAATCACACCAGTTAGACATTCAGAGCAGCTGCTTACCTGTTCAATGGGAACTCAAGGTTTGGAAACTAACAGCCAGGAACTAATGAGATGGAGTGAACGTGTTTTAATTTACTGAGGTATATTAAAACATCATGTTTATTAGTTTGAAGGCTAGAGGGGACATTTTTGTTGTAACGTTAAGTTGCTCCATGAATTGCTGCAGATACTTGAGTGAATGCTTATTTTTTTTAACTCCTTTTTTTCTTCCCTTCCCCCCCCCTTTCTGAGTTGTTGTTGTTGTTTATTTATTTTTATTTTTTATTTTTATTTTTATTTTTATTTATTTTTATTTTTTTTATTTTTGGTGGTAGTTATAGCTACTCTCATATACATGAACCTAACAGTTGCAAAGGGTTCTCTAAGGAGCCTTTGGGGCAAATACCTGTGGCAGTTCCATCTGTGATGTTTTTTGTGTCCTGACTGTTTTGGGATATGTTCTAGGTTGGCCAGGGTAAATTTTGAGTCTTAAAAACAGAAAAAAAATTAAACAAAAGAGGTAGAAAGTGTGCCTAGGGGGCATGAGGTTCTGGATTCTTGCCTAATGCCACACTCATCAGACTTAATGTAGATGAACTCTATGTGGGTTTGCCAGGAGCAAAGTCAAACTTCTCATGCGAGACTTTGTGATGCATTGCTCCATAGTCATGGTCCTGAAAGCATGAACATCTTCTGCCTTTTCATGTGTCTATAGCTGGAATACCCAAACAAACACTGAACCTGTATTTGTATCCATTATTCATCTCAGCATTCATTGGTATTTCTGATGCTTGGAGCTGGCTTGGCTGCTTCTCTGGCACAAACGTCTGCAAAGACATCCCTGCATAATCACTAAACCTCTCCTTGGGTTTCTGCAGTACAAAGTCCCTGATGACCATGAAACCTAGAGGTTTCAGGCTGCCAGGGATCTAGTCTCTGACGTGTGGACAATCATCTGATAGATGCAGATTGTGATCGTGATTTTCACTTTATGCTAAGTACGCTAAATACCATTAGTGCTAGACAATGCAGTAGTTAAACATCCCTCTGCTTAGTAATGATTGCACCAAAAGAAGCCATCGCCCATATAGATACCTCTGACAAAGACAGAGGACCAGGTGGTTCAAACTGTCTAAGTTTTCTTCTGAAATGTAAATATAGTTGTGAGGGCTGGCAATTGCTGGGTTGGAGTTACCTGTGTTTGTCAACTAGAGATGACCAGAAGCAGTCAAGAAAAAATGTAGGAAATTGGAAGATGACAGAACAAAAATATCACTATAACCTGAGAGATTTGGAGAGCTCTTTGGACTAAATGTGGGCTGGGATAGGGCTTGGAGCACAGAACAAATAAATGACACAGAGGATTTCTTTGAGGAAGGTTCTGTCCATGACAAGTGAAGTCAAGTCATTCACCAGATATACTCATCTTTTGGGTATGGATCCAAATGGGCAACTGGAAAAGGTCCAAAGAAAAACAACAAGAATAACAAGATTCTTAAAAAAAGTACACAACAAAAACAAACAAACAAACCAAACCAAAACAAAAAAACAGTTATTTCATTGAGTCAAGAGGGTAAAACTGAGAGGGGAAATGTATAAATGACATTTTAAAAGCCAAGCCCCAAACACTTTTCTATGTAAAAAGCTGGGGTGGAAGGGAAAGCACTAAACTTCTTCCAATTTCCATGGCAGACAGGACAAGAGTGTCAGACTCAGTTGCAAAAAGAGGGATTTAGTTAAATTTTAGAGACTTTCTGTTCATAACAACAGTGAAGCACTGGCATGTGCTATTGCAGAAGGCTGTGAAATCTCTCTTGTTGTAGATTTGAAGGGAAAGGTTTAACAAATATCAGTTAGGAAAGACTTAGAGTTAGTTTATACTGTCTTTGAAGGATGAGATGGAATAGATGAAGTCCCTACCAATGTTATAATCTGTGGAACTATAAACATAAAATTTTCCTCTGTTCAGGAAAATGGAACATTATGTACAAGTCCTTGAAAATGAAGAAGCTTACATCAAAAAGACCTTTTTCTATCCATTTCTACTCTAATGGATACTGCACCAGTTCAGGGTGGGTTCTAATTGGGACCTTATGCCCTTGCCAGGAAATCGTAGGGACTAAGAAACTCCATTATTCTTTGCAGCTGCTCCCTGGACATTGATTTAAGGTATCTGAGTCTAAAAGGAGCTATTTGTCTGTTTCCTTCCTTAAAACTGATGAATGTGAAATGGGCAGATTGAAAGGAGTTTGGGGAGTCTTGGCTCTACTTCTTTACCTACTGCCCGAAATACCAAGATTAGTGACATTTTAAGGAGCAGAAATGTTTCCCACACATAAGGCATTACTGGGTCACACCACTGCCCACTGCTATGTCTGGATGCCACAAATCACATTTCACCCTTTGGTCAAGAAATCTGTGCTTCAAGTCATTCCCTAGTTCCCAGGAGGTGGCGTTAGTTCCAGACTAGATTCTGCTTCCTTTCATCCTAATGAATAATGCCACTAGGAATGTGTTTATCTGAGCTCGATACCCAAGTCACTAAATCTTCACCTCTGAGATTTATCCTGGGTATCTGCTTCTGGGAAAAATCTTCGTCAGGTTGACTATCATTGAGAAATTAATAGTTTTCAAAAATCTTGAAAATGCTGATAAAATAATGAAAAGAAATCAATTTTCCCTACTCATCAGAGGGCTCTAATGCTGGTGATGTGTCTGATATTTCAAATAACCTTTCAAATAGTCTCTGAATCTGCTGAAGTAAAGACACCTTTCCCACATTTTCCTTCTCTGCCTTTCACAAATGATGGTTCTTTTAACATCCTTCTCTCCACTTTGTTTGCTTAGAGGATCAAAGCTTTTTTATTTATTTCTTTTTCCTCCAAACAGTTTCTGGAGTGTTAAAAAGCACCACCAGTATACTGAGTTTACATTACAAACAAGTTAAAATTCCCAGTCTGTCAGAGCTTTTCTCCTAGGATACCAAGGAAAGCAAAGTTCAGTTAAACTGCACAATTAATCTGCAATCACTTCTGAGTGAAAAAGAAAAGGTTTTTTAAAGCAGGGCTGTTCTCTTCTTGGAGATTTAAAGTCCACTTCAGTAAGAAAAATTATTATTCCCTGAAAGTTATCTTGCTTTATTTGTATTCCAGGAGCTATCCCATTAGATCATCGTCCCTTTTCACTCATAAAATCATCTTAATGAGTCAACTGTGGGATTAGCCATATGTAAATAGATCTTTATTGACAGCCACATTGACAAGCAAATGGATGAAAAAGGGCACGGACTGCATGTTGCTTTTGCGAAAACAGCAGTCACTTTTGTCCTGCCAAGAAGACTTTAAGGCAGACAGCTTATTTTTGGGGTAGAAGTAAAGTGCTCTTCTTCAAGGTAAATATACCCTGTAATAATGGTAAGATAAAGAAGTGACAAGCAGACTTTTGTGTTGATGTACTATTACCATACAGGCAACCACTGCCCTTTTCTCAACTTTTGAGAGCAAAGAGAGCAGCCAGATAACTCAGCCTTGTGCAGCAGTCCCATGTAGGATGGACTTGCACCTTTTTTAGAAAATGCATTGTCTGTTGTTCTTATTGTTGGTCATTGTCATTGTCAGGGCTCTTCTAAAACCCCAATGGCTGCAAGGAAGAAAGTGAGCAAACACAATTAAGAGAACTTGGAGGAATACACTGAAAACAGTAACAGGGTAGATTTGACAAGTGTTTTCTTCCAGTGTTTAGAAAAATATGATAAAAGGATTCCTATAAAACTTTGTAAATTTTCCAGTAAAATGTCATTCTCTGGCAGTATTTTTTGACAAGTATTTGAAAATGAGGAAAACCAGCCCATTATTACTGTCTATGCAAACAATGTGCTGTACAAATCAGTGGTATATGATATTCTTTTCACTCCACTTTGCTAAATTTTATTGCAGTATTATTACACTGATATCAGAGGGTGGTTTTTTTGTTGCTGTTTGTTGGTGTTGTTTTGTTGTTTTTTTTTTTTAACTTTTTAAAAGGAGAAGTTTAGAACACTGGCAAAAAGCATCTGTTTGCAGGTAAAAAGTTTTCATCTGTTGTATACTGAAACATCTGGAATCTTTTACAATGATACAAATTTGGTGGCAGTTGACATACAGTGCAAATGTCTTTTTGATTGACTGAACATTAGTAAAAATGCAATTAAAAGTCTATGACAAAGAGCCAGAAAGTCTATGGCTATTTTCCTAGCTGCTAGTACTAATTACTCAAATAAATACAAAATGTCACCAAAAGTTATAAAGAGGTAGGGCTTTTTTTCTTCTTTACTGCCTCATCATAGCAGAACCAATTATGTTTTTGTATAAAATATGAAATTTTAAATATTCTTACAGATAAAGATATTTTTTTGGCATTCCTTAAACATGTAAGCAGATGCAAGCAACCCAACTATGTTAACACCTCAGAACTGAACTCTCTATATTTTACTGCACAATATCTTTTTTTTTTTTTTCTCTGCTTCCATCATTTTGTCTGTTTATCCATCTTCTTTTCTCAAAAAAATAAAAAATAAATGTAGAAGCAGTGAGAAGAAAAAAAAAATCTGAGTTCTGGAGACATCCCCAGCAATTACTTTTCTTTTTTTTTTTTTTTTTTTTTCTCCTTTAAATCAGATCTCTTTGGTTGTGTGATCCTAACAGCGGGACAACCAATTTCTACTAAGCTTAACTATATATTTAACTCACAGTTATGGATATGTGACATTCATATACTATCAGAGCACTTTCTTCTCATGCTTTTCTAATAATTTCATTCACTGGTTGCTGCAACCACCCTGAATGAAATTAATCATAACAATATAAATATATAATAATAATAAAATTACATAGAAATTGCAAGGCAGGGAGTACCAGATCAGTAAACAGCTGAGCCAAAATTCCCTTATAAAACATACATGTAGAAATGTTCATTCAAGCTCCACTGCAAGTCTCCCATCAGGTGGACACGGCCCATACAAGCTGGAGGCAGTATGTGGTGTAAGGAGCCCTAATGACAACTCCATTATATAAAAGAGATGGCAACCATCCCAGCACTGTGAGTTGAATATTGAAAGGATTAGGAGCTGCTGTGTGTACCCCACACATATTAGTCAAGGACAGCAAGGCCAGTGCTGATCTAGGAACCTCTCAGGGCATCCACTAGCTTTACATAAGGTTGTATTCCTCACCAGAGAAGAGGAGTGTACCTGGCTCACAGTGTCTTTTCTTCCCACAGCAGAAGATTGGAGGTTACCCAACAGCTCCTGCATCATCTAATACCTGCTGTTAGTTAGGTATTGGTGGAGCAGGGAGCTACACTTGAATTACTCCTGACAAAAGCCACAGGTGGGTAAAAAAAATCAGAATATTGAATCTTTTCACCCACCACTAATTAAACAATATTTAAAAATAGACTTGAAACAATTTTATCTCCCAGCCAGTGACGATGTAACTATTGTAAGCAACTTCCAGTAGCAATTTACTTCTGCCAATTAAGCAATTGATTTAGATGCTGAAATAGGGGTTTGTAAGGTTTCCAAGCCCTTTTCAAATGGTGTCCCACACTACACTCCATGGATTGCTTAAGGAGGTAGCCTAAGCTAACTATTCATTTGTATTCTATTCTGTTCATTAGAATAGGATAGTTCATTGAGAACAAACCTGCAAAGATTATCAGGTCCAAATGCCCTTCATCTTTCTTTTCATGCATACCTTAATTTTAACAGACTAATTCTCCTGACACAGTTCTGATCCATGAATTTACTGACTTTGTGGTAACCCAAAGAGCTTTTGACTTCGTTCTCACACAGGTGTGCTTGCTTTGTTTTTCTCTGGACCCTAACTACTTTTTCCTTGACTTCCTAAATGACCTATCAATCTGCTTTTACTTCCTTCGTTTTTATTGCACTGTCTCTGGATTTTACCCAGAGCCTGTACAAGACTACAGGTTTCCCCTCCCTCTTCTCAAGGGTATCCTGATTTGTTTACGTGTGTTCACCTATGGTCACTGTATGTTGATACCTTGTAACACTACTTGGTTAACATGGACTTTAAAATTCTTTTACCTTTCTCCTCTCCACCTAGCTTCTTTATCTTCGTTCTCTCTTATGACTTCAAATTACTGTGGAAAAAAAATAAATCAGTTTTACATTTTCTCTGCTAGCTTGCCCTACCATCTCCAATGCTGCTCCCTAGTTTAGTCAATATGCCTGAATGCAACCCTTTTCCTTACAAAATTTTGCAGTTATTGGTTCCACAACACATGCAATATTTTAGTGCTTCTATGTCACCGTCACCTGCTTTTACATCTCCTCAGCCCACGACTGACTTACTAGTCCATTTACTTTTCTCTCAGCTTGAATAGTCATCTGAGTGTCTTTATTGCTCTTTCTTTCCTTTCATATCAAGCTATTTTGTTCTTTTTATTTTCTCCCATTTTGTCTCCTACAGCTCTTTCCATTTTCCTGAAACATACATGTATTTTTGGTCTTCATGACTCTATTCTTCTCTATTCACCTTTCTAATGGAGCATTTCAGAGTCTAAGAGCATCCACCAAAAGTCTTCCCCAAGTTCCCACTTCATCTATGAAGTGTTCATAATCCATTCTCTCTGTACACTCTGTCCCCTATGCATATTTGATATAGTTTAAACACATGGTCATCATCCTGTATTCCTTTGGATTCCTTTGAAAATGACTTTCAAGTTCAAGGTCATCAGTACCATCAAGGTCAAGCCACATGCTAGATCTAAAGTGCTCTGAGGGAATGCTGCCTCTGTAATTGAGGTTAAAAACATGCATGTGGACAAGTTGGGTCTTAGAAGGTTTGGAAAAGCTGCCACACTGCTGCATAGATTTTTGATACAACCTATTGATTTACGCAAGGAGCCCATAAGTTCTTACAGAAGCAGTACAATCCCTAACTACATAAATGTTCCCATAATCTCAACAGAGCTATGAACAATAGCATGATAATAGTTCCAGCTACATCATTTTGAATTTGAGAGGGCCAATATGAGATGAAAGCAATATAGTTCTACAGCCTTTATTTTTGTGTAATTTGGTAAAGCTCTAGTAAATTCTCTTCTCTTTGACTTTAATAGGTTCATTGCGATTTACCCCCATATGAAAATTTGCTGCATTGCTTTAGAAACACAGCTAGGTAGTATATTTCTTGGAGTATGTTGTTAAAAATGAACACCCCTGAAACAAAACACTGGAGAACTTCGTTGGACAATAGATAAGCCAGAAAATTCATTTAGGTTACCCACTGGATTCTGGGTTTACTTGAAAAAAGGGACAAATTACACTAATCCATAACAGTTAAGCCACATCTAACAAAGAACTGTAGTTTTGTCTCAGTGGAAATATCTGACAATTGTACTGAGGCTGTTCCCAGGCATCATTATACTCAGGAGAAATTCATGTTTTTTTTGTCATTTTACTCCTACTACTAAGATCAAACTCATGATTTTCAAGCCAATTTGTATTTTCATAAAAGGAAATATGTGCCAAATTTTTCTTCCAGTTTAGGGCTAGATTATCACAGTGAAAGTTGGCTTAATGTTCATAGTCAGAGACAGTGACTGTCAGAGATGTAGGAAGATGACACCAGCTGAATACTACGCTCCTTTCCTTCCATCTTTGAAGCATGTGTTCATCACCGTCGGGCTCTGGAGATCCAGTGCAGGGTGCAGGGACAGAATGGCATCACCCTTCTGCTCACCCTCGTCTCTTGCTGTTTTGCAAATATAGGGGTTAAAAGTACAAACTTATTCTGTGCAATAAAGTGGAGAGTGAGAAGATACTCATCTCTAACCTAGACTAAGTTCTATATTGCTTAAGACCAGCTGTCAGTTTTATATCAACAAGCAGAAAGAAAAGCTGGTCAATATTGCATGATCATCTTCACGAGAGCTTATGTAGCTTACTGTGGTTACACATATTCACACTCTAACTATAATGCTCTCTGATCCTAGAGTGTGTCAAACACCTCTGTGTTCTGTGGCATTCTAAGAGTGATAGTATGCCTAGCATTTTATCATCTTGAAAAATTCATACAAATTGATCAATAACTACAGTACAAGTTGTAAGAAATGAGCAGCAGAAATCCTGACAAACATTTTACAGGGCTTGGGAAACAGCTTTCTAAAACTGAACAGAGTGAAGTCCTTTCTACAGGATACTAATGGCAAGTTCAGCATCCTCTTAGGGAGAATCTTGTGCCCCATGAAACCTTTAGGCTTGATTCTCAAATCACACTGCTAAACCTGGCTCTACACCTGGCTCTACATTTAGCCCACCAAATTCAAAGGAAAAAATGCAGATTGACCGCAGCATAAGTGAGAACTGGGTCACTCAGGTCTTACACCATTCTACATGGGACTCTGTGAGAGGCTCAGGATAGTTTACTTTCTGTTGGACACTTCAGTGTCAGAAGTGTATTTGCACGGAACATCTGTAGAGCTCTTCATTTAAATGCTGGCATGCCTTCTTACACCTTTTTCATTTCCATATTCAGCTCTACTTAAGTAATCACTGAATTGAATTATGCTACTATTTCTAGTGCATTTCTTTTCTTCTGCATTTCCACCTTAATTAACTATTTTTTTTCCTTTCTTTTCTGTTAAGTATAAAAAACATTAAGTGAATCCAGAGAGATATTTTACCCGCATCTCGTTTTACATTCACTCCTTAAATGATAAAATTAGAATCCTACTCTTAGACGAGGTGTCAACATTTGCCTAACTTTATTCATAGAAGCTTATAAGTAGGTCACCAGCACAAGTCACCCAGACAAAGATCAATTGCAATTACAGAAGTGTCTTAGCTCTGGGATGAAATTCTCATTTTAGTGTACTTGATAGCCATGCAATTTTGTCTAATTTACAGAACAGTAAAGCAACTGGTAGATTTTCAATGTTAAAGCACTTTTCATTTTATATACATAATGCAAGACTCTAGAAATAGAGAGAGAGCAATGGTGCACAGTGTCATTCTCAAAAGAGAGCAACAAGCAAAAGAGCTACAGAAATTAAAGTATGAATTATTCTAACAGAGGACAAATTAACTTGCATTGTTCCTTAAGTAAGGAACTTCTTTCCTTACTTAATTCCTTATTAAGAAGGATTTGCAAGGATTGTTAATGATTTCACCCAAAGAGTGAACAGAAACATTACAAAAGTACAATCATTCCTTTACCCTAAGTGTGAATAAGGCTGTCTTAAAGTGTATTTTTCCTAGTGTAACTGAGGAAGTTACATTCTCTTGTAATACTTGCATTTATCAATGTAAACAACAGCAGAAGATGTCATGATGATCTAGGTGTATTTGGAGAAAATGAAAAAAGGTCTCCTAAAATATGCAGTTAATCAGGTGGGTTGTGTGCTTTTCAGATTGTTTTCATGCATATTTAATCAACCTGAGGCAAATACTTATGCAAGATAAAATAGGTACCAGTCTGTGTCCCAGGCTGCTCTGTTTCACAGTCTTCCAATATAGATTTTTTTAAAACTTGAATTAATTATTTAAAAAATGCTCAAAAAACATTTTCAGCAGGTGGCATAAACCAAGAAAAAGCCAACAAATTCACAAACTAGCAACAAATCCTTAGCTCAGTTCAATAGTTCAATGCAGTATCAGTAAGATGACTAGATTTTCAATAATTGCTTGTGGTTTTACCCTTTTTAATCAAGATTGCTGAAATACAGGGATATATGCATTAAGCATGGAAGCACTGAAATAACATAGGGGGAAAAGTCTCCCAAATATCCTCCATTACCCAAAACCCTACTTACACACTAGCGTGGAGATACACTTTCTCACACCCACATGTGTATCTCTATAGAAATGTGAGCCTGACACACACACATGGGTGAAACGTATGTAGCCACACACCTACAGGACTACACACAGATAAATATCACCTAGGAATAAACACACATTCCTATGAATCTATACACATATACACCTATATGCACCTAAGCACACACAAGCATAGATATGCACAAACACACATCCAGAGACACGGGAACACAGGCAAGGTGCATACATAAGCACAAACAACTCTAGGAGCACCCACATATACCTGTACAGCTAGATGCATACTCACATGGACAGATAGATATACAAGCACATATGAAGGAGAATTTACATTAGCTCTAAGATCCCTGCTATTTTCTCCTTTCTGTTTGAAGCCTTCCAGTTTTTGGACCCTGGGGTGAGCTGGGTCTCTGGGAGACACCTCTGCAGGAGCAAAGCCCTTCCACTTTCTTTAAGGTTCCCCACCTCTCTCCCAGCAGCAGATCCAGGGAGATAAGCTGGGTACCCAGCACAGCTCTCCCAGCTGCTGGCTCGGCACTTTCCAGCCCAGCTTAAGGAACGGGAGAGGACAGCGTGCTTAAGATCTCTTCCCTTCACCCCCAAAGCCTGCCTCTATGGGAGCAGGTACCTCTGGGCAACATCTGGACACGGCTGCTTTGCCCGGGGCCAGCCAGCCCCCTTTATGGCCACCTCCCCCCATCCAGCTGTGGAGCACCGGGGTCCCCCTGCACCCTACCTCCCCTCCACAGGAGTGACAGCCTGAGCCCCCCGGCACCACCCTCTCCTGGCCCCTGGCTCCCATCAGCAAACCTCTTTGTAAAACGCTGCTCTAAACTTTTTTTTTTTTTTTTTTTGTTCCCGTGGCTGCACAGCCTGCAGTCCTCCAGGCAGAGGCAGGATGCAGGGTGTAGGTTGCAGGGACCCGGGATGCAGGGACCTGGGATGCAAGGTGAGGGATGTGAAGACTGGGATGTGGGATGCAGGGATGGATGTGAGGACCGGGATGCAGAGATCCGAGATGTGGGATGCAGGGATCAGGATGTGGGATGCAGGGTCCAGGACGTGGGCTAACAGTGCCCAGCTCCTTACCGTGCCGTGAAGGTAGGTCCCGGCGAGGGTCTCCAGCTGCTCTCGGGCATCGCGGGCCTCCTGATGTGCTCGTTAAACATCCACCGGGGAGTCTCACCCCCCAAACTTGCGTGAGCTGCTTCCTCTGGGAACAGTCACGGTCTCTCCCCCCCACTTTGGATCGGATCCCGATGGAAACTCATCAAGGCCTCCTAAGCGGTCGGGGGTAAGGCTGGGAGGGAGGAGGAGGAGAGAGGGACAACGGGAGGGAGACACTGCGATCACCAAGTAATCGTCCCCTTCCCTTCCCCTCTCCTCTGGAGCACCCGCTTCCCGTTCCTCCGAGCAACTTTGCCTCTCCTTGGCCAGGCAGCGCCCGGTACCAGCGCTGCTAATTGGGGTCCCCTTTTGCAGCCTGGCATCTTTCTAGATCTCCTCTCCTTCCCGGGCAAAGGGGATTGGCGCAAAGCTTTAAATTAGGAGGCGACCTAGAGTTGCAAAGACAAGGAGGGAGAGCCGGCTGGCGTTCGCAGGCTGCCTCTCCCGGTACTCGGGGCGTGCGGTAGCTCTGCGGAGGGGCTGCCTGAGGCTTATTCCTACCATTTATTCATTCACTGCGTTCCTACGTCTAACTTGGGAGCTGCCTATTGCTCCTGGCACGGCCGGGAGCGGGGCTGTGGCAGGGAGCCCTCGGAAGGGGACCCGCCGCCGTCCCCATGCTGCGGGGCTGTTTAACGGCACGGGCAGAAGAGCAGTGGGGTCCCGGGGGGGGACACGGAGGAGGTAAAGGGGGGGAGAAAAGACACGGGGACGCTGCTGTCGCCTGGCAACCCTGCATCCCTGCCCCGAGCATCCTTCCCTCAGCCGCCTGATTGGACGTGGCCGGGGGGTGCCGCCCCTCCGAGGATGCTGCGCCCCAGCACTGCGCCTTGGCGCATCCTCAAAAAGCCGGGAGCGGGCAGGGGACCGCGAGCAGAAGCGAGAGCCGAGGCAGCCCAGGGTGCCGTGTCGCCGTCCTCTGCCTCCCCTCTTCCAGCTTTGCTTCTGCTCTACATCTCCTAGAAAAAGAATAATCTGTATGCATATAGACCCAAATATACAAACATTTCTGTTTATAGATAGATAAGGAAACATATATCCTACATATTCTACCTGCATTATCTATATTCTCTACATTATCCCTCTATATTCTCTCTCTATTTCTAATGCTCCCATAAGGGAAGACAAAAGAGAAATTGTTCCTGGAGAAAGAGCACTCCAGAGTGCAGCAAAGCTGGATGCAAAAGGAAAAAAAAAAATAGAAAAAAAAAAGAAAACTATGTTTTGTGGTATATGTGTTTGAAAACCAAAGGTTTGCATCACCCAAAATGTTAACGGGAGGTCGTGGTCCTAATTCTCTCCTAAAGAGAGAATTAAACACCATGAGGTGAGTGTAACATCAGGGAGGGTGGATGGATTGACTTGCTGCATGGGGCACTCACCGCTGGAATGAGATGTGGCTGCACTGCTCGTTCTCTGCTAGGGGGGACGGTGAGCAGCTGCTGCCTGCTGGTTGAGTGTGGCATGGAGATGGTGTCTGTAAAATCCCAGTACCTCCCTTTGTTACAGCTTCAGATGGGACATGGTGCATTTCTCACCCCTGAATGTTCAGCGGGGAGATAAACCCCATCCGCTTCTCCTAGAGTGCTTCCCCCACCCTCGGGCTTGCCCCCAGCCCAGCTCCCCACTTGCTCACCGTGAGCGCTCAGGTAAGACAAAGAAAGAGGCACTGCAGTCAGGAGCTGCAATCCAGCAACTCACACGGGGCCACTATTGTTCCAGCAGCCCCGGTTCCAGTGAGAAATTAAGCCAATTCAAAGTAAAATGAAATAAACCAAGAAAATCTATCCCTTGTTTTTAATATTTTGTGTTAAGTTATTTAACATCTCTTTACTTTTGTGATCTTCCCATTACGTTTGAGCTGCTTGGCTAATTTTATAAGAGTATTTTTCTTGGAAGCCAAGGACATTTGCTAAAATGTGCATGTTAAACTGTTTCATTAAGGACTTCAAAGTTAAGCTGGAAGCAAAATGAAGTAGTCCAGTTCCTCTCAGGGTTACCCTACTGTAAATTGGATTAAAAGTACATAAAACATTGCAGTAACATCAGGGTAAACTGGAATAAGTAGGAAATCAGTCTCCTGTCCTTTAAATCACAGCACAGTGTGACAGACAAGTCTGGAATTTTTTTTTTTCCACTCTTGCAGGCTGATTGCCAGGAAAGTCTAGTGGAAAGGAGCATCTGATTCTGCATTGTCTTGTACACAGTAGTCAGGGCTCAAAGTGAGTAGGAAAGTAATTTTTTTGGTTGGATAGGATATAAAACCCACTGTGTATGAAATTGGTCACCATAGGTACCAAGTGGAATTTGGCTCAGAGATACTGTAAAATTTTCAGCAGGCAACTTTTGTAGGGGCAAGGCAACCTGGTCACTCATGCCTGTGCTTCAAGAAGTATCCTTGGCACAGATGGCTTATTCTTTTTCCATACTTGCTCCTGTGCAATGTCCCGTAACAGTCCATAATGCTGCTACCCCTTGCATTTCCATCTGATTTATGGCTACTGAGAAGCAGGAGAGTAAACCTACCCAGCTGGCCAAGCTGCAGGTGAAGACACATAGATTTCAGTCCTACTTTCTGCCAGTGCTCTTCCTCTGCTGATTCTTCTGGCACAATGGGGTCACATTTCATCCATCAGAGCACCTATACCAGTCGTCCCCAAAACAGATTTTGGTGATCTTATTCCAGCGTACAATGGGCAGAACCACCTTTATTTTTTTTGTAGGGAAAATATCTGTGCTGCTGTTCTTTCTGGGGACAGTACGTGCTATGTGCAGAAGGTGTTGTGAAGATGCAGTCCCACACTAAGCATGTATTTTCAGACAGTTATTTACCGAGATGAGTACACAAAGAGGTACGACGCAAGGTGATCCAGAGCTCTAATAAGCTGTGTTTGGGTGTTACTAAGCAAATTGCTCACTTGAAGCTAAATTGTGCACCTTATGATACACTTGAATGTAGATATACCCACGGTCAGACACAGCAATCAGACAGCGTAAGGTCTGTCAGGGGACAGCTCTGAGAAAATAATCAAGAGTCCTCAATGTCTTTGACCTAGATCCATAGAAGAAGTCTTAATATGCTATTTATTTGTTTATTTTCTTTCTGACACAAAAAAAGTAAAAGCAGAATTAAAGTTTCTGTAATAGAGATATTTTGCTCTTGTGAATTATCTCTTAGTGAAATAATAGCTCTAGAAATTTAAAAGACATTTAATTCAGTTCAAAGTGAGTTGCCACATCATATTATACTGAGTTCACAGGAAGGTTTGATGAGCAGAAGAGTTTGTTTTTATAAAATTCATGAATGTAATTAATTAACAGGCTTAGCACCACAATTAAGCAGGTGCATATCTTTTTCTTAAATGGAATTTCAGCATGAGTTTCAAGATTGCACACCTGGGAACTTTCCAATTTTACGTTTGATGGCAAGATACTGTTCCAGAAGAGCACTTTGTAGGGTTCCCTAACTTGCTATAAACAGCTGTTTTGAGACACGCTCAAGTTATTTGCAGATTAAAGCCTAAAGCAATGCGTTAGGAAAGTTGCAAGCGTGCATGTACAGTCAGTGAGTGATCTATGGATTGGACCCATCCTGCCTGAATAATTCATGAGATCTATGATCTTTTCTCCTTTCCTGGGGACCTTACAGAAATGGACAGGGAATAGGGCCATGGATCAATGAGTTCTTCTGGCAAATTCCCCCCTGCTACTTGATTTCCAACAGCTCTGCAGCTGCTTCCTTTGTGTGTGACTGAGCATAATCCTATCCTGTGGCCAGCTAACCTGAGCTGACAGTGGTGGTCATCACTACAAGATGAAAGCTGACATAGCTCAGTGGCTTGGGGTCACACATCAGCTAGAAAAGATAGTGTTCTCCTGAGAGTCTGCCAATCTCAGGGTGCCAAACACCAGTTTGGTGAAAGATGTGAGTTATTCTTCCATTTTTGGGTAGCCACAGGGGTCCAAAAATATCTTCACAACACTGTGGCCAAGGCGGTCTCCATCTCTGGAGATTCGTGGACAACAAATTGTTGGTGGTTGATGCGGAGATCTTCAAAGCCCCACACTGTTTGGCTCATCCCTCCCTGCCAATCTTAGGTGACACTGAGATATTACAAAGGAACAGCCCAACAGCACAGGGCTTTCAGTGGGACATGTAACTGTAATTAGTAATTCTAAGGGAGATCCACAGTTATGAAAATTGTGCAGGGTGTCATTCCTAAGGGCTTCATGGATCACCATGGACAGTTATGCACTGTGCCAACAAGTGACAATCTAGTGTGCTTTTTTCCTGGAACAAACATGCACTTCTCACTTAACTATACTAATGGTGGATGAACTTCATCATGAAGCTTGTCATCAAGATGTAATATCTACTTTTCTTATTGTTAAGTGATTTTGAAGGGATTTTAGGTTAATACACATGCTGCTAAAAGCACCCATGTACTTTCCTACTAACAACACTTATCCTCTTGCAGCTGATTAGCACGTGACATGCTGACGTGATGTTGTTATTTCCTGTTATTTTCTGGGATATTGGCCTGACACCAACATGACGTGCTTAGGCACTTCTTGGGCAGCATGAGCCTTTTTCAGCCAAAAGGAAACTCTGACTATAAGGCTCAATCCAGCAAAAAACTGGGCTTCACAGGTACACCACGTGAAGGAAAGCTGTGCTCCATGTTGTCTGTGTAAATCCAGCATCACCATCCGTTCTTCCTCTAAATCGCGGGACCATCAATGCCTCTACCTATCCTCTTCCTTTTCTCCAGCCAAATTTCTCATCTCTTTCAAGGAGTCTCCCTCTGCCTTTTTCACTTTCTTCCCTCTACACTTTAGACAGTTGACCTCATTTATCTACTGCCGGTGAGGATGTTCAGGTCCATGCTAGGCACACAAGTGTGCATATCCTACTTTTACACCTCAGCCATTCCCAAGCCAAAATCCTACAGCAGTTTGTGCAGGTGCAGGGGTGAGCACAACTCAGGCTCTGCCTGGTGTATGCCTGGTATCTGCAGCGTGCTTCAAACCACCTCTGATGTCCATTGCTCTGTAGCTAATTTCCCCTGTCCTCCCTCAGTCTTCTGTTAACTCTGTGGTATAGGAGGCAATATTTGACTTTTGAGAGGATGCTTGCCTTTCCCAGAAGAGGTTGAGGTCTTCCTCACAGGGGAACAGGACATGGCATGGTAGCACATTGTAGTCTCTATGACATTCCTTAAATTAATGCAGGCATCTGATCCCATTCTACAAAATCCTGCTTATATGTTTTCCTACCACATGAGTAACAGGGTACCAGATACAAGAATCACCTTACACATTTTGCTTTTGACAGAAATCTCCTTTACATTCCTCTGCATTATTATTTTCTTTATTAGTATTTGAGCGGTTAGCAATCTGGCTTCTTCAAACTATTCCTTCCTCCCTATCCCCAAATCCCCTAACAGCATCTCCAGTCTTTGGAAACATTCTCCCTTCCCCCATCTCCTTTCTCTGTAGGAATTACTGCATTTACATATTTTGTTTAAGGTGCTTAGGAATTATTGACAAGTTTGCTTTACCCCTAGGGGGTTATGGGACGCTGTCAAGCTGTGAGCCACTTAAAGCATCGACTGGCTGGTAGAAGGGATTGCTTGTGACTCTGAATTAGGGCACGGGCCAAGAAATGTAGCACAGTGCTGTCAGGGACTGTGGCACACAGATCCATTTCCTTTATAATCCTATCATATCTCTGACCTACCACATACAGAGCAAGGCAAAAGATCTACATTTTCCCATTAGCTAAAGAGATGGGCTTCCTGCAAAATAAATTTACTCACAGCCCCTGTGCCACTGTTTTGCAAGCCTGAAAACCTTGATTTTATTATGTTGGTGAGTGTATTTCAGACTCCCTTCACACTGAGAATCCATCTGGATATACTACTGTCTAAATGTCCTGCTGAGATTCTTCTTTGCCACTAGTTAAAATGAATAGCTAAATTTATAAACAGGAAGTTTATTGTGTTTGTCTATTGAAAGACATTTTGGATTTTATCTTGGCTGGGATATCTGTTGATAGCATTTATTTTTCTGTTATTTTTCCTTTTTTATTATTTATTTATTTTTATTTTTTTTCCCAACCATTTAATTTTATTAGCACTCCTGAAAGGAACAGTGAGTCCATAGTTAGAAAGCTAAAATAAAAGGACTGAAGTTCCTGGAAATGAGACTGGGAAAAAAAAAAAAAAAAAAGTAAAAATCAGAGGTTAAGGCCCTTGCCAATCCATTAACAAAGACAAAACACTTTCTGACAAGGAAGGTGTACCTGTACTTGGAAAACTGCTGCTAGCACAAAAATATAATAGAGCAGGTAGTGAGTAAAATAGCATTTGGGCTGTTTTAAAACCTTTTTTTGAACTTTTTTTTTTTTTTTTTCTGACAAAAAGTCAGAACTCTGTTGTCCTCTTGGACTTAAAAAAGAGAGGAAATATAGGCAAATTGAGGGAGACAAAAAAAATGTATGTTTTTCTTCATCTAGTTCTATTTAAATTGCACACCAGTAAATGTGGTTAGGAGAATAACTTGAGGTTGTAAAGCAATCCAAATTTAGCAAATATGAGAATTAACAGTGACAGTGGAAATTTAATCCATCTCCCTTGCGCATATGCAAGTTGATACACTCTTTAATTGGTTTAATAGTCTTTTTTCTTTTGCAAAGAATCCTGACACATTCAGCACCCTGAAGAAATAGGGCTTTGTCAATAGTTTGATTTCTCTGCATTGTTCTATGACTCTGCCTTATATTCTGTGTACTGTTCATACCCTCAGTTATAGAAGTAATGATACAATCTCCAGCAAAACATTCTACTGTTCTTTTGAACTTTTTGTTTCCCCATTTACTTTTACTTCATTCCTGAGGTAAGGGTAGCTGGGAAGGAGGTTGGTGGCTCTTTCTTTTACTGGCCTTTTACAAACTCTTTTCCAAAGATATGTTATTTTCAAACTTCATAAGGACATATATCTATGGGTCTTTCCTCCCTGCTTCACATATAACAAGGGAAGGTGAAGTCACCTCCAGACTAAGCAAAGCCCACCATCTCTAGCATCTGACTTCCTGTTACAGGGGCCTGACAGAGTTGGCTCTGTCAGAAGAATTGGAGAAGAAACACCACTTTCTTTTCCTTCGTTCGTTCCTTCCTTCCTTCCTTCCTTCCTTCCATTCTCTCTTTCCCTCTTCCCTCTTTCCTATTCCTTCCTAATAATTCCTAACATCTTCTTTGTCATTTTGTCAGCTGAGCTGGCATTTTCAGAGAACTATCCTAAGCAATAATAGTTAGAGTCCACTGTATCATATGCATAAATGGAGTTACTTTTTCCTCATCTGCACTGTTTTACCTTCATTGACAATGACTTTCATCTGCAATTTTATTGTACAGCTGGTCAATATTGTAAGCTTCTTTTGTATCTTGTAGCTGTTAGTCTGGATTTTTACTATTCTGAACACCTCTCTATATGAACAAGAGTGTCATCTCTCATTAGACAATCATTTTCAAGATCTTTCCAGACTATGTTTCCTAGACATGTTACTATGTCTAGTTCCTAGAACAGACATTGAGGAACACACTGGGAGTCTTCCTTCATGGTGAAAATTTGACATGAATTCCTATCCTTTGCTTCCTCATTTTCAACTGCTTCCTACACACTCTTGTCGTTGCTAAGTATCCTTGAGAGCCTTTTATGAGGAGATTTGTCAAAAAGGTTGCAAAGATAGTGTATTCTTTGCTTATGGGCTCCAAAGTGCTCTTCAGACTTGGCTGTCTCCATATCAAGAACCTATTCCCAACAGATTGTTCTGCACATTAATTAATACTATTCCTTGCCATAGTTTCCTTAGCACTTTTTTGGTCTGACAGACAGATTTATTGGTCCATATTTCTTCAGATTACCCTCAAAGTGTTTTTAAACAACACTTGACATGCTCTACTCCTTTGGTAACAAAGATGATTTAGGAAATAGCGTACAGACCACAGGCAGTAGGTCAGAAGTTTCATGTCTCAATTTCTTTATCTTGGGTCTGACAACACTTATTGTTCATTTTATTTTATTTTATTTTATTTTATTATTTATTTATTTTTTTAATGTCTCTGCTCTTGACATCTGGATTTGAGACAGTTCCTTAGACTTGTCATCTGTAAAGTAAGGCTTTGGTGAGCACTGATGCAAAACCTTCATTTAAGTTTCCTAGTTTCCTCTTATAGCCTTACCATGCTTGAGTGCTTCTTCTATGTCTTAACTATTCATTGTCCTCTTAACCCTGGCAGCTTTTACCTGATGTAGTAAAGAAGAAAAAAATACTATTTCCCTTTATGTTTTTTTGCACCTTAGAACATTTTTTGGCTTAGTGCATGACACTGAAGATTTTAAGCATGTTAAAATAATTACTTAAGTACTATCTGTAAGACCAGCAGGCATGCAGTACAGAAGGGAAATATAAATAAACTATGGTAAAGATGAATTTCACAACTATTTTTGAAGGCATGAATATTTGTGGTCATGTGACTAGTAGAGTATGAGGTAGATGCCAGGACTCCTTAAGTCAATTAAGTAGAATCCCAAAGTATATTTCCATCTGCCTCTTCCACCAGTTCAGTGATACAGGATTACTTCATCAACTGTTATCATGTTGTCAAACCTTATTGTAGAGAGCCTTGCAGAGAAATAAATGGGAAATACTTTGCTGACCCTGCTCAAAAGAATGCTCATTCTTTGGATGGGCTATTTCATTTATGACTCCCTGACCTTTTTGGTCATACTTATAAACATTAACAGTGTTAGAGATATTACACTACCAGTAAAAAAGACTTTTTTTTTTTTTTTTCTCTTTTTCTGTGCCTGGTTCATATTTCCTGAATTGTTTTTATGAGAGCAGAGAAAGAGAGTTCAACTTATTACACCAGACAGATCAATATATGTCTTTTTTTTTTTTTTTTTTCTTTCACTACAGTAGAAAGATGAAGTTGGCTTAGTTGGTTTTATAGCTTACAACTAACTTCCTTTACTTGAGGCTAGGTACACCTGAAGGAAACCTGTGCATGTTAATGAATAAAAAGGCTTAAGGATGTCTGCAGAGAAAAGGCACTTTTCCAGCACAACATGGGTCTTATTGACATTGTTCAACAAGAGAAAGAGGAAACTAAGTGCTTGCAAAAGATCTGGCATTATTTATTGCAAACAGTAAGTTACAACTACTGCACACACACATACAAACACATCCTGCTAAGTGCTTGAGATGGGCCTGTGTTGAGAGGTGACTGTCAGAATAACTCTGAGTTTCCTAACCTGCTAGTCACATACAAAGTAATAAAACACTTGTTAAATGTATAAATGCAAATAAACACAAGGATATTTAGAAAAGTCATTTCTGAAGAATATGATGATGCTTCTACAGCAGTCTGGAATATCTCCAGGTAGAAATGCATGTCAAAAAGACAGCATTATCTTTGAAGAAAAGCATGCGGAAGGACAAAGTTGGAGGTAGAGCTTAACTAATACAATCCTAGCTAAGGCTCATAATAGTTCTCAAGCTTATGCAACTACAAGCATTGTTACATGGTTTATAGATATATACATAACACATATTACATAAATGTGGTGCGTAGTAACCTTAGCTGAGATGTGGTGTCACTGCAATAAATACTTTGTGTGTTATGTTTTTTTCTACAGCTATTGTCAGTCAAAACATACAAATACTATTGCTTTAAAGCCTTATTATTGTTTTCAAGTTCCATGGCCCCAGAGAGGGACGGGCTGCAAAACATGTGCATGCAACTCCATAAGTGTTACCATAGCCTCTCAGTAGGCACTGGCCTACTCAGTGTAGACACTGGCTTGTACTGCTGAAATCAGTCAAGATAATCCTCCAGTTCCTTTCCAAGGTTCCCTTCCACTGCTCCTAAAAAATGCATCACAATTTCAGTGCTGAGAAGCACAGCTTTTGGCTTCTGAAGCAGTTAGTGCGTCACGTAAGGAAGTACAATGTGAAAATGTAGGTATCCAATCATGTGTGGCATCGCCCATCTGAGTGTGGCAAAGGCAAGGAGCGGTTGTGTCAAGTTGGTGCTGCAGAAGCCACAGAAATAAATCCCTGCCACTGGTGAAGCAGATGAGACAGGCAAAGTAAAGATTTGATTTGCCATTGATTATAATGTTAAGTGGTTGATTCACCATCCCTGGAGGTCTTTAAAAGACATTTAGATGTAGAGTTTAGTTACATGAGGATAGAGAGGATATGAGGATGAGAATATGAGGAGGGCTTAGTGATAAGAGGACTGGTTAGTGTTAGGTCAGAGGTTGGACTAGGTGATCTTGGAGGTCTCTTCCAACCTAGATGATTCTGTGATTCTGTGACAATCTGAGGAACTGAGATGGAATGAAAAAGGCCAGTTGACAGACTAGCTCTAAATTATACTTGTTGAGAATTAGACCTCAAGATTGTGAAGCTCCTATGGTGTAAGTGGGTACAAAGGACAAATTACTTTCAGACAACGGAGAGAATCAACTTATTTATTTCTATATTTTATAGCACTAAAATTGATGCAATTTTAGGCATATGTTTAGATGTAGAATGTTAGATGATTCACATTTTTAAACAGCCTTTTTCCTCTCTTAATTGTAAAATGAGTCTTGGGGGCCAAATGAAACAGAGCAACACTCCGGGCATTTGACAAGGTGAATACCTCTGTAAATGCCGTAGTTGATGTCCATGTCTGAACCCTAAAGTAAGCTCTGACAGTTGGAAATGAATGTGGCAAGGTAGTTGGAAAGGTCTGCAGCCTCCCTGCAGCAATGCTCATCCTCTCTTCCCATCATGAGACTGCTCCTTGGCTGGGTCCAGGGGCATGGCCAAAGCAGAGCCACAAAATCATCCCCTTCCTTTGCAGTATTATTAATACTGACTGAAGCTGAGAGAATTAGAAAAAATGAAAGAAAGAAGGAAAGAAAGAAGGAAGGGAGGAAGGGAGAGAGGAAGGAAGGAAGGAAGGAAGGGAGAGAAGAAGGAAGGAAGGAAGGAAGGAAGGAAGGAAGGAAGGAAGGAAGGAAGGAAGGAAGGAAGGAAGAGAAAACAAAAGAACAAAAAAAAAAGAATGAAAGAAAGAACGAAAGAAAGAAAGAATGAAAAAAAGAAAGAAGAAAGAAAATCCCTACTGCTTTTTTTGATTTGGGGCACCAGAGGACCACAGTAATGGATGTACCTGGTTCACCTTGATTTATACAGTATCTTCCCAGTTACTCTCATGTATTTAATCCTTTTGTGCCAGCTGGAAGTTGAAAAGTATGGACTGCAAAAAGTTTAATTACATATTCTAATTAAAAGAAGTAGCAAAACAAAGCAAAGCAAAACAAATGAATGGTATTAATCTTAAGATTTATAAAACCTTACTAAGCCTAAAAATCATTCCTATGTGAGTAAAAGCATTCCTTTACCAAATGTGAAGAAATAACATTGGGGGAGGGGGGAGGGGGAATAAAACCAACAGATATTAAGTTTTGTATTTTACAGTTATGTGTTATTTGCCTTAGAGACAGAGCAACAAATATTTTTGTAACAGACAAGTATACTGGCTTTCCCTGAATGATGCATTCATGTTTTTTTCAAATTTTAATGTTGCTAACAGCTATTCTTTCAGTAAAGACACATTTTTGTAAACAAACTCTGTTTACCTTATGTTACTTCTTACAGTGCAAAAACTTCTGCATTTATACCTATATTAAATACAGACCTGTGATATGATATGAATGGAATATCCTGCAAAGCCATTTGGTGACTGAATTTAAAATGAACTTTGCAGTCTATCACTTGCACTGTTTCTTAATCTATTGCTTTTGGACATTCTATTACCATAAACCCCTGAGATGCTCTTAATAAAATCATAACAAACACAGAAAGATAAAGCCCAAGTCATCTCAAAAGTGGGACACACTCTAGGCCAGTTATGATTTATTTTTTTTTTAATATACACTTTTCTTCCCAAAATCTTCAATTTTCATAGTTGATATGTCTTTTAATGTGGAAGGGAAGTTTATACCATGAGAATGAGGTTTTCAGTTTTTTGAGAAGATTTACCACTTAGTATGGGAGGTTTCTAAGTGTTTCAGCTTTCAATGCCTTCATTATCCAGTCAAAGAAAATTTATTTTCTTCCAAGAAAATGTATTTTAGACGGTTTGGGGATCAGATTCACATATAAAAATTAAGTGCCTGAAGACATATTAAGATGCTATCTAATTCAGATTCCCCTGGTATTAATAGAAACTCCATCTCATTGCACCTTTAAAGCCCTTGTTTTTGGTGGGTCTGCAAGGAACTTGGGAGCCTGCCTTAGTTTTTCTGCATGGTGTGGAACAGCCCAACATCTACCTCATGACTAAGTAACATCAGCATCAATGAAATAATTGTTTCCTAACCATTGCTTGCCTTAGCTGTGAAGCATGATCCTAACCTACTATGCTGGTGACCTTTTGCTAATACATTTCTTCAGAGCCTACCACACGCAAAACATGTTACAGGGAGCTTGTGATGTGCTTGTTCTGCACCTCAATTGAGACAGCAGCTCTTTCATCATTTTTAGGGGAAATGCTGATGAGGAGAGATCCCCTTGGATCTCTCATTTGCAAGCTTCTTTTTGAAGACACTGACAGAATATGCAAGATTCATCTGATGAAAGACACATATAGATAATATAGATGTACTCCCATGAGCTACCCATCCTGAACTTACTTATTACATGCCTACCTTAGGATGAGGTGAATTGGTATCTGAAGATGCCTTTTCCTCTCCATTGACTCCAGCAACCAGCTCAAGTGAAGATGACTACCCTGTAAGATTAAGAGAAATGGTTCCTATTCCCAGTAACAATTCCATATTCCTTCAAATGCTTATGTAGAGGACACACTGTGGGACCACTCATATTTGTAGGGTTACTCATATGCACCAGTGCTTCCTATGTGAGTGCAACTTGTAAGAGACAGGCAATCAAATCTGTCCCTCTTCATACAAATGGGCTCACTCATGCTGTTCAGGGATGTGATATTTCTACCTTCTTCTGGAAAATACCTGTTAAATACCTTTCCTATTGACAGATTATAATTATATATTAATTCATGATAAGATCAGCAAAAGACAAGCAGTGTGAAGTGAATATTTCAGGCCTTGTTGTACTGGAAAATTTGTCTTACACAGACTATACAGAGCATTCATTTAGAGGATTTGCCATATTGTTAAGCCCTGTCCTTTTTTCCTTCATCCATCATTTTACCTCTGGTACAGAGCTTTGATGCTCCCTCAGCCTCTGCCAGACTCTCTGTCCTTTCTAATGACTTCCTTTTCAGTTTCATTGGCTTTTCAATACCATGATTTTAAAGGGCTTCCACCCTTCATTCTCCAAATATTTTTCCCTGAGCGTGTATCTTTTTATACATCCGCCATTTGCCATATTTTTCTTAAAAATAATTAAATTATTTGCCTCCACTCTGTGGATTAACTATATCTTGGTAGCCCTGAGCTGCTCTCTTGGGAACCTATTCTTAATCAAAACAAAATATATTTCCTGCTCCAAAGAATCAACAAAGCAGTAGCAGATGTGGCTTCCTTGTAACTGAGTGCTCCCAGCTGTTTGTATATAAAGTCATCTATTTTGGGGCCTTTTTCATCTCTAAAACTTCATCTAGCAGGATGATGTATTGTCCCACATCTAAGGTGTGAAATGTCTGAACACAGCTGAATTCTGAATGAAGACACTGCTGAGAGTTAGTCTTGGTCAGGCAACCAACCTGAAGAGAAATGCCATATAATCATTCATATTTTGACTTTTTTTTTTTCCTTCTTCTTCTTCTTTTGGGTAGTGCCTCCACAATCAGCAAATTTATTCTCTGGGCAGTCATCAGAGTCACCTTCATTACTCCAAGTGACTGCATAGGAAGCCTAGCTTCCCAGTTAGAGTAGCTGTTATATTTATTTTTGGATGTTACCATACTTCAGTGCCTGAATAGATGTCTTGGACCTTGGTGTCCTCTTTAACAGTCCCAACACAAAGAGACCACTGCAAAGAAATCCAGTATTTCTTAATCATAAAATGTTTGAGTTTTGCTTCCTGATTTTGGAAAGCCTGAGGCTGCCAGGTTTGTTATAATATCCTTTTGTTATACCTCTCTGTTCTCCATTAAGCCTTGCCTCTTCATGCTTCTCCTCCTGTGCAAGGTTTCTTTATCTCATTTTTACAGAGACTACACTGCAACAATTCATTCTGTCCAAGCGTGTATTAAAATCAGCACTCTTCTTCTGGGGCACATTTACTTGTAGACAAAAGGAGGTAGGAGAACAGGACTTAGTAAAGGATCTCAGAAGCTTGTTTTGATGCTGGGAACAATTGCTCTTTCTTACGTGACTGTGGAGGAAAAGCTTTTTTTCTTCTCTCTTTTTTTTTTTTTCTTTTTCCCATCCCATGCTTTTATTTGAGTGGTGAGATTTTCAGTAACACCGCAAATACTTAAAAATGGGAGTGCTTTTGAAGTGACACCTCATTTCCTTTTGATTAATGAGCCAGTGTAATTAATCAATCCTTAGGTACTGAAAGCTTTACTTAATGATATTTGAAAATTTTATACAACTTGTTTCTCTAAAGTAAGGGTTTATTTGCTTTGTTGTTTTGTTAACAGCCAAAGAAGGACCAGAGATAACACCCGTCTGTTATTTGATGAGGAAGATCACCTCACAAATAGTGCCTTAGACTAACTAGAGATGTTTAATGCCTTCTTTGCCTCTGTCTTTAACACTGATGATGGTCCTGGGGCCCCCAGAGCCCTGAGATAGAGGATCTTGAATGGAGGAACAATAAACTCCTGGCCAACTCTGAACTTCTGTGGGATTTGCTGCTTCAGCTGGATATATATAAGACCACGGGGCCTGATGGGATTTGTCCCAGGGTATTCAAAGAGCTCACTGATGTAATCATGAGATTTCTCTCAATTATTTTTCAGTGGTTTTGGGATCTGGAGAGGTTCCAGTCAACCAGAAGTTGGAAAATGTCCCAGTTTTCAAGAAGGGCAAGAGAGAAAATCCTGGTAATTACAGGCCTGTCAGTCTTAGTGTCTGCAATACTTCTAAGGAAGATTATTCTGAGTGTTATTGAAAAGCACTAATGCAGTTATTGGTTATAGCCAACAAAGGTTCACAAGGGAAAGACTTGTTTAACTACATTTTTTTTTTTTTATGACAAGGTTACCCACCTAGTTGACCAAGGGAAGACAGTTGATCTATTTTGGTTTTTCAGTGGATGTATTTGGATGATGCTTTTTGAATTTCAGCAGACCTTCAGTACTGTTTCTCTAAGGATCCTCCTGGACAAAATATCCAGCATACAACTAAACATATGATGGATAAATAACTGGCTGATAGGTTGAGTTCAAAGAATTATAGCAAATGTGGACACATCAGGCTTGTGACCAGTAACTACTGGGGTTCCACAGGGCTGCATTTTCAGACCAGTTCTCTTTAAAGTTTTGATAAATGATCTGGATATAGGACTTGACTGCATACTAAGTAAGTTTGCAGATGATGCTAAATTAGGAGGAGCTATTGATTCCCTTGAGAGTAGAGAGGCCTTGCAAAGAGATCTTGACAAATTCAAGGGCTGGGCAATCACCAACAATATGAACAAGAGCAAGTGCTGCATTCTGCACCTGGGAAGGGGGAACACTGTCTGTACGTACAGACTGGGGTCTGAGAGGCTGGAGAGCAGCCCTGCAGAGAGGGACCTGGTTGTCCTGGTTGACTGCAAGCTGAACTTGAGCCATCAGTGTGCCCTGGCAGCCAGGAGGGCCAACCATACCCTGAGGTTCCTCAGGCATGGCGCCGCTAGCCAGTTGAGGGAAAGGATTGTCCCACTCTGCTCTGTGCTGGTGTGGCCTTGAGGTCTGTGTGTGGTTTTGGGCACCACAATATAAGAAAGATAAAACTGTTAGAGTGCCCAAAGGAGGGCTACAAAGGCGGTGTATGGTCTAGAGGGAAGGACGTATGAGGAGCGGCTGAGGTCCCTAGGTTTGTTCAGCCCAGAGCAGAGCAGGCTGAGGGGAGGCCTCATGGCAGCCTGCAGCTCCCTCATGAGGGGAGCGGAGGGGCAGGTGCTGAGCTCTGCTCTCTGGGGACAGCAACAGGACCCAAAGGAATGGCATGGAGCTGGGACAGGGGAGGGTCAGGCTGGGGGTTAGGGAAAGGTTCTGCACCCAGAGGTGGTTGGGCATTGTGACAGCCTTCCCAGGGTACTGGTCATGGCACTGAGCCTGCTGGAGTTGGAGAGTTTGGACAATGCTCTGAGACACATGACCTGATTTTTGGGCAGTCCTGTGTGAAGGCAGGAGTTTTGGTTTCATGATCCTTGTGGGTCCTTTCCAACTTGGGATATTCTGTGATTCTGTGATTCCTTTTGATTAATAAGCCAGTGTATCTCAATCAGACACCCAAAGCTGTGCTTAATGATATTTGAAAAAACCTATGCAACTTGTTTCTCTAAAGTAATAGACTAAGATGAGACCTTTCTGTTCCCTCCTCTGCTCTTTCCTCCTTTGAAACTCAATATAAATTCATATACATAAAACATATTTATAAGTTGATATCTTACCAAACAATTATGTTTTCCTCAGAAAGAAGTGCATCCAGCTTATTTTCTCTACTGTGTAAGTTCACACTGGTAATCAGCCAGACCATTGATAACAAGCATAGCAGACAGAGAAGTGTAATTTAATATTTTCATTTTGGTATGGTGTAGAGAAGTAATGTTAAAATGACAACTCTTACTGGGTGAAATATTATATTATGACCATGTAGAAAAACAAGAACAGATAACAATTACCTTAGAAAATTAACTGGGGAGAGTTTTCCTTTCTTTTCTGTTCCAAGATTATCCAACTTAACTTGTCTTGTGCCTCCAAGCTCTAGTACTTTACACTTAAGCTTTGTAGGTTTGTGATTCAACTCTGTGGATTGCCTGAGAGCAAGGAATCAAACCAAGAAACTTAAAGTGACTTCTAATTAACAGATAAGGTAAGGAGGAGGTTATTGCACTCCTTCATCTTATTTCAGTATCTTTATTTGGTCCTAATGATAGAATGGAGGGGTCATACCACCTTCACTCATGGTGCAACTACAAACTGTGCTACATCAAATTACAGAATATTTCTACTTAGTCTTTTCTTCTGCTTCATTTACAGTTAATGGTTTTTAGTGGCAGCTATTCACCATGTTGCCCAGCAGAAAAAGGGCTGCACACAAAAACCAGCACACCAGTTTATCTGTAAAATTGTTTATTGACACTTTTGACTCCAAAATTGTGTATGAATAATCCCTGTTCTGTTAGATGAGATTGCATGCAAAGCCTCTGACAGAGTTAGAACCTGAACTCGGTTTCAAACCAAAGCCTGAATTATTATTTTTCTAAGCACCCACTAATGTGATGTTCCATCATCTCCTTCACTCTTGAGATGAACTGTATGACCAGAGATGGTACTGACTATATGTACAATCAGCAACATCCCAGGAAGGAAGGGTGGGAGCTTAAAGTGTTTACTGCATGGATGGATACAGCTGACTGTGCAGTCTGTTTATAGGGAGGAGATAAGGTACTGAATTTTATTTTATTTTATTTTTGACCTTTTGCAGAACTTAGAATGGAAAGATTCATTCCCTAGGCTTCATGGACTATTTTGATTTTGATTTGACCTCCTTTGACCAGTATGGGAATTTAGATAACTGGCCTGAATGCAGGTGCCTGAGATGTGTCAGCTACCTCAGCACAGTCATGGAGTGTCATTTGAAATACCCTGGAATATCTGTGCTACCTGCATGCCCATAAGACACAGTACCTATGAAAGGCCAGTACCTTTTTGAAGCAGGAGCTAGAGGCCAGGCAGGATACTATGGAAATTTGTCTTTAGACAGCTGATTTGCACCCTTATATTGCAGACTCCCCTAGTCTTGCACTGAGTCAAGAAGAATCCTACCACCTCTCTGCAAGATAGCACTGAGATGTATATAAATAAAAATAATAACTTTTGCAGTACTGTTAGTGATGGAAATGGTGGATATTTGTGTTTGAAATTTTGCTCCAAAACCACAGGCAATCAAGGGAAAAAAGATCTATCCAAGGTCTATCTATTGGCTTCATCTTCAGCTGTATAAACTGTTATGCCTTTGTTCAAAAGAAATGAAATCATGTTAGTTGACTTTGTGTGAGTATAACCAAAGCTTAACCTGAACTTAAGCTCTAATTATACTTCATTTGAAGTATAATAAGAAGACAAAAGCTGCATCTATATCTTTAAACCTGAAGTTTCCCAACTACTAAATTAATGTGTTCGTTAGAAAAGTTGTGCCATTAAAACTGGTCAGAGACAGTTGAAGCCTCAAATGCTACTCATCATCCAAATCCAAAATGACCTTCACATCTATTTGAAACTTCAGTGTGATACTTTTGATCCCTCCTAAAACCTCCTTGATCTCTTGTGGAGGAACAATAGAGTTTTGAGTGACTGACAACCCAGTCTAGCTTCTATTGGTTTGAAGTCAAAAGTAACCCTTAAGACAATCAATGGAATTACACAAGAGTTACATTTACTTGGGAGTATATCCTAGTCAGAGCTATTTCCCAATTCCCACCTGGACAGTTTTACTGGGGGCAAAAGAACTTTGTGATTTTAGCAAGGGAGAAGCTGGCTTAATAATTCATAAATAAAATGTGCATGATATACATGATACTGGATTATTTATAAAATCAAAACGCAAACAGGAATCCCTCACTGTCATCTCAGGGGGAATCCCTGTGACACTTAATCTATATAATTTCAAATCTACCATGTAAACATCTTTTTAAAAGCCTTTAAATTTGGAATGTAATTGCTACTAGCTCTTGATTACACACAGGCTACATAATCTATCACTGAATCAAATAATCACTATTGCTGTTGGGAAATAGGGATTTATACAAGGGCCTAAAGGAGAACACTTTGTAGCAGGCAAGAAACAAACAAATCAGGGTTGGGTAATCAATCTCTGTAACATAAAATGCTAATGTTGTCCTAATAAATAAAAATTCTCTTCCATTGTTTGATATGCTCCCTAGGAAGCATGTCACTTAGCTTGTGGTATGCTCTAGTTTGGTTTAAAGTGGCACTACCATTAGTGCTTTAGCAAAATAATAATAGTTTCCTTTCATTTTCATAAAAGTAATTAAACTTATCAGTTTTCTTGTTAATGTAACAAGCCAACCAATAAATGGGCAAAAGAAGTTTTATTCATGGTATTTTCAAATTAGCATCTTATGCACCAGGGATTATGCAGATATGAGGTTCTGAATTAATGATTTTTATTTAAAAAAAAAAAAAAAAGAGAGAGAGGAAATAAGAATAACTTTTAGGGAAAACCATTTTTGTCAACTGCTGTGTTGAGGAAATGGTATTAATTATAGGATACCTACTAACACTTCATTGCAAGCTCACAATTTCTTCAGATCAAGTTAACCTGACAACTCTAAAATGACACAGAAATTTAAATTGCACTTAAATAACTAAATACCTTACTAGGGTGAGAAGTGAATTGCGTGTTAGGATGGACTTGGACTTTTTAAGGTACATTGAGCCTAGAGGATGCACTGAATGGAAGGATGCATTCTACTCGTGGAATGCAAATTAAAGAGCTCTGAAAGCAACTGCACCATGAAATCTGCTTAGAGATATACTGGTGAGTAAGGAGAGCAAATAACATTCCTGGAGGATTTATAATTTACATCGACCAAATTTCAGTCCTCTCATGAATACAAACACTCAATATATTTTAAAACAGAACCTAACATATTACTCACAGACAGGAATAGAAGGCTGTGTTTGATTTAAAAACTTGGAGAAGAGACAGAAAGATGGGCAGTCCTCAAGGTTGTTTTGCCCAAGGTTGTTTTGCCCAGTTATACACTCCCCAGTCTCACTTATAATGGTCATCACGATGAGATTCCCTATGCTTTAGAAGGTCAGTTATGCCAGAACAAAGCTCCAGCAGGGACTTTCTGCAGATCTTCGTGCCATATACTAGCACACAAAGTGGGACATCTGCAAACACTTCTGCCTGACTATGAAATCAAGAGAAGAAGAAAACAGAGATGTGTATTAAACTTTGTTGATTTCACCTCATTACAGCACAGTGTGGGCTTGTGTGTTATCCCTTCCCATCAGATGGCAGATTACAGACAGGAAAAATGAAGCTGTCAGAAGGAAACCTACCAAATACAGTATTTCTGGTCTCCAGCTAACGAGAGCTAGCAATGTTGCTCACGTGGGTGTTGCCACATGATTTTCTGAGTAGCTTCTTCTAGACTTTCTGGTCCATGAAGGTGACTAGTGAGGATTTGTCTTATAACAAAGCTTTATTTTTCCCATTTCTCCATGGAACTTTCATTATATCCTTTAACAAAATATTGTCATTATAGTCATTTTTGATAGTCTGATAGTCCTATGGGTAAGATACTTGATGTGATACAGGAGACATAAAGAGTTTGGTTCTGCTGCAGACCTGGTCTTAATCTAGATCTTTAAAGATGGTCAGACCCCTAAACGTAAGTATATGTTCAAGCAAGATTTTCAAGTCTACTAGCTTAAAGTACTTTTGTCTCTTTGATTTTGCTCAGCCTTAGGTATTTCAGGTGCGTGTACAGACGTGCAGCTGAAAAATTTCACAAGGTGTCTATCTTTAGCAGCCTGCTTTTCCCTTAATTTCTCTGCATAACAGCTGCCTTTAGCTGATCTCAGTCTTTAGAAAATTAGCAGGGTAGATACTATCTTTCTCTTTTTGCATACATATGCAGCCAGCACAGCATGAGTGGGCAACAGGGCTTCTGTAATAACAGTGAATGGTGTTTCTGTGCTTAATTGGATGACCGTAAGATTCAGAAGCAAGATTGTCTCCAATCAACACAATTTCTAAACAAGTGTTTTAAATTGCACTCTGAGCCTTCATGAAGTGGAAATTAACAGAAAAATCTCATCTGGACACGTGTGACCTTAGAAACATAGGAACAAGAATCTGCCAGACCCTTATCTTTTGAAAAAACATATGAAATTGGGCTTTATTTTCACTACCAGGCCTTACCTGATGGCAAACTTGCATTTGTATTCATTTATGTTCTTTAATATTGTGTCCAGGAAGACAAGAAATGATCTCAATATCTAAGCAGTTCACCGGGAATTAAAATTACCAGATTTCACACCCAGAATTTTTCATTGTGATCACCTAATTTGCTTTCCTACATAGGAGAAGTCACAGAATTTCAATCAGTAAAAGATGTTGAATTTTTGTTTCAAAATTTGTAGCTAGCTTTTAAAGAAAACAGTTACCCTATTTTGGAGAGCTATGGGGCTCAGTGAGATTTTACTTTATGATCTCCAAGATTCTTTTAATTGTTCAGTACATTAAAATAGCTGGACCTGCATGACTCATGCAAAGTAGCACACAGGAATCACATCTGCATTTTGGAGTCCTAATAGAGTGTTCTCTCTGGAAGGTGTCTTGACTTCTAATAAAAAAAACATTTGGGTTTTCCCTGCAAGCCTCTGACACCTTCCAGACCAGTCAGAAGAAGGGTGATAACTGTTGCCTATACACAAATTTGAAGTGATAGAGTGAACTGTCAAAACAGCACATTTGTCAAAGAAACATTCAAACATTTCACAATATTTTAAGAGAGCAAACAAATCTGTTTCCCAACAGCTGAGGTGATTACTACCCCCACCACAAGTTTTAAGGTCTATTTAAGTGATAATCTCTGCTGCCTTGAAATTTACAAAATAATGAACAGCTGCTCTGGCTGATCAAATGCAGAAGTAAGGTTGAGGTACTGATCTCTCATAAAAGCAGTTTATTGCATTTTGAATGTAAAGTCAATAGAGTTTTTGTTGTTATGTTGTTGATGCAGAACAAACCATAACAAAGATAAAAATAAACCTAGTTTCATACTCTAACTTTTGGAAATCTAACGGTGCTGCCTCTGTAACAGATATTTTAAGGATGTGCACATCAGTGTGGTTGTTGGGAAGGATGATTTGTATTCACTTCCTAGTGCTATGTCTGGGTACAGTGTCTTTACCTGTCTGCCTCATTTAGAATAGTATTTATTTATATATTAGTTATGTTTTTGAACTACATGTTCTTTCTTTTTTCCTTTTTTTTTTCTACTTTTTTTTTCCTTTTTTTTTTTTTTCTCTCAGTAATAATAGTTATTATAGTCAAAGCTTGCTAACTTGGAAGAAGAGAGTTTAAGAAGTATATGAGGAAATGATTTGAAAAGGAGAAAAATGTTTAGAAGGAGTGAGAACCTCTGAACTTATCCTGACTGGACTTATGCAAATATAATAAACCAGGCCTTATTTTGACCTTATCCACCCCATTTTTGAGTTTGAAGTAACCCCATTTGAAATGGAAGAAGATCTGTGGAAATAACTTTAACATTAAAAAACAGAAATATTTCATAGCACTTAAGATGTGACATTTGCTGAGGTGGGTTAGTAAAAAGAGAACCTTTTCCTCTCCTGAATGCTCAAATCTTGGATGCCTGGTCTGAAAGTATTTTTTCTTTCAGGTTTCTTCCCTAGGAGTAATCCGTCTTGGCTGAGGCTGATAGCTAGTCTTTCCTTCTTTTTTCTGGTTTCCTGGGTGAAGGAAGATGTTCATAGATCTACCTGAAACTGGGAATTGTAATTCTCCCATGCTCCTATGCAGAGAATAATACCGTTTATCCAAATAAGACCAAGATAGAGTCTGACCCATCCTCAGCTGGGGTTTGGTCCTGCTGCCCTTATTTTAAGTGGACTGAAATTCTCTGCGGAACTGAGAACTGGGCAGAGAGGAGAGATTACTACAAATCACAGAATCACAAAATCATCTAGGTTAGAAGAGACCTCCAAGATCACTGAGTCCAACCTCTGACCTAACACTAACAAGTCCTCCACTAAACTATATCACTTAGCTCTAAATCTAAATGTCTTTTAAAGACCTTCAGGGATGGTGCCTGAACTACTTCCCTGGGCAGCCTATTCCAATGCCTAACAACCCTTTCAGTAAAGAAGTTCTGAAACAGATAAGTCAACTCATAAAGATCTCCAGTCATTTCCTTGCTCAAATGCAGGAACAGAACTAGAGTCCAATTCTTGATGACCAACAAAAGATTCTCATATTATGAGTATAATATATAACGGAGTTGGTGACTACTCCGTGATGGCTTTTTCCCTATGCACTGAGCAGAAACTGGACTTGGAGAAGAATCTGTCTTCCAGGTATCCAGAAAGGGCAGTGAAAGTGAATTATCAAAGGATGACTTCTTTTATTTGAGAATTGTGAGCCTTTCTGTGCCCACAATTGTTTTTTAAGAAGATATTTCACGCATACGTCTTTAAAAAGTCATGGATTTCAAATATATCCTCTGTGCATGTGATATCTGTTATACACAGAAACAGATGCTTTCTTTTAAGATTAAAGTGAAAGTTTCATTTAAGAAAGCTCTTTGTGAATATTTTATATCCAATTCCTAATGATTTCATTGAAAACAAAACAGTGTAAGAAAGAGGAAGCAATAAAACCATGGCTTCTTAGAAGTGTCATTGAATATGAAGAATTGGGCAAGAACTGTCACACTCTAAATTTTAACCAGAGATATTCAAATACTTCAGGATAAAATGTCTGCTTAAGGTGAATGGAATGGTCAGGTGCAAGATACTGTTTTTCAGTCAGAAGCATGGCCACTGCCAGTTCTTGGTGCAGGTGTGTGAGCTTGTCACTTTCTAGAATCAGTCAGAAGTGGTGACCATGGAAAAATAAGACTCTATAACACAGTGCTAACTGGCTTAAATCACATAGTGCTAACTGGGCCAGAATCACAGCTGCTGCAAATTTGGAAGCCTCAGTGGAGATTTGCTGAGTTACAGAAACAGGGGATCTGGCTATCAGTACTTGAAATTTTTTAATATATGAATGCAAATGACAGAAGTGTTAAAAGCAGAGTACCTGATTTTCTTCTCACTTATGTCAGTGTTAAACAGGAGTAACTTCACTGAATTTACTTAACACATTTTGTTCTGCCCTCTGACTTCCTTGTAGTTAGTCCTAATTAGAAATGTGCAAATAGCTGCTTGGGTAGGACAGCCAAAAATAAGATACAGGAAAAAATAAAAAAATAAAAAAAATAGGTTGAAAAAGTGAATTTAGATGCTATTTGTTGTGCTGAAGTAATTTTCTCTTAGAATAATGAACATCCTTATCCAAGAAGCAAAAACTCAAATTTGTTTGAAGTATGAGTTGTATAAATTAAGATCCAGAGAGATCCTGGTCCTTACTCCAAATCAGGTAAGATCTTTGGACCTTGGTTTTCCACATGCTGAAGGATGTGCCAATAGTTGAGGTATACACAAAACCCGGGAAAACAGGCTTCATTTTTGCTACTAGTATCTGTTTTTATAAATCTTGCTTCCCATGTAATATTGTGTTATTGTAGAAACACCAAATGAAAATATTTCAATGTTCTGAACACTTTTTTTTTTTTTTTTTCTCATATGGAATATGTGAATTTTGTAAACATGATGATTCAGCTACCTGAAAACATCTTTCAATAAATGATTTTCTAGGTTTCTTTTATTGTTTGTTTGTTTGCTTTGTTTTGTTTTGTTTTGTTTGTTTGTTTGTTTCTTCTAAGTGGTGCCTGGTGTAAACAAGAGGCAAATGGGAGCTGGTGTGTCTAATGGAACCAGGCTTCTCCTCTCAGCTCGTGAGTAAAGGTCCATTATTCCAGGGCTGCAGCATCAGCAAAGCAATTAAATTAAGGAGTTCTACAGACTTACAACATAGTTAAAATGAACAAAACCAGATTGAATTTAGAGCATTACACACCAGGGGAACAGAATAAGGAGGGTGCGGTTAGAAGACGGAAATTCTAGAGTACAAAACAAAGAAGTAAAATACTCAGCCATAGAATCTGATTGTTATGGTAGTGAAAAAGAAACATATTACTGCAGGATTTTTGTTCCATTTTATGAATCCTGTTTTACATTTATGACCTTTTGACATCTCTGTTAAGATAACTTTGCTCAATTCTCCACGTGTCATGAAGTGTTTTATTAGGCCATTCATGCTTATACTGATTAAATCTGATGCTATTTGTAAGAGAAGAGATACAGAAATATCTAGCTACTCAACAAATAAATACTGTAAGCACTGTCTATGAGCTTTGACCGGTATTGGCTTTTGTCTTATAGCTGTGAAGCCACAAGCATATGCCTTGAAGTCGCGTGGCTCCTTCTGGGACTTCTCTGAATCCAAGTAATCTCCTTGAGCTATGGATTCTCTGACTATTCACAGTATTGCTGCCAGGAAGAGATTTGTCATATCTTTATACTAAGAGCACAAATTCTGCAGTACTAGCTAACTCCTCTCCACAGGGGAAATCAACATATCCTGGTTACACTGCTGTCCTATGATCAATATATTTGCTCAAATTTGACACTACATGTGACAACCAATACTCTCATTTTGACAAAACTTTTCAAGCAAATACTGACCTATATATATGGGATTTGTCTCCTTTCCAACCTCATTCTTAACATAACATAGCTGGAATTAATTGAAAATAGCTAGATTTGAAGGTGTCTTGATTTTTTTTGTGGGAGAAAGTAGGCCTTTAAATTTTATTCTACCTAGCTAGTCGATAAGAATGCTCTTAGCTTCTGAAACTTTATAGTTATAGACAGAGTTATAGCTTCAGAATAATCTTCCACACTGTCATTTTTAAATACACGTCATATACTTCATAGATCTCCCCAACAATTTTTTTTAGAACAGTTGAAGTGATTTAGAAGTCTAGAATATTTTAAAATGTAATTGAAGCATTTAAGATAAACAAAACACAGTGACTTTCAGTAGGATTAGGCTATCTAGAAGATAATTTCCAAAATGGTGCAAGTGTCTAGGTGCAAAATTATGAGATGTTCTAATGTCTATGACCAAAATATTAACCTTAATATCCCATGTTCTTGAATCAGTGGGTATTTCAAGTCACTGGTATCTCAGTGTTGTAGCAGAAGAGTCTGGCAAACACATATCATTGTACTACTCAGCATATATAAAATCAGAGAAACATTGACAATGCTGAGGAGATGACTGAATTTCATGCCTAAGCACCACCTGCAGCAGCAAGAAAAGCTCCCACTCTCACCTAGCACAGTGTGGTAGCAGTCCTCTTACATGCCCAATGTACAGAAGAACAGCAAGAGGAGACAGTGTTTATTTTCCCAATAACTTGATTATATTCACATGAGGTTTAGATAGGCCATTTGTGTTCAAATTCCACTGCTCTCCAGGACAGATGAACATACAGCTGTCATATGAGGAATATATACAACCATCATGTTTGTACTTTTGGAGGCAGAGAAGAAAGAAGTAACAGGAAAGGGAGCTCTGAATTCCTCCTTCTGAAGATTCTGCACATGGGGACATTAAAGGATGACAGAGATGAAGATAAAAAGTTGGGAGGAGTCTTTGTCCTATAGGGGTGAAGCCATTCTCACCTGAACAACTGTCCCTATTTGCCTCAGAATTGACATTTAAAGCTTACTTTGGGGATGAGGATCAACATACATGAAGCAGAAGGATTTGAGTTTGGGCATCTCTCTTATCTCCATATACTGGTTTTAGTCTGCTGGATAAAACACCACCTCCATAGTGGTCTGATTCAGGCCATCAGTCCCACTAGGAAGTACTGTAGCCAGTGAAATTTGGTTTCAGAAGAAGTAACTTTTTTCCTATTTCCATGTTTTTTCTCTTTTTCTTATTTAGGACTTGGTCAGACTCAAGGTGGGACTAAGCACACAGGGTGTCTGCCTGATGATTTTGTCAGTTGCACAGCAGTAGTAGGAGCTGCAAAATGAGCAAGGATGTCATATTTTGTGCTGTCTCCACAAAGGCTCCCAAGGCTTGCAGCTCTTTCAAAGGAGCTGTAAAGGACCTTGGGTGTTGATTCTGGGTGTTGGTCTTTCAAGGACCTTGGGTGTTGATTCTGGAGGTCGTGGGAATACTTGAATGAAGTTAGTTTTTTAGACTGAACTGCAGAAAACCTCAGTTGCCACAAACCTACTCAAACCTGAAGTGGTTTTTTTTTTTGTTTGTTTGTTTGTTTTTTTGTATATATTTTTTGTTTGTTTGTTTGTTTGTTTGTTTGTTTTCCTGACTCTCAGACCCTGGGAGCCCGTCTCATGGCTTCAAGCCATAACTCAGATGTACAGCCCACTGGGAAGGTTTAAAAAAGCAGGCAGCTAAATAAGTCACAAACTCTGGGAATGATGGCATATTCAGCCCTATAAGCTTCAATGTTACAGCAGAATGTCTGGGACAAAATTTCTGGAGCTCAATGAGTACTAAAACCGGTTCTAATGCTTGGCCCAAAGTTTTGTGGTAACACTGGGCTGCAAGTTATTAAGTTGCAGTCATATTTAGAAATGCTACTCAATGACTTTCAGTATGTTTGTACAGCAATTAGCCTAGAGGAATTGAAAAGAGAGGAACTGAAAGATGTGCAATATGGGATGAAACTATTATAAACGTTAAGTCAACATATTTCCTTTAGCTACCTTTATGATATATACTAAGTGCTAATTAAGTCTAACTCTTTCAACTGCAATGTTCTTAAATATGAGATTTTTTTTTGTTTTTGAATTTTCCTTTTCTGTAGATGTTTGAATTGGATGAGTGCTTGCATTACACAGCATGTAAGTCTCTGAATTGCTGTAACTTAGTATGAAGGTATGGACAGAACAGTGCACTGTTATATTTTTGCTCAAAAGCTCAAAGTTAATTTGTACGTTTTTTAGCTTCCTGAGTTCTTTGCCAAGTTTAGCTTTTATGATCACACAACTGATATCTGTGAAAGTTGAACTGTCTGATGACTGTTTTGTGAAGCTTTAGGATAACAAAACAGATAACAGTATTTTTACCATCAATATACCATGTTTTATTGAGAACAAGATACTGGAGAAAAGAAAAAAAAAGCTAGAAAAAGCTAGGTGCTTCCTAGTCTGATGCACTAACAGCTCAGTAGTAGTTGTCTGAACCTGTTTTGACTGGATTCTGGTCTCAGTCTCATTATATAGCACACCATCATCTGCAGATAGTTTTGACTTACACTGATCCAAAGGACAGGAGAATTCATTCAACTGCAAAGAGCAATGTGACAATAGAAAACACTAATTTTTCATTTCAACCAATTCATTTCAATAATCATTTCAATCTTTAAACAGAACATTACTTCAAATTTCATAAAATAGGGAGACTTAAATCACAGTTCTCAGAATTTCAAGTTCTAAACAGTTTAATGTCATAAAGGATACCAAATGAATATCGTTTATTATTTAGCATTTCCTTATTTCGAAACTTTGGCAATTCCCAGATTATACAAAAGCAGGGTGTCATTCAGCTGTTGGATATTAGTGTGGGCTGGTGACATTAAAGCTGCACACAATAATACTTAGGCAACATTTTGTCTATCAAATATGCTCTCAGTGTGCTAATAAATCAAACTCTTAATAATTCTCAAAGTGAAGAGCTACATAGATTCCATTTAGATATCTATTACCTATCCCATGTTTTTCGTGATTTAGGTGCAAACTTAGATAACTGAAGGCTATCATTTGGTCTCCAAACTTAGTTAATACTGCTCTTCCTCATGATTACCATACCTAGTTTTTCTGAGTTTGCTGTTAATTCCTCCTGGGAATTATCAGAATAAATGCCAATTTTTAGTAATAAAATACTGATTTGAAAATGCTTTATAATATTTTGTGGAGTAGGATAATTTCACCTAAGAGTTTTCCAAGGAGACTTGTACTCCAGAGGGAAAAATCACCGTGCAAATCTGTCTCATCATCTAAAATCTAAAGACCGTTTACGTAAGGATAATCAACAGAAAGGACAGACTGAGCAGGGTTGTAAATGTCTGAAAATAAAGATAAGACCAGATCTGCTGGTATGAGCTTTCTACATGGTGCATCTCAGATGATGGAAAGCATCTGTAAACTGCTCTGAGCTGCATTTGTGATTCTCTGCATCAGTGGAGCAATGCCAAAGAGCTCTGGTGTATCAACAAATCCATGGCAAGTAGCAGCTGCATCTTTCCAGACAAAGCTTCTTCTACTGAATATAGTCCGAAGAAAACATTTGCATATATACAGCAGTGTATTTGTTTGGATGTGTACTTGCGTGTGTATTTACACGTACACGCACAACTCTGTGAGTATGTGGTAGGCCTGGATACAGCATTTAGGATCAAATTTAACCATTATCTCTGCTGACAAGAGCAATTGCTTACATGTTTCTAAAGGTTAGTCAGAAAGCTTAACTCTTCCAAATGATCAGTAATGAGTTTGGGGTTCAGAACTGTAACAGAAAAGCAAAACCTAAACCAGCCAAACAACTAATCAAAATAAATAAACAAACAAATAAATAAATAAATAATTCCCCCAAGAAACCAAGAGCTAGATGAGCATATTTGTCCCTATATCGTTATTATTATTATTATTTTTTTTTCTAATATTGAACAGGAATATTGTCAAGAAAATCATAGCAGTTTTATGAAATGAATTCTGGGCCATCCTGGAGAGAACTAGCATGGAAAAAATCCTAATCAAAATTATTAGGAAAGTTATGAGCAACTAATAAAAGATCCTAAAACATGGAGTATCAAGCAACACTAATTACAGGAAATGCTGGAATATTTATAGACACGCACAAACATATTTGCAGGACTAGGCTTCCAACTGTCATGGATGAATCTCAGCAGAGGGACCCTTTCAAGTGGTAACCTAAATATTTTGGTTCAGTATGCTTATAAGCAACCCACAGATTTACTTCAAAAGGTGTCTGATACTTAGTTGGGGTTATGGCTGACTGTGTATCTTATTCACTAAATGATACGTTTCGCTATAAATGCATTCTCTATTTGTTTTCAGGAAACTGCATTTTGACTTTATGATTTTCTGAAAGATAAGGCTGAAGCAATTGTTTAGAGTCATGTTTTATTGTCTGCTAGCACTTCGACTAGCACATAATCCAGTGATTGCTGAATGCATCTTTGGTTCAGAAACAATTTATTTTATTCTATTACTAACAATGTGGCACTTTGTTGAGTTCTTTTGTAGCAGAACTCAGGAGAAGCCCCACCAGAACAAAATTAGGTTTGCTTTATGTTTCTGAGTATTAGAATCTTTCATACCTTCCAAACAATTATCCAGGATAATGTGTATTGATGAACAAAGTCTAAACCCATTCAGAATGTCTGTAATTTCACACTCAGCCATAAAAATTTCAAATACAGACTGGTGCATGGTATGGAAACACAAATCACTAGCTATGGAAAAGTCAGTGAGACTTGTAATATTGGGTGGTTAATAGGAAAGTCTTTTACAAGAATAGCTCTTATTCACAAGAATTACCTGTATTTTTCTGATTATAATGGAACTGAAAAACTGTTGTCCTGAACATTAAAGCTTTTTATATGTTCCTGGCACTGTGGGTTACAGAGAAAATAGCCTCTTCATTCTATCCACACTCCTTTTGCTACTTGGCGATAATTGGAATAAAGTTATTCACAAATACTTAAAACTTGATTATGATGTCCAGCCTGGAAATTCCTACCCAAACACAAGCAGAATCAAACGTTGTGTTGCATATAGACTCATCTGACTGCAGGAATGGGCTGTGTTGCATTCTCCTGTATTATGTTAGAGGGCATCCTTTTTGCTGTCCTCCACAGATTTTACCTTGGGGACAAGCACTGCTGCACAGACATATCTTTGGGCATATACTCAAGAAATGACATTACATTTACTGAGGTGCTACAAGAAAATAAGTACTTGGAACACAAAGTTGAGGGACAAGAAAAAATATCCAAAAGTAACATGCCAGCTCCTTGAAAGGTCCTAACTGCTCCACTAAACATTATAGAAAAGCTCCTTTACACCTGCTAAAATCTTGGATGAAGACCTTTCAGAGTAGATACCAATTTTTCTAAATTACTTGTCGAGAGGAAATGCACCACTATGTTCACTGTTACTTGGCTAGCAAATGTATATTTATCATGATAGTCTACTTCAACTCTGTCCTGTTAGGTGTCATCTTAATGTTTCTTTTTAGATAAGAAAAATAAGACAGGTGTCATCTTTGAGATTCAGTTCCGACTCAATTGATAGGTGAATAGAGTATACCTTGCAAACAAGCTTCCCAGAAAAAAAAAAAAAAAAAGAAAAAAAAAATCACAAAAATCTCAAAGTAAAACAAAACAAAACAAAGCAAACAAAACCTCTCCAAAATTAGTAGCCTCAGGGGAAATTTATTAGAAGTGGTTGCAAATAGTAACAATAAAAATATTGGATCTTGAATATATTGCAAGTCCCTCACTAGTCTTTAAGTCAAACAAATCCAGGAAAGAAGCAGGCATTGATATTTCTTTTAGCACTTTCATGAGCCATAAAGCAAACTGTTTGTAAAATATCAGTATTCAATGACAAATGCTGTAATTTAGAGAACAAATGATTTATTTATTAGCAGTGAAATTATACAGCTCAACCCTTCCAACTTCTGTATCAATCTGCCATTTTGTTCCCTGAATGATGGCTTTGGAGTAAATAGAAAAATAAAATATTTACTTTAAAACATTCAAATGATTTGTTTCAGGGCTCAGAAACATCTTTATGGGCAACAGTTTTACAGTATCTAATGTTAAGTAATAACAGTGGTGTTATAACAGTTCTTGTCTATGGATACCCAAGAAAAATGTTTTCAGGGTTTTATAAGACTGAAATAATTGAAATATTACATCAGCTTTGGAGCAGAGAAACCTTGTGAAGCCTGTCTAATTTTCAAAATTGATGTGATGTTATGTTAAACATATTTCTTTGGGAGGCACACAAATGCTGGGGGCATGCAAAAAGTCCTTGGACCTTAAGTCTTATCTTGTTTAGAAATAATGATGTTAAATCATTTAGAGAGAAAAAAATGACAATGTCCTGAATTAGAGAGATGAGAGATCCCAGGGTGGTTGATGTTGGAAGGAACCTCTGGAGATATCTTGTCCAATCCACATGCTCAAGCAGGGACACCTAGTGCAGGTTGCCCAGAACCATGGCCATTCTGAATGTCTCCACAACCTCCCCTGGCAGCCTGTGCCAGTGTTTAGTCAATGCCCTCGTTAACACTGCTGAATACATACCTGGTCACCTACATGTCCATGTGTTTCAGACTCAGTATAAAGTTTAAAATCATAATACATGTCTTAGAAAAAGAACAATTGATGTTATCACCTGTTGGGAAGAATGACGTTCAGAGAAATTAGAGAACTCCCGTCAGGTCACAAAAGAAGGTTCTGGTGGAGTAGAGAATTAACTGTGGGTCTCCTTGTTTCCAGGTTAACATATTCAATGAAGTCAGGGGACCTCTCTGACCTGAGGTGAGGCCTGCGAGCTAAAAGTCAAAAAGGGAAGAATGGGAACAAATAAAAGAAGAAACAGTCCATTACTTACTCAAAAGTTGTATTTTTGATATTATCAAAAATGTTAATCACAAGAAATGCTGAAGCAACCTTCAGCAGGAGTACAAGACAGCATATAGAGAGAAGCAGGAGCAAAGTGTGAGAAACTCTCAAAACAGTATCCCCAACAGGCTTCCTTTCTGCTCCATGGATTGTCTGGCTGTCCAGACTTTGTACAATGAAACTGCATGTAAGATCAAGTAGCATTCAGTGCTATATGTCCCAGGCAAAATGAGTCGAATTTCTGCGTTCAGTTTGGTCTTCTCGTAGATCTGAATGAGCAGTATTGGTAGATCAAGTGCCTTAATGCTTGGAGAAATGTTAAGATGCATTTGGGAAGTGGTGTCTGAATGTCTGCAAAGCTACCTTACAATCCTTAAAATTGGCCTCTGTCATGATGCACACAGAAGTTGCTTGCAGTTACTTTGCTCATGTATTGTGATAACATGCCATGATAGTAATGAATAGGATCTCCTGCTACCTTACATTCTCCTGTCCATCTACTGATTAATGCATTTTGTACTACATACTAATAAGCACCATTACAGTATTTATCACAATAAGATCATGGTATATGACTAGGTTTCCTATTGCTATAATGAGAAAGAGACCTAGCACTGATATCAGAGCTACTGTGGTGGGTCAGATGACTGAGTGTGCTGGAAAGCCAGAAGCAGGGTAGTCATCCTATCCAGTTAGGTAGACCGCTTACTTTTGGAGATAGGATTCAGTTCATACCCCGAGACAGGCTTCTGTGGTAGGTAAGATCATAGAATTATACAACCATAGAATCATAGAATGGTCTGAGTTGTAAGGGATCTTAAAGATCATTTGGCTACACCCCCCTGCCCCCGTCCACACCTCCCAGCAGCCCAGGCTGCCCAAAACCCCATCCAGCCTGGTCTTGGGCACTGTCAGGGATGGGGCAGCCACAGCTCCTCTGGGCAGCCTGGGATAGGGCCTCACAGCCCTAGGAGTAAAGAATTTCCTCCTTATATTCAATCTAAATCTACCCTCTTTTAGTTTAAAGCCATTCCCCCCTGTCCTACCAACACACCCTGTGACACACAGTCCCTCCCCATCTCCTGCACCCTTCAGGCCCTGGCAGGCCGCTGGGAGGTGTCCCCGGAGCCTTCTCTTCTCCAGGCTGAGCACCCCCAGCTCCCTCAGCCTGGCTCCACAGCAGAGGGGCTCCAGCCTCTGAGCATCCTCGTGGCCTCCTCTGGACTCGCTCTGATCCATCCCTGTCCTTGTGCTGGGCCCAGAGCTGAACGCAGGCTCCAGGTGGGGGCTGAGGAGAGCAGAGCAGAGGGGGACAATCCCCTCCCTGCCCACGCTGTGTTGTTGCAGCGCAGGACACGGTTGGCTTTCTGGGCTGCAAGCACACATAAAGATGAATCAATGGTCTTTTATTTTTCTCTTCTGAATATAAAAATTATCTAGATGTTTAAAATTAGGAGAGATGTATGATAGCTATCCTACATGCCTCTAGTAGCTGGCTGTATCTTGTCAGCACTTACTAGACAAACAGCTAGATCTGTCAACTCCAGAAAACCAGAAAAACAAACAACAAAAACAAAACCCACCTACCACTGTTCTTTGAAACATGCTGGGAAGTTTAAGTCAGGCACTTATATTAGTGGTTTGAATGCAACTGCTGTGCATTAGAGTAACAGAAATGGTAAGTGATAGCAATAACACTGGAAAGCTTTTATCAAATCAAGTGAGGGTTTTGGATCAGCTCCCAGCAGCTACAGATTCATTTTTCAGAAACCAGCAACTGGCAATCTGTAGCACCTTTACTTGCAATTACAACAGAGTTCTTATGGCTTGAATAGCTTGTGGGAACTCCTTGAAGACTATGATTAGTACTGTAGGTCAAGGCAGTCTCACACAGCTGTGTATGGGCACTGATTAGTCCTTTAATTGAAATATTGTGATTTGACATACCAATTGATAATGTTGGTTGACAGCATCTTGGCAGAGTAGACAGACAGATCCCTTCTCCCTCCTTTAGTAGTTCATATATCTTCTGTTTTACTAAAACAGCTCATCATATTTGTAAGCTTCAATGCATAATCTTCTTAGCATACTCCCACATATAGATCCATTGAGCAACTTGCATTGTTTCAGCTAATTTTGAAGATAAACATTTCTCCAAGACTGTCCATGAACTCTACAGTCAATAAAGCTCCAGAAAGAGCAAATGTTACCTTTTTCAGCCCATTACAGGAGGCGTTTTCTTTGCTTCTTGGAAAGATAAAAGATAGGAGAAATAGCACTGCCTTTAAGAAGAACAACAAAGTTAGGTAGTATACTATGGCCTCTGCTCACAAGTGTGGTAACAAATGTAAGTTCATTGCTGGAAGAGAGATGTTGGAGATAAACCCGTTATATGAAACAAAAAGTAATCAGTTGCTTCATACCAGTTATCTTTAAAAAAAAGGAATCATCTTTCTCTGGGCTTGTTAGAAGTTATTTCTTTGCATACTCTTTAATATCTAGACCAGACAAGATGAGTGAAGAATTTTAATGGACAATACAGTAAGAATTTACTAAATAAAGATTAAGTATGAAGTCCAATTTCCTGAGCTGACCTGTTCCCTAAAGCTTATCCCTACTTTAAAGTAGAGTTCAGGGGTGACTTAGGCTTTCAGAAGCCTTGCATCTCTAATCATTTGTGAGACTAAGACTCTTCCATCCCTTATAGCCTATTGCATTCCAGATGCCTTAGGTAGTTCTAAAGTAATTTGCTTGGATGCAAAAAGCAGTATAGAAGGTTTTCATGGCAGCTTGCCTGGACTAATATAGCTACTTCTAGCTGTGTTAATTAGTCACAACAGAGCTCCATAATAAAGCTTGTTTGTTCAGCACTTGCTCAGGTATCTTCATGCTGTACAGCTTTATGTCATGTAGGTATATTCTTGGTTGCTTCTAAAACTGTAATCTTTTGCCTAAGGAGAAGTTAACATAAAAAATTCTGGGTGAATTTCATGTTGTTTTTTTTTTAACTTCTTGTTGATTTACAGATCAGATGCTCTCAGGCTGGGTAAAACCTCCACAGTTACATAGAGCAATATCTCTACTTCATCAGCAGGGAAATTTCAGCAGGACTAGGTGTGAGATGAAGCACTTTTTAGCCCTTTCCATGCTGTTAAAATGTGAGCCATAAACTCCCTCTCTGTCTTCCAAGGCTCTGTTGATGTAGAATTAACAAAAATGAAGTAAATGAATCCCAGTAGAAGCTGAAGAACAGGGACCTACCAGGTCCCTTATGTCTGTATTTATGGGACATATATATATTCCCTTATGTATTTTAGGAATATCTGTAGTCTTCCTTCAGGTCTATATTCACTGTATGGTGTAGAAGCAGGGTTTTGAGTATAATGGGAAGCTGTAGAAACCATACTATTTCCAGTTTTATTCTGGTTCATCCCTGGTTAGGATGGGACTATTGGGAACTCAGCTTGTTCTCCTCTGGAGTTATGGTCAGATACAAACTTGGAGAAACAATAATTGACCCATACAATTTGCCCCTTTTTGTAGCTTTCTAAAGCCTCTTCTGCAGCCTTTACCTCACTCATTAAGCAAGGAATGATATGTCAATATGGTGAGAAAAAGAGAGGATTTTGCATTTTGCCCCTTGTTAGATTAGAATTATAATTCCATGTTGGTTTCCTCTGTGATTGTGGCAATATGATTGCCAGGCAATGACATACCTGGCTAATGTATTCCTCTTTTAGTGCACAATTGGAGTCAGAGCACATCAGAGGTTCTGGGCCAGTAAATATCCATAATCTCAAGAGGTAAATTCCTAAAATATGATGTTGGTAAATATTCCCTGAGATGTAGGTCAGTGAGAAAGGAGAAAAGGAACCACTGATACACTCCTGATAATTCTGAACATATCACCAGGAACAGCCTCTCTGCCAGGATGCTAAAGAAATGTCCCATTCTCTCATCTTATTTTAAATGCTCCTACCAATTTCATACTAAATGTCAGAGCCTTTGACCACTCTGTAATTGATCCACACAATGCAAACACAAGGCTGCAAAGACACAACTTTTAGTTTCTGGTGATGCTTTTCCTGAAGACAAAACAACTGTGACAGATTTTCTTAAAATGTGAATTTTCTACTCATGAAAAGCAGCAGTTCAGCTTTCTAAAAATAACTGGAGTCTTTGCATGCCAGAGCTGAGAGGTCTAAAGGAATGTGCCAATTAATTGACTAGGGAACTTAAAAATGGAAACCTGTCAGATGGATGTGTCTGGACTGTATATGGGAGTAAAATGAGGAAGGAGAGTAATGTGTGTGCTGGCATTGCTGCCCAGTCAGGTAGCTTGGAGTAGGCACGCTGAGCCAGGTAATACTAATGGGGAAGGAGTTATTGCTCCCCATCCTCTCTTCAGTGCCAGTCTTAACTGACTCATTGCTTTGGAAATTCTTGGCTAACATATTCATTCTGCTACTGCCACAGAAAATAAGTGCTGCATCTAGAAATAAAACAGAAGATGGCTAGTAGTGACATCTCTATGAAGAATTCACAATGCATGACTTTGCATCTCTAAAACTTCAGAAAAGTGGAAGAAAGTTATAATTTATTCCTGTGGTGGTTTCACACTGATGGCTAGCTAAGCTCCACAGTACTGCTCTCTCGCTCCCCATTCTCAACAGAACAGGAGGAGGAATTATGATGAAAAGGCTCATGGGTTGAGATAAGGACAGGAAGATAACTCACTGGTTACCATCATGGGCAAAACAGACTCAGTATATGGAGATTAATGTAACATTTTGACTATTGCTAACAGACTAAAGCAGTGAGAAACTAAAAGCAAGCCTAAAAGCAAGCAAAAAACACCTTCCCTCCACTCTCTTCTATGTCCTCCCCACAAGCAGCACAGGGGAATGAGGAATGAGGGGCTGTAGTCAGTCCCTAATGCTTCGTCTCTGCCTCCTCTTCACGGTCACTCCCTGCCCCTGCTCCACATGGGGTTCCTCCCCATTGTTCCACCCCACTGGTGTTCTTCCTCGAACTGCTGACTGGAGCTCACTCTGGTCTGACATGGGGCAGCTGCTGGGCTCTGCTCACAGAGGCCACGCCTGCAGTCCCCTGCTACCAAAACCTTGTGATGTAAACCTAGTGTGATTCCTCTTCCTGCCTTGCAATGTCTAATATATTTGGCATAAAAAATTAATAACACAAATGCTCATATTAACAACAGTATCAGAAACATGTCATGATTATTAATCCTTCATTCCAACATGCAAAATATCCTTGACATCAAGCTACTAACTGTGAACATGATGGAGAAAGAATGGTCCATCCTGGTAACAGCAGGGAACGTGAAGCCTGATTTTCCTTGGATCTGTGCACTTAGAATTTCTCCTGTGCATTTCACAGGGCTTCTAGCTCATTCCTGATTCCTCTGCAAGTTTTCTGGGTGAATAGGATGCCATGCACTGAGTTTTCAAAATTACATATGTGAACAGTAGGGACACTAGGAATGCTGACTTCTCTCTTTCACAGTGGGCAAACATCTGATCTTTAAGTGCCTTTCACCATGGTGTTGAAAATACTCTGAACTCTCTTACATCTGTAGTCAACAGTTTTTATCAAATACTTATGAACTCTATCCTTGAACCACCTGCCTTTAGGTAAAATTAAGTTTCTTTTGCATGTTACATTTAGAACTTATTTTGAGTGAATGGAAGGGAATTATTATTATTATTATTATTATTTTTTCATATTAAATGCTCAGATAGCTTAAGGATGTCTTTGGTCTTGGTACATTATCTTTCTGACTGGAAAATCTCCAGTGAAACTGTTTTTCCTTGGAAACACTGAGTATTTAACAGAAATAGTTTATAAAATATGTGAACTTTACATGGATAATTTTGATATAGCCTCTAAAACAAGCTCTCTGTCAAACCAAAATGTTTTGATTGAAAATCCTTTATGGTAGTTATGATTGCAATGTACTCTTCTTCTCTGGGTCTTCTCTGCTTCTGACTGACTGCATTACTGACTGTCAGCTCCCATAATGCACAAGCCCCAAGAGAACAGGTTTATGATGCCTCACAGGAGCCACAGTTTGCTCTAAAGAGATTGTATGCAGAGGAGAAATGGACTGTAAAGAATCAGGGAGTCACCTGCCATAAGGTACTGCAGAAATGTTTCCAAGAAAAGTTTTTATTTCTTCACTTTAAAAAGTATTTTGATTTTTGGGGGTAGACCCAAACCAAGCAACATATTTTTGGAAGCTTTTCTTATGAATTATTCAGGTTTCCTGTGCATCCTTCTTGCCAATAAAACTCTTAGGATGGAGACAGTTATCTGAACACTCTTGCAAGGACCGTCTGATGTGACAGCATAGAGAAGATAATGGAGCCAGCCAACTCAACCAGCTGCAATAGTGAAGAGCTGTTCACAAACTCAGGAGGACACCAGAAATGAAGTTATGACCACAGGAGTCTCACAGTCAGCATATTGATTCAGTTTTGAGGAGTAATGTATTTGATGCCATTTGGTGGAGCTTACCTTGCTTATCAGTGCTTCCCTGTCCAGTTGGTTCATAGTAGGCATTATCACACAAGTAGGTACTGCTGCCACCTTCTGCAGAGCAGGAGACCAGTGTGAGTGGTCTTAGCAGGGCAGTGCCAGTCAGAGACTGAAATGAGACAAGAAAGAACATCCTAAATTGTACTGAAACACTCAACACATGACAAATATACAACTCAGCTCTGGCAGAGATTTCTAGTAAGCCTACAAAACTGCTTTCTAATTTCAGCTCCAGATTTCTATATTGTTGTCAAAAGACTTTATAACCCAGGAATTATCTATAGTGAATTTTTTGACAAACCTCTATATTGTGATTCTCAGTGTGCCTAATTCCTTCATAATTGCAGGTTTCTTATTCATACTTGTGTTTTTATGAAGTTAACACAAAATACATTGTTTATGCTATTTCACCTCACCAATAACCTACCACTGTAGTGGTTAATGCTATTCGACTGCCCCCACTAGGATATCTGTGGATACATGAATTCAATACTCACCTAACCCAGCTTCAACAAGGGATTATCAGCCACTGACCACAGACATTGTCTACAAAAGGTATGTGCCTTGAACTATTGATCGGCAAAGGAAATGCTAGACAGAGCATGGAAACAAAAGACTTTTTCCATTAGCCTTTACAAAGCTTGAATATACTTGAAAGGTCCAAATGCCTCTCTGCTGCAGTCCTGAGCTGGCAGCAGAGTTTCAGTCTCTGCAGTTTTTCTGGCTCCTTTTCATTCTGAAATATTTCAAGAGGGCTAGGATTTCTTTCAGAGTGAGGTTTTTCTCTGACTCCAATGAGGGAAGGCGTTTACCTTTTGCTATTCGACAGCTACTGGAAGAACATGATAAAATAAGGATGCCAGCTATCAGCTAGCCCATGTCTACATTGTTCCAACAGGAGGAACTGGAGGATATGGCAGCCAATTCACTGCTTTAAGTCCATGATCCTAATGGGTGAGCTTGTATAACATCTTCCTTTTCACACACCACCCTGAGTCATGTAAGGAGGACTACAGGGTGTCAGCTTTCAAGTCTGTGAGAAGGAAAGCGATGTTCACACTTCTCAATGCATTAGTCATTCAAATCCACCTGCAGTCTTTCTTCTGTCATACATTTATTTCTGCATGAGCAGCTAAACTCAGAATAAGTTAGAATCTCTTATTAGAAAGAAATTGCTGTATAAGGCATTTCTACACTAGCTTTATATTAAAAATCCCACCACCCACTGATATGTGTTTCTATCTGTATCCCTTGTAAATCTGGAAGATTTGTAAGAAACTGGAAAGTTGTAAGACATCTGGAAGCACATGCAGTTTGCATACTTGGGAAATGCTTTTAAGAAGTTTCCTCCTCATTCTTTCTCTTCCTCTACAAGAGGGTGATTCTCTCTACACTAGGGATAAAAAAAAAAAAAAAAAAAAAAAGTGGAAGTTCAACCATCCAAACCCACCTTCTTCCTTCTGGCCTCTCTGACACCTGAGGCTTAGTTACACACAGCATAACAACGTAGTCACGGCATGCAACGCACCAGCTGGAAATGAGATCCTGTATAGGTATTGCTGTCTAGTGTCATGTGAGGGTGAGGGTGAGGAATGAAAAGCCAAGGAAAAGCAAAGTTGGAAGAAGACATCTTACAAACTGTGGTAGTCTCCTGTCAAATCCCAGATAGTGAAAACACAGCAACAAGGTTAGCTCTGTGAGCACAGTCTGACAAAAACAAATGTTGTCAAATCTGTATGCTTTTCATTCAGTCTTCCTCCTCCCCTTATTTATTATATAGGTATATGTATATATGTCTGGTCTAAATGAGTCAACACCGCACATTAGAAATGCTCAAAGTCATCTAAGAACTCATTTCATTCTACACTGTTTGGAATTAAAGTGTTAAAGAACAAGGAGTAAAATGGTTGCTTAATCCCCGATCCTAGAATCAGGTTAAGCACAGAAAAATAATATTTTATCTGCCAGTACTGAAAAGCACAGAAAATTAAAGAACTTGGGTTAGCACCCTGCTGAAAAAGCAAGTGCTTTGCTGCTCAATCAAGTGTTTGGAACAAAATGAAGGAAAGGGAGATTTATCTTCCCCCAAATTATCTCTGTTTCCTACATACATGTACACTACCAGAAGGTATTTTGTGAGCAGTACACTCTAAACACAACAGTAAAATAAGAAACAGAGGAGCACATCCCATTATCTGGAATTAAGCAGGAAAGGGCAAAGCAGCAATTGTATCTTCAGTCTTCCCATATTCCTCTCCACCTTCAAACAAGCAGACAGCTCTTGAGCTATTTTTTCCTCCTCCTCCCTCTTCCAGCAGTGGCATTCCCCAAAGTAAGAAGTTACACTGCCTCATATACAAGGAGACTATGCTGTGCCCTTAACCTTTTCCCTCCCACCTCCAGGAGATCTGTCCTGCTGGCTGTGCCCTTTCTCACACTGAGAATGTTTTCCTCAGGACACCAGTATCTGTTAATTTGAATGAATGAAAGCGTGCTCTCGTTTTCTCAGAGACATGTCCTACTGCTGGAAACTGCTGTGCTAGCTGCAATGAAGAGACAGAAAAGGTGGGCAAAGAAACAGGTGGAAGCCAAATGATACAGTGCCAGCCAGGCATCGTTCCTCAGCTAGCAGCAACAAAGCAGTCTGACAGTGAGAAAAGACAACATCCAACACCCCATGGGCCCTCCAGCCGATGTCGATTGCCAATCTTTATCTTGCAATTGATCAATCACACTTACAGCTCACACCTGCATGTCTGCTGTCTCTCACTAGAAAGGATCTATTTTACTTTCCAAAATGTGAGAAGTTCTGCTAACACCATGTTTCTTGAGCCAGCAACATGGAACCAAGCAATGAAGTTTTTTTTTTTGTTTTTGTTTTTTTTTTTTTTTTTTTTTTTTTCTCAAATTAAATGTGTCTACATTGATGTTTTAGTTTCAATACACTCATTGTGCCTCAACGACTGGTAGGTGTTTAGGCCACAGGAACAGATGGGAACTAATCCCAGATGCTGTCCCCAAAAATTACTCTACAATAATGGAAGGCCTGCAGCATTTAAAGTTTCACCCCACAAATCTTTTCTGCATACTACATTACTTAGTGGCATAGAGAGAGCCACTTCTTCCTGCCTGTCTTGCTGTCTTCCTTTTCTGCTGGCCTGCCTTAACAGGTAAACATATTAAAATTTGTGTTATCCTCAGAACAGGTCCCTCATAACCCCAATGCACTCTTGGAAATATCCAGTACAAGATTATCCTGCTATTCATACAGAGCTCTCTCCAAAACCTCTGTCCCTTTCACCAGGGGTGTATCCAGCTCACTCCAGAGCTGTGGACAGAACTGAGATCATCAAAATAACTCCAAATCACAAGAAGAAGCTGTTTGGAGGTGTGAGGTTAGGTGGCAACACAATTCTAGTTGGAGTAATGTGGAAGTGGGAAAACTCAGCCAGTTACTACACAACATGTGACACAAGTGAATTTTTTTTTTTTACTATATTTTCTATTTATTTCTACAAATGTTATGTTAAACTAACTGCCAAGGCCAAAACAAAACCAAAAAAAGTAAAATGTGTCACAATGTCACAACACTTTTCAACACTTTTTTGTTCTTTCTGCTTTGATACTATTTGTTTGTTGTTGTTGTTGTTGTTGTCATTTGTTTGTTTTGTTTGCTTTTTAAGGTTTCACAGAAGAATATTACTAAAAACTTTGCCAAAACTTAATCAGGAATACCACTCTATCATCAACACTGACACAAATTTGGAGAAAGACTTTAAATTTAAACTGAAAAAAAAAAAAAAGAACTTTAACCAAACGTATTTATTTATGTGGTGATTAAACTTGGTGTGCATTGCATTTTTATTAAGCTTTACAACCCTTAATTTTTTATGACTAAGATTACCCATGGATAATTCATTCTTAAAACTGTTTTCCTACTGAGGACTAAGGACAGTGAAGTTACCTCATAAATGTCAAAGGAAATTTATATGGGCCAAGAAATATATAACTCAACACTTTAACCTTATCTCCAAGCTTATAATTACTAATCAGCTAATTGGAGTTTCCTCACAAAAATGAACTAAAGGGAATTGCGTTAAAGAGAAAAAGTTTGAAATAATGGGCTATAACGAGAGTCATGTAAAAACCCTACACTGGTGTGTAGATCTGGTCTTTGTAGGAGCTATAAATTTTGTTTCTAGAACTCATAAACATGTGCATGTTAGGACAAAAAGTAGATCTGGTCAAAATGTTTGTGACAAACTCACTCCTACAATCCCCACTGAAAGAAAACTTCTGTATAGATAATGAATCTGTCTGTAGGAGAGGGAAAACCAGAGGTTTAATGTGGGATTCACCAAATCTAATTTCAGCTCTTTGAAAAGTGTTTAAACTAAAGCAGTCCTCTTGGCTCTCTTTACACTGAGTAGAGAGAGGGAGAAGAATCTCTAGAGAGTGATTCATCTTATGTCTTTTACTCATTTGTCTTATACTGCTACGAGTTGCCTTCAAGAAGTGTCTACATCTCTCCACTGATTGTTGAGGAAATACAAATAGGCTTAGAAGAAAAATTTTGGCTATGGAAGGACAAGTATGCTCAATACCAGATGTCAGAGTGTTGATTGGCGTCACCCAGTGAGAGTGAAAGGCAGTGGCTTGTTTTGTCTCTGAGGAGAGCCTAGAACAGGACTCAGAATATCTAGCGTGAAACTGTCAGATACAAAATACTAAGGTATACTAAGGTAAGAACATTTTTCTATGAAAAATGCAGTCATATGTTCTTGTCAAATAATTATCTTACGAACATGTAAAGAGAAACTCTGAAGAATGCATTGGACACTCTGGGTTTTTTTATTGTTGTTGTTTTTTCCCCTTAACTCAGTCACTTCATTATTTACCGCAATTGGTAAAGCTAAATCCACAGTGGAAACATTCAATCCTACAATGTGTTATGGATTTCCAGCAGTGAACTATTAGGTGTTTTGCAATTAACACAGCATGAATGAACCATCACTTCTATAGATCTGTGAGTTCACACTTTGCTCTAATGAGGCCCAAGATAAATTGTTCCAGTTTCGGTGTATTGGCTACTAAATTGACCCTGGTCCACTGCTCACTTCAGGCTTCTGTAATTCCAATAATCTTGTATTACGTGCAGCTCTACCAACCGCAAATATCGAAGACTCACTCACATTACTCCAAAAGCTAAATGCAGAAGGAAAACAAGATATACTTCACTCAGGTTTATCTTTTTTACTCACTTTTTTTTTTTTTTTCTTCCCTGTTCAATATAACATTTGCACATATGTACAATGATATTTCCTCCAGAGATAAAATAAGGCAGAATTTGACCCAGTGTCTTAACTGTAAATACTGTTGGAGTTATCCTTATTAACAGACAACAGCATGTCTCCTTCTCCATGTGCAAAATGCAAAGCAAAGAGTGGTGAAGGGAGAGAACCTACTCCATTTATGTCTGCACAACATTTAGTAAACCTTGTCTGTAGAGGAGTTTGACAGTTCTCTTTCTATTCTGGGTCCATTTGTACACATTCTTTATTAGAGGCAGTACATGAATGAGGCTGCTGATTGTTGCTGTCAACATCTAGGAGATGCTGGAAGGCTGGATATAACAAAAGAATGAACAAGGTTATTTCTCTGCACGTCAGCTTTTCACAAAGCTTACCTCAGCGACTGCACTGTGTGAAATTCTGGTGCTCATGTTGGGTATGTAGTTTAATGTGAAAAATCCCTGCGGTGGTGCACTCTCCCTGCCACACACACCTGCTCCAGTCCTTTTGCCAATAAACATGTTTGGGCGGTAATCATTGGTGACAACCATGATGAATGTATCTGGTCATGATAGCCAAACTGGGCTCAAGGTGGACTTGGGGAAGATAGGTCCAAGGGCTAATAGAGCATGTACCAACCAAATATGGCTGGTACACAAATATGATTAGTAGTCAATCATCTTACCCCATAAATAGGAGACTGCCCCAGGTTAATTCAGCAGTCCTGTACTGCAGCAGGCTGCATGCCAGGATCTTCTCCTTGTGCAGGGATGTCTCTCAAGGTTACTCCTCAATGTCAAGAGATTCCTTACCTGCAATAGATACTCAGTAAATGACTAATAGCTAGCTTGTTTAAACTTTGCAAGTACTTTGCTAAGCATGCTGAAATCTTGTAATCTTAGCTAAGTGATGTAAAGGGCTGAATGTGCATATTAGACATAAACCGTTAAGTCTGGAATTGGGGTAGGATCTGGTTGTATGCAGATTTCTTGGAGTTTGGACAGCAAAAGGGACTCCATCCTGAACCTCGTGACTCAACGTGAGGGTTTCCATGATGCTTTTAGTCTGACCTTCTCCTTTATGCAGTAAATAATCAAGTGACCTTGCCATCATGAATCTTATTAATGTCACATTTACTATCAGAACATTGTTAAATCAGTCTTATTCAGTATTAAGCTTTGCTAAATCACTATTTTCATCAATAAACATATTGCTGCTTCTCTCTTGTGAGTGAAGCGCGTAATTCCTTTTGTGGCAATCTCCCAGCTAGAAATCTCCCTTATCAGGTATAGAATGGGACTGTGAGAAGTTTGGAGAACATTGGTTATGAATTTCACTAATCCTATGAAACAGATGGATATAGATGGAAACTGCAATTGTAACCATGATAAAAAATGAAGTAATCCTACCTGAGCTTCTAGTTCTTATTAGGACATATGAACTGTCAGTATAATTCAAATATTATGAAATGTAAGTAATGATTGACCTAGTGGTCTGCTTGTGCTCTCCAAAGTGCCCTAGGAGCTCTTCAGTGGGATATAGCACGATCTATAACACTATCAGGAGCTGGAGATCTTCTCAGACATAAGCGAAATCCTATGTTGCACTGTGAAAGTCCCAGCAGTGCTATACTGGTGGGTTTTGGTCATATCAGGAAAAAAGTTGAAGTGCTGGAGGAAGGGAATGGTGGGTTAGTCCATCACTGGTCTTTGACACCTATTCCTTAGTAAGTCTCTCTTTAGAACCACTTGTAGGGGTGCTGAAAACAGCCTCACACCTCTGGCCCAGCTGCTGGGACTCAGGGTGCCCCTACACCAAGGACCATGGCGAGAGGCCCCCAGCAGTTTGTGGAGAGTCTAGAGCAAGGCCCACCATAGTCCAGGGCAGCTCTCACCCTCTGCCCCCACCTGAACTACAGCCCTTTCCACATTGCAATCAGATATTGGACTCTAAGAGTATTCCTAATTAAGCAAACAATCAGAAGAGACCAGGCAGAAGAGACACGTAATATATACAAAGCTTTCTTAAATTATGTAATTTCTGATTCTAAAAAATAAAAAAATAAAAGTCAGATTCTCCATTATTCATTCAAGCAGATATCTGATGTACTTTCATAAGAACTGTATCCAAAGCAGAACTGCCTCAGGGACTGAAATTTAAAGATTCTGACTTTAATAAATACAATTAAATATATATATATATGGAGTATATATATATATAGATAGATAGATAGATAGATATTGTATTTTTTTTATTTTTAAGGCTAGATTTATTTATTTATTTATTTTACTATTGAGATGCTTGTGCATTCTATTCCTAGGTGGTGCACATGGAGTAGAGGGGCTGAAGATGATGGTGTGATTTGGGTTTACCATCCCATCCTCTTCTTCAGATGGTAGGCTTTGCTCAAGCAAGAAAGGATCCTGGTAATGGTAACTGGATTCCTAGACAGTGAGTAGAAATCATTTTCTGTCTTCTCTCCTTGCTGTGAACTACAACACACTACAATATATTCCCATCTATTCAGGTAGCACTGTCAGATGAAACAAGGTAGGATTCTTTTACAGGAGGTACTTGTGTCTTAGGAATGACACTGCCTTGATGTGTAGCTTACTGCGGACTCAAATGATGTTTGACTTCTGCCGGCCTGTTGGGTCTCTGTGGGAATTTGTAAAATCTCTGTTCATGCTAATGCTACTGTCTACTTAATGTTCTAACACACCAAGCAGAAGTACAAGCAGAGGTTGCTTCAGTCAAACTGAGGTTTGAATATCAATTCTTGGGTCACATGATGTAAGGTGGGTTTTTTTGTTTGTTTGTTTGTTTGTTTGTTTTCAACTATAAAGGTTAGTCGAACAAACAAACAAATAAACAAAACAAAACCAAGTATGATAGCTTTTCTAGTAAGCCTTTAAGAAAAAGGGGGACAACTCATGATCTCAGTTATCATAAATCTTTAAAAAGTAAAGCTTGGATGGATCTTAATTGGCCTTTTAAACCCATACTCCACACTGAAAAAAGCAAGTAATATATAGTTAGGCCACCTCTAGCAGATATTTACTTTAAGATCTCCACTAAAGTTAATTCTGCAACTTGTCTAGGTAATCTGTTCTAGTGCTTCCTTACACTTTCAGTTAGAAAGTATTTCCTAGTATCTAATCTAAATCTTTGTCACTGCAAATTGAACCAATTACTTCTTCTCTGACTCCTACTGAACTCTCTGAACATTTGATCACTCCATTCTTAAAACCCTTTGTTGTTACAATAAAAACAACTACTGGAAGATTGTTATCATGTTTTCCTTTAATCTTTTCTAGATTAAATAGGCCCAGTTCTTTTAAAATCTCGCTTTAGGATGTGCTTCTTTAGCCTTTCATATTCTTCCAGTCTAATTCAGATGTTCTTTAGTCTGTCACACTCTTTCTTAAACTCTAATGCATAAGGTCCTTACAAGAACAACATTTGCATCAAATACAAGTCTTCTAATAAAAAGTCTTCCCACATTGCAATATTCCATTTTAAAATTTTGTTTCCTAATCTGTTTGTTATTTCATGTGTTCCTTCAGGTTTAATACTGCCTTGTGGCAGCACAGTCATTTTTATTTCTGTGCTGTGTTTCCTTCTCTCAAATATAGAATCTTTCATTTTTTATTAAATTTCATTTGCTGATTTCAAACTAAATACCCAGTTTACTGAGACAAGTTTGCACGATGTCATCTGAAAATACTGTTTCAGAGATCAAATGACTTTGCATACCTCTACGGAACTTCACTGACCTTCTTGCTTCTTTTAATAAGGCTTCTTTTGAAGGACTTTTTTTTTTACTGAGATTCTGGATCAGGCCCAGGTAGCAAGTCATTACATGGTCAGTTATACACCAATATGCTGCAAAACTGTTTCAAGCACATGTACTGGTACTTTCTGTTTGAGGGAAACAGGATGAAGAGAAACAACTCATAAATAACTAGACTGGCATATCTGGAAGAATGTCTAAATTGCCATTTCAGCCAATATATAAAAATGCACATTTATTGTTCACACAATCTCTCTCTCTCTCTCTCTCTTTTTTTTTTTTTTTTTCCACATTTCTGACATATAATAATCCTGCTCTACTAATTGCTCACATTTTTTTAGACTCACCCCGGTGGTCTCTCATACATATCTCATATATATATATATGTAATATATATATATATATATATATTATTTTTTTTTAATGTAGTCTTTTTTCTTCTCCCTGTAATTATCTGTTTAGACTAATGGGTACTCAAAAGTGAATTATTTTCTAAGCCAATGGAGCTCAATAGGGGTGACTCAACATTATGCTAATTTAGCTCTTGGTTCCTTTTATATTTTGTACAGGTCCATTCAGGTTAAAAAGTGAAGCGTGGAAGCTTTTTGTTGCAACGCTTACCTCAGTTTTCCCTTTTTATTGAAATATAACAGTTGATACTTTTGTTAAATGAAGGCTTAACCAGCGGTTATACTTGATGTTGGTTCCGCAAAACTTGAAAACTGTCCTAGATACAAATTAATATTAGGATTCTGGGTGAGAGAGAAACTAAATAAAATAATGGTAATGAGTAAAGGATAAAAAAAGGATCAAATCTGTATCATACGCTACAGGGTTTTCTCCAGATTGATGATAAAACCAAAAAGTACTTTGAAGATGGGAAATTGCAAATGCCGAAACTGTGTCTTCGTACCTCCAATATGTGTCACCACATGCTTCAAATGAATGTGACTGATAGAAGTGTTACCAGAAAACTGTGGCCAAGAATCAAAAAGGGACTGCTGAATTTTTAAATGTGTGATTCTTTTTCATGTCATTGAGGCAAGAAATGTATTTTCTTCTTCCTGTTTTTTATTTTTATTTATTTATTCTTTCTCTCTCTCTTCCTCTGGCTTTTGAAACTCTTCCATACACATAGTGGTGTGGAAGCAAGTTTAACTTTTTTTTTTTTCTTTCCTTTAGTGAGGAAAGAAAAGCAATATGTGTCTTCTCTTAAATGTCAAGAAGTCATAAGTCAAAGGTGAAAAGTCAAAAAGTCATCTCCATGTGACTTCTTAGTTTTCTGAAGGCACAAGGAGGTTTTCTTCTGAAAGTTCTTCTAGGACATCTGTGCAAAAATGGTTACTTTAAAAACAATAAGAAATACCTACTCTGATAATGGAGGACAGAGAGTTTTGAGAACTTTCATGGTTACAAATTTGGCTGATGATTTTAAGGTGCTTTCTAAAAGATCTTGCTTTTCAGAAAATTCATTAGCAAAATAAATGAATCCACTTTCAGAAGGCTTAAATTAAAAATGCAAAATCTAAGCACTGCAAACCTGAAGTTATGTTCAAAATCCTTCCCTTAGATACAAGCTTCCAGTCATGCCTCATCTGTTGCCAAAGTCCTAAGGCACGTAATACCTTTGATCAAAATCACTGTTCATGGGTTGACTTTCCATTGATGCCATCCCTGGTTTCTTATCAGCTAAACCATTTTTTCCAAGAAATCCATCAACAGAATGACAGTCAGCACAAGCTTTTTGTCAACCTAAAATGAGGGAAATTAGTATCAAACAGAAAATTCATCAAAATTTGTATTTAAATTGATTTAGATTAATTATTTCTTTCTTTTGTTTTATTTTGATCTATTTTGACTTCGTTCATGCTAGTGGAAGAGCCAAAATTTGTGTCAAAGCATGTATCACATATTCAAAAATCCTTATATGGAAATATAAATGATTGTTGATTGAATAATCTATTTTTTATTAAGTAGAAGATTCTACTAGACTAAATGAAGATAGTCTTTGTTACTGTGAGCCACCTGAGCAATCAAAGGATCAAATGCTAAAGTTATGAGTAGGAAGCTGCAGGAGTAAGTCAGCAATGCAAAGTAGAATTACACATGTAAATTAAAGTGCATGGAGAATTTTTCAAGTTCTGAGTCAAATATTTAAGGATAAAAATGGTGAGAAAGAAATCAGATCTGCTCAAATCCCATTTTCTGAATTGATTTGTGAATCCAGAGACTTGATTCTCATTTTAGGTAATTGAAAGTTAGGCAACTGAAGGGAAAAACACAATTCTCATCACCTGTGCATCCTAACACCTAGAAATGGGGAATCCAGGCTCCCCTGTGATGTTTCACAATTATTCAGATAGCTTTTCTGTTCTCAAGGCCAATTGCATGGTACTGCAGAGGGTTTATACCTTTGACAAGAGTCTGCAAGAAGAGGAGAGATGACAGGTATGAGGTGAAAGACATCTGACCCAGGACAGGATGTCAGGTATTCTATCAAACTGGAATTTGTCACGCAATTCTATAAGTGGACACCTGGAATGTGTATGGTATCAACAATCCTCTAGACGATTAATTAAAATAGTCTTAATTTGGTTCCAAGAGGCTACAGTGTTTATAACACTCTCTTCAGTCACATAGGTGTCAAATAACTTTGAATCATATTTGGTCAATGGCATGTCCAGTACTGTTTTTGGCAATAATAATCTAGAGTTAAACATATAGGAATCTATGTTCTGGTGGATTAATCTTCATTTCTAGTTCTAATTTCCAGACAGATAGTATTTCTTTTGTCTCAGTTCGCAATAAAATTAGAAGTTGCTTAGCGAAAGAACAATAGTGATTTTTAAAAGACATTTTAAAGAAGACAGTTGTAGACAAATCTATTTACCCTGGAGTCTTTTTATATTAGTGTAGCCTTTGCACAGAGAATCTCAGTGACATTTATTTTAAATCATCTTTATATCAGTTAGATGTAAAATGATCATTACATCTGAGGTTTTCCCTGTGCAAGAAAAACATAACAAATGTAATTTACTTTCTCAAATGTTTTTTATGATGTCAGTTTAGAATTATTTTGATAAAACAGTCCTGGAGGTAGTCACAGTCTTAATTGCTTGCAAAAGACTTTGTTACCTCAACTACTGTGAAGCAGACTAAATTTTCATAATATGATGATTTATACTGTCCCAGATCTAGGTAAGGCCTGTGCTGTTTTGCTACCCATTAAATGGAAAGAACATCTTCCCATGTCTAGATGGTGCAGCAATAGCTTTGAAAATTCCTGGTTTGGAGTACTCATACTATTTATCTTTGCAACAGATATTTGCTGAATTTCTGTGATTGGTAACCTCTTTCTTTGAACCTCCAGAGTCTCAAAGAAGACTTTCCATTGAGCAGGTAAATGGGTTTTAGTCTGTTGGATTTAAGAGTACTCTAATTGAGGGAATGATATAAAGTGAAGTAAAGATAAACAAGGAACAGGTTACAGTGGCTCAGAGGTGTATGCAGAGAGAAAATTTAAACCACAAAGTGGCAGCACTTATACATCAAGGGGGAAAAGAAACGTAGGACAAATACCTTGTATGGGTGGGAGGTGTCTGGAAGCTCTTGTGAATGATGGTAGACAGCATATGGTATGTGGGTGTCTACTGTGATCTGCTTACCCCAGCAACACACGAACTGTACCTAGACTCAAAGTCGTATTTCCTCATAGCTATAGTTCTTCTACTTGCTCTTTATTTTTATGCTTCATGCTCTCCTGAAATGTAACATTTGAAATACTTTATGGTCTGTTCTGAGAATTTTATTCCTAGAACAAGATCAACAAAACAGAGGGAATTCCAAGAGGAGTAAGAAAAAAAGTTATGGAACTAATCTGCAGTGAAGGAAAATTCATGCAATAGATAACAATAGCTAACTAAGTGTGATAGCTGTTCATTTCCCAGAGAAATTTCAACACATGTCCTTAGAAAAAGGCCTAATCATACTTATCTTTCAGGAGACATTCTGATTGGTATAATAGCATGCTTGTGTACTTGCTAAGTGCTAGATAGAGGACAGAAGAAGGGCCACAAACTCTTGATTTTTAGAGCTTGGAAAAGGGGCAGAGGAAAGATAAAGTGTTAGTTTAAAATTCAAATGCTCAAGATTCATCATAAAGAAAAAAACAATGAAAAAATAGTTTAGGAAAAAGCTTTCAATTTCGTACATGGACATGGTGTCTGAAAAACTGGAGCCAGATGAAATGCATCCATATAAAATAAACCTCCAACTCCAAATCTGCAGCAGAAGAGTTTTCAGTTAGCCCACACTCCTATATTTGTTTAGGCCAATGAATCCAGTAGATATTTACCCTGATGTCACTGAGATCACATTTTGAAGACAATGGTCGGATTGAAAAGGAGATTAGATCACAGTTTGGCTTACTGAACTTCTGTTTTCACTGATATTGTATCAGAGTGAAAGGTCCACTGTCAGAAACCAAAGTAAATCTGTGTGAATTTCTGTGATAGCAAACTTGTTTTCTATTTGTATAATGAGAAAGCCTGGCAGACCTGCCAGAACTCAGTTTTTATAGACTTAATAGCTACAGTAGGTACTAAAATCTAGGACCTAATAAATGCTGTTGTTCAAATTTTTCTTCCTGAGACTTTTAGGTGCACGCACTTAGAAGTCATTAGTGAACTGACATGCTTCAGTTTCAGAGTACTCCAGTAGAAACAAAGAAATCTTAATCAAGTAAGGAGTACCACATCTTGGAACATTAAGTCACATGTTTTGGCTTAGGTATTCGAATCTTGAAGTGCTCATAAAGCCCTCAACAGATGGCTGTAATTCTAACTTAACACCAGGTTCCCATTTAGAAAGATTTAGGAAAAAAAAAAAAAAAGAAAGAAAGAAAAAAAGAAAAGATTAATTTTGAGGGATTCATTATTATTTCAGGTGATATAGCTAACACCAAGATATAGCAAGAAATTGTCTCCCTTCCAAATTTATACATGAAAGTTCCACCAGTTTGCTGAGGGTACTTAAGTTGTACTTGCAACTACACAAAGCAAAAGACAGTAAGATTGTTTTACTGATCCTTCCAAAATGTGCTTTCACTACCAGTCCATTTCTAAGCCTTTCCCTTAGCTTTTCTGCAAATCTTAAGTTCCGCTGGTTCCTATCAAACCAAGACTGACATTTCTGGACAAAACTTACCAAAACTCTCATTTAGCACTGTGATCATATATTAGAAGGTGAACTTTAATTTGTCAGGTAGCAAACTATAATCTTTAGAAAGATAATAACATAATGCGTATGGAAAATAAGTTTTGTTAAATGATGTGCCTGATCTCATGACCATACATTGTGTTAGTGCTGGGTGCTTTGTTCCTTTATAAAGTTTTAACTACCCAATAGATGCTGCCTGTGGCTTGGCAGGTTGTGCATATTGATGTGTAGGACATTTGGATGTCAAAAACAATTAGCTGTGACAATCAGCCAGTCAGCAGTCTTGACCACCTTCCAGCTTTGCTCCATTTACGGTCATCAGTAAATAAAGCAGTGTTCTTAAAGCTGTGTTTTCATTTATTTTTTTCTGCCAGCTAGTGCCAGGCAACTTAATGGAGCTTCCCAACATTGCTCCCCTATGGAAATAGTTTGAATCAACATTGTATTCTTTTTTCCCCTCAGCATAATATGTTCCTTGTTTGTTTCATATCCATTTTGTTTCATGAGCAAAACAGCATCATGGTAAACAAATAGAGGCCCTTGTAATCATGACTTTGATATACTTGGATTTGTTAGTATTTCTTTTTAAATAAATAAATATTGTGATTAGGACCAAGTATACTCCTTGGAGAAAAACTATGTTGACTGGTCATGCTAGTTCTTGGGCACATAGATGGCTTATCTTCATCAAGAGAGGTGGAAAAAGGACCAAAATTCAGTGGACTGCTGGATGTTGCTGAAAATAAACCTCGTTTCTCCCTGCCACAGCTGTCCCAGCTTCTCTCCCTGCTTCATATAATTAGCAGAGGGAACAACACTTTTATACAACATTGTTTAACTGTATGTCAGGAAGACTTTCTTCCTCCTCTTCTATTGTTTCCAGTTCTGTCAGAAAAAAATGATATTTTCCATCCTTAAGGATGAATGTTGTTGAAAGAATCTTGACAGCTGCAACCAAAAAAGAAGGGAAAAAAACAAACAAACAGAAAAACATACCTAAAGACCTTACAGAAAATATACGGGACTGTGGAAGAGAAGTCTTATAGCTCAAGCTCACAAGCCTTTCACACGTGCACATATGACTTTAGACACTTTCTTTCTCATATGACTTTAGGCAAATGACTTGATCTCTCCAGTTCTGTACCTGTATGGGCTCAGCAAATATCATTTCAATATGTGGATAGACAGCATTTAATATTCTTACTACTGCTGCTCTACTGTTACAGTTTAGGTTAAATTATCATTAAAAGGATTTAATGGTATTTAATACAAAATCACTTTTATATACAAGATACATTTAATCCAAGAAAAAATATCTATGCATTTTCAGCTTATCTGGACAAAGAATTTTATTATCTGTTTCCTTGGTAACATTTTGCAAGAAACCTTTAAAGATAATTTTGCATTTGGGAGTATAGAATCTTGAAATAAGACAAAGGCTATTGAGAAGTCTTAATACAAAGGCACAATGCATCCCAAGAAAGTATTCATGATGTAGCTTTTATGTCTAAATCTCCTAGGAAAAAATATTCTACAAAGAAAGGCACAGCATGAGAGCAAAGATGGTCAGATGAATTACACAGATAGTAACATCAAAGCAGCTATTTATTTTTTTTTTATATATATATTTTTTTCTGAGACACTGCACTTCTCCAGCTGGGAGAAGCTGGGGCAAGAAGGAACGCTTTGACTTCCTTCACAGGAGCATTTTCTAATTAGATTAGATATGTCATGAGAGATGATAAAGGGCAATTCGTAGAAGGATGATGCAATTAACAACCTTGTATAGAAGGCAGAAATAGTCAGTAAATATTTCTGTTCCATAATTGGAAACAGACAAGAATAATGTACTTGTACAACATAAAGATGATGACATAACTTTTAGTTCACATAACAACATTTTCTAAGGATAAAGATTGAGGAATTTGCATGGCCTAGATGACTTACACATCACAGTTGAAACTGTTGATGAACATTTTGATATATCCTGAGGAAAACCCAGATGAAGCCCAGAAGAGTGACAATGATCTGTAAGTATTTGAAAAGGATATTTGGTTAACAATATTGCTATATTTTCTATCCAAGGGGAAAGAAATGCATTTTCATTAGTGAAGATCAAAGGCTTGACATATAAGTAATGTCAATATACTTTATGGTTTAAATATATATATATATATATATATATATATATTATTTTTTTTTTTTGAGGAGATTACAGTTATGTTGTCAAAGATACTTGAATTATTCAAGTCATTATTAATTGTTACATTACTTAAACATTTGTAAGGATTTAGAACTATGTGGCATTCTGATTAAAAATATAGCATCATGCATTACCAAGAAAGAGCTGATGGATGGTATAACTGACAAATGTTAAGGAGTTGTTATTCATGGGGAATTTTCATTATAGCTTTTTCTAGTAGGAATCTTCAGAGATGGAAAATGTACCTGATGCTGTTCAACATTATTATTGGTAATCTGGCAGTAAATACATCATCATTGTCAATGAAATAAATATGTGGTTGGCACAAAGACTGGAGGAACAGCAAAAAATGATGAAGTGGAGTAGTGATATACAATAGCCAGGGCTGCCTGATGAATCAGTTTATTCAATCAAGATTCCTTTTCTATTCAGATAAATGCAAAATTTTGTCTACGTAAGTAAAAGGAACAAAGATACCTACAACAGAAGACTCCAAAAAGTAATATTTTTTGAAAGGTTTAGAGAGCAACTAAGATGAGAATCAGTGGATGCTCCAGTGGTTTTCTACATCAGAAAAGACTCATATAAAGTCTTGTATACAGCAGCAGTTGAAATAAAAAATACGCCCTTCTATAGGATAAATAAAAAGTATCTCCTTCTGTAGAACTATTGAGATGGATATTATCATACTACACGTATTTTTAGAGTCTACAATTTAAAAAGAATATTCCAAAATTAAAAAATAAATCTATTGTATTTTTCAAGATTCTGAGGAATATGCATTTCTGTGAACCATACTGTTTTGTTTTTGTTTTTCAGTCTAGCAAGGAAAGGCCCAGTGAGAAGGCTAGATGCTAAAGGTCATTAAGATGTGAAAGACAGTGTTTTAATTCAGTGATTACATGAGAATGCTCTTGAGGAAATAATAATAATAATAATAACATTAAGGAGAAAAAAAAAAAAAACTGCAGTGGATTCTTTTTTCCAGATTTCATCTTATCAGAGTTCTTTGGTGAGGATGTCTTTTGGTCACAAGCATGGTTAAATACATAAAGGAATAATACTAAGAATCTTCAATATCTGTAATATGAAAAAGTTCAGACTGGGGGATGAAATAATGGTGCCGCCTATGGAAAGAGGTGGTTATAGGAAGACAAGACTGACATTCCCGACAAAAGGCCAAGATCGTTGGATCAGATCTTGTCTATGTCAGCTTTCATCTCAGTTTGATTAGCTTTAGGCTTGTAGCAAGATTTAAATCTGAGTAGCAGGGCAATCATTCTCAGTGGCCTATCATTGGCATTAATGTGTGACTTCCATATGACTATGTATAAGATCATAGATATAATAGGAGTTACACTTGCAGAAAGTGTATTTTACAAGTTCCACCCTCTCTACCCATTCTGTCAAGATGAGAGCTGTTGGTAGCAGAGCTTTATAGCTATACCAACTGATGATTTTCTCTGTAGAGGTACTGGGTTAAATCCCAGCTATATCAGCCAGCAGAGCAGCTATCACAACAGCAGCTCCTATGTTGGTAACCAGACAATTTTCTCTACAGAACTCCTGAGTATATATTTTATGTACTACTGCTAAAAATATCAACTTAATTCCTTCTTTAGTAACCTCTTCCAGAGATCATGCATCAAATTACACATCATACTTCATAAATAATTATCTTACAAGGAAATTTAGTTTTGTGTAAAAATAAAATGTCAATCCAATTTTTCTTTTGCAAAAATGTCCTTATGCCAAGGCAAAATGAATCCTTCACCATATGGCCATAAATGAAACAGAAAATATGTGACATAATGGTGCTATGTTAGCAAACTATTCTAATTGATTTATTTTTCTTAGCAACTACATTGCTAGAACACAGCTATGCTTAAACTGCCACAAGCGCTGCCTAACAGCTTCTATTTTAAACAGCGGGCAATGAATGTAAAGAATTTTTCATGTTGTCACAGCTGATGAATTAAGACTTTATTTTTCTAATACTGCCTAAAAATACATAAGTTTAAAAAAGTGTTTTCATTCTGAAATAAATGTAAATATTTGTTTGAGACTAGTTACTAGCACATAAGACTGAGGTGATAAAAAGCAAAGATAAACAATTCCTTTTTTATTTTATTTTTCAACTTTTCCTGAATTCCTAAGCTTATCTAAGTCTCATATTTCAGATTTTCCTAATATTTTTATTTCAAAGCTGTTGGGGTATGTGTGCTGGCATGACCCACAAGAGATAAAATGTGGACATAGTGGCAAAAATGCAAATGAGCAGAAAAAAAGGAAGAGACAAAGGTAACTCAACAAAAGGCTTTGCTTTCAAATCACTGAGAGGAAATTTGTGAGGCCTCTAGAGTTTGTACTACAGTTTGTCTTTTTCAAGTGTTTCTTAGGAAAGTAGAGATGAAAATCTTGGCCATTTCATATTAACATCCATTGTTTATAAAATCACAGAGATTTCTCCTTAAAATAAGAAATGAAATTTTACAGGTTCCATCAGAGCAAAAACTGACTCAGAGTATAATAGACAGTGCAATTTTTTACTATCCCAGAAGTTTAGCTTAAAATAATTGGGAAGTCAGACATTATTTTGCTTCTGGTACTTGTGGAGGAGAGAGTGACTTGTCACTAATTTATCACCCTATCCAAGTACTTCTCTATACTGCTAGTGTCCAACTTTATAATCTTGGTCTACAGAGCATAGTTACCCACTGGGCTGGAAGGGTAATTAGTCAACAGAGTAAGCATTTAGTCTGTGCCCCAACTTCATCATAAAACAGCTCTCAACAAATGAGATGCAAACGTGGATTATGACAAAAATGACTGCTTTGCTGAGTACAGCCATCATCCAGTGCCTATAAAAGTTAGTCCCTATGGACTTTGATCAAGCACTTCCACCGCTGGCAATTTTATCATGGCTGGATTATGCTGCTTCCATTTCCTATTGTGAGCTTTGCTTACTAGGAGGTTAGAAAATTCTTGATGGGCTCCTGATGGAAATGTTAAGGCATATATTCCCATGTACCTTCTATTAATTAATAGAATCATAGAATCATAGAATCATAGAATTATAGAATCATGGAATGGTTCGAGTTGGAAGGGACCTTAAAGATCATCTTATTCCAACCCCCCTGCCTGGGACACCTTCCACTAGACCAGGTTGCCCAAAGCCCCATCCAACCTGGCCTTGAACATTTCTAGGGATGGGACAACCACAACTTCTCTTGGCAGCCTGTGCCAGTGCCTCACCACCCTCACAGTAAAGAATGTCATCCTAATATCAAAACCTACCCTCTTTCAGTTTAAAGACGTTATTCCTTGTTCTAGCATTACATTCCCTGACAGAGTCCTTCACCAGCTTTTCTGTAGGCCTTTATGTTCTTGAAGGCTGCTATAAGGTCACCCTGGAGTCTCCTCTTCTCCAGGTTGAACAACCTCAACTCCCTTAGCCTGTCTTCATAGGAGAGATGCTCCAGCACTCTGGTCATCCTTGTGACACTCCTAATCCACCTGATGTGAGTTCCTCAGGAGTTGGCGCTGAGGGTACAGTGTCAACTCAGCTGGATAACTCTCCAAACCTCCTGTTACTTTGCAATTAGCTTGGCCTTTTGAACAGGATGGTGGGCTACAGGTCTTTAGAGGCCCATCCTAATTTATTCACAGAGTCAGACTTTCCATTCGAGAAGTCACTCAGGTTGATCGAACTTGACTGTTCTTCTTAAATCCATGATAGCTGTTACCAGTCACATTGTTCTCTTTCATACACCTTTCATAAATCATTCTTCTTTAATTGCAGCAGTATTGTGCCCTTTTGATTCTCTTCATTCTATCTCCAGAGATTTTATGTGGCCCAAAATTTGACAACCTCATCACAAGAAGAATAACATATTCAATATTTCTTCAGGTTTTGTAAATAATTTTTCAAGACTTTGCTCTTTATGTATAAGTATTTTAAAATATTTATTTAGGATAGAACATGGCTACATATTAATCAGAATGACCTATTAATAAGTGTAACTTGTTAATATACAGTTGGAATTTAGCAAGCCATAAAGAAATATTTGACAATATTGAATCTAGGCTTAAATGTGTTTTAGGTATACTTGAATTCTCAGCCAAAATTTTTTGTGTTAAGTAAGCACAAAGCATATACATTAAACTCTCTTTTTCCATGTTTACTAAGACTTTCTAAGACACCATGAGCAATTAAGATTTTTAATCCACTCTTTTCAGACTGGGACATTAAAGTTAGCACCCTGATCAACTTTCACTGTTCAGAAAGCAATCTGATTTTTAGATGTTTGACAGTTTACTTCCAAAAATGTTGTCTGTAATTTCTGTGTCTCGGTCAGTTAATTGCCCCTGATCCATAGCAAGGAGACTGAAACTAGTAACAGTTTTCATATAGCTTACTGAACAGCCTGCAGACAGTATTTACATCTTTACACTAAGGAAAACCTAGGCCAGATAGCAGATGTGTAACTTAGCAGTGAAGGCTCCCTATTTCATTAGTAATCTGCTGCATCTTTCAGTTCCCTGTGCTAGTTCATTAGCAAAATGCTAGAAATTACAAGGATGATATGTAGTGCAGGAGAGAGGAACACTATAAAAGGCAATATTTAGAAAGAGAAATGGAAGTGCTCGTGGCTAAGCATTTGTATAAAAACTCTTGAAGATAAGAGGAATAGAAGCATTCATTTTTATTCATTTATTTATTTATTAAATTCAATGGTGTGTTGCATATTCTAATTGAAACTTGTGGAGCAGAAAGCTGATCTTGCAGTAATGTTTGTGGATACAATTATGGAAATCCTTTGAGCATGATTAAATTATACAGTGTCTGGCTAAGGAAGTCATTTTGATACTTATGTCTGAAGTAGAGTTAATGGCAATGCATGAGGTGGCACCTTCTTGAATAACCTACTTAGGAAGGACGCAATGTGTAGAAGTTTGCAAATAATTAGCAGGTTTTTGTAACAATAAATACTAACCACAAAAAAGTCAATTCTGCATGGTCTATCAGACAAATTCAAAGACATGGTGTGAGGTCACTGTTGAAAGATAACAGAATAAATGATCAATATAAATTGAATGATAGAAAAGAAGAAGTGACATGTATTTACATTAATTGGAATTTGAAGAGTTTTTAGTCAATCATTAATTGTTCCTTTCAGGCCTTTTAATACATTTATGTGCAGAGGTTTTGAATCTTGGTATAGTTATTTGTTTCAGATATTACAATTTATTGACCACTACAAAAATATAGGTTGATTTTGTTCTTGTTGTTTATTTTAAAGAGGTTGTTGATTTCTTTTTGTAGCTAAAGAGTGTTTTAATCTGTTTTCTGTTATGAACATCTGGATAAGTGTTCAAAGGTCCAGAGATTCTTAAAATTTGTTAAAAAACAAATCTTGAGAACAGGAGAAGAATATTTTTTACACAGAAAAATTAAGTTTGTAACTAATATCAAGGTTTTTTTGTTTTGTTTTGTTTTTGTGTGTGTGTTTCCTGTGAAGAAATCTGTTCTATCTAGAAAGTTAAAATGTAAACACCTAAAGGATTCTATTTTTATGGAAAATCATATAACTCCAGTGTAATGTTGGTTTTCTGTTCAATACTTGAGCTCCTAAAATTCAGAGAAAATCAGACTAAGTTTTGTTTTCCAATAAAACAGATAGATTTTACCTGCTTCCTCACTAGTAAGGACATGAATTTTAAGGTTATTTTCAGTTTGACCATCCCCATAACTTAGGGCTAGGTTTCACCCAGAGACTGTTGTGATCACCCTGAAAACTTCTAGTTCATTGAGAACTCCAGTTCTCATTTGAAAAGAAAAAAGCCCATGGTTTAAATACTCTGAATGAAAGAGCAATTTCTATACCCATTGGTAAACAGTTCAAGTGATTAAGTATCCTCTCGCTAAAAAATTGCTTTTCATTTCCAGTTTGAAGTTTTGGCTTTCAGCCACTGGGTCTTGTGATGAAAGAGCCCGCTGATATCCAACACTGCTCCCTGCATAGGCAGAACATTCCCCATGCTGTCCATATTAATCTGATTCTTTGCTGCTTATGTATTATCTTTTATTTGTTTCTTTAACTGTCAATTTTCAAAATATATGTTGGTTTCAATATGTTGGCTGTTTCTGTAGCTGAGATGCCATGAAGTAGCCTGAAAGGACTTGGAAAAGACTTACAGCTGGATAAATTATTACTGATGGAAAAATTATATATCTATATCTTTGAAGGATGTCTTATATGTTGGACTATAATTTTCTGGCAACTTTCACCACAAAAGGTTCATGTTTGCTCCAATATATGACTGAAATACTGTCTTCTATGCCTGGCTTCCAAAACAGAATATGAAACTGCTGAGGTAAGCATATTGGCTACAAAAAAACTGAGCTAATTTCCAGCTATGTCCCCATGATTCCTACTAGCTTACATGTCCTGCCTGTGCAGAGCCAGCCAAGAGGAAACCCAAGGCAGAGGGATTTACATGCAATCTAGGAAATGTGTCCTGGTGCCTGGGAAGCGTTTGCCACTTCTTAGAGTATTGTGAGATAGAGCAGAGAGCCCTGATAACTCACCATATAACTGCTTGACATAGAAGTGCATCTGAAATCCCTCCTCTCATTTGCAACACATGGCTCAGAGCTGACAGGAAACGGATAGACAAATTCAATATCCATTATCCAGAACCCTTCACTGTTAAGAAGTCTAAATGAACTCTTCCCAAGAACTCAGAAGAGATTGCTGGAGAGACACTATTTTGTCTAAAACATTCTTGTGCTTTTATATTTTTGTGTACCATGTGAGAAAAAAAAAACTATCATCAAATTCATATGTGCCACTTTCTAAAATTGCTGGGATGAAAACACAGGGGTGAGGTTCTTCATGTCAAAGGTGTGCAACAACATCTAGAAATCTCTCTCTCAGATCTCTCAGGTCCAAATTCTGTCCTTCTTCCTAAAAATCTTCCAAAGTTCTATATAACAATAAATTACATTTATATTTAGTTCTCTTTTTATTGCTTTTTGTTGTTGCTTTTTTTTAATTATTATTTTAATGTGACTATCTGAGCTATCATTTTTCCCCCAAACATAAAAAGACTGATAAAAAAAACAAAAAAAAAACTGTCAAATCAAAATAAAAGACAATATTGTCTTCATACTTGCATTACAAATTGATAAAATACTTGCCTTATTTTTATGTTAAACAGTTCTGCTCTGGGAAAAGCTTGTTTTAGAAAATAATGGAATGGATAGAACAGTGAAAAGAGTGGGGTGTTAGAAGGTTTGAAGCTGTTTGGAAATGGGCGCAAGATTCAGATGGTTGGTTACTTTAAGATTTTCCAAGGAGTTTTTGTCAGATGAAACTGAAAATAAAAGCTAAACTTGAATGCATTGTTGCTTGGTTAGACTTATATAGATTACTGCAAAATGCAAAGTCTTCTCCAGAGGTTACAGTATGGTTTGGTTGCTTATATGGGAGTATTAAAATTATTTACACCTGAAAGATGTTATTGGAGAATTCAATAGTGTCTCATTAATTCCACACAGTTCAAATTCTACACAGACTTTTCCTTATCCCTATCACTAGCCGTATTGAATATCCTTCTAACTGTGAGAGGATTAAGTTGAGGAATCTGGCTCAGATAAAGCCCAGATGTAAAGCTAGTGGATGATGAGGTTCTTCAGAGAAAACTGAAGTCAGGGTTTGCACATGCATAGAGAGATGCAGGGAGATAAACACAATACAGAAACCCACAAGATTTGAATTTCCTCAATTTGATGATTTCATGTGCATCTCTGATTATAGACTTTGAAGCTGGTCAATGAGGCAGTGAGAAACAGAAAACTTTACAAGCTAAATAATTGAAAAAATTAAGAGTGAAGAAAGATGTTCTCTGACTGTTAGGATGACAAGGCCCATAAACAACAACAAAACCCACATGGTTCTCTAAGTAATCTTGAGAACATAAAAGCACATGACCAGGCAACTCCAGACAACTTAGATCTTCTATAGAAAACAAAATAAGCAGCAATACATGTATTATCTGAATAACACAACATTCAGGATCTGGCCTTAAACAGCATAACATGAGATAAGAGCTTTTCTGAGGATTTGGGGGAATTTGGCTGTAGCTGAAGTTGCTTAACACTTCCAAATTTGGCTCTGAATTCCTCTAAGAGTCATTTAGTAGAACTGAGTATTGGATCCAATTTTCTGAATGAACATCCATAGGACCATTCTTCTTCCCAGCATATTTTACTGATAAAGGACACACTGAAGACACCGTGTGTCAGAGGCTGTATCCAATATGCCATTGTCATAAAAAAGTGAAGGAAAATATCACAACAAAATCAGAGAAAAAAAAAAAATGTCAAACGTGCTTGCTAAAATTCGCAGATGGAAAAGGGAAATTATTAGTGAATACTTGTCTTCCAGCAAAGTGATTGGGGGGAATAGAAGGAATCTAATCAAACAAATATGCACAGCATTCCTGAAGGAGGAATGAATAGAGATCCTATTATATTATTATTTTTGCACAGCTTGGAAACTTCACTATAAAAACTGCAGGGAATATAAATACACTGCATGCATGCAGAACTTTGTTGGACTTCTTATACACTACATGCATGAAATACCCTGAGATTATGATAAAATACTTATTATTTAGCAGATCAAGCTGTTTGAGTTAGCTGTGATTTCTACAATATTTCTTTTCGTTAGAAAAACTACAATGTTGGTAAAGGCTGAATTGCTAGAGCAGCATATCCTTATATTTTTGAGGTTGCTAATATGTTTATAGGCCACAGTTACAGATCCCAGGTATCTAGGGATTTTGTCTGTCTTGACTTGTCTCATGACTTTTCTTGTAACAGCTTGGATTAGACAAAGCACCATAATCACTAGTTTTGAAACATTTATCTAGATAACAGAAAACTACTAACATTCTTTGAAAGAGAGAAAGTACAAGAAAAAATCTTTTTATGGACACCTTACTTAAGAGGTTTAACACATTTTAATTTTAAAAGTTATCCCTAGATATTTGCATCTTCCCCTTGTTCCAGCTAGCAATTCATAGAAAGCAAATAAATAAACAATAATTACATTAAATACAAAAGCAGATTTACATCATGAGATGATATAATTCAAAGACCATACTATGTCTATGATCCAATGAAGAGATTCACACATTCTGGGTGCCATCCTCAAGTTGCACCTCAAACTGACGCTCAAAATAAGAACAGTCAAAATCAGCCACCTTTTCTGAGAAGGTTGAGCTCAATTACTTGGATAGTAAGCATGATGCGTGCAGTCAGTGGACTTTCTTATTCCACCCTAAAAATATTATTTTTTGTCAAGTAGAATGATAATTTTAATTAAAAAAAATGGTGCAAGAGGATGCATTTATGTCATCCCTTAAGCACTTCTTTCCACATCCCAGTTCAAAGATAGAAAATGAAAGAGTACCCATGGATGATGTAGCAGCTCTTTTTAAACCTTAAACATCAACAGAATTGAAAGCAGGTGTGCTGTCCTTAGCCAATCCTTACTCTAAGCTGTGGGTGATTCTTCCTGGTATGTGATCTGATTCTTTAGGTAGAGCAGGGAATACATACCAAAACTGCAACTCCATTTGCAACTTCATTTTAGTGGCTGTGTATCTCATGTCACAGGTTTTAAATACATGCATTTACCTGGGCTTTAACATGCATATAAAAGTCTAGGGGGACTAAACTGAAATTGTTTAAAAGGACCAAGTAGGAAAGATGGATCAATGACAAAAAAATAACTCTGACTCTGCCACCACTACTTCCCAAGGGCACCTAGAATTTCATGCATTCAGAGCCCTCTGAATCTCCTAAATATCTCAGTGGCCATGAAGAAACCTGAAGGCTCCATGAAAGATGGGCTGGGTCACAGGTTCTCTCCGTAGAGTGGCCAAGCCATGACCTTTTTACTTGGAGGGATGTGTTCAAGGGATTCAATAGCTTAGCAACATGGGAGCAGAGTTCATGGTGAATTTTACTCCAAAAGAAATCAGTGATGAGGGTTCTTTTTCTCTCTTTTTCTTGAGATATTAAAATTTCTCTTAGAGTAAACAATACGTTTGATGAATTTCCACTGACTGATACTAAGCTCTGGGAAAGGACAGGCTTATTTTGCCAAAATTGCTTCTGGATTAGGATGTTGCATACCCCATGGCTAGGGACATAGCCTACTGCAGAAAACATTAAAATTTAATGATATTGGTGGCTGCAATATTATTTCTGAAAGCAAATTGACTTATTAGGATATTTAGCCTTCCTGGATCTTTAGAGAATCATTAAACAAAGTAATTCACTATTAACTCAATGAAAAGGAATTAATGAAAAAGCAAAGTTATCAGAAAGGTCTAAAAGCAAAATTTTATGAGTTAATAATGTTTCAGGTATTAAAATGTCCAACCCTGCAAACAATCAAAAGAAATAGCTTTGCAGGATCACAAAATCATGCAGAGTCTCCCACAATGATTTATTCATTAAAGATCAGGGAAATTATTTTCCATTACTCCAAAGACTAACCTCACAGTGAAAAATAAATTGGCATTTACAATGCTTCATCTCTAACAAGGAGTGGGAAAGATATCTGTGACTTGCAAACAAAAGATTTATTTCCATTAAAAAAATAATAAAAAAGCAGCTCAATTTACTTTCCTGAATGTACTTTTATATTTTTTAAGATTTTCATACAACTATCCAGCTGTGTAATAGCAAAATGATAATCTAACCATTTAGGATAATCTAAAATATTCTAATAGAAAACTTTGCAATTAATTCAGTGTTTTGAATGGTTATTCTCAGCTGCATGCAGATTTTCCTTTCTTATTTGACTGCAAGGTCCTAGTAGACAGATTTGAGCTTAAACCTTCATTTTCACCACTGGTTGGTAATTTCAAATGATACAGCTAAAGGCCAAGGGATGTTCCTTTTACCTCCAAATGATCTTGAAAATTCTTGGAAGGATCACTGCACAGTTTCATGTCTGCCTGTGGGGAGCTTGTGAGGTTAATGAATGTTGGGGATGTCAAGAATGGAAAAAATATAGAACTTCCTTCAACCAGTCTGGTGAAAGATACGAAATACATCTCTTTGGGTATCTTCCATTACCTTTGTTCAGTTGCCTATACTTAGTTTTTTATCATTCTTTGAGATATTCCAGGTTGTTCAGGTATCTGTGCAATACTGGCAAGTGCAACATGGTATTTAAAGAACACCAGAACTCTTCTCTGCTCTGTCTGAATGGAAAGTGGGCATCTGGGGCAACTATTTTGGGGCAAAGGAGCCCCATGTCTGAGTCTTCAGATATGAGGTAGGTGTCTAAGCTCCTGCTGTAGTTGGAGGTGCTTATTTCTGAACATTCAATGGAGCCAGGTGAGCCATTTGGCTGTCCTGCCACTAAGTCTTTGGTCTACAGCTGCCACTTCTGGAGGACACGTTTCCTATAGTTCCTGTATTGCGTGTGCAAACTCAGTGTGAACAAGATTCAGTTGAAATATTAGAAGAATTTATTTCTTAAATCAGGACAGTCAACAGTGGAACAGGTTGCTGACAGGTGTTGTAGTCTCCTTGCATAGAGTTTTTCATGACCCAGCTGGATAATTAACTTTGAACAACCTGATCAGGCCTCATAAATGACCCTGCTTTGAACAGAAGGTTGCACCAGATAACCTCTGAGGTCTCTTCAGCCCATGAATTATCCTATGATCTTATGATGGATACTGTAGAATACTTCAGACAACACTGAGTGCTGACCTTATGGCAATTACATTGAGCCCTTGACCTCCTCTGTCTATAGATGGAGCTTAAACTCCCAGAACGCATGTAGACTTACATAACAACAGCAAAATTTAGTATTCTCACCAGGACATGATGGGTTCCACTTTCTACATGACAGTAACGGATAAATGGATGCGCAGATAACATGGATTAAGAGGAGGATATGTAGTTTTTCAACTTTTCAGTGTGTTTATGCATGTGAATTTGTATTCATGAGTATGAAAAGCAGTATACAAAGACACAGGAAAATACTATGCCTGCTTTTCTCTGTCTTTAAAAACAAGAAAACAAAAAACAGTCTTTGTTTTCTGTATAATCAGTTTTCTGCTAGTTGAGTCTCAGGGTGAATTAGAACATAATAATGGTTGTGCTGTTGTTTAATCAGAGGGTGAGTAAACTTCTTGGGTTAAAACAACATCAAGGAATGCTTTACAGTAAAGATTTAAAGCTCACAAGTTCTGATTCTTCTTGAAAAGAAGATGTAAAAATGCTGAATATTATTATTGCAAAGTAATTTACTCTAATTATTCGGGATAGGGGGGAAAGGGACTGTACTATATCTTTGATGTAAAGAGATCGTCTTCAGAAAAAGAGACTAAAGAGATTGCCTTCAGAAAAGCTGTGATTGTTCTTTACGTCATGTTTTTAATTCAGAAAATGAAGAAGAGATGTGATTTTAGAAGCTTTCATTTTGAATCTGTTTTCTGGTGTGTACAGAAAAGAATAAAGTGCTTTTTAAGCAGTTTGCCTGACTCATAAACAATAGAGCTCTGAATGGCTGTGTTGATGTTGAACTCTCAACATTTATGCCCCTCCTGCTCTCAACTACAACTTGAGATAAATTTGGAAATTATAGTCGGTGTAGCCAAAGCTTTCTTTTCCTTTAGTTGATCACTTTCATGACTGGATTACTGAGTTGCATACAATAAATAATAATAATAATAAAATCTGTGGGTAAAATTGTGCCATTCCTGAGGGATATAAAGGAAGCATAAGAAAAGCCATATACTTTAGAAACTGTCTTCACAACACTACTTCACAACATACACAGTCATATTTTTTTTATCTGGTTGTACAGATAAAAAACAAAGTTACAAGACTTTCTAATCTATCAATATCTGAACTAGTCATATAGGGCTTCATTCAGATGCCCAGATTCAGGCGCGTAGTATCACTTGATGTATCCTCCTGCATCCCTTTAGCTGCCAGCTGCCATTCCAGATATGCAAATCACTCCTGTAGTTTCTGTGTCGTGTGTCATTCCTACACAGATGTCTTGGATCCTACAGAGTATCTACCATGTCACTAGGCAGCCCTGTGTAGGCAACTAAATTAAATCTTTAATCTCCCTTTATAGTCCAGAGAAAGTAAAAAGTACATGCAGGGTGTAGTTCATACCCTTGCACATACATCTAAAATATTCTGATACATTGCGAAAAGTACCAGTTTCTCACCCCTCATGCTAATGGGCATCTTCACTTGCCATGTCCTAAGTTCCTGTGTTCACACAGGAAATGAATGATACCAAGCACTAAGCTTTTCCATCTCCCATGTCCTGATCAACCCCATACTGGGTGGGATGTAGGCATGTACCACATCTTCCTTTTAAGGAGCCCCACCAGAAGACAGCTTCTGTTTTCTGAAGTGTTTCATGTCGCCAACCACAGGGGGAATATAGAGAGCCTGACATTAAATGAACCTGCTATGAAGTACAGACATTTGCTCATAATCCCATACATCTATGGTAGCTGCAGAAATTAAATCTGAATCTTTTCAATTTTGTGCCTTTACCACATATTTGTATGAGTAATGTTTGTTTTCAATTTTGACCTTATCAAGTTTGAAATCTCTCTCTTCTTCTTTCCCAGCTGCTCCTAACTTAAGTCAATGTTCCTTTGGAACTAAATATATGAATGAATTTTATTGCTTATTTTCTTAATAGCGAATTATCTGCTAATGTATTAATGGAAGAATATCACACCAAAAATTCATAGCAATGGGTAAGAAGAAAAAAAAAAGCAAATGAAAAAAACTAACAGAACATGGTGTCTATTATCAAGGGAGCAGAGCGCCATCCTAAGAAGATTAATTTTAATCTTTATATTCTACGAATTGCAAGATAGCTAATTTAGAATTTGATATGGATGAAAATATGAGAGGTTTTGAATGAAACAACCAATAATTTTAATTTTAATGTTCACTGGTGAAACTAAAAATGACACACAGCAATTACATTTCATGAAAAGCAAACATTATTCTGATCTCTGATCAAGTTACACTAATAGGCATTTAAAACTGGAAATGAATGAATGTTTTAATATACATTTCTGAGTTAAAAATACAGTTTTGGAAATATCAGAATGAATTATTTAGACTTCAGCTTCTTTTATTTTTCTGTTGGTTTTTAGTATAAACTACTCAGTCAAGGTGAGAAATTCAAAATATTTATTTATTTATTTATTTTAGATCCTTTACATTCATTTGGTGTTTGGTTTAGAACCAGCAGTATTTACATCCCAGTCAGATATGGGATTTATGGTTTACTGCATGATGTTGTTTTTATAGCGGAGTTGTCACTTCTACCTATGTTAAAGCTTCTCAGGCACATTAATTGTGTTTTCCTCCTGGGATAGCTGGCTTTAATAGGTATGGAAGCTGTCATATAACTACACAGATTTATGCACTGTGGAAGCCAGGTAACTCTTACTAATGCATATCATTCTCTTTCACACTCTGGACAAGAGAGTGCACTGATCAAGAATCATGATGTTGCTTCACAAACAATGTGAAGGACAGGGAGATGATTCCCCTTGAAGTCCTGCAGGAACACATACTGGCTGCAGCTTCGGACTGATGCTAAGTAGGCTTCATTCAAGAGTTCACTGGAGAGCATTTGGGAGTTTATGCCATGAATCTAAGAATGCTGTGGAAGGTAGTTTCTTGGAAAGATTTATAGGAACTTCAATATTAAAATTCAGCTCCATTTTTATATATAGCAACAGTAGAAAATCAAATCAGCGTGGTGTTGAGTTAAAGCTAATCTAGAAGGAAAAAAAAAAAACAGTGAAAAAGAATGTGATGGATGTAAAGCAGAATGTCTACATCTGGTTGAAAAGATGGCTACAATGACAGGATACACAGCAGTCAGTCCTTTACACAGCTTTGTGTGTTTTGGGAATTATCACCCGTCAGGTTAGTTAGAGTGAGGAAATAAATCTTCTGTTAAATACTGATCAGCTTCAATATCCACCAAATTTTGTTCCAAGCTATGCATATTGAATATGACACATATTTTCATAAAACAAAACAAAACAAAGCAACCAACCAACCAAACAAACAAAAAAAAAATAAAAAACAACCACAATTAATATCTCTGCTACTAATTGTTACTTTTGAAAAAAGCACAAAAACTTTCCCCTTTTTCAAGTGCAGAGGAGACGACAGCCTTGGCAAGCCATTGTCCAACTGAGGAAGCAACAAGCAGCAAAAAGAACTCTGTAGCTACCCTTAGAAGACCCGTGATGTTTCTACAGTTTAATAGTTATAGAGGTTGTTGTGACTGTCATTATAGAAAAATGTATTGCACACAAGCATAACATTTTATTTTGCTACTGTGCATAGTAAGTACTATAATCAGAAGTTACGTACCACAATAAAGGCAATTACTATGCAGCTTTGATACTGTTGAGATGGCCAAGAATATTTGTCAGCATCAAGGCTGTACCATTCTTGTCATTGTAAACATAGCAGTGTGCTCCTGTCCAAACACTGCAGAAAGAGACAACCTTTGTCCAACTGTGATCCCATGGGATTCGATGATTTAGGTCAGATACCAAACACAATGCACTAAAACAAAAGAATGCTGATGAATCCTAAAGCCATTTCAGACTGGGGTTGCAATGAGATATGAGTCCAAAAGCTAGATACGACCAGATAAGTTTTATTATTTAGTCAGCATTAAAATACATTCATTTGTAACATATTTAAACCTATAGGAACACATACATACAGACATATATATGTACACACATACATGCACACACATACAGACAAGAAAATATGCAGGAATGTATATACACACATACAGCTTGCATTGCAGGCATTTTGAATTTCTCATTTAAGAATATTTTTTATTAAGTCTGAATGAGAAATGGCAGAACAAATTCTAGTTTCTGAGTGTATTAAAGTAATTGCATCTTTTCATCGTAGGCCTTCCCTCTCAAATTGTTTTGACACAGATAGGATTACTGCAAACTCGGTCAAGAAAGAAAGCTAGTCTTTTATTCCTTCTCTAAGTGTTAGTGTATGAAATGTATGAACGGCAGAGCTAATTTTGAAGGTAAAGATGAGTTTTCTGGCTACACAGTAGCTTCAAAAGATCAGCATCCTGACAGAAGAGTGTGGTAAAGCCTTGATGCTAATCTTTATTTCTATAGACAGTTGCTAAGTATAAACACACTGTACCAGCTATGCAGCTCTAATCTAAAGCTGTTTATTGCCACATCAAAATAAGACCCAAGGATAATGAAGTGAACTAGAAAGAGTTTGAAAGCAAACCTCACAGGATATGCCAGCTATTGGTGATTTATCATTATTATTATTTTGATCAATTTGTTATTTATACAAATAGATAGAACAAATTATTTATTAAAAGGGAAGAAACTTTAAAAATGCATGGGGGTAATTGAAATAGGAGTATTCAGGCATTACAAAGTGATACATGGTAAGTGAGATGGGATAATTAGATTATATTCTGTCAGTAAACATGCCAAGATTGTCAGTAGGGCAATGGGAAGGGTCCAGTATAGTTAGTTATACCTTTGAAGACTAAGTAACTCTACTGCATGGGCTGGATCAGGTGTGAGTATCCCAGGATGACTTCTATGAGACTGGGATACAATTTAGAACACATTTTTGGAAAAGTTTTCATGACTTTTGGAGAACTTTTAGTGCTTCTCCAATTTGCTTTTCTGTCTCACTGCCAGCATCTGATCACACGCAGCAGCTTCACATTCCCATGGCAAAAGCTGGGATGTTGTAGTTTGCATGTTACAGGAAAGCTCTCTCAACAAATGAGTGACCAAGCTTGTGACTTTCTGGCTTTAAATTCAGTATCTGATCAGATTTAAATATAGTTTTAGTATATAAATATATGCAGCTGAGTATAGATGGAATATTAATCGATCTTTCATAGCTTTATTAAAGATATGTCAGCTTGTCTTAAATTCTCTGAAAAAATGTTAAAGCCTTTCAAAAGAATAAAATAATTTTTTCCTTGTCTTTTTCTTCTCCTGTCACACAGTTGTCTAGTTATGCGGACTGGACATTTTCCCATTCAGGCATAAAATCAGATGCTGCAGCCTCTATACTCTTGTTGGGAGTTTCACTACTGCTCTGACTGGGTTCATCCTTAGTTATGCGCACAGCATGTTTGCATTCAGTATCCACTGGGGGAGAAGTCAAAATTTCCTTCGACTTCAGTGGTACTACACATCTGGGGCACTGAGAGAGATTCATCTTCAAAACAGATTGGACTGTTTTGATACTTGGCTCCCTAAATATTCACAAGATAAATGTGTGCATGAATGCTAAGTTCCCCATAGAACATGATCTTGGTCTCAGAGATCATGTTTCACATTTTCTCCCATACTATTTATGTTCTGCTTTGAAAGTAAATGAATACTAAATTGAATCAGCAATTCAGGCTTGCTACATTTCATTGATCTATGACAGATCAGAGCTTGATGCTGAGATAATACGGCCCCAGGCATCAACCTTTACCACTAATATGGTTTTAAAATTCTCTACTCAAGTCTATTTATTATGAATGTAATCTGTTTTAGGAAAGCACCTAAATCTCTGCTAATGATTCATTCAGATGCAAGCAGCATCCTCATTTAAAATGTCCAGGTCAACCCAGTTTTCTCTGATTATTTTAATAGTGTACTTTGCTCTGTCTTGACTGGTTTGCTTCTAGTCTCACTCTGCTTCAGAAATTTGTTCCTCACTCCTAGTGATGATAGACTGGGCTGGTTTATTTCTTTATGCAACAGTCTTTGTACTTGGGTATTTTTTGCCACAGTAACATTTTATTATTTTTCTCTTCCTGCAACTCACTCTCAAGTAAAAATAAGGGAAGGTTTATGATATTTCATATGATCCAGCCAGTCAAAATTTTATTTGGGATTCCACATCTCAGATGACACATCTTTTTTAGCTCATGAAGAATTAGTTCTGGTCCCCTGTGCACTTCCAATAGTTGTCATCCATCAGTACTAACAGGGAGGAGAGTGGACTCAACCTCCAGATGTCAGCAGATAGAGTTCAAAAACGTTTACATTTGTCACGTGGCCTGTAACCTTTGATAAGTCCCTTTCCTCACTGCCTTTACTTTGTTTATTTGATCTGCTGCATCTCCTTCAATTTCTCTACACCCTCATACGTGCTTATTCCCCCAGAGCACAAAGCAGGTGATGGAGGTCTCTGACTATTGATTAAACTTAAAAATAACTCTGCATTCATCTGAAATAGTAACATTTTGGTTCCTCATCCTAAGGTGCTTACAAACTATAGCATTGTTTTTATTTATTTATTTATTTATTTATTGCTGTTATCGTATTGTCTCTCAATCATATGTCACATGTCTTGGCTTGGGGTCATCTTAATTAATTAATTATGTATTCCTAAAAAGGCAATAGATTTTCAAATCAAAACCCTGAACTTTTCAAATGAAATGAAGATTTATTTTTAAAATATGTACTACATTTCAATACTTTTGTAATGAAACTCTGCTGTCCATATTGGCCATATTCAGGCTGAAACTATATCTCGGTTTAACCTCAATTCATGAAAGTGGGAATTTTTCAGTGAATTTACTGTCTACAGTAATTTGTGGCTAACTGTACATAAAATCAATGTCTTTTTATAGAATTAAGATTGTAAGCTTTCCTTACAGTTATTGTTTAATAATTTGGATTAGATTTCATACTTTCACGTTAAAATAATTTCAGAATATTTACCTTCTGATTTCTGTAAATAACCATGGTGCCTTTGGCATGGAGCACATTGCACTCTGACATTTGAGGGCTTTGGTTTTAATATGGAAATAGGGATATCCAAATTAATTCCATGTTATCTACGTATATTGCTATTCTCTTGAAATTTCTTATCCAAAGGTTAAAAAAAAAAAAAAGGGAAAAAAAAAAAGGGAAAAAAAAAAAAAGGAAGGTAGATAATCTTGTAAAGTTTCTTCCATCTTGGGTTATGGTAAACTTCCAGATTTCTGGAACAAACTCTTGAGTTTGTTTCATGACAGATGTTGGGTTCAGCTGAAATCTGGCCTTGAACATAAACTTTATTCACCATTTGGATGATTTGGATGTGCACCTAGGTTTTCTTTATCGTAGGTATGGTTTTGGCAGGGAAGCCAATTGTTTCAGGGGAGTTAAAAGAGCACCTGAAAAGTCATGTGCATTGCAGTTGTGCATTTCTTCCGGTTGCCATGGAAACTGCCCTAGGATTCCTGGCAACAGATTTCATCCCAATCGGTAATGGAAACACCACAGGTATTAGCCAGTCAGTCACCTCCCACTGGGTGCTATTTTCAGAACGAATCAATAGATCAGATTCTCCTCTTCAAACAGCTCTAAAGCAGTGTGAGGGTTTGTCAGATGCTTTTGTCTCTGTCTCTCTCTGCACACACCAGCAGCTTCTCCAGGCAGTGAGCCATACTATAGGTGAGGCTGGTAGTATGGCTTACAGCTAAACATTGCTCTCAAGGTAAACAAAAATCTTCAGAGCTCAATTTTAAAACTTTCTCCAACATTTATAAAGTCTGTAGCAAGGACTGAGCATCCTTCAAGAGGGTAATGCTTGTTTCAGATGTGTGCTCCTTTTCATATACTGATGTTGTACTTAATAATCATGGTTTTGCAATGGGTCCCTATATTTAATCATCAAATGTTCTGAAGATGTTGACTGAGATCTGCAGACCCAGGAGAACACTTTGGCTGCTGTTCTGGGCTCTTCTGTGAGTGCTACCTGCGGGTATCCATACTGAGAGCTAGGGACTGTCCCTGTCACTTACTTGTTTACGAACTGAGATGTCCAGGAAGCATCTGGAAGAGTAAAATGTTTTATTTTCATGAAGAGGAAAGTAAAATTATATGCGTAATATACAGAGGAAATTAAAGAGTAAGTTGGACCAAGGGTACTTGAATTGTGTGGGTGGAAAATAGGATAGGATGAGGAGAAAGACAGATGGGAAGAGAGAAAAGAAGACTGCATTGGGTGTCTGAAAGAGGCAGTTAAAACAGGGATTGCAAACTTGTGGGATGGGAATGAAAGTAAAATAAGAAATGTAACACTGGGAAGAAATGACTACAGAAGGACAAAAAATCAAGGGCAGAATTCACAGTGCAGAAGGGGTTGAGTGAACTGAACAGAATCTGGTGCTCCAGACACCAGTGAGGTCACGGGACTGGAAGGAGGGGAAACTGGAATAAAAAGGAAAAGGAAAACAAGCCTGGGATGGGAATATTATAGGTGACAGGTCAGTGGTGTGATGTTAGAATTAGCTGGACAAACAAATTGCAATGGAATGAAAAAATAAATAAAAAATCTGAACAATAGTGACCAAAGTAAAGCCAAATTTCAAATGATTCAGATAATGGTGTGGAGATTGAGCTTGGTCCCTTGGGAGAAAAACTAGGACTTTACTTGAGAAAGAGAGACAGAAGGGAGGTAAACCAGCCAGGGTAAATTGAGGTAATATGTGGGGATAAGGGATAATAAGATTGCTTGACAGGCTTTAAGAAATGTGTAGAAATGCCTGAGCCATCAGAACAACAGATAGAAATGGGGATGGAATTAATTTTACAAGTTAACTTTAACGTGCAGGTATCTATATCTGAACCAATTGCTTAATCTCCTCTTATAACAATAGAAAGCTCAGCACAGTCCCAGGCACTCATGCTTGGGTGAGATTATTCACCTCCTAACTCCACTGACTGCTGATTACTGTTAGCGTTGTCTGTTCAGGGATCCTGGAAAACTTGCTTAGATGTAACTACCCAGTGTTAGGCACATGAATGTTACTACAAGAACCTGTGATTCAAAGTCCAGCACCAAATGTTTTCCTCCTGATAAACCATGGGAGAGCCTGGTGTCTCCATTCAAAACACCAAAGCTCACTGGAAAGGATATTTTGAGGTTAGTAGGTCACCTCCAAGAGGAATTGAGAGTACAACTGAATTTTCCTGTAAATTTTCTGGAGACAATTTAAACAGTGCATGTTTTACACTAATTCATTCATTCATTTATTATTATTATTATTATTATTATTATTATTATTATTATTATTTGTTTATTTATTTATTTTACTCACTGGTGAACAGCTTCTCTTTTTTTTTTAGAGAATTATTCAGTAAAAAACTTTTGCTGTCTATGGAAAAACATGTTCATGGTAGACAGGCAAAATCTTATAGCATGGATTTGGACTGCACATCTACTTTGCAGTAGCTGGCATGACTAATTTAACCACAAATCAAAACAATGAGATTCTGAAAATCCAGAGTAGCCTCTTACTGATTTCAATGGGAATAGAGCTTGGTGCCTGTGTGCATTGGCTTTGGACTTAGATGTTTACACAAGACTAATCAATGTGGAGCCATCCAGAAAAGGGAAGAATACAAATGATAGAATAAACTGGGACATCTGGCGAACTGCTGTAATCAAGTGACAAGAGCCTGAGGAAAGAAAATGGAAACTCTGACATGGCTAACAGCAGTACTGAGGAAAAGCAACCTAACAACTGTGAAATCAGAAATAACTACGCTATTGACTCTGTGAGCTTTTCCTAAGGAATGAAGGGTTGAAAATGCACCATTTCAGTGGTGCAATTTGCAGTTTAAAGTACACATATGCCATGCAAGGAAGGACCTATCAATATATTGGGTCACTTGAACATTTTGATTGTCTAATTCAATCCCCAAATGCCTGTCTCTAGGGAGATAGTGTTCAAACAAAGCTCTGCTTAGGCTGAAGCACTAGTCAGCTTTCCCCATCCCTGGGGACTGTACTAGCAAGGAGGAACTGGGTTTGAGAGTTAGGAGAGACCTCCCATTTTTTTCCAATACTGGCCTCCTGGGAAAACCTGGGCATCCATGTGCTGCCAAGTTTGGGTACCAGCAAAATCTCAGGGAGGTCACTGCAAGCCTCAGCACTTTTTTGTGGCTCCAGAGGAACCCAGTTGTAAATAAATCTTCTCCCCTCTTGCAGTAGCTTAGGAGAAGCTGTGTGCACACATATCTAGTGTTGCATCCAATGAAACATCATGACCTCTTTGGCCCTCCCACTTTGCATTTGGTTCTGCATGCTGGAACAGAAGAAAGGTAGGAAAGTAGTGAAGTACATATGCCAAAGGTGATTAATTACAGAAGGAAACAGTCAATAGGGGAACTGTGGTCAATGGTAGCACTACCACACAAATAACAGCAGGTAGCTCCATGTCTTGGTCAGATCAATGTTTAGAGGAAATCAGTTCTTAGAAAGAAGAATGAGACAAATAATCATGTTCATCTGAAAGACAGCTATCAGATAAAAAATCATAATAAACTAAATAAGAATAAATAATGCCAAATCAAACCCAATTTCCTTGGTGTGGAAAATATCTTACATTGTAACCTCAGCTTCAAGATTAAGCAACTTGATAGTCTTCCACAATAATTCTTATAAATAGGAGAAGGAAAAAGAAGAGGGCAATTTACAGTACATAAGATGAAAACAAGTTTGGAAAAGATACTTAGTATATGTTTTAATGGTTCAATATTAAACCTGAATGAAGGATTTATTTAGTGGTGTTCCTGAAGGACTTGTATTGAGTCTGTTGCTATTCAGTAGTGCCATTAAATACCCAATAAGAGCTTTTTAATTTCACAGGTAGAATTGAATTGAGCAACCTGGTGTAGTGGAAGGTATCCATGCTCATGGCAGGAGGGTTGGAATTAAATGATCTTTAAGGTCCAACCCAACCCAAACCATTCTGATCCTATGATTCTATGACTGGTGATGGCCTGGAGTGCATGAATCTAAATGACCTTATGAAACTGGGAGTGAAAACTGAAAAATACAAAACCAAAACCAAAACCAAAATTCTACATGGCTGAGATACATGCAAGATACTGTTTTTAGGAGAAAAAAAAATTGCCCTACAATAGAATAGTGAAGAAATGGCTGGATTGCAGCTGTATAGAAAGAGGCTAAGGAGTATTTGTTACTCACAAGTGGCTATGAAACACAATGACAGATTACTGAGAAAAAAAAATAAAAGTAAATTAAAAAATCCACCCAAGTCTGTATAAGCAGAATAAAACTATATAACCTGACCCACCTGCTCTACTCAAAAGTGAGGAGAACCTAGATGTAGAGCTGGATTCAGTTATCTTGAGCAAGCAGCCAGAAATACACTAAATCAACAACCAAATGGAGAAGAAGAAAATGTGGTTCCAACTCCAACTCAAGGTACCACAAGCATATTGGAAAAAGTGAAAAGGATGAAAGGGAAGAGGATAAACTGAATTATGCAAAGAGCAATACAGACTGAGGCAGAAGAAGAGGGAATGCTTATTGTTGAAAGAAAAATTGGTAGAATATTGACACAAAACCCTAGTGGGATTCCTTATTTGATTGAAAATATAAATTTAGGCATAAGCTCCTATTTAAGAAGGATAAAATTGTCATAACACGAAAGACAGATGTTTCTTTTTTATTAAAAAAAAAAAAAAAGCATTCCTTAATTTGGAGTTCTTAGAAATTCAATACTATATGGTCTTGAATGCTGGTAGATCTGTTTTCTAACTAACAAAACCCAGGAGGAGATGTGTCAAATACACTAAGCCAAATTAGGCTTCAAGAGTTTGAATATACTGCAGTAAACTTCAGTTTGAGACACACACAGAGGATTCATCATTGCACACCTCTGAAGAAAAACTACATTGAAGCCATCCAAGTTTCTGTGACAAACCAGGCAGTAACAACACGGAGCACAGTTTTGTTCTACTGAGTGCAGATGAATTATTTCCTGATGGACACATAGTGGTTACACACAAAGCACTGAGAATGACATGGTTCTGTATGTTACCAGCTTAATGTTTACCCTTAGAGTTTCAAAAGGATATTTCAAAATATAAAATTAAAAAAAATACTGAGTGAAGTAGTAATTGATATTGACAAGGAAGAAAAACAAAAAACAGATAACATTGTGAAAAGAGAGCTTAAGAAAAGCTTTAAAGCAAATTTCTATATTCAGGTAAGAGTCCCTTCAGATCAAAATAGAAAGACAACAATAATTGAGCAACTGCAGTTATTAAAGACATTACAGAAAAACTCTACGAAATAATGAATAAAGAAAGGAGTTCTGAATTAATTCAATTGAACAAAAACTCTTCTGTAAATCACTGTCTATTCACTTGGAATTTTGAGAATTTCACACTTATAATCTTAAAGAAGCACCAAAGAGGTGAATTTACACCATTTAAATTTTTTTATATTATTTACCCCTCCATCAAATGATTATTGGCATTTGAAAACTTGAATAACCTCACAGTTTGCTTGTTTTCCCCTGCAGAATTGTGTATTCAGACTCTCATTTTATAGCCCACTGATTATTGTTCCCTGCATTTGTATCTTCCTACATGTCCCTCTTGAGAGGAGGAAGTTATGGGAATTTTTCCCAAACAGTGGGTTTCTCACTAAGAGATGGAGATTTGTTCTTTTAAAAGCTGAAACAGAATTTCATGGTTATTAACATGCTGTTTTTCTCAATGCTGCTTCCTTGTGTACTTATTTTAGACAGGGATGGAGGCATCAGCTTTTGCTAAGCTTATTCAACGTTTTCCATTGTATCACCATATTTTCAGTTTGCTTATAGCTTTAAGAAAGCTTTGATTATTTCTGCTCCAAATTGTCATGTGCAGTTAGAAGCTGCAATATTTTATTTTTAGACTTCAGACACTATGTCACATATTACATAGATATTGGAGAGAATAGCAAAAGAATATCAGAAAGAGAAAAGGGTTTCATGTGTATGACCTTTAGCTCTGTGAGCCAAGAGGGAAAAATCATGGTTTGAATACTTTGCAGAGTAAGGGGGTCTTTTTGAATCACTTGAAAGAAGAGGAAAATGGCTTGCTACTCTTCCTCAGGGCAGAGAGGAATGGCAGTGAGCATTCTAACTGTCTTGAGAAGCTGGATGTGATCGGTCTTGGGTTACTATCACTCAAGAGAGGTTAGGGTTCCTGAGACACCATCAGGAGTCCCTCTCAACTATACCAACACATTTGATTATGCTCTGAAAAGCAACTTCACACTTGTTTCTCTGACACAAGTCCCAGGCATAGCATTTAAATTGAGATGAGAGAACAGATGAGAGGAGGAAAGAAGGAACAAAAAGGATAAAGAGGAGGAAGAAGAAATACAGTTTATGCCATAGGCTGTAACTCCTAAAATAATGCCATTTAGAAGTTTATAGATATTTGTGTCTTTACCTTTATCTGAACACTGATTCATAAAATAGCTGAAAATATTAAATTCTTGGCAATTTAAAACTAAATTATTTGAAAAAGAAAAACAAGCTAGATGCATTCAAAATGATCACAAGAATAAAACAGAGCACAACAGGAGTATATTCACCCAGGTGAATGTAAGTTAAATGACACAGTAATTCCAAATGAGACAGACAGCATAAAGACAGAACCATCCATGTTAAGTCAGAGAAGTCTAAACTAATATGATGTGCCCAGCCTGGACAGCATCAGTGATATTAGGGGTTTCCTATATTATACAAATCTGTCTCATAAAAGGATGATTTTTTTTTTTTTTTAATATTCCCAGAAATACCTGATCCATTTAAAATCCTGCCATAAGACTTAGCTCGATTATATCTTGTGACAATGACTTGCCCAGATTAATTACTTGACTAATAAACTACTTTTCAGTATAAAATTTGCCTTAAAACTGCATGACACATCCCACATTCCCCTCTTTGCTATCCGTCATGTTATCTTTTATTTGCCTTCTATTGAAATGTGAATAGCCATAAATTACACTGATTTGCACAGATCATTTTTCCATGACTTTAATAATCATAGCTGCCATTTTCTTATTTTCTTTTTTTTTTTTTTCTTCTTTTTTTTTTTCTTCTTTTTTTTTTTTTTTTTTGGCTTTTTTTATTCTTTAATTTCTGCTATGCCCTAGAGGCCTTTGTTGCTTTATCTTTTAAAGAAGAGTAAAAAAGGGAACAAACAAGATTCTTACAAGGTCCAGTGAAACTTAGTGAATCACTGCCTGTATAAAGATTTTCTTCAAACCATAGTCAAATCTTTTCTACAGCTTGTGCAGTTTGAGCATCTAAAATGTTTCCTATAGTTTTTTTTTGTTTGTTTGTTTGTTTGTTTTTGTATCTCATGAGTACTTACAGTTGAATTGCCTTTGCTTGCAGTTTGTACACTAACGTAATGATAGTTTTATTTTCAGATTTGACTTTTTAAAGTTTTGGGTGAAGTTGTTACTTTTTTACTCCCTTTCCCTCCACTCCCATTCAAAAGGCTTAATAATAAAGATCTGTGTCATATCTCAAGAAGAATAGCCAAAGTTCATGGCCAATGTCAGTTCTCTATTCTTTAAATAACTGGCAAAATTAGTGATAGACATTTGAGTTCAATAAAAATATAGTGATCAAAAATCTTCGATCTCAATAAAGGTTATAAAATCAGCTGGTATAAAAAAAGTATACAATTGGTGGGTCCTGGTGATAACTGATAAACTGTGTGGTAAAGAATGACATCAGAGAAATTACCTTGTATTTTCACTAGAGATAAATAAAGGAGAAAGAGCAGAACCCTATATCAATAAAAATTGGTTCTATGTCCAGCAGTCCAATCTTAACTCTCATGTATCACATCAAAATCTTTCTTTTTCCCAGTAACTTGATAGAACACAGTAGATCATTCAGGCTTCTTTGAGTAAACTACACATTTTAACCAAGTAATGATATTGTACTTGACTGGACCAACTTAAAAAATGTTATTTTAGTCTATATTCTCATCCGATTGAGGAAATAAAGTGCAGAATAGTAGGATGAGTTTCCTTGAAGGTCTGATAGATAAAATACAAAAGAATTCTAATATATCTCAAAAATCTCTTCTAAATCCAGAGAATTAAGCAGCATGACTCAGAACTTTATTAGATATGAAGGTAAAAGATCTTAGAAACTTTGCTGAACAAAGCAGTGCCCCTCAAGTTTTCTATTTCTCCTTCAGAGTTTACTGATATGAAGGTAGTCATTACTTTAATACCCCTTTTCCAATTAGCCTTATTGTCCATGAAAAGTCTCATAAAAACCTAGCACTTCATTAGTTTCAAGATGCATTGCTATATAGAATACAAGGGGATGAAAACTGCCCCAAACTATTATAGTCTCCACATGAGTGAGATAGTCCTACGGTTTCATTATGTTTTATATTAATGCCTTAACTAGTTCACTAGTTAAACATGCATCTTCTTTCTAACCTTCAGCATTTTCTGGATTAATAATTTCATTAGTGTCACTCTCTTTTCTTGCTGCCTCTTCAGAGATTAATTGATATTGAACAAAATTTTAAAGTCCTTTTTGATTTCATTGCAAGTAGAAGACACATTATTGAAACAAATCCCTCAAGTGTCTGCAATAGGCAACTTCAATCAGGAATCATAGCAATGCACCATAGTAAATCTAGGCAGTAAATCAAATATATAAAAACAAGTCACAGATTTAGACCCGTTCCTGAGATACTACAGCCATAGTAGCTGCATTTTACAGATGGAATAACAGAGGCTCAAAACCAGAAAGTGGGATTTATCTCACCTTACTTTTGATATGGAAGAGCTAAACACCCTTATGTTATGACTGAATTTTGCTTTAGAGTCAGCAGCAAGTTGTAGGCAGTTCAGATGAGCAGATAATCTGAATCATTTTAGATTCTTATTTTGAAATGATATGAATTTCATTGTGTGCCCGGGTTATCATGGGTCTAGGTAAACTACCTAAATGTATGTATTCAATGCCATATGCACTATGGTATTAGAAATATATGGAAAGAGCTGGCAGATAGAGCAGAAGAATTCTGGTAGGTACCTATGTTGTAGACATCTAAATTTAGGTGTCTTCATCTCTGAGCTGAATCTTACCTCTAAGGCAGATGAAGCACACCCAAAGTGACAACCTAATGTCACTTAGCAGCACAGCTCTGTTTTACCTCATGCCTAACTAGAAGTTAGGTATCTCATCCAAAGTCAGAGAAAGAAGAGTTCTTATATTTTCTCATTAAATCTTTTCTTAACTCTCTCTGTGCACATTCACGCTCTCTCCCGTGTGTGAGTGCTGCAAGGATAATGTGCCAGCTCCTGACAAGACCTGAATGTGTGCGAGTGAAACTGGAACCAGCCATGGTTCCAGTGAAAATGGAACAACATGACAAGCTGGGTAGCGGGGGCCTTGGATCAGGGCTGGGGTCTCAGGTGGGCAGAGGGTGCACTCTGAGAAGGCCAAGGGGACTCACGAATGTGATGTGCATGAGGAATGAGCATGTGAGAGTGTTTGTGGCAAACTTTGAGGAGGACCAGGCGGTACGCAAATGGCCTGTGGAGGGGCCGGGGGTATGGGCAGGGGTACTGGGCAGGCAGAGGGGCCGTGCTGGTGCTTGAGGGATCCACTGATGTGTGTGTTCTGGTGAAGATGGAGAGTGTGGGGGGTGCCTGCAGCAGTGAAATTCTGTCTCTGCCAGAGGAAGGGGTCTTGGCTGTGTGTCTGTTCTATGAGTCCTGTGCTTCAGTGCTGTTGAAGTCAGCCCTTGACCAGGGCAGCCTTTGTGGCCAGTTGTGGCAGTGCCCCGTCTCTCTGTCTGTGTCTGTGTGTCTCTGGGGTGTGTGCTCAGCCTTGCTACCAGCTGAAACTACAAAGGAGAAAGTGGCAAATGTGTCCCTCTGGGACCCTGGGTCCCCAGGCACTGGGCTGGGCCCCAAAGGCTTGTCAGGAGCACTCCTGGGCTGGAGCAGATGGAGGATGTAGCCATGGTCTTTACCTTACTTAACAGTAAAGTATACTTTCAAAGGGCAATTGATCCCCGTTTCTGTTGCAGCTCCTGCTCAGTGAGGGTCTATGAATAGCTGGCCAGGGCTGTGAAGTCATATAGGCTCTCCTATGCCACATTTTACCCAGTCCCACAATTCTCTGCACAGAGACCATAAACCCCAAGTGGGGAGCTCAGAATATCAACAGATCATTTAACTATTTTATTAAAAAAAACAAACAAAAAATCGTTAATCTTATACAATATTTTACTTAATTTAGTGGATCTTTGTAACCCAGCCAAAATTCTAGTATTAGGAAATAGAAGTGACATAGCTGTTCAATATCTACATGACCCTTTTATCCTTCTGTGAATATGCCGAGTGCTATTGAGTATCATCAACGTCAATCAAAGAATAATCATGTCAAATGATGGGGAGCCAATATTTAAAAGTTATGTAAATGTACTTGGTCAGACATGATTTTTTTCCCTTTTAGCTTAATAGCTAATGAGGCATTTCCATTAGAAACCTAGACAGGGTAGGATAATTCCAGTATTAGTAAAGGTTTCTTCAGATCTTGGAGGGGCTGAACTACTCTGTAGGAATGTTTACCTTCTCACCTAGATTATTACACATAGGATCAAAATAAGTAGCTCCTAATTTGTAAGCCTTAAATTAGGTGGGATGAATGTAGGAACATTCATTAAGATGGGCCATAATTTTTAGTACAAAAATCAGAGAAATCACAGTTATCACAAAGAGATAAAACACTACTAGATTTGTTCAATTTATAAAGAATTTAGGACACTTCACAGACATGGTGCAGGTACTTCTCTGGATTAATTCAAGAGAAAATGAACTGTTCCAGCCACCAGCTACAGAAGCTTGGTACTTTATCTTGAGCAATAGCCTTTTGCATTTCTTTTTTTAATATAGACAGCCATAAACTTAACATTATTAAGATTTCTTTACAAGGGGAAGAGGAAAGTAGAGCTCACTACGGTGTCCAGTGTTTCTTTAATTTCACAGCTGAATTACCAGGGACTTACTTAAAGAGGGAAGACTTCAAGTAAATTCAGAGCTACTGGAAACATATCTATGTACATATAAATATGTTCAACCCTTTGGGTGTTATTACAGTGGAGGTAACATCTAGTATATGCTAAAGCTCTGTGTAATGAAGAAAAGGGGTCATGCATTTTTAATAGATGACAGAGAGTATTTCATCACTGCAGAACCGTGTAGTTCTTACCTAAGCTAGCTTTAATAGCTAACTTAGCTTGTGGTAGCAGAGAGCTCTTAACAAGCTGAGAAAACTTTGAACACTGACCTTTCCTTTTTAAAGTGTGGCGTGAGATGTTGCATCCCACATTGAACTCCCCATGGCTGGTATCTGAGCCAGCTAAATCTGCTAGATTTGCTTATGACAGAAAAGGCGTTCAGACATTTTGAGAGTTTGCAGGCCAGGCAAAACTATAAAAGCTTGATGACTTTAAACATTTGATCCTTTGAGAACTAGTATGAAGCAATATGCATTTTTTGACAGACAAGAGACGGGACTGGAAATTTTAGGCATGTGAATAGCAGATAGTTTGGGTACCAAGCAGCAGTGTTTGGGTACAAAGCAGCTCATCCAGTACATTTGAATAGACACAGTAATGATAAAGACAAAACTGAACATGTACCAAGTTCTGGAAATTATGGACAAGATTGATTGTAATGAAATAAATTAACTTAAAACATTAAAGAATAAGTTGATTCATATCTGTGCTATTTTCAAAATCACCACTAATCTGTGATAATTATCTTTCACCAGCTTCAAAGGAAGAATTTGCCTTGGTTCCCCGAGGCTGAGCATTTTTCAGAGATAATATGCCCATAAATGTGGTACAGACTTGTGATGAGAACCTCCATTCAATTAGCACCCATGAGGGCTTATGTCAGGGTAGCAGGCAGGATCACATCCATACCCATAACATACATGTAGCTCCAAGACAGGGACAGGGAACCTGTTCTTTAGACTACACTGGTTATGGCAGCTAGAGAACATGCAGCGCCCTAACAGCCTCCCTAAGATAACTGCCAGGCTTTTGTTGTACATTCATCGTTCCTGGGTGATGGGAGGAGTGGGCAGTGGCTGTTAAGCATATTACAGATTGTAACCAGAGTCATGACATTGTGAGAGGTTATCCTGGGAAAAATCAGCCGTATGAAATTAATGAGTACTGCGAGCCAGACTGCACTGTTTCCTGCAGAAGAAGGAAAGATATGTCTCCATGAAAGAGTTTTGTTGGGTGCTGAATCCCTTAATTGATACTCCTGAGCTGGCAAACACAGTCCAAAAGTTGTCTGACTACATCATTGTGGCTCTGAGCCCAAGCCTGGTTCTGCCCCTCTTGTCTTTCAAATATCATTGCTCCTTAACTAAATCTAGATGATTAGAGAGTTGAAGAGTCTCATCACATCAATAATTATTTTATGTTAGCCAGGGAGTAGCTTTCTATCTGTATCTGGGTCAGTATTAAGCTTGGCTTCCAGTGTTAATTTTCATGCTAAATATTCTTAATTTGTTCCTCCTTTATAAGCAGCTCCTTGATCCAGTAAATCTTCTTGTCCCTCCTACAGTGTCTCTAGTTCAGAATTGTCATGATTCAGTGAATCTGCAAAGAAACTATTTTAATTATCCTCCCTTTCCTTCTTTCCATCTTTCACTAGCATGTCCAAGCCTCCTGCTGAGGGAACATTCCAATCCTCCTTCAGCTCCCCTGAGGCAATCAGAAATTTTTCATGTCAAGTTATCATTTTGTCTCACAAATCACACTGGATCAGCACTTCTCAATGCTGCGAGGTTGATTTCTGCAAGGAGAATCCAGCTGCAGGAGAAGGAAGACACAAGCTTAGGGGAGACTGTCAGAAAAAGGGGATGTGTAGCCTCTTTTATGTAAGACTGGGCAAAGACAGAGAGAGGCCTACATCTGTTACATCTCTCTCTGGACTTTGAGTGCCACAGATCTTAGTTTGATCCAGTGCAAGGAGAAAAATCATATCTGCAAAATGTGTACCTGTTTTTTTTTCCTGGATTCTGAACCTCACCATGTTTTGGGGGTGGGTGGTAGGCATGGGGAAAGGGACGGAGAATCTCCAAATCCCGGGTATGCATTGAATCCAACCCCAAAATCACAGTTACCTTGGCTCCATTTTGAAAACTGAAAACTTGTTGGGCATCCTAAGTCCTAAGAAGAAAATATCACAAACTTTAAAAACAATTAAGACTTTGATTCATGCTCTTGCTAACAAAGTAATTGCTTATATGGCAGCTTAAGTATTAATGTAGTTAGTTGAAAAAATGACAAAAACCTGGATAAAATGCTTCCCTCTCAGGCTCAGGACTGTCAGTCACCCATTCAGATATCAAAAGTTCCCCCGTGCTCTTTGTTCAGCAAGAGGCTTACTGGAACCACCACACGCTGTGACAAACTACCAGGAAATCCTTTATCAGTACATCCTTTTGAAACTGTCATAGAACTGCATGGACATAAAAAGTGATAAGCATTAATAATACTGTGTTCTTTTTATCCACGTGTCTCTTGGTTTAGTCTCAGTTGTCTTTATCTTGAACTCTGGATTTCTGGTTTGAGCTAGTCTGCTGAAATTGCCCTCCTCTTTTGCCTTTAAAAATTGGTGCTTAGCACATCACATATGGATACATGTGGCAGAAAAATGTTAAATGAGTTCTTATTTAAGTCACGGGTCAATGCCTTTGTTCGTGACTTGGATGTCTTTCAGCATATACTTCAGTAGCCTGGATACAGTGGTCCACTTGCAGAGGCCCTGCACGCTCGTCAGAGTGCAGTGTTCTGTGTGTGGGTGTTGTGGGATTTTTGTTTGTTTGCTTGTTGTTTGTTTGTTTGTTTTATTTGTTCTATTTTATTTATTTATTTATTTAAATTCCTACAACAGAGTCAGGAAGCAAGGATTTGATCTGTTTCTACATCTATAGACAATTCTGATCTTAGCATCATCTGTCCCTAAGCATACACATAGCCACATCCAGCTTTCCAAGCAGAGCAGGATCCACAAGGATCTGCTGAACATCTGTGTATGAAACATATTGCTCACAGCCCAGTTCAGTTCTATTCCCAGCAGGTTTATCTTCTCTTTTTGCAGGAAGCCTAAGGAACTGAAAGAGCCTGAAGAGGGTCCAAAGAAAAGCCACTAAGATGATTAAAGGCCTGGAGAGCCTGACATATGAGGCTGAAGGAACTGGGTTTGTTCATCCAGGAGAAAAGATGACTTGGGGGAGACCTCATCGCTGTGTTCCAGTATTTAAAGGATGGCAACAAAAAAGACAGAGACTCCCTTTTTAAAAGGAGACACAGAAAGGACATGGGGCAGTGTGTACAAGTCATACCAGGGGAGATTCCAGTTAAATGTGAGGAATTTTTTTTTTTACTTTGAGAAAAATCAGTCATTGCAATAACCTCTCCAAAGATGTGGTGGGTTTCTCCAGATCAGAAGAAGAACACAAGGGTGTAAGTGGCACATTAGGCAACCAAATCCCAAACTTTCAGAGCTTCTCAGCTGTCTTCTGTAAGGACAAATAACTGAAATTTCTAGGGCTTATCAATGCCCTGAGAATCTGTTGAAGCTTTGACAGTTTGGAGTAGCTAAGGAGCCAGTTCATATAAATCCTACCTCTACCTGTCCTTCTACTTACCTTACCAAGTCTTTCTCCAAATATTCATAACAGAAGCTCCTGCAGAAAATACAGGGACTGCAAAAGGAGCAAACAGTGCTCTTGGCACGATGGTGACTTTTATTCAGCACTCTAGTGCTTCAAACACTCATCTGGCATAACCCATGAACGCTCCTCTAGACCTGTCCATGTCTGTCTCATGGGACTCAAAGCCTGCTGACTCTCAGACAAGTCTGTATGGAGGCTAATGTTCTCATTCCTTTGTACTAGAATGATGGCATCAGTAATCATTTAGAGGGTGGAAGAAAAAGTATGCAAATGGAGTTGAAAGTCTATGGGTTATAGTACTTTCAGGGGAATATCTTGTGTCTTGTTCCTTATCTGTTAAACATACCTTATGTGTCACAGTAAAAATAAATAAATAGTGGTTTGGAATGAGTCAAAAATTGATGATTATTTTTTAAAGTGCTGTTTACATAACTGAAGGCATTGGAACTCTTCAGTAATTTCACCACTTGACTTTTCCCTTTAGGGATAGATTTTCCAGGAGGTGGATCTTAAGAAGGGAATGACCACCAGTCAGCTGAAGGCAAAACATCTGACAGCACAGCCATATAGCCTCCCCCTGCACGTGTTGACATACTTGTGGAGGCTGGCATGCCTGAGGGTTTCTTTTAATTTATTATGTCTTGACAAGAAGCACAAATAATCAGGACCTGTGTGGCCGTGCTATGTTCCAGCTCTTTTTGCACCCCAATACAGTATTCCCTAAGGTAAGTACAGGAACAAAGGCTCATGATAGCATAAGAACTCATTTATATAATGCTTTTTATTTGAGACCCATGTCTGTCCCCATTTACAGAATCTGGCTACTAAGCATCACAATATATTTCCATGTAATAATATTTTAATAGCTCATCAGGTTCAATGAGCTAGTTGGATAGATTTTCTCTCCCCCTTCCCCCCCCCTCCCCCCAAAGAAGGAAAGCAAGCAAGCAAGCAAGGAAGGGAAGGGAATTGAAAGGGAAGGAAGGAAGGAAGGAAGGAAGGAAGGAAGGAAGGAAGGAAGGAAGGAAGGAAGGAAGGAAGGAAGGAAGGAAGGAAGGAAGGAAGGAAGGAAGGAAGGAAGGAAGGAAGGAAGGAAGGAAGGAAGGAAGGAAAAGAGAGAGAGAGAGAGAGAGAGAGAGAGAGAGAGAAAGAAAGAAAGAAAGAGAGAAAGAAAATAATATTGCATCTTTTGTCCATCTATTAAAAGAGCTTTAAAAGAAGTCTTCAGGACTTTACAAGAGATGGTCTTAATTCTGAAAAGCTTTTGTTTATAGATCTCAGTTTTGAAACAGAAATATTACCCCTGCAGTATTTATTTCAGTGTGGAGAGATTTACTTATGCTTTGACCATAGCACATTGGTGGTTCACCACTAACCTGTCACAAACGGAACACCATGTGCCATTTGGAAAGATGATTGATAACAACAGCACCTTATCTTCTCCTAAAATGCTCAGCAGCAGGAGAAACTGATAGACAGTAGTCAAAAACCCTGTGCCATCAGGCTGAACTCCTCTTTCTCCTCATCTGTTGAAGAGCAAATTTTACATAGATAGATAATAATAGGATAAGAGGGAATGGTTTTAAACTAAAAGAGGGGAGATTTAGATTAGATATTAGGAACAAATTTTTCACTCTGAGCATGGTGAGGTTCTGGAATAGGTTTCCCAGAGAAGCTGTGGTTGCCCCATCCCTGGAGGTCCTCAAAGCCAGCTGGATGGGGCTTTGGGCAACCTGGTCTAGTAGATGGTTTCCTTGCCCATGGCAGGGGTTTGGAACAAGATGATCTTTAATGTCCCTTCCAACCCAAGCCATTCTGTGATTAGATGATTCTGTTATGCCCCAGCTAACACTGCTTAGTCTCTTCTAAATTAGATATCTCTTGAATTAACTGTTGCTCAATTTTCTTCAACGGATTTCCTGTCCAAGTTCCTCTTCCCTGTCTGCTCCCATCATCGTCACTCTGCTCTTCTTTGTTCATCCCATGACATCTTCTCCTACAAGATACCATATCTTAGTTCATTCATGTTTTCCCGTCACCTTTCCCAGTTTCTGTCCTTCATCTAAGCATATCCTTTCCAGGCATCTGGCTCTTTTTTTTTTTTTTTTGACAGGGAGGTCCCTGTTCATCAGATTAATTTCTTACTTCTTTACTGCTCCTGTTTCCATGATTACACAGATCTTTCTGACCTTGTTTGACTGATTCCCAGTCCTGTTTCCTGTACTTCATTCCCTCATACTTTTTACCAGTCAGCTCCAGAATATAACTCTCCTCCACCAACTCTTTGTCACAGTTATTTTGCCTCAAACAGCTCTTGATACTGTTCTTCTACTCAGTTTCCTTGTCTTCTATTATCCTCCTTATCCTTTAGCTGTCCTTATTTTTTTTTCCACATTCACATCACTGGTCTTCTTGATCCACACAGGTGGAGTGGGAGACAAAATATTAATGCCCTCAAAAGTTGCATGGAAAAAACAGCACCTTCCTTTCAACCTTTCCTCTGGATAGATAGAATATAGAGGAGCCGGATGTGAACCATCAACAAGGATTTGCTGACTATTATTATTTCTAAACAAGGTGATTGTGAGGACAGAAAAAGGACTGATATAATAGTCTACTTCCTTGCCAAGTCTCTAATTCCTTCTCCAAAGAGTAAAGACACTGCACTGTCTCAAAGAAAAGGTTAGGAGAGTTTTAATGTTGATAAAAACCAACATATTTGTTCCTAGTATTGTTTTTGAAAACAGCTGAATAAAGTTGTGTGTAATTATAATAAGCATCCAGAAGCAGATACCAGCATGGAAAATGTCATCTTGAACAGACAAATTTAAAAACATTTCTATTAGGAACTGAAAACAGGGGAAATGTTCTTACAAGAGGAGGTGTCATCTAAATCTAATTATAGATGATGTTTCTATTCTTGATGTAATATAGTTAAAATTCATTATCCATCTGAAGTGAGAGAAAAGATGTATTTTAATTCATATGCCACATCTAGCATTGCTGATTCCAAAAGCTGTCACAGATAGTGACAGATTAAAGGAGGTCAGTGTCATACCACAAGGAGGAATGACTGATTATCAGTTTGGTGAAAAAAATCAAAAGAATTTGGAGAACTCTTCTTTGAAGGGAAACCTTCAAACAATATCATTAATTCTTTGCATTGATATTTTTATTTTTTTTTCAATTGCTCAACTTTTTGCAAATTGGTAGAATTATATGTGATTGCAATATGACTATCTAAAGAACTACATGCAAACTGGTCTTTCAATTTCTGCTGCATGATGCCCACACACATTTTTTTAAGAAAGGTGACTCTTAGCCAAACTAAATGGTTTAGGTAAATTGTATGCAAGCATCGAGCCTTTGATGAGGGCACTATAAATAGTGTTATATTACTTCTTTCTCTCACATGCACATTCTTTTGAACTGAATAATTAAGTCCAACTGTTTTGGACAGTTGGAACACTTTCCAATATAAATTAGTTTAGAAACTATAACATTTAGGTTCTTTTAAAACTGGATGGATGCACTAAAAGAGACTTTATATTTGCATATGATCAAACAGTTGTTTATTTTATTTCAGCTAAGAAGACTTCATCTTCCCTTCCCTTCCCTTCCCTTCCCTTCCCTTCCCTTCCCTTCCCTTCCCTTCCCTTCCCTTCCCTTCCCTTCCCTTCCCTTCCCTTCCCTTCCCTTCCCTTCCCTTCCCTTCCCTTCCCTTCCCTTCCCTTCCCTTCCCGTAGCTTTTAACCAGCTCTGCCTCCTTATGCATTTCATGAGTTGATTCAAAGATTTAAAATGAAAACCAGAGTGGACTATAGCAATGCACAAGCATCCCTTGCAGATTTTGTGACATTTGTAATGTGCTATATTGTCCTGTGCCACACAAACATCAATTTTTTGTTTTTCTTTGCAAAAGTCTCTTCCATACAGGTACACAATGTTGTACACTGAAAATACATGTGAGCACTAGCACACGTGGAATTTAACTGCTTTTAGACGACACCTTTGTAATGCTCTTTATGACAATCTGTATGGTGGACAGAACATAGAAATTGGCATAAATACTCTTATAAGTATGCTTAAATTAGTGGTACAATGATGATTTACATGATGATTAGACAACTGACTCAATATTCCAAAGAAAATATGAATACCCATCTGAAAAACACTAAATAGTGGTTGGGGCGGTAGCATCTTCCTTAATTTTATGGCAACATCTTAAAACACATATTTATCTATTTCCACAAAATATTGTGTTTGGATCTGATCCTTCATTACCCTATTTGAAATATAAAACTTAGAATTAGTAACTGTCCAATAAGGACCTAGATTTAAACAAACAAACAAACAAACAAAAACAGTTAGTTTGACACAGATTTCCATCAGAAACAATAGTAAGGTCTCAAATGATGCCAGACAAGTAAGGACTTGATAAAATAAAGGGAAAATCAAGTCCAGCCCATGCCTATTTAATCAAGTAAAAGATGAGTAAAAGATGTAATATGAACAAGTTGCTGCTCAATTACTGTTCAAGTTTTTTTTTTAATGAGTTGACTGATACCCTATTTACATAAAAAAAAAATCTCCACTCATGCTTCACTGAGCCTCAACCAGGCCATAATTGAGAATTTATGGTTGAGCTCTGAGTGGAAATAAAAAACTTGAACATTAATTCAATGTGCAGCAGCTAGCCTGAATTCACTCTTTTTCATGACACTGATGAGCAGTGTCCATTCACGCAAAATTCCTGTAACAAGCAAAGACGAATCGGAATTATACAAGGAGCTGCCAAAAATTTGGAACCAAGATTGAATGCACCTGGATTGTGTATGTACATATAAAACAATTTTTTTATTTTTTTTTCCTGGCTCTTATGTGTGTGCTCATAATGTACAGAAAGTTTCTTCAAATCAAGTAAATCCTTCTTTCTGGGAACTGCCACATAGCCAAATTTGCTAAAGAGAGGCAGTTGTTTGCTACTGTCTAAAGTTCCGTGTGTTCCTTCAGTGAGTGTCTCACAGGTTTCCTTTCTCTATTCTTGTGTTTCATTTGTACATAGGGTTCTTTATCAGGGAATGGTAGGTCCCACATTGGACTAAGATTCTCTCAGGAAATTCTTTAATCATGTTGATAGCTGAAGGATGGGCCATTTGGGTTCAATTCTCTTCCTAGCCAGCCTTTTCTTTGTGGTCATTTGTAAAATATTTAAGACCCAGACCTACCTCTCCCATGCAGTAGATGACTTTGAGGACAAGCACCAAAATGGCAACAAAATCTTTAGGTTTTAGATATGTATAAAATCTGTTCTCTAAGCAGTTCATATGAGAAATTGTCGTGGTTCCGCTCGAGTGGGCAGCCGAGCTCCACCACAGCCGCTCTCTCACTCCCCCTCCTCAAAGAGGAATGGGGAGAAAATATGTGAAAGGGGCTCAAGGATTGAGATAAGGACGAGAAAATCACGCAATAATTAGTGTAACGGGCAAACCAGACTCAGCATAAGAAGACAGATAGTAAGATTTATTGCTCATTACTAACAAGCTAGAGAAGTGAGAAACAAAGGAAAGAAACCAAAAGCACCTCCCCCCCATCCACCCTCTTCCACCTCCTCCCCCCGAGCGGCGCAGGGGAACGGGGGAATGGGGGTTATGGTCAGTCTACAGCACTTCTTCTCTGCCGCTCCTTCTCGGTCACTCTCGTCCCCTGTGCTGTGGGGTCCCACCCACGGGATACAGTCCTTGACGAACTGATCCGGCGTGGGCTTCCCACAGGCAGCAGCTCTTCCAGAACTGCTCCAGATATGGGTCCGTACCACGGGGTCCATCCCTCAGGAGAAAACTGCTCCAACCTGGCTCCCCTACGGGCAGCAGCTCCTGCCAGATCATCTGCTCCTGCGTGGTCTCCTCTCCACGGGCTACAGGTCCGGCCCGGAATCTGCTCCGGCAGGGGTCTTCCACAGGCGGCAGCCTCCGTCGGTGCAGGGCCACCTGCTCCACCGTGGTCTCCTCCACGGGCTGCAGCGTGGAACCCTGCTCCACCGTGGTACTCCATGGGCTGCAGGGGGACATCCTGCTTCACCATGGTCCTCACCACAGGCCGCAGGGGACTTCTGCTCCGGCGCCTGGAGCACCTCTCCCCCTCCTTCTACACTGACCTTGGCACCTGCAAGGCTGTTTCTCACTCCCTTGACTCTCCCGGCTGCTGTGTGGCGCAGCAGTTTTTTCCCTGTCTTAAATATGCTCTCACAGAGGCGCAAAACAACATCGCTTATTGGCTCAGATCTGGAAAACAATGGGGCCCTTCCCAAACATGGGGCAGCTTCTAGATCTTTCTCACAGAAACCACCCCTATGGCCCCCTGCTACCAAAGCCTTGCCACGTAAACCCACTACAGAAATGCAGGTTGAAGGTGAGACATCTAAATTTAGTCCTCTACATGAAGGTATCTACCAATGTGCCATGTGTCTTAAGTAGCCTTTATGGTCAAGGGTAACCAAACAGATTTTTGGCACCCTTGAAGCAGGTGCCTAGTGCCTGAACTGCACTGTCTGGGGTACACTGGCTAGGGGCTGGATTCAGTTATTTAAGCACAGGCTGGAAGGTCTCTGGCTTTTCTATTGGAATGAGTTTTTCCAACACAATTTCTTAGTAGGTAAGGGTTGCAAAAGAGTGACCATGTATGTGGTACAGGGGTCCCAGACAAAACATGGAGCAGAGTTGTGATGCAGGAGGAACATTTAGAAGCTCCGGTTGCCACTCATTCCTTTTTACTCTGTGAGAGGGTACTTCAACACCCATTAGGAAGCCAAGGTGAAGAACACATCTACAAATGTCATAAAGAAGCCTTTTTAAGAGATTGGCAGAGCAGGGAGTAAAGCAGAGGAGAGAACAGAACTTTTCTCAGGATCACCAGTTAGTGTTAAGCTATTGTAGTTCCTGAATATTCCAATTTGTACACTAATATACTATTTTCTTAGTAAATCTAGTATATTTATTTATAGATATTAGTGTTCCTTACCAGCTGAGACTAACCCTGAATCTGCAAAATTTTCTTAGTAATCCTGGTGGGTTGTCCACTAGAATTTGATTCTTTGATCAGCAGCTTGTTACAGCCCTAAGAAAAACACGTCTTCCTCCATCTACTCCTCATAGCATCTCGCCACATGTAGCAGTCCATGCTTCTGTGTCAATTACTGGGGCAATCTGTTCTGAACATGCTGGTAGAGATGCTACGGCCCCTCAAAGGCTTAGGTACTGCAGGGAAGCTCCAGACACCTGCTGAGAACAGGTGTTCTCTAAGATAACTATTTGCTTGTAAAAATCAAAGGGAGCAGAGGGAGGAAGAAGCAGTGGATGAAAGCTGCCTTTTGTGATTTCAGAAGGTCGGTAGTACCTTCTACAATAAAAGGCTGATGTGTGTCTGGAATAATGACATGTCAAACATACAGATATGAATAGATATTGGCTTTATGGGATTAGTTAATTAAGATTTGTTATTTGCATGGGATTGGTTATGTGTTCCATGATATACAGGAAAGAAATACTGAAATAAACAAATAAGCAATGAATAAGGGCTTTTTTTTTTTGCTTTTTTTTTTTTTTTCAGGAAACTTCTTTTGAAGAAACACAGATATGGGACTGCCCAGGACCTCATTCCCCAAATTAGTAAGGCTGTCTGTTCACCTGAATAAACATTCAATAGGAAATGATATGCATGGGGAAATCAGTGAAGCACAGTGGAATGAGGGGAGAATTATCTGATTCAATATTTGTACCACTGACATTATTTTTGCAGAATCACAGAAGGATTTTGATGGGAAAGAACCTCTGGAGAGCATCTTGTCTAACTCTCTTGCTCAAAATAGGATATTCAGGGATGTGTCTAGACAGGTTTTGAGTATCTCCAAGGATAGAGTCCATGACCTCTCTTGGAAACTTGTTCAAGGACTCACTCCAGTATGCCCATGTATCTCTTGTACTGAGGTCTGTTGAGATTCTTCTGAATGGCAGCACAACTGTCTGATGCATCAGCCACCTCTCCCAGTTTTGTATTGTCTGCAAACTTGCTGGGGGTGCACTTAGTCCCATCATCTATGGCATTAATGAAGAAGTTAAACAGTTCTGGACCCAGTATCAATTCCTGGGCTACACCACTACTCAATGGCCACCATCTCCACTTTATTCTGCTCGTCACAACCCTTTAAGCCTTTTCCTATAAATGTGAAAAGGCAAACTGGATGGAAATTCACATTTTTAACATATCTATATTACTCACTGGAGCATTTCTCTTGATTGAGAAAGCCATCATCCCCAAAGGGTTGTGCTCCACCTTGGAGTTGTAATTTCCAGGTCAGAAATGCTTCATACTAATTTGAAAATCCCTCATGTAGTGGGAATACCTGGAGTTGTGCCTTCATTTTTTGCTCACCTATCCTTACTGAGCCCTCTGTGCTTGGCTGGCAGTTACTTCTGAAACTTAATCACTGCTAGAAAAAGCCCTGCACTCATACAGGGTCAAACTTTGCTCATTAAATGTCTTGGTCCCAGCTTTTGAGAGAGGCAATGCCAGAGCTGAGCTGTCAATACTTAGAACACCTGGGATGGCATGGCTAATATCACCCACACCGGCACTGTTGTGCGTCTCACAGCTGAACAGAACACAGGACATAGACCCCAGTTATGAGCACAGAACAAAAACCCTAGTACTATCACAGCCTCGATAGTGAACTGCACAAAATCACACTGATACCTCAGCTTACATCCAGAAATACTGCTTTTGCTTTTGTGGGGTATTACAACCACATGAGTAAATCCTTTTTGCTCAGGTTTTGTAACAGCCTACCCACATCTGCACCCATGGTATCGACTTTCCTTCCAACAGTTAAGTCTCATACTGAGATTTCAGAGCCAGTTACTGTAGCTGGTCCCTTCAGCTGCATGAAGAATTATGCCTGTACACCCAGGAGGGCAACAAAATCAACCCCCTCAGACAACTACTCAGTGTCAGAACATGAAACTCTCCTCTAGATTTTTCTTTCTTTAGAACTTAACAACTACTGATGGAAGAAGTTGTTTCATGTTTCAGCTACAAAATTATGAAAGTCAAGCTGCAACTGGGAGTTGTATTACCGGATGTAGTATGTCAGGAGAAGGACATACACACCAAAAAAAAAATGCCTCTCCCTGTGTCTTTATTACAATTCTAAGATTTGCAATCCTCTAAGACTTAGTCCTATAATATCAGCTTTGCACTCACCAATGTATAACTTTCATGAACCTAACTCTATCCAGCAAGCACCCCGTCTTCAGCCTTCAAAGGGGTGAAGGAATGCTACTGCTTCATACCACATTATTTAGGGGCTTCCTAGAGTTCAATATATTAATGCAGTTCACTCTATTCAGCAGTAAATCTATTTTGTCTTTAGGAAGGTTATATTCAGCTGTGCAGAATGTTAGAAATAATCCCAGTCCTGTCAGGCAATTAAACTAGTATTATTCCTTACAACTTTAGTTTTTAATTTATTGTTTGAATCCCTACACTGTTAAGTCAAATATTTTCATAGAAAAAATCAGTGTGGCACCACACAATAATGTTAAAGCCTTCCACCTCCTACATCTTTTTCTGTATGAGAGCATTAGAGTCTGGCATGCAAACAAGATAATTCAATATTTAACCTAAAGTTTAGGCAAGGAGATGTATTGTTCTTAAACTTATAGATGAATTAATCATTTAATGAGGGTCATTTAAATGATAGAATTTATAAAAGGGATAATTAAGGTTAATATTTTTTTCCTCAGTTTTCCTGCTTTCCATGTCTTTGTTCGCAGTCAGGCACTTACAACATTTTAAAAACTGAATTGTGAGCTGGAATTTTCCAGACTTATTTAGAGCTCAGTGGCAGTTCTAGGGAGGAGTGAAGATCTGAGTAAAATTGGTTTAGATGCTTATGACTTCAGACCAAAAATGAACTACATTCTTCAGCCTGGCTACTGATCTTTCGTGGGAATAATTTGAAAACAGCTGAATATGTTTTGTTCTAACTTGGCTTATGATTTCTTGGGTATATTCCTTTAATGACTTGGTAGTTTTAAAGTTTATAAGCATGAAAACATTATTATTATTATTATTATTATTATTATTATTATTATTATTATTATTATTATTATTATTATTATTATTTTCATAGATGCAGAGTATAATTTTCTACAAGGATTATTCTTAAAAAAAAGATTTTAAGCTCTGCTTCAACAATGAACAGAAGTAAACACAACTGATATTTTTGACAGTCTTTCCGCAGTGTCCAATGAGTGAGCCTCAGCTTTCTCTAACTGTTAGAGAGAAACAACTACTCCTAAGGCATGATTCAGATAAACTAAATAGATGTTAAAACATCTGTTTGTTGTTATCACTTAAGAATGGGAATAAAGTGCTACTAGCTGAGATGGAGGTGTTTGAATAATGTATATCTTTTTGGATTGGGTAAATGTTCCAAAGATATTTCTTCTGAAAATTTATTTGAAAAGCAGAGCAAAAAGGGTTTGAGTTCCTGTTTCAATAAACATATTATATACAAAGAGTAACAGATCGACTAACTCCCAAATAGCTGAATAGGTATAATCCTTAGATGGGCAAGGGAAGGAAGAGTTTCAAACAGAAAATGTATGTGGAGCAGTCTTCAATGCTTTGAAGAATGATGAACCCCTTTGATTTCCTCAGCCACACAGCACATTCAGTTTGCATAAGAAGTGATGGAAATACTCCCTGATCCTCAAAAAAGCAACAAAAAAGAGGGAGTTCTGAAGACCAGGTTGAGCTGCCAATACTTATATTTGTTTGTTGATATAATATCAACAAACCTAGCTCAGGTGTTAGCATGATTTCCAAGTTCTAGTGATGTATTGCAAGACACTGGTTAATGATGCAGAGATGGCTTTTCAAGTGCTGCCTTCCCTTTGTGACACTTAAGATATAATTCTGCATAATAGTGAAGCTTCCTGCTGTGCTTTCCTCATTCAAAAATGTGACTTCTTCTCTAGCAGGCTAAATAAATGGTGAGTTTACTGATATCATGGTACTTATTCTTACACATAAAGAAGGACATACAGAAATTTGATAGCTGGAAAGGTACTAGTTCAGATTGCTAAATAGTCACTATATAACTTACTAGAGCAAAAATGCAGTACTTGGAAATGTCCAACATACATCAATCAAAAGAAGATCATGTCAAACCTATTTTGTTTCCTCCTCTGGTAAGTGATCTTTCTTAGCACATGGAGAAGAAACAAATGTGATGTATTCTGACTTTATTAATCTTGATATTCCAAATACACAAAGTAAGAAAATAAAGTCAGTGTGTGTGGATCTGTGGCTGGCTGAAAAATGGCACTTAGGGAGAGGTTTTCAACCATTTTTCTGTCAAACTTTTTGTTTGATCAGCATTTTATTTGATCAGACATTTTGTTTAAGGTGACCCTGTGATTTTCCTTGGCCCCATCTCTGGTCAATCTTTTTATTTATGAATTGTATGAAGGAAACAGGCAAACATACAGTTTTTGGGTGACAAGCTGAGAAAGATTGTACGTATTTTGGAGAAAAGTATCAGAATTTGTGGCCATTCTGCTTTTGTGTCAAGCTTTTGAACCACGAGGATGGAATTCGATAAAGGCAAGTGCCCTGAATAATAATGACAGTGGAGAAAACCAGAAGCAAACAAATACAAATGGAAGAATAGCTGGAGGAATAGCAGTACAGTAGGAGAGGTCCAAGGTCATAATGGCTCACAAACTGTATGAGTCGACAAGATAATGCAGTTGCAAAAAAGGCAGATCTCATTCTGGGCTGTATTAACAGCATGACAAAGAAAGTAATTATTTCGCTGTACTAAGCAGTGGTGAGACCTCAGCTGGTGTACTGTCCCTGGTCTGAGCAATGAACATTAAGATAGATGTAAATAAATTGGACAGTCTCTAGAGGAGAGAAAAAAAGAAAAGGCATAGAAAGAACAGCTTATGTGAAATGGCTGGAAGATTTCCATTTATCCGGTAACAAGAAGATCAAGGGGAAACCCAATGATATATGAAACAGAATTAATGACTTTAAAGAGAGCAGTGGCTATTTTTTCTCCACATTTTTTATGTGTATTGTAAGAGATACTGACTTCATTAAACTAAAATAAAATTTAAGAAATAGACAAATTTCAATACAAACATTTATAATAGAGATTAGGAAAAATGTCTAATTATTAGAATAGTAAAGCTCTGGAACATGTCTGGTAAGCTGCAGGATCTCCTGTGTTGGAAGTTTTTAATAAATATTGAACACAATCTCTCAAATATTGTCTAGATTTATATTTTTGTGCTTCATAGAGAGGAGACAAATAAGTGACCACTCAGTATTTTATCATGTTCATAGTTTCATTAAAATATTATTTTTTTAAAAAATACTGCAGCATGATATTTAATAAGCCTTTATGCCTCAGTTTTCCATCTGAAAGAGAACATGGATAAGTCATCCTATAACGCAGAAGGATATTTGAAAATGGAATAAAATTTGGGATGTCATAATAGGATTAATTTCTTAGAAAATATCAGTGAAAATGAACAACTAAACAACAACAACAACAAAAAAAGCAAAGAATTGTCTTTTAATGTAGAGATATCACATTTATATATATATATTTTAAAATAAAGACTTTTGTAGTAACAGAATGTTTCATAAACAGAATGTTTCATAAAACATTCTGTAGAGTTGAAAGGACATCTTTGAAAAAAGTTTCAGCTGAAACAACTGTGAGCTGCTCTATTAGAAATTATGAAGGCATTGTTATTTGCAACCATGATACTGTTGGGCGCAATAATTTTTGTCCTTTGTTGCCTTTGGATTAACAGGGCTTTTTGTTATTTCCTCTGAATATTCAAACTCAGTTTCTTAGATTGTTTCAACTTTTGCCTCACACTGCCCCAAGTAACTCTCCCTCTAAATGACAAAGGCAAAATAAGGAAGACAAGTTCAGACAAACAGATGACAGGAATTCAGGGAACTCTCCCACAACAGTATATTTGTGAAAGCTCTCTGAAATCTGTCCTTCGCTTCATAAAACAATCCATTGTTGCTGGCAGAAATGACAGTGTAGAGGCAGGTAGCCTTGTGGTGTAATGCCTTGTTCAAAAGCTGTAACACTTGCTCACTACTACAGTTGCTATCATTATCTCTGTGTTGGCATTTCCATTATACTCCTCCTCATGCATGAGTTGGAAACTATTTTACACTGAACTTGAATCTCATTTGCAATGCATATTCTTTCAGGGTTGTATTTTTTTCAGGGACACTTCTAACATGAATCTGGGTACAAAAGGGACTCTTGCTAATTCAGTTGCACATCCAGATTGAGCCTACTTGTCCAAAAGGCAGAATTTATGGGACGCTTCCCCAGCACACGTGAACCACTGACAGCATCTGAAACTCTCTAAGGACCTTCTCTCCTCCTCCCAGTCCCTGGCACCTCTTCCACTTAGGCTGACATTCTCTCGGGAGTTTGTTAAGTACATTAAGGGTTAAAGTCAATCAATGTAAGTAAGTTTAGGAAATGTAACTCTTGCTATGCTTGAGAGTCAATCAGAAAAAACAGAATAGCTGAGGGTGGAAAATGCTCAGGAAAAAGGACTTGAGAAGCTATGCCTTGAGTCACAGAGTAAAGCTGTTCTTGGAACCAGAAGACATGAGTTAGAGTCTTACTTCTAATATTGAGATAATTAGCTAGCTTTTACATCATTTACAGTCTCACCACTCTCTTTACAATCTCAAATGAAACACTTCCGCCTTTCACAGTACTTCCACAGTAAATTATTTTTGCTAGATACCATTTCTTCCAATATTTTATCACAGTCTCTGCTATAATAGCTCCAGGCTCATTAAGAGATCTGTTGGTGCTCCAGTAATATGAATAAACATATTTGAATATATGAATATGTTTAATGTTCATATAAATATATTAATAAAGCCTTATCCCATCAGGGTTACACTGGCTTGAAGTGAAGTAACTCATGACTGAATTAATCAGAGACTTGTTGCTACCTCATTTTAACTGCCTCTAATTTGTTCCAGTTCTGTGAAAAACAATATTAATGTTCCCATTTTTCCCTTCTCTCTTGTCACACCTGGAAAACCAAGGGGGTGAGACATACTAATGGAAATCTCTAGGTTCACCAAAGTCATTCAAGGTAGAAAAAGCACTGAGCTCTTAACACTGTTAGTGCTTGCCCATTGTGCCCTCTTCTTTTCTCATAATGAATCTTCAATTGGAGGACAATAACAGATGTGATCAGTAAAGTATTCCCTGAATAATAAATAAGAAAAAGCCTGTTAATTCTGTTCTCTGTCTGGACTCATACTATCACCCTGTAGGATTTGAGTTTCTTGTGTATGATCAATCACTAGTACATTGTATTTCTGAAAAATAAATAATAATAGTGCAATAGAGAAAAGACTCTTGCAGCCATTTGCAGCTTTCAGCTGTTTCAGTTTTTGGCCAAAATAAATAAATAAATAAATAAAGGTAGCCCAGAAGACAGCAACATTATTTTGCAATTGTATTCCTCTCTGACCAGCTCACGAAATGCATCAGGATATGTCCCAGTTGCTCAGCACCTTAAAGGAATATCACCAGCATTGAGAATCTAACCTAAAGGACAATCAAATATTTATGCATAGCTCCTATTTAGGTTGCGTTCAAATATAAAACCTATTTAGAAAAGTACCCATTTCAGCCCACTATTATTCAGGTAATCACTTTAACTTGTTACTCACTTTAAATAAGTGCAAAAGTCTCATTGATCTCAATTGAATTTATACAGTTATTCAAATGAAACCTGGTGCAAAAGGTGCATTCCTGACTAAAGGGAGCTATTTTGTAAAGTAGGCCTGGCTTCAGTTGCTATGCTGAGCCTCTGATTTTAACGACAGGTAAATAACGGTGATGTTTCAGCCAAAAAGACTTGTTCAAGTTTAATTATCTCCCTATTTCTCAGAAGATTAAGATTCTATGAAAGTTGTTTCTGAATTTTGGGAAAGGTAATTTACTATTTATTTTAATGGTAATGTTCCCCTGTCAGTCAGCACATATTTTATGTTTCTGTCACATTTGCATTTCCATGCATCTAATATAGGCAAATATACTTATTTGAGTGATTAACAATTTTACAGCTTATACCTTTTCTATGAAAAATTATTTGTGACCTTTATTCATTTTGAAAGACAATAATTCCGTTTTTAAGCCATGGTTGCTACTAGCTGAGAACACAGCTTCTTATTATTACTGATTTTAATACATTCATGAAAACTGCAGCTTCTCAACAATATTGCAGAAATGATTCAGAATTTAAATCTATGGAAAAACAAAGACTTTTATCTAGCTGCAAAAGAGCCATCTTATGGCATTTATCCTGTTCAAATATCAGTTATTAGGCTTTTAACAATTTTATCTCTTAAAGAATGACAAAAATCCTAATAAATTAGTTCTCCTGGACCAGGTTTAATATCAGCTAATCATGTGTGATTAAGATGATAGATAGCATTTGTCACCATAGTAGCTGGTGACAGTAGCTCTTACTTCATTCTGCATTTCCAATATCTATCAGATACTTAGAAATTATGATGAGATAAATAATGTATCATTACACATATTAGAACTTTATAAAGGTACTCAACAATTTCTAGTGCCTCCAACATGTGACTTATTCTCATGACTCACATCTGATATTTTCTCAAAGCCTAAGCTTTTAGAGATGTGGATTCTAAGAGGGTGTCACTTTTTGTGTCACTTTTTATGCCAAAATGCAAACAAGCAGAAATGTAAAGAAAAACTTAGAAAGCTGAACTCCATCATAAAAAGATAAAAGTAATTAAAAATTTACACCATGAATAAATAATAATACAATGTATTCCCACAAATAAATGTTCTTGTGGCTTTAATAAAGACATTGATATCTTTGATTTTCACAATAACATGCAAAAGACAAAAACCAAACCAAACCAAACCAAAACCTACTACTTTATTCATGTCTAGCATCCCACATAGTTTCCAGGTAAGCTCAGGCTACCCAGTGTGTGTGTGTGCTGTAAGGTGAGTGATGACACATGGTTCTACTAAGTGCATATCTTTCACTTATGCAGTTTTGGCCATGTTTTGGGTGAATGCTGCATTGCAGTACACTACCAGGGCTTAAAATCTATTTAGTACTTCAGGCTTTGCTGTTATTTTGGGGAGGAAAGATGTTAAAATGCTGTGGAGGCAGAGAACATTGTTTGAGATGATTGATTTTTCTACTTATATTAAAAACCAAAAGCAACATTTAGCAACTACATCAAAGCTACTGGCATCCACTGTTAATTTTCTGTCTCAAATCCAGTGGACTTTTCCTCCAGAGTTTAATTGCAGTTATCCATGTGATTAAGGAAACCCTAGGACATGTCTCATGACACTCAAAAGAACCCTCACAATTCATGTGATTAATGAGAAGAGTCTAGACACTAGCCATTTATTGTCATATATTTTTGTGCACTGAGATGAATTCTTCCAGAGTTGGGTTGGGTTGGTACCAGCATATTCCCCAGTTAATCTCTGGGACAGACACACTAATATGGATAACTCCATGCCAGTTTAATCCAAATGTCAGTAAGGACTGTAACCACAGCAGCACAGACGTCAGTGCAGGCAGCAAAAATACTGTGTAAGGAACTGAACATGTTTGGGAGGCTGTTCTGTATTCACCTCCACATTGACAAAGCTGGTTTGATAAAATGTGTTTGGAGGTTTTGTTTGCCCTGTGTGGCTCCTACTGTATGGGTATACACAAACTGAGGCATACACCTGCACCATGAGAACAATGGGGTTACCCTATTGAGAGTGTGTGGCTGGAGAATCTGATAAGTAGCCCAGATATGTTGTTACAGTTTGTTGCAAGAAGAACGGCCGAAAACACTACAGACACGAGTATGGTCAGATCATGCTCTCTCTTTATTACCCGAATAGCCTGACTTTTATAGCAAACTTAACAGGGGCAGATAGTGTCTCACACAAGATTATTGGTCAAAAGCACTCAGACAAACAACTGCAAGAAAACAACCCCACCTGCAAGAAAACAACCCCCTTGTGTTTAGCAGTCACATAGATTCCATCCTTGAAGCCAACTGCTGGCAACAATATTTTTCTAAATTCCTCAACTGGGCGATGTGGGAACACTGTCATGGGAACTTCTCATAGTCATCCTGGTAGCTTGGCTTGCTCAGCTGCAGCAAGTCATGGCCTCCTTGCTGTTTCAAAAATCCATTAACAATAGTTTAAAGTTAAACAAAACAAAGCATGGTCTCTTGATGACTCCTAGCTAACCTATTGCCTAGACTGGCAAATCTTGATGAGTCCTTTATTCAAAATGTGAATAAAATCACCATCATCAATTGATCAATCACAAGCATGCTTCTCTGCAGATAGTATGGCTGTGCTAATAAATGTGGATAAACAAATTGCAATAGTCAGAATACTGCTGTAAATCTGTCCCCTTCTGTGCATGCTGCAGAGGATAGTATATATCTAAGCCAGAGAAGAGCATGTTAGCTTCATGACCAGGATCAGAATAGCCAGGTATTCACAAAACTAGGATCAGAATAGCCAGGTAGTCATAAAACTATGACCATACTTCTCAAATCTGATGAATGCCAGGGATTATTGGTTTTGGTTCAGGATTATACTTGCATGTCACATTGCTTTCAAATCTGAGCTGGCTTCTGCTCTCATGGGGGCACCAGCTGAAGCTGATGCTGGGTTTGAGAGCTCTGCAGTGTGCTCTGCTGCTTGGATAAGATTTGCTTTCTGAATGCAGTCATCAAGCTTTAGGTATTGCTCCTTCTGCCTCCCTGGCAGGACAATATAATGACTCTTTCCCTTCTGGACTGGGATCAAGTAGTTTCCACTTTCAGTTAGATGTGGATACCCAGCATTACAGTTTTTTGGAAACAAGCAATCAGTGGCATTCATTGGCAAGCACCTATAACAGAGCATTGATTGAAATTTTAAACTAGCAACAACTACTGAAATCCTTCTTGGCCAAGCAAGAAGTGCAGTCTGTTCACCAGCAAGCTCTGGAATCTCAGCCTCTGCTTTCCTTTATCTGATTTCCATCAGCTTCAGAAGTTACCTCCAATTTGTCTCAACTGCATATCCAAGAAAACAAAATCCTTCCTGATTCCTGAAATATTTTATGGGAAGCAGAAGAAACTTTTCTTCCTTCATCCATGTATCAGGAGACTCAAGAAAGCACACCAAAGACAAACCTAAGCCTTGTGGTAGATGCCTTGCTACTTGGATGTGCCACACCCATTAGTTCTGGTATATAACTTTTAACAAACATACACAGAAAACTGTCAGGATACACATTCAATAACCACCTTTACAATTTTCAGTACAAGCACACAAGAACATGCAACTTTAACAAGTTCTTGCATATGTCCAAGTACATTAAAGTACTTTTATTGCTTTTGACACTTACAATTCGGCCTAGAATTTAATCTGCTGCAACAAGAGAGCAAACAGTGAAGTTTATTAAGGTGGAAGAGGTAACATGCTGTTTAGGGTTAGTCACTGTGTCAGTAGTGCTGCTCAGAGCTCAATAACGGCAGAGCCTGGCTGGCTGCCCAGCAACTGTGACTGCTAATGGCAGCATATGCTCATGTTGAGTCTGTAGCATGGTGGCACGCAGGGTCCTGGGAAGACGCAAGTGCTATCAACACCCTGCCCAGTCCTTTCCCTGGATCCAGGGCAAAAGAATTTAATGGCTGTTGTATCTACTAGTTAGTTACAGCCACAGTTTCACCTACTCCATCCCATTGTGCACCCATAGCATTATCTGTGTCTCCTCTGACACCTAAGATTTCCAGATATTAAATTTAGTGGCAATCAGACTTTTCATTATATTAGTCATATGAACTTCATTTCTTACTGTCCAATTGCTCCTTGGGGCGGTGATACCTTACATTTACCAGGTCACGGAAACAAAACAGAAAGTAATGTGTTGGAAACTACAGATTCCATGTTTCCTTTCATTTCAGTGTATAATGTGAGTACAATTAACTTTGTTAACTAGAAACATTGTCTAGAGCATTACCTAATCTTTCAAGAAAACCTGTATTTCATAACTTGTTTAGCTGTTATATGATCATGTGCAAATACGAACTGCTTAAAAAGTGGCAAAGTCTGAGCTCAAAAAAGGTTGCAAAAAAATTTCACTGTTACCAGGATTCAATTCCAATATCCCTAGTGTTTTTTCAACATTTGAATTTCATTCATTCAAATAAAAACAATATATAATTTGCCGTTCCTCTGTTGTCATAATCCTGCCAGAACTTCAATCATGCACATGACATCAAAGATTGATTTCACAATTTCTAGTGTGAAAAACATCCTGAAGGAAACAATAATACCTCTCCGCCCATATACCCATTAAAAAATATTTCAAAAAGTGACCAAATGTTCTTTTCCAATAACAAACAAGACAAAAAAAAAAAAAACCTCTTTTATTTCCCATTGGAAATTACTTTAAAAAAAAAAAAGTTTACGGAAAGATTGGGGAACATTTTCCTCAGGGACAGTTCTAATGCTTACTCAAACACCTCGCCAACACATATACACCTGGTAATGTGTAAGATTTTGCTACATTCAGTACTAGATCAGATGTTTTCCAAAGTACCATGAAGATGACTCATGTAACTGCTCTGAATGCAGCTGGTGTAACTCCTGTACTCGAACCACTCAGCGGGGGTAGAGATAGCTGTCTAGACGTGGCAGCCAGCAACTAAGCATTAGCTGCAAAAGTGGAATAAGAACTCCTATGCCTAAGTTGCATCTTCCTGTCATGACAATTTGAGCTTTCTCATTTAAAGTCTGGTCAGGTATGTCACACTAGTGGCAGTCAAAGAAACGCAGAAACTCAGACCAGTGTAGCCGCTGCTGATGTTGTTTGTTGGTCTCTGAGATCTGGTTTCACCACAGAGGTCTTGTCTTCTGCACACATGGGATTCAGAGCAAAACATGCTGGGTTTTGACACCACAGCATCAGTGGTGTCAACTAGCAATGAGTCACATGTCAAAGAACAGCAAGCTCCCTTGGAAGAAAAAGGCAGCGCTCTAAAGTAAAGTCAAATGAAAGTCAAGAATGTTGCCTTCCTGGACTAACAGAGAAATAAAATATTTCTCTGTTAACTTTGTGCAGCATAGAAGATATTGAAGTTAGGTGGTGAGGGGAGGAGGGTGTGGAACTCCTCTTCAACAGAGCTGAATGTGTTCTCCATACGGGCAAGAAAAGATACTGGAAATATCAGTTCTGATTTGGCCTCTTTTCCCTCTCTTTCTCTGAAAGTCACATACTGTGAGCCAAACAGGATGGAAGGAGAGGGAGGAAAGTGTATTGAAAAGGTATTTACTTGGCAGGAAAGGAGCTGGGTAAGCAGAACTAAGCAGAACTAACTTCACAGAGTGGTGGATGAATGGAGGTTGAGGTAGACATCTCAATGAAGCCAAAAAGTGAAGTACTTCCTGTGAGTGGAGAGGAGGACTAGAGCACAGGCAAAGTTAGGACAGCTAATGGTACAAATTCTATCATTAATCTCAAGGGTGACCAAACATAAAATGAGTGGAATGAATTAAAAACATTTTTCCTTTAATTTTTTTTCCTTTTCCTTTTCCTTTTCCTTTTCCTTTTCCTTTTCCTTTTCCTTTTCCTTTTCCTTTTCCTTTTCCTTTTCCTTTTCCTTTTCCTTTTCCTTTTCCTTTTCCTTTTCCTTTTCCTTTTCCTTTTCCTTTTCTCTTTCTCTTTCTCTTCTTCTTCTTCTTCTTCTTCTTCTTCTTCTTCTTCTTCCTTTTCTTATTCTTTTTTTTTTTTCTTCTTCTTTTCTTTTTCTTCTTCTTAGTCTTTCCGAGAAACAGGAATCTTCATGTCCCAAAGGGCTGCAGCCTGACTTAACGCGTTATTAAACCACAGAGAAACTGCACTGCATGCAACTCAATAGGCAAAGCTTGAACTGATACTCATAATCAGCCTCACCCAGATTCTTTAGTTCTGCTGTTCTTGGCTTTATTTGTTTCCTAGTGGGATAGATTCCCCAACCTAATTTGCGTTATCAGGATTTGTTTTTCCTTCTATTACTTTCCCATTCTTTCTCTCCACATTCTAGGTCCCCTTTGTTTAACAACAAATGATTCTAATTAATCATTTTTGGGCTGCTTTTGAATTGTGCAGTTTGATTAATTTGGGGAACTGAAACAGTGGCTATAGGGTTGAGCTGAAGAGATAGTGAGCCATGAACATGGGCTTTATTGTGTACAATAGCACAAAATATTTGTGCATAGTAGTTTGCAAGTTTAAGTGTTTCTTTTGTGTGCAATGTGCTGTGCTTGCTTAAACCTTTGCAAACAATGTTCCTATTATATGCACTGAGAGGTTACCTGAAGGTTAAGAAGATGATTACTCAGTCATTGTAGCACATTATAGGTCAGAGGCTAATCTGCCCATTACTTTACTCTTGTTGAAGACTGATATTATTATTGTTATTATTACTAACCTATAAATAAAGGAGGTTTAATAAGTGTATTGAAAACACAGAGACCAGGCATTATTTTACAGTTATAATGCTGGTTCCTCTGACTTCCTAGAAAGTTCCTGTTCCAGTGCAGCAAAACCTTTTTTCCCTTTACATAGACCCACCAGAATAACAGATGAACTCGTATAAGTTGTCTAACTCATCTACTGATAAAAGCAAACCATAAAAATAAGAGATATCAGTGCTAGTAGTAAGATTTATCAGTTTTTGAGTTTTCTACTCCTTGATTCAAGTATACTCATATAATTGTGCCTATGTATCTAAGTGTGCATATACACAGATGTCACTGAGAAGCCATGCAAATATATATGTAAAAAAATAACTACAGGTTCATTATAGAGATATATTCCTTCTTAAAAGGAATATGAGCTTGAATATGGAACTAAACACATGTGGCTATCATGGTAGGAATTCATAAAGGATAAATTCTCTCTCCTGATGTCCCACTGATCCTACCTATAAGGCTGAGAATAAAAGGGAATGTTTTCCCTGTTAAAACTCTATCTCTTCTGTCTCTGATTTCTGTGGGGAGGGAGCTTTCTTAGATTTTTCTTAGAAATGTATGAGTTTGTGCAGTTCTTGTGCATAACTGGAACTTCTAGGGATTAGTGGAGTACAAATACTAATGAATAATGAACCATGAAAACCTAACAAGACAGCTTTAGAGATTCAAGAAATATCTCCAAGTTCCCCTGATGGTGCCTTGCACACCAGAGGCAGTATGGCAAATCTCTACTTCTTTAGTACGCGCAGAGAATTTATCCTTAGCTGCTGTCACTACTATTTACCTTATATTTTCAATTAAAACACAAAACATATCTATTGACATGTTTTTATTGTGGTAAAAGTTTGCTTGCTTAGATGAGGAGCAGAGGTGAAGGCAAAGGTGTCAGGCTGATTAAGGAACTAAGGGAACTATGGCATGGCTATGAGTTTGATATCAACATAAAAACTTCTGGGATTTTGCTATCTTGTCAGTTTACAGTACTTTCCTGACAGAAGGTCAGAAGGCTGGGAGTTTGTTTGGAGACCATGGGACAGAACTGCTGAAAAGCAAAAAGCACCTCTGAAATCTTGCTTTCTTATATCTGTTTTGAAATTATAATTCAGTCTGAGAAGAAGCAACTTTTATTATTTTTTTTTTTTAAAGTACATATACAGAGATAGATAGCAAGGGGAAACAGAAATATAAATCCTTGTTTTCTCTTTAAAGCCAGTAAGCATAAAATTGCAGAATGAGACATTTTCTGAATATTTAAAACATCTTTTATTTTACATAAATACCCCACTGAACATTCTTAATGCTCTACTAGAGCACTACAGTAAGCAAACTTGGCTACATAGGAAATATCTGGAATAATTCTGTTGGCTTTAAGTTTATTACAGGGCTTTACTGGTGGACCAAGAGTGGTATTCTAAGGAATTTGAAAGTGTACTATTGCATAATGTTAATATGTTATTAACCAAATAAATATATAAAGAAATCAAGTAAAGTACTCACTGTACTACAAAGAAAGTATAACAATAAAAAGAAGTGGTGCACAAAAAACAATAGGATAACGTAGATTGGCAGGTACCTCTGGAGGTCATATTTTCAGCCCTTAGCTCAAAACAGGATTGATTTTTATCAGATTAAAATTGAAACATGATTAGAATTGCAAGACATGTCTGTTGTGATGGCACAGTAAAAAACAGGGTCCATGTGACTCTGCTGTACGTGGCACTAAGCTCCTTTTGTTCATGCTGTGTGTGTGTGTAGTCTTGCTCAAGTGGCCCATTGCTGCTAGGCAGATTGGACCTTTGTCAAATATAAGAAACATAAGTGACTGGGTATTTTTAATGAAACAGTTTTACTCTTTAAAATGCTATTTTTCATCTATTTCAGGACCACGACAGAATTTCTAGTGAAAGACTTGCACAGTCCACTTTAACTAGAGAATAAGAGGAACAAAGAACAATTATTACTCCTTGTGTCACTTCAGTAAGTGAAATGCACATCCACAATACATATTCAAGGAACAAGATCTGTTTAATAATATTCTGGCCTCTTAGAGGTCACTGGAAGTTTTGCCATTGAATTCTCTAGGACTTTGATTCTTACTCCATTTTACTGGAATAAATACTCATTTCATCCTTAATAAAACTTTAAATTAAATTGTGAAGTTGGCAAGAATGCATAAGGTGCAAAATATAGACTCATCTGTTCTGTATTGATGTTATTTGCTGCCTAAGCAGCAGAGCTATTTTAAAACTTTTTTTTTTTTCTATCTGAGAACAGATTATTAGGAAACTTTAAAAATATGCAAAGACTGCTCATATTTGCTGGTTCAGTGGTGTTAACTCAGTTCTAGTTCCACTGAATGTTTGACCAGGTTTCATCTGAAGATAATTTTATTGGTATCCTGAGTTTAATGTGCATATAAAATGACATTTTCTAGGCTTTTGAAAAGATCTGAATGTCTCAGTCCTGCTAAAATATATGACACATGCCTCTAAAATCATTTGGGTGATCCTGACTTTTTAAAGAATCTTTAATTGTGGTTAGGGGGGAATAAATCAATATGGCTTACAGTGTCAGTCTCTGTTCTTCAACACAGCAGACTGGCAGCCTGTTCAATCACTCCCTGGGCAGCCCTGTGCAAGCCCCCCTCTCTGCTTATCATTCTCTGCAAAGCTAGTGGTACTGTTATGCATGGTGTCCCTGGACTTCTTTTTTTGCAGACAGAGACACACTTCTCAAGTCTAGCTCTGAACTATTCAGTGGAAATGTGTCCCTTTCTCTTGTCTTTGGACTACATCTGTAATTTATCATGATTCTTACTCAGGAACTTCACTTAGGTGTCTAAAGAAAAGTGAACCTTTGAGACCACCAAGAGAACAGCTCCAGAAGATGACAGTGATTTTTCTTTCTTTTACTGACATGACAAAATGGCAGACAGTTCTCCTGAAGTGGAATTTTATAATATTTGCAATTAATAGAAATATGTTTTTTGGGGGGAGAAAGGTCAAGGAACTGAAACAGACTTCGACAGGAAAATCAACATGTAGAGCTTTGAGAGCTTTGGTAAATGCTGTCAAATAGCATAGGTCTAAACAATACAAAGTAATAAAGACAAAGAAACATATTGGTTTCTGGATGTCAAAACACCACTGGTGAACAGAAAAACAAAAAATCCACAAATTATTTTAAATGTCGCCCTAAGATGTTTTCAAAAAAAAAAAAAAATGCTCTAAAAATAACAACTCAGAAAAGTGAGCTGGTGAGGAGAAGGACCTGCGAGTCCTGGTGGACAGCAGGTTGGCCGTGAACCAGCAGTGTGCCTTTGTGGCCAAGAGGGACAATGGGATCTTGGCATGCATTAAAAGGAGTGTGGCCAGCAGGTCAAGGGAGGCGATCCTCCTCCTCTACTCTGCTCTGGTCAGGCCTCACCTGGAGTACTGTGTCCAGTTCTGGGCTCCCCAGTACAAAAAAGACAGGGATCTCCTGGAAAGAGTCCAGCGGAGGGCCACAAAGATGATACAAGGCCTGGAGCATCTTCCTTATGAAGAAAGGCTGAGAGACCTGGGTCTGTTCAGCCTGGAGAAAAGAAGACTGAGGAGGGATCTGATCAATGTTTATAAATACCTGAGGTGTGGGAGACAGAGGGATTTGGCCTACCTCTTTTCAGTGCTCTGTGGGGACAGGACAAGGGGCAATGGCCACAAAATGGAGCCCAGGAAGTTCCTCACCAACATGCGAAAGAACTTCTTCATGGTGAGGGTGACAGAGCACTGGAACAGGCTACCCAGGGAGGTTGTGGGGTCTCCTTCTCTGGAGATATTCAAGGCCCGTCTGGACACCTACCTGGGCAGCCTGCTGTAAGGAACTTGCTTTGGCAGGGGGGTTGGACCCAATGATCTTTTGAGATCACTTCCAACCCCTTCAATTCTGTGATTCTGTGGTTTAATTATGGCAGATGAGAGCTTGGATTTGCTGCTATCGAGTTTGATTTCTCAAATATGCAGAGTCTTTTTTGCATAAAGAAAAGAAAACCAACCAAACAAAAATGAGATCTTCTACTAAGAAGGTACTTTAAAATCAGGATCAGGTACTTTAAAATCACGGATTGCCTTTGGCAGAACATGAGATCAGGCAGACAGAAGGGAAGAGGAGAAGGGCGAAAGCATAAGGTACTATATTGACCAGCTAGTTCAATTCATGATAAGCAGCAGAAAATAACTTATTTGGGATTTAAAAGTAGGAACACAGGCTTAGGAAATAGCGCAGAGAGACTAAATGAAGGTCAGATGAGACAAACAGGCCAGCAATGAAGAAGAGGTATATATGATCTCAAAATAAGAAATGGACATTTCTACCCTCAGATCTGAGAGATTATACAGTTTTGTGGGGCAATTCCAAATAGTTCCATGAAGAAGAGAAATATGGTGTTTCCCTGATACATATTTAGAAATTCAGAGTACTTTTCCCATTCCCTGAACTTTCTGATGTTTCTGGCTTCTGTCTTGCTTTTGACATATGAATGCTCACAAGCAGATGATACAGAGCTCAGCCTTGCCATTTACAATCAGTCCTCAGGGAAAATCCCCTTGTCTCACGTGGTTTAGCTGCTGGCTGCTGAAGCACTGGCAAACCAATCTGTGCTGTAGGCAGTAGTTCCTATGCTTTCATCGCAAAAGAGAACATTTGATTGTACCTTCTTTTAGTCTGAGTGAATGATGTTTGCTGCACCAATTGCCTGCAGTTGATATCTGCCTTTAACATTGCCCAGAATAACAAAAAATAAATGGATTCCCATCTCTGGTAACAAGTACTGACATTAACTAAAGGCAGATTGTGAATGACCAAACCATATGTTAGCTTGACATAATATAGGTGCTCTAAATTTCATGATCAGTGCAGCTGAGTTGTAGTGCTGTTAATCGAGGCAGTTGCCCCTTCTGTCCTCGGTCCCAGACATGCATTTTGTCATCACCTTTCCTAATACCAGCACATGTGTTTGGTCAGCCAGGTCAGGAGCATATCTGAAAGCAAATTAACTTTTGTAGGTGTGGTTTTCAATCAGATGGATTTACAGGCAGCTGTGGAATCACATAGCCAAGAATGTGAGGAAAGAAGGAATTATCCTTTTTGCCAAGTGCCTATCCTTAAATTGGGTTAAACTGGTCCTGAAACTGCATCCTCAAAGTGAAAAATCTATTATAAAGATTAGCAAGCTAGCCACCGTGAACTTTATATTTAAAGCCAGACTCTTAAACCCTAATGAACTCCCATGGATTTTGATGAGGATTTAATCAAACTATGCATCTTGAATCTCTTACTCAAATTTATTGTACCATTTATCTTTTCTACAAGGTCTGTACAGATAGATTTTAGTAAGGAAAATTGGCTTTAATATATCAGTAAAACAGATTTAAAAATGCAGTGATTAAGTTATTTACAGCTCATACAAATAAATCTAAAACAGATTAAGATATTTCTAACCTATGGGGCATGGAGCACACATTTTTGGTTGGTGTAAGTATGTTATTTTTCATTGTGGATCTTCTAGCAGTGACTATAAAAATATAACGTAGTCAAATGTAACGTTAAATCTGTTAGACAGTCCTTTGCAACACCTGCAATGTAACAGAGCAGGCAAATAGAAATATTTCATCATCTTCTGTCTTTCTGAATACTGAAATACCATTCAGAAATAAAGATATAAATTCATCTATTCTTTCTTCCCCTAACATACTGAAAAGGCATTGAAAAGTAAAGCTGATAACACAGAAGTACAATTGCAAGAGTTCTGTTTTGGCTTAATTATAGATTCAAGACACATATGCGACATCATTTGAAAATAATTGAAACTGAACAAATACTCCAAGTGGTGCATGGATGTGTGAATAAGATGTAAGTGGAGAGCTGTTATTAGTTATATTCCTCCAGGTTTGGTCTTGAAAACAGACCTGCTGAGTATGCTCAATAAAGCATATTCTTACATCTTAGTATAAGAATTAGATATGAAATCTATACATGATTGTAAGTTGGAAGCTATTGGCAATGGACCAGATCATATAAGGGAAGTTTCTGGATCAGGAAAATACAAACTGTGTACAGTGTGAAATTCTTGATTTAGAGATTCATCAAATCATGCTGCAGTAGTTGGGTGGGAACAAAAGAAATGAGATACCCTTAGGATACCTGTTGCTCTTGAGACTATGAATTATTAGGGTAATTAGGCCATGAAAAAGGATAATGGACTCACTGGAAGTATCAAATCAGGTAGTTTGTCACTAAAACAGATAAGATTTTAAGACCACTGCATAAAACTTAAGAAGACTTTATGTAGAATCATATGTGTAGATCAGGTATCAAAGAGAAAATAAAATAATTTCTTTGGACAAAAAGAGAAATATTAAACATACCTTAAGAGATTAATTAGCAGAATTTGGCTTATTTATTTTGTTGAGGGGAAACTGAATTATTCTATATTGGTACATTTTAGGATGAGGGGAAAATTTTTAACAACAGCAATGGAATAGAAATATTTATGTTAGAAAATAATTCTGATAGAAAATCATATAGATTTAACTCATCATGGATACATTTAAACTGAAAATTAATTGACATTGAAAGTGTTGAAATAGCTTCCCAAATAAGACATATAGGATACGAATATTGCATTATTCCAACATGAACCTTAATAAGTTTATGGGGGAAAATGATAATAGACGGATGAATCTAGGATGAAAAATATAAATCTGTGAGGTGATGTTATGGATTATTAATCCACTGATATTCCCCAAAGTGGTGGCAGAAGGATGTGAAAGGAGGCATAACTGCTATGTAATGCATATGTGATAACAATATGTGATAATTCTAGACATTCAAACTACTTCTGTTTGCCTCCCAGGGCCAGGAATATCTATTCTGTCTTCCAGAATAACTTGACTACCAGTAATATTTCTGTTCCTTTGATAGAAACAAAGAGGACTGACCACAGCTGAAAAGATGTTGAGTGAAGAGTCTTGCTGCTTCAAGTGCTAACAAGAAGTACCTCATTACTATGGTTGATGAGATTTGCTCAGATATAATCTTATCACTCAAAGAATATTCCCATGATCAGATTGTCTTAATTTATTTTTATTTTTTCATTTATTTCAACGTGGGTCATTCACTCTAGTTTCACCCTACAAACTGTCTACCATTACAAGAGTGTATATTGTTAGAGGTAACAAGGGACAAAACAAAAGTCTTGCATTGTTTTGTCTCTTGTAACAGCAATGGATACCTAGAGAACAAAGCATGAAATGTTTCCTTAGCCTTGCCTACAGGTTTTCTGAGGAAGAAATTGTATTTTTTAATAGTGATAAATGGTTATATCATCATTGCCTTTAAACTAAGAATGCCCTAGATTTCTCAGGCTATTTCCCAGTGTTGTGATACAATTCTTATATCATTTGATCCTTTGTATAAAGGTCTGGTGGCTTTGAAGGTAAGAAAGGTGAAAAGGACTTGGAATATATGCCTGACAGGACTATTGGACTAAAGATCGCAAACATCAAGGCTAGTGCTGATAATCTATGAGCCATACTAATCTTTTTTTCCTGCATTAGTTAAGTCAGCTAGCCCCCAGGACACCCATATCTGTTTGGTTAATAGGGGTTAGTAGAAGTAGTCAATAACTTAAAGAGGATCAGTTAAAGGAGAATAGTGACACAGATTACTCCCATATACAAATGTGGTTCAGATGTAAAACTTGCACTGTAATTTTCTTCTATTTGGCCAAAGACATATTATATGCAAGAGCCTTGATTATAAGACCATTAAGTGAGTAGCTGATGCTGTACATAATAAGAAGTGATGAAGTGTGACGGCAGCATATCTGGTACATTATCATAATAATTTCTCCACACACTGGCTAGAGAAATGTGTTGAGTTGCAAGACTGCCATCCCTGAGTGAAGAAAAGAGCTATAAGAGTGTTTAAGGGTGATTAAGGCATTTGGAGGCCTGTGTTTTTGCATAGGCTGCACGGTCTGTTCTTTAGCAGCATGACAGTACAAGCAAACATAGTGGTTGTCACAACTATTCATTTTTATATACTGGGAACATAAGCCAAGCAAAGCAGAAGCATTAAAGGTACAATCTAAATGCTTTGCTTAACAGAAAAAAAATGTGACTAGAATATGTACTAAAGATTAGTCTGCATAAAATGTTATACTGCAATTTACATGGTCACAAATTAGAAGTAACAAAGTAAAAACTGACCGGATCATCTTAATACCACTGTTCTTTATTTCACCGGTCTAGAATTTTTTCCCCATGAACCTCCAAGTGCTGAGGAAAGGTATGTGTATACTGCTACCCAACAACTCACAATAAAAATGTTTCACTCTTTGTTATTATATGTTGAATGTTTATGACTGCAACAAGCCTACTAGAAGCGAAAGCTTGAAGGCTTGCCCACTTGCCATTCCAAACACAGGCCAGGTTTGGAAGAGTCAACGAGCAGTAAGGACAGCATATTATCCAGCTTTGTCTTTTGCTTGGGCACATTGTTGTTTTTTCTTCTCACAGACACTTATATTTTAAAACATGGCTGAAGTATAATGTGGCCTCTTCATCATGAATGAATCATTTTTTTGCATTGTGTTGCCCCAGGTTCTTTTCTCTCATGTCTCTGCAAGTGATGCAATAAAGTCTTACCAAGAATATATTCAGCCAGTTAAAGTTTAACAACTGGATTCTGATCTCATTTGTACCTGGGGAGGTCCATGGCACATGGCAGTTCTGAGTTCATTTGAAGTCAGCTCCAGGAGGAGCAGCATATGGTTTTTACACCATTGACGTTGGTGAAGTTAGTCTGTCTTTCCATTCATGCCAATAAGTTCAGAATTTGTTCTTAGTATTCCAGAAGTGAAAATCCTTAGACATCCTAAAAATCATTGCTATATAAGCCACAGATACCTCAGAAAGTTTCATCTCAATGAAACAGGATGAATTTCAAGAAATACCAAATTATCCCATATTATGAGTTCTAAATAATCAGTTTAGGCCTCAGCCATGCTTATCTCCTCATTGCTGATTTAGGAACAGTACAGGGAACAGATCATAAATCACAGAGTCCTAATTCTCTCTCTGATCTGTCTCTTTAAGGCTCTGCTTGTGCTGCCGGACAATACTGGTAAGAAATTATCAGAGAGGATTAATAGGTTAATATAAGTTAAGGACCTGTCATTAGATACATTCACCCAGATATGGCTGTAATGAATTGCAACTTGTACATGGTACAAGTGCACTTGGATACAAACCATTCAAATTATTTCACTAACCTGTGGAAGCCAAACCCCATCTGTGTATGTTCAGAGGTTATCCGTAGCTTCACTGAGCTTTGGATCAGACAGATACATAAAACTGGAAAAAACACTCAGTGCTGGAATTTTAAGACTATGTTCAGTCAACAAATTGGGATTAGTGACAATAAAATTACTAGTGCTGGAAATGATTGTGACATTGACAAATGCAGTCTTCGGATTCATCTCTCTTAACATTAGATGCATAGGTTGTCCTCAAGCACACCTGACAGAGTTTTCTGGATTTCTGTTTTGTGAGCTAAAGACACTCTTATATTCTCTTGACAGCTAAAATAGTTCCAGTAAATTACACTTTTAAAATGTTTGTTTATGTCCATTGATTGCAAAGGATACAGAAAACTGTTCTTATTTAGACATATGCATTGAAAACTTTTAGTGTGATGTGGGATGAACCCCACACTATAGCAGCTTTTGGAAGCCATGATGTGACTGGCACATAAACTTTAGCACTCACTTTATATATTACCCAAACCATTCACTTTCTACATACAGTGGATAGAACCCATTTCATCTAAATTTAGGCAAGCCTGGTTTAGACATCCATGTCATAAGTGGATCAACCTAGGCTGTAGCTATCACCTGTAGAGATAATTAGGCATTTGTTGTACAGACATTTATATACAGTCAGATGAATCCCACCCATGGAGTCTTCATTTGGCATTTCTTCTGTCTGCTGAGGCTAGGCATCCTGGAGAATAGAAATCTAATGGGCATCTAATTGCAGTTTTCCACAACTTAAACAAGTGTCACAGAGCAGATGGAGCCAAACACTGATGGGCATGATGGAAGATCTGAAAGGAAGTTGTCAAAAGTTGTAGCAAACATAATCCTTGTTACATATAAGAAAAAATGTCTTTGCTGGGCACATTTATTCTATACTGCAGGGTTCACAGAATATACTTTGTCGCTAGCAGCCAAATGTTGAAACAGGTTGCACAGAGATACTGAGAAACCTGATTCTGGAAATTAGGCCTGCTTTGACCAGGAAGTTGGACTACCAACCATATTTATTTTGTGGTTCTGAGGTACAAAGCATTATAAAAAGGGAGGGAGGTGGGAAGAGAGAGTGGACAGATGCATTGGTACCTGAGACATTTCCCCATGGAATACAGATATCTTGTGTCTCTGGAGGACAGCTTCCACCTGGGTTTCTTTCATCTGATGCCACTGGGCAGAGGTGGGATCTGATTAACTGGGGCAGTTAAAAAGCCTTGTTTTGCACTCAGTGTCTATGGTAATCACTTCACAGCAAGATCTCTATTTTCCTAAAGCAAACATCTAAAACAGGTTAGAGGGATGCACCTTGGATGCACTTTCTTAATCTTCCTAAGACAAATAAACCTGATTACAGAGGCTGAATTTTCACTGGAAAGACTCAGAGACTCCATGAGAAGCAGTTATGCTGTGCCTCAGTGAGTTACTCTGGTATCAATGATGCCCTGTACTATTGCTGCTTTAATTGGCCTATGTTTGATAGTAAGAAAATTAGATGCTCCAAAGTGCACATTCTCAGGCCATCCAGTACTTGCTAAATTTATTTTCTGTTACTCTGCAGCTGAAACTGGAGCTGGGTGCTGCTGGTTGCTGCCCAGTGCAACTCCTCTGAGTGCAGAGGGTTACAGAAGATGTGACTGGGGGCATTAGGTTGCCCTATGCTGTAAGGGCCATGTGAACTTTCAGCCAATGAGGTTCAGGTCAGCACAAACTACTCACAGCACAGAGAGCTGCTAGCAAGGCAAGGGGATGGTTGTGTACAGCACAAGGCTTTATTTTTATGACTTCCAGAGTCTGTTATTCATGAGTGGCCTAGCAGGCATCAACCTCTCTTTTATCTTTTGTTCCTGGATGTTGCAGAATAAGCAAAAATAGGGATTGGATTTACCTGCTGCAGAAAATCTAATTTGTTTATCAGGAGATATGAGAAATGGGAAATGCACTAAATATGCTAAAGTGCAAAGGAGTTAACTAACACATTTTTGGAGTTATATTTCCAATCTCCTCTTAATAAACATGTATGCACTTTTAAATTCAGATGACTTCTTAAGGGTTATGACTATAATCAGCTGACAGATTATGATATCTCTAAATCACGAAGAGTGAAACAGGTCCTATTCTTGGAGCACATACTGTTCAGTTGGTTTTTGTAGGAGAGTAAAGCAGAGCAGACTGGGAGACTGAGATGCGGGCACTAATAAGAATCTGGCATTTCTTTTAGATTTCAAAATAATGTTTTATCCATGCAAGTTTGATGACATTTTGATGGAGAGTGACAGCTCGTTAACCTCCCTAGGAACATTTCTCTGTCCACCTCTGACCCACCACGGGGGAGAAGTCAGGGCTTTTGTTCCCCTGACTGATTTTGTCTGCAACTGTAGAGCCTGAGGGAGGACATCTTTTGCCCTGCTCAACACTATATGAAATCCTTGTAGGAAACAATGAGCAACCTATTGTTTTTCACAGATCTTTTCCTCCTACACAACCCCCTCAATAATTAACCAGCATCATCTTCAAAGCAGTATTGTGTGAAATAAATAAATAAGGAGGAGCAAAAAAAAAAAAAAAAAGTGATAATACCCACATGACGCAGAAGTGACAAGGTATTAGCCTCAGAACAGTTCATCTTTTATGAGCTTGCTGGCATTTATGCCTGTCTTCATGCTTCACAGATGCTTTGTCTATCACAGGTGCACTTTCACTGCCTCTTGCTGTTCTCACCAGCACCTTCTCCTCTCCCCACTGCTCAAATTCAGCTGAGAGCACTAAGAGAGGAGGGGCCCTATTTTAATTTTCCTGACATCCCACTGGGGGACAAACAAAATTGTCTTCTTGCCTGGCTTATCTTCCAGTGTCTTCACTGAGATTAGGAATGTACCAGAGGAAATCAGTACTGAGAAAGTATTTTGCCTCCAAATATTTTTGCAAGTACATTTTTTTTTTAAAGTTTTACAGAATAAAAGAAGGTAAAATCCAGGTATCTGAGCTTACTGCACAAAAGCCACTGCTTCTGAAGCTGTATGTCATGTCAGATAACTTAGTCCATACTCCTATTCATAGGAGTATGTAACTTGTGCAGCCTCACCCAGCAGTACAGGAGAAAAAAAAGACATCAATTTGATAAAATGGAGCTGCTTAAAATGAATGTGTTTTCCATGTCTGTTAATTTTTACTTTTATCTCTCTTAAGAGGCTATACAGACTTTATCTGGGTCCATATAAACAACATTTATGAACAGCATACATATTTGACAAAAGCTGTTACTTTGACCAGTATGTAATAGTTCCTGTATCAGAAAATGCAGAATGCATGGGTTCACTCAGTTTTTCAGGAGACATCTTGTTTTGATATGTAACAAAATTCAGAGGTTTTATCTGCCAAAATTAGTATATTTTCCTGAACTTATGATTAAAAATGATTGAATATTTGTACTCAGAAATCATTTCATTGAAAAACTTTCAATATCTTACAGATTTTACATATTGGGTTATGCTGCTCTCCAGCTCTCAACCACTTGGCTGGGAGTAGGAATATCTCTCTATCCATTTGGGCAGGGAAGGAGGAGGGGGCACTCAGATTAACAGTTATCTGTAGTAGCTTCTTGTCAGAGAAACAAAACAGAACACAAATAGACAAAGAAACAAACGAAACAATCATTGATAAAATTATTAATGCTATTTACCCATGTTCCACTGCAGACTGACAATAGCTCAGTTCAGACACATCTCTCCTTTACTTTATTTAAAACAAATTTAGATAAACTACAAGGAGGAAGAACAACGCACCTCAAGAATTTAACAATCCAGATCTGTGTTATCTCAAATCACAAGTCTGCCTTAAAACTGATTTAGATCATTTTTGGTTTTTTTTTTGCTCTTTTTGGTTCTTTTGTTTTGTTTTGTGGGTATTTGTCTTCTGTTTTGAAACCTTTAGGGTTTGTATAAGATACCTTTAGTTTTTTTCACTGTAGTTAATAGAACAAGAAAAATAACTGGTCAGCCTAAAACCATACATCAAATCAACACTAGAGTTTGTGTCTGACTCTTCCTTCTCTCCAGGAAAGTCTTATTCCTCAATCTTTCCTTTGGCTGTAAGAAAATGTTTCCTCCCATATATATGTGCTTTGTCATTTTGCTTATGCCCTCCCACTTTCAATAACAAGGTAAAAAATATTCTCATAAAGAAATGCAGCACACTGTTTTTTTGCCATCACCAATTGCCAGCTTTTATTATTTCTGTGCCTACTCCTTGCCTGGAGCAATATGATTTTAATGTTCTGATAAAAAGTAAAAATAAATTTAAAAAAAAAAAGGCACAACTGCCATCCTCTAGGAAAACAGAGTCTGAAAGACAACAAAGTACATGTGTGCATGAGCATCTTGGCAGATCCTCTGCCTATTTCTTTATCCTTGATGATATCAACATTATTTTCCCCTCAAGCAAACAAACTGCTTTGAAGTGATGCCTCCCATGTCACCATGAGCTATTGAAAAGCTGTCATGACTGGACAATAGACAAAATTCTATTTTTGTCTATTCGTGCCATGTCTGAAGGAATCAGGATACTGATGTGCCATAACTTTGGCTATCAACTGAAATATACAGAGGCCATTACATGTATCTGTGTAAGAGATATAGGTCTAATGTAGGGTCCCAGTACCGACCCATAAGGAACACTACTTGACACTGATCTCTACTCTGACATTGAGCCATTGACTGCAACTCTTTGAGTGCAACCATGCACTATCGCAGCAGCTGGGAGAGTGAGGAGTGAGAATCAGCCCTGCAGACACCAAAGTCAATGCAGAAGGAGGGCAACAGGTGCTCCGGGCATGCAGCAGCAGTTCCCCTGTGGCATGTGGAGAGGCCTCTGCTCGAATAGGCTGTCCCCCTTCAGCCCATGGGTCCCACATGGAGCAGATCTCCACGCTACAGCCCCTGGAGGAACCCCCGGTGGAGCAAGTGGATGTGGCCTGGAGGAGGCTGCGGCCCATGGAGAGCCCCTGCAGGAGCAGGCCCTGGGCTGGAGCTGCAGCCCGTGGAGAGGAGCCCATGCAGGAGCAGGGGATCTGGTGGGAGCTGCCGCCCATAGGGGTGCTCCTCATACAACATGACTTCCACCCCTTTAACCACCTTAATGACTTATGGATTTTATTGGGAATATGCAAAGATGAAGCTGACATGTGGACAGTACAAGGATGGAGACAAAACCAAGCTGCTCCAGCCACAAAATGGGAAGACTGGATAACCTGTCTTGCTGCTCCTGGGCAAAGTGATTGGAAGTGTAGTGAACATTGATGGTCATAATGAGTTGACTCACTGACCTGTGCTTTTCCTTTGGCACTAGCAGTTGGACAAGTCTAGCTACCCAGAGGTTTTGGTAACCACTGGGGTCATGGCTACTTTACTGCCCCTGGTAATCAGCTTTCCTTGATAACTGTCTGCTTTCCTTACACCTAAAGCCAGCATAGGACAATTCTGCGTTCAAAGGTGACGCAAAAAGGCTCATCTAAACCTCACAATCATAGAATCATCGAATAATGCAATGTAGCAGAAAATAGGAACAAAGTATGTAATTGCTAACAAAGATGCTGCATGTTTCTTCCAGGGAGGTTATCAGAAGGAGTTCCAGTTATGCTGGTGTTGCTGGCTTTTCTGTGGAGAGAAGAACCAACATGAGGACGATAGCCTCTGGATCCTAGCTAACAACCACCAGCCATGCTAACCACAGTTAAAAAGATTATGGTTTTCTCAGCTAGAGGTTATTTCCTCTGTGCCGTGGTACCTGGTCTGCTATAGAAGCTTAAAAATCTCATAAAGATGTGTTTATTTTAACATGGTTGTGCTGAGACATTAATACATCCCAGCCTGCAGATTCTGCCTTAAGAGCAGTAATCACCAGTTACAGGACAGGCAGATAATCAGTAGTAGTGTGGTCCTAAGCTCTTTCAGGTGTATGCTTCAGGGTAGATGAGTCAGAGCCCTTACTGTACACCACTTACTGAGCAGTCATGACATGACCAGTTTTTACAGTGTGTCATAGCCTGCCGTTCTTATTCCTCCAATTTTCTTTTGTAGAATTGCAATGAACAAGCTGAACCAAAATGATTAACATGAAAACGTATTCACCCTGGATTTATCTGAGTAAAACATAGATGAAAGGCTATCCTATCACAGTCCCTTGTGTTACACAGTCTCTTTAGTAAATCGTTTTTGAGAAATATTAGAATGAAAAAAATGAAAGCTTGCTAAACATGTTGTAAAATGCTTTGCTTCTCCCTGGAAGCCATTGTATGTTGCATATTATAATCTGAAGTGTATGGAGGTGTAGCTTAAAATATGTCAAAAGATAGGAGTTCAGATTCATGGCAACCTCACTAACACTGACGATTCTGGGTACTAACAATGGCTACTCCATTTGGCTACTCCACTTCTAACCCCTGTTCCAGACTGCCGGGATAATGTGTATCATGAACTAACAGTAAAGCAACTTCCTCCCAGAAACCAGCCAGGAGCTGTCAGACAGAATTCTGAACCATGGAAAAACAATATTTTTTTCATCATTTATCTGGAGCTCAGATATGAGAATTTTGCAACCCATAACAGATTGGACTGGGGTCTCCCTCCCCATCCAACCTTTGTATTGGTTTCTGACAAGTATGCGTCTGTAGACTTGTCCCCTACAGTTAGACTTTTATGGTTATTTCAGCTTCTGTGGTCTAAAAGGTAGGTGTCGGCCTTGGAGTTGAAATTCACATTCAGTACTTTAACCATTAATAGGGAATTGAGCACAAAAGTTTGAGAAATGGAAAAAGGCATGCAGCAGGCAAATGGCAAAGAAAGGAGCAGATAGTGAGAAATAATTTGATCTTGATTTTCTCTTAAAACTCGACTGGTAGAGGAGCTGGTGGTTCTAACCTATTTTATAGATAAGTCATGATTAGAAAGCTTCTCCAGAAATTGGAAAGCCTGTGTTTTGAGCCCAAAATGACACTGAAACAAATAACAAAGAGAGTTTATCTGCTTATAAATTTAACTGGAATAAAGCTTTCACTGCCACATCTGAAATTTTGGGCAACTCTCTTTACTGGTTCTTTCTGGTCCTCTCAGAGAAGGAAGTTTGAAACCACCCAACCACACCTCATGTTAAGTGAATGGGCAAAGAGGGACCACCTCCCTCATTTTTTTTCCTACAGCAGCTGAGCTACTGCTCAGGTTACTGTACAGAAATGAATGACCCCCAAGGCAAAAAGGAGAATAAAGAAGAGAAAGCAGTCCCATGTGTTTTATGACTATATGAGATAGAAAAAAAAAAAAAAAGACAAAAAAAAAATGGACCTAGCATCTGCATTCATCTTTAAATATCCCCTAGCACCACCACTGGCACATTCCCCAGGCTCAGGAAGGTAAATAGGTAGCGGACAGACTAATCCTGCCAGCCCCCAGGCACTCAGTGGCTTGGAAGTGTCACAGCTTTGAGTATTACTGCATACCCAACAGCAGAAATGTAGACACCTGAGACATTTCCACATAGCTGCAGAGGTCCCTTTGGGTTTGGCACTGGTGATTTTGAGGATCTAAATTTTGTATTTTCACAGCCAAAGTGACAGGCAGGTATTGAAGTCTCCTCCAAGGCATTTATGTCTCTGCACTCCAGTTACTTGTCAGAAGCCCTTTCTTCATCTATTTACAGGATATGATAGGATCAGTGTGTGAGGGAAGGTTCAGATTATGTACGTGTCTAACTCCACACAGAGAGGCATGTAAGTTCAGCTGGTGCAATAAAAACAGTGGAATTCATTAATTAGGTCAATTTAAATTACTTATGTAGAGGAAGTTGATTTCCCCCTAACAAGATAAATCCAATTAAAAAAAATCCTATCACCTTTCTCTCTCTCTCTCTTTTTTATTTTTTTTTTTATTATTATTATTTTTCCTTCCAGGAGATATCCTTAAATGGGCCTTTTCTGTTATCAGATGTGTGAAGCAACATTACTGTATATTTTCACACCTAGTTGATTACTTAACCATCTGTTCTTTCTGACAATACAGGATACAAGATGGGAGAAAGGGAGGGGAAGAGAAGTAAACAGAAACATTGCTGTGATTACTTTCTAACCCATGTCTTAATTTTTCATTCGAACCATAAATCCCAGGGCAATTTTTATTACAGTGGTATGTATGCTGAAACAAGGGCTATATATAAAACAAACCTCTTACAACTCTTCTTTTTTATTTTTTTTAATTTTTTTTCTTTTTTTTTTTTCTTTTTCCCTCTCAGAATAATGGAAATGTATCACAACATTCTTCATATCCTTTCTGGATGACTATAAAATGGAGGTGGAGGGAGGAGAATTTTGTAGGCAGAACATTATGTGCATTAGATAAAAATCAGTTACTTAGTAGCTCGTATTTAAAAATATTCACACTTAATTTAACTCTCTTCATTCTCTGGGAGGACTGTGGGTGTATTAATCTTTTGGGTTGATAAAATCATTCATTTGGATGGGCAGGTTGGAAACTGACTTCAAATTTTTATTTATTTATTTATTTATTTTTTTAACGTGTCCTCTTTTGCTTAAACATATTTTCCAGAGATAATTTAAAACAGAGGTCTGGACAGATTTAATTAAAATATATAGAATACAATTCAATACAAATACAACAAATATTCTTCTATCCCCTTCAATTTTATTGGTTCATTATAATAATATTTGCCTTAGATGGCACATATAATAATAAAAGAAAAAGAAATAAAATTTCTTGCTAACACACAAAGGATTCTTTTAATACAGAATCTTAGTGACCACATTCAACATGGAGTCATCTGAAACAGTCATAGCAGTCATTCTTTTTTTTTTTTTTTTTTTTTTTTTTTTTGGTCAGATGAGGTAGTAAATATTTATGCAAGTGAGAATTAATGAAGAAAACACAACAGAAACAGTCAGAGGCATGAGGCATTATAGAAATCCCTCCCTTACAGGAGGAATAAAACTCAGCCTACATTAGGAGTGACAAAAATAAAATAGGGATTACTGAATTTAAAGAAACCCTAAAGTAACCCTTGTGTGGGCCACAATGGTCTTTACCTACCTGACAGCTGCCTGACCCCTGCAGCATCAACACAGTGAATTGTCATCTCATCAGTCAAAAACAGAGAAGAGCAAGACGAGTTAATGCGAGCTGTGCTGTCTCTGACTTGAGTGATTGAGCAAGTCATAACAGAAAGAAGCACCCCAGGAGCTGCAGGTGGCTGAAGTATGTTGAAGCACTGTGGGTGTTCAGAAACAGCAAAGGTTAATGTGACAGGAAGCATTTACTTCATACTTTTTTTGTTCACAGCTACTTTCTGTTCACCTAAGAAGATCACTCAGGTGGGAGGTTTCTCTTTACTGGACAGCCACAGAGCAAATGAAGGAAGGAAATGCAGTGAAACTTTGGGTATGACTTCAGGAAGAGGGTAGGCAGGAATCACAGTGAGGAGCTAAGAAATGCAAAAGCTTTCTGGGAACAAGAAAGCTCCAAGAAATTGTCACTGAGTGTGGCTTACGACCCAAGAAGTCAATGCATTAAAAACCATGAAGTCAATGATATGTCTTGAAAGATACAGGTGGGTGGGAAAGAGTTATGCATGAAGGCTTTTAGTTTCTCATTTTTCTGCTTCAGGTATTTTGAGGATTCTCTGCTTAAAATATTAAGTAATTCTGAGGGAATAAAATTTGGCTTTTCTAGTTCCTTTGGAGGCTTGCTGCAGTAAAAGTTCTAAGCAGAACCATCTCAAAGCTTTGTTAAACATGGGGTTTTCCACAGACCTTTATTGGGATGGACAAACAAGGCTGACTTTCAGTGTCTCTGAGTGGAGAAATATGGGCTGGGTCAGGGAAGTAACTGTACAACAACATTGTGGGACCAGGCTTTTGTTCCAGGAGGCATAGGGTGGGGCTCTCTGCTCACTTTTCTGCAGAACAAACGAGAACTATACTGTAAATGGGTGCACTTTCCTTCAGCATAAGCTCTAAATTTAAGTTTTCTATGTCTTCTGAACTGAAAGCCAAGCTTTAATTACAGCTTTGAGTGTTAGGGAAGGAGTTTGGTTAGTGAGCTTACCTGTCACACGTGTGAAAATGCCTAAGATAGCCTTGCATTTCTTCAGGTATCATGTCTACTTTAAAAATAACGCTTCCTGGAGTAAAAGCTGGATTACACTTCCCAGAAAACCCTGCCACAAGTCTGTGGTTTAAAAATATGTTAGGTTTGCAGTCCATCATATTTATGATCAATACACTACAGAGAGCTGACACAGATCTTCCACAAAGACAGACTGCACTTTCAAGAGAATTTTGTGCCATTTAAAAATGGAATTAACCAAGATGGAAATGCTAAAAATATGTGGAAGACAAAGTTTAAGTCACTAATGGAAAACCCTGTGTGTCATTCTGCTTATTAAAAGACAACAGAATAAATGCTCCCTGCTGATGAGCTAATATTTAATCTGCACTGTACTCTGTCCTCCAAAGAAGTGCTTCTGTTGATCAAATTTTGTTATTGGTCCTTTAAAAAAGTAGATGGAAAAATAAAAGGCTATATTTAAATTGCTCTTTTTTTTTTTTTTTTTCCTATGCTGTGAAGTAAGAGTGTGTTGTGGTGCTTGTCATAATTTTCTTTATGTCCCTCAAGCCCTCAGTCTCTAAGAGTAGGAGAGAAAATGGAGGTCACACTGCTTTCTTATACGTGTTGTCATGCAGATATGCGCTCTTCATACAGAAGTGGCCTTTCAGATGGGGTTCTTAGTTCTTAACCTCAGGGTAACTTACTTTTTTAATTATGAGTTCCACTGGCTTCTTTGCACTACAGAAATTGGACTGCTGCTGCTTTTTAGTCTTCTGTTACTGCCTACAGGAGATGGAAGACATCTACTTGCTGAATCCAGTGAGATGTTCGTATTCAGTAGGTAGGCAGAGTAACCCATTTTGCTGCTTAGGACCCAGACTTCACCAATGGACTTCTGCAGGAGCGAGTTTGGCAATGGAACAGGGAGAAGAAAGCTCAGTTATGAGAAGAAAGGAGATTTTGCCAAAGGGCTGAATAAAAAATAATAAAAGTGGGGTGGTGGTAGGCTGAGTTTTGATAATCACCTTCCTCTTCTGTACCGTTTCCCCCCTTTTCAGGTTTAAAATAAATATGCCTTTTCAATGAAATTCTCAATAGCCAAAGGAAGATTAATTGCTTATTTCCAGCTGTGACTGATGTATGAAATTGTATTTCAAACTGTGCAAAAAGTCACCACCTGGCAAAAATTTACCTGACACTCTCCCTCTGCTGCAGAAACTCTTTTTTTCTTATTGCTCAGGCCAATAAATTAATGATGCTTTCTTCACTCTCAATAGCCTTTACAACTTCCATAGTATTTCATCAAGGAGATAAGGTCTCTGATTTACTATTTAACTTTTCAAGATCATGTTAGACATTAAATTAGGAATATTTTTTCACCATTAACTTCTAAAACTCTGCTGTCATTTACTGCATAGAGTGAGAGATACTCTGGTCTGCACGAAAATGATAGATGCTCCACATGTTTTCTCACCTTACTAGCCTCATTATTGATGCTACATTTTTTACTGGCATAGAGAGCTCTGTGGACATTTTCTTCCTTCTGGTTTTGTATCTCTTCCTCCCTCCTGGGCAAACTTCCCTCCCATGACCACAACAAGTCTTCTGAGTTTTGATTTCTTTAAACTAACACCTGGCTCCTATTTGTACTGGTGTTTTCTCACCCTTCTTCTGTGAATCACTCTTCTGTGAATCCATTAGGAGGATGTAGCATCTTCTTGCTCCAGCCACCTTCCTTGGAAAACCAATTATTGCATCCAGTGCACATCTGTTAAATATAATCATTCCCCATGGTGTCCAGTCAGGGACAAAGACTGCATTTTACCTTGTCAGAGATGCTATATTCGACATCTTCAGAAAGCATTCTAGTGATTATACAGTTTTCATAATAAGAATTCACAATAATTTTCACAATAAGAATGTCTATAAGAATTTAGAGATCTTTGGTTTTGCCTAGACAAATACCTCAAACTGTTATACCAGTCAGAGATAAAAAGAGGTTAGAGGGGTAAAAGGGGCAGTGTAACACATTCATAACTGGTGGGAAGGTAGACTTTGTATTCCTTCCCTTCTTTGACAGAATATCTGCACTCTTTATTAAAACTTGCAGTCACTAGGTCTAACCATGCTGAGCTGATAGCAAGTAACAAGTAAGGATGAAAGATGTGATGGAGATCGCCTGTTCCTTTCAGTCTTGGTTTGGATGTTTTCAGCTATAAATTGAAGTTCATTTTAAGGAGTTACTGGGCTAAGATGAATATCCTGGGTGGGGAAGATCACTCATTTTGGGGGGCAGATATTGAGCCTTTTCAGGACAGAGGAAGTGCAAGGAGCAAAAGCAGTGGTAGCCATTTGAGATGCCCAAAGACAGCCTGCCTGGTCTCCATTTATCCCTCTAGAAAGCTATGGATCTCCCAGAGGTCTGTTATGTCTGCCGTCTCTAACTGAATGTCTTATTTTCATCTGTCTAAAATAGCTACAGATGGATGCTTCTGCATACATAACTGAAGCCTGTCTTATGTGTCTCCTTTCATGATCTGAAATGCTCCCTAGGCTCTATTTAGACTACATTAACTAGATCTTTGTCAACTGTAACAGAGCTTGGATACTTATCTCATATATTGACAGCTACTAATAGACACTTGCATTAGGTGTCTAATCTTGTTCCAAATTCAACCCCAAATTAGCAATCACTATGAGTGAAAGCAAGAACTCGACTTTGGCCAGGGAAGAACTGTGCAAAAATACTTTCAGTCTTTTCCTTTTGAGTTATTACTTTTTTTTTTTCTTTCTATTTTTTTTTCTTTTTTTTCCAATTTGGTAAGTTGATCATCTAAACTTTTACTCTAAAAGAGTAAAAAAATGGCTTTTTAAGAGCCTTTCAATCTTTTTTTGAGGACCTTCTCATAGGAAACCTTCTTGACTATTGAAAGTGGTGAGGTCCAAAGCACTGTGTATATATGAAACTATTAGTCTTGCATTCTTAGGTTCCCAGGAGTCCCGCTTCCATAACCACATCAAATTAGATGACATCCCAAAGTAAATGGGCTGGGACTCCGGTACTTACTGTAGTGAGAGCAGTAAGGTCTCTGACCCTTATACAAACCTCTCTGTCTTTGGCTTTTTGATGCTGTACACTGCACTAGCATCGCTCTTCTTGGGTGGCAACAGAAGACTTCAGCTTCTCTGAGGTTTCAGAAGGGAGAAGGGGTACTCCACTGGGAATGGGAGAGGATGCAACAGTAATTACAGACTCACATACACACTGGTTCCTTGATTCACTCCATTCCTCATTTCTTTATCTTTTCAAGACTAAAACAAAGGCAGAGGAAGACTTTCCTCCCTTCTTTTGGAACTTGTTTTACAGATGTGAAACCTGACCACTGACATTTATCCAGAAATTTTCTCTCTCTCTTATTCAAATGGCCATAGTTACAGCTATTTAGACTGATCCTATTTCTTCCAACAGCCCTCACAGTAGTGCAGCTGAGTAAGAGCGTAGATTTCCTGGAAAGAAGTCTGCACATTGCTCACCTGATATTATCTAGATAAAAATGCTCTTCTAACCTTTAGGCTGTTATATAGACCTAGATATTTTTATGCTTTCTCTCCCATTTTCTTCTCTCTGTTGACTGAGATTTGCTGGGTAATCCTGATTGTCATTTTTTTTCTGGTTTATTTTTCATGTCCTCTATTCATTTTCATTCTTTTGTTGTTGAATTCATAAGAAATTGTCTGGTTGCATGGTCCCTACCCTTTTGATAGATGATCGTAGTCTTCAGTATGTCACAGTGATTCATAAACTACGTTACCTCTTAAATGAATAAGTCACTTTAGCAAAACTCCTTGCAGAGTAGTGTACCACTCAATGCAAGTAGCAGGGTTAGAATGGGACTCTTCAAATGTAATTACTACAAGGACAGAAAGCAAGGTGTCAGACAAGATTAAAGACCATCTACCATAAAAAAGACTAATCTACCTAAAAGAAACATACCCACTTTCGATCCTAAAATGGTACAATTAAATTCTCCTACTCAAATGCTGTTATTTTCCATGTTTGTAGTACATGATGTTGTGATGAGTACAAGCAAACAAAAAAGATACAGGTTGTCCTAGTCAACACATTGCCTAGAGACAGACTGAAGAGAAAGGCCCTAATAAAGTTCAGCCTATACAAGTAAGAAAGAGTGGAAGAAAGCTGATAAGTTACCTCCCAGCTGACAGAGCTGCACAGTGGAGCTCACAGCCACAGGTGGGCTGAGGTCAGACTTTGGAGGATTAATCTCAGCACTTGTGTTGCTGTCAGAGATCAATAACTCTTGGATGTTTACTTGTAATCTCTTTACTGAAAAGCTCTCCAACTCAGTCTACGTTGTTCTGATTTCTGTTGTGTTGTCCCTGTAGACTTCATTTTAGAAGGACAGAGAGATAATATGCTCTAGGGAGGTGACATATCTTGAGAACTCCGGATATTCGGACACTGATTCTAAGCACTAGTGCCCAATTGTTTTTTCCTCTTAAACTTGTTTATTCTGTTAGCTTCACAGGAAACTGATCTAAGTTACTAGTAGAGTAGAAAATGTACATGCAAGATTATGTACAAGAAATGATACGTATTTATGCAAAGTTTTTCAGATGGATAGATTCCCTGACAACACTGAGGGGGTCAGAGGCATGCCCCAGGACCAGGAGTAATTGCTGTGGTAGAAATAAAGAGGAACTTCTTTAGGCAGTGCTGCTGCTGCACCTTTTGTGTTGCAAACATCCAGTTGCAGAACTTCTTTATTCAGGCACAATGGTAAATATGACAGGGATCTGAATTTGACTTTTTATATTGAAAGGGGCTGCATTACCTGTTTACTAACTGGCTAGAAATTGTACTTTTTGATTTGGCATAAACCCTAGACAGTATCTGTACTGTTTGTATGGCATCCTTGCCATAGTTTGTTCTTTTCTGCTTACAAAAGACTTTCTGAAGTAGGCATTACTGCATTTCTATCCATATTAAGTTCAGGTTGGGGCAGCTGAGCTGCAAATGCCTTGTTCTTCTTAATTTGATGGTGTTTTTGTTATACAGCTCTTCTTCAGTGTTACTCATTTAAAGACAAATCTCCTCTACTAACTGATGATTCCTCTGTTAGTTATTGCACATAGCTTTTATGTTTGCATATTGTTTGTAGCTGTGCCTTGTTGTGAAGAAAGAAAGAAAGCAATAGCTGCTGAATACAGAATGTGCCCTAAAGCCATCTTTAAAATATGACTAGATGCTATCCAAATGTATTTGGCTAGGATACATAACAGAGGGGGGTGCTGGCTGAGGCTGTAGCAGCCCAACTCAACATTTATATAGGATTCATACAATGCAGAAACTGCATGATAAGCTCTTGACTCTGCAAAATAATATAAACAAACATCTTCCTGGGCTCATGGGATACCTCATTATCACCATTAGATTATTTTCAGCTACTTTAATTAAACTGTCTACAAAGAAAAGCTTAAAAGAAACACATTGGGACGGAGGATGGTTTTTTACAACATACTTGCAAAACAGAGCATGTACTGTTCTCTTGAATGTCAGTGCAGAGTGGACATCTGTAAAGTATATCTCACTTCTCTGCGGCAAGACTGTTTATTTATTTATCCTAAAGCAAAGGCAAAACCCAAGCTGTGTAGAACAGGCAGAACTGACTTTCCATTGATTACAGCAGAGCATCTTTTTCATCTCAGGTTGGTGTCCAGCTTAAAAGCTTAGATAAAGGATATGTTGAGGTATTATTGCAGTACCCATGGATGAGAACCTGGTTGCTCTGGTAAGTCATCTAACGTTTGAATGGTGATATAAATAGGAGCACAGAGCACATTAGTTGCCATGCATTAGCATGATAAGAGATGTAAGAGAACTCACCCACTTCAAATTTGAGATTTCTGCAAAGTACAATACTTTTATATTTGTGTGTGTGTGATTGAAAAAGGTCTCAAAATCTATTTTTGTATAATATAATCCTAATGTAAAGACTGAATAGAAATCTGATTCCATTCAATGAACACTTTGAAATGTTATCACAAGAAGTGTCTTTTGTACAAGGGCATGATAAATTATTGAAAAGTAAAAGAAAAAACAGCCTACTTTCCTAAAGAATTGAATCTGTTCTTTTAAAAGTCCCAAACACTGTACACTAAGACAGCCTGGCTTTCCAGGAAAACAAGAAGTCTAAAAGTTTCCTTTAATATCTAAAGAAGAAAATAGGTAAGTAGTACAAGTGAGAATCTGAGTTTAGTTTGGTGCAGACTTGGATACAAAAGAAAGGAGGAAAATAGGTAATTTTACTCATCAAAAGATGTGCTTGCCTGATAACACAAATTGTACACGCCACAGCAGGTATTTCAGTAGGATATCTATAGCCTTTTTTGATTTCCTCAATAAATCCTCCACATGAATCACTGACCACTGAGCTGAACTTCCCAAACTTGTCTTGGTTTGTTAGGAAGGTACCAATAACCTGCTCTGAACACACACATGGAGAGAGTTCAGTCTAGCACTACAGTTATTAGAAGGTAATATCATGAAGTCTGCAGTCAACCAATAATAAGACATTAGAAAAAAATAGAGGTAAAGGACTGGGCGTTACAACTTCAGGCTAAAAGTACTATAAATACATCCTTTGTGTGAACAGATTAAGAATAATATTTCCACTTGCCTAAGAGTGAGCACAGTTAGCAGATATATTTAGTCTGTACAGTCCTTCAGTTGGATGGTGCCAAGAGGTAGTAATAGCATTAAAGTCAGAGGTGTTTCAGTGTCCACCTATTTGTGTGACTGCTGTTCACTGTTGACCAAGGTGGCTGACATTTTTGAAGTAGCTTTTCATAGGTCAGGAGTAGAGATCAGCCAGGAGTTAAATGAAGGCCAGCCAGTCTTGAAATTACCCAAGTCATCAGGTGTTTTGTAAGGTGTGCTGAGCTCTTTAATACAACTTTTAGACTCACACCATTCTCCAAATCAGTTAATTTTAAATTATTTTAGATTTATCTACATGAGATCTAGTTAAAAAATGTCAGTGTTATCCTTGTTGTAGTAATGTGTTTCAAGTCATCTTAGTGACTGACAAAACTTCAACCTACATTATTTCTTTTGTAGTTGTGCTGCCTTCATAGATCTGATGTGTCCAGCTTCTCTGCATCTGCATCAGGGAAAGAAAAGAAAAACAATTTTTGAGAGATACAAGTGTTTATGTTCATTCTTATCACTTGTGAGGCTATAAAGCAATCACAAATTTAGACAGGTCAGTTTATTCTTTCAGTGGCTAGTGAAAGAATTCTTCAGTTTTGCAAACCTGATGCTTCATATAATCTTCTGTGCCTCAAAATGCATTTTCAAGTGCAGATCCAGAAATAATAAATTGCTTTAAAGCGGATTTTGTAGGCCCAGTGTTTTTTGTTGACTTTTTTGTATGCAGCAAATCTTTCTTATGACTTCTTTCATGTGAATGTGGGGTGAAGGAAATACAGTACATAGGTAGCTCATTTCATTAGAGCTCTTTTATTTAATCTTTTTAGCTAGTGACAACCTTGAAAATCAGCATCATGTTTCCAATTGTCAGCCAACTGTAGTGCTACATTTGCTTTTCATCCTTCAAGTATAAGGAAATCAAAAGGACAATATAGAAAAAACAATGAGAAGAGTGGGCAGCTGATTTCCAAGTCAGTTCTGTGGAAAAACAAAACAAAACAAAACAAAACAAAACAAAAACAAAAAACAAAACAAAACAAAAAAACAGGAAGGACAGTGAAATAAGGGGGTGTAAGCAGTAAATTAAGCATATTCAAAAAGCCCCATGCAGAACTTGTCCCCTCTGGGAAACACAGCAGACATTCAGTCACTTTGGGTCAGATTCCCATTTACATGAAAAACCATTGCATTAATTTAAAAAGATATGACTTACAAATAATTTCTAGGTCCCATAGGTATTCCTTGACAAACCCTAACAGTACTTCTTTTGTAATCCACATTTATTCCTAAAAGGACAGATTGTCTTGCTGTTTGAACTCACAGTTCAACACAGAAATGGTATTTTTGGAAACATACACAGTTTGCTTCTTACAGCATTTCTCTTTCTTACTCATTTCACACAGTAGCTTGTATATCCATTAAGTGGTAAGAAGTTCCATGGGAAAAGGTTGTAATTGCACATATTTAAAGGGTACATCATTTACCTTTATTATGACTCTTGTTGCATCTCTGGTTTCAAAAATTATTCCAGTGTGTACAAACATGCTGGTGCAATTAGGAGAAACTGGTTCTCTGTCTTTATAATCCTTCTCTGGATGAGAAATAGTAACACCAACAGAGCAGAGAAAGCATTGTACTGCGTTATAACCCCGGAAGCCATCCTGTCCCCATGACAGTTCATGGAGGAGTAAATCAGAGTTAGAGAATAGTTTGGGAAGGGAAACCTAGTTAGAATGTTTTCAGTAAATAGAAGAACTGATGCGTGGGCGTTTCAGACACAAATCCTGTTATATGCTAATATGATTTATGCGCATAACTCCCAAACATCATTATCAGAGTTAACCCCGGAGTACCTGTTGTATTTAAAATTTAAATGAAGGTATGCTGTTAGTAATTTCAAAACATTGTGTTTATATTAAACAGAAAAATTTACTATTCTAACCGATTTTTTGCTGATTAGCTACACTGTCCTGGACACACTTCTTTCATTTGAACAATGATTGTCATTCATCTTGAAACTCATAATTCTTGAATTAAAATGAACTACCTTAATTGCAATTTAATTGATAAATATGGGTTCTAATGCAGGTGTTCCCCAGTTAAGAAGCAAACAATACATTAACAGACAGAGTGTGCTGTACCAAGCCAATGTTTAATGACAGTTTATGACATAATCATTCTAGAGTGAGATCTTAGTGAGTGGACATGAGACACCCAAGACAACCAAGCAAATGAGCATTTTATAGTCTGGAACTCTCTTCAGGATTATGGTGTTAATGGATGTGCCTATACTGACTTCATACTTTGTTCCAGGGCAAGTAATGGGCCTCTTGTTGCAGAGCTGTTTGCACCTGTACTACTCATGGCTAATTAATTGGCTTCACCCTTTCTGCATAGCATTTGGAGTGGTCCTTGACTTGCTCAAGGACTTCACAAACCTCTCTTTACACAAACCATTATGCATACCCATGCAAACGTGTGCTCCAGTTTTGTTGAGAAAACACCTGGCTGATTGGCTACAGGGAAGGATCCTGCAAAGTGAAAAATCAGGGGAACAGAGACAGATTCAACTGCTGGTGATGACACCCTCATTCTAAATAGCCATGTTTAGCCTTTGATTTTACAAAATATTGCTACTGTGTTATTATTCAATGCAATGACTAAATCTATCAGCTGGGGACTAACCCTCCTTCCTTCTCTGAAGTGCTAGTATTTTCTAAGAAGGCTTCTCTATTGCAAAGCTGGAGAAAAAAAAATAAATGTTTGGGTTTTTAAACACTGCTGAATTCTGGAATATAAACTCAATTGCACACAGCCCTGAGGCAGGAACAGTAAATTTAAATATGCCTTCAGCACAATAATCACTATATATAATAGCTGATGATGATAAGGTATTGCTGGAAAGGTGTTGCTCTACTCTGACTAGTAAAACAAAAAATATCTTGCATCAGGAAAGCAGAATTTTTCATTTTGGAAATGTCAAAAAAAGTCGCTAAGATTTTTTTTTTTTCTTCTTCTAATCAGAAACAAGATTTCTCAAAACTAACTCTGTTTGTAAAACTTTGAAAAAGTTTGTTGTTCTGAGTCTGTTGTGTTTTTTTTTTTTTTTTTTTTTTTTTCTGAAAAAAAAAAAAAAACTATCAACATCTTCTCAACCATCTCAATAATTCCTTGAATTTTTACACACCAGTTTCCATAAGTAAGGAAGTTTTGATAAATGTTGAGATAGACAACAGAAAGAAAAGAGCAATCCTATTGCAAACATCATAAACCAGCAATATCTCTATTTGGGGTAATGTTCTATTGGTTCATGGAATGACACATGGATATGGCTATTTTTTTGTAATCTTGAACTCAGATCGGATTAAAATTCTATTACTTTCAACACTCCCCTTCTTGTTTGAAATAATCTATTCCTTTCAGTTTAACTATCTGTGCTCTTAACTTTGAAAAAGATTTCTGTTCTGGTGAAAGGATTTCTGTAGTAACTATTTGTTGAGCAAATTATATACCAGTTTCTAGAGTTTCTTCTTATTATTATACTCTGTTCAGTTTGAAAACTCACATAGTAATTAGAGCTTTACTTCAACTCTCTCTCTTGATCAAAATAACAAAAGTGTTTTAAATACCATCTACTCATCTGTCATGCATCAGGCCATAGGGACCTCCTCCATCAAATTAAAGGATGAAAGACAAAAACTGTGCTGGATTCCCATCAAAATAGCTAAGGCTATAACTTAACATCTCAAAGAACAGCAAATGGAAGTGTGGAGTGGATTCACATAAGAATAGGCTATTTGTCCAAGAAAGACCTAGTTCTACTCATCTGACCTTGCTGACTTTGGCAACACATTAATAGTGTATTTGTAACATGGCCATCTCCAATAGCCAGTACATTGGTGGAAGATGAAAACAAATTATGCATGAGGATTTTAAAGAGAGAATGTTCCCATTTAAACATTAAAGTTAAAACAACAAAAGAAATGAAAACCTTTTATTTTGTTATAGACAATAATATCTATCCCCTGAAGCTCAATAGCACAAAATGTAACCATCCTGGACATTAGTAGGATTCTAATAAAGATTAGTCCTTTCTACAAAAAGCCACAGCTATTTTACAGAGAATGTAAATCATAAAAATGTAACCTCCATGCTTCAGGGCATACATTAACCATGCACACAGAAAAGTTAAGAAAAACTCCTCCCTATGAGCACATTATCCTTTAACGACCCAGCAATCATTATGGATCATTATGGCAATTAATGAATGATTGGAAAGTTAATTTATCTATTTTGTTGTGTTATCACAGCAATTTGAAGGATACAAATCTCCCAGAATCAATGGCTCATCTTTTGGAGATCTAGGCAGTAGACTGCTGCCTTTCAAGGCTGTAATTAAAATGAATTTTCTTTCCTATAAGCTGACTATTAAAGGTAATAACATGAAATATGTGAAGGACTTCACACTGTGTTTCAATGCCAAACTCCTGAAAACACATGCAATTTAATCTGCTGTTCTTCTTGAGTGTTTTGTGAGCTTCCTCTTTTTTTGTGTGGAGCCAATACCATCTCAGCAACCTAGCAAGATTTAACTTATGTCTAATGATACCCAGTGTGTATGTGTGAACCCAGATGTGAATATTAGCTATATAAAACAGAGGAAAATAAAGATACCTGGTGAAGAGAATAGCTTTCATATTGGACCATCAAAAAGAAGGAACAACATTGTAGTATCAGAAGCTACGATACACATTAAATTCTTTAATGACAAAATCACTCCATGCCTCAGTTCCCTCATTCGTTAATAAACAACAGACACAAGTGTATTCTCTCTGATTTCTTTGGTGGTGGTGGTGTTATTTTCTTTCTAAACAAAACAGTTTTCCTATCTAGAAGTCCCTGCAGGATAGAAATCTGAACTTTTAAACAGGTTCACACTTGACAGAATTTAATTCTTACATCACCTATGTGTTTACCTTTGCTTTTTTTTTTTTTTTTTCCTCTTCTTTTTTTTTTTTTCCTGTCCTCAGTCACATGAATGGCAGACACAAAGCCCAGTAGTCACAGGTTGTTGTTTTCCTCACTTCTGTTTTCATGCATGTCAGTAAAGGTAGAGTTTCTATGGCACAAAAAGAGCACTGTTCAGTTTCCAATGTACTTGTTTACCTATGTGAGATGCTTTGAAGCACATGAGACATTTACTCTCTGCAGCAACACAGAGGCCAGATGAGATACTGTAAGGTGTCTAAAATGGAGCGAGGCGTTTAAGTTTGGGTAACTGAATCCTGAACCAATCATCTTGCTGAAAGATGGGAGATTCCTCTGACACAAACAAATGCTGTAAACTTCTCATTTCAGTACATAGAATCCAAAGGCTCAGTCATCAGACTTGAGCCCACAGGTGTTTTATTGATAAATACTGATATATTTCAACGTCTATGCTTGTTGTATCTGAATAGAGCTGGTTTTGGTCTTTGTCACTTTTAATTCACAACAGTGATCAAAAGAGCATACTGTAAATGCTTTGGATCCTTTCCTCCTACAGGCAATAAGAGATTTGCCACTAACTTCAGCAAAACCATTTTTGGGTGCCACATTTAATTAGCATATCATTCAGAGCGTCTAATAGGATTGATGTGTATCTGAATTAAAACTGCAAATAAAATGTTGCTGAAGGATAGAAGCAGAGAATGGACTTTAAATCTCATTTCAGGACTTGAGCACAAACAGCAGAAAATACCATGGGGTTAACAGACAGGGAAGAATTTGGCATGAGATAAAAGGTTTAGGCCAGGATTCATGAAACTTACAGGCATGCTCAAAGGATGAAAGTGTCTGGGATTTGTATATTAACAGCCTGAATTGCCTGATATGTATGTGGTGAGCCCATATACAAGGTTTCAAGTGCCCCTGGAGATTGCCTGTTAGAGGATATGAGAGTGATACATTGTTTAGTGAGAAGTCTCAGGGTGGCTTCTGGCTGGTCCATCAGGTTTCTGAGCATTCAGAAGGGGAGAAGACACCAAATATACTGTACTTAAGGTACCTGGGGGAGTAAGGGCAGGATCTGGGAGGAAGGGGGGGCTACTTTTCCAGATTCACAGATTCACATAATCTAATCTGTAGGACACAATGTGAGACAAACTCTCAAGCCATTTCCTCACCAATCTTTTTGTGAATATTCATTCACACGTTTTGAAAAACCGCTGAAATACATCAAGTCAAAATACATTGCTCCCTTCCCAACCTGTCTGCTCAAGTGAGAGGTCTCCCTCTTTCCAGTGAGGCTAACAGGAGAAAATAAACAAATGAATAAATAAATAATAGAATTAAAACATCTCTAAGCCTGAAATTCTGCATGACTGTTTAAATTTGTAAGATTAGGTCATTAGTTATTTGTGACCTTATAAGAATTCCTGTTTTTCACGGTAACACTGCAATTCTGCTAGGTGGACCAAAGCATGCGGCAGTTTGTGGTCACTGGCACATCTGTCCATTCTGTTCTCCCTCGTGTCCTAAATTCAGGGTGGAGTAGTATACCACACTGACAGTTTTTATGTGTTGAACATGACATGATAACCCTTCACTATTCTCTTTCTCATGTTTTGCAGAAGTGGCTGCATTTGGTCAGTCCATTGTTCCTGAAGAGATGTTGTGCCATGTCACAATCAGCCAGAAGCATTGTGATGCTGGCAGAAGCAGTAGCTTCTGCTTTATTTAGAACAGATAATATCTGCACATCATATTGCTTCTTGCAGAGGTAAAGTCCTGCTGCTGGGAGAAGGCAATTCTGCAGCTGTGGGGAGAGACAGAGCTGGTGAGGCCCTGTCCCAGGCTGCCCAGAGGAGCTGTGGCTGCCCCATCCCTGGCAGTGCCCAAGGCCAGGCTGGATGGGGCTTTGGGCAGCTGGGCTGGTGGCAGGTATCCCTGCCCATGGCTGGGGCTGGGACTGGGTGTGCTTTGAGGTCCCTTCCAACCTAAACCATTCCATGATTCTGTGATTCTACCTGTCATAGGACCACAACCTGAGCAGGCAGCAGGAGCTCCCAAGTGGGATCCAGAGAGCAAAGACCTGAGATCAAACCAACTCTGGTGTATCGCCTTTGTTTAGGTCCCGGATTCCTACAACATTCAAATCCACAAGCGTGCTTTGTTTTTCTCTCTCACCTTGGTCTCTGCTCATATCTTTTTAGTGGTGATGGATGGGAGCTCCGTCCTCAGTGCTGCAGGTGTAACTGTGTCACATGGAAAATCATGATATTTCCAACCCCAGGGAACAAAATTTTCTATACTCATAGGACAAGGGATAAGGGCTTTTTCATGCATGTTTTCAGGGTACTGTTATGCTGAGGATCTGGATTTCTTTTATCATATCTCTCTTTGCTTGATTACTCAACAGCAAGTATTTAGGCTGCTGAGCCAATGTTACACACAGAGGTATTCATGCCTAAAGGATAATTGGGCTGCACAAGAGCAAAAACCTTTATGCATATTACTAACTACTGCCAACTATTGAAAGTTTTGATCATGATGAAAAAGTATAGATTTATATAAGTAAAATTGTTCAGAGAAAATGAAAATCTTTATTAACCATGTTAAAATAGTTATGTGTGAATGAGACTCCTTTCCACCTTCCTTCCTCCCTTCCCCTCCTCCTTTTTTTCTCTCTACCCTATTTTACTCTTCCCTTCCCTTCCCTTCCCTTCCCTTCCCTTCCCTTCCCTTCCCTTCCCTTCCCTTCCCTTCCCTTCCCTTCCCTTCCCTTCCCTTCCCTTCCCTTCCCTTCCCTTCCCTTCCCTTCCCTTCCCTTCCCTTCCCTTCCCTTCCCTTCCCTTCCCTTCCCTTCCCTTCCCTTCCCTTCCCTTCCCTTCCCTTCCCCTCTTTTTTCTTCTTTCTTTCCCTCTTTCCTCCCACTCTCTCCACTTCTCCCTCTCTCTCTCTCTTTTCTTCCTCACTTTTCCAACTAAAGATGTAAATATCGTTCTCAACTTTTACCTCAAATCATTTGTTTCTTGTTGAAACATCTTGTGAGAGCACAAATTTCAGCCAAAAGTTCATCAGTGCTAGTACTGGACAAGACAGTCACTTTTCAAGTATAATACACAATTTGTTATCTTGGGTTGGGGTTAGTTATTAAAGGTTGTATATAATTATTCTTGCTTAGTAATTTCATCTAATAATAGATGCAAGAGAGCAGTAGGTATTAATTAAGGAGGCACAAGGAAGTCCAGTACTAATGACATCTGAAGCTACGATATGTGTGAGGCACAAAGCCTGGAGAGTTTTCTGATCTTCCTCATAAGAAGCAAATAAGTGTCAGAGAAGTGAAATGAGAAGAGCCTGTAAAGGATTAAGAACAGTGGCTAATGGTAAAAGTAATCAAGTAGAGAGAAGAAATTATATAAAGAATACTGTTGTATTGAGTCACAGAGGAAATATACAAGTGATGGAGACTGGGCTGTCATTAGAGATGACAGGGAACTATGTCTCTCAGCTTTGGAGATAATGCAGGTGGGAAGTCCATGCATCAAGCAGCAATGAATTTCATACACCTTGACTCATCCACAAGGAATTCCTCCCAACTGCCAGTGACATAATATTATAACAGACTGCTGTTGCTGTCATCTTCAAGAAAATGCATTTAAGTATTAAAAAACATCTCAAGGAAAAAGTGTATAATTAACTTTTCAAACTATTGAGCACGTATATGTAAACCACTAACAGGTTTGTATGTTGTCTATGCCCGTCTGAACATGTTATTAGTAGGGTCAGAATTTGATTACTGCTGTAATTATCCAGTAACATGGCTCAAATGATGAGGCTATTAGAGAAAAATATGCTTAGGAAGATGTTAAAATGTAGTTCAAAAGTTTTTCAACCAGAATATCCAGATTCTTGCACCTGAGATTTTGTTTAGTCAAAAAACTCTCAGTACCAGTCATGTTCCATTTTCAGTAACCACTGGAATAAGAGGAAGGTCAAAATATTGGAGGGAAGGTCAAAATATTGGAGGGAATGCTATGCCATTGCTTTTAAGGGATAAATGAAACAATAAATTTGTCTTACTGTCAGCCCAGTACTGATCTCAGGACTCGATTGTAAAGGAGGAAAATTAAACTAATGCTAACTAATATAGAAAATAAAATAGTAATGACATGGCAGATGTAGATTTCTGTATTTTTGTCTTAATGCTGATGTCACGTTAAAGGAGACTTATCAGAGTCTGATGTTTGCTTGTTTCAGAGCTTTGCTAAGGGCTTTCACTGAGACAGTTTCACAAAGTTGAATATATTTAATAAGGCAATGGACGTAATAGATTTTAAATAGCCATTGTTAAACACATTTCTTGCAATAGCACTAATGTATTATAATAGTGCTAGCAAAATGCTTTCCCAGGTATTTCTCACCAAAGTGTGAAGGCACAGAGATTATGAAGAAGGCATCTCTGTCCTGGTGGAGGAAAAGGAGCACAGCCCATTGACTGCTTCTATTAGGTTTCCAATTTCTTTTCTTACCCCCTCCCTCCCCAGCTCTTCTTTTTTTCCTCACTCTCACTTCATCTTCTTCTTTTTTCTTTTTCTTTTTCTGTTCTTCTACACTAACACTCCTAACATTCTTTTTTTATCCTAAATCTATCTGTTCCCTTCATGGGGAGACATTTAGCATGATTTGGGTGAAGAGTAGAGTACTGCAGTCATGGTTAGCATGCAATTCATTAATCTCATTACTATATCCAGTGACAATAACTTTAATATTCATTTCACACATAGGGAAGCAAAAGGTTTCACTCAGGCACTGTGGTCCTCAATGTTCTGTTCTGCTGCCAAAACAGGTATGTTCCACCATCAAAAGACTTCCTCCTTCATACCAAGCCTGCAGACCTCCATCCACAAAGTTTGTATAAGATTAACATGAACAAGATGCTCAAATCTTTACCAAAGACTTAGTGATGCTAACAAGTCTGACTGTTCTTCAAATGTTGCTTAAGAAAATATGACGGCACAACTTTAATATTGTACCTGTCAAGCAGATTATACATAAGGCATGTGACGGTTGTCTGAATAATATAAAAATGGCAAATTAACAGTGAACAGGTTTGTTTTCATGAGACTGCACAAAGAGGAGGTATTATATCTGCATTATTTGTGATATTAATTTATTATGTTCGAGGGCCAAATACAAACTCCTAGCTGATAAGTTTGTTGCTGCCTTTGATGTGATAGCTGAATGGGTACACAGTGATCCAGATACCCTATTAAACAGGGTCTGTACAAATAAGATTAATCTTCCCTCTTGTATTCCTCTGGGAGTTAGACATGTAAATCTGAGCCCCAGGCTCACTCTGTGACTGGTTGAGAGAGGTGCATACCTCCAAAGAGAGGTTTGTGTCATCCTGAAAGCATGATGATGGGTATTTCCCCTCATTCATCAAGAAGGGAACAGAGACGTTGAATCTGAAAGTACAGCAAGCAGGACAGTTACCAGTATCAAACTGGTTCAAGCCCTGAAAGTTAGTAAAGGACAGGATTCATGACAGTTCAGTTTGCTCAATGGGGAGAAGGTTGAAGGATGGTTTTGTCATATGCATAAAGAGAACTGATGGCTGGAGATTAAATATATGTATTTTCGGATTGAAAACAAGGCACTTATTTTAAGCAGCAATGGCTATTTATTTCTGAAATGCTTTAAGGACATTTGTCTTGCATAAGGTTTTTGTTTACTTTAAAGACTAATCACCAAAACTACGATCAAGACTTCATTAAATCTGTGATAGTATAAAAAGGAACAAATTCAATCAGACTCATGGTCTGTGATTTTTAAGTCCTGATAGGAGCTCACAGTACAAACTGCTCGCTCTGTCAGTGACTAACTGTACACATTCATTTCTCTCTTTACGCATTACAGTGTAACAAAAGGCATACGAAAATGGGAGAGGGATATGCACCGAGCATGATTGCTGCAGCAAGATGCAGTTGAAATTTGTTAGGATTTTATGTCGCATGATGAAACAAGCTGTAGTTTTTGATCAGCTGGGCAAAACTGGGTTTTTAAAAAACATTGATTTTTGCATGTACTTATTTTCTCCTTGTGTTTCATGAATGCCAAAGAACCTTGTCTATGATCTATGATTTTCAGTTCTGGCCACGTATCCAAAAATCATACAGTTAGACAAAGTTAATATAGCACTCCTACATTTCATTTTATCTGAATAATTAATTTTATTAAAAGTCAATCCAATACAAGTCTCTGAGGAAATTTCAACTCTCCCTCTCCCAGTCCTTTTATTTCATCTTTCTGACCTCTCCCTTTTAGTCCGTCTCCAAATCTCTTCTCATCCATGAATTCCCTTCTGAAGTAGTCATCTCTCATGACCTACCAATACCCCACGATGATCCAAAAGAGCTTTTTGTGAAAGTTATACAAAATCTCCTGATTTCCAGCAAATGCATTCTCAGAAGAGTCTAGGCAGCAGTACAAGCAGACAGGGGGCTCTGCAGCACCCCCACCCCCCTCACCTCCCACCAGTTTTCTTTGTGTTCACTTTTGGTTTTGGTGTTCTGCTGATAACTATGAGCACTGTATCTGAGCACTTAATCTCATTTTCAGGCAAACTTGGGGCTGCAACACAAGTTTGTTTGTTTGTTTTCTCAAAGACAAACTGCTAGAGCTAACTCTAGATCAGTGCCTGGAGCTAGAGCTCCCATTCCAATAGAGATGAGTTTCCTTTGATAGGAAAGTGATTTGTTTCAAAGGAAGAAGCAAATTACTTTCTACTAATCACCTCTATTTGTAATAATGCACAAAATAAAATATTTTACTTATTATATTCAGCTATTTGTGAGCCAGTACCAAAAATGCCGAATAAAATGAATATTTTTTTACTCTTCAGTTTAGGTCTTGAAACAAATTAATTCATAATTAGTATTTAAGTGCTTCTGGCTACTTTACACTGGTGAGTGTAAATGGTGTTAAAAAGGAGAAATCCCTGCATATCTACAAATATATAGCTTCCATTTCAAAGTCCCTTGAAAAAGCAGTCTTAGGATAAAATATCCTTAAGATGATTGATGCCTGTAGATGAATCAGGTGATATTTTCATAAATGCTTTGGGTCAGATTTTTCAGATGTTTTCATTTTTCCTCTTAGATTCTGCTTAAATGATACCACAGCTGGGCAGAGCTCCAGAGGACACTAGTTGTCATCCTCATCTGCCAATGTCTGCCCTGACCCCATTGTACCTACCACTCTGTCTCAGCCTCAGCTTTTCTATCTGTGAAATGGAATCATATTGCTTATCTTCTTCATAAAGTACTTTAAATATAATAATAGCATTCCTATGTCTGAGGAAGAAATTACAATGAGGGTACAATTTTTTCTCTTGACATCTGAACTACTTCTGCATTACTCTCATGTGACGGATTTTATATGACCACATAGACATTCTGCATCTGAAGTAGTCACTTGAATTCTCTTTATAATCAGTGCAGAGAAATAACCAATTCTAAATCATTTTTCATCTGCTTTGGATTAGTTGTCTACCTTCAGATAGGCTTAACATAGAAAAAGAGATCCCTATATTATAGATGTCTAGAGCTACAAGATGTTAACCTTACCTGAAGTGATTTAGTAATCAGAGCTTATGGCTTCCAGAGATTTAGATTCCTTTATCCATTTTACATTAAAGAGTTTTATCTGGGTAATTTTGCTTCAGCATATGTAGGCAGAAGACAATAATAAAAAAAATGGGGCCTTGAAGTACCCTCATATCATGTCACTTAAACAATTCAATGCTTGATTTTCTTCCTTTGGCTAAGAAATAACTAAAGAACAAAGCTTTCATGAATTCTCATTTGCAAATTGTAATTGCTTCAAGAATAGAAACACTTAACATGCACTTCTGATATATATTTGAAGACCAAAAAATAAAATAAAATAAACAAACAATATTACCCACTCCCAGAAAGCAATAACTCAGATTTCATAGTAAAAAATAGAAAGGTTACATAGACTATTTTTTTTAGATTCCTGCTTGATGCTCAGCTAAAATTGTGCAAAAATATGCCATTAAAAATACAACATTGATCTATAATGTGGCTGAAATGCACGCATATTATATAATTTATAATAAGATTTACTGGCTGTAATTGCCATGCACTTCTTATGCCTCCAAGAACTACATGAAGCATAAGGATTTACTAAGTGTGCTGAATTTTAACTACATATCAGAACTAGGGCAGTACAAAACATGGTAGTGAGGCATCATGGGGGCTCATCTAACAGCTTCCTTTTGCTTGGTGCTAAACCAAAGCCTTCCTTGTTGATGTGGGTTCCTTGGAAACCCAAATGTCAGGGCAAAACAGCCAGGCACAGCCAGGGTCACACCTTGATCCAACTAAAAACCTGGATTTTATCCACAGAGTTCAGAACTTTAGGGTTAGAATAGCATATTGAAAAACTTTTTCACCTCACATGAAAAGGGTAAAGGGATTCACCTCATCTCACGAGTCATTTGAAAGTTGCATGTTTAATTCAACCAAACTATTTAAGCTCCTTTGTAGCTAAAGGAGAGAGGGAGAGGTACTTCTGAAAAGGCAACTTATCCCATGGTAATGACATTTCTGCACCTATGCTTCTAAGATAAGCAGGAAAATCATGCTTTGGAGATGCCTGTCTTTCTCAATTGATTAAAATGGGAGCCTAGACAATTAGTTTAGGCTTATCAGCTAAATGGCTGTACTTAGGTAAGACAGAGGAGATCTTAAGGCTGAAAACAAATGTAGTGTGCAGTCCAGAATTACACTTAGGACAGACGCTTAATTTTACTTACAAGGGAAGAGAAACTTGAACATTTATCTCATTTGCACACAAAACTATGAACAAAGAACTAGGATATACTTTTGTGAACACAGTAGCTAAAGTTTGCAGAATGAAATCTTTACATTGAGGTTTTGTTTTCCCCTTGTAACTACTTTACTAAATTTATACTGAAATAATCCATGAGGAAGAGATTTTTACAGAATCACAGAATTGTCTTGATTGTAAGAGACCTCAAGATCACCTAGTCCAACTTCTGACCTAACACTAACAAGTCCTCCACTAAACCATATCGCTAAGTTCTACATCTAAACGTCTTTTAAAGACCTCCAGGGATGGTGACTCCACCACTTCCCTGGGCAGCCCATTCCAATGCCTCACAACCCTTTCAGTAAAGAAGTTCTTCCTAATATCCATCCTAAAACACCCCTGGCACAACTTTAGCCTGTTCCCCCTCATCCTGTCACCAGGCACATGGGAGAATAGACCAACCCCCACCTCTCTACAGCCTCCTTTAATGTCCTTATAAAGAGCGATAAGGTCGCCCCTGAGCCTCCTCTTCTCCAGGCTGAACAAGCCCAGTTCCCTCAGCAGCTCCTCATAAGACTTGTTCTCCAGACCCCTCACCAGCTTCGTCACCCTTCTCTGGACTTTCTCGAGCACCTCGATGTCCTTCTTGTAGCGAGAGGCCCAAAACTGAACACAGTACTCAAGGTGCAGCCTCACCAGAGCTGAGTACAGGGAGACAATCACTTCCTTAGACCTGCTAGCCACACTGCTTCTTATACAAGCCAGGACGCTGTTGGCCTTCTTGGCCACCTGAGCACACTGCTGGCTCATATTCAGCTGACTATCAACCAATACTCCCAGGTCCTTCTCTGCCAGGCAGCTTTCCAACCACTCATCTCCCAGCCTGTAGCTCTGCTTGGGGTTATTGCAACCCAGGTGCAGGACCCAGCACTTGGCCATGTTGAACTTCATACAGTGGATCTCAGCCCATTGGTCCAGCCTTTTAAGATAAAGAATTTTCATTTAGAATACTCTTGATATCACATGAGAAGGAAAGTTTTCAAAATGTTTTCTTCATTTTTTTTCAGAGTAATATTTATTAAAATGTAGTACATTGTAAGTCAAATTTAAGTGAGACCCTTCAATTTTATCAACATGATGTTTTAGGTAAATTAAGATAAAGCCTTTTTTTTTTTTTTTAATGTAGGTTCCTGGGAAAATTATAACATGTAAAATTCCATTTACTTTCACAATTAGAAATAGTGAAATGTCAATATATATAATGAAACATAGCTCTTAGTTTTGACCACAGTGTTCAAGTGAGTCTAATTTATGTGTACATGAGAATTTATAAATGGGTATTGTGGTTTAACCCTGGAAGGCAGCTAAGCATCACCAAGCCACTCGCTCTTTCTCCCTAGGTGGGAAGGGGGAGAGAATCAGCAAGTTAAAAGTGCAAGAACATGTGGTTTAAAACAAAGACAAATAACTAGGTAAAGCAAAAGCATTGTGTACAAGCAAAGCAAAACCAGGAATTCATTCACTGTTTCCCAACAGTAGGGAAGTGTTCAGCCACTTCCTGTAAAGCAGGGCCCATCATGCGTACCAGTTTCTTGGGAAGACGAACACCACCGCTCTGAATGTATCCCCTTTCCTCCTTCTTCCCCCCAACTTTTATTCCTGAGCATGATGACATACGGTGTGGAATATCCCTTTGGTCAATTTGGGTCAGCTGTAATGTCCTGGCTGTGTTCCCTCCCCAGTTCCTTGTACATGATGATAAAAGAATATACAAAGCAAGAAATGTAAAATGCAATTGCTCACCACCCACCAACTGATGTCCAGCCCGTCCCTGAGCAGCAGCTGCACCCCCCAGCCAACTTCCCTCAGTTTTATTGTTAAGCATGACATTAAATGGTATGGGTTATCTCTTTGACCAGTTTGGGTCAGCTGTCCCCTCCCAGTTCCTGGTGCATCCCCAGGCTCATTGCTAGGATGGCAGCACAAGAAGCAAAAAATTCCTTGCCTCTGTGTAATTACTGCTCTGCAACAACTGAAAACACTGGTGTATTATCTGCATTATTGTCACCCTAAATCCAAAACACAGCACCACACCAGCTACTAGGAGGAAAATTAACTCTATCCCAGCCCAAACCAGGACAATGGGGAAGATGAGCAGATTTTTGCCTAGAAATTTTGTAAATTAAAGACTCTTGAAAGAGAAGGCATTCCCATTCTACTTAAACAGGTGATTACTGAAAAAGGTAAGAGTATTCCACCCCACCTTCACTGTCATTTTTTGTTTGTTTGTTTGTTTTTGAACAATAAAGATTTATTTTGTTATCCCATCCTAAAGGGGAGCACATTCTCATGAAATGACCTGAAAAGAGGCAGAGAAATGTCATTGGTCATGGAAACAGACTTGGAAAGGTGGATAGAATCTTGCCCAGAGAAGTTGTGCATGCCCCATACCTGGAGGTGTTCAAGGTCAGGTTGGATTGACCAACCTGATCTAGTAAGTAGCATCCCCACCTATGGCAGGGGAGTTGGAGTTAGATGAACTTTAAAGTCCTTTCCAACCCAAGTCAGGCTTTGACTCTATTATTGGATGATAGAATAAACTGTAGAACCACATGGGAATGAAAGCGTTAATAGTTCATTTGAAAATAAATCTCTGTTGAATGGAGAATAAATTATTTGTCTAGAGTTAATAGGATTCAGCTAACATTAGGGAAAACTATCACTGTGCAGAAATCAACTGTATAGCCTGTAGTTGTTTTTGTCTCATCACAGATATAAATATGAAGGCCTATTTAAAGCCAGAGTGAACTTCCAAGAGAGTTCAAAATGGCCTAGCACTGAAAAGTAAAGCTCTATCACATCAAAAGGCAAGCTATAGACAAAGCTGCACAAAACATTTTACCTACTTTGATTTCATGGGATCAATATTTACAAATATATTCAAACTTCCCATGTTAGCTTAGCTTAGCCTGCAGGTCTTTTTATTTTCAGTCATGGGTAAAGGAAATATATTAAAATCAGTAACTTATTTGAAATCATGTATGCTCTATAGAGTGCTCAAGAGCATAACAACCTACACATTAGGATAGTTTGGCTGTGAAATCAGATGTAACTTACTTGGGATTTTCAAGGTAGGATGAAGCTGGTCTCAGTTTCCTTACAGATGTTGGTTTTATGTTAGCCAGTAAAACTCATATAAAACACATATTCTTTTAATGTGATAGAAACCAAGTAGAAACCAAGATAAAATCAAGTCAGTATTGAAAGGTTTTCTGTAGTAATTCAGATAAGAATAAAATATACCAACATGATTTTGAACCATCTGAATTTCAGGTATATGCCATTTTGACAGAAAAGTCATGTCTCTGTCTGTCTCAGTTAAATACATCATTCTGAATCTCATTATTGGACTACCATAACAATTGCATGAAGAAAATATTTATCTGATGCAAGTAAACTGATGAAAATACATATCACAGAACTAGAAAAAATATATTTATATATTTCTTTAAAGACAGTTCCTTCATTTAACTTCTTGTGAATATAACATATGAATTTCACGTGAAATAAACTTGAAAATGTTTCATTTGATTTCTTTATTATTTTGTTCCTTTTTTCTCTCCTTTTCTCTACTCCTTAATGGCACAATGTCCTTTGAAATAAAAAAGATAAATTCTATTTTTTCTTTAAAATACCACTACAAGAAACAAACATTTTCTTCTGAATACACATTTGAGAAAAAGGCGTATATAGTTTGAATGGTCTTCAATAAAAAATGACTTTTTTTTTTTTTTTTTTTTTTTTTTCATTTTGACCCTACCATACACATGGAGAAAAAAATAAAGCAAATGAGAAATTGTTCTCACATGTCCATATCAGACTGGGAAGCAAGTGGTAATGTTTCTAATATCATAAAAAGAAACATAACTGTTTAATCATAGACATTTTGAACTACTATATTTCCTCCTTCAAATCCTTTGGGTTTGATTCAAAGCTTCCTGAAGTCAATGGATATTGCATCATAAAATCTGAGCCTTTTGTTCAATTCAGAATTTTGCTTATAACCATTCATGAAAGAACAATACTTTTTGGCAAGTATGTGATAATAATTGCTTAATGAAATGGCATTTGATTAAACATTTTTTCTTTAAATAACTGTAATTATCCAATTAATAGATATTCAAAATCAAAATGAATGAAATTGAAGAAAGGCTCAGAAAATGAATTACACCTTGAATGCATCCTCTAATCACTTTAAGAATGAAAGCTCACAGCATATTTATAAGTTTGGCATGAAAATTTCTTGGTTGTTGTTCCCATTTAAGTGAATAGATTTTTTTGCCATTATGTGTATTTGCACATTACTGGGAAATTGCACTTGAAAAAAAATGATGAAGTGGGAAGATTAAGACAATAAATGAAACAAGATATAATTTTCTTAAGGATTCAGTTCTGGATTCTGCTTATCTGTAATATGCAGGCCATGAGTTTAGACCCAAGATATGTATTCAGTTCTTCAAGTAGTGAGAAACTTTTACTGAAGTGCATAAATTGTCACATACATCTTGCATAGATCTCTTTGAATCATCATGAAGTGTCTTCATAACTCTGGATATTCAACATATGTAAGCTGTGTAAGGAAATGATTTTTGTACATGAGTATACCTTGGGCATGGTTTTGTAAGGTGCTGTGCACCTTTGACTCCCACTGACTTTAGTTGCTCAGCACTCTGTACAGTAGTTCTACTGCCCTGGAAGCCAGGTGAAGCAGAAACTACAATATTCACAATAAGTACTCCTCACAGGACACAAACCAGAGACTTGAGGATTTTCACGGTGTTTGTTCCAGACATTTACCTTCCATTTCACACACCCATACTGAAGGTCAGCACAGGGGATATAGCTTCAATTTCTCCTCATTCAAGAATATCAAAACCTAAATCAACTCTGTGGATCTGTGTCTCTAAGCTCCTCAGGTCAAGGACTCTTGAACAACTCTTCCTCCCTCCAGCTCTCCCCTTGGAATGTATCCTGTATATTCGCTGAGCAACCTGGCCTAGGCTTCCTACCTGTCTATGAGGGGGGACAGGGGCTGTCATCCCAGCTCAAGTCACAGAAGAAAGGAGAACTTGGGCCAGACTGTCCTTCAGTGTAAATCTACACTGTTCCTATGATTTCCAGACTAAATGTTAAAGTTGTGAGTTACTCAAGAAGCACATTTCAACCAGTAAAAACATATTGAACTGAGATGTACATACTTTCCACTAGAGCTCTCATTAAATCACTGTGATTTTTCTTTTCTTTTCTTTCTTTTCTTCCTTTTTTTTTCTTTTCTTTTCTTTTCTTTTCTTTTCTTTTCTTTTCTTTTCTTTTCTTTTCTTTTCTTTTCTTTTCTTTTCTTTTCTTTTCTTTTCTTTTCTTTTCTTTTCTTTTCTTTTCTTTTCTTTTCTTTTCTTTTCTTTTCCACTTAAATTAATTTATATTAGTTCCCAGTACAGCCCTTCCAAAAATCTAATGATCCAGACACTGTCTTCCTGAGCTACAATAAATGAAAAAGAACAAATAAACAGAAAAACTCTGTATCTCCCTTAGAACCTGCAGATCCTGCAAATATCTCCTGGTGGCTCTGTCATTAGCCCTAATGTCAAGCAGCTGAGCCCTGGCACAGTCACATTGTTTTTCACTGAACAGGTACTTGTGCATTAAAGGGAATGGCTTTGCCAATATTCCTTCTTTGTTACAAGTGTAAGACATTCAACTACATAACCTAACTTTGGTGCTGTTGTGACAATGATACTGTAGGGATAAGCTAAGTCCAGGCTTTACTGTCAAAAATAAACTTGTCACTGCATGAGGAATTTCTGTCCCCAAGAATACTTCCATGATATGCATAATCATGACAGAAGTTTTTATTTATGTCTGAAATCTAATATAACTTAGTTATCTGGGATATATTTATATTAAGCAAAGATAACTATGGGATAAAACTTATTCCATCATTACATAGGTGATTAGTGTATGTAGGAAGACATGTTCTCTAAGGTGTCTTCCTCTCTCCAGTGATGATAAAGACAAGTAAGAACATGATTCATCTAATCTCTGTTAGAAGCCAACTTCAAGAGAAGAGGATCTCTCCCTTTAATAATGCCTGATTTTCCTGGGATGACTACAAAAAAAAAAAAAAAGAGAGAAGGGTGAGGCACTTGCAAGTGGATATTCACTTTTGGTTAGGTGAATCCCACCCTATTTGTCTAACTTCTCCTAACTAACCTTGACTAACCTTACGTAAAATTAACCCATTTGAGACCATTGTGCACCAAGAAGGCATGAAATATCCATTGTTACAAGGCCTCTTCACTTTGCTTCTGCAATATTTTTTGCTTGTGTTTGACTATTGTATATGAAATTCAGCCTTTACTCATTACTGGGGTTATGAGTTACAATCCCCATACAAATATTAATAGCCAGTGGTGAAATGTGATGATTCAGCTATCAAGATCATAGGAAGTACAGCCATATTGGGGCAGAAAAATGTCTGCCTCCTATCTCAAACAATGACAAGGAGAATATATCTCCTGAAGAGCATAAAAATAGGGCAAGCAACATTATCACCTGTTATACTCCCCAAGGCCAAATAGTTGTAGTTTAGGGCTGGGTTTTATTTCTAAATGAATTTCAGGCCTTGTTGGAGGTAAGGGCTTGACTTTGCACTGGTTCTCCATTAAAAGCCATTTCCATCTGATCAAGATATAAATAGATATGTGTTCATTTTCCGAGAGTGTTAGAAAATGCCCAGATGCACAGGTTAGCTTATGGCTCTCTCTACCAGAGGATTTGTCTACCTTTTGTCTAAAAATGTCTACCATAACTTTTTTATGTTACTATAACATAAAAATGGGAGTGCCTTAACTGTGTTAACCTGATCGTTTGGTTCCAGGAGTTTGATCCCGTCAGCATACTGGAGGATCAGACTGACCTAAATTTTGTACAATATTTTATTTCCAGTGCTATGTGCTTTAGAGCTCAGAAAGTCATTAAACTCCAAGCTGACACTGGGAATGCCTAGTGGGATTAACCTTCAAAAACTAATTATCAAAGAGATCAACAAAAGGCAGCTTGTATCACTACTTTGTAACAGCATACCAGAGGAGTGAGTGGTTTCAGAAAATGTTGATTAAAAGAATCTGCCTTGATGCTCGATGGAGATCCTTTTCTTATGTAGATAAGGGTTTCTAAATGTTTACTGAGGACTGATCAATGAAGGGCAGGTTTCTAATTGTAGCTAGTGGTCTAAGCACAATTGCTATGATGATTATTATTTTATCTTTTTTTTTCCAGTGGTTTTTTTTTTTGTTTTTTTTGTTTTTTTTTTTTTTTTTTTTTAGAAAAAATATGGAATGAGGTAGTGTACTAGCATCAAGGAAGGCTCAGTTTAAAAATGCATTTATTTATTTATTTATTTATTTATTTATTTATTTATTTATTTTTGCTTTAAATTTGAAGGGAGACTATGATAAGTAATGGCTACAGTATTGGTTTTAAATGCTGGAAGATGAATTCCAGATCTATTCCAAACAAATATAATGAATAAATACTGAGCTGATGAAAGGGTCAGTATTTCATCAGATACCAACCTCAAGTACACCACCGTTACCTGTTAAAACTGTTAATTACTCCTCAGATTTCATATCCAGTGGATGAGTGTGATATCGGGCAATGTGAAAAAGAGCCAAGCAGAAAATCTTCTACATAAACATATGCATATATATATATATATATATATATATATATATATATACCCATATGTATATGGACATGGACTTTTGTACATACATGCAAGTTTTTGTATGTGTGCGTGCATGTGCATGGTATGTCAGTATATTCTAATAAGTATTTTATGTTATATTACACATTATATATATATATATACAGATATATAATATCACCACAATCTTGCTTCGGTGTCTGGACATAGAACTTTTAGAATAATTTGAATGTGGCCAGTTAAATAAAATAGCACTTCTGTACAGAAACAAAGAAGACATTCTGTGAATACTATTGGGACCTTTAAAATGGTGAAGACACTAAAGTGTAGCCTGAACAAAACATTTTTGAAAGCAGAAATCCCCATGTTCATAATACCAAAAGTAAAGAATCCCAGAGAGCTCAGAATCCTGCACAGCCCTACGGGCTGAACACATTTCCAAAAGCTACCACCTACTTGAAGCTATTATTAGAAATCAGGGAACATATGTTATATAAATATTGTTAAATAAATCTGATGGTAACACTATACAGACCAGGCCCCAAATTTAAGAGATCATCAGGGAGGACTCAAAGGAAATTAGTGCATTTAATTACCGTTCTGAAGTTCCCAAATAAAATAAATGTCTATTGAATTTCCCCCCACTCGGTTTAAGGCTTTTCACAAATGCTATTATGTTTTAATTAAAGTGAACTTGCTTTTCCATTTAGTGGTTATTCTAGCTTGATTTTTTTTTTCCATTATTCTTACAATTGAATAAAGATGCTAACTGGGAATTAGTTTGTAATAACAGCTGACAGGCCCTGAGGATCCATTGTGCAAACTAATAGTCTATGGATGCAGAACAAACCATATGCCAGCATGGGGGAACCAGTCTGTTACCAGAAATGATCATCTTCATTCACAACTATAGACTACAGACTAGAATGAGTTTTGTTCTGCTGAGATATTATTTGGAGCCAGTTATTCTTATTGTTTAGAATATGCACTACTGTTCCTCAGGGATTGCTTGTTTGCATTAGCCTGGGGAGAACAGGGGAAGTTTGTCGTTTTCATGGTATATTTACATGACAGGCATAGATAGCTCATGTTCTGAGCTGGATGGAGATGAATCAGGTTTGGTACAGGAGCACAGTAGATGAGTGAATATTGGCAGCATTCAAAATACCAATCAGGACACAACACTATGCTAGTACAGTTGCACAGTATCTGGATAAAAGCAAAGGGATTTTTCTCTTTGAGGCTATTCACATAGGCATTTCTAACATTAGCTAGATGATGTTCAGTGATCCCAATCTAATCAGTTGAAAAACAAACAAACAAAATAAACAACAACAATAAAACACTCTTCAGTACTCCAGTCAGTACTGAGTAAAGACTGAAAGGAGATCTTATATCCTGTCAGAATGTGCAGCTACTAAAACTTAAACCACTAAAGACCAGGCAAGTCAGAGTGAAGATAATGACCAGCTAACTCTCTCTGACCCCCAACATGCAAATACCTCTAAGTATTATACTAATTCACAAGTGTAGTTGGTACTAAACTAAAGAGATGCAATTTGAGATCTAGGTCTGCATGAAATCAGGGGTACCTGATGTTTACTAACATGCCCTATCTGAGGAAAGAGCATAATTTCAGAAAATCTTTGATTTAAATTACATGATATTTATACTATAGCTCCTCCTGCAGCAACAAAGCAGTACTATATCTCCAGAAAAACTAAAAAAAATATATAAATTTAGGTTATATTTTAGAAAAAAAAAAATAGATCAAATTAACTGATAATCTAATGTATTGCCAGTCTACCTGGGAATTTAGGATAAAAACTGTTTGGTAGCCAGCTGCCTGTTTGTGGGGAGTTATCTTCACTTTCACGAACATCTTGTAGCCTAAATGTTACAGAAGCATTTGAAATTTAAATAAGCATAGATATTTTCCTTAAGCTTTAATTGAATCCAGTGGCAAACAAACTATTTCCACATTGTGACCCATATTTCAGTAGAGTTTTCTTTAAGGAGGGTAGGACTGGTCCCCAGATTAATTCTATTTTCCAAACTCTATCCCTAAAAGCTCTGAATATTTTACAAATCATAAGGTGTCCGAATAAGACAAAAACATTCTCTATAATGGATAATATACAGTGTTAATAAATTGAGAGGAAGAAAGTGAAAAATATGGAAGGAGAAATCTTTGACTCTTTATTTTTTTTCTTATTCTGAGCATTTTTACAAGATATTTTTCAATGATAATGAAATGGAGTTAATTGGTATTTTATTAAGCTAGTAATATGGAATTTGTTATGCTGATTTATAAGCAAGATTCAGCCAATGTTACGATGGTACAATGTAATGAGTTATTAGAATTCTTAATCCCAGGAAATCTGAACACAGTATATTTAGTAATTTTTGGGGGGGAGGGGGGAAATTAAAGTAGTTTGCAGAAACTTTGGTTGACAATCCAAGAAAATAAGGAAATACCAATAATTTTTTAATGAAATAGATTAAAATACTTTCATATAAAAGTGAGACAGCCCGTTATTTTTAAATTGTCCAAATTAATTCTGGTTTGCTGGAACAGTAATGGAAACATGGTACAAAGCCTGTCCTATACAGCTTAAGGAAGGCAAATATGCTAAGGAATATGTTGAAACTGATTCTTCAAAAAGGGAGTCAAACAGCTTAAACCGGGTGTATATTATAGTTCTGTACTGTGAAGAGATTTTCCAAACAGACCTAAGAGTAACTTGTCTCTGCCTCTGGAGGATGTCATTGCAGTAAACAACAAAATGTGAGACTATAAGATGCAGCATACAATTTTCATATGGACTAAATAAGCCATATTTATTTCATATCCTCACAGGATTTAGAAACTCATGTGAGTGGCCAGAATCAGACACTGGTAGAAAGCCCTGCTGGAAAGGACCACACATGTATGTACTTGTCTAATCTGGGTTTACAAATGTCTAGGGTTGGAGATAACATGACTTCCCAGGAAGCCTCTTCCAGCGTTTAACTCTTGGTTCTTACTCCAGCTATGCAGAGCTCTTTAAGGCCTGAAGCATATGACGGGTGCCTGTATGCTTCTGAGACACTCACACTCCCACTTGCAGTGAAGATCCAGTCTAGAGAAAATGTTCACACTGTCTGTTGTTGGTCCTGAGCTTAGCCTCAGTGGCTGCCGTGGCATGGGAGGTGGAGAGACTGATGAGTCATTCCGACGCCTACGATCCAGGGGAACTGCGAGCTCTATTTCTGCACACAGTCAACGGATGGAAGAATTCACAAAAGCTAAATTTGGCAGTCATTACTGGAAGTCTCAATATGGCCCTGAGTCAATTAGGCAACCCAGTCTTACGAACAGAAATGACTAAGGGCCATTATCTTATGAGAGCCAAAGAAAGTCAGCTTCTTAACCCCAGAAGCACAATAACTCTATATAGGTTCCAAAATTGTTTTGTCTGAAGTAAGTAATCAAGAAAAACAAGAAGTGATTTACCAAGGGGGGTGGGGGCTTGAGGAGGGGAGATGGGGCTTAAAGTATAATGGGTTTGCCATCAACAATAGCTTAACTCTAGAGCATACGACGCCCACGTTACACCTAAGACGAGCTTTGCATAATAGAGTTCACTTCCACATGATTACAGTTATAGACTCCCTGGAGAGAAAAGCAAGAAACTAGAAAACACAACAGGCTTTTCATTATCATTTATAAAGACTTTAGAGGTATATTTAAAGTGGTGAAATGCTACTTACCTCCCCTGTAAAACTTGTGGAGTTACAGAGCTTTGATGAATACAGTTGTTTGGGATTATTGCTGGTTATAGTCCTTCCATTTAGTGCTTTTCCCCATTTCTAAATCTTCCTTTTTCATATTTTACCCTTACCATACTAGCTGCAACATTGAATTTGTCTTATTTATTTATTTATTTATAATTTCCCCTAATTAAAGCAGCAAAATATAACAAATATAATCTTATTTAAAATTGAAGATCACTTTAGAAATAAATTTAACAAGTATGAACATAATTCTTTTATTTAAACAGTAAATTTAAAATTAATATTTGCACGGACTAAATCAACTAATAAAATCATTGAAGAAAAGCTAATTAAGTGGAGTTGTCAAAGGATAATGAGGGCTCTATACAGATATCCTTGATCCTGGGAGATCTCAGCTTGCATGATCAATTGCTCTGCTTTTTTGGGGAAAGGGTTTATGGTATCAAATACAGAAATTTCTGCTGGATCTGGAACTTAGACTATGTACAATTCTGCAGCTCTAGGACAGAAGTGGAAATGCATATATATGTATTCCTAGAATCAGACAGGATCCAAATTTTTTTAGGTTAATTTACTAGTATTTATACACTTGAGATCAAATCTGTCTCTATTGAGTAGAGAATATATAAGTTTGCTGGCACTTTAGCTCTCTTCTAATGACTCTTTAGGCTTCAAGAGGTCTGCGTTCATTAATGTTGTCCCTGTTTACGACAGAATACCTGATGGATATCCAATACAGCTCTTCAAGTAGATTTTTCAATTAAACATACAGAGTTGGTTACAACTACCTACTTTTACAAAACAAATACAAGGAAAAAATTGACAATTTAGTTAAACCTGTGTGCATGGGCATAAGAAAGCTCTTAAAGGGAAAGCTATGATTTTTCTGAATGAAATTTCTTAATGAACATGTTAAGTTTCAGATGATCAAAAAATATGAAAGCAAAAAAATCTCTGCTGAGTAAAAATGAAATCACATTATTTACACTCAGGTTTCACAATGATTTTTGACCATTTAATGATTTAAAAAGGGAGACTCTTTGTACTGCCACGAGTTCATCAATGGTTTCCTCTCTCTTCACTTTTTCACTCATCCAGTAAATTCTTGATACTTTTGTCAATTTCTTAATAATTATGATTCTTCAAAATTGTCTTCTGAGTACCTCACCTCACTTTATACATCTGCAATTATCCTTTCTTACTGATCTTTTCAGTTCTATTAGTACATGCTTTAATGTGGACCTTTTATTGTAGCAATGCACTCCCACTTGACATCTTAGTGTGAACTAGTCCTCCAAGTACAACTTCCTCTATGGTGGAAAGAATCTGCTGCCTCAGAGACAGTGTTGAATTCTTCACTCCCCAGTCTGTAACACTTAGAGAAACAACACGCTGTTATTAGGATTGAGTCTGGGGGGGATGAGAGATATGTGATATTTATAGATCATGGCAGGGTATTTTTTATGTACAAAAAAAAGTTCATATAAATCCATGGTATCAGAGACATGATTTGAAAGTAAAGATTGACATGAGGACAAACAAGGTTGTCTTTGCTTATTTATTAAATCTGCACAGGCATAACCCAAGCTGTAGTCTGTGTTCATTAAATTTATACTTGTGCATTACCAGGTCACCTGGTACTATACATTTGATCTGGAACAGAAACAAACATACAATTGCATTTCTGCCAGGAATTAGCAGAGAGCATTATATTGTGTCCATGACATCTTGTAGGACGGCTCTTATACTGACTGTGAAAGCACAAACAAATCTGGATATACTTGAATTCCATCAGCCCAAACCACCTATTGCAAACTTGACAAATTAAGTTTTGTTCCAACTTGTGTAACTTAGGAGGAGCTTTTGAAAATCTTATCAGATGTCCTAAAAACTACATTAGTGTCCTCAGGAAACCACAGGATTAGCTCTCTTCCATATACATGTTATATCCACTTTGATTATACCTGTTTTACCAAACTGTCTTAAAAGAACAGGCTTTGTATTGTAACCTATTACAACCTACTAAAACTTTGAAGTTAGCCTGTCTTTGAGCAGAGATTTCCCAGATGTCCCTTCTATCTTGACTTTTTCCTGTGATTCCATTATTTAACATGTTGAAAAAGAAAGTACTGAGTTCAACCACATAGATTTGCCTATGCTAATGTAAGAATGACTTCATTTAACTCAAATGGAATTAAAACTTCCTAACATTATGTTCATATAAGCACCTCTTATTTTGAAGAAGAAAGGGGGAGAAAAAAAATCATCATACATGCATGTGTAAGAAGTTGCTCTCCACCTTTTTTATAAATCATGTTTAATTACTAAAAGACCACAATGAGGTGTCCTCTGAGGTTTCTCTTCTGCAGGCTGAACACCAGCTCTCTCAGCCTGTCTTCAGACTAGAGGTGCTTCAGCCTCTGATAATCTTCATGGCCCTTCTCTGGACCCACATTCTTCTTGTGTTGGGTGCCAAGTCTGGATGCAGGACTCCAAGAGAGACCTCACAAGGGCAGAGTAGAGTGGCACAAGCACTTCCCTCAACCTTTACTTCTAGTATTGTAAAGTTTTGTCCACAATTGAAAGCTGGAAAGGGGACTGCTTCCCCACAGGACAGATAAAGGCAACAGCAGCACTTTGGAACAAAATGTTCCTTGCTGGAGAATACAGCAATATTTTCTGCAAATTATGCAGTCTGTAAAACAACATTATGAAAGGAGAAAGAAACGCCTCTGACTGGCTCCATTTTGGGCCCAAATTGGGATAAGGTTCTAACCTTGAATGCTGAAATAAACAGCTCTCAAGGAGTACAAGTATATTTGTGACACAGCTCTCCCTCCCAGAATCTTAAGGTGCAATATGAAAGTCTGAGGCAGAACACATTCTGCACACAGAAAAATGGCTGACTCAGACTGGGTAAGAAATAACTTTGCTTGAAGAAATCAAATCAGCTAAAAATATTAGGTCTGAATAGTTTCCTAGCATCTCTGGTTTCAAGGCACAAGTTACCTAAAAGATTTATTGGTGTAATAAATACAGAATTTTACTGGACAGCCAATAATTTGAAACTTGCAGACTCAACTGGAAGAGAAGATGAAACAAAGTATTGTTATAAAATGGCAGTTTGGATAAGGTTCCCAATGTATTCAAAACCATCTGAATGATAGATGCCAAGCAGCCTTACAAAATTCTCTGAGTCACATGAGTCTATTTGCACCTAAGATTATGATACCTGCATTAGGATCTCTCTATATAGTTAGGAAAGCTTTTATTTCAAAATCATTGTTCATTTCAAAAGGTACAGAGACCACAGTTCTCTTTACCGTTGGTAGGAGGTGTTGGTGCTGTGCATCTCTGAAAATGAGGCCACTTATTTTAGGCATCTAAATATGCTGGCCCCAGCTTCAAGCTTCCTTGTACCACTTTGTAGATACAAAATAGCCACATACCTGTCTTAGCTGGCTGTTTATGAGATACAGCTCTGAAGTAAAAAACAGCATTTCTGAAATAAACTTTTTTTTTTTTTTTTTTTTCTTTCCTCCAGTATGTTGTAAAATGTTTGATAGGTATGGTGGATTTATCACCAAAATGTCTAAAGTTGGCAAAGAGATCCAAAGGTCTTAAAGCTTTGGACTGAGATAGGTAGCTGTCATATCAGATTTAGCATGTGATTATGCAAACCACAGGAAAAATACTTTGTCTTGCTACAGAGAAAGAATGTCCTATTTACAGGAACACCATGTTACTTACTTTTGGAGGAATTCAAAAGATTATGTAACATTGGGGTCCATTAATCAAGGCTTTTATGTATAGGTGTATTGCCAACTCTCATTGCTTTAGTACAGCCATAATGATATTTGGTACTTTGATGAAGCAGCTGGGTGCATTTCAGTCCCAGGAATTTTTTCTTTTGCAGAAAAAAAATCATAAATGCAAACTTCTAGTCAGCACTGTTGCAGAAGAAAAATTGAGATGGTGACCTAAGGCAAATATAATTGATCCAAAATTTTTATATATTTATATAACTGTATAATTATAAATATATTAATGGTATCAGGAGAAACATGATTTGGGATGGAATCCTGTTTAAAAAGGAATGTTTCACTGAATCCAGACCAGAGACACAACTGGCAGAACCAGCTTCGATAACTGTACTTCCACTTCATTAGACATAAAAAGCAAGTTTATTTATTTATTTATTTATATTTCTGCTTTTTGTTTGGGGGTGCGACACCTACCTTGGGTGGAGTGTGACAGGAACATGGGAAGGTTATAACATTTCTGCCTCCCATTTAGAGAAAGTAGATGTGGGGGTGTTCTGGTGGAAAGTTTCCAGGCATTTTTGTTGAAAACAAAACCGTAGCTTAGAGGAAAAGACCACATCTAATTTGGCCATAATATTGGTATCCCAGTAGGACATCTATTTTGATAGAAATAGACACAAATGAATGAAGTGACATTCTGAGTTTAAGATGTACTTTTTTTTTTTTCCCCTGAAATGCATCAAATCTAGATACAAAGTCTATAATTACATGTCTTCCTATTACAGTTATAATTATTTGTCATATGTCTTTATTATGCTAGAATTGCAAAAATGTTGGCATAAAAATATTATATACAAGATCATTTAAAGGATTTAAAGGCTTCTAGTCATAGATGCCTCTGGTATTTTATTGTAGACTAAAAGTACAATTCTGTGTTATCAACAATACTACCCACTGATGAAGTCCCAAGTCAGACATTTCAGCTATTAATATGTTGTGCACTGTTTCTATGGAAACTTCCCGACAAAACTCTCATTGTGGGATTGTCAAACATATTGTATAAATAATGCTTTTATAATATGAAGCTATCAAGTAATAATGAAACAAAAAAAGATTCTTGTAATAAGTCACGCTGTCTAAGGAAAGCAGAAATCAAAAAGCAGACTGATGCTTGCACCAAAATACTTGTATAACTTGTGGTTTGCAAAATGTTGCTATGCATGTTTATAATAACAATTCAAATGCTCTTCTAAGAGAATAAACAGACATGAATAGACATGAAGCATCATTTCAAAATATTTTTTTTCTCATTAAGGGGCTTTGTTCTTAAGTAAGCTGAGGAACATGCCATTATTCTTGTAGACACCAAGTAGCTAAAGCAAAGCTGCTCATAAAGATAGCTTGTAAATTCACACAGAAATCCAGAGGATTATGTGACAGGCTTTTAAATATCAAAAGAATGCATAAAATTCCTAGGTAAAAGTGGAACCAAAATCCTAGGGAGAGTTGCTCTCTGAAAGACAGCATTTGAGAAGCAGAGTATTTCCAAAGATATTCTTCTTTTCTCTGACACTAAGAAATGCCTCAGGTCCACCAGGTCCTAGGATGGCTCTTTCAGTAACAACTGAATTATCCACGGGTCACAGCCCCCTTTCACTGTTATCTGCCCCTCTTCAAGAAGTCAATGTCAGGAACACTCTGAACTGATGTTTTAGACTTTCGTGTGTTCTCCTTTTTGTTGCCAATAATGTTCTTTGCTTGTTCAGAGTAAAATCTTGTTGTTGTTGTTTTGTTTTGTTTTCTTTTTTTTTTTTCCAGGATTAAAGTCAATACAAGTGAAGGAAATGATCTGCTGCTAAGGGAAACATTGCATTTAAAATACGGCAGTGCTTCAAACCAGTAATGGTAGCAAAATATAAGGCTGGGAACTTCAGGAAAGAATGAGTTTCCAGCAGTGCTGTAAATCTATCAACACGTACCATGTAAAGGGATGTTTTCCTCGTGGACAGTCTACATTGCTGGAAAGAAATAGACATTGCTCTGGTAACCTACACAAGAAGAAATCTATCTCTTTCATCATACCCATGATGCCAGCAGAAGCTAAATGCCTCTGTACTTAAAAATATCTTCTCTAGGAAGATTTAGTACAACCAGCTAATTTTTTTCTGTTATAGCTGAAATGTCCGCAAAAGCTGAAAAATCTACAATATACAACCTTTGGTTATTGCATCATCAAAACGTCTTCAGAACTGAAGACCAGAATAAGAAGGAAAATAAAAACAGGGCTCTGAGCTGGCCTTGATAACATTATAGCAAAACAAAGCAAAACAACAAAAACCATATAATTATATCATCAAAATTATAATCTCCAGAAAGTTAGCAGGAATTCATAGGAAAAATTGCAGGAAAGAATGAGAAAATGCAAGCACGCCTGTAGCTCCAGCATGTAGAACTCAGTTAATATTCTTTACTCACAGAGAGAGTGAAGGGATATTCCAGCTGCTTGGCTACTTTTTTTTTCTTTTTTTTTTAAGAAGAAATCAAGTCTACTGTGTCTTCTAATGAGATGCTGCTGAATCATTTATACTTGCAAAACTGCATGGTCTACAGTAAATTTGTTTGAAACAGTAAGACTCCTTATTACATAGATATTTCTTAATTTGTTTTTAATTTGATTGTTTCCCATATTCTTGCAATGTGTTGTTGTGTTAATGTGCAATATGGATTTTTAATTGCATTATATTTGCATTTCATTTTATTAAATTTTTAATAGCTTGGTTATTCAAGACATTGGAGACTATTTTTAGATTTCTAAATGATGATATTAGAAGGTAATATAATATTAAAGAGTGTCAGGATAGCCCATAAATTAGTTAAGAAGCCAGATGGGCAGCTGCAACAAAATCTTAAGGGTTTATCATTAGTATGCAGTTCTGTAAACTATCTTCTGTTAGTCACTAGGAAAGACCAAGCCAGTTTTCAGTTAAAAGTTTTGTAGCAAATGCAATTGCCATATTCAGGCAACAAGATTCTTTGCTTCTTCATTACCTTTGGCATTATCTAGCACAGTGTTGTTGCTTTTGCATCACTCTGAACTACAAGTAGTAAGTTGCTATTCTTTGTTGTTGTTGTTTAAAAGAGAACAGAAAGAAAATAAACATCTGTTCTGTTTTGGGTTAAGTGAAAGGCTTTCAAATATACAAGGAGAACTACAAGAGAATTTGAAACCACCCAAAATGATATAGAAGGCCATCTTTCCAGCTCTGTCACTCAACATGCTTTATGCTCAGCAAACTAATGAGATACTTTTTCAGCTTGCATGTAGGAGACTACTCTTGTGTACCATAGGGTGACAACATATGGTACATTCATATCCTCCTAGAACTTTCTAATCAGAGGCTTACCTGAGGGTCTGTTGAAGGAAAGCTTTTATTGCTTTGATACCCCTGTCCACCAACCTGTGTTTTTAATATAACAGATAAGAGTATTTACATATTTACTGTTTAAATCTAAACTGTGTTTATTTTTAGCTATTACTTCCCCTCCTCTCCCTTCTCCTCCCCTCTCTTCCCCTTTCCCCTTCCCCCTTTCCCTCCTTTGATACTGCCTTAGAATCTATTATTTTCCTGATTCCTTTAAACCACAGATAGTTCACTTCCCAGGATCACCCAAAGCTCTAATTAACAAGGCACAGTATGGATGGATTACCCAGTTTAGTAACAGATATTGAAATACCTTGTCTTGATAACATGCATTAATAGTTGCAATTGATGTCTGTGGAGTTTTATTCTGAGTATTTTCTCTGAAAATTACACTTCATTCTTTATATGAGCCTGGACAGAGCATTTTGTTCTTTTCTCCTGCACTGATATGGACTGCTTCTAAAACTGACCTTTGCTTCACAGATCATTTTGATAACCTTATGGAATTCTTTCATCTTCAAAATGTCTTCTAAGCTTGTATTTAATTAGGAAATCACATGTTAAATTAATACTGATAACTCATAGGAATGAAGAAATTGAGTTGTATTTGCCACCCTTTGTGGCAGTAACAGTATCAGTTTGAGCTCAAAGTTGAGTTTTGCTCAAAGCTAAGCAAAGCTGGGACACTTTGTTGTTAGGATAAGATCAGACCCTTCTCTAATGAGTGCATTGAAAGCCCTTTTAGCACATATAATACATACATCAGTGTTTTCTCATTTTTCAAGCTTATAGGACACTCCTTGGAGGCATTCATAATGTACTTTTGACACTTACGTTAGATGGGAAGTTTCATTTTGTACAGATGGCTGATTCTCTACTATAATCAGTGGCCTCAGTAAAAAGGCTTTTAAGCAACTACCTTGGATAGATGTCCCTGTTTTGTAAATATTTAAAGTGAAGTAAAATGCCTCTGTGCCTGCATCAGAGGTTGTGGTTTAACCTCATGTGTTGACAGTCAGAAAATAATTTCAAAAATGGATGCTGTTCACTGGAACAATGAGTTCCCCCTAACAAATCACAGGAAGAATGCAAAGAACAAGTGTATCCACAGCTACTCAATTAGCTACAGATAGCACATTTGTAAGCCTTAATTTTTAATTTCTCTTGTCTCCCTAGCTCTCTCTCCCTCCCTCAGTTAAAGAAATATAAATAAGAGGCTAGACTCTACTATGTTTCATTGTTTAAGCACAGTCAATATTACACCCCTGTCCTTCCTTACCAGCTCTTGAATAATAAATTTTCTGCAGTTAGGCTAACTCAGAGAGATGTGGACCTAGTGATTGACAGAAGATTATTACTATGGTAAGCCCTTGGGAGGCCCCACTTGGAGTACTATGTCCAGGTCTGAGGCCCCCACCACAAGAAAGATGTGGACCTGTTAGAAAGAGTCCAGAGGAGGCCACAAAGATAATCAGAGGGCTGGAGCACCTCTCCTATGAAGAAAGGCTGAGAGAGCTGGGGATGTTCAGCCTGCAGAAGAGAAGGTTCTGGGGAGACCTTATTGCAGCCTTTCAATACTTAAAGGGTTCTAATAAAAAGGGTGGAGAGGGATTCTTTACTCATGTAGATAATGATAGGACAAGGGGGAATGGTTTTAAACTAGAAGAGGGGAGATTTAGATTGGATGTTAGGAAGAAATTCTTTACCATGAGGGTGGTGAGACACTGGAACAGGTTGCCCAGAGAGGTTGTGGATGCGCCATCCCTGGAGGTCTACAAGGCCAGGCTGGATGGGGCCCTGGCAAACTGGATCTTGAAACACAAGGTTGGGAAGGACCTACAACATCATCTAGTCCAAAAAAAAGTGACTGAATCCAGCAAACTCAGTGATGCTTGCAAATAGCCTCCCTGGGTAAGTCTGGCAGTGTGTAATTAGGTGCACAGTTCAGAAGTACAGGCCCAGTCAAAGCTGTCCTGGCCTCTGTCTGAGCGCACTAAGAAAACAGAAGGACTTTGAGAGGCTCCTTTTTGACAATGTTTTTCTACCCACACTCTTTTCTTGTAACAACTGGTATGCTCAACAAAACTGACTACAAATGATGATAATGGAACTAACATTACATTAGGGCTCTTCTTGCAAGCATAAATCCATGTTTAACTTTTATATTTGTGCTCTAAATTCCCACAGTTTTGTTAAGCAACCTTCACTTTTTTATGATATGCCTTGTTGAAATCAACACAAAGAGCTGAATATGGGTCCATGGCTTTCAACATGTCTTATAGACAAAATAAAATATGAAATATGGTTTAGCAAGTGTAAATTGACATACCTTCCGATTCCTCTTGCCACAAAATACACTGATATCAGTTTTGATTTTAGCAGTCACCTAAGCTACAATCTGCACTTTAAGAAATAAAGGCTTTTTAATCCATTATAACCTTCCAAGGAATAATGTCTCTTTCACAACAATAGGCTCTAGACCTGTCGGTCAATTTACTGCTTGGAATTATAATGCTTGACAAAGTATCTTCTCATCTCAAGAGCAGGCACTTACCTGCATAAATCACTCATGCAGAGATAAGAAATAGATACATACTGAAATGGGCTTTCCTTGTGAAAGGTCAGCTTTTGAAAGGATTTCCTTCATCCCCTGGAGCCTCAACAAAAGATAACATTGCAGAACTTATCTTCTGTTTTCTATCCTATTTAATTAAAGTGTGCAGCTCACTTTGATGAAAATATGTTTCTATCATGATTAAAAAGCTCTTTTTATTAAATCATTTTGCCTAGACAAGTGACCTGTAATAATAATAAATTAAAATATTTTTAAATGACTTTTTCATGTGTTAATTCATTGTAATTCAACTCTACATGGTAACCCCTCAGTATCCAAAGTATTTCACCCTCCAGTTGAACATATGGCTGTCACTGAGCAAACACAAACTCTTTCAAAGTGGATTACAATATTGATTTTATTCTATGGAGCAAGAAAGTGGGAAAATACCTATCCAAATCAGTGCTGAAAATTTGTTCATCTCTCAGATAATCTTGTAATCTGAAATGCAGGAAAGTGTAATACAAAGGCAGCTGAGCTTACTTGATGGAAGACATCTGAACTTCAAAAGTTCAATAGCAGCATAAATAGAGTGCTAATCCTTAAAGAATAAATCCTGTATGATTTCTAACCATCTCAGGTTCTCTGGTATATTTTTCTCTTTTTTTTTTTTTTTTTTTTTGAGCTGAGATGACAATTGGAAGGATAAATTTAGGTCTCTTCTCATTCAGCAGCAATAGACATTCCAAGACAAAAAGAACATCTTCAGTTTGCTTAGTGATACACAAGGAACTTGTAGAAAGACTGGTCTTTCTATAGCTTGATTTCTCCTTTCTTCTTTATTGCTTATTAGCAGTAAATGTTATTAATAAGGTTAATTAATATTTACACACACACACACAAATAAGCATGTTCAATCTGTAATAGACCAGAGGCACTGATGAGTTGGAATCTGGTTTGCTTGTATTGTGATGGTCCTTGGGAATGGAAAGTACTTCTTTTCTTATTGAAATAGGGTCAAGAAAGGGTTTCATGTTAAAGACATATTGCCCACCTATCCCCTTCCTTGTTCTGTAGCTTCTGGAGGAGGTTATGATACTTACCAGAAAGAATATCATTTGGTCAACTAAGTATTAACATTTTGACATCATTATGGCTTATCTTTGCACTAAATTACACAGTCCAAAAGATTATAGAAATGGACATTGATATTTCTGAAGACAATCACAAAACTTATTTTATTTTATTTTTTTTTTAACCACAGTAAAAAGACTGCAGTAAGGAGTTCATTTGCTATATTAAACTTAAACTTACAGGCTTAGAAAACTCAGCTCATCTGAAAATTAATGCCTTCCCTAAGCCTGTTTGATCCTGATGTTTTTGAAGCAAAGGCCACAATATATATGAGTGACAGGCTTTTATCCCCATGAGGCTTAGCAGAAGTCACCAAGCTGTGACCTGTGCTAGATAAGAGTTAGGTCCTTTGGAGGCAACAGATAATGAAATACTGGACTGCCGTACCATCTGACTTCTCCTGACATCATCCTGACATCAGACCCAGTTAAAGGTCAGATGACAAATCTCAGGTGACAAAAGAGAATGAAACTCAGCCAATCATTTTCCCTCATCATTTCAAATGTGAAAGGAAACAAGGTAAATATTCTGAAGCAAATAATTACCTAACTGCTATTAACTATTATTATTCACATTCTTTCGTGTTTAGACATGCCACATATTTTCAGAATCTGGAGTTAACATGCATTTTTGATATCTAATTGCAACAGAATATACCAAAATGCTGCTTGAGCAAGAGCATATTTGTAAAAATTCTTTTAGGCATTGATCGCTTAGAAAAAGCTGATGGGATTCCAGCAAAATACTTAGGTTGCAAATAAGAATTAAATTGGAAAGACTTTTTTTTTTTTTTTTTTTTTTTTTGACTGAGAAACACCTGCTGAAAGAGTTTTAAATTATAGGTGTTTCCTAGAGAAAGGATTATTTAGAAATCTCAGTCTCTCTGAATTGGTCCTGAAAACTCAAGTCTAAACATGACAGTGAGCTATCTCATAACATCCCATGCCAAAAATGATAGGAACTGAGAAACCTCAGCACATCTGTTATTCGATGGAGCAGAAGGGATCAGACTCTTCAGAATAACTGAAGTTTTGTCTTGGTTTTAGCTGGGACAAGAATAATACCAATAACACACCAATGTTTTCAGTTTTCGCAGATCAGTACTTACACAGAGGCAAGGACTTTTCTGCTTCTTGTGCTGCCCTCCTAGCAATGAGGCTGGGGGTCCACCTGAAGCTGGGAGGGGACAGAACCAGGACAGCTGGCCCAGGCTGACCAAAGGGATGTTCCATGCCATATGGCACCACACAGAACAATAAATGTGAGAGAGCTGTCTGGGCCTGGGAGGAGTGATCCCTGCTCAGGGATGGTCTGGACATATGTCAGGGTGGCAAGCAATTGCATTGTACATCACTTGCCTTGTATTATCATTGTTGTTGTTATTATTATTATTCCTTTTCTGTTTTATTGAACTGTCTTTACCTCAATCCATGAGTTTTTTAGTTTTTTTACTTTACTTTTTTTTTTAATTATTTTTCTTTTTAATTTCTCTCTCCCACCTCATTATTGGTGTAGGAGGGGGAGTGAGCTAACTGCTGTGTGGTTCTTAGCTGTCTGCCAAGTTAAACTGCAACAGGTGTTCTCTCGAGAGTGAGGGAGTCAAGTTTTCATCCTGCATGTGTCTCTAATCCACATTGAGAACGCTACACCCAGCTCTTCCTTTGCTGATTTAAATCACAGGCTCCCCCATGGCTAGTTGAGATTGTCACAGCACAAAGGATCTGAACATCCTTGCCAGGACACTGAGGCTCATAAGCAATCCTGATGCAATTACTTACTCTTAACCTGTCAGCAAGGGCCTCTGGACATTAAGGTGGTGTAGGCTGAGCAACTCATGCAGGGTGTGTATGTCTGTATGCTGCCATTTAAATGTGACACTCTTGTTTTATGTATACTATCTCTCTGTACTACCGTAAGCTGGCTGTCTGCACAAGTAGCTGACATTTTCCTTCAGTTCACTTATTTCAGCCTATGCAAAGGGAACACATGCTATCGCATGCAGGGAGATGATATTTTTCTCCCTAAAATTATCCCTAAACATACATATTACAATGAAAGGAACATGCTGATGGCTGAGTATAGTGAAACAGAACAATAATTATAAAACTAACTGCACATTTTTGAAAATAAAGGGGATTTTTAATATGCTATGAACATAATATTGGTCTTATGAGAAATTTCTGTATATTGTGGTATGTTATGCAGGTCTAATGTCATCTTATACTTTCATGGGTTAAAATGCATTGTTTTCTTTCAGACTCTTCTTTGTTAACCAAATTTACTTATTTCCTTTCCTGTTAAAAAAGCACAGTTTACCTGTTAGCTTAAGTAATTGTATTCACTCAGAAAAGATCTGACTTCAGTACATGGAAATCACGTTTTCTTGTCTTTTTCCTGTGCTTCTTGTGACAGCAGAGAATTAAAGTATCATCTCTGCCTGTGGGAGCCAGAATAAACTTTGATTAGGACATTAATTTAAGACCAAGAAAATTCCAGACTGCAGTCTGCTTTATTAAAAAAAAACATGCAGTATTTATATTTAAAAAAAAAAAAAGGCAAGCATCAGAGCCTGCAGAATGCTCTGATGCAGTAATATCACATACATAAATACTCAAGTCAGAGGCATCTTATAGATTTCTCTCTGGGATAACTGGAAAGAGCTAAGATCCACCCAAGACATAGAAGAACTTCAATTTCAAAAGATATGAGTATATAATTTCCTTGGGAATTGTACCAGCTCAAATATTTACTTTTGCTTCTTGAAATATTGTGCATTTCAGACAGAAAATATATCATCTATATTTGTAACAACACATACTATGACCAACTGTTAAAAAAAAAAATAAATCTATTTAAAATCACCTAAGCATTTTGTTTTCCCAACCCTTTCTTTAAGGAACTTATTCAAGATTTTTTTTCATTGTGAAAGCTATTTACAAAAATTAACTTGATCTAATATGCTCTAAGATAGGAAATAATTTTTGTTTATATTGTCTCCCAAGAAAGAGAAGTAAAATACAAAATGTACCTCTGACTATGTTATTAATTAAGAACTTACATAATTCTATTTCAGGAAATTGCTAATAAAAGGGGAGTATCAGGAGAGAAAGAAAACTAACCTTCAATGTTCTCTTCTTTCAGTCTCTGCTTTCTTGAACCGTGAGACTCCCCATTTTACTGACACTCAGAAATGTCTGTTAGCTTGTCCAAAATAAAAGAAAGCATTGATATCAAAACAAAAATTAGGAATCATCTAGTATGCTTTACTGGAACACGATGATCACAAGTACTTAGGAAACCTATAAATAGTGAGAGATGTAGAAGTGTTATGACATTAGCCTGTCAAATATTTCAGTATTAAAGTTCTTGTTAGAGAGGGATCAATAGTGGACTCCTCCTTCTGTGGAGCTGCTTATAATTTTCTGAATAACTTATTTAACCAGAGAAGTGTTTGCAAATCCTGAACATTTTATTAACTTGGTATGTAAAGAGTTGGAATGAAGAGAAAAAACATGCTTCTGCAGGGACAGCACCCAAGGGTTTGGTGAGCAGTGCTGTTGTCAGGCTGTTTGCAAATAAGTCCACAGGGACCAATTGCAAGCCTTCAGAATTTTTCCCTTGAATAATTCTTCTTTCCTACAGCCTGCTTTTTGCTGCACCATTTCTTCATAATGAGAAAGGCTTTAACAATATAAATACTACTACAAAAACAAAAAACCTTTCTATCACTATTTTCATTAATAAAATTCTGTGAACATTTGCCTTTATTTACAAACATTTATAAATGTTGTGAGCATTTGTTGTGAACATTTGGCTTCACCAAGCGTAAATTGTGCCTGACCTTTCTGGTAGCCTTCTATGATGAAGTGATTGCACTGCTCAACAAAGGAAGACCGACAGATGTCATCTACCTGGATTTCCATAAGGCCTCTGGCACAGTCCCACATGACATCCTGGTCTCCAAACTGGAAAGATATGGGTTTGATGGGTGGACTATTCAGTGGATAAGGAATTGGCTTGAAGGCTGCACCCAGAAAGTGGTGGTCAATGTCTCTATGTCCAGGTGGTGGCTGGTGACAAGCAGTTTCCCTCAGGGGTCTGTCTTGGAACAGGTACTGTTTAAGATCTTTATCAATTACATAGTGGGATAGACAGTGCACCCTCACGAAGTCTGCAGACGACACCAAGCTGAGTGGTACTGTTGATGCAACAGAAGGAAGGGATGCCATCCAAATGAACCTTGAGAAGTGGGCCCATGTGAACATGTGAGGTTCAATAAGTCCAAGTTCAAGGTTCTGCACCTGGGTCAGAGCAATCCCAGCCATGAGTACAGACTGGGAAGAGAATTCATTGAGAGCAACCCTATAGAAAAAGACTTGGGGGTTCTGGTGGAAAAAGACTTGGGGGTTCTGGTGGACAAAAAGCTTAACATGAGCCAGCAGTGTGTGCTTGCAGCCCAGAAAGCCAACTGCATCCTGGGCTGCAACAAGAAGTACAAGAGGAGTGGCCAGCAGGTGGAGGGAGGGGATTATTTTCCTCTGCTTAGCCCTTGTGAGGCCTCACTTTGAGTCCTGCATCCCTTGGGGTCTGTGGCCCCCAGTGCAAGTAATGTGTGAACCTGTTCAAGTAGGTCCAGAGGAGGCCACAAAGATGATTGGGGGCTGGAGCACCTCTCCTATAAGAAAGTCTGAGAGAGCTGGGGCTGTTCAGCCTGCAGAATAGAAGGCTAGGAGGACACATTGCAGCCTTTTAGTACTTAAACATGACATAAAAAAGATGGAAAGCAACTTATTGCATGCGCAGATAGTCATAGGACAAGGTTTTAAAATAAAAGAGAGGAGATTTAGATTGGATGTTAAGAGGAAATTCTTCACTCATAGGGTGGTGAGGCACTGGAACAGGTTGCCCAGAGAGGTTCTGTATGCCCCATCCCTGGAGATGTTCAAGGCCAGGTTGGATGAGGCCCTGGGCAACCTTGTCTAGTGGGTGACATCTCTGCCCATGTCATGGGTGTTGGAATTAGATGGTCTTTAAGGGCCCTTCCAGCCCAAGCCAATTACTATATTTCTGAATTACTATATGTCTGAAAAGACAGACCTTAAAGCCATTTCCCAAAATGGAAGGCATCTGGGGAAAAAATTCTGTGCTTTAATTTAAGCTGTCAGTGGTATTCATTGCTGACTTAAAAAAAAAATCTATAATGATATGTCTTACAGTCTGCACCTGCAGTCCATAGATCAACAGTGAGTAATGGTTTTGTGCTAACTAGGAATGTGCTAATAATAATAATAATAACAATAACAATGATAATAATAAAAAGAAGACTCCTTCCAAGTAAGCTGTTCAGCACAGCATTTACTATACAAATGAGTATGTTCTCAGTATAATACCACCTTGATGAGAAGAAAGATTTCTTTAAAGAGGTTGCCTTTGGTATACTTAGATAGGAACAGATGTACTGTATATAAAAGGTTGTTACAAGTTGTACTTTTTTGTCTGAAGATACCTTCAGGTGGTGGGATTTGAATTTAATAGTGAAAGTGTTTATTTTGTCAGCTCGTGGGCTAGCAGCAATGAGAGATCTGAACGTGTATCATTCAGATACTTAAAGCAAACATCTAATTTTAAAGAGACCGAGCTTACAGAAGCTAATTCCTGTATTTATAGAAGCCTCCATTTTCTCTTTGTGCCTATTACTCAGAGGCATTAAAGTGAGAGGTGTTTGACATAAAGTTACATAATGTGTGCTTTTATTACCGCAATTAATTGGTGGACCAACACTTTCAAGAATGCCATGAACTTATCTGTCACACCCCATTTGCTTTGCTCTTCTTTCCCCTTTATCTGAACCCCTCCATGATTCCTTTCAGATAGATAGCTCTGTTATTTGTTTGTTTTCTTTCACCATAAATAATATCTGTAAGAACAGTTCACAGAGATGTGAAATAAAGAGTTGTTGCTAATGGCACAAATTCAGATGAATGTTGTTCTCTTGCAACTTTGAGCATTGCATGTGCTAGAGCAGTTCTCTGACCTTCAAAGATTCTCAGGCAACCAACCCATTGCTATTAACTTCAGCAGAATCCTAAGACCTGAATAACTGGGAACAGGAGTTTGGCAGACATGCCTGAGTTCACAGAGATATTCAGCAGCAGGGTAAATGTCTGACCACAAATTTTGGAAGCACTGCTGAACAAGAAAATGTTCTTTCTCATCATATAGATGGATGGAGAAAACAGGATATGCCTGGGAAAGAGGTATTTGAGGTTATCCACTGGTGAGCAACATTGTGCCAATTTACTACTGTGTATGAGAAGCTATAGGACTAGGGATTAAGCTAAATTAGGTACTCCTCCCAGTCATGTTACTGCTAATGCACTCCCAGGCATGACTTAATGATAGTGCCAGCATGTTGAAAGTAGTTAGCAAGCTAGCAAGACACCGAGACTCACTTGACATCTGGGTTCATGATCCTTGATAGTCAAAGTCAGCTTATCTAATTTTAGACATCTATATTATAAACATCTGTATCTGAGTTAATTATTCAGAATCTTTTTGTAGGCAGAGGAGAGAAAAAGACACTTCTAAAGAATGAGACATCTAATGGTTTTAGACATCTGCCTTGAAGCAAGAGATTAGCTATTTCCTTCCACTAACTGTGCAGAGTCTAGGCAATTAGTTTACGTTAGGAGTGTACATTTTGTACCTTTAGATTGTGTCTGGTAAGGACACAGATGACTAATTCAGATAGGATGCCTAACCTTTAGAAAGCCAACAGCCTAAATTTCACCCTCTGCAAAGTGTGGCTGTTCCTTCCTGGAGTTAGGTTGCATGACTAGCTGTGCAGATAAGTTCCAAGCTCATTCCAAGAGGATTTGTGATATTCAGGATACAGAGCCAGTATGAACTTGAACTAAACTCAAAGTGGAAGTGAGGTACTTGGTCTGAAGATAGTGCTGATGCTAGCCAGCACTTATATATATCCTGAAGATAAATCTGGAGTATTGGAGTGAACTTGAACATCATTGAAATGAACTGTCCATAGCTTTGCATAGATTTGCACAGAAAACAGACGTGGGTCTAAAAGTTTTAATCTATTTGCAAGCTTTCTTGTGCTTTAGGATTATTTATAGCCAGAATAACTTTCAACAAATCATAGAATCACAGCATGGTTGAGGGAGGAAGGGACTTTTTGAGATCATCAGTTCAACCTCCCCTGCTCAAAGCATATCAGGGAGGGCAGATTGCCAGTGCTATGTCCGGTTGGGTTTGATTATTTGCAAGGATAAAAACTCCACAACCTGTCTGGACAAACTGTTCCAGTGTTTGGTCACCCTTGCAGTGAAAAATTTTTTCTAATGGAATTTTCCATATTTCAGTTTGTGCCCATTGCCTCTTGTCCCACCACTGAACACCACAGTGAAGAGTCTGTCTCAATCTTTACTCCCCCCTTCAAATTATATTTATTTATAGAAAAAGATAATTTTTTCCCTGAGCCATCTTTTCCTGACTGAGCAATCCAAGCTCTCAGCCTTTCCTCATATGTCAGATGCTCTCATCCTGTAAACATCTTTGTGGCCTCTTGCTTTATATGCCCCAGTACCTCCATATCTGTTCTGTACTGAGGAGCCCAAAACTAGACCCAGAACCCTGGACAAGTCTCCCTAGTGCTGAGCAGAGAAGATAACCTCTCTTGACTTGCTGGCAGTGCTCTCACTAATGCAGTCCAAGAGGCTTTTGGCCTGCTTTGCTGCCAGAGCACGCTGCTGACTTGTGTTCAACATGCAGTCCATCAGAACATTATGTATAACTTATGAGGAGAGGAATGGAGAAGCCAGCACATGTAATAGACATTAATGACATGAACGAATCTCTGAGGACTCCTTCAGAATCAGTGATGGCTATTCTATAAGACCGTAGAGAAAATGGGTAGCTTGTATCTCCAAGATCCATCATCAAATATTTTCTAAAATTTGTTATTTGGCATCAGTGTTTATCATTAAAATTTATATATTTTTTAATTTTATGAGTATATAGGTAAGTAAATTTATAGCCAGAAGGTTATTTTAACTCAGAAAGTGTTTTGTTTTCTTCTTTGTTCATTCAGGATTTTTCCATTTGCTGGCACTGCAAATTCCATGCCCTAGGATTTCCCATGTCAAAAGTGATAATTTGATTTTTCAGTAATAAACATGCTTGGACAGGTGAGACTGGGTCAGCAAGTGAGGCAAAAGATGACACAACACAGAAAGCTCAAAACCCAGACCAAAGACAGGGAGGATATTAGATATCATTTGCAATACTAATGACTGCTGTTCTGAGAGCATACTCATATCTTACAGTTTTATCTTCTTGGGAGTCCCTG